>NC_091839.1:54830975-56080975 GCF_037783145.1 Equus przewalskii | reverse complement strand
CTCACTAAAATGACTAAAATTAAGACTGACAGTACCAAGTTTGAGGACAACGAGTAACCAGAACTCTCATACATTGCTGGTGGGAGTGTACAATTACAGTCACCTTGGAGAACAATTTAGCAGTTTTTAAATAAGGTTAAACATGAACTTGATCTATGACCCAGCATTTCTGTTTTAAGCTATATACCCAAGAAAAATGAAAGCATATGTTCACAAAATACTTATACACTAATGTTCATAGCAGCTTTCTTAATAATAACCAATATTTGGATACAATCTTAATGTCTACTAACAGGCTTTTGGATTCACAGATTGTGGTGAATTCATTCTGCAGTATACTACTCAGCAACAAAGGAACTAAATGCTGATACAGGCAGTAACATATCTCAAAAGCATTATGCTAAGTGAAGGATGCTAGTTACACAATACTGTTTATTGTATAATTCTGTTTATGCAACTGTATTACAGGCCAAACTAGTCTTGTAAGGCAGATCAGTGATTAGCTAGGGTCAAAATGAAGGAACTGATTGCAAAGGGCACAAGAACTTTTTGAGAGTGATGGTAATATTCGATATCTTGTTTGGGTTGACAGTTATGCAGTGTCAAAATTCACCTAACTATACACTTAAAAGTTCTGCATGTCACTATACATGAATCATATCCCAATAAAGTTGATTTATTTTAAAAAGTTTATTGAGAGGGGACAGAGAGGTGAGAACAGTCATGGTCTCTGCCTTATGGAGCTTTAAGAGTAGTGTGACATAAGAATATAAATGTTATAGAGTCAAGTGTATGGACTTTGTGAACTTAGCCTAGACTGGGAGAGTAAGAGAAGTTTCCTGGAGGGTGTGATGTTGAAACTGAACCTGATGATTGCAGGGGATTTTTTGGGGGTAGGCATCTAAGCGGTCAAGTGATAGGCAGGGAGTGAGAGTGTTCCAGGCAGAGGAAATAGTTTGTGCAAAGCACAGAAATGAGAGAGTATGACTGAAAGCATGTTTGAGCACATGACAGATATTTAAGATCACTGGAGCAGAGAATGTGTGTGTGGGAAAAGGGAAAGAGAATGGAGTATGTAAAGTGGGAGTGAGAGATTATGCTGGAGAGGTTAGCAGAGAAATGTCATTTGAAATCTTGAAGGCTTTAGAAGAAACTTGATTTTATGCTAAAACTACAACAGAACAGCTGAGTGAGAAGATCAGATTTACATTTTAAGAAGATCACTGTGACTCCAAATGTGAAAAATGCATTAAATGGATAAGACTTTGGGCATGGGACCCAGGTACAAGGTTTCTCAGAAATGTCAGATAATTGTTAGTTTGTACTAGGAAAGTGACGCTGGAAATGTTAAAAGTGAATGGATTCAGGTCTATGTAGGATGTAGACTGAACAGAACTTGATTGGATGTGGGAGATGGGGAGAAGGAGGAGTCAGGGGTGGAGGGGAAATCATTTGTTTACTTTTGGATTTGTTGAGTTTCATATGCCTACCAGGCATATCTACTAGATTTAATGGATGTGTGGATCCTAAGGTCATGAGAAGGATCTTGGCTGGAGACAGATACTGAGAGTCATTAGTCCACACATGTTATGAATGTAGGTAAGCTTATTTAAGGTGAGTATATGGAATGAAAAAAGCAAAGAGGTCCTAGGCCAGAAACTTGAAAAATACCAACATTTAAGGAATGGCTCAGGAATAGGCTCTTGCAAATGAGATTCAGAAAAGGTAAGAGGAAAATGAGAAGTATGGTAACACAGACTCGAGGATGACTGCTTCAAGGAAGATAGTCAAAGGTTAGATGTTTGGTGAGGGCTTACAACAATTAAGAACTGAAAGGTATCATTGACCTTGAAGAAGGCAGGTTCAGTGGAGTGGTGAGGGTGGCAGACAGATTGTATGGATGATAAGAGCTGAAGGCCAGGCTGGTGAGCTCGAAGGTTGACTCTGAAGGGGAGAAGAGAGAAAGGGCTCTAGCCAGAGGGAAGTTGAGATTGAAGGAAAGGTTTTTTTGTTTTTCCTTGTGTGGTTGTTTTATTTTTAAGAACAACTAATGGGAATTGTTAATTAGATAGAAGATGCCTTAAGATAATGTTACAGAAAGAGAGGGGAATAATTAATTGAGCTGGGTTTCAAAGATCCAAAAAATGAGATCTAGCAAACAGGATGGGAGATTGTACCAGGAGGGAGGGAGATGATTGGTTGCAGCTAAGTTTGTAGATTGGATTGTGGTAAACTTAGATTTAAGAAAATCAAAAAAGTTTAAAAAATTTCCATGCTGATTTTAGCATTGATTGAGTTAATGTCTGTTAGTATCTTTTTTATGGTATACTCTTTTTTCATCCTGAAAATGATGCTTTGCAAGAAATACTTGAAAAATTCCCTCCCTTTCCATCCCCACATGCACACACACCAAAATGATCTTGGAAAGAACATTTTTAGATTTTATGAAAGTAAGCCTTTAAACTGTGGCCTCATATTTTCCCTGTCAGAATGGTGAGTCTACTATCAGAGGCAACTCAACTATAAAATAAAATGGCATTGCTATGTGTGTTAGTCTACTTGGACTGCCATAACAAAATGCCAGGAAATTAATTTTCTCACAGTTCAGAAGGCTGGAAAGTCCAAGATCAAGGTCTGGCAGGGTTTGGTTTCTGGTGAGCCTCTCTTTCTGGTTGCCTTTTCACCGTGGCCTTTCCTTGTGTGTGGGGACAGAGAGAGAGTGAGCCCTTTGCTGTCTTTTCTTATAAGGACACTAATCCTATTGGATCAGGGCTCTACTTTTGTGACCTCATTTAACCTTAATTGCTTCCTTAGAGGCCCCATCTCCAAATATAGCCAAACTGAGGGTTAGGGCTTCAACATGTCAATATTTGGCGGACACATAGAGTCTATAACAGTATGTATTGGCAACTCCTGTATTTTTAATGGGATGTTAGAGTCTTTATGGATCATATGGAAAATGTTTTTTGTTTCACCCTATTTTCTTTAATAAAGTTGCAATGCTTTTTTTATTGAGATACATGGTAGTCCGCCATTATCCATGGTTTGCTTTCTGTGGTTTCAGTTACCACAGTCAGCCATGGTCCGAAAATATTAAATGGAAGAATCCAGAAATAAACAGTTCATAAGTTTTAAATTGCGTACTGTTCTGAGTAGCATAACTTTTGTTACAGTATATTGTTATAATTGTTCTATTTTATTATTAGTTACTGTTGCTAACCTCTTATGGTGCCTAATTTATAAACTAAACTGTATCATAGGTATGTATAGGAAAAAACATAGTATATGTGGGGTTTGATACTATCCAGGCATCCACTGGGGGTCTTGGGACATATCTCCTGTGGATAAGGGAGAATACTGCAATTGATGTATAGCATTATATTAGTTTCAGGTGTATAACATAATGATTTGATATTTGTATATATTGCAAAATGATCACTACAGTAAGTTTAGTTAGCATCCGTCACCATATGTAGTTACAAAATTTCTTTTTCTTGTGATGAGAACTTTTAAGATTTACTCTCTTAGCAACTTTCAAATATGCAATACAGTATTAACACCTATAGTCACCATGCGTATATTACATCCCCATGACTTATTTATAACTAGAAGTTTGTACCTTTTGACCCCCTTCACCCATTTTATCTACCTCCTCATCCCCTGCCTCTGGCAACCACTGATCTATTCTCTGTATCTGTGAGCTTAATTGTTCTCACAAATGGCAAGATTTCATTCTCTTTAATGACTGAATAATATTCCATTGTATATATACACACAACATCTTCTTTACCCATTCATCCATCGATGGACACTTAGGTTGTTTATATGTCTTGGCCATTGTAAATAATGCTGTAATGAATATGGGGTGCATATGTCCTTTTGAGTTAGTGTTTTTGTTTTCTTTGGATAAACACCGAGAAGTGGAATTGCCGGATCATATGGTAGTTTTATTTTTAATATTTTGAGAAACTTCCATACTGTTTTTCTTAGTGGCTGCACCAATTTACATTCCCACCAACAATGCAAAAGGATTCCCTTTTCTCTACGTCTTCTCTAACACATCTTATTTCTCTTTTTAATAATAGCCATTCTGACAGGCATGAAGTGATAATGGTTTTGATTTCCATTTCCTTGATGATTAGTGATGTTGAGTATCTTTTCATGTACCTGTTGGCCATCTATATGTCTTCTTTGGAAAAATGTCTATTCAGATCTTTTGCCTGTTTTTTAATCGAATTGTTTGTTTTTTTGCTGTTGAGTTGTATGAGTTCTTTACATATTTTGGATATTTACCTCTTGTCAGATATGTGATTTGCAAATATTTGCTCCCATTCAGTAGATTGCCTTTTCATTTTGTTGATTGTTTCCTTTGCTGTGCAGAAGGTTTTTAGTTTGATGTAGTCCCACTTGTTTATTTTTGCTTGTGTTGCCTTTGCATTTGGTGTTGAGCTTCCAATATTATTAATAGATTGAAGGGGGTTTTTTTTGTTGTTATTTCACTTAGTTCAGTGTTGTTTGGTTATCTCGAATGTGTCTGGACATTCCAGACCATCTGGATTAATATTTTAATTAAAGGACACAGGTAATATCTTAGTAAATAGTATTTTTCGGACCACCTCTGTAAAAGTGAAATTGAATTTAGTTTATTGGGCATTCAGACTTGGAAGGTTAATGAAAGCAAATAAGCATGATGTAAAACTCACTGCCTTTATCTGCAAGAATTTAGACTGAATAAATGCACTTATGCACAACTGCTAATGTAAGAGGTTAGAAATGTAATGAATCAAGAGTCTGTTCGTAATTTGATTGCGAAGCTGTTAAAAAAAGATTTCTCACCCCCACCCCAAGCTAATCATGGAAAGAGAGCATTTCCTGAGTAGGAGCGGAGGGGGCCTTAGCTGGGACACCTGTCACTTTATTCGTTGTCACAGTTAATTCAGCTGTTGTGGCTGTCTAAGCAGATATGTCCTCTTCTGTTTCCCTTGAGTTCATTTCACTACAGAGTTCACCTCTTCTAGATAGAGGTAGAGCATTCTCTGTTGAAGCATAGATATGCAAATATCTGCACTCTCTCGATGGACCCTCTCATTTGCTATCAAGACTAGTTATTTGTAATTGTCAGCTGTCAAGTATAGGTATTAACATCGGTTAAGCTTAGAAACCTGCAAAGCGATGGAAGTGTGGGAAAAGCAGAAATTCAGTACCTTCTCTGGTTACAGAAGCCATTGAGGGGATTAGCAGCCTATGTTGAAGCAACACTAAAAAGTCGTGGGATTTTTTTCCCCTGACTTCTCAAACCGCTGTTTTGAAAAATCGTAACTCCTCTTTGTTTTAATCAGCTGGCATACAGTTTAAGAAATTATAATAGTACTCAAGTCTAAATAGGTCATACATTCAAATGACATGAAAATACTTTCTTTGGAATATTAACTTTCTTATTTTCTGCCACTCATTCATAACCAAAGTGGACAGATAGCATCATAGGGAAGTATGCAATATCTGAAAAAGCCATTCTAAATTTATAGATCAAGTATAACAAAGTTAAAATTTTCTTATATAGAAATGCTCATCATAATGCTAATCCATTTGAATATAGCAATTGATATTAGGTACATTTAATTCTTTACCCCCATCAGGAAACCAGGACAAATCCCCTCAATGTAGCTTAAGCAAAGCAAATGCAGCTGATCGAAAAGTCGATCAAGGCAGAGACTCTCTCTCTGCTGCCCGTATCCTCTCCTGACCTTTAGTTTGGCCTTTCTAGTTCTCATTCTCCTTTTTACTTTCCATTTTTACAAAATTTTTATATTTTCTCACATTCTTTGCCTTTGTGTGCATATGTCTGAAAGCATCCACCTTGGTTCTTTATTAATTTCTAGTTCAAGAGCACCATGAACCTGGAATCGCTTTGTACCTAGAGAGACAATTTGATTGTCTTAGCTGTTGTCTTCTGCTCCAGGCAGCTGTGACCAGTGGGTTATTACACAGTGGCTCGCCTTTTATTCAGCAGATCTCTGAGATTAGACTCTAGGAGAACAGGAGGTATGACTGGTTATTTGCACCTAAAAGCAGACTTTAGGAAATAGCCATAGGTGGTTAACTGCCTATTCTTTTGGTAGGAGGGCATCTGCTGTTAATTTTCCAAAAAGTTTTGTTTGTATTCACGTATAAATCTTTGTGTGGACATATGCTTTTATTTCTCCTAGGTAATTACCTAGTTGTAGAATGACTGGATCAGATGGTAGGTGTATGTTTACCTTTTTTAAAAAACTACCAAATTGTTTTCCAAAGCAGTTGTACCATTTTACATTCCCACCAGCAGTGCAACAGAGTTCTATTTTGCATTCTTACCAACACTAAGTATGGTCAGTCATAAGCTGTTTTTAAAATTATTACTTTCATATCTTTTCATGTTGTTGTAATCACATATCATATTACATAAGGATTATTTGGAAAAAGTACAAAATATACCAGATAGCTAAAGATTTTCAGTTTAATTTAAAAAGTACTTGGAGTTGGACTGAAATCTCTTTACTGGGAAGGTAGAAGACAGTTTGCTAAAAATATTGGATAACTGAGGGAGATACAGTTCTTTAAGAGCTAATTTTGTAATGTGTGTGCCTGTTTTATATGTGTATTTTTCTTCCTTTGATAGAGTTTTCCGGAAAAGGACCTTCTGCACTGTCCATCTAAGGATGCAGTTGAAGCTCATTTTATGTCTTGTGTGAAAGAAGCTGATGCTTTAAAGCACAAAAGTCAAGTAATCAATGAAATGCAGAAAAAAGATCACAAGCAGCTCTGGATGGGATTACAAAATGGTAAGTATAACAATGTTTAATTTCAGAAAACCACTTTATGAAGTATGAAGTAACTATAATCCTGTGAGTAATTATATATGTTAGGATTGGTTATACAAGTTTAATTCCGACCTCTACACACAAAATTTTGCAAAGAAGCTACCTTTAGTCACCTCTTACATTGTACCCTTACAACATCCCTTTCTTCATGGATTCCCTAGCATTAGAATGATTGCTTTGCCCATAACATATGACAGTATCAGTTCCTGTGTTTAGCTTCTGGAGAAAGTACCTTTACTCCTAGTCATGATCTTTGTGGAATAGTTAATTTCAGTTAACATGCTTTGGTTAATAACACCAGTTCCCCAGCAATGTGGTTCACATTTCATTTACTACCATATATTAACTGAATAATTACGTTAAGTACAAACTTTATTGCCAGCTCTTCGGTCCACGAATCATTATATAATAACAGATATGCATCGTGTTCAGTGCCCAGTCCTGTCACTTTTTTCAGTGTCTGTCAGTGAATCATCATTACACGTCTGTTACTTAGTTCACCCACAGACAGCAAAGCATGTAGTTGTGTTGCCTCCTTGTCTCCAGTGATAAGCCTGCACAATACTTTATAAAACTAAATAATTGGCCAGGAAAGAAGAAAGTGTAGCAAAGAAACAAGTGATAATGCTGGAAGGGAAATTTGAATAGAATGTAATGGAATTGTAGAAGCAATAGCTGACTATGGGAATGTTGGCACTACTGCCATTTCAGAGACTTTAGATATGTGGCCACAGGTACTTAGTGGAGGTGAACTTTCCCACATAAATGAGGAAGGTGGTTTTGACAAAAGGGATGAAGTTATCCCAGAACAAGCACTGCTGATGAAAAAACTTGACGTTAAAGAAACTCTCAGAGATATTTCATGTCATCAAAAGTGCAAATGATGACATGTTTGGAAGTTGATCCAAACTTAGAAAGGAGTATGGCAATTCACCAAGGTTTAGGAAGGATGCTTGCTCGTAGTTTTATGTTAGGAAAGCAAGCACAATTTAAACTATGCTTAAGTTTTTTACAAAGAAATAAAGCACCTTCTCAGTGTTTCTAATGTTTTAAATTACAGTGTACTAAATAATATTAGTGTTTCTTACTTTTTTGCTTTTGCTATACGTTTGTAACCAACAGAGAGAGTTTTTAATGTTTTGACAATTTTTTAAAGATCTCGAACAATTATAATCTTTCTCATTAATTATTAAAATCACTTTGCACAGCTTTATAGTCCCTTTTCCAGTCGTGCAGTGCTACACAAAGGAAGGACTGCCTCTATTTTGTCCATCTTTGATAGTTGCTTTTGGACAGGGAGTTAGTGTAATATAAGCTGCTCTTTCGTGGCAATAACGAGAATAAAATAGAAGCAGCTCATTACCACCCCCCAAAATAATTTTTAAAAAAGTATGATCCAGTTTTATCTTTGAGACTGTATTATTATGATGTCAAAGAGATGTTTGTAGTTTTTAAAATATTAATTAAACTTTCACTATGCAAAGTACAGGGCATTATCTGTAACTTCAGTAGCACAGAAGGCACATATTTTATGAAAATGTTTACTGTAAATTAAATTTCCTCATTTCTTGTGAGTTTCTTAGCTTTGACCTGAGTTACATAGAGTTGCTCCTTAGTTTCATATTTATATGTCTGGTATTTCTCAAACGGACGATAAGCTCTGCAAACTCAGGCACCAGGCCCTTCTCCTTATTTATATTGCTCAGTCTGCAAATTCTTATAAATGGTTAAAAGAGTTTACAGCACCTTAAGAGGGTGTACTTTTTTCTTTTTCTTGCTAGTTATTTGAAGATGAAATGACTTATTAGGTGACTTGTGAATAAAAAGATAGCCTAAATGGAAGAAGACTGGACTCTTGCAGAGAGAGAAGGGGTCAGAGAATAAATTAGCTTCCGAATTGAAATAAATAATGTAAACAAACATTTAAGTAGATGCTTTTGAAATCTGTTTCGAATGTGATGAGTCTCCTCTAGAGAGCTCAGATTCAGCAGAAGATTCTAAAAATGGTTGAAATGTTTCAGTTGGGGCAGTGGAAGATTGGATATGTAGGATGACGGTTACGAGTTGTAGAAAAAACAAAAGCCTGGTTTTTAGTCTCAGCTCTGCTAGTAGCTCCTTAGGGCAACTCACTCCATCCCTTTGAGCTTCAGTTTCTTTATCTGTAAAACAAGAGAATATCTGCTATGTTCTTTTATAGGTGTCTTTAGAGGCTTTAAAGAAACACTAATATAGTTTATGTGAAAGTATTTGAAAGGAAGTGAAGCTGTCTTGATAAAAAGAATTATTGAGAAGTCACTTTGAGACTCTAGGACAGGAGTTGGCAAACTATGGTCATGGACTAGCCACCTGTTTTTATAAATAAAGATTTATTAGAACCCTACCATTTATGTGTTGTGTATGTTTACTTTCGTGCTGTGACAGCTGAATTAAATAGTTGTGACGGAGACCATGTAGTCCACGGCCTAAAATATTTATCATCTCTGACTCTTTTGGAAAACCTTTGCCAGCCCCTAGAAGGTTGACCAAACCAACAGCTCATGTTTATCATTGACTTAAAGCATGACTCAAAATGTCACACATTCAGAACTCGCTGTAACTTAATGTATCAGACTTAGTCTAATAACTGCCTTCATTGCTGATTTTTGGCATAAAATTCCTTTTTTCCTGTTTTTGTCTTAGCCCATATTCTTTCTTAGATATGTGACTTTTTGAAGTTATCTTCATTAAGTTTTATTGAATTACATGTAAAATTGAGTTTCATTAAATCTGACTGAAAATGGTATGAGGTTAAAATATGTTTTATTCCTTTTATTTTTTTAGCTATAAATTATTTTTGTAGCTGTTATGCTTGATTTTGTTCGTACTGGTAACGATTGAGCTTACACACTCAAAATGTGGATACTGGAGACCTTGATAGTTTATTTTCTACTTTTTAAAAATTAAAATATTCATTTAGGAAATCTTTAGTTGGGTAAAGGTTGTAGAAAATATATTTTGGAGGGAAAAGTCTGAATGTTACCTACATTAAGGTAAATTGATGAAAGGTGGGTGTGGTAATTCATTTTGTTCCTTCTGCCTAGAATGCCCTTTCCCTCCTTTTTTGTCTAACTCTTCCTTATGTTTTAATGCTCATATCTCTTGCCACCTTTTATCTGAAGCCTTTACTCTTGTATTTTCTTAGCCAACAAATATTTATTGAAAAGCTAACATGTGCCTGAAACTATGCTAGGAGCTAGTGAGCATCCAGCAGTGACAGAACAAACATGGACCCTGTCTTCATGGAGCTTACAGCCAAGCAGAGGCAGAACTATTTGTGTTTTCTCGATGTCATGGCTCCTTGTCCATTTATATGCATTTTTGCTCTCATATTTTATCACAGTCTGGTATAGTTATGGTTTATGTATTCTGCCAGAATATAAGTGTCTCCTGGTTGGAGTGTATTACACATTTTTATATCCCCAGCACCTAGTCTAGTCTTAGGCATAGAGTAGACAAAATAAATGTTGACTGAATCACTATTTTATTCCTTTCTAGTAAATTCCTTTCTTTTTCCTTTATTGAAATGGATTTTATGTTTAAGAATTTTTCCATCTAAAAGAAGGTCTTATTTATTTGTGAAGCCAAAGATATCTCACCTTTTGGCTAGTGTAATTGTAAATTGGTCAAAATCGAGATATAGCAGATGGTAAATTTCTTTCATATAGAACTGCACCTGTAGAGCACAACAGCTCAGCCATGATTTAAACAATTTTTGAATACTTTCAAATGCTAATTTTAATGTTTCAGATCTCTGTGAAAGAGAAATAAGAAAAGCTTTTGAAACCAAGAAAACTCATTTAAGACATACTGTGCCTTTCAGTGTTCTTTATGGGTTTTCATTTTAGATATAAAAGTATTTTGCCTCCCTGTGAAACAGAGTTAATGACCACAAAAAAAAAAAAGAAAGTAGCATTTTTGTTATTTATGAGGCAGTTGTCAATACATGTGCAGGCTATTTTCTATTAAATGTCAGGCTATTTTTTTTAATAATCTAGAGATTTGAGGAAATCCCAAAAAAATATTTTTAACAGAATATATGACTTAGTTTTCAGCCTTGGTTTTTTGAGTATATTAAAAAAGAAAAGAAAAGATGGCATTAAATAAATTCCATAGACTTTCAAATAAATGCAAGTTTTGACTGCTAAGTATATTGAAAATTTACATTGTTTCTAAATTATGGTTAATCTTTTTGAGCTAAGTAATTTTTAGAGAAATCAATTGTTTGTGTACCATTTTAACTTAAAACTGGTTTATAGGAGGAAATAGTGATCAGTGAAAGGTGACTTTTATAATAAGTCCTAAGATTTTGAAAATACTTCAATACATGATATAAAGAATGCAATGGTTCTAGCTCTTTGGAGGCTTGTATGATAGAGACAGTTGGGTTGTAACTGCATTGCTTTGTGTTTGTCAGTTGCATATAGTAGAGTAAGTATTGGACTGCAGGTTTGTTGGTCTGAGAAGGAGCATTGGACCTAATCTTTACTTTGCTGGATCTCTTACTGTTTGGCCGTGGCAGACCACTTTTCTCTCTAAGCTGGAGTTTCCATATAAGTATGAATGTGTTAATAGCTCACAAGACTCAAATTCAGGGACCGTAAAGTAGTAATCACATATACCTGAATTCTGAAGATTAGATATTCTCATTTGTTTCAGAAGGACTTCTTGGAAGAATAATTGTTGTCAGTGATTTCTCTCTCTTCCCTCTCTCCTCTTTTCTTTCCTTCTCTCTTCCTTTCTCTTTCCTTTCTTTCCCTCTCCATTACTCTCTCCCTCCCTCCCTCCCTGTCCCTTTAAAGCAGGATTTAGGTGGAAGGTAATAGACTACTATACAGAAATAAGTGTGGTGTCATAGAAAGATTACTAAAACAGATGAGCTTTTGAGACTCAGCTCTGTATCTTGAAGCTTCCATTTCTGTGATTTTGTTATAGTGTCAGATACTATTCTAGGTGTAAGTGGTATGGAAGGAGTTTCCTAAGTAGAACTGTCAATAGGACGCATAAGTACTTTTCCTGAATCTTTTATCTCAATGAAAGGTTGGCATTTAATAAGCTTCCTGTCTTTCTTTAGCAAAATTCAGATTTTTCCCAGTCGTGAGAACACTGGGATTACATTGTGTAAATAAGAGCAGAGAAAATAGTATAATGAGCCCTACATGCCTGTCACCCAGCATCAGCAGTTATCAACATGTGGCCTGTCTTGTTTCATCTATTACTTTTCAACCCTTCCCCACTTTGAGTTTATAGAAGTTTTTATTCTTATATCCATTGCCACAAATATTGCTCACAGGTTTATATTCTTTACAGATTTTATACTCTGATATTTGATCAGGTCTTGGAAACAGCATTCATTATAGGAGAGTCATGCTCAGATCCTGGTAGTATGGATTAGTCAATTACAGGAACCTGTCATGTGCTGGCAGGGGACCTAACTGTGCTGGGCAGGAGATACTGGGTGAACGTGGCAGGTGTGGTCCTTCCCTCAGAGTTTACAGTCTAGTAGGGGAGGCAGACATTAAACAGATATCCTTTAAATAATTATTACATTTATAACTTGAGTTGTAGAGGAAGGAAGAAGGTGTAGAGAGGAGGGTGGTTGTGGTGGAAGTGTTCCAGGCACAGGAATTAGATTGAGAAGCAGAAAAGAGTTTAAGTCCTGGGAGCTCAGAGAAGGCCATTCTGACTAGAGCATAGTGATCAGTGTTGAGAGTGGCAAGTACATGACTCTCTAAATTAGGCAGAGACCCTATCTATTCAGGGTCTTGTAGGCCATTTTAATGATATTGAACTTAATCCCCAGGGAGTGAGGTGGGGTAGGCAGGGGGCTACTGAAAGATTTTAAGCAAGAATATAACAGTCAGATTTTCTGTTTTAAGACATCTCTTTGGCTGCAGTATGGTTAGTGAATTAGAAGGGAGCAAATATGGAATTAAAAGACCAAATAGGAATCCATTCCAGTGGTTAGGCAAGAGATGGTAATTGTTTAGACTACAGATGGTGGCCTTGAGGGTAGACAGAAGTGTATGGATTTGAGAACTATTTGAGAGAATTGCTAGGACTTAGAATTGGGTTGAATGTGATGGGTGATAGAATGAGAACTGTCAAGGTTGATTCCCAGACATTTCAGAAACCATTGTGTGTGCCTAACTACCCTCATCTAGCTTACACATAGTATCCAGAAGTATATCTTTGTTATATTGTTATATTTAAGGTAAATCACTTCTTTGATATCCGGTCACTTAATAATTACTATCATGAAAGGAATGTAGGTCACTTTGATACCATACATATTTTAAAATTTATGCTGGTTTCTACTAATTACTGTTTTACTTTCTGGATGTTCAGAAACGGTTCTAAAATTTTGCTAGAGATTAGCCTTAGGCTTATTAGTTGATAAAATCCATTCATATTTTTAAGTTGAAACAATTGCTTGTCTCCTGACCTCAGGCAACTCTCCTTTCCGTTGTTTCATAAGATTATTGGCATTGGTTTTGTAATCCTATCTTTAAGTTCTTTTAGGGTTCTAATTCTCCTTTATCTGAAGACTTGCATTAATTTAAAGCAGCATACCTACCACAGCAGAGTACCTACTATTATGTCTGAGCCTCTCAAAGCATCATTTTCACTTTAGCTTTATGTTTTCTCTCTTTCTTGTTTGACCATTCTTTTGTTGGAGAAAATGGAAGCTAAACAGAAGTTGAATAGTTGAGCTTTCTTTCCATTTTTTAATATGATACTATCTTCCCCAATAGTGTTCTCCATGTGTTCCTTCTTTCTTTGCCCAACATAGTTTATAAAGTTCATTTGTTTTCTTTACTATTTTTTTTATAAGCGTCATCTTGTGCTTAGTGTTGGCCTTTCTGCCACTCTTCTTACGTGTTCCTTGTATTAGTCAAGGTTCTCCAGAGAAGTAGAACCAATTAAAAATGTGTGTGTGTGTGTGTCTGTATAGATTTATTATGAGGATTGGCTCATGTGATTATGGAGGTTTGGAAGTCCCATGATTTGCCCTCCATAAGCTGGAGACCCAAGAAGGCCAGTAGTGTAATTCAATCTGAGTTGGAAGGCCTGAGAACTAGGGGACCCGATGGTATAAATCCCAGAGAAGATGAGATGAAATGTCCCAGCTCAATCAACGGGGCAGGAAAAAAAGGGGTGAATTCCTCCTTCTTCTGCTTTTTCTTTTATTCTGTTTGGGTCCTCAATAGGACCCAATGTTCAGGATGATCCATCATCCTGATTGGATGATGCCTACCCACATTGAGGTGGGCAGTCTACCGAAAGTCCACCTATTCAAATGCTAATCTCATCCAGAAACACCCTCACAGACACACCCAGAAATAATGTCTAATCTGGGCACCCTGTGGCCAGTCGAGTTGACCCGTGGAATTACGCATCACAATCCTGCTATAACTTGGTTTATCTTTTGTGGGTGTCATTTTAATGTTAATTCGTTGGACAGGTAGTTATTGAATTCTTACTGGAGATAAAGTAGTGAATAAAACAGATGAAATTCCTACCCTTATGCAGTTTAATTACAATGGGGGAGACAGACAAGAAGTATATGTATAAATAAACTACTTTATGTGTCATATGATGATAAGTGCTATGGGAGAAGCATAAACGGAAGGTCTCACTGATTGTATAACATTAAGTAAAGATTTGAAGCAGGACCATGCCTTTATCTGGGCTTAATACCTTCCTAGGCAGAGGTAGCAGCAAGGGCAAAGGCCCTGAGGTGGGAAAATGCTAGACACTGTTGAAGAAGAAAATACTGTTTGGAGCTTTTTGAAGTTATAGATCACATAGGGTTTTTTTGCTAGGATATCCTTCTCCTCTAGTGTCCTTGTCGTATTTTCCCTCTACTTTTGAGGCCAATCTGTAGTATAGTCTCACTACTTTTTTTTTTTTTTAAACATTCTATGTAGCAAGAATGACACTTTTCTGTATCTAGTTCTTTTCATAAGTCTTGTGGGACCCAAAACATCCTTTTCACAGTTGACTTTACACTATTTTGAAAGCAGTAAACAAGAGACCTGTAGGGATTGGACTTATTTATATTAAGGTAGTTAGGGAAGACCTCTTTGATTTCAGGTCTATTTAACCTGAAATCTTAAGGATGAGAGAGAACCAGTCATGTTAGGAAATAGCATGTTTCAAGGACATGAGGCAAAAGAGAGTTTGGTGTGTTTTAAGGAATTGAAAGAAGGCCAGTGTGTCTCAGATATAGAGACCAAGAAGGAAAGGTGACATGAGGTGAAGTTGGAGAGGTGGGAAAGAGCTAGATGATATGTAGGGCTTTTTAGGCCAAGGAAACGAATTTAGATGATAAGTGCAATGGGAAGCCAGTGGAGGACTTTTAGCAGGAGAGTGGTGAGATGCAGAATACAATGTAAGAATATTTTGTCTACTAAAAGGAGAATGGAATAGGAGTCAAGAGTGAAAGTGGAGAGGCTATCGCAGTAGCTTCAGGTATACGATGATGGTGGCCTTTAGGGTGACGATGGTAGAGATGGAGAGAAGTCAATAAACTTGGGGGTTTATTTTGAGCTAGAATTGATAGTCTATTATTAGATTGGATGTAAAGTTAGGGTGAAAGAAAGCAAAGAATAATTTCTGGATTCTGACTTGGGCAGCTAGATGGATAGTGCTGCTTTATACTGCGATGTGAAATAATTAGATAGAGAATAAGTTTGGGGTGGGGAACAAAGCCGAATTGAGAAGGTCAGCTTGGAGGCCAAAAGTTCGAGATATCTCTGAAACATTCCTGTGGAGATGTATTGAGTCAGGTGTTGCTAGAGTTAAGGATTGTGAGTATGGATCAGTAGATGGAAAAGACTTGATAGATTTGAATCGAATGCTGCAGCTTCTGATTTCATACTCATTTACTTTCATAAGTGCGTCTTCATTAAGGATATGACGGTTAATTTTCCCAGTGATACAAGGCAGTGAAATATGAAGCAATTTTGGATATTCCAGATGTTTGGCAGTTCTTTATATCCACTAACCATCATGTGCTTTTCTTTCTGTATGCAGCTGAATTAGTGATTTCCATTATTGTTTTGCCTGCGATACCATAAGATGAATAAGTTCAGTCTGAAGCTGTGTGTGTGTGGTCTTCAGGAATCTACAACTTTGTGAGAAAGTTGTTTAAAGCAAATTGGTAACCTACTTGAGCATTCACTTAAGTTTTACTGTGGAACAAACGAGTATTTTACTATATTACATTATGTGTTTTAAATCAATCTCTCAGTGTTCTACTTTCTATAATTAAAAATAATGATGGAAATCTAAAAAATTTATTATTTGTGTTTTACTGTAAAGCTACTTTGCTAGGCTTCTGGAGAAAGATTGCTCTTGAAATTACATGATTTAAATGAATAATTAAATTTGGTAATAATTTGGATCATAGCCTCTTACAGTTCTTTGAGTAGACTTGGCAGTGAACATCATGGATAATAAAACTTGGTGAAGACATTTAGACAGGTATTTCGTAATACACTACAAATTATACTAACATAAGTTTATTGGAAAGAGTCCATTAATAACAGTGAATTGTGGTCGTATGTCCCAGAATTCATCAATGGTAGAGAATATGTTTTATATGTGAAATTCAGTTGATGTATGTATAAATCTATATGACTAGGTTAATAGTCTAAACTCTGGTAATTGAAAATATTTTTAGTGAACTCTTAGTAATACAGGAATACAAAGGTTTAGTTTTTAAGTAAAATTTCAAATCATCTACAGTAAAAAGACTATCATATCTTTCATTTATATTTGGTTCAGTTATAAAACTTTTAAAAAATTTATGCCTTCTAGCATACTGTAATTTTTTTTTATGTTAAATTTGGGAAGGTACAAGAAGCTTTTCCTTACGAATGTTGGTACCCTATATAGAGAAAATGCAGACAAACATCTGTCTGATAAATAATTTTCACTCTTGGAGCCATAACCTATCATTACTATTTGAATTTAGAAAACAATTCCTCTTTTCCTCTTAAAAAAAGTAACACCATACACACAAAGGTATATAAGCATATATAGTTAACGTTACTTTGTTTTTAAATGAATGTTTTGTTTTGAAACTTAAGAATTTCATGATTCTCCTTAAGAGAACAGAAAACCCCAAATGTGCTTACTTTCCTCATATTTTTTGGTTTTGTCCATTAGCTCCTCATCAATTTTTGCTAGAGCAGTGTTTCTCATAGTGTAGACAATGGGCCAGAAGAATCAGCATTACCTAGGAACTGATTAGAAATGCACCCTAGACTAACTGGATCAGAAACTCTGGGGGAGGTCCCAGCTGCCTGTGGTTCCACAGCCCTCCAGGTGGTTGTGATGCACCAACGATTGAGAACCAGTGTTCTGGAACAGGATTTCTCAAGCTTGGCAGTATAGATATTTTAGACTGGATAATTCTTTGATGTTGGGGCTGTGACAGGGCAGAGGCTGTTCTATGCGTTGTAGGATGTTTGGCAGCATTCCTGGCCTCTATTTCATTCACTAGATGCCAGTAGCACACTACTCCCCACTCTCTATCATGAAATTAAAAGCTGTCTCCACACATTGCCAAAGTGCCCCTCAGGGGTGAGATCAACCCATTTGAGAACCACTGCTCTAGAGAGAGGTGATGTAGAGCTAATGGATAAAACCGCGTCTCCTTTGGAGTAGCAGTGACCACTTGAGGAATACCCGAGTTCTGTGCTGTGCACTTTACGTGGATTATTGCCATTATCACAGCAGCCTTGCAAGATATGTTTGAAAGTCGAAAGCCTGGGCCCACCCACTTAGGAAGTTTCTCATCTGTTTCACCAGCTCAGCCCTTGAAAACTAGTATGTTCAGTTGTTACAGTGACTCCTTTAGGCTGTATTTGGAACCATATTCTTTAAAAAAAAAAGGAATTTGGTGTATAAACAAAGTTCTTTTAACCAGTTAACTGTTACATGTAAACTTAACCATGTGAACTTCTTATTGTAAACTTGGCCATAACTGTTTCTGGATAATGGTGATTATTTTGTTTTTGCTGAGGTGACTATGAAATGACAAATGAATAAATAGTATGCTCTCATTTCAGTAACACTAATTGTGCTTACATGTTTGAAGTAGTATGTGTCTTCTATATTTTTCCTTTTCCTTTTTTGCTTCCTTTCATCTCCCTGTTCAGCTTTCTGTGTGGCCCTTGATCTAGTTCTGTGTATCTTACCAACACATCTGTCCTTCTGTCTTACTTCTCATTTAAATTTACCTAGTCTCTGAACCATTCCTTCATTATCCTTCTAGAGTCTGGATGACCAGATACATATTTTAGCTCAACAATCTATAATTAACGCTGGCCAGTGTGTTACCTATTCCCAGGTCACTCTTTCATGCACTTTTTAACAAAGACCTAGCAATGACCTTATTGAAAATTTCAGAATTTCAACCCCCACTCTCCAACCCCCAACTCCCATGATATTCTGTTCACTCCATCACTGCCTATGCAGACCAGTCCTGACTAGTAGCTGTAATAATGAGTTCTGGATGTCAGAATTGTGTATATTAATGATGTATTTTCCTGAACCAAAGAAGTAAGTGCAGTTCTATAGCAGTACTAATTTCTTATTATTCACTGCATATCTCTTCTCTTTTATTGCTTTAGAAACTATAGAAGATTCATAAATCCTTTTATATGAAAATCACATGTAAATATTATTAAACTACACCAGTGTTTTAATTAGCATTCAGAGAGTTGCAAGTTTTAACCTGAAAACTAGCAAAGAAACAGCCCATAAAATAATGAGTGCAAAATAAACAAATTTGTTCATCCAAGATGTAGCATGTTCAGTCAAGTCTTGATTATTATCTTCAGAGTGGCTTTCTGCTTAAGAAGCATTTCTTCCCACAGGTGCCTTTAGGATCCCGAGTATCCTTGACTCCTCCTGGGCTTTTTTCATCTAGCTTATTTCTTTCCAGTGGAAGGATATCAATAAAATATTCCAGACAGTATTTTTGATTGGAGTTAAGTTCCATAAAAGATTTAACCAAAAAGATTTCACATTATTTTAAATTACCATAAACGACACTCAAAACTAAACTTCAAGATTTTATGGCTCTTAAATTAGCTTCTTATTTTTGTTAATATACTCCTTAGATTTTTTTTCTACATGCATGTTAAATTGCATTTACTTTTCATTTATTTTAGAGTGAAGTTATTTTTATATAGGACTTTAAAACTCTATAAAAACATCATTAAAATTTTTTTTTACAAGATAACCAGTATTGATATTTGTCTACTCAGAGTATAAAGAAAGAGCAGAAGAAAGAAAACATTCAGTGGA
The DNA here is from genome assembly GCF_037783145.1 of Equus przewalskii. Lineage (NCBI taxonomy): Eukaryota > Metazoa > Chordata > Mammalia > Perissodactyla > Equidae > Equus > Equus przewalskii. Next base: position 56,061,758 of record NC_091839.1, on the reverse strand, counting down.
AATTGAATATTTAGGAATGGGAAGAGAAAGAAGACAGTTTCATGGGGCTTGTTGAGTTAAGGGGAAAGGCTTTATGTTTAGAACTTTTCCCCCCAATATTTTTATTATAATTTATTTTTAGGTGTTATTACACTCAAAACAATACTGTGTGGGATTTAGATATTTAAGTTGTAAATGAATAAGTTGAGAAACACTGGTAGAAGAATTTTAAATTTTAATAACTTTATTCTTGTTTTTACTCTTAAGATTCTTAGAAATCCTGATGAAACTTTTGTGCCTTACAGCATACGTTATGTACAGTCATACGCTGTACAGCAATGTTTTGATAAACAATGGACCACATATATGACAGCGGTCCCAGAAGATTAGTACCGTATAACCTGTGTGTGTCAGGCTGTGCTATCTAGGTTTGTGTAAGTGCCCTGTATGGTGTTCACACAATGACGAAATTGCCCAACATATTTCTTAGAATGTATCCCCATTGTTAAGCAACACATGACTGTACATCACTTATCACTAAAAGCTACTGAATATGTTTAAAATAATAGTATTTAGTCCAAAATAAACTCATTATAGGAAGTAATAAAATATAATTTGTAAAACATTGAGTTGGCCCTATTTTTTGAGGTATGTACACAATTTTAAGAATCAACTTTGTTTTATCAATGAATGACTTATTATAATAAATTAATTTTGTAGTAAGTGCCACCTGAATAATCTTAGTAGCTAAAAATTGAACTGTGACTGAATTTTCCAGTTTCACTCATCGTTGTGCTTGTCTTCGTTTTCAAGGTAGTTCTTAATTGAGTCATGTTTTCAGTTTATTATCACAGTGCATTTCTCCTTGTTGTCAATGAAAAATTATACCTTGATGAACATGTTGAAGCCAATAGTACTTATTTCTGCAGCAGCTGCTGCTAACTGTTCAGTTTTGTCATCTGTAACTGCCACAGAAGACAAGATTTGTTAAACTATTACACCTGACACTGCCATGAGTTTTCAAATATAGAACTCTGGAATTTTTGATAATGTGAACATTCCATTCATTAATAGTTTCCCTGATTCCTGATAATCGTAGGTCATTGAATTGACTCAACTTGGAGTTTTACCAAGCAAGCAGAGTTTTTATGTATAGAAATGTAACAGTTTTCTGTGGTGTGGTAGCATCTCCGAGAGTCTGCTGGCCCAGTGATCTCAGGTAAATCATTTACCTGTTTCGAACCACAGTTCAAATATATAAAATGAGGAAAGCTACCTCAGTATGTTTCTGTGAAAATCAAACAATACAAAACCTACACAGGGTTTTAAAAACGGCTAAATTCTGTGCAGGTAGGTTATTATTAATAAAAATGATCCCCAAGGTCCTACTGTAATCAGAACCTGCAACTCTTCACTCGAGCATCACGTTAGTGTTGTTTTGTTTAATACCACTTCTCTACAAGCCTAACCTCTAACTTGCGTTTTGTTTAAGCATCTGTCACTTGGTTGTCTTCGCTGGAGGAGAAGGGCGGGGTGTGGGAAGGACTGACTTGAAGCACTGCCAGTTCAAGGTGAAGGACCCTCGGACCTATTAGAAACTGTCATCAGTTTATGTGTGTCACCTTGGCTTCCCCAACTACATATTAAGTGAGGGAAAAAACCTGTTATATACTTGTTTTGTTTTTGTTTTTTAATTCTCCGGAGTTCCCACTACTCAGGTATATAATAGGAGCAGATAAATAGTTTGGTAGATTTAACTCTACCCAGATCCTACAAAGTAAAAACTTGTTTGAGCATACTGTTCCTTCTATCAGTTGTATTCTTCTTTCTTTTCCTTGCCTGGAATTAAGCTGGAGATTCATAATATGAACTGTTCGCAAATTGGGAACTTCTTTTAAAGGGATATATTTGATGGAGCCACCATGGACAGGTTAGATGGATTTGAAATAGAACAGAATTTACCTGGAATTTTATTACCTTTACTGCATTCCTGTGATGTCCCAGGCCTGGATAGTTTTATATGCATTATCTCAGTGATTCCTCACATGAATTAGATAAACATTGTCGACTTTGAAAATGAGGAAATGAGCTCACAGAGCTAGTAAGAGATGGGACCAGGATTTGAACCTGGATCTCTGATTCTAAAGTGAGTGTATTTTCCATTACACCTGGAGGTTGTTAACTTTGGCTGCCTATCAGAATCATTTAGGAGCTTCCAAAAAGTACAGTTGTCAGGGAATCTGAAACAGTTGGTCTGGAGTGGGTCCCTGGCATTAATATTTTATTAAAGCTCCTTGGGTGATCCAAGTGAGCAGCTAAAGCTGAGAAACATTGCATTACACACTGCGTCTCCAGTGACCACTGGTGCCTGCCCCCTTTGAAGTTTTTGTTTGTCAACAACAGGGCACTTACACAAACCTAGATAGCACAGCCTGACACACATAGGTTATACGGTACTAATCTTCTGGGACTGCTGTCATATATGTGGTCCATTGTTTATCAAAACGTTGCTGTACAGCATATGGCTGTACATAATGTATCCTGTAAGGCACAAAAGTTTAATCAGGATTTTAGCATTGACATTTTCTCATCAGAAGCATGAGGGATTTGTATTAGAATAAAGACCGAATATTCTGCATACTAAACACTACAAAGATAACAGTGAATGTGATAAAGTATCTTTTTCTCTGTCAGTCCTATGAAAATTAAAATAGATTTTTGTTTTTATCTTATGACTTTGACGTGCTCTCTGAGTGAAGTGCAAATGAGCTTGATTACTTGTTAAATTTGTTTCTGGCCCTCTAAGTTTAGGAAGGTTATAAACTGTACTTTAGCCTAAGAGGAAAAACATTTTCTCAATTTACAGTAGTTTTGATAGGTAATAAATCAGATTATTGGTTATAAATCTATAGGTGATTTACACAGGGATTCATTTAGTTAATTAGTCTTGGCCTCCCACTGTGCTACAGCTCGGTAACTCTGGCAAACAAGCTACTTTAAAGATTGTCTTTTGGATTAAGTGAAGAGTTGATTATAATTGAAGATCATTCTCCCTTTTTTATTTTTAACATGAGCACATAGAATAAGTTGGGTTTTTTAATGTTATGGAAATTTTGAATTCCTTTTATGTTATTACTCCCCTAATTTCAAAATAAATTTGAAATAAACTTACTTGGTTGCAGTACAGTAATTGAATTCTGTCTACTTAAATATAGAGTCAGTTACTGGGATCGACTGTTGGAGTACATTAAAGATGTTGAAACTTGCTGTTATGGTTTATTGGCTTGTGATGTTGAAATTAAAATTTACAGTCTGCTTTTGCCAGTACTTTGTGAGATTATTTTTAACTTTCCAGCAATATTTTTTTAACCATTTAGTTTTTACTAGCTCTGTTTATAGACCTGTGCTGTAAAGGTGTAACAATTGTGAACCTCTTATCTTCCCAGATTAACAAGAAACCTCATTTTTTTCCCCATGCTCATCCCCACTCCCTAATATATATATGTGTGTATGTATATACATATTTTTTTTTTTTGAGGAAGATTGGCCCTGAGCTAACATCTGTGCCAATCTTCCTCTATTTTATGTGAGACACTGCCACAGTGTAGCTTGATGAGTGGTGCTAGGTCCGCACCCAGGATCCGAACCTGTGAACCCCGGCTTGCCGAAGTAGAACGCATGAACTCAACCACTGCCACTGGGCCGGCCCCATCTCTTAATATTTTAAGACATGTTAGGAGAGGGAGGGGTTGAGAAGGAATGGTTATTAGATCTTAAAGGTGGTAGAGGTGGAATTCAGAGTAGCCTGCCAAGACTGGAGGTTTCCTCAGATGTTGACCTAGATGTTCTTGGACCACCATTCCTGCCTCCATCACCGTTTCATGATATGGCTGGAGATTAAAGCAGTTGAAATTGATGTAAGGTAAATGGCAGCTAAATTGTTCCAACAGAGTGAGAAGATAGGGCCTTATGTGGTAGTCGAAAGGGTTAGAGAAAGCAAAAGAGGACATGAAGGGAGTTTGGTGTTGTGAAGTGTTGCAGCTGCATTGTTATGCTCTTACTCTCCCTACCTTGCCTAGCAAAGACCACTCAATTGCATAACTCCAGGAGGAAGCTTTCACATAGAATTTGATATGAGTGGTACAAACTCCCTGGCCCTGAGCCAGTCTGAGCACTCCAGCAATCTTGGGATGATGGAGTTTTGGCAGAATTGCTTTCCCATTCTGGTTTTGAACTTCACTTACCTTGTTTCTAAATCTAGAAGCTCAATGTCTTCTCATGTTGAATCTGAGGCAGCCTAAGAGATAAAACACTTACGTGGCACTTGCTTTGTGCCAGGTACTGTTGTATTTTACATATATTAACAGCCTAAGAGATAAAACACTTATGTGGTACTTACTTTGTGCCAGGTACTATTGTATTTTGCATGTATTAACTCATTCCTTCCAATGTCTTTGTGAATATGCACTGTTAATATCATCATTTTACCCATAAGGAAATTGAAACACACAGTTTAGAAGTATCTTGTTTAAACTCACCCAGCTATTAAATGGCAAAGCTAGGAAGCAAAGTCAGGCAGTGTGGCTCCAGTGTCTTGCTTTTTCCACCAGGATTGTCTGCAGTTTGGGGTTTCTTCTTGTTCCCCATTTGCCTAAATCAGTCATTCATTTAGTCAGTCATTTAACAAACAGACATTGAGCATATGCTTTGTGCCAGGAACTTTCTAGGGTTGAAGACAAAAGCCTTGCCCTTGTGGAACTTATATTTTAGTTGGAGGAGAGAGACAAGAAGTAATTAGACCTGTAAATAGAGTAATTTCAAATAATGAAAAGTGTTTAAAAGAAAATAGAATAATGCTTTAGCTAGAATTATGAGGGACATCCTCTCTGAGGAGGTGACACTTCTGTTGACACTTCAACGATGAGAAAGAAGCAACTATGTGAAAATTAGAGAAGTGAGGATTGAGCTGCTAAAACTGTAGTATGGGAACAAGTTTGGATTTTCCTAGGACAGAAAAGAAAAATAGCGTGAGTTGGAGCTTAGGAAGCAAGCAGATTGGTAGGCAGCGAGATCTCAGAGGAATGCAGGAGCCCCCTGCGTTCCAAGGGCTGAGAGGGGGCTGCCAGGCACCTGCTTCCCAGAAGGGAGGCATAGTCGGTCTTCCTGGGAAGATTAGTTCCAGGACTCCTGAGGATACCAAAATCCATGTATACTCAAGTCGCTTAGTTGGCCCTCTGTATCTGCTCATGTGGAACCCATGGAAACAGAGGGCTGACTGTATTTTATTACTGGTGTTATGGTTGTTTGTATGCAGAGTTGGGGCAGGGAGCAGTCTGCCCCAGTTGCAGGCAAGAAGGAGGTGCAGTGGATTTTTTTTTTTTTTTAAATAATGATTCTAGTACTTAACTTCAAATACTCATATTGTTAAAGTACGTCATAACGCATTGTTTCTTATGGCCCATTAGAAAAATGTGTGGAAATGTATTAATGATATGATTCAATTTATGTTTTAAAAGAGCATTCTGGATGTTGTGTAGTGGAGATAAAAGTGGAAGAAGAGAGTCTAATTAGGAGGCTGTCTCAATTGTTCAGATGAGAAATGATAGTGATTTAGGTGAAAGTTGTAGCAGTGAATACAGAGAGAATTAATTGCACTCTAAATATGTATGTATATTGATTATTCTCCTTGATGCCAACTTTCCAGACTGTAGCATTTCTTTTGTAGGGCAAAGGAGTAAACGTCCTTTCTCAGTTTATCCTGAGACAGTGACAGTCCAGGCAGAACTTTCCTGGGACCCAGGGTTTTTTTGCTCTTTTAATTCACTCAAACAGCAAATCCCCCAGGGTACAATCCTACTGCCAAGATGAGTGTTTGTGTACAGGATCAAGGATTACCTTCTCCAGGATTAGCACTCCTCTGAACCTTAATGCAGAGGCCAGCCTGCTGGTCTTGCCTACTTCTGTCTTCATGATGAGTTTTCAGGAGCCTTGAAGTCTTTTCAAGGCTTCTTTGCTTTGGTTAGGGCCTCCCCACGAGATACATCTCAGTAACTTTAAACCTCAAACAGAAGGGCTGAGGGAAATGTGTGGGTGTAGTTCTGTTGAGCAGCATCCAAGCCCCAGTGGACGTGCTGCCTTAGAGAGAACGCTCCCTGCCCGGGTTCAGCCTGACTGCCTTATCAACATAATTTGACTTGACTCAGAAGATGAGTTAGTTTGAAGACAGAGGTCACTTGTTTAACACACCTGCATATGGCACTCTACCAATAATTACTATTTTTTTTCCCCTCCTGTTTTGCTGTACAAAGATGTTTAACATATTATATATGAAGAAATTAATTCAAAAAGGGCTATACTTGGATGTGCTTTTGTTACATGTTTTGAAAGCCTCTGGTCAAAACATTACATATATTACATGGCCACTTGTAGTACTGGTTTGAATAATACTGTTGATAAATGCAAAATTTTGTGAAGAGTGAGTTCCCTTCGGTAGTGATTTTCAACCATTTGCTTTTCTCTTCAAAGAAATGCTTGAAGTCGTGCTTGTGCTGTTGTGATCTGACATTTATCTGGGATCCTGTAAATCTGTTCTTTTTGACATCACAGATGTTAAAGACCAGGAAGCGGGTATATGTGCATGTGGAGGCCATTTCCCTTCTATCCTATACAGTGTGCTGCATAACGACATTTGGGTCAACCACGGAGCCTAGGTGTGTAGTAAGCTACACCATCTAGGTTTGTGTAAGTGCACTCTGTGATGTTCACACAACAACGAAATCATCTAACAATACATTGCTCAGAACCTGTCCCCACCGTTAGTGACGCATGACTGTAGTTTGAGGGGCCCAGCCAGCAGTACCACATTACTAAATTATGTTGCTTTTACTTGTAAGTACTGTTATGGCTGATAAATAACTAATTTTATGACTTAATTATAATAACTAATAGCATAGTTCCAATATTCAAATATTACTTGGTAATAGACCAATATGTCCTTGATTAATTAATATGTAGAAAGGTAGTGATACACCCTTACTCCTGTTTTATTTTAACTGTTGACTAGGTAAGTGATATGACAAAATCCAGCATGGAAGACATTTTGTTATACACTCAATCTCAGCACCAATTTTCTTTTCATTCCTGCTATTTGTATCTTTCTTATTAATAACTTTGACTTATAAAAGTTAGATTATTCTTGGTTGGAATGTTTTTAGTATTGTTGAGGAAATGCCTATATTATGTGAGAACATAACATTTTTATAAGAATATTAAAACTAATATTAATTAATATAGATCTTTTATTATGTCTTTATTCCTTTTAAACATAGTTGTATCGACTTGGTCCAGTCAGGAGATAGAAACCACACAGAGGGTTAAACAGGGTAAGTTTTATATAAAGAATTATTAAACTCTGATAAAGGAGTGACTATAAGATATAAGAAAACTGTGTGTGTACCCTAGGGCTAAGGGAGGAAGGTCACACTTAAACGAGCCCCTTCCCAAGGCTGGCTTTAGAATTTGTTGGAAAAGGTATAGTGCAGCCCACTGGATTAGTAGAGAAATTCACTGTTTTGCTGTTCTGCAGTTGCTGGTCAGTGAGGACAATCTGGAGTGCAGGCCACCAGCAACAAGTGGCATGGGTGTGCAGAGGGAATGGCAGCTCTCGGAAACTGCAGGCCAGCTGCCTGTGTGGGCCTCCAGAGGAAATCATGGTGCTGACAAGGCCAGGGGGTCTTCAGTGTGCCTATGCAGGCAGGAGCCCCTTTCTCCTGCAGCGTCCTTTTACACTCTATTGAGAAGGCTTAATGTGCTTGTCACAGTTAGATGCTTAAAGAAGTTGTCCCTTGTGGTAGTACACACATGGAAGGGTGAATTTGGAGCTGACATTCATAACATCAGCAATAGGCACAATAATATTCCTTTTTCTAGTTTAGTTTTTTGCCATGTGAGTGTGTACAAACTTTTTACTAATTACCTTTCTGTACTTTTTATTGTCTGTGTTTGCTTTTCTTCCTTTAGCCCTGTTGACACTGTGGGTCAGAGAATTCTTGGTTGTGGGAGCTGTCTTGTGCATTGTAGTCTTTTTAGCTGCATCCTTGGCCTCTACCCACTAGATGCTAGTGACACCCACATAACAGTTGTAACAATCAAAAATGTCTCCTCACCCACTGGGGAGCAAAATCTTCCCTAGTTAAGAACCACTGCTTTACACTGTGTTCTTTTCTCTGTTAAAAACAGTGTACATCTCTCTTTTAATAAAGGTTTGCTTGTGGTTTTTAACAAGTTCTACTTTTAAAAAGGAGGATATCTTAAATAATTATAAAATTTTATTTTTGGAAGGGGCATTAGAAACTAATCTAACTGCTTTATTTCATCTATGAGTGAATTAGTCAATTTTCAATTGATTTGTTTCTAGTAACCTAGCTATTTAGTTGCAGACCTAGGATTAGAACCCCAGATTATTTCAATAAAAAGTTATGTACGTAGTGTTCTGTTATTCATTCTTTGATTCAAGAGCATATGTTATACATGCCTTGTGATAGGTGCAAAGGTTTAATGATGAGGCAGTGAGTAAAATTCAGGTATGCATGAAGATTCATTTTATTTAGCTGTCACATTCTTGCTTGATACTTGATGATAGAGAGATCCTTTTTAAAAAGCATTGAAAGAATAATTGATTCATATTTGAAAGGACTGTGGTCAAAGGAGCTACTCTTAGCATTGAGATGCAGTGTTGTGGTTACAACTGTTAAAACGGTTGTGGACTTTGAGTCAGAAGACCAAGAATCTGGTCTTGGTTCTTTATTAAATTCCTCACAACCTGGACCTTATTTCTAATCTGTGAAATTACACTGGACTGACTAGATTCTAAATTCCCCATCTTCCCAGTCCTACTGTAGTATGAACTCCCAGACTGGAGTTGAGGGTGAGAGTAGAGAAGGCCTAGAGCCTGTCACAGTCTTCTAGCACAGTGGTATAAAAAGAAACAACTAGACTTTATTCTTTTATATAATTATGAGGCCCACATAGTTTCACTCGTTTGCCAGTAAATTAGATCGAGATGAGTATAGTGGTAGAGAATGTGCTTTTAATACCAAGCTGAGCTGAAATTCTGGAGCTATTCACATGCTTTACAGAGATTTGATTCTGAGATAAATTTCTGAGTATAAAAAATATTTTAAGGTAGGATTCTGGGTGAGTTACCTTGAAAAAAACCGTGCAGAATGGGAAAAAATATTTGTATATCATTTGTCCGATAAGGAGCTTGTATCCAGAATACATAAAAATTCTTATAACTCAACAATAAAAAGACGAACAACCCAATTAAAAGGGGTATAAAGGATTTGATAGACATTTCGCAAAAGAAGATATATAAACGAGCAGTAAACAAATGAAAAGATGCTCAGCATAATTACGCATTAGGGAAATGCAAATCAAAGCCATAAGTAGATACCACTTCGCACCAACTAGGATGCCTATAATAGAAAAAGACAGACAATAACAAGTGTTGACATGGGTGTGGAAGAATTAGAACCCTTATACATTGCTGGTGGGAATGTAAAGTGGTGCAGCCTCATTGGAAAACACTTTGGCAGCTCCTGAAAACATAGTTACCATATGGCAATTAAACATTAACCATATAATTCATCAGTTCCACTCCTAGGTGTATACCCAAGAAAATTGAAAATATGTATCCACACAAAATGTTATACATGAGTGTTCATAGTAGCATTATTCATGATAGCCAAAAAGTGAAAAGAACCTAAATGTCCATGAAATGATGAAGGGTAAGCAAAAAAATTGTATGAAGTGTTATTTAACCATAAAAAAGAATGCAGTTATGATACATGCTACAACATGAATGAAACTTGAAAATAAGCTAAGAAAAAAAAACAGGCACAAAAGACCACATATTGTATGATTCCATTTATACGAAATATCTGGAATAGGATAGAGATTAGTGATTTCTAGGAGATGGGGGAGGGAGGAAGGGAGTAACTGTTAATGGGTACTGGTTTCTTTTTGGGAGGATGAAAGTGTTCTGAAGTTAGATGTTGCTCATGGTTGCTCAACTCCAAATATACTAGAAACCACCGAATTGTACACTTTAAAAGGGTGAATTTTATAGTATGTGAATTATATTTCAGTAAAGTGAGGTTTTTTAAATTGAGACTGAAAAATTTAAAAAGGAGTTGTTTAATCAGTCTGAGATTAACCTGCAATTGAAAGTCATTTCTTAAGTGTCAGTTCCACATTTCTTTCAAAGCTTTTCCTATAATTTTATCTTTTTTTGCTGTTTAATGTTTACTGTTTGGTATTTTGACTTTTTTTCTTGAAACAGATTCTTGTTAAAATTTAGGTTGTGCCTTTGTAATGTAGACAGTAGGACCAGGGAAATCAAGACATTCATCCGTCTCTGATTTTTTTTGCCTTGATACCACAAGTAGTCATAATCTGTTCATGGTTTCTCTTACGAGAAAAAAATGTCTGCAAATATCTGGGAAGAGGAAGCAAAATGTAGAAAAAATTGATTTTATATTTTGCTTTATGTTTAGTTATGGCAAGGTAAGTTTAAGAAAAAAGAATATATAAATGAAGCCCTTTCACAACTTCTAAGAAGATATTTAACAACTTTGATCTCTTTGTGTGAGATATTAAATTCTAATGTTGTTCATTTTTAATGACAAATAATTTACCTTTACAGATAGATTTGACCAGTTTTGGGCCATCAATCGGAAACTCATGGAATATCCTGCAGAAGAAAATGGATTTCGTTACATACCTTTTAGAATATATCAGGTAAGAAACAACATTTTTAACAATACCAACTTGTGAAAGCTTCAAACATCTTACTTCTTGAAGCACTCTAGTCAAAACTCTTTTAAGTTTGAATAGTAACTGAAGAATATTTATTTGAGCTTTCCTGATCTCTGTCTTTTGGTGGCAATCAAATCAGAGACGGCACTGAAATATTCGACTTATATAGAGTTGATCCTCACTATTCACAGATTGTGTAGTTGCAGATTCTTTTCCTTCCTAAAATTTATTTGTAACTCCAAAGTTAGTACTCAACAGTACTCTCGTGGACATGTACAGAGCTATGACAAATTTAATTTGCCCAATACCCACATTCCTGGTGATGCTGTGCCTTCTTGTTTCTGCTCTCAAACTGTAAACAAGTGACTTTTCCCAGTCTTTTGAGTGCCATGTTTTTCACATTTGTGTGCTTTTTGATGTTTAAAATGACTCCCAAGCATGGTGCTGACGTGTTGTCCTTACAGAGAAACACACATAAGACAAGCTTATGTACTGATCAGTTGAAGAACATGTTGTGACCAGAGGCCTGCAGTAACCCAACCCTGTATTTCCCCTAGGAACAAGGGTTCAGGATTAGCTACTTCAATGTTTGCAGTGACTATAAAACGTAACTACTTCACATAAGGAGAATCGACTGTGTTCTTAGAGGTGGTGAATCTTCAGGGTTGTGCAACAAAACAGATAGTAGGCTTTCCTCACAGCACACTTTCATGGGGTAAAGAAATTCCATGTTTCTGACTTATTTGTTGAATGAATGATATTCCAGAAAGCAAGTTGCCTACTATAATGAAAAAGCAGTCGAGAATAGGAATTGGAAGCCTAATATCACAGACATAGATTCTAATCTAACAGGACTTCCATTCAAACGCAGAGAACTTGTGTCATAACTTTGCTTTTAGCTGTTTTCAGAATCCCGCAGTCTTTACTCATAGTTACTTCTATAGTTATATTTTAATTTTTTATAGAGCCATCAATCACATAACTGTGTTCAAAGAGGAAAAATTATCTAATTGGAAACAATTAAACAAAGAAGAATTCCAGTATACTCAAAGAATGAAAAGTATTTTTTATTTAAATAAGGTTACTTTTCATTGATTTCATTAACATAATGGCAAATAGACTATTTTTAGAGTATGGATTCATAATATGTACAATAGAAATAAAATGAAAAATGCCTGATGGCCTAAGACCAAATGATCTAATTAGCCACACTCCTCTGCTTTCTTTTTTAATAGGAAAATAAAATTTTAATTCCACAAGTCTTTTTTATTTTATTTTATTTTTTAAAGATTGGCACCTGAGCCAACAACTGTTGCCAATCTTTTTTTTTCTTCTTTTTCTCCCCAAATCCTCCCGATATATAATTGTATATTTTAGTTGTGGGTCCTTCTAGTTGCTGCATGTGGGATGCTGCCTCAGCGTGGCCTGACAAGCAGTACCATGTCCACGCCCAGGATCCAAACCAGTGAAACCCTGGGCTGTCGAATCAGAACACGCAAACTTAACCACTTGGCCACGGGGCCAGCCACCCCACAAGTCTTTATTAAGCACATATATTACACAGTGGGTTTGGAAATACCGTAGCTTATTTATTTATACCTTATCTTATATCATGAGGAATCTGAGGCAATTTACATGAAATAGAAAAGAATTTAAAATCAAAGCCACTGAAAATATAAAATGGAAACTCAGCATGAAATTATGTAAGGTATACATGAGTGAGATTCTCAGATTTATTAAAATTGGCCTGCACATTTGATGCTGAGCTTCCCTGTAGCCAGATCAACGGGAAAAAAATGTGGTCAAATATATGTGAAATAAATGTGATGAAATATAGTTTCATCATAAGATGAAAACCTACAAGGTCATCATGGAAAGCTAAACTTTCTTAAATTGCACAGGAAAGAAATTTCTCATGTAGTGTCATTTAGAGGGATGGAGCAATATCTTTATAAGTTACCCATGGTAAAAATATAATAGTTTCCCTAAAGCTGCTTCCTAAAGTGTCAGTCAGCAATAGCTAAAGACAATGTATCATAAGCCATAGAGCCTCCATAGTATAGTAAAGAATTGGATAAAGTAATGAGAAGGCTAAGACTGAACAGGTTTTTAGGTTATTATATGGAAGAATGTCTTTATCAAATCAGAAAGAACATAATTGATGAAGCAAGGCAATTAGGGATTGGGATTAATTAGCAGTAAGGATTAACCAACAGAGGAGAAGTTTACAGAGAACTCTTAAGAAAAAGGAGGGGAAAATTGTTTCTGCTTGTAGGGGAAAGCCTCAGCCTTCTCTGTACAGTAAGAAATAAGCCATCTGCTGAGAAGAGGGGTGCGACAGTTTGGAAACTGTTCTGTTTGACAGTGGCAAATAGAACAGTTCCTGTATTTGCATAAAATAATGTGAGAAAGACGGCAGGAAGCCTAGTTGTTTGTATTGAGAGAAGAAATATCTCACATTAAATGAATCTGTCCTGACTACCTAGGTATTCCCTAAGAGAAATTTTGGGAGTGGTTTTACAAAGTTAGAGTCAGTGGTGGTATGCCTTAGTTATTCCACAGAGAAAAGTGAAAATAGAGCCAGATTTTATGTACTAATAGAATACTTATAGTGAGTAGGAGTCTTCGTGTAGTCTATAAATCTCATAGTGGGAGAGGCTACTTCTTCACCATCACTGACAAAGATATCGGGGATTAAAATATGGATGAAAAACAATAACAGGTTATCACAGAATTTTAGAGTAGTCCTTAAGTTCTCTGAGTGGATTTTGATTTTTTTTTTTAAGCAGCAGACCACTTTAGGGCTGAACTTGGAGAGGGAGGTTGGGTGGGAACAGGTGAGGTTGGCTCAAGTCACTTGACTCCTCTCCTCCTTCAGCCAGTAGTTGTGGCATCAAATATTTATGGAAATACTTCAGCACAGTTTGAAAATCACCTCTCCATCTAGGCTTGGACAGGTTCACTTCTTTGCCCACGGTAGCTAGTTCCTGATCTGGCTTGCACTCTGATATGCTGATAGCCTCAACATGATACTGAGATCTTTGAAGGCAAGGTTAGAGCAAAAAATCTGTGTAGTATGTTTCGTACACTCTTAAGTGCTTCATAAGTAGTTATTTAATTGAATCGTAGGGTATTAAAAGCACCAAGGATCACATAATTTTAAAGCTGAAAAAAGACTTTGTAGTTCAAATGATCCAAAACTGAAAAAGCTGTCAGTTTCCTTGATTTTAAATGTATGGTGGCTTTAACAGGAATAGTGCTATTGTAGTAGTTGAAGAAAACAAAACACTTTTTAAATGCCCAAAATGATGGGAGAAGAGTAGGCAAGTAGAAAAGAGCTGCCAGGAGGATTGTATAAAAAAGAGTGCATGATAAGTCACAATCACAATTTTGCCTTATTCACTTAGTAGAAAGTTACTCTGACCTCTTTTTACTGCAGTTTCCTGGTCTGACAATTTGTGACTGCATGTAAACCTTACTGAGCTTGGAAGGTTGTAAAATATTTGAGACATAAAGGCTAACGTCCTTGTCCTTGAATAAAAAGTTGTCTTTCCTAGAAAGAACACTGAGCTGGAATGGAGACTGCTAAGGCTCTGTGGGAGGTCTGACACTGACTAGCTGTGTATCCATAGGAGGTTACTCAGCCTTTCTGGGCCTTTGTTTCCTCATCCATAGAATGAAAGGGGCGTGGCTGAGTGAATTTATACATCTGGTTGAAGTTGTTCTTTAAAGATGCCATAGTACAGGTTTATATAATCATATCAGTGACATTTATTTTTAAAAGCATTTTAACTTCTGGCTTCAGAGCAAATTTATCATTTTTACAACAAACGTAGTCCTTTCCATTATGGCATTGTTTTGACTCAAGTTCTTTATGGTGCCGTATAACTTTTTATCACTTCTAAAAATGAGATTTATACTTTTCAAGTGGTTCATCTTTTTCATGAAGGCAAGGTAGTTATTTTGTTCATGCTGTGTGTCCTGGGTCTAGAAGGGTGCCTGGCATATAGTAAGCATTTGTGAATATTTGTCAATTCATTAAATCATTCATCAGTCATTAATAGTTGATTTGAGGCTATTCTATCATGAGCTTCATAGTAACATACCATAATGCATCCCCAGAGCCTAGCAAAGAATCTTATTTGTGGATTTTAGTTGAATAACGTATACCACAGACATTCCCCAAAGAGGAATTCCAAAACTATTTTGACGTATGTACCTGCCAGCATTTATTTGGGTGGTTAGGTTCTGGCATGTATATTTGTAATATAGTTTGTATACATATTGTAAATACTTTTAAGCTCCTATAGGGAAAGTGTGTTATACTGTTATTATTTAATGTAGAGATTATCACTGTCAGAATAATAGTGCAACTGTACAGAGGAGAGGTCTTCCTTTTTGTATTTATCATTCTGTTCTGGGGAAAATTGTCAAATGTATCCATACCTCTTACTGTTGTATCATAACACAGAAGGATTTAGAGAGAGGGGGAAAGAGAAAGAGAGAATGTGTGTGTGAAGAGAAAAAATGGTTTTTGTAAAGTTCTATAATTAGATAGAAAGTGGGAAGCTAGAGAATTCTCAAAATTTGCTTGACAAAACCTGGCTGCCAGGTGGGGACTCTGTTAGGGCAGAGCTTGCTGCATGGTCTTCCTGTGTCGAGAAGTTAGCAGTTTTTCCTCAAATAGGAGACAGAGCCTGAGGATTGATTGGTTGTCAGTTGACCTACATAGCTTTCCTTTTGGCTTTCCTCTTTCCAATTAGGTTTTTATTTGAATTTGATTAAAACTTTACAAGTGAGATATGTAAGTGAATATAAAAATTTAGGAGTCTTAGTTGTTGCCAATTGGTCATTTTCTGGAATATTTCCCTATTTTGTACTTTTGAATCTTCATTCATGCCTTGACCAAAGTGAGATGGGCTCTGCTCTCCATTTTCCTGATTATATGATCTGAAGGTAATACTATATTTCTGTTGCTGACTCCTTTCCAGTTGATTAGTTTGGATGGTTGGATATTCCATTGATTAAGTTTAGTAGCTTTTACTTATGCGGCATTTTGATTGATTTGCACCTTTCATTTCTTTAACACACTAGATATAAATCTCTGAACTTATTTGAGACCTTAAATTAGTAAGTAAATTTAAACAAAACCTGAAAATCCAAGTTTATTAATAAGATAAATGAAAGATATCATTTTTACTAAAATATTTATTTTTCTTTGCAGAATCCTAATAAAATTCCAGTAATTGATGATACTCTTTATAGGCTGACTTTTGTGCAGATTGTTGGAAAACTTTAGTTCTTTTTCATCTGTAGTTCCATTTTCATGGGCTCAAAGTGATTATAATCTAGTGACAGAGTTTTAGTGGTAAAAGTAAAATAGGTCCAAAAGTAGTCTAGAGATCCATTACAGACCAAAATGTGTCATTTGTCATTTACATAACAGTTTAGTTTGGTGTGTGAGTTTCGGGTCTGTGTTCCTGAAATCCAGGTGCTTCATAGGTAGCTAGTGTTCTAGAGATGAAGTTAATGGCAGGAAGTGTTTCAGAAATGTAACTAAAATGTTATTTAGAATAGCACATGTAAACAGATGGTGATTAATGAGAATATCTGTTAAAAAGATTTGTAAAATGACTGAAGTCCTCAGGCATTGGTGTTTAGGTTGTAGAGTGAAAATTAGGCACATTATTTCTGTTTTTCAAGAAGTGATGGATTCATAAATGTTATCTTGCCAATATACTTTGTGTAAGAAAAGTTTGTCTCATTCATTCATTCATTCGTTCAACAGGTTCATTTATTCACAGGTATTTGCATGCCATGCCTTGTGCTGTGCACAGGGGATACAAATGGTGGTTAATATACATCACTCTTTAAAGAGCTTCTGGTCTAATGATAGAAAGAAACCAATCAAAAAAGTATACTAATGATGGAAAATCGCAGCTGTGATTGGTGCTGTGAAGGACAGGAATGCAGTGCAGTAAAAGCCTGATTCCTCTAAGGGGTATTTGATCTAGTTTGGGAGGGCAGAGAAGGCTTCCTTGATGAAGTGTTACATCTTTTGAGATCTGACAAATGGGTGGAATTAAGGTAGGCACAGAGTTATGAGAAGACCTTTCTATGTAGAGGGGACATCGTAAGTATGACAGTCTCTTGGTCTTGAGCACGGAGTTGGGGGACCAGGAGGAATAAGGCTACAAAGGTAAGGGTCAGACCCACATTAAGGAGTTTTTTCTGTAGCCTGTAATTTTTTTTTTTTTTTTGCTTCAGGAAGATTAGCCCTTAGCCAACACCTGTGCCAATCTTCCTCTGTTATAAGTGGGTCACCACCACAGCATGGCTGATGAGTGGTGTAGGTCTGTGTCTAGGATCTAAACCCATGAATCCAGGCTGCCAAAGCACAGCGCACTGAACTTAACCACTACACCATGAGGCCAGCCCCTCCATGTGACTTTTAAAATCATTTTATTCTATTCCCCATAGTGTTCTGTTCAATTATAAGTGGAAACATTAAATTTCTCTTTTAATTTTGGTAGAATTCTCCTTCTTATGTTATTAAATGTTCCCAGTTGAGACCATGATACATCTTTATTATTCAGATTTTATGTTCTGTGTAGATTTTTAAGTTTTCTTCAAATAAGCCCTATGCCTTTCTTTTTATTTCTATGAGTTTTGTAAATTGTTTTTCTTCATTTCCATTTCTAGATATTTATTTATGGCATCAGCCAAAAAAAAAAAAAAACCTCTTACCACTCTTTTTATCAGCCATTTCTTTTTCTTGCTTTATTGCATTGCTAGTATGCATTGCCAAGACAGTCTTGAATAATAATGATCTTAGCAGACATTTCTGTTTGGTTTCTGTTGTTGATGTGGTTTTAATATTACATCATTTGGAATGATACATTGTTTTAGTAGATCTAAGTAATTTCCTTCTGGAATTTTTGATTAGAAATGGATGCTAAATTATTTACTAGTTTAATTGTTACTATTTTTGTCCTTTTTTATTTGGCGCTTCTATTTTTTCCTTCCTTTAATGTTGACCTCCCCCTTGCTGAAGCTCATAATCATGTCGTTATAAGATACTGTCCATTTTCCTCACTGAGACACTGTTACTACTTTTCCTCCCCAGAAGATAAAACCTTTAGAATAGTCTCCTTCCCTGGGGCCCTCCAGTCTGCTACTCTACAGAAACCTTTATACCGCTTTTATTTCCTGGCTTCCTAAAACCTAGTTTTTGCTAAAATAGTTTAGTACCTCCGATTTTAGGCTATTACTAGATTTTCCCTCGCAAACTCTTTTGTTTCAAAGATACTTATTTGGCATTTATATTTCATATCCCAGGTATTCTGTCAATATCCAGGGTATCAGTTCCTGACAGGGCTCTTGGTAGAAGTCTTGCTGTTCCTGGTCTTCTCTTTCTTTTCTTGTCTCAAGGGTGAAAAGGATTCAGTCTCTTTTTCAGCTTTTCCTTGGTTTCTGGGGATCCATATGCTCACTGGTCCTTAGGCTCATGTCCACCCAGAAAGGAGAACAGTGCAGAGGTTTATAGCTCCGTCCATGTAGGCCCTGGTTTCCCACTCACCCCAGCAGCTGCTTTAGCTCAGAAGAGCTCTGTGTTGGATGGGAGGATAGAGGTGGGAGTAGAAGGGAGAGGGCGAGGCATTAAGCTTCCATGCTCCCCGAATCCCCCCCATGTATAGTTGTTAATATGTTATTTTTCATATAAAGACTTATGTAACAGCAGTCCTTGGGGAAAGGTGTTAATACATAATTCACACCCTAGCTATGGCAGGAGAATACTAAGACGTACGTTGAGACATCTGTGAGTATAGAATGGATGCTTGGTTCTTAAAATAACTTCGCTTCTGATCGAAGTGAAGATAACAGTTATAAAACGATAACTTGTAAGTTGAAGACATATTGAAGTAAATTTCATTTCTTCCCAGAGTATTTTAAACATCAACTAAACAGTTAAGGAGAATTCTTCTTTTGTAAACACAGAGAAGAAGCTGAGCCTCCACAGTGTGTGCTTATATCTTTGTGCTCCTCACAGTGCCTTACACACAATAGATGCTCAATAAATACACAGCCTATATGAACAAACAAAGGAAGTCCTAATCACCCATGAAAATGGAAGTCATTCTGGGCTCATAATAAATTATACTATGTTCATACCATACATTTTTACTATAGAATTCTGGGCTGGATTTTCTGTTAGGACATAGCTATCATTTTGTACTATTGCTCTAACATTGTAGAACAAAACAATATGGGATGTATAATAATAAAAAGTCATCTTATATTTGTATACTTTGTATTTTGTAAAATACCTTCGTACTACCTCATTGTATCTTTACAACACCCTTGTGTAGACAAGACAAATATTATTTCTTTTTTATAAGGTGGAAGTTAATCAGATAAAGCACCCTCTGCTAGTGAGCAGTGGAGAAAGGACTCGAGTGCAGATTTGTCTCAAACTAGTGTATACACATGCACATATTATAAAGGAGTTTTTTTGCTAGAAGTAGAATGTTAATTGAGGCTTTTGCAGTTGCATGTGAGATTAATGTTTTATGGACATAGGTTGCTTCAATTAATGAAGACTTCATTGGAGAATTGTGATTTGAATTTTACAGAATTAAAGAAATACAGTCCAGCTTTCTTTTGTGTTTTTTTTCGGTTTAGTTTTAATTTAAAATTTCTTTTTTGTGTAATGTATCTCAATACCAACTTTCAAATTGAAATTAATTGGAATCTCAATTATTTAAAATACTGAATTAATGAAGTTCTGGGACAGACAAAGCTAATCTGTAGTGGCAAAAAGTAGTTGCGTCGGGTGCAGGTCTCAGCCAAGTGAGGAGGACGGGGGTGGAGATAGACTAACTAATAAGGGGCAAGAGGGAACTTTAGGGGATGATGGAAATGTCCTCTGTATTGTCAGGGCAATGGTCCTGAAACTGTAACAAGAAACTGTAACAAGTTTGTTACAGTTTGAACTATGCATTTAAAATGTGTAAACTATACCTTTAAACAGTTTGTTACAGTTTGAACTATACATTTAAAATGTGTTCATTTTGTTGTGTGTAATTTTGTACCTCAATAAAGTTAAGTTTTAAAATTCAGTAATCAGTTTACAGACTGGGAAGAGTCTGGGAATTTCTTACATGATGGTTGTAGCCAAGGTATAAATTAATCAGCTTAGGCCCCTCCTTCTTGTTAGGTTAGATTCTTCCCATATGCTTAGTTTCTGGGTTTTTGTTTTGTTTTTTCATTGTTGTTGTTTGTTTTTTGTATTTGTTTTTGAGGAAGATTAGCCCCGAGCTAACATCGTGCGCATCTTCCTCTACTTGATATGTGGGATATCTAACATCGTGCCCATCTTCCTCTACTTGATATGTGGGACGCCTACCGCCGCATAGCTTGATAAGTGGTGCCATGTTGGCACCCAGGGTCTGAACGGGTGAACCCCGGGCTGCCGAAGCAAAGAGCTCAAACTTAATTGCTGCGCCACCAGGCCGGCCCCTGTTGTTGTTTGTTTTTACTTAACCTTTAAAAAAATTCTTCACTGCCTGGTTTGAGTTGATTCCTTATCCCCTTCCCCCACTGAAAATTGTAACGAATCCCTTTCTTTTCTAATTTTACTTGAGAGGATTTTGTATTTCAGTCATCAATTTGTAGTCATACTTGACATTAATCATAATGTTATATGTTATGTGTTAGTTATCAGACAAGCCTGTCTTAATTGTCTTGTGTGGCTAACATCTAGAATCTTAAGCACTTTCAGAGCCTCAAGGTACTGATCAGGAATTGGAGAGGTTATTGTAGATAGCAGTAAATGACTAGAATGACATACTGTTAAGGTGTGAGCTTAAAGATTTCTGAAAAAGATACTTGACATTAGAACAGAGAATTGCCATGTAACTTTAAATGTAAAATCCTGTATGAAATTTACCCAAATATTCTAATATGGTTTTTTTCCTTAGGTATAATTCGCATGCCAGAGAATACCCCCCTTTTTTTATTGCTTTTTCTCCCTAAATCCCCCCAATACACAGTTGTATATCTTAGTTGTGGGTCCTTCTAGTTGTGGTATGTGGGACGCCACCTCAGCATGGCCTGATGAGCGGTGCCATGTCCTCGCCCAGGATCTGAACCGGCGAAACCCTGGAAGCGGAGTGCTCGAACTTAACCACTCAGCCATGGGGCAGGCCCCAAGAATACCCCTTTAAAGTGCACAATTTTAGTTCATTCAGAGTTGTGCAACCATCGCCACTATCTAATTTTAGAACATTTTTATCATCTCAAAAATAAATCCCATACCCATTAACCCTGTTTGCTCCTCTCCCTGGGCTCTGACAACTACGAATCTGCTTTCTGTCTCTTTGGACATGCTATTATGGACATATAAAGGTAATCATGTAACATGTGTCTTTTGTGTCTGCCTTATTCCATGTAGCATAATATTTTCAAGGTTCATCCATCTTGTAACATGCATCTTATTCTTTTTTTTAATGACTGAATAACATTCCATTGTATGATATACCACATTTTGTTTATCCATTCATCACTTGATGACTGTTTGGGTGGTTTCCACTTTTGGGCTGTTAGGAATAATGCTCCTATGAACATTCATGTCCAAATTTTGGGGTGGACATGTGTTTTCAGTTCTCCTGAGTATATACCTAGGAGTAGAACTAGTAGTTCATATGGTAATTCTATGTTTAATCTTATGAGGAGCTGCAAACTGTTTTTCCAAATTGGCCACACCACCAGCAATGTATGAGTGTTTCACTTTCTCCATATCCCTGCCAACACTTGTTATTGTACATCTTTTTGATTATAGCCATCCTATGTGCTTAGGAAGGGGTGATTTTGATTTGCATTTCCCTAGTGACAAATGATGTCAAGCATCTTTTCATGTGCTTACTGGCCATTTGTATATCTTCTTAGGAGAAATGTCTCTTTAAATCCTTTGCTCATTTTTAAATTGGGTTCTCTCTTTCCTTGTTAAATTGTAAGAGTTTTTAATATATTCTGAATACTAGACCCTTACTACATAGATGCTTTACAAATGTTTTCTTCCTTTGTGTGGGCTTCTCTTTACTTTCTTGGTATGCTGTCCTTGGAAGCAGAAAAGTTTTAATTTCGATGAAGTCCAGCTCATTTTTTCTTTGGTTGCTTATGCATTTATGTTGTCACATCTAAGAAACCATTCCCTAATAAAAAGGTGATGAAGATTTTCTCCTATGTTTTCTTCTAAAGTTTTATAGTTTTAGTTCTTTAATTTAGATCTTTGATCCATTTTGAGTTAATTTTTGTATATGGCACAAGGTAGGGGGTCCAGCTTCGTTCTTTTTATGAGGATATTCCAGTTCTCCCAACATGATTTGTTGAAGACTTCTCTTTCCCTCCCTGGATTGTCTTGGCACACTTGTTGAAAATAATTGTCCACAAAGTCGTCCCATTCACAACAACATGGATAGACCTTGAGGGTATTATGTTGAGTGAAATAAGCCAGACAGAGAAAGACGAACTCTGTATGACTCCACTCATAGGTGGTAGTTAACATATAGACAAAGAGCACTGATCGGTGGTTGCCAGGGGAAAGGGGAGGTGGGGGGAGGGCACTAGGGGTGAAGTGGTGTACTTACAACATGACTAATAATGATGTACAACTGTAATTTCACAAGGTTGTTAACTATCATAATCTTAATAAAAAAAAAATTGTCCACAAACGTACTGGTTTATATCCAGAAACTCAGTTCTGCTCCACTGATAATCTGTCTTTATGTCATTACCACACTGTCTTGAATTCTGTAGCTTTGTAGTAATTTTTGAAAGTGAGAAGTGTCTTCATCTTTGCTCTTTTTTTTCAAAATTATTTTTGGCTATTCTGGATCTTTTGCATTTCCATGTGAATTCTAGGGTCACTTTCTGCACAACAGCCAGCTGGGATTTGAGGGCACTGTGTTGCGTGTGTAGGTTCATTTGTGGAGAATGGCCGCCTCGGCAGACGGTGTTAAGTCTTCCCATCCATGAACACAGGATTTCTTCCCATTCATTTAAGTCTGCAGTTTGTTTCAGCAATGTTTTGTAGTTTTCAGTGTACAAATCTCACACTTCTTTGTTAAATTTATTCCTATATATTTTTCCTTTTTGATCCACTTGTTTTTATTACCGTTTTCGGATTGTTCATTGCTACTGTGTGTAGATAATACTGATTTTTTTAATGTTGATTTGTATCCTGCAGCCTCTTTGAACTTGTTTATTACCTCTAATAGTTTGTTTGCTGATTCCTTAGAATTTTCTATATAGGAGATCATGTCACTACAAATAGAGATAGTTTTACTTCTACCTTTCAAATTTGAATGCTTTTTATTTCTGTTTCTTGGCTAATTTCCCTGACTAGAACCCCCAGTACAGTGTCAAAATAGAAAGGGCAAAAGCAGACATCCTTGTCTTATTCCTCGTCTTAGAGGGGGAGAGCTTACAGTCTTTCACTATTAAGTATGATGTTTAAGTATTTAAAGTATAAATACCCTTTATAAGATTGAGTTCCCTACTATTCATGTTTTGTTGAGTATTTTTTTCATTAAAGGGTCTTGGATTTCTTGTGTCAAGTGCATTTTCTGTGTCTATTCAGGCGATTATCTGAGTTTTTTCCTTTTATTCTATTAATATATTGCATTGGTTGAATTTTTTGTTGAACCAACCTTGGATTCCTGGGATAGATCTTATTTGGTCATAATATATAACACATGTAGCTGGATTTGGTTTGCGAAGTTTCTGTTGAAGATTTTTGTCTATATTCATAAGGATTATTGGTCTCTAATATTCTTATCTTGTGATGTCTTTGTCTGGTTTTGATATCAGGATAATACTGGCCTCATAGAATGAGTTGGGAAGTGTTCCCTCTTCTAGTTTTTGGAAGAATTTGTGAAAGATTGGTGTTAAATCTTTAAATAATTGGTAGAATTCACCCATGAAGTCATCTGGTCCTGGGTGTTTCTTTATGGGAAGTTTTTAAAATTACGAATTCAATCTCCTATGTTCAAAATTTTGACAGTTTTTGCCAGTGTTCTCATTGCTTTTATGGAGGAGAGGATATTTGAGGTCCTTATTCCACTATTACTGATGACATCACACTTCTAATGATTCTTAACTTTCAAAGTTTGATAGGTGGATTTTTGTAGAAACTTGGGCAAGAGAAGAAAGATTGAGGTATTTTCTGAGGTTTTTGTTTTGTTTTGTTTTGTTTTTAAATCTGTTCTTTCTAATTACTTTTAAATACAAAAATTTTAACTCAGTGTATTGCTTAAGAGTGTGAATATTGTATAAATGATAGATGATTACTTATTTGCAAAAGTTGTATATTCTTGACTACAGTCACGTACCACATAATGATGTTTTGGTCAACAATGGACTGCATGTATGACGGTAGTCCATAATATTGGTACCATATAGCCTAGGTGCGTAGTAGGCTGTAACACCTAGGTTTGTGTAAGTACAATCACGTAACAACACATTTTCTCAGAACCTATCCCCTTCATTAAGTGATGTGTAACTGTATTTTGGAGTTTTTTCCCCAAATGGGTTGGTTCTCTGATAAAGAACTTTGAAAAATTTGAAGAATTGAATCTGTAACATTCATTAATATAGCAAGTGGTTAAGATGGAGAAGTTTTCACTTAGGCAATTTTAAGTTTATATCCCAACTAGCTGTATGATTTGGGGCATTTATCTTACATTTCTGGACTCTAATTTTATCATCTGTAAAATAGGGATAATATTTCATAGGGTTTTGTGAAGACTCAATGTTAATATTTTTAATACAGTGTTGTGTCTGGTGTATAGTAAATAATTTGCATATTATTTGCTGTTATTCTTAGATGTTATTGACTTAAATCATTACAGTTCTGCTGTGAATTATTTTATCAGCAATGATGGTGGCTTGCCATGCCTGCTGTATTCTTTTATTTTTATGACTAGTGGAACATATCTGACAAATAGCTCACTCCATTTATCAGTGTATTTCTGGTCTTAGCATAGTCTTCTCTCTGAGGCTCTATCTGGTCCCAAAAATCTTATTTCTCATCACTACCAAACACTAGCATAACTTGCTCTTTCTGTTTCAGTTTCCTATTTCTTTACCCCTTTCCTTCAAGTTCCTAGACTAAATACCTTGGAACCAGTTTCGATCTGTTTCTTAGACTAGTAGGTTATAATGTACCAGAACTATTAACATTTATCCCCTTCTTGCCATTTGCACTTTTAGTACCTGATAGTTTGATTTTTGTAAAACATAGCTGGACTCCAACCACATAACATCATGTGTTCCCCAAAACATGCTTGCTGTTTTATTTTCTTACTCTGCTCACTCCTGTTAGAAATAGCCCCTACTCCCGGAATGTTTCTAAACTCATCTCAGATGTCACTTCCATCAAGAAGTCTTTCTTGACTTCTCCATATGTACCCTCGGCCCTTCATGCTGTGTAGAAATTATGTCTTTTTTCTCTGAACTTTGTTTTAAAACATTCCCTTCTAACTTTTATCATGGCAAACGTAATTATAGAACATTAGAGCTGGAGGAAGCCTTAGGAACTACCTAATTCAACTCCCTAATTTTAGAATAGGACAACTTGCGCAAAACTCTTGCCCATTTTTCAATTGGATATTTGATGGGAAAGGCAGAAGTAGAACTTGGGTCTTGGATTTCCAGCCTAGTTCTTTTTCTACACGCAGCATTGTAATGTAATATAGACATTTCTTAAACCATTTTGCAGTATTTCACCATGGATCTGTTGAAGTCTGTGTGGTTTCTCTGTAAGCAGTAACCTATGAATTCCTGAGGACAAGGAATTGTTTCATTTCTCTCTGTATCTTTATAGATGTTTCTCAGAGACTATTTCCTACTAGAATCAATGAATGAATAATAGTTTGCTAGTTTGCTTTAGTATTAATATTCTTAATGTAAAACTCGAATGATTTATACACCTTTTAAAAGAAATTGATAAAGTGAGGCCTGCAGGGGGCAGCCCAACACAGCAAGTTCTGATTGCCCTTGCTGAAAGCTGCTCTCTATCATTTTAGACTTACGTGGATTGTTGAAAAATGAAAGCAACTGTTAGAAGCTTATTTGGCGGTATATTTTAAAACAATTGTCATGTATAGGAACGAGAACTTTTTGATGTAGATGACTTGCTGTTTTGTTTTTAAAGCGTTAGATGAGAGCAAATGGTGTTTATTGGAGCTTTTTAAAATTTTGCTTTATTTATTAATTTCAAAATAACACAGATAAGCTGATGGCAAGTGTCCCTAATTTATTGCAAGAGAAATTAAAATATGCAAACTGCTTATTATCCCGAACTACTAAAGTTATTATTAAGTGAAGTTAACCTTTTCTCATTACTAATTTGTTACACTAAGCTAAGCTAGGTCATTGTTTCATTTAATATTTTCAAGATTAAAAAATATTGCTGATTATTAAAGTAACCTATAAACAAATAATAGCTAACATTTATTGAGTACTTCATTGTGTGCCAGATACTACTTTAAATATTTTATATGTATTAATTCATCTAATCCTCACTCAGGTCCTCTAGGATGTGCTGGCACGGTCCTCGTTGTATAGATGAGGTAATTGAGATGAAGATTGGTTATTGAAACTTACCTATGGTCACTCAGCTTAGTAAGTGGAAGAGCTGGGATTTGAACCCAGGCAGTCTGGCGCCAGAGCCCACACTCTTCATCACTATTCCCTTTGATATATTGTTAATTTCATTACTTTTATTTTCTTACTCCTTTCTATCATAACTTTCCATTTGAGATTATTTTCCAGTTTTTACACACATCAGGCTTCTTATTACACCACCCTTTCTGTTGCTTCCTGCTTTCAGGCCTTTTATTCTTCTAGTAGAGAAAATGCATGGCAGAAAGTAAAAACATAACATCCTCCCTTGAGTGCGAAGAGATTGAAACAGATAGCTAAAATTGTGCGGTTTTCTTTTTCTTTTATTTACAGAATGTTCTTTTTCCAATTAGCAATTAAGCAATTAAGACATGAGTTTTCAAATTTAGGAATAGAATGAACTTTACTCCCTATGCTTAAGCATGTAGTACCATGGGGTAATTTTAGAAGCAAAATATGAGATACTTCATTTTAAAAGAGAAACAGATTGTGATAAGATGGTCTTAATTGTTTCATTAAAAATTATTTTTAGATCCTTCCACAAAGAAATTCTTGTTTGTAATAAGATGCTTATTATTTTATTATGGTGTTCTAACATATATAAAAATTAACTTTACTATGAGTTATTCGTATTTATTTTCTTTCTCATTCTTTCCTTTTGATAATTTCGCCTCTCCTTAACACTGCTTTGGGAATATGACTAGACATAGTACAAATAAGTTAGACTCCAATTGGTCAGTTTGAAATTTGACAAAAGCTTAGGTTAAATGTGAGATGGCTTAAGAGATTATAACTGTTGTCTAAAATGAAAATAGAACAGTGTCATACTTGAAGTATTGAATAATATGTATATCACAAAATAAAGTCTTAGTATGTAACTCTAAGAGAATATTTTTAAATTAAGTTTACTTTTTGGTATTATTCATTTTTTAAGGCACCTTGGACAATAGTTAATTTTTGGGCTTCCTGGAGGAATTGTACACCCTGATAATATACTCAAAAGAGATAACTTATACCCCAGGGTAGTCAGCCAGGGTCTTGCTACTGCTTTAATGATTGACTTAGAGTCTTCCAATCTTTCCCTAACTGATGTGGATTTTGGTTGCCCAATTTACTGCCGGCCTAATAAGGTCTAGACAGTTTAAGCCTAAGCTTAGTCTGTCCAAAAAAAACCTTCATTCTTTCAACCTTACTATTCAAAAAGATCTCTAAGACCCAAATTGACTTCTTTGTGTCTCTATCACATTTTTCTTTCAATCTTTTGTTCCATCCCAGAGAATGTTGACATCCAGAAATGATGTCCCATACAGTGATCATTTAATCAGTTGACAATTTCATGGTGTAAGAAAATTTGCTTAATCACTTACCTATTCCAATATGCAAACTACCTTCTGATTTTTTTTTCTGTTCTTCTCATAAATGATTTTCATATAACATGCCAGAACACACAACACCTGTCTGTTAAGAACAGAATTACTAGGCTTTGATTCTTAGTACTGGTTCCTTCTTTTGGGTAAATATGAGAGTTGCTTTTGGTCTAATTACTCATACTTTTAAAATAACTAATTACTAATAATTTCAAGTAGGTATTATCTAGAATGGTTAATTAGGAATATTAGAAGGAAAAAACAATTTAAAAAATACAAAGACTACTATCCTATTTATATCTGACTGGAGCCTGGAGAATTTGTTTGACATTTCATACCCTGGTATCATACTCTTTGGTGAGGTATATCTCTTAGTCGTTGGATCATACTTATTTTTGTTTTGTTTTATTTTTAATTTTCAAGGCCTTGGGGGGATTTATATAACACTACTTCTTTATGATACATGCAGATTGTTGTTAATTATAAGACAAATACTAAAGAGATGATATAAATACAGATATATATATAGATATGTTAATATGTGCATCAATTATATTGTATTACATATAGATGCACATATTGATATAAACATTTGAAACTCCTCATCTTTAACTAGGCAAGCTGCTGCTTTTGCAGATTGTGATATATGAAAATGTTAATTTTACCAGTTAAGAGATATGGTCTCGTATAAACATTCAATTGTATTATCCTACTTTGATTCCTTGGGAACATTTTACAGAATATATCTTGTCCTAAACAGGATGTATCTCTCAAAGATCTGCTTCAAAAAGGCTATAAATTTAAAGGAAAGTCAGTGCTGGTTCAAAGAGCCGTGTTTGAGAGTATTGCTTAGAGGGGTAGGGGTAGGGTGAGTTGTCTATCAATGGAATGATGAGTCTGATCATATTTAAGTTCAACAGAATTGGATCTACGTTTGGAAACCAAAAATATTTGAGTAGACCAAATGTGTACCTTGGGTGTGATCTTTTCATTAATGTCATCTGCGTGCATGCATAGGTTGTGACACAGTTATGTACACAACACAAATTAAAATTGTACTAGTTGTGAAATTATAGAAATTAATGAGCTAAGGATTTCAAATGATTATTGAGTTCATTGATGAGTGATTTGTATATTAGATATGTGGCTGAATTAATGTACATGAAACTTTGAGAAGTCAAACTAATGTACATTACTTATTATTGAACTTCATTTAACCATGTTTTACACCATGTTAAACTTGTCTTCATAACGTCATTGTAAATGGAAATTACATTTGAAATGTAGAAAAGTAACATATACTAAGAAATAACATGTTTTCAAAGCTAAAGACTCAGAAATCCAATGTAGTACTTATTAATATTTTATTTTCTAGATTTTTCAAAGCATAGTTAAGAAGAACATTGGTTATTTTAGATATACAAAAGGAAAGAATTTCTCCAGCTAGTTTAAAATTTGAAAGAAATAATATTTCAGTAGGCCCTTCTATCCTTTTAGTCTTTTCTTCCTTTCTCTCTTTTCTTTTCCTCCTTCCTTTTTCTTTTTCTTCATCTTTCTGTCCCACCTTAACCTCCTTTACAGAGTCCTTCCTTTCTCCTGCCTCAGTAATCTGAAAAGTGTTTTTTCTAAGTAGTAAAGCATCTCCAATTGTAATTAAAGTTTTAAAGTTTACTTTTAGAAGCAGAGCTTTGCTAAAGGAAAAATACCTCTATTAGCTTACTTTTAAAATCCTTTTCATCATGATGAGGGTAATTATCTGTTACTTCTCAGAAGTTAGCCACAGCTAATTTCTGACTCTGAGTACATGTTTAAAGTAACTTAGAATCAGCTTGGGACAGTTCTGACGTCTGCTTATGTAATGCAGCATCCATACTCTTCGCTAGGTGTTCATTTTAGCTACAGATGCTTCATATAAAACAGGGTAGAGTAGCTTTCAAAAGGATCTACACATCAAAGTGTAACTTGAACTCTGGTTTTTACATTGCTTGAGGAGTTCTTAATGGAGTAGAACTAACAAATTTGCTTTTCTCCCAACACATCATTTTATAGTTTTAAGTAGTTTTATTACTTTGGAATGTTTGAACAACGTCCACATTAAGTATTATTGTAATTCATATTCTATGTGATAAGGAATGTTTCCTTTAATTATAATAAATTCTGGAGAATAATGATGCTGCTTCTGGAACAGTAATTAAAATTCCTTAAATAAAGCACTATATTTTAAGTTGGAATACCACATTCTTTCACTCATTTGTAGTTTGACTGATACCTATTCATGAGGCCAAGTTATCTTTTAAGACCTGATTCCTAAGAGGGCTTTGAAATAAGTGCAATGATTATAACTTGCTAGTGAATTCTTTGAAGCAGAATGCCTCTTGTTCAACTCCTTACCACAGTCTCTTTTCCATTTCTCATATGGATAAACTGTCACTTAAATTACGTAAGAATTAATCTTTGGCTGTATATGATCCTCTTAGAATCCTGTTTAAAAATCACCACGTCAGTGTACTAAATAACAAAACATTCATGCTATTTTAAAACTTCCATTATGGAAAAGAAACCTGTAATTTGCCTCACTGAATTGGTAGTATTGGATTATTATCTTGAAATAAAATACTCTTGGGATACATCAGCCTACCCTACAGACAGTGCTCTCTTCATATAGCGTGTTCCAAAAATTTGAATTTTTTGTGGACATATTATAAATGATAAAATTCCTAGGATAAGCCATGTAGTTAATAATGAAATTGAACTATGACAGCAGTGCTGTAAATCCTAATCTGCATTCATAGTATTGTTCCTTTACATTCCAGATCTAACTCAAGAATCTGCAAGAGGAAGAGTTCCTCTTACTGCAGAGTCACTTCTCCCCTTCAGGTCACAGCAGTGTGGGTGGGAATCCGAGGGTCCAAGCTAGTGAGGGAGAGTGGGAAGCTGAGGCGTTCCTTTGCCGCCCTGACCGGTGGAGAGGGTTCTGGGAAAGCCCAGAGGCAGCAGAGGTGAGCCCACAGTCGGGGCCACAGTTTATCAGTGAGGAGGCTTTTTATGATCTAGACACTGTATTTGGTAAGATAGATTACTTCCACTTCATATATAACCCTTTATTGAATTCTGTATCTATTTTAGTAAGCCTTCCTCCTTTTTAACTAGTGTTTTTTAATTTTGGAATTTTTTTGCTTCATTTTAAGTGTCAGAACATTAATTTTAAATGCGTTTTGGTGAAGAATTAAGGCAAAGTCATTTAAATTCCCACAGACTTTAAACTTTAAAATTGCCATGAATGCTATACAACTTTTTAAAACCTGTAATTTTTCTGAATTGATGAGCGCAGGAATATTTCTCTGATCCTTATTGTCAGGGGACTCTCAACCTCCTTTAAATTTAAAAAAAATTGCGGGAAATAATTTTTTTTAAACTCATGAAGCAAACATATAGTACAAATAGTTATAAATTAAACTGTGATGAATCTGAGCTATCACTTCAGAAGGGAATCCATATGAGGACTTTTTACGTTATGTTTTCTTTTTTCCTTTTTTGAGGAAGATTAGCCCTAAGCTAGCATCTGCCACCAATCCTCCTCTTTTTGCTGAGTAGGATTGGCCCTGAGCTAACAACGCCTGTGCCCATCTTCCTCTATTTTATATGTGGGACACCTGTCACAACATGGCTTGTTAAGTGGTATGTAGGTCTGTGCCTGGGATCCAAACCAGCAAACCCTGGGCCACTGAAGCAGAGTGCATTACCTTAACCACTATGCCACCAGACCGGCCCCTTTACATTACGTTTTCTTTTTAATAACAACTTTATTGAAGTATAGTTTTGATACCCTTTTAAAGTGTACTGTTCATTGATTTTTTTTTTTACAACATTCACAGAGTTGGTACACTCATCACTACTGTGTAATTCCAGAACATTTTTATCACCCCAAGGAGAAACCCCATACTGTGTTAGCTGTCACTCCTCATTCCCCCTCCCAACCCATGTCAACCACTATTCTACTTTCTGTCTCTATGGATTTGCCTATTCTGAACACTTTGTGTAAATGAAATGTTATAGTATATGGCATTTTGTGTCTGACTTCTTTCACTTGCATTATATTTCTGTGGCCTGTCAATGTTGTAGCATGTTTCAGTACATTCCCTTTTTTTTTTTTTTTTGCTTTTTCTCCCCAAATCACCCCAGTAGATAGTTGTATACTTTTAGTTGTGGGTCCTTCTAGTTGTAGCATGTGGGATGCTGCCTCAACATGGCCTGATGAGTGATGCCATGTCCGCACCCAGGATCTGAACTGGCGAAACCCTGGGCCGCTGAAGTGGAGTGCTCAAACTTAACCACTCAGCCACAGGGCTGGCCCCCAGTACATTCCTTTTTATGGCCAAGTAATATTCCATTGTGTGGAGATATATTTCATTTATTTATTCACCAGTTGATGGACATTTGGATTGTTTCTGCCTTTTGGCTATTATGAATAAACACTGCTGTGAACATCAGTGTATAAGTCTTTGTGTGGACATATATTTTCAGTTCTCTTGGCTAGATACTTAGGAGCGAAATTGCTGGGTTATGTGGTAATTCTGTCTTTTGAGGAACTGCCAAACTGTTTTCCAAAGCATCTGCACCGTTTCACATTCTCACAAGCAATGTATAAAGGTTCCAATTTGTTCATGTCTTTGCCAACACTTGTTACTTTCTATTATTTCCATTATAGCCATCTAATTTTGATTTCAATTTGCCCTTCCCTAGTTACTAATGATGTTAAACATCTTCTCATGTGCTTACTGGCCATTTGTATATCATCTTAGAAGAAATGTTTTTGAATCCTTCACTCATTTTTTAACTGAGTTGTCTTTTTATTGTTGAGTTGTAAAAGTTCCTTATATATTCTGGATACTAGTCCCTTATCAGATATATGATTTGCAAATATTTTCTCCCCATATTGTGGGTTTTCTTTTTTTTTCTTAAAGATTGGCTCTGAGCTAACATCTGTTGCCGATCTTTTTTTTTCTTCTTCTTCTCCCAAAGCCCGCGTCCCCCCCCCCCCCCCCGAGTACATAGTTGTATATTCTAGTTGTAGGTCCTTCTAGTTCTGCTGTGTGGGATCCTGCCTCAGCATGGCTTGATGAGCAGTGCTAGGTCTCTGCCTAGGAACTGAACTGGCAAAACCCTGGGCTGCCGAAGCAGAGGGTGTGAACTTAACCACTCAGCCATGGGGCTGACCTCTTCCTTTTTTTTAATTTTAATTTTTTTGAGGCAACATTGGTTTGTAACATAAATTTCGGATGTACATTATATTTTGATTTCTGCATAGACTACCTTGTGTTCACTACCCAAAGTCTAATTGCCATC
The DNA here is from genome assembly GCF_037783145.1 of Equus przewalskii. Classification (NCBI taxonomy): domain Eukaryota; kingdom Metazoa; phylum Chordata; class Mammalia; order Perissodactyla; family Equidae; genus Equus; species Equus przewalskii. The sequence continues at coordinate 56,028,564 of NC_091839.1, read as the reverse complement.
CTTGAACATTCTCATGTGCCCTTTCACCCTCCCTTCTGGTAACTACCAATCTGTTCTCTGTATCTATGTGTTTGTTTGTTGTTGTTGTTTTAATCTTGCACATATGAATGAAATCATATGGTATTTGGCTTTTTCCCTCTGACCTATTTCATTTGGCTTTTGCCCTCTAGATCCATCCATGTTGCACGTGGCAAGATTTCATCTTTGTTATGGCAGAGTAGTATTCCACTGTGTATATACCACATTTTCCTTTCTTTTCTTTCTTTCTTTTTTTTTTCTTTGAGGAAGATTAGCCCTGAGCTAACTGCTGCCAATCCTCCTCTTTTTGCTGAGAAAGACTCACCCTGAGCTAACATCTGTGCCCTCTTTATACTTTATATGTGGGACGCCTACCACAGCATGGCTTGCCAAGCAGTGCCATTTCCGCACCCAGGATCTGAACTGGCAAACCCCGGGCCGCTGTAGCAGAACGTGAGCACTTAACCGCTGGGTGACTGGGCCGGCCTCATACCACATTTTCTTTATCCATTCATTCGTTATGGGTACTTAGATTGTTCCCAGGTCATGGCTATCGTGAGTATGCTGCAATAAACATAAGGGTGCATATATCTTTTGGAATTAGTGTTTTCGTGTTCTTTGGGTAAGTACCCAGAAGTGGAATAGTTAGATCATATGGTAGTTCTAGTCTTAATTTTTTGAGGAATCTCCATACTGTTTTCCATAGTGGGCTGCACCAGTTTGCACTCCCACCAGCACTGTACGAGGGTTCCGTTTTCTCCACATTCCTCTCCAATACTTGTTATTTCTTGTCTTTTTAATTTTTTTTTAAAGATTGGCACCTGAGCTAACAGCTGTTGCCAATCCTTTTCTTTTTAAATTCTTCTCCTCAAAGCCCCCCTGTACATAGTTGTATATTCTAGTTGTGAGTGCCTCTGGTTGTGCCTTGTAGGATGCCACCTCAGCATGGCCCGATGAGCGGTGCCATGTCTGCACCCAGGATCCGAACTGGTGAAACCGTGGGCCACCGAAGCCGAGTGCACAAACTTAACCACTCAGCCATGGGGCCGGCCCCTCTTGTCTTTTTAATTATAGCCACTCTGATCATATCTCATTGTAGTTTTGATTTGCATTTCCCTAATAGTCAGGGATGTTAAATATCTTTTCATGTGCCTGTTGGGTATTTGTATATCTTTGGAAAAATGTCTGTTCAGATCCTCTGCACCCTTTTTTTTTTTTGAGGAAGATTAGCCCTGAGCTAACATCTGCTGCCAATCCTCCTCTTTTTCCTGAAGAAGACTTGCCCTGAGCTAACATCTGTGCCTCTCTTCCTCTATTTTATGTGGGATGCCTACCATAGCATGGCTTGGCAGGTGGTGTGTAGGTCCGCAGCTGGGATCCGAACTAGCGAACCCTGGGCCACCAAAGCAGAGTGTATGAACTTAACCACTGCACCACCTGGCCAGCCCCCTGCCCATTTTTTAAATGGGTTGTTTGTTTTTTGTTGTTGAGTTGTACAAGTTTTTTAATATATTTTTAATATTAACCCCTTATCAGATATATGATTTGCAAATACCTCTTCCCAGTTGTTAGGCTCTCTTTTTGTTTTGTTTTTGGTTTCCTTTGCCTTGCAGAAGCTTTTTAGTATGATGTAGTCCCATTTGTTTATTTTTTCTTCTGTTTCCCTTACCTGAGGAGACATGATATTCAAAAAGATACTGCTAAAACTCATGTTGAAATATTGACTAGGTTTTCTTCTAGGAGTTTTATGGTTTCAGGTGTTAGATTCAAGTCTTTAATCCATCTTGAGTTAGTTTTGTGTATGATGTAAGATTAATTTTTTTGCATGTATTCTCAACACCATTTATTCAGAAGGCTTTCCTTTCTCCATGTAGGTTTTTGGCTCATTTGTCAAAAATTAGCCATCCACAGATGTGTGGGTTTATTTCTGGGCTCTTGATTCTGTTCTGTTGATGTCTGTGTCTGCTTTTCTGCCAGTGCTGTTTTGCTTGCTATAGCTTTGTAGTATATTTTGAAATCGGGTTGTGATACCTGCAGCTTTGTTCTTTTCATTTTCTTGATGGTGTCTTTGAAGTACAGATTTTTAATTTTGATGAAGTCTAGCTTATTTTTTCTTTGGTTGCTTGTGCTTTCGGCTGGTGATATCTAAGAAACCATTGCCTAATCCAAAGCCATAAAGATTTCCTCCTGTGTTTTCTTCTAAGGACTTTATAGTGTTAACTACATTGCCTTTTTTCATATGTTCTTCAGAGTAGTCAAGTGCTGTGATTTTGAATTTCTTAATTAGCAGATTACTTCATCAGGGAGATCTGTAAAATATTTGTCACTTATTTTCTACTTCTAAAAAATTCTTAAGAATTTATGAAATCTGCTTTTGATGATACTTTGATGGGATAAATTTTTAAAAAATTATTAGTATGTCAGTAACAAAATTATCATCATTTCCATATTATAAACTCTGTTTAGCATTCATTGAAAAACCCACAGACTATGTTCAGAGGGCTTAGGCTCTTCCTAGAGCTTCACTGGCTCCTAATCCAGGTTTAGAAATACTGTTCTGGTAGATAAGATGCTTGACTAGACGTCAAGAGAACAGAAGTGCAGTTCTGAGGGCAGCACAGCCTGTCTTACTCAGATGTTTTCTTGTTGCTACTTTGATTTCTTTATTTGTACAGATTAAAAGCGATGCTTAATTATTTCATGTAAGTATACTGTAAAGGTTAAAATAATAGTCGATATATAAAAGTATCCTTTGATTCTTCAGTAGAAAACAGTTCATTCATTGATTATATCACTCTTGTATTAGCCTATCTTTTTAGTGTGGCTTTGGATAAAATTAGTAAAGATGTTTTAAAGCTCTTGTAGATCATGAAATTTCTGCTATGATTCCCTTGGTTTTGAAATTTTTGCAGAGAAACCGTAGAACAAGTAAAATAATTATTACTAAAAACGTCAATCCTAGCACTTTTATAGGAAGCTTTTCGTTTGGCCACTGTGTTGATAATTTCATACAAAAAATTTAAAAGCAATGTATAGCTTGTTTTATAAATTGGCTCGTAAACAGCATCAAATTGATCTCAATCTTGAGTAAGAGAGAAATAGTGCTTCCCTGTATCGTATTTTATTCAGTGAAAGGATATGAGGAAGACACAAACTGTTACCTGTGTTTGAAGAAAATTTCCCTTATTTATGTGACAAAATATATTTGGCATTGTCTAGACAAAATTATAATAAATATAACAATTTAAATAAGACAAAACATAAACTTCAAACCAGATGTGTGGATATAATTCTGATGGGTGCTTTCATTTAATCATAGTCTCAATTAAGACAGTACTGCTTTGAGGATTGTGTCCCTGACTATAATAATGACAGCTTTTCGAATGTTAATTATTATTTTTTAGTCTTGTCAGGAATATTAAAAGTGGACTTCAGACTCTGGTAGCATAACTACAGAAAGTGCTTATTTTCAAGTCTCCTATTTCCCTACATAAAGGATAAAAGTAGTCTGATTAAGTGACACAGACTCCCCCCACCCGCTCCCCTTCCTGTTCCCTCACTTCCCACCACGGAAAGGACTGTTTACTGTAAAGGTCTAAAAGCATTCATTTGAAATGGTCTGTTCTTTTTACTTAATGAGGTATTGTAATTGTGTATATTCTTAAGCTAATTTTAATATGAGACTTCTTTTGAAAAGCATGTGATGCAAAATTTGATATGCATGAATATATTTTAGGCCAAATATGCATGTGACAGTTTGAAGCACATCATGTGTCATTGTTGGTAAAGTCTGGCTGCATATCCTGTGTAAACCCCTGTTTTCTTTTTCTTTGTGCCACATATTTATTCTAATTAACAAGACTTCAAAGGGAACTGATGGTTGAATACCAGTTATTTTTCATTCTCTCTGTTACTGGTTCTGTAAATAGACTAACCTTTCTTTGGTTCCGTATTTAACAGTAGTTTGAAAAGGAGGGATGAAAAGGACTAATCATTGTTAAGCACCTCTTGCATTAGATGGTTCTTGTGTCTCATCTCATTTGATTATCGCAGCACTCATTCAAAGATATCTATTGTTCCCAGTTTTCAGATTCAGAAACAGACTCTCAAAGATTGACGTAGTTCGCCCCAGGTGCAGTCACTTCTGTTGAGTTGGGATTCCAGCTGAGCTTTTGCTAATTCCACTATAGTTGACATTCCAAGCTCTATGTGTTGAGCTCTTAGCCTACTTTTCTCCCCTTGTCCACTAATTTCTCACAGATAGTGTTACATTCCAGCTACCCTCTGAGTACTTGAGTGGAGGGGTCATATGAAAGGAAAGGGTTTGGACCGCACTCTGCCTGAAATGGCCTTATGTCTTTCTCTATTTTAAAAATATTAATGTATTTCAGGTTGGAAGCTTGAAGACCTTCTGTATTCCCCCCTTTGTTTTCATCCTCTTGAAACGCCTTGCTGATACATGACATTCTGCTACACTTAGCATGTTTGACTTTATACCTGCGAGTATATCTTCCACTCTTAGAAAATGAAAATATGTAACCAGTTATGGTTTCTTTGTTTCTATTTTTGTTTTTGCTCTAGCTGCCGAAAAAGTTTGAGTTAAATTTTGTGCCTAAGCTTTTGAATTTTCTCTCATAGCACTTTGTACATATTTCTGTAAACAGTTAACACTATATTACAATTATTTGTGTATGTGTACTTTATTCATCTTTGTATCCACCAACACAGTAAGACCTTAGTAAATGTTCACTAAATGTTTAAGGAATGAAGATTTCTGATATAATTTACCCCTGACCCTCTGGTCATTAGTCAGAGATCCTGGACCTGGGTACTACTATTGGGATAATTCTATCTAACCTACATATGTGTTAATAATTATTGTTGTTGTTATATGCATGCTTTTATTATAAGCAGTCTCAAATCCTTTCCTTTTTTCTTTCTTTTTTTCTTTTTTTTGGTGAGGAAGATTGGCCCTAAGCTAACATCTGTTGCCAGTCTTCCTCTTTTTGCTTGAGGAAGATTGTCACTGAGCTAACATCTGTGCCAGTCTTCCTCTGTTTTATGTGGGACGCCACCACAGCATAGCTTGACGAGCAGTGCTATGTTTGTGCCCAGGATCAGAACCTGCGAACCCCAGGCCAGCAAAGGGGAGCGTGTGAACTTAACGACTAGACCACGGGGCCAGCCCCTCAAATCTTTTTTTAACATAGTCAGGAAATTAATATTATTCATTGCAATTTGTTTATCTTTATATCCTTGTAATGCCTGTCATCACTGTTAATTGAATATCACAACTATGTGATTCTCTGAAGAATTACATTGTGGTTTTTTTTTTTTTACTAAGGATCTATAAGAAAAGTTTTATTGGTCATCACTGTCACCATTTTGGTAATAATGAAGCTTTTACTACTTACTTGTAAAACTTTTCAAAAATAATAAGTTCATGATTTTGAAATTGTATGCCAAGCAAAAATAGACTGATTTTGTTGGTGGGGTTTTTGATATTGGAGGTAGCTTTTGTACATAGACGGCATACTTAGAGTTATTTGTGTTTTATTAGAGTTGTAAATTGTAAAATCTAGTTTTTCTAATGCCTTTCAGTTAAATTTCTGCTAGTTATGTAATTTTTGTAGAAAAATGAAAGCAGTCTTTTTCACTTCTTTATTTCTATAATTCATCCTTTTCTAGATTTAATTCTTCTAAAACACAGTACTACTTACATAGTTAGTGAAACAATCAAATTATATTCTTTATTAATGATTAAATAGACATTGCTAATTCCAGTTATGGTTCAGAATAGGTTATTTTTAAAACACCTACAAATCTAACAGGTGAAATCCTTTGATATGCTTATGTAACTCTTCTAAATCAAATAAATTTTACTTCTAGGTGTGGAAATCAGTCATCCTGATTATTTCAGGGGATTTAAAAGCAAAGCATATGCACAGAGTAGCTGACGATATCAAAACTTGTTGCTACACCTGGAAAAATACAACATATGTGAAGTATCAATATGATAACTTGTTTCTTCAGCCCAACCAAGGAGAACAGAATGCCTGTCTCAGGCTCACTGGAGCAGATGATGCTATGGATTCAGTTGACAATGATTCAGGTTATTGGTGGGAGATCCTGACCGCAGGTGCCACTCCTCTGATGATTTTGTCCAAGCCATTTTAACAAAGTGTGCCCCTTGTCGTTATCAGGTTCTACTGCTGTATCAATAGGAGACCCCCAGCCTGCCCCTCCCCTTCCACTGCACCCCTCCCACCCCCAGCTTTTAATTAAGGCCATTTGTAAGTTTCAAAACCCAGTGAATCATTCTGCATCTACTGGATGCCTTTTAGGTTGTATCCTTGCTGAATTTTTATGTTGTTCTGTTTTATAACTTTTAATCACTTTGTTTCGCTGAATAGAATCTTCTTTTACTATCTGACAGGATTCTTCCTCCTCTTTATGGTCACTGACTCCATGGTCAATGAGCTAGATAGATACCCTTGTAGCTATAAATTGTCATTTTTAAGAAAACCGACATTTCTAATCCATATTATATGTTGATACAGTATATATAATCACTGTCATTTTTAACAAAACACACATTTCTAATCCATATTTTATGTTGTTACAGTATTAATGACCAAAACAACAAAATTAGCACTAATGCCATGTAGTGACAGGATGACTGCAAGATTAGAATATCTTCTTATAATCATAAATGTTTTCTATTATGGCTCAATACAAAATACATATCAGTAGTCAGTAAATTTCTGTTGAGTATCAGGTCACAGTAAGAACAGTCACAACACTTACTGAGCATTTACTTTGTGCTAGGCATTATTCTAAATGTTTTACATGAATTACCATGTGTAATCTTCACATGCAGTTGCAAGAAATAGTACAGAAAGATCTATGATATCCCTCACCCAGTTGCCCCCACTGGTGACTGCTTGTATAGCTGTTGCACCGTATCATTACCAAGAAATCGACATTGATACAATCCACAAACCTTAGCATATTTCATTGCGTTTGTTCCAACACAAGCTACCCTTTTATAGCCACAGCTTCCTACCTCACTTCCCCCCTCCCTAACCTCTGACAACAACTAATTTTTTCTGTTTCTAAAATTTAATCTTTTTTTTTTTTTTTTGAGGAAGATTAGCCCTGACCTAACTACTGCCAATCCTTCTCTTTTTGCTGAGGAAGACTGGCCCTGAGCTAACATCCATGCCCGTCTTCCTCTACTTTATACATGGGACACCTACCACAGCATGGCTTTTGCCAAGTGGTGCCATGTCTTCACCCGGGATCCGAACTGGCGAACCGTGGGCAGCTGAGAAGCGAAATGTGTGAACTTTGCTGCGCCACTGGACTGGCCCCTAAAATTTAATCATTTACTAATGTTATATAAATGGAATCATTCCATATGTAACTTTTTGAAATTGACTATTTTCATGCAGCATAATTCCCTTGAGCTCCATACAAGTTGTTGCATGTATTAGTGGGATTTTTGTTTTGTTTTGTTTTATTGCTGAGCAGTATTCACTATGTACCTGTTGAAAGACATTGGGATCGTTTCCAGTTTTGGGATATTAGAAGTAACGCTGCTATGAACATTTGTGTGCAAGTTTTTTTGAGAACATAAGTTTGCATTTCTCTTAAAATACTCAGGAGTACAATTCCTGGGTCATATGGTAGATGCATGTTTAGTTTTATAAGAAACTACCATACTTTTTCCAGAGAGGTTATATGATTTTACATTTGTACCAACAATGTATGAGTGATATAGTTTCTCCACCTGCTCACTGGCATTTGGTATTGTTACTGTTTTTTATTTTAGACGTTCTGGTAGGTGTGTAGTGATATTGCATTGTGGTATTGCACTTTACATTTCCTTAATGGCTAATGATGTGTCAAACATGTTTTTATATGCTTATTTTTCATCCGTGTTTCCTTTTGGTGAGATGTCTGTCTGTGTCTTTTGTCCATTTTCTAATTGAATTCTTTGCTTTTTTTTGACTCTTAAATTTTTAGAGTTCTTTATGTATTCTAGGTACAAGACTTTTGTTGGATATGTGATTTACAGATATTCTCACCTAGTCTGTGGCTTGTCTTTTCATCTTCTTCATAGGATCTCTTGCAGAGGCATACATTTTTTATTTTGATGAGGTCCAATTTATGAGTATTTCCTTTTATGGATCTTGCTTTAGGTGTTAAATTCTAGACTAATATTGAATTTAGTCCTAAAATGACTTTGCCTTTTTTTCCCCTTGCTGTATAAATAAATGTTAGAACATAACGTTGAATTTCATGCTCTTGGACCTTTTAGCATCCGGACAAGTGGACTTAGAGAAAATAGATTGAAACTAAAAGGATATAAAACTTGAGTCTGCTAAATTGGGATAGTATTCAGTTAAAATATCCATTACATTGTTCTGAAATTGTTGCTGATGGTGTTAGTGTGGTTTAGGGTGTGTGTGAGTGATCGTGTGTACCGTAATTGCTCTGTGCATGTATTTTATCATCTGAGAAGCTCTGCGATGTAGATCTTATCTCCATTTACACTTGTGCGTGTGTGCACATACATAGATAGTTGTTCCTGTTTTACAGTTGAGGAGACTGAAGTCCAGGAAAGTTCAGTAATTCTGCACATGGTCCTATAATGAATGAGCGAACCTGGACTTAAAGCCCGTTCTTTTTGGCTCTGAAGCCTACACTGTTAACAGCTGCACTGCGTCTTTTGTTGCATTGTGTACCTTGTGTAACTCTCAAGAATCAAACCTGATCTTAGTGATGCGGTTCCGCCTGTTACCCTTCAAGTCCGTATGTTGTCTGATTTTCAAACTGCTGCAGTAAGTCAGCATTTCTTGTTTTATCAGCTTGAGCGCTAACCTATTTGGTTAGCCTGTTTGGCTGTATTGGAAATAGACCTTTTCTCTGTATTTTGTTTCTTAGATATAAACTTAATAAAATCATGATCATCCTCCAGTTTACACTATTGTTGTAACATCGTCTTTTAAGAATTTGTGTCACTCTTGAACTGTCAGTTTAAGAAAATATATTCCCTAAAATTTTATAAATTTAACTTAAAATTTTTACAAATTTGATTCCTCTGCTTCTGTTCAAAGTATCTCTGAGGTAAATGAGCAATATAGCTCTTCCGTATAGGACAAAGTTATTGTTCGTTGGTGAGGGTGCATGAGTAGAGGAGGGATGGGGAGCAGCCAGCCAGGAGCACCCCAACTTTGTATTCTATTTGGTATAGTGAAGAAATGACTAACATATATATTTTAAAATGTAACAAAGGCAGTTTCAAAGATGACTTTACCAAGTCATATTATTTCTCATGAGAGAGTAACGCTGTTTCTTGGAAGTCCCTGAAATGGTTTACATATTTACAAATAATGACTAAGTAAGTATTGTGCTGTATTGCTTTTCTAGTGGCTTTCTTGTCTGTCAGACTAAGATTCAGATTACTGTGAATATTGTTAGCATAGTCTGGTTTCATGTATACTAAATCAAAGTTCACAGAATTCATGTTCCCGGAGCTTTTCGTATTTTTAAAATTCTCACTATATTCAAAAGAAAGATAGCGGTTTAGTACTTCCTTGCATAATTTAGTCTTTGCTTAACTCCAACTTAGACTTAATGAGATCTGCACGAAATTTGCATGAACCTATCATCCATTCTCATTGCCCTTCAGAACTTCTGTAGAGTATTTGAATGCGTGAGCTATCTGTGGAGGGCTTTTGTTTTAAGGGTAGATAACCCCCAAAATTGAGTATTTTCCATAATCTTTGGTGTGACTTACTCAGACACTTAATTGCTCTTTTCTAGAATACTAAATTTTTAAGAATAAGAATATTTGGGGCCGGCCCGGTGGCACAGCCATTAAGTGCGAACCTTCTGCTTTGGCGGCCCGAGGTTCGCCGGTTCGGATCCCAGGTGTGGACATTGCACTGCTTGGCAATCCACGCTGTGATAGGCATCCCACATATAAAGTAGAGGAAGATGGACATGGATGTTAGCTCAGGGCCAGTCTTCCTCAGCAAAAAGAGGAGAATTGGCAGCGGATGTTAGGGCTAATCCTCCTCCTCAAAAAAAAAATAAGAATATAAGTTTTTAAGGGCATTGTAATAAATATTAAACAAAATGTTTGTTAGATTTTTGATTGAGATGTATTGGGTCTTCATCTTTTAAAATAAGGTTTTTGTTGTATGAGAAACAGCACTTTACTTTGAGGAGAGTTTTCTTGGTTACCATTCTAAAGGATTTACCTAGAACATGTTAATAATACTGAGGCTTCTTCCTTCCCCCCAAGCAAATAACATCATTACAAAAGTTTTTGAAGTTATATCTTTGTTATAACTCCTCAGATTTGGGAGAGTGGAAAAAAGAGAGGTACAGAGAAATTCTAGGCCATTCTTCTAGGAATGGGGGTAGAGAATATCTGTTTTTTAATATGTAGCTAAGACTACTTGGCCTTTCCTGTTTAGCGTATTGTTTTCAGGTTATTGTATTATATATTATATTCCTATACCTCAGCCACCTCACAATTCTGTCACTAAGTAGGAGGTGAATGAATCTTAAGATTTCTTTGACTTTGCTGTAAACCTTGGTATTTTCAGAATAGACTATGACTGATACATTTTAAGTTTTTTTTTTTTTAATTGGGTCTACAGTCCTGACTCTTTTTCTGCTTACCCAGACCCAGTTGTCATCACACAGGCTGGCATTATTCAGACAGCCTTTCACTGGTCAACCTAATAGTTAGCTCGCTGGTCAGCCTGATGTTACCTCTCAGCCAAGTCATCGCACACAGTGCTGCTTTCCATTAGCCTTCAGAAAAAGCCTCTTTCATCACGTCACTTCCTTTGCTAAAAAGTCTTAACAGCTTCCTCATTGTCTGGAAGATAGAAAGCCCTAAGTGGGTGGTGGCTGTTTTAAATTATTACTACAGTCCCCTATTCATTTCTTTCCTCTCCGAACTCTCCTAACTCTTCTTATCTTCACATAGTTAATCCTTGGTTGTGCATGATACCATTCTCAGTTTGGTCTTGTGTGAAAAGTATGAGCTTCCTAAATTGAAGGCTATCAATCATACTTTAATAAAATAATCCCTAAAGAGTTCAGTTAGCGAAATGCATTACATTATCTTCTGTGCATATGAATTATCAAGATTTTAGGGGGCCAGCCAGGTGGTATAGAGGTTAAGTTCAGTGCGCTCTGCTTCGGCAGCCTGAGGTTCGTGAGTTTGGTTCCTAGGCATGGGCCTACATCGCTCATCAAACCATGCTGTGGCAGTGACCCACATACAAAATATAGGAATGTTAGCTCAGGGCCAATCTTCCTCACCCGCCCCCCCCCCCAAAAAAAAAAAACAAAACAAAAAAAGATTTTAGTTTCTACAGGTTTTTTTTTCCATACTTGGCCACAGACAACTGTATTATTGGAGTACCATTTTTAACTTCTAATAGGTATCCACTGAGTATACACTGTAAGGAGGAAAGGTAGCTCACATGCTTTTACACCATGTCAGTGTTTTCTTACATTTTAGTTTATGTCCACACTTAAAACTAGATTATTTTTTACCAAATCGGTGACAGTTATATCAAAGAAGTTGAGGTATTAAAAAAGAGACAAACTTGTCTTTAATGGCCAGGTATTTGAAATCATTTTCTTATGAAATATGAGACATTATTCTGTTCTTCTAAGTTGTTATGATTTTTGACTCTTGGAAGCTTAAAATAAAAACTTAACATCTTAAAATGAAATAACAGTTGAAGAGCGTTTTTATTCTCTTTCACATTTATTTGTTTATTTCCTCTGTGCGTAGTGCAGTTCTTCTGCTATTCTCACCACAAACTTAAGAAATATGGAAATTCCCAAATTTCCAAAGAAACTGGGTGCGAGATCAGAGAGCTTATGAACTGTAGTGCTGTTCACAGACTGGCTGATGCCAGCGCCTCCTAACTCTGCAGTGCTGAGGCTGCCGTCATTGCGGTCGTGCTCCTATACAGGTAGTTTAGGAAAGTGAAACAATTTTAAAAGTGGGTAAAACACTGAAATTATTAGCAGTAAATTATGACATAGTGCTGATAACAATTGTCAGAGGAAATGCTGTATCTACTATTTTAAAAATTTTCAAACATAGAAAAGTTAAAATACTAAAACACTAAGACCCTTCACCTAGATTCTCCAGTAATGGACATTTTTCCACATTGACTCTCCTTTCTCTCTCTCAACTGTTGGAAGATCAGTTTCAGACATCTTGGTAGCTTATCTCTACTTGAGCCTGAATTTCTTAAAAATAAGAATATTGTCCTTGTAACTATTATCACACCTAAGAAATTTGACATTAATTCAGTAACGTTATCTGTTATGCATTCCATGTTTCCCCAGTTATTCCAAAAATGTCTTTTATAGCTGATTTTCATTTTGTAATTTCCTTCTCCAATACAGTATTCAGTCAAGGTTTATTCTTTTGTATTTAGTTGTTATATCTTGCCAATCTTTTTTAATCTTTTTGTGTTGTTTTTTCATGTCTTTGACTTTTTTGAAGAGTCCAGGCCAGTTGTCTTTAGAATGGCACGCATTCCGAATCTGATTGTTTCCTCTTGATTAGATTTACTTGAGTTTATGTTAAGTGTTTTTGGCAATAATATGATATTTGTGATGATGTTTGCTTCTGATTACACTATATTAGAAGGCATCTAATGCCAGCTTTAAATTTCTGATCTATTAATTTTCAATTCTCAGCACTGAAGACCTAATTGTTTGAATTCTTTTTTCACTTTTCAAATAGACAACGACCGAACGCCCTTTCATTCAGAAGCTTTTTCGACCTGTGGCTGCAGATGGACAACTGCATACGCTGGGCGATCTCCTCAGAGAAGTCTGTCCTTCTGCACTTGCTCCTGAAGGTAATATAATCTGCAACATTAACACATTTCTTTCATTTCTCTTTGTTCCTGAGATAACATAAGCATTCTGGACTTAAAAATAATATTTACTGATTACTTCAGGAAATATTTTCATTATTTTGTAGGGAAAAATCTTTTAAAACAGAAGCACCTTATATTTAATTTATTATTTTGGAAATTGTTGACACTAACAAAATAAGGAATGGATTCTCTTTGGCAAAATAAAATATACCATTTTTAAATTACCCTCTCATCACATCTCTGGTACCCTGAGTCTTTCATTTGTGAGTTCAGTTCTGGTAAATATTTTAAATCTTGCATTGTATTTCTTCATTCTAAAGGAACAAGAGATGGTAAAAAAAAAAAATTCTTACCTTTTGTTGCTATTTTAAGTATAAAATATTGAATAGTGGATATGTATATTATTTCAGTTCTCTACTACTTTCTGATGTTTTACTCAGCATTTTTCTCTTAGGCTTTGAAATGTCACAGGTCCAGTCAAGAACTTGTCCTGTTTCATAGTCCTCATTTTGTAGCTTAGTTTAAAATTGTTTTCCAGTAGGCAAAGGAAAAATATAAAAATTGCTGAATTCTGTTTTCTTAATTGAAACATGAGGAACACTAAGAAAATGCAGAAACAGTAAGAAAAAAATACGCCGCAGTCCCATAACTCGTAGAGACCACTGTTGACACATGCACACGCATATGTACACTTGAATATTTGAGAGGGGTGTGTGTGTATTTATAAAATCATATGTCCTGCTGCTTTTTTTACCTAACATAATATGAGCATATTTTTAATCATTAAAAATTCTTTAAGGGCCAGCCCCAAGGACCTAGCGGTTAAATTTGGTGCACTCTACTTCAGTAGCCTGGGTTCAGTTCCCAGGCATGGACCTACACCACTTGTTTGTTAGTGGCCATGCTGTTGTGGCATCCTCACATACAAAAAGAGGAAAATTGGCAGTGGATGTTAGCTAAGGGCGAATCTTCCTTGGCATAAAAAAAAAAATTTCTTTTACAGCTATTTTTTTTAAATAGCACTAAGTTCCTTCATATCCATGTACCATCATTTGATCATCACTCTATTATTGAAAGACTTATAATCCTAATCCTATTAATTGATTACTAACCTCTGGGGGAAATATCAGTGGCATATTACTGTATTTGTTAATATATGGTATTTATTATGCAGTCATGTGCCACATAACAAACAATGTTTCAGTCAATGACAGACCGCATATGCAACAGTGGTCCCGTAAAGTTAGTACCATAGAGCCTAGGTGCATAGTAGGCTATGCCATCTAGGTTTGTGTAAGTACACACAATGATGTTCGCACAAGACAAAACTGCCTATCAGCACATTTCTCTGAATGTATCCCTGTCATTAAGTGACATGTGATTGTATAGAAAAAAAATTCAAAACTTGCTACTTTTTTAAATCCTTTATGGAAAGAAGTAAGTCGTTAATAAATATAAAATTAATACTTTAGGGGCTGGCCCTGTGGCCGAGTGGTTAAGTTTGCATGCTCCGCTTCGGCGGCCCAGGGTTTTCCAAGTTCAAATCCTGGGGGCAGACATGGCACCACTCATCAAGCCATGCTGAGGCGGCGTCCCACACAGCACAGCTAGAAGGACCTATAACTAGAGTATATGGCTATGTACCGGGGGGCTTTGGGGAGAAAAAAAATAAAATCTTTAAAATTAATACTTTAATAGATAATATTCTGTTTCTTATTAACATATTCTAAATGGGGTGATTGCAGTATTATTTACATGACTTGAAACTATATCTCACAGTTCAAGAAGCATGCAGTATCTAAAGAAATGGTTTGCCTAATAAATAGTAATAGAAACAGAGTGGGATTGGGGGGAATGTTGATATGTCAGCCTAAATGACTAAACAAAGAATATGGAGCTGAAAACATATGTCAGTTGATCTGCGAATACGACTATTTTCTTTAATCAAATATGCTTGCCTTTCCTGGCATTGCTGTGTGATCTAGCTTTTCTCTATGCACACAGGCTCAATAGGAGGGGTGAAGAGGGGTATCCAAAATACCGTCAGAACCAGCAGAAGGGATTGATGCCAAAGATCATTGACCACTGCCCAAAATTACTGAGCTTGAACAGGTTTCATTGATTTAAGAGGTTATCAGCATATTTTATGAGGTCTTACTGAGTCCTTTGTCGTCCCTGTACTCTACTAGACTGTAGTCAAGATTTTTGATAGTGTCTTACACGTCCTTGTGTCTCTAGTGCTAGGGTAAATGTTCACTCAATCTTCCGATTACTGAACTCTTTCTTTGTGTCTCTACTTAAAATATTATTTATGATCATTAAATTGTGGCATAATTAGCATTGTTGATTATAATACTATTGTAGAATCTTAATTTATCTTTGTTGCTGTTTAATTTTAGCTTTTAGTAAGAGTTTCAGTTAAATAATTTATTTGGCAACTCAGTGGTTTTTATTTTTAATAATTTGTAGAGTTCTGCAGCCATCACCATGGTCTAGTTTTAGAACATTTCGGTCACCTCAAAAGTTCCCTTGTGCTTGCTTGCAGCCAGTTTCTGCTCCCACTGCCAAGTGTAGACAACTACTGGTCTGCTTGGTGTCTCTGTAATTTGCCTCTTTTGGGTATTTCACATAAATGGAATAAAAAAAATTGCAAATGGTTTTTCACCCTGCATATTTTTGCGTTTCATCCATGTTGTAGCATGTATCAGCAGTTTGTTCCTTTTTGTTGCTATATAGTATTCCATTGGGTGTATAGATCACATTTTGTTTATTCATCCACCAATTGACGGGCACTTGGATTGTTTCTAGCTTTTCACCTTTATGAATAATGCTGCTATAATATTTGCAAGCCTTTGTGTGGGCATATGTTTTCATTTTTCTTGGATAGATTCCTAGGAGTGGAATGGCTGGGCCATATGATAAGTTTGTATTTAATATTTTTAAGAAACTGCTAAACTTTTACAAACTGGCTGTGCCGTTTTACAGTCCTGTGAGCGATATATGTGGGTTCTAGTTTCTTAACATCCTCACAAGCATATGTTTTTTGTCTTAACTATAGCCATCCTGGTGGTTGTGTAGTGGTATCTCATGGTGGTTTTAATTCTTATTTCGCTAATGTCTAATGATGTTGAGTGTGTTTTCATGTGCTTATTGTTTCTGGATATATTTGATGATATATCTATTAAAATCCTTTTCTTTCTTTTTTTCAGACTGTCTTTTTATTACTAATTATGAGAGTTGTTTATATATTCTGGATACAAGTCCTTTATCAGACATATGATTTGCAGTTATTTTCTTCTAGCCTGTGACTTGTCTTTTCGTTTTCTTTTGCAGTGTGAAAGTATTTAATTTTGATGATGTCCTATTTATCAAGGTTTTTTAATGTGTTGTGTTCAGTTAAATAAAATCTTTTTTTGTTTTATATTGTTCCAAAATCAAAAAGTATATAAAGGAATTTAGTGAAAAGTCTCTCACTCAGCTTCTATCCACCAAACCCTAATCCAGCTCTCCTTTCCAGAAACACCCAGTGTTGCCGTTTTCCTGTTTGTCCTTACACAGATAGTAAGGTCAACTTTTTATTTTTGAATTCAAGTTACAGATATTTTGAGTGGGAAATTCCCAGCAACTTTTATTGATTCCTGAATAATCTTACTGTTCAGTTCATTTTCTCCATGCTGTAAGTGTTTGTTTAATCTATTTAACGTCTATTTTGCTACATTCTTAAGGATTTGGGAATATAGACTAGTTTTTCCATTTGAAGTGTAATTAAGAGATTAATCATTTTTATTGCTAACAGAAATGGGACCCACAAGCCTTGTACCTACCCCACTGTAAGCACTGGCTTTCAGTTATTCATTTCTCTGTACTGTATTTTTATCCCTTTTTGAGTACTTTGTAGTATCTTAAAGAACTTTGAAAATCTGCTTTTATCAATTGGGTCATTGAAATTTAAACTAAAGCTTAATATTCAAATTGCTACCTCTCTGTTCTTTTCTTAGATATGTTTTTGGTGTTTGGTTTTTGTTTTTTTTTTTCTGGTAAGGAAGATTAGCCCTGAGCTAACATCTGTTGCCAATCTTCTTCCTTTTGCTTGAGGAAGATTGTCAGTGAGCTAATATCTGTGCCAATCTTCCTTAAGTTATTTATTTATTTTTTCGTATGTGGGACACTGCCATTGTATGGCTTGCTGAGCAGTGTGGAGGTCCACACCTGGGATCTGACCCCGCAAACCCTGGGCTGACAAAGCAGAGCATGTGAACTTGACTGCTGTGCCACTGGGCCAGCCCCTGGTGTTTGTTTTTGTGTTTTGCTGAGGACTGTTATTCCTGAGCTAACATCTGTTGCCAATCTCCCTCTTTTTTTCTTGAGGAAGATTATCTCTGATCTAACATCTGTACCAGTCTTCCTCTATTTTATACGTGGGTCACCACCACAGCAGGGCTGACAAGTCGTGTAGGTGTGTGCCCAGGATCCAAACCCGTGAACCCAGGCCGCCGAAGCGGAGTGTGCCAAATTTAACCATTAGGCCCTGGAGCTGGACCCTCATAGATATTTTTTGACCATCTACTTTCAAAAACATTATGTCATTTAAAATTTACTTCTTTATAAGATCTTTGACTATTGAAAGAGAACATCACAATGGAACTCAAAACCTTTCAAGAAAACTGCTCTACCGTAATGATCTATCCGCCAATCAGCAGCATAACTGTCAACAAAAACACAGAATGAAAAGAGAAAACTTACTAGAGGAGAGCGGGAAGCAATTGGTTGGGTGTTAATTTTGTGTTTGACATCTTTAAAGAATCATATAACTGTAGAACCGTAGAGTTAATTTAGTTCAGTCTCAATTTTTTAGATTTGTCAAAAGTCTCTTAGCTACTTAATTGCAGAAACTGGGTTTAGAACTCCAGTCTCCATCTGCTGGTCCATTGTTTTTTCCACTTTACTGTGCTACCATTTGTTTGCATTTTCACTTTTGCAACCTTTGAACTTCTTTGTTTAGTTTAAAATAACATTCTGAAATGTTTTCTTTTTCCTAACTCTTTATTCTGTGGTTTGTGTTTTAGTACCTAATCTTGCCTTTATAGTATTTTGTGATATTATCTTAGCCCGGACTTCTACTTTTGTTATTTTAGATTTCCTGGATTATATAATTCCGGTCACTCTTCTCGTTGAATTTATTAAAAGGGTAGCTGTGACGTTCAGGCATGTAGATGGAAAGCAGTCATGTGCTTTGAGCTGATACACTCTGTCGGAACGCACCTGCATGCTCTCTTGCCATTCCTGCACCCGGATCACAACAGTACTTAGAAGATTAACATGGGCCTGCACAAGAGTGGCATGCAAATTTGTGTGGCTTTTTATTGTTTTTATTTTTTATTGCTTTTATTTTATTTTTATTGTTTTAAAGACTCTTTATTCTCTCCTAAATTTTGGTGTGCTGTATCTACCTGCACATCTATTCCTGAAGAAGACACACTGTCATTTCCCTTGCATTTTTTTGAAGCGAGGGCTGTGAGGTGGCCAGCCACTCACAACTCTGATCCACAAACCTGCCTCTTAGGTGATTTCAGATACTGTACGTGGTTATCTTTGTGTGCCAGACTGCTTCCTACCCAAACGGTCACGTGCTTATATTGATCGGAGAACACACACATACCACACACCCTTCATTGAAATGATATAAATAGCACCTATACTTTTGATGGTAACTTCCACACCAGGAGGAGGCCACATTTCTAACACTAGTATCTCATCTGGAAAAACTTGTATTTGCCTCTTCCTTTTGTCACCTCATACTGGAAAATAACTGTCATTTCAGGATCTCTGGTGAGTATCCAAAACATCAAGTCACTGTTTCAGTAAAGAACTGTTTATTGTCGGCTCAGTACACCTGTGGTATTGTCAAACATGAAGCATTTTGAAACACCTGCACCCAACTTAAGTTGAAAGCGAAAGACGTTAAGATTGGGTGTGTATGGATAAGAACTGGCTGTCATCACATGATAAAAAGAGAAAGTACTTCATAAAAGTTATGTGGCACCATTGTCTACTACTCCTTGCAACAAGTGATTCATGCATGAAAGAATTTTAGCTTATTTCATCATATGAAAGTAGAATGTGCTAATATTTATGAAGACGTGCTTTAGGTCATTGTTCTTGTGGAGTAATTAATGATGAGCTGCTGTGCTTGTTTCTTTTTTTGTTTTGTTTTGTTTTCTAAGTGGCTAGAGGAGTTAGCCAAGTTAGAGGGAACCAGGAATAACCAAAGGTGAGCTCAGCTAAATTTTTCCTGTGGTGTTAGCTGCAGTTAAAATGACTCAGCTAAGCTTCTGTACCAGACCTGAAGTAAAATATTTTTTTCTTTGTTCATTAAAAACAACATACCAAAACCCAAAAATTTACAACCTTATCTTTTTCTTTGTTTGTTTTGAGGAAGATTAGCCATGAGCTAACATCTGTGGCCAATCCTCCTCTTTTTGCTGAGGAAGACTGGCCCTGAGCTAACATCTGTGCCCATCTTTCTCTACTTTATATGTGAGACGCCTGCCACAGCATAGCTTGCCAAGCAGTACCACCTCCGCACCTGGGATCCGAACCCACGAACCCCGGGCCACCAAAGCGAAACATGCGCACTTAACCGCTGCACAACCAGGCCGGCCCCTGAAACTGTATCTTTTATTCTTTTACTTTGGAGAGTACAAAACATCTATAAGTTTTGCCCGATTATATTTCATTTCTCATTCTAATGTAACGTATAAAAACCTAGTAAGTTAGACTTAGGATAAAATGTCCGTTTTTGCTTTTATAAATTTATTTCAAGGTTCTGGTTGTCAGTCCTTTGTGACAGTTGGGCTGTTGTAATCCTGAGTCCACATTTAATATCGTACAAAAAGGCTTCTGTTCCATGACAGATTAGTAAAGCCTCCATGCATCTCTCCTACCAGCAAGTACCCTGTAGCCATTTGCATTTTTCCATTTCCATTGCTACTCTGCTTACTGGGAATTTATTTACTCCTTGAGACCTTTCCCAACTACCACTTAACTTTGAGTTTCCATTTGATGTTGTAGATTTCATTATTTGTCAGTCAATTGCTTTGCATTATACTGTCTTCTGGCACTGGGCATACTAAGATGTGTAAGACATAGTTCCTGCTTTTAAGAAACTTTGGTACCATTGGAGTGGGCAAAAAGATGCCGAGATGTGGTGTGTGCAGTAATGGAGATATTTGCAAAGAATATTAGGAAGCACCTAGAATTGCTATCTTATCTGTTCTAGAGGAGGTAGTGGATACTATGCTAAGTCTTAAAAGATGAGCAGAAATTAGCTGAAAAGGAGGGACCAGGTCATACATACCACATGACCACTGTAGAAGTAGAATTCTTCACCAGCTACCCAGGGACTGGTTGCTAAGGGGTAAATCTGATCTGAAATGCTGGTCTATGGGGTCGGCCCTGTGGCCGAGTGGTCAGCTTCATGCGCTCCGCTTCGGCTGCCCAGGGTTTGCCAGTTCAGATCCTGAGCACAGACCTACACACTGCTCATCAAGCCATGCTGAGGCAGCATCCCACATAGAAGAACTAGAATGACTTACACCTGGCGTATACAACTGTGTACCGGAGCTTTGGAGAAAAAAAGAAATGCTGGTCTAGAATTTCCCTATTTTATTTGCTGAGGAACAAGTCATATTTTTCTACTCCTCTCCCATAAATGTGCAGAAAATTTTCAATGATGTCAGAAAAGCACTGAGGAACTAAGTGACTAAGGTTGATCTGTTATTTGCTTGGTTAGTACATTGAAAGATAATTATAACAACTTGAGGCTAAGGAAGTCATAATATCCCATTTAGGTAGTCTAAATTATACTGCTTTATTTTAGATATGCTTTATGAGAAACCAAAGAATAGGTTTTATAAAAAGTAAGAAAAGATGATGTATTCACATTTTTTCTCCTTTGCTTTATAACATATGATTAGATTGTGTTTATAAAGTGAATTAACTGATGTTACAATAGATTTTTTTAGACATAAAGCAATTAGAGAAAAGGAAAATCTAAATATCATGTTATTCATACAAGGCAGATACATCAGGTGTCAGAATTAAAGCTGGTTGATTGATGTCTTGTGATTTGAAGTTTGAACCAGCAAATAGTCAGTTTTGTCAGCATGATGACACTGACCCCCCAAGAGGTAGCATTTCATTTCACAGATTCTCACCACAGAAACATAAAACCTACAGACACCCAAACTTCATCAGAATGAGGGTTTAGGAGTAAGAATAATAATGGTTTTACAATTTCAGTAATTCTTTTACTCATGAAGAATTTGTTTTCATTCTTGTATCCCTTTGTACCTTCTCACTGTTTGATTTGGAAGATCGTTTAGTTGTTTTGTTGTTGTTGTTTTTAATGGATCCAGGTTTCTTATTCTGTAAAGTAAGGATGTTTCCTGCTAGTAGCCTCATAGGATAGTTGTAGGGTTTAAATGAACAAAAAATTCAAGTGAGTTTTTATAGTCTCATGGTTTTCCAAGGCTTTACAGTGAGCATATTTTTTGGTTTTTTTACAGTTCTGTTGTTTTTTTAAAAAATAACTACACTCCTAAGAAATTTACAAAGTGAGGTTAGAAAGAAGTAGTTTTGTTTTTCTTGTTGTTGTTTGTAGATAATCCCACTCCGAAGAGACAAGGACTTGATGTTCAAGCCTGTGCACAGAAGGTATAAATACACGACGAAACTGATATTAGAACTGCTTATACCTGATTGTGGCAAGAGTTCCGTGCCACTGGTTGTTACTCTTTTTTGGAAGGTAACTTCTGGACATGATTAGAGATGATGGAAGTATGGCTCTGACAAGGAAGAAGCAAGCGTATTTTACTAAGGCATCTCCCTAGTCGATGTAGCCAGCTCGATTATCATAGACCTGTTAAAATATATTAAATGTAAAAATCTCAAGGCAAGAGGTTTGAAAGTGTTGCTGCTAGTGAAAGTTTTTCATTGAAGACTATGAGCAACAGATTGCACCTTTGTTTGAAGTTTCAGCTATTCACAAGTAACCCTGGAAGGCCCATTTGTAACTACTGAGAGCCTGGCGCGTGGGACTGCATCACTGGTCACTCGCCCTTTCAGTGTCATCCTAACGCTCTCTGCTCTTCATTGTTTTCTCTCCCTCATAGGATGTGTGTTTTGTGTATATATGAAAAAAAGATAGTGCCATTCATAGTGGGAATTCAAAAAAAGTTCTTCAAATGTAGCCCTTGTGAGCAAGGATTACAATACTCAAGTTTGGATAGAAGCAGTTTGTTAGGCTCAGTTTAAACTTGTTAATTATGATGTATTTTCTTAAATTTATCATTGTGCTGTCAAATTCTAAACTAAAATGAGTCCAATTCTTTGCCTTGATTGTTTCCTTCTCTCTTTATCTCTGTGGTTTGTCCCGACACATGGGCAATCTTGATGATACTGAATCTGTTAATGACTTAATCCATTGACATTATGTCTTTTCTACAATCATAGAAATAATAAACTGATTATTTTTGTTATTTTCCATTAAAAAAGGTGATGAGATTACCCAACCTGTGAGAAGATGCTTCTGATTTCTCCTCAGTTATTGTTCTTTATCTAAATCTCAAGATGTTAAGTGAATTAACGTGACTTTTTCCAAAGAATAGACACTTGCACAATTCATATTACATCTTTAGCACTAGACAAAAAATTCTCTTAACAAAATAATGAACACATACAGGCAGTTTAAGCTACACATCTCTTCATTAAAACAAGTCCTGTGAGACCTCAGTCTGCCCCTTTCAACAGTGTATTTGTTGCCTGTATTTTAAATAAAACAGTTAATTCTGAACTATTCTGTGATGCATACTTGACAAATGTGAATGAGCCCTATTAAACCCAACTAGAATTAGTGGCTCATTTTATGAAAGCAGATCAAAAACATTTGAACCTATATTATCAAAATTTTATTTTGCTTTTTGGGTTTTTTAAATGAACTAGTTTTAATTTCTAACTTTTACCACATTTTTATCTTATCAGGAGGCTTTTAATCAGTTTATTAAAATGGTCTTACAGTCACTTAATACAATTTTCTTTTTATAATTATAGCTAATTATATGGGATTTTTTTTTTTTTAGTTTAAATTTTGGTTTATGTCCTCATTAAGAAATACAAAGATTACAAGCAAAAGTCAATGAAAGAATTAACATGGACGCGTGTTTTGAAAATCTTCTTTTAAATGTTAAGAACCGAGGCTCCGGAAATATTTGGGGCAGAAATAATTTTTTTAAGTATATAAAATATAAAGTTTATACATGGAAGGACCTATGTAGTATATATTAGCTGTGATATTGTATTTTCATTAAGACCTGGACTGCTAAGTGAGTATAGATCCGGAAGAAGTTAATGTAAGTATTTTTAAATGGGTTTGTATTTCTCTGATAAACAGCACTCTCCTTCTGTTTGTGATCATAGGATAAAAGCCCTGTGCGCTTGTATATGTTCATTTTTACTGCTACATCATGTAGTGTGCTCTTAAGATTGAGATCTCATTCCCCAGGAAGCGTTTCTGTCTAAGATTAATTGCCCTTTTAAAATCAGCGTTTGATGTATTCCTTTGGCTATATCCTGGCTTGGTTTAACCCTCTTTGACCTGACCTCACTGACTATTATGGCCGAGGCCGAGTCAAAATCCTTCAGCATGATGTATGCACCTCAGATTTCTGCCTGTGGTTTTTCATGTCGATGGATTCAATTAGTTGGCATTTTACTAATGAACATATCAGAGGTTAAAGAATTTGTCAGACAGAACAAAATTGTTCCAACTAGTGGTAATCAAAAAGCTCCTCTCTTTATTTGTTTAAAACTTTTTCAGAAATGTTCAGTATTTTTCAGAAGTTTTACCTTCAGCATCACCCATTCCAAGATGGCAAATCAAGTCATTTTCTGCAGATAATAGTTATGAAGTATAAATGTAAAGCCACAAAACTAAACACCATGGTTATAACGTTTGGCCTTACATCTCTATTTTCCACATTCACAAGAATAAAGTAAAAACAAATGTTATTAAACTGAAATTTTCTGATTAAAAGCATTTTCCCTTGAAGGTATACTGTAGATTTCTTTAGCTTCAAATTCAAGGAGATTTCACATATTTAGTATATTTATTAACAGTAAAAATGAAACTCATACATATTCTCTAGAATCTCAAGTAACCTATTTTTAAAGACATTTAGGTCATATTCCTTGCTGAAGTTTGGCCAAAAAATAAGGACTGAAAGGCAGATTGGAAAGGGGAATGTTATGAGCCATCGCTAATAGAACTCTCTAAAAGGCAGTCATCACATACTATGAATTCTCAAATAATGATATATTTGAAAATAGATAACAAAGATTTTGGGTTTTCCCCCCCACACCTGAATGTTTTCATCTTTTTTGAAAACTAAGAACCTTACCTAAACTCTGTTTAACAACATCACGGCAGTACAATAGGGCTCATTTGACTTGTCGACGATGCGCTCCACCAAATGTACATGTTGAGAGCACTACTAACTTAATCCAGACCTTTTTAGATAACTTCAGGAATTTTTTAAAATGTCATTCATTTTGTTGTCTGCATAATGATTGAGTCTTTGGGGTTTTGTTGTCTTTTTTTTTTCTTCCTTAACACATTCATGAAATTTACATGCCACACTGCATAATAATGGAGCTGAGTAATTCAGTGTATATATTGACATGAGGCTAAATTCTCACAATGCTTTGCATGCCAGTCACGTAATTGAATCCACGGTTTTTATATACCTTTTGATGTACTTAGTACTAATAAAATTACCTTATTCCCATCACTGTGTGTGTAGGAAGAGAATTACAATGAGTGTTTAATTTTTGTTGCTAAATCATGATGTTTTAAAAACTGGTCTTCTGGGGGCTGGCCCCGTGGCCGAGTGGTTAAGTTCGCGCGCTCTGCTGCAGGCAGCCCAGTGTTTCGTTGGTTCACATCCTGGGCATGGACATGGCACTGCTCATCAAATCACGCTGAGGCGGCGTCCCACATGCCACAACTAGAAGGACCCACAACGAAGAATATACAACTATGTACCAGGGGGTTTTGGGGAGGAAAAAAAAAAAGGAAAAAAATAAAATCTTAAAAAAAAAAAAAACAACTGGTCTTCTGTCTTTGCTTACTCTATGAGTTTTTTGATACTTTTATTTTTTAGGGAGTGAACAGGAAGGAGGTGTGGGGAGGAGTCACTCACTCGATTGAATCCCTCCTGTGTCCAAGCCCTGGGCTGGGCTCTGTGCTGAGCGCTCCACCCAGACATCCCATTCAATCCTCCAGGCAACACTGGAGATGAGACTTCTTCGTCCACACTAGAAAAGGAGGAAACTGAGACTCAGGAGTTTAAGCAATTTGCCTAATAATTCAAAACTAGTGAGTTATGCTGATTAGAACTGTTAGGCATAAAAGACTCAGAGAGTAGAACTGGAAGACCTGTATTCTAGGCCAGCGGTTTGCAAACTGACCTGTGAAGTTCTATCAGAAACCACCGTGGATCGTAAATCAGGAAGCAGCAGGACTTGGGAGATGGGCTCAGTCCCACATCAAAGCTGCCCCACCTTCCTCCTGTGTTTTATATTGGGTTTCTGTGTAAGATTTTGTTTGAAGAAAAATTCTACACCTGTGTTATCGTAAGCTTTATTCAAGAAAACATTTAAAAACAGACTTTACTCCAGAGATTGACTCAGAAGGTCTGGAGAGGGTCCCAGCTTATATATTTTTTAAAATCTTCCAAATGATTCTGATGGTCAGACAGATTTACAAACCATGGATCTAGACGGACACCTTCATTTTATATATACAGAAATACCCTAAAAGCTATGAGGCCTGCCCAGAGCCCTTCATTACAGAATGAGAGGTCAGGTTGCCTGCCTCCCAGTTTGTCTTTCGGTAGCACCTTGTTGACTATCAGTGCCTAGTTGGCCCTTTCTCCTTTATGTCTCATTTATATTATTGTATATCATTATATTCATTGTGTGTGTGTGTGTGTGTAGACATCATTTTTTATATATATTCACGTAAGTTACCATTGTTTCAAGTTGATAATTTTCATTGATGACTTGTGTGGATAATGTGAATTTTCTTTTGTTTCTTTTTGCTTCTGTATGTAATTCTTACCATTCTAATCATGCAACCAAAATCTGTTTGAATGTATTTTTCTTAAAATGTCATACAACTCTAAAATGCTCACTTTAAAGTAGATGCTAGTTAAGAATTGAATTTTTGTTAGGCTGTTGGTACTAATACAAAATTATGTGATACTTTTATAATACCTGGACTTATAAATAAGATAAATTTAGGAAATGAAATTTTGTTGTGATACTCTCTTTATTGCTATTTGATCTCCTCAGATTTAATATCTAACTCTAAAAGTGAATTGAATTCCTCCTCTACCTAAAGAAAATACATGTTTCTAACATTTGTTTCTGGCCTTTTCCTTAATTCACAAACCCCAAATATTTATGAATGACTATCCTTATATTATTTACAAGAAGAATTAAAATAATCAGGTTTAAAAATCATTATGTGGACATTCTACAAAATGATGGTATGTACTCTGCAAAATTG
Organism: Equus przewalskii; assembly: GCF_037783145.1. Lineage (NCBI taxonomy): Eukaryota > Metazoa > Chordata > Mammalia > Perissodactyla > Equidae > Equus > Equus przewalskii. The sequence continues at coordinate 56,001,981 of NC_091839.1, read as the reverse complement.
TCGTGGTTAAGAAATGCAAAGAGGGGCTGGCCCCGTGGCCGAGTGGTTAAGTTCGCGCGCTCTGCTGCAGGCGGCCCAGTGTTTCGTTGGTTCGAATCCTGGGTGCGGACATGGCACTGCTCATCAGACCACGCTGAGGCAGCGTCCCACATGCCACAACTAGAAGAACCCACAACAAAGAATACACAACTATGTACCGGGGGGCTTTGGGGAGAAAAAGGAAAAAATAAAATCTTTAAAAAAAAAAAAAAAAAGAAATGCAAAGAAAGGCTAAAAACTGTCCTGATTAAAGGAGAGTTTAGAGACATGAAAATTAAATGCAATGTGTGATTCCTGGACTGGTCCTATACTGGAGAAAAAAAATAGTTGGGATAGTTGATAAAATTCCACACCGTAGTAGTCGTGTTACACTGTAAATTCTACTATTCCATTGTAAGTTCTACACTGTAATAGTAGTATGTCAGTGTTAAATTTTTTTATTTTGATAATTGTACTGTGGCTATGTAAAAGAATATCTTTATTAGAAAGTACAAGCTAAAATATTTAGGGGTAAAGGACTCAGTGTTTGTAATTTACTCTCAAATGATTCAGAAAATAATTATACACACAGAATGATAAAGCAAATGGGGCAAAATGTAAACAATTGATGAATCCGGGTGAAGGGGAATTCCTTGTACTGTTCTTGCAACTTCTCTGTAAGTTTGAAATTATATCAGAGTTACCCCCCAAAAGTGTCATGTATGAGAGAATTTCATATAGAACTACTTCACTTAATTACTGCCTCAAATGTTTGCTTACTTTAAAGCATCAAACTAACTTTTAAAAAAATCTGAGTGGGTGAGGTGTGGAGTAACATTTTTCTCCTGAGTCATTTGCTTATTCCCAAGTATTAAATTCTAGATTCCTATTTTGAAACACAAAGATGTATTTACCAAAAACATGATTTACTTTAGCGGTATCATCAAGTGTTTCCTTTCTACTGTTAGAAAATAAAAGAAACATCTGCTAATTTTTCACTGCTTCATTTTGTTAGTTCTGATATTGCCAAAATGTCCAGTCATGCTTTATTGTTACTTATCGCAGCATGAATTTAGGTGATAATATATACGCTTCTGGACTTATCTGGAAACATTTTGACTTTTTGTTGTTTTAATAACCAAAACAGTCTTTATAGGTAGAGCTGTTTTTACTTAGTGTACTGACAGCCATCAGAAACTATTCTCAAAAAATTGTTTTTGGTAGTATATTCTACTAGCAATAAAACTATTCAAGCTCTGAAAACATTTATTGACTAGTTAGTAAGTGTTGGACACCATGCGAGGCACTGGGGATATCGTGAGGAATAAGAGAGAAACTTTAGTTATTAGTTCCAAAAGAACCACTGTCCCATTCTAAGAATCTGCCTGGTGACAGTTGTGTTCTTGAGGAAAGTCAGAAAACACAAAAAAGATAAATATACACAGATGAAATATTTGGACAAATGTAGGCAGTGACAAAATAAATGTATTTAAAATTTTAAACTGTTGTGTTGAGGGAAATGACAATCCTAGATCCACTTCCTTAGTTGTCTAAATTTAGTTAGTGACACTTTTATGTTACAGATTAAAAGTGGCCCCAATTTAAACCAGAGAATCAGTGCTACCTATTCAGGTCTCTGATATCGTGATTTATTGGGTTTGTTATACAAAGTGTTTGAATAGTGCTTATGTTCTCCGCCTTCTCTTGTACAACTCATAAACTCCATCTACCCTTCTGTGGACAGGGTTGATCTTTTGCCTTTCAAACACACTGTGCATGCGTGGATTGTATGCCGTGTTGTATTTGCTCCCATGTGTAAATATTGCTTTAGGCACAGTATTTTGGATATTGAGTTGTGACTTGTTTCTTCTAGCACTCTGTTTCAGAGTATCCGAAGGCAACTCTGGCTTAAGGAAAAACTTTACAAATAAGGAACTTTTACTCTTACACCGCTGCTCTTTCATTTTTTGACTCAGTGCTAAGTAGGAGGAAGATTCTGAGAATATTAAAATATTTCAGAGAAATATATAATAAGTATATGAAGAAAACTACAGCGGAAATGTTTTCAAATATTCTAAGAAAGATTTAATACAGTAAAACCTTCATAATCTAGAACTTACGAAGAATGAATCATTCCAGATAGCTAAGGGTTTATCCATTTGAATACCAACATTTTAAAATCTTCTCAGAGTACTAATACCATGCTTTCTATAGTATTTTGTGTGTTGCTTCATCTTTTATTTATAGATGATTCCCATCATTGTGAAAACCAATTATTATATTAACACTGTGATCACCACTGTGTAAAAATACGTGTAGATGCAACAAAGATTGGCAGAAAAATCAAAACGGTGAAAGCATTTTTTAGGTTAGTATTATGAGATGATGTCTTTTTCCAAAGTTGTTTTAAACTATGACAGTGATTTAGGGGTTTGTTTGGCACTTTTATTTGGTTATCTTTGGGATTGATAGTATGTTTTTTAGGGTTTTATTTTTGGCATTCTTTTTTATCAATTCTCTGTAGTGTTTTTGTGTCCTCTCTTATTGTCAGTCTGTTGACTGTCAACTCCCAGGGCTGTGCTGCCTCTAACAGGAAGTTTAAATATTTCTTTAAAAGGATCTCTTGTTTCAGGTGCCAGCCAAGCCATTATCACCATACATCATCAGCCCATTTTGCCTAGACATGAGAGCACTAGGGATGCAGAAGTCATTTTGAACAGAGCAGAAGGGAAAAGTAGGATATTTCCCTGTCATATAGTTCCATGAATTCCCGGTTTCCTTGTTATCTTCTGTCTCCGGGAAGTTGAAGTTTGAACATTGTATTTTGAAGAGATTAAAAGAGACAAACCAAGAATTGTACTAAAGGAGTGACACAAAGTTTCTTGAAAGTTCTATGTTTTGTTTTCCAAAAGGAGTTTGGTTTGCTCTCATTGTTTTCCTATAAAAACCAAGAGTGCTGCTGTTTACTTTAAAGATGGTCAGTATATCATACTAAAATCATAAAAGATACAAAACTAACCTTAAATTTAATTTGTAGTAAGATTTGAATTTCAAAGAAAAGTGTGAATTACACCACCCTTTTAATTAGCAAATGGGTGTTAACAAATATCAATCAAGTTTCCTGACTCCAAATCAGGAATCCCTGAGTCAGACTCTTAGTTCCTTCTCATTAAGACTGTAACTCTTATTCTATAGTGTTTCTAAAACTTTCTGATATATATTTAAACAACTTTACTGCAAATTAACGTACAACTCCCATCTGTTTTATTAAGCATCTTCCTAAACACTGATCTTATTCTTGATGATTTCTAGTCACATTTCTACTTTACATATTTTAAATCTGTATTGACCCACTTCATTTGACCTGTTTTTAATAGCCAGATAGTACAGTTTTTAATGTGTAACTAAAATAAATTTTGGTCAATGGGTACAAATGGGCTGTTTTCTCCACTATAGTTTCATTAACGTCAATCTTAGGTAAGCACAGTAATTAAGAAAGAATGAATACTTTCACATATAGCAACAGAATTTTTATCAGAATTCATTGTAACCCTCAGGTTTCTGTTTTGGGTGATACATATTGCAACATTTGAACTTTCTCCATGTCCACATTTCCTGCTCAGGAGACAGACCAGGTTTAACCTGTTAAAGCTGTAAAATCCATTTAATTCACGAAGGATTCTCAAAAAGCAACAGTATTTTTTTTCTTGGACTGTTTTGACTCTTAACTGATTATTGTTGGATTTCTTTCTTGGAATAGATGGGGAAAAAAAGAACCAAGTGATGATTCATGGAATTGAGCCAATGTTGGAAACACCTCTGCAATGGCTGAGTGAACATCTGAGCTACCCGGATAATTTCCTTCATATTAGTATCATCCCGCAGCCAACAGATTGAAGGATCAACTATTTGCCTGAACGGAATTGCCCTTAAACAGAACTTACCGGAGCATGTCACCCTTCTGCTTCAATCAGGTTTGGTGGAGGCAGCCTGACCAGAAACACTAGTACAAGCCAAACAGGAAAAAGATTCCATGTCAGATAAGGGCACTTGGGCTGGTCTTACTTTGCATCACCATTGCTTTCCTCCACTGCCGTCATTAAACCTCAGCTGCGACATGAAAGACTTTTCAGGACCATTGCAAGTTTTCTGTTTTCTTGTAAAATATAATGAAGCCGAAACCTTCGGCCTAAGAAGAAAATGGAAATATGTGCCACTCGATTTGTATTTCTGATTAACAAATAAACAGGGGTATTTCCTAAGGTGACCATGGTTGAACTTTAGCTTGAGGGAGTGGAAACATTGGTTTAATTTTCAAGAGAATTAGACTTAAGAAAGTAAAAGAGAAATTCTGTTATCAATAACTTGCAGTAATTTTTTGTAAAAGATCAAATTACAGTAAACCCATCTTTCCTTAATGAAAATTTCCTATGTTTACAGTCTGTCTATTGGTATGCAAACAATCTTGTAACTTTGATAATGAACAGTGAGAGATTTTTAAATAAAGCCTCTAAATATGTTTTGTCATTTAATAACATACCATTTTGTCACTTTCCAGTACTTTCTGACTCACGTACAGTAGATCACTGTTTTTACTCTATGTGTTACCATTCAGGCTAGTCATCATTGGCATGGAGTGGACATAGGCCATAGGATAACTTGTCTCAGGAGCTGTCATAGGGTTTCTTGCTGCATTTTTAAATCTGTGTTCTTTACACGCTGAAGATATAAATAATGTTATCATTAATCTTTGCTATTTTATCACTGTAAACCTGTCAAATCATAGTATGCTAAGCATCTGTTTAAGATAATTTTGCATTTTTGGAAAGACCTATTCCTTTCCAAGCTAGTGTTTCTCATTGGCTTCAGGTCTAATATTTCATTGTGGTCCCTGGCAGCCAGTCTTTGAAGTCTAAAGATTACCAGTCTCCTGACTGCAGTAGCTTTTCCTTAACTTTACCAAAAATATTCCGAGGTTACTGGAGTCCTTATTCAATATAAGGAAATTTTTGCTGCACTTTATTGCCGCACTGCTGGGATTCTACCAGCTGAACGTACTTGTGCATTACACTTCGTTTCTTGTGAGCTAGCTTGCTGTCCATATTGAATGTCAGCCCATTTGAGTATGCTAAAAGGTCATGCAATAATGGTTTTAGATTCCGTAATAAAAATGAATGTTTTTCTTATTAAAAAAATTGTATGAATTTTGAAGTGAGAGCCTTGCTGGTGCTCACTGCTTCCTTTTTCCTTTTGTGATTTTCACTGATTAGTAGCAGATTTATTCACAGAATGAGATAAAATTAGTCAAAGATCAAATATGCTGGAATGGAATGTTTAATGCTGAATCAAAAAGAAGAACATAGGGTACCAATGTGATCAGAGAAATGGCAAATAATTGGCTAATGTCAATAAAATGAAAAGTGCTGTTTTAGTAAAGGAAGAAAAAATAGCAATATTTGAGTTACTTAAGGCCAAAAAACCCACTGACTTGTATTTTTTCAAAAGAGGTTGATCTGAGTATGATTGTTCACATTAAAAGTGTTTATTCGTCTATTCAGTTTGGGGGTTTTCCCCCTTGATGTTTTGACAGACTGAAGTGAGCTTCAGCAAGCAAAAGGATCACAATGCCAGGGAGTGCTAAGCGGTGAAGAAGAAAGTGTGGTGAGAACGGTAAGCCCTAGTAGCTTTCCGCAGACGACAAGACCAGCGCAAGGTCTCGCAGTGGGCTCGAGGGAGCACTGGTCTTTACTTCCAGATTTGAAAGTAAATTTTATCAAGCCATTGCCCACTTTTACTCACTTGTTCGTTATTACACCAGCATCATAACTGTATTACTCTAGTCCCAGGTAAGTCAAGCCTCCGATACCCAGAGGAAGAATAAAAACAGAGATTAGTGATGGCTTAAATATCTATTTTTGTTTCTTTTTATTTGAATATTTAAATTTTATGGTTTATTAAAAAACTAAGTAAATTTTGTGTCTGTCGTTATTTTTAGGAATTGGAAATGAAATTTATATAAAGCAAGTTACCTATTGGGGAAATTGCTAAAATTTCCTTAGTCTTATACCTGTCATAAGAATTTCTCAAAGAAATAATAAAAGGTATGAGGAATAAAGGAGAACATATGAAAGAAAATTGGAGAGGGCCAAAAATCTCTATGTGCCTGTTTAACTCATCCTTGGTAGTAACTCCCCTAAGTAAAAGGAATGTTTTTGAATTATTGGCATTGTTAACTAGGAAGGAATAAATTCAGCCTAAATAAAGTAAATCATTGCTTGGCCTTCCTAATGTCGTTTTTCATTTGGATGACCTAAGTTCTGTCCATGGATGGAGTTGAATTTATATGCATCTTCTATATCTAGAGTCCCAAAAAGGTAGCCTGCTCATAATTACACAAGGTTGACCTACCAGTCTTTATAGCATGTTGATGGACCATATTCCAGTCAGTCTGAGGCCAACCCATGAATGGACTAGTCCTGGTACAATTACCCCCCATTCAACTAGAAACTAGATGGGAACTGATCATTTGCTAGGAAAACAGTATACAAGATTTGATACTGAGTGGCAATAATTTTTAATGACTATCTTTCTAGAGTATGTTTATTTTTTATAGGCTATGTAAAATAACCTTTTCTTTCAGTTTTCAGAAATTTGGTTTATGTGGGTCATTACAAAGTGACAGTCTCACTTTATTCATCATGCTATTGATATTTAGGTCTGAGGTAAGTCAGGTTTCCTGTTAGATGTGCCAACGTAGTTGAAATAGAAGTGTAGAATCTTTGGCTATTATAGGAAAAAATCAAGTGCGATATTTATAGTCAGTCCTGTTTGTAGTCAGTCGCTGGGATGGAGTAAGTCAAAATACTTACTTGTCTTTTGAGTTCTGTCATACTCTTAAGTGTTTTCTAAGTATGTTCATTTCCTGGTCTGAAAATTAAAAATTACCCATGTTGAGGAGGAGAGAAGAGAGGCATGTCTCTTCTCAGTTAATTTGAGATTAAATGGCACTTTATAATTATAAAAATTCATTTACCATATAGCTTTATTTGACAAAAGTATCCTTTAAATGTTCTCAAATGTGAATTGCAAATTCTCCACACTTATTAGCACATGTGATACTACTATGGAATCTAGTAGGAACAGTATAGAACCATCGAGTGAAAAAGGGCTCAGTTTTTGGATCCTTTAAGTGGTTTAAGTATTTAGGTTTTTAAATACTTAACTGTTTTTGTTAACTGAGAATGCATTGGAATGAACAAGTGAAGTAAAGACAAATGTGAAGATTTAGGAATGTCAACATGCTTAGACATTACGGATTGATTCTTCTGAAAGTGATTAATTTGGCTTTCCCTCTGTAGCTTCCCCACCCCCACATCACAAGGATAAATAAAACATCACCAGGCTTTTTCCTCTTTGTTTTCCCGGGTTCCTAGTGGAGTGTCTAGCACATAGTTGGTGCTTTGAAAGTATGCATAAAAAGAAGAAAAAGTTAACTCAGGATTATTTAATGGTACTTTAACATCAGTGTTGTATTTTCCTGTTAAAAATATCAGCTATAAAAATAGGAAGAACCTTGTCGTTTAGAAATCAATATACAAAGTGCAGTTGGTTCAGGTTTGCATTACTGATGAAAACCTGCTTACTCAAATCAGCTACTTTCAGTAGGAACCACTGTGGATCAGATCCTTGCGTCAGTCCACATTCATTTTAGGTGCAGCATAGACCGCAGTACATATCTTCTGTTTCAACATCACTCTAATTTAAGCAGCCCCTAAAGTTGGAGCTATTCTCATCAAGCATCTGGAGGTATTTATTAATTCTGACCTTTTCATAAATGAGTGGTTTGTGTCTTGCTTTTGCCTCTAGACTTGACTTCTGAAAATGTAACGCATTTTTAGCAAGGGTAATGTGTTAGACCTCTGAGCAAGGTTGTTCAAACTAAAGTAGACTGTTAGAACCATGTTCATGAAAAGCTTTAAGAGAGAGATTTGGCTTTCAATCTTTTATATTGAGTAGAAGAGGTATCTGTCTGCTTCACATATTAGAAGATGCTGATGAACTTTATACCGTTTGCTGTGGTTTATAATAAATATTTGTGTGGTATTTGACTGTTTCTCACACTGAGCATAAACTCCATAAGAGCAAACACTGGATCTGTTTGGCTCAGTGTTGTATTCCTAGGCCCTAGCTCTGTGCCTGGAATATAAGGGACCGTACTAAATACTTGAATAAAAGTTTGGGAAAAGCTGTATAATGTCTCCCTTTTAGAGTCCAAAGCACATTGACATATTAAAAGCTCTGAGGAGTTCTAAGGTTAAAAGACTTATTTGATCCAGCATTTCTCAAACTTTCTTGATTATAGGATTTTTTTCCCCCTAGTACCACATCATGTTAAACTCTAGGAAATGCTGCGTTCGATCATTAGGTCATAATGACCTAGAGTTTATAGCATAAGGCTTATCCCTCCATTTCTGACAACTCTATTTGAAAGAAGCTGTAAAGCTTCTGACTCCAAACAAAATATCTCTAGCCTGTTTATTCCATTCTCCAGATATGTCCTGTTTTGTCAGTGTCTCTCTGAAATTCATTCACCAAGTGTATACTGAGTATCTAATTCGTGCCAAGCAGTGTATCATGTGCGGAGGATGCAGTAGTTGAGAATCACAGCGCCAGTATTGGGTGGATGGTCTGGCTGCTCAACAGTGCCGTACTTTGACAGGGCACATTCAAGTAAGTTTTAGTAAAAGGGCTGTGAGCCACGGTTCTCTTTACAAATACATCCATCCAAAGATAAACAAACATTATGGTAAGTGGTCAGTGGACTGGAGAAAGCTTCTCAATCCTTAGGTATGAGACTAAGTAGCAGTCAAAGGTGAGTAACTGCTCTCAGGGAGCCACCATAAGGCTAGCCGAAAGAGCCATGGAGGTAAATGTGGCATTCTAGGAAAAAATCACCAAGAGTCCCAAATGGAGTGCCAAAGGCTGAGCTGAGAGAGGCTGGCTTTCCAGATGGGTGGGTTTCTGTGGCTTTGGCACAGGTGACAGGCATTTCTGATCTCTAGGGGGATACTGTACTTGTTTGGGATGTGATGATTTTGTCTTTTTGTGTTGTCTAATGCACATTTTCAAGATAACAAGTGATGTTGCCAAAAGTTTACATCTGTAACTTGGGTGTTGATAGTCTTGTTACTCAAACTCTTGGTTTTAGTCTTTCTTTTCCAGAGACAGTAACTCAGTGACCTATTAGCTGTATCTCATTCATTTTGTGCAGGCTTAGGGAAAAATTTCATCCACTGACTACCAGCTTTTTTTTGGGCATGCCATCTCAACCACGCCTCCGTTAAGAATTTGGTCATTCCTAGTGCCTGTATTTCCATAGTTCCTTTTGTTGTGGTTTTGAAATTAATTATAATAGGAAATGTCAACTTATCCTGATGTCTCTGATGTACTGTAATGATGCTAAAGTTCAAGTGTGACAGAGAAAGGTACTGATGACCTCTGAAGGTATCAACTGGAGCCAACTTTAGATGAAAAATAGCCAGGTCAGGGGAAAAATATATATATTTATTTACTTATTTATGGGAGCAAATCAGGTAAAAGCTAAGATACTTTCGGACTGCACCATGCATGAAACGTTAGAATAGAAGATAGAAATGCCAGATAGGTTGTGGTTAGCAACAGTCCAACTCCAAATATATGGTGGACGTCTTTCATTCTAGGCAGAACAAAGCCCACGTGTTGGTCTTAAAACAGAACATTGAGGACATCTCAGTAAAACCAGCTCTGATTGCTAATTCTGTGTTGGGTGTGTTCTCCCAGATTTTATAGAATTCCACATGATTCATTCATCCATTCAAACATTTATTGAGCAAATAGGGTAGTGGATGTTCTGAGAGAAGACGACGTGGTCTCTGACCTTAAACAACCTCTCTAAGAAGAGAGGAGACAAAAAGAACTATACAGCATGACAAACAATAAGGTACTACTGAAATCTCACTATATGATAAGCTATTATGGCCACACACACGCAGAATAACTATACAACGTAATGGGTGGAAACTGAGGTGAGAAAGGTACAAATAAAGCACTGTGAGAAAACGGAGCTCAGAGAACGATTTACTTTGCACTAACTAGATAGTATCTTGCTTGACCTCTCAGAAGCATTTGACAGTTGATCACACCTTAATTCTTGAAACACTTTCTTCACTGGGCACCACACCCTCCTGATACTCCTCCTGCCTCAGCCCCTTCCTCATTTCCTTTGATGATTCTCTTCCTTTACCCTAAATGTGGAAATACCCCATGGCTCAGGCTTTGGTCCTCTTCTCTGGCTACACTAAGTATGTGAGTTCATCCCATGGTTGGTTTTTTTTTTTTTTTTTTAAAGATTTTATTATTTCCTTTTTCTCCCCAAAGTCCCCCGGTACATAGTTGTATATTCTTCCTTGTGGGTTCTTCTAGTTGTGGCATGTGGGACGCTGCCTCAGCGTGGTCTGATGAGCAGTGCCATGTCCGCGCCCAGGATTCGAACCAACGAAACACTGGGCTGCCTGCAGTGGAGCGTGCGAACTTAACCACTCGGCCACGGGGCCAGCCCCCATCCCATGGTTTTTAACACCATCCGTATGTTTTCTCCAGTATTAACTTTCCTGAGCTCCAAACATACAGGCTGGACGTCCATCTTAGTTGTCTAATAGTTCAAATTTTATTTGGTCAAAGTAGAATTTCTGCTCAAACCCATACCTCTCTCACTCTTTCCCATCTTAATAAGTACTCAGACCCAAAGCCTAGTTTCTTTTATTCCTAACCTAGTCATCTTTAATTCCTCTCTTCTCTTCACATCCGTATTTGACTCATCAGCAAGTCCTAGTGAGCCTACCTTAAAATATACTTTAGGGGCCAGCCCTGTGGCTGAGTGGTTAAGTTTGTGCACCCTGCTTCAGCAGCCCAGGGTTCATCAGTTCAGATTCTGGGCGTGGACACAGCACTGCTCATCAGGCCATGCTGAGGCAGCATCCCACATAGCACAGCCAGAGGGACCTACAACTAGAATATACAGCTATGTACTGGGGGGCTTTGGGGGGAAGAAGAAGAAGAAAAAAAGATTGGCAACAGATGTTAGCTCAGGTGCCAATCTTAAATAAATAAATATATTTATATATATATACACGCACACACATACATATATATATACACACACTCTGAATGTTTACTTCTTACCACTTCCACTGTTACCACCCAAGACTAAGCGACCATCACCTCACCTGGACTACTACAGTAGTCTCTCCTCTGGTCTACCTACTTCCATTCTTTTCTCCTCTTTTCTTCCAAATAGAGTGTCCTTCTTAGAACATAAATGATGTCACAGCAGTTCTTTGATCAAAAACGTTCCAGTGTCTTTCCATCCCACCCAAAATAGATCTATCATCCTTGCCAAGTTCTGCTTGATCTGGTCCCTGCTTCTGACCTCATCACTCTCTGCCTCTGCTACTTTATCATGTCTACACTGGCCTCCTTGCCCATCTTGTGCCTTGGATAAGCCAAGATCATTCTCCTTCCATGGACTCTGCACTATATATGGCTATATAGCTAACAGCTTTTGAGTATATACAGTATCCCAGGCACTGGTCTAAGTTCTTTTCAAGTATAAACTCATTTAATTTCAGAGCTACATGAGATAGTTACTGATATTATCCCCATGAGGAAACTGAGGCACAGGACAATTAAGTAACTTTACTAGCATCAGGAAGTGAGTGATAGAGGCAGGTTTTAAACCCAGGCAGAATGGGCCCAGAGTCCCCACTCTTACGCACTTCCTGCAGTTGACTTGGCTTGCTTTTGGTCTCACAAAAGAATGTAAGCTCCATGAGGGCAGGGACGTTCTTTTCTTTGTCCCTCCACGTCTAACAGTGCCCAACACATCACAAGGTCTTACTAAATATTTGTTGAATGAATAAGTTTCTGTAACTTCTATTTGAGTAGGTTAGGAAAAGCTTCAATGAAGAAGGCTTTTGAGCTGGAGCTTGAAGAAAGGGAAATTCTTCAAGAAATTGGGAAAAGAGGGAAGGAAAGTGAGTGACTGAGCCAGGTAGAAAAGCTCAGAGAAAAAGTTATCCGAATGGGCTAGAACATGTCACTTGAAGAAGAGAGTGAAAGATAAGGCAGGAAAAATGTGTTCTGTTCTGGCAAGATTATAGAAAGCCTTGAGTACCAGGCTAAGGAGATGAGATTTTATTTGGTGTGCAATAAGAGCCTCTGAATATTTTTAGTAATTAGATCATATGCTCAGAGCAACCTTTTGAGAATATGACTCTGGTGGCTGTGTGTAGGGAGGTTTGGAACAAGCTGAGTCTGGGAGACCAATGGGAGAAAGCTGCCATGATCAAGTCACCAACATCTCTTGACTATCACAGTAGCCTTAGAAATGGAGTTCCTACGTGAACTCCTGCCGCTTCAATTCCTTTCCCCACCTGGCAGCCAGAAAGTTCATTTAAAACTTCAGCTCAGGTCCTGTGATATTGTGATTTATAATAAGAAATATGTATTTGGTTTTCATTCCCATTTCTGGCACAGAGCTCCTAAAACCCTTGGAACTTCCTAGTGAAGAGAGCAATCGAGGCATCTTTTGTTATGTTAATGAGGTGAGTTTTTAGACTACACCTACCGATGGGGGCTGGTTGCCAGGAGAACCAACCATGTGATCAGAAGGTTGGAACTTTCAGTCCCGTACCCCTTAACCTCCCAGGAGGGGAGAGGGGCTGGAGGTTGAATCAATCGCCAATGGCCAATGACTTAATCAATCATGCCTATGTAATGAAGCCTCCATAAAAACCCAAAAGGACAGGGTTCTGAGAGCTTCAGGGTGGATAAATTCATTGAGATTGGGAGAGAGTGGCACCCCTTTCAACATATCTTGCCCTATGCATCTCTTCTATCTGGCTGTTCCTGAGTTATATCTTTTTATAATAAACTGATAATCTAGTAAGTAAATCATTTCTCTGAGCTGTGTGAGCTGCTCTAGTAAATTAATTGAACCCAAGGAGGAGGGCATTGTGGGAACTCCCAATCTTTAGCTGGTTGGTCAGAAACACAGCCAACAACCTGGGCTTGCAATTGGCATATGAAGTGAGCAGATGGGGTACAGTCTTGTGGGACTGAACATTTAACCTATGGAATCTGGTGTTTTCTCCCACTAGATAGTGTCAGAATTGAGTGGAATTGTGGGACACCCTGCTAGGGTCTGGAGACTTGCTTGTTGGTGGTGTGGGGCACCCCACCCCTCACACTGGAATTGGTACTAGAACCGTTTTAGGTCCATTTTCTCCTCTACTTGAAATCTTTAAATGGCTTCCTGTTGTCTTTAGGGTACTCCAAAATCCTTAGCGTGATACAAGCTTTGCAAGGGCTGGCTTCTCCTCACTAGATTTATTTCCCAATACTGTTCCTCTTCTTCATGATCCAACCATTCTGTATCTCTTTCAGATTCTCGAAAGCATGAAGCTCTCCCTTATTACAAACTCTTGCCTCCACTGTTCCTTCTCCCTGGAATGTCTCCCCTCTCCTGTCACCCCCTTTTGCTTGTTAATTCCCACTCTTCCTTTCTCTCAGTTCCTCAGGACTTTCCTTTCCAGCTGACCAATCCCTTCCCATCCTTGCCAGATGTAGCAGATAAAAATACAAGATACCCAGTTAAAGTTGAATTTCAGGTACATAGAGAGAATTTCTTAGTATAACTATATCCCCTGCAATATTTGGGGCATACTTACACTGAAAAGAATTTGTCGTGTATCTGAAATTCAACTTTAACTGGATGTCTTGTCTTTTGTCTGAAACCCTACTTCCTGAACTAGATTTTGTTACACCCCCCCTAGTTCACGCTACTTTTCCTCAGTGTTTCTCTCACTCATGTTAATTGTTCCATATCTGTGTTACCTGGTAAGCTGTAAATTCCATAAGGGTGGGAATGGGTCTGCTTTGTTCACCAATGCCTGGCACAGTGCAACAGCATGTCATAGGCCCTCAATAAATATTAAATGAATGAAAACAATGCGAGACTATTGGAGTTCTAGAGAGAGGCCAGCACTAAAGATATTGTCTGGCAAGTTTCTTGCATGGTGGGAAACTTTGAAGCAGAAAGGGCAGTGGGGAGAGGCGAGAACACACAGCAAAGGTATAGAGTCGAAGAGAAGAACCTGGGCTAGGCTGAGGGGAATGCCCAGTCTTGGGTGGCAAAAAGAGGAGGAAGGGTAGATGCCAAGACAATTGTGCTAAAGAAAGGAGTCATAATCTACAGAGGGATCTAGGGAAGTAACAGAGACCAGGCCTTTGAATTTGGCTATTAAATTCTTGAAACCTTCAAGAGAGCTGATTCAGGCCTGATAGCCATCAGGGTGCAGACTGCTCTTGAGAAATTTAGTGATGGAAAAAAAATTGTAGCTGAGCCGTTAGCATGGGGGAGAGAAATGTGTGTGTATGTTTGTTTAAGGCATAAGGGAGCCCTCAGTGTGTCATTGGTGAAAGGGAAGGAACCAGGGGAAAAAGAGGGTCATCATCCTGGCAGAAGGGGTAACAGGTGGTCTAGGAAGAAGAGGAGGGGCTGGATTCTGAAAAGAAGAAGGATGTCTCCCAAATAAGAGAAGGAGGTGGGAACAATGATTATTACAGTCATTTCTGATGCGTGTGACTCTCTGGTTGATCTCAAAAAAAGTCACATTGTCCTTATCACGCAAGATTATATGCAGTGTTCACTGAAGAGTATAACCTAAATTTCAACATAATTAAGGTTTCTTAGCCCAGAGCTTCTCAAACTTTAGCAGGCGTAGGAATCATCACCTCAGACTGTTCTTTAAATGCAGGTTGTGATGAGCAGGTGGGACAGGACCTGAGATTCTGTATTTCCAACAAACGCAGGGGATGCTGTTGCTCCTGGTTCTTAGCTCTTCCTTCCTTGCTTCTGTGAAGCTTTTTTTTTTTCAATGGCAGCTGAATGTAAATGTTTTACATTTGGCTTAACCTTGCAGTGAAATCTATGCAAGAAAAATTAATCATCCTTTCTCCTGAAGTTAGCTGAAATGTGATAAAAATGTATCTTCTCACAAATGCATTCTAGATTTAAATAACTCGAAGTGCTTGTGTGTATCTCAAACATTAATTCCCTCAGAACTAAGAAAGGAGTTATCTTTGGATTTGAAACCACATTGCTTTGGAATGTGAGAAAACAGAAAATTGCTTAAAAGCGGAAGTGGTCTTGAAATATTTACCCACAGTGAATTATTGATCATTTATTTATTTGAGGGATCTATTGTTTGTTGATTCACAAGGGACTTAGAAATCTCTTCTACAGATGTTTGTAGGGTATTAGTATGACTCATTATTAATGGTCTAGAGATGATTTTTAAATGTTTACATTTAAGAAAGTAATACTTTTTAACAGAAAGCCACAATATAATTTGTATGCTATTTACAAAATAACTGTAGGATTTATTTTTTAAATTAATGCCTAGTTTAGAATATGTAAACTATGATAAATGCCTTCCTTTTTCAATCCTGTCAGTGTGCTTCTGTCACTACATTGTAAAGCCTCATTTGAAGATGATGTTAAAAGCAGGGACTTGACAGATGAGTAGGTAGCCTACTGGTCTGTCACCCAGCATGTGAGAGATCCTGCAGAAAGCAAAAGGCTCAAAGACAATCCCTGCAGAAATCAGAAAAGGAGATTATTGTAACTTGTAGCCAAAAGGATTTTTCTTTCTCTGGAATCGTTTTGAAAAGTTTTCTTAGTTTCAAATATGTTGTACATGTACAAAATTCAAAAGATTCCAAGAGCCCACAGTGAGTCTTTCTTCACCCCCCTCCTGTGCCTCCTTCACAGAACTCTCCCCTCTCCCCAGTTCCTTGTGTATATTTCAGAGAGCAGCTAGGCCTTTATACACCTGTGTGTGGGATGCACAGACCCCACATATAGTGACCTACTATGCTCACTGTTCTGTAATTCCTCTTTTCACTTTGTATATTTTGGAGATTATTTCATATTAATACACATAGTCTGCCCTATTCTTGTTAATAGGTATATAATCAGGTATGATTTTCCATAATTTTCCCAAAATTTGAATTTTTTTTTAAGAAGTAGACTTTTTTATTTTTATTTTTTTGAGAAAGATTAGTCCTGAGCCAACATCCGTGCCCATCTTCCTCTACTTTATATGTGGGACACCTGCCACAGCATGGCTTGACAGTGGTACATAGGTCCGCCCCTGGGATCCGAACCGGCAGACCTGGGCTGCCAAAGTGGAGCACGTGAACTTAACTGCTATACTACCAGGCTGGCCCCTGAATTTTTTTTATAAACAAATTTATATGCAAGTGAATAAATATATTGAGCATTTAGGACCATTAAGGAGGAATGTCAGTAGATGCCTATGAGGAAATTCAATATCCCTCTTAACTATCTTATACTTCCCAAGACTATATTGAAAGCTTGAAGCCCCTGCCAACTCTATTCCTTCCCACTGTGCTGTGAGTCCCTGCTAGGTCAACAGGACACTAGAACAGAGCAAGGGGAAGAGGCCATACACTCCTGCTTGTCAGCAGACCTACCCATTAATACCATCCAGAAATGCTTCAAGAAACCAAGCTTATGTCCTAGCACTTCACTGCCTGCGGATGAGCATTAGGGCCATTCAAAACCAATGCTAACATCTGCATGCTTTTCAGAAGACCTGATGATGCAAACACCATCATCACCATGTACAAAAATGCAAATCCAGGAGGCACCTGGGAGATCTAACAGAAGTGGTTCTGGAGCTCAGGTGGAGTCCCAGCAGGACCTTGTTCATTTATCCAGTCACTCATCTATTCAACACACATTTTTGAACATTTACAATGTTCCAGGCACAGTTCTAGATTCCAAGGATATAAGGATGAAAAGACGGACAAGGTTCCTGTGTTTAGGGAGCTTACATTTCCAGTGAGGAATATCCAAGTCCACCAACCAGACCTTATCTTTCTCATTCTTGTCCACACTTTCTCTCATTACCCTCCCACTGCCCCCAACACACACACACACCCCTCTCTCCTTCCTCTCTCGTCAATCTATAAACCTTCATTCTTTGCCCACGGTCTTCACCACTCTGGATGCCTTGTCTATATCAATCTACTCATCTTCCAAGTGTCTTCTTTGTGCCCAGAAGGATTCAAGGTGTTTTGAGAGTGCTCCATAAAATCATCTGAATGGAGGCCCTGCTCTTGGCAATAAGACTGAACTTTTATTTAAGTAAACTTCTAATTTTAAAACAGTTTTAATTCATAGAAAAGTTGCAAAGATAATATACAGAATTCTCATATGCCCCTCACCCAGTTCCTCCTGTTGTTAGCATCGTATATTATAATGGTATATTTGTTACAATTAATGAACCAGTGTTGATATGTTATTGTTAACTAAAGTTCATATTTTATTCAGATTTCCCTAGTTTTTCTTCTAATTTTTCTATTCCAGGGTCCCATCCAGGATACCACTTTGCATGCAGTTGTCATGTCTCCTTAATCCTCTGGTCTATCACAATTTCTGGTTTCATGAAATTTTGACGGATTTGAGGAGTACGCGTCGGGTGTTTGGTAGAATGTCCCTCTATTCAGGTTTATCTGGTTATACCAGGTTATAAGTTATTGGAGGAAGCCCACAGAGATGAAGTGCCCTTCTCATCATATCATGTCAGGAAGTATGTGCTGTGCACATGGCATGATGGTGAAATCGACCTTGAACACCTGGCCAAGGTCCTGTTTGCCAGGTTTTCCCCACTGTAAAGTCACCTTTTTCCTCCTTCCCCTACTCTATTGTTTGGAAGTGAGTCAGTCAATGCAGCACCTCCTCCCCACAAGGGCGTGGGGGTAGGGTGGGGAGAATTAAGCTCTCCCTCCTGGAAGGTAGCATCTATACAAATTATTGGAAATTCTTCTATAAGGAAGATTTCTCTCTTCTGCCTCATGTATGTATTTAGTCAGTATGGACTTCCGTAGTTATTTATTTAATGCTTTGGGTTATAATCTGATAGTAGGTTACTTATTTTCTTGCTCAAATCCTTCACCTTTGGCCATTGGGAGCTCTTTCAGCTTGGCAGGTTGGCTCATGTGTCCCTTTGACATGCCTCATCCTTTTGTTTTTTGAGCATTTGTTTACTTTCTGGCACTACTTGTATATTTCCTGCCCCAGTCCTAGAATCAGTCATTTCTCCAAGAAGCCCTGGTTCCTTTCATGGGAGAGGCTTACTTTTAAATCCAGGCCTCAGCATCACTTACCCACCCACCCACTCAGTCACTCATTCAGTCAGTCAATCAATATTTATGTATATTCTACTCTGATGCTAATCATGGAACCAGACGCTGGATATACAATGGGGCTCAAAGCAGACCAAGTCCTGCCTTCAAAAGCTAGAAATGCCGCGTGCAAGACAATGAGCAAGTCTCAATGAAGAAATATATAATTATAACTCTGCTCTGTGCTGTGAAGGGAAGGAACAAGGGACTCAGATGAAAATTAACCTAAATCAGGGACCTGGTTTAGGTCAGTTGGCTCGTGAAGTTCCTCGTGAGTGGCCAACATTTAGATTGAAAGTTGAAGGATGAGAAAGATTCATCCATTTAAATAGCAGAGAGGAGTGTTTTCAAACTGCAGGTTAGTGGATCTTGACCAGCTTTTTAAAAAAAGAAATAGAAAATACCAGAAGTATTATCATATAAAACTAATATTGCCTTTATGTATGGGTTGATGAATTTACTGGTTCATCACATAAAATGCATTTCTTACTGGGGATTATTGTCAAAAAAAAATTTGAAAGCCACTGTTTTAGGAGGAAATAAGGGTGGATTGAAAGGCCTGAAAAGAGAAAAGGCTTTAAGAGACTTGAGGATCTGAAAGGAGGCCAGTGGGCCTGTGGGGAATGAACACAGGATGTGAGAAAAGACCAGAGAGGTGAGGAGGCACACACACAGCCACCAGCAGGACCTGGGAGGCCTTGGTACTTGAATTAAGGAGTCATGGGAAGTCATGAGAGGGTTTTAAACAGGGAAGTATTGATATTTTAACAATATATTTTGGGCTTCTGTGTGGAGAATGGAAAGAGAGGGCGAAAGGGGAAGTGGGGAACAGCCAGTGCGAAGGCTCTTCCAGTGGCCCAGGCGAGAAGAGTCACTAGAATGTGCGTGAATTCACATCCCATTGTCAGTCTGGTTCTCTCAGCCACCAGAACACTGCCTGGGACACAGTAGACCTTCAATATATATGTGTTAAAAGAAAAAATTACACAATTGTGGTACAGATGGAGAGAAATGGATGAGTCCAGACATTTGGAAAATGGCAAGTCTTGCTGGTGGCTTGGGTGTGGGGGAAACGGAAAGGGAGAGAGTGAGCTCTCCTTCACCCATCTAACTCTGCCAATACTCGCTTACGCTTTCTTACTCTACTGTTGGACAGCATAGGGTAGTTACAGGATTCTTTTTACTGTTTAGACTGTCTTTCTGCCTCTGTGCTTAGTCATATTAGCCAGAAGTGGAAATAACAGAATTTTTCAAGAGAAACCGAGATTGAGTAGAATTGCAAAAACCAGTTCTTATCGCAGATTTTCAGACCCACAGGACTTTATAATCTTTGATGCCAAATCTCTGAACCTCTATGAAAGCCAACCACCAGCAAATAAAGCTTCTCAGAGGGGTGCCAAAATTCCTTGGGATTCAGCATTCTGACAGGAAGCTGGTGAGGTATTTATAAAACTAACTGTGTTCCAAAGAACCATCTCCCACCTGATTTCATATTATATTGAAAATATATTGTGGTAAAATCCTTTCTTGACTTTACTTTTCTTGACAGTGCTGGCACCTGAGATCTGCGGCTGGCTGCCCATTCCCCTGCTGGTTTCCTCAGCAGAGGGCAGCCATCTTTGTCACTGTTGAGGGACTTGGAAGAAGACAGGCCTAGACTGAGCTAACATGGAGCAGAAAACCAAGGGAGACAAACCCGGGGAACAGAAAAATGTGAGTCCTCTCTGGAAAGTCAGGCACCAAAAATGGGTGTGCTCCAGAAATGCTGATTAACTTTGAAGGATTGGTCATTTTGGTTAAGTGGGTTTTATGCTGTTGACCAAGAAGCTAAAGCAACAATCAGATGTTACTGGGAGTGATGCCAGTGGTGTTTGCATTGGTTAAGAATTTTCATATGACAGAACAGCAAACTCAAACTGGCTTAAGCAAACAAAGGGATTGCATTGGCTCATAGCCCCAAAATTCCAGAGTACAATCTAGAATTTACACCCTCCTCACAATACCAGCTCCATGTCTGTTTTGTTCACAGTACTGCTTCTTCTGTGCGCCGGCTTCATCCTCAGGCTGGCACTTCTCTTGGTGACACAAACAACTGGGGTAATTTTGGACTTTGTATTCTCCAATACACTATCTAGGAAAAGAGAGGTTGTCCCCTCTGGTAACCCAGCAGAGGACTGAGGAACATTTTTCCCAGAAGCCTAGCAAACATTTCCTCAAACCTCGTTGGCCCAATGGGGCCATATGCCTACCCCTGAACCAATCACCATGTCCAGGTGATGGGTTCTCCCATTGGCTTAAGCACATCAGGGCCCACTCCTGGGAACTGGATTCATCCACCTTTTAGAGAAAGGGGAGGAAGAGAGGAATGGGTGGTTCCCTCAAGGCAAAGTGTGGGTGCTATGGCATGGAAGGGCAAAATGTGTGCAACCTATGAGTGTTTACTATATCAACATCATTATTATTGTGATAAAGGTCAAATTGGAGGCAATGCAGGTATGGGTAAGACAACTTTTGTTCAGAACCCCAGTGTGCCTGCTTCTAGGCAAGTCACTTAACCTCTTCAAGTCTCAGTTTCTTTATCTGAAAGATGTGGATGACAATACCTCAGGGAAAGTCAAATTCCTCTGTTTAAATGTGTCATATATGTAGCAAAATACATAAGGTTACATGCTTGAAAAAATAAAAATTAAATATGAGGTGCTTTTTGGATTGAAGTGCCAATTACAGTCAGTCCTATCAAAGCCAAGATTGAGTCCACATTTCCACTTAGCAGGACAGCAGGTGGAAGGAAGACTTCCCTGGCCACCATGAGTGTTGGGCAAGTCAGGGCCTGTCTCATGTCTTCATCCCAAGAAAGAAGTTTCACTGGTTCAGAACCAAACTTAAGTAGCAGGTGTTCAGGGCTAGGGTGTTGAAGTTTCAGCTTTGATTTTTCTATGAAATCGTTCAGGTTATTAAAATGTCGGCCCTGTTCTCTTGTTTAAGAACTGGTTTCATTTCTAATGATGCAGCACCATCATGCCATTCCTTGATTTAGTCACGAGAACCAAAACTAATGTGTGGCTAGTTTCATGTCGTTTTTATAGCAGTTAGTACAGAGAACAACACGCTCCTGTGAAAACAGATGTATTTGCTATCTATTTCTCTATCTGCTACCTCTCAGACTCAAAACCCCATTTCTGAGATGGCTTGGTCCTCTGGTTGGGTCCTTGTGGGAGAGGCTCCCGCGAGGACAAGAACCTGGCTATTCTTCTCAGTGGGAAACTTTTTTATAAGAAAGAGGAGTGCCATCCCCCAAACCGTACAAGAATTGTCAAGGGATGTCAGAAAGAAAGCTTTCTTCTCTTGAGAGATTCCTTTGGCATTGTTGTCTACTGTGAACACAGGGGAGGGTTCTTTATATGAGGGGTCTTTGTCAATTTCTTAAAGGTAAGCACATATGTAATATTTCTGGAGAAATCATTGCCTTAATAATAATGCTGGGGCCTGCCCCGTGGCCAAGTGGTTAAGTTCGCGTGCTCCACTTCAGCTGCCTGGGGTTTCACAGTTAGGATCCTGGGTGTGGACCTAGCACCGCTCATCAAGCCATGCTGAGGCAGCATCCCACATAGCAGAGCCAGAAGGACCTACAACTAGAATATACAACTGTGTACTGGGGGCCTTTGGGGAGAAGAAGAAGGAAAAAGAAAGAAGATTGGCAACAGATGTTAGCTCAGGTGCCAATCTAAAATAATAATAATAATGCTAATACTCTCATAATGACAACACAGCAGTCTCTTCACAATGGCATTGTCACCTACAACATCTCTACAAACAGGTTAAATAAATGTTTACAGATGAAGAAACAGAGACATTGACTTTTCCGTGGCTTCAGAGAGAGGATGTTGTAGAATTTAATTAGAGTCCTAGGCTAACTTTTACTGTGTAATCGCTTGATCTCTCTGTGTCCAAGTTTCCTCATGTATAAAATGCAAATCATAATAATAAAAAATACCTCATGGGGTGCTAGGGAGGGTTATGTAAACGAATACATGTAAAGTGCTTAGAAGGGCACCTGGTGCACCATTGGCACTCAATAAACATTAGTTGTGGTAAACATCGTCACCTTCACTATCCATTTTTCTCAATTGCAAGTTGAATGCCCCTGCCCCTTTGACTCACACACATGCAATCAACCTCCTCCCCTACCTGGCCTCCCTCCAACCTCTTATTCATCTGATCTTTGATCTCAAGTTGTCCTCCAACATCTGTCTCAGACTAGGGCAAGGCTTGCTTCCATGCGAGCAAGCTGGCCTCCTCTAGGGCCATCTCACCAATCTTTCCTTGCCGCCTTTTAATACTAAATATGACTCCTAGGGGCACCAATTAAAAAAAAAACCAAAGGGATGTTGAATATTGAATTGAATATCATGTCTAGGTAGATGTAACTTACCTGGAAGACTGGATGTGGCCGCCATGCCTCCTGTTCTTTGCTTTCATTTGGAACCTCTGCCATGCTGTAGTCAAGCCCAGGTAACTTCGGCCCAGTTTAAAATTTTTCATCCGGTTCAACCCACATCTTTAACTTAATTCTTGCATTGTTGTTTTTATTTCCACAAGGTGACATTGTCAAGAAAGCCTCTCTGTATTTCATTTCTTTGATTATCTTATTCCTTCTTTCTTTCTTTTAACCAGTAATCTCTTCTGTGTTCATCTGAGCAGTCCCAATAATATTGCTGCCATTTATTGCTTTGTGGATGTACATCTTGTCCCTTGAATTGTGAATTTCTTCAGGCCAAAAGTCATGGCTTCTATTTCTTTGTATCACCTGCCAGACCATGGGCAGGTCTGCATGAGGATTAACTCATGGCAGCGGTGTGACTGCATATATGGATCTCACTGATCTTTTCCCTCTGTTTGCATCCCTTTTCTTTTCTCCTAAGAGTCTTACAGGCCCTTTCTGCCTAAATGGAGTTAGGCCTTGAACAAGCAGAGACACAGATTTCATTGACAGGGGCTGGTCTGTCCTGTATTTAGGGCTTTGAAAGTGATGCACCCAGATGGGTCCTTAGACGTGGCCTCCAACACCTGTTGGTATATGTATTGGCAGGTTACCTGCCATTTCCTCAGGTCTTCTCTTCATGTCTCTTTGTGTTTCCCTAGGTCTAATTTCTCTCCTCCTATACACATTCTCATTCATCTACCTTTCCCTGATTCTCTTCCAGGCTCATCCATCCCCTGGCCTCTGTTCATGCATTGGCCGTTATTCTTGCTTGATCCTTCTGTATGTCTCACTTTGGTTTCTGTTCCCCCATTCTTTTTCTTTCACTTTCCCCCACCCACTAGTTTTTAACAGTGTCATCATGACTTACAGTGTGGGAACATGGCACTCACTGTCTCCCACATTGCACAGCCACCCCTGGCTTTCATGTGACCAACATTCCTTTCCTGAGCCATCAGGCAGGATGGAAGCTTTGCCTCTGCCAGACGCCAGAGCCCAGCTCTAGGAGCGGGTCCTGCTTCCTGCCCACCTCAGGAAGAAAGGCCAGGGCAGAAGATGGAGGTCACAGAGCTGTACCCCAACCTCTTCTCAGCTTCTGCTGGGCAGTGTGAGCTGGGTGTGACCCAAGACACCACTCAGAACAGCCTTACTCTGTGAAATCGTGAAAGAGGGAGGGTTCTCTTAAAGGAATGGTATGGGCTGCGGGGAAGAGGTGGGGTAGCACATATGACTGAGACCAGGGAGGCTTCTAGTGCTGACATGACTTGGCCTCTAATCCACAAAACTCAGCTGAAACACCCAAGCCAATAAATAACAGGGTCTCAGTCATAAGCAGAAAACGCTCTTCCCTTTTTCTTCCCTCAATCTTGCACATGCAGGCTTGTGCAATCTGTTCTTATGCAAAGGTTTGTAAAATTGTCCAAGTGCAGGACAGGTCCGGGGTTTCTCGGCCATACCTCCTTTTCAGAGGGTCAGCAGTCAGCCCGGACAGCTGGAACAACCTGGATTGCCAGAGAGGGAGGAAAAGGGGACGTCAAGGCTGCCGGGAATGGGACCGTCTCGAACTCAGTTTCAGAGATCAAGAAATGTTCTCCTTACTTCAATCATGCAAACCAGATTTGATCAAACACTCCCTGGGAGGCAGCTGCCCTTGAAGCTGTGGACCAGTGTGTCAATAAAGCTCCTGCCTGAGAAAGGATAGGTTTCTTTCTTACCCTTTCTGCCGACCGTTCTATTTCCTGCCGGTTTGCTGCACTGACCCTCTGGTGGCAGCGTGGGGGGAGCCTGCAGCAGCCAGAGCAGCAGCCAGAGCAGCAGCAGCAGCAGAGTGAAAGTGATTGACACCCTGAGCTCCACCGTCAGCCTGGGTCTCTGCAGGCACAGTGCTCCAGCAGGCCCTCCCCTTGCTGTCTCGCTGCTGCCTGGGGAGGCAAGCTCAAGAGCCAGGTGGAGCGGGCTGGTTGAGGAAAGGAGTGAGCCAGGTCTCTTGGTATCTTCTCAAGTCCCAGAAGGAAAATACAGACCGAATCGTGGTGCCATCTTTCTTTCTCTTCAGGTGCAAGTGGTTAAAGCAGCAAAGCTGCTCTGTCTCACCCATGAGACACGGGGAAAAGCAAATACAGCTAAGCTCAAGATGGCATTTGGTTTCAAAGATCTTTTGCATCCTCCAACATTACCTAGTGTAGTACTAAGAATGCAATTAATATTTGTGGGCCATTCTGACCTTCAAGTAAGGGCTGACCAAGGTAAAGGGAAGAGATAATGGGAATTTTGCCACAGGACGAAGGAATGCATTTTTTTTTAACTTTATTTTAAAGAACTATTTTTATAGAACATTAGCTTTAGTTGGTATCAGCCCAGGTGTCCAGTCTCCTATTTCTGCCTGCCTTAGTTCAGAACTAAGGTATAATGTCACCCATATCAAGTAGCTTGGATAGCTTTTTCAGTTGATTTTGAAAGTTCACAGAACTGGACTTCCTGAGGCCGTCGGACCTGGACCTGCAGCGTACACAGATGATCCAATGAAGCACAGGGAGAGGATATTTAAACTCTTATTTGTACCTATGTTTCATTCTAAAAGTGAAGAAAGAAATTAAGCTTTACTGTTACTAATAGCAATAGTAATAAATATGACTAATATTGACTATACATAGTCACAAGTATATGTGTACAGAATCCACAAATATAAATATGATGGGGATGCAGGTTCAACTTTGTTTTGGATTGGATCACATGAACAGAAATGTTTGGTGAGACTTTTGCTTCTGACCAATATCAATAACAGAGACCCAATTTACTCTCCAGTCTGAAACAACCCCCACAAAAACCAGACAAAATATATGAAAGAACAATTTTCAAGACACTGGATGTCAGGCAATGAAGAGACGCCCAAGGTCAGGAAACTCATGAGACCTCCCATTGTCTCAGCTGACAACGAGTTCGCGTTGTTTAATAAACAGTTACATATGTTTTAAAAAAGGAAAGTTTGCTGACTTTCTTACTAGACTGTGAACTTCTTGGGGCCTGTGGACACACCTTGTTCACAGTATATCCCCAAGAACTGAACAGAAGTTGTCACACGATAGTTGCTGAATGAACATGTGCCGAATGGAGCTCCCCAGGGAAGACTCAGAATGCTTGATCATAAATGATGGGCTGTTAGGACCCAACTGCATCTTAGAGCTCATCTAGTCCAGTTTCCTCATTATCTAGACGAGGAAATTGAGGTCCAAAGCAATGGAGTGACTTGCCCAAAGTCACTGAGCCCCTTAGTGGTGAAGTTCCCAGAAAGATTCTTTCCTGTAAACCAACCCTTGGGTTAAGCTAGTCAGTAAAGCAGAGTCCCGAGCTGCAGATGGGACTTTCTTTAAATGGCTAATTCTTGCTACTCATAGAGCAAAGGCATGATGGAGTTCTAGATGTTAAAGGCAGTGTGTTCAGAAACAAAAATAGGCACCAAGAATTATTGTAGGCAAAGCCGCTCGGAATTGAAGATATGGCCAGATACAGCTCAATTCTAGAAAAATGCTGCAAGAAACTTCCAGGTTGGACAGAGAGGCCAGAAGAGGGTCATTTCTAACATAAGCTCTGGCTGTCACCACAGATTCCTTGAGACTCTACAAGAGACCTTGGGCTCTGGATCAAGACAGGCTTACCTACCTGGAAAGTCCAGAAGATTCTGGACCTGATCCAGGCCAATTAGTACATTCTAGAAAAGCCCTGCAGGCCCTGGGTCTGTCCCGGGAGTAGGGGCAGGTAGGCCCACAGAGAGCACTCTCATCTTGGGACCTCATTGCCCAACTCCTTGGCACAACTGCTTGGGACCCCACATGTAGAAGACCCAGTCCTTAGGGGATGCCTGTCAGTCAGTGGAGCACCTTCAGGCCACAAGGTGTGTTCCATCACAGAAGGATCCTCCTGTTCAGGACTGAAGGAGCCCCTGATACTGTGTACCCATCAGCTTGGAACTAAATCCCATGGGTTGGTTTTGACTGCTCTCTTGGTCCATCATCAGGCAGTCTTGGCTACATCATTTCATTGCCAGTGTTTGTCCTGAGTTCTCCTGGGAAGTGGCAGCTGTCACCCAACCCTTTCACTCTGAGTTTTTCTCAGTTCAAATCACTGCCCACTCCTCAGAGTCCTTGAAAAGGCAGCCCAGCTCTTTCTAAGCACTTTGTTGGGGGCTGGAAAATTCTAGGACACGTCAATGACTGCCTGATATTGTCTTGAGAGTTTTAAGACTTGATCTGAGCCCAGTGTAGGAATAGTCTTCTGCCTGCCTGCGGATTTCTGCTACTCCCTCTCCCATCATCCAGAGGATGTCTACGGGATATGTGAGATGCAAGCTAATGCTTGGCTCTTGTTCAAAGACTTTATGGTAGACTCAGTTTCACAAGTGTTTCAACAGTGACATTTGGGCTTCACCTGACAAAATGAATGACTGGGCCTGAAAGTGAGCGATGATTTAAATGTGACTTATGGAGACTTCTGTGCTCTGGAAACCCCAGGAAAGCTCCTCTAAAAAATAATCTAACAAGAGATTACTAGATAAATTAGAGGGAGTCTCCTGAACAAGAATTGCTATCTGATTTACACCCTATTTGGATGTAGGTCCAGTTGGGAGGGGGTCTCTGAACAAGCCTGACCCAGGGGTGGGCCATTGCAGGCTAACCTGCACCTGTGCTGTGCTCCCCCCTCAGCACTAGTTAACTGAAGTCACTAGCAGAAGCCACAGTGCAGAGCCCTGGAATGGAAAAGGCATGTTCCTGGCAGCCAGTGACAGCAAAGTATTTTCTAAGCACCTGGCAGGAATGTTGTTAGTCTCCATTTTATAGATCAGGAAACAAAGGCATTGAAAGGTCAAGTAAGGTGCCCACTGTCACAGGTGAGTCAGCGGCAAACTGGGCCCCAAGATGCAAACTTTGTGCCTCCTGTGCCAGCGTTTGGCTCTGCCTTGGACTCTGGGAAAATGTTTCCTGCTTTATGCATAGCAAGAGTTCTTCCTAACGCTCATTTCTTGAATCTTGCCCTAGCATTGTCTGTTCTCTGCAGGTTTTCTCAACAGCCCAAGGCCCTGCCTTCTGCAGTCTCCCTTCATAGTTCCCCTTGGCCATCTTGTGGGCCGTCAGGTCCAGCTGGCTTCTTGTAGACTCGTCCCGGTTGGACTCCCCAGTCACTTCAGCACATCTACGAAGTGGTCCTTTATGCCCATAGCCTTGGCCATGCTACCAACTTCCCCATACACCATGGATCAGAGACATAGCCCTGCCTTGGGGCTCCCAGGCACGTTTCCTTACTTATGGCTTCTGCTGCCCACGCCGGTCTCTCTGGTTCCTTCAGGATCAAGAGTTCCTCCCTCCACTCCCTGCGCCCTCTTCCTTATGTCTATTCTCTACCTGGAAAACCCTCTCCTTCCCATATCATCAAGGCTCTTTCAGGAATTCTAGGCCCCTCTCAACTTTTCAAAAACTCATTGTTTTTCCCTTCCCTGCAATATCTTCCTATACTCATTGAAGAAATCTGATGGTCTCTCCAGCCACCACTTACCCACAAAATTGATTTGGCCTCAGCTTGATATTAAGGTGATGTGGTAGGCAGAATTCTAAAATGCACTCAAGATTTCCTGTTTCCTCCCTTGTGTGCACATCCTGTGAATATGGTGGATTTTACTTCTATGATTGCTTTATGACTTTAAGAAAGGGAGATTATCCCAGTGGGCCTGACCTAATCATAATGGGTTCCCAATCCAGTGACCACAGGGAGCTAAATTCTACCACCACCAACAAAGAGCTGAAAGTGGACCATTGCCCCAGAGCCCCAGACAAGAACTCAGTAGGGCCAACACCTTGATTTCTACACTGTGTTACCTTGAGTAGAACCCAGTTATGCTGCGCTGGACTTCTGATTTATAGAACTGTGAACTAATACATAGGCATTGTTGTAAGCCACTACATTAGTGGCGATTTGTTATGCAGCAGTAGAAAATTAATATAGGCGAATATTTAATCGTGTTGGAGTTGAGGATTTTCCATGTTTATCCTGTCACCAGAGTCTTAGAAGAGGGGCTGCAGCCACACTTGTGTTTACTGTCAGCCTTAGATTGCAGACTCCCACAGGAGGAGAGCCTGGATACAGGGTTCCCTCTGAACATAATTCAGCAGCAAGTGGGAGTGCTTGGTTCCCAGCACTCTGCTGCTGGTGGGAGGCAAAGATGAACTTGGCCTTCCTGCTTTCGGGAGCTTCTAATTGAAGAATCAGACCAGCACATAAAGAGTCTAATATGAAGGGAGAAGACATGGAACAGAATGCCAGGTACAGATCAAGAGAAGGGAAATCATATCCGATAAGTGAAACCAAAAACTGCATGGAGGAAGTGGCACTGGTCTTGAGACCTGAAGGTTGAATGGGCTTTTACGCTATGGACAGAGGTAAGAAATTGAGTGAACTTTTAGAGAAACAGCATGTTCGACATTTGACACATCACATAGCATGAGTTAGGATGGAAATAGTGTTCTGGGTCCACAGGATGAAGGCTCTTGAGTTGTAAGGAGAGGTCTGTTTGGGTTATTTGGTGAGGAATGAGGGGCCATGGAAAGTCTGGAGGCTGGGGTGGGATAGAATCAAGGTGGACTGAGTGTGTAGGATGGATTACAGTAGAGGCAGGTAGGAGATGGGGATTATTTGCAGACCAATACAGTAGAATAGGCAAAGATCAGTCAAAGCCCGCATCATGGCTCTGGCAGTGGGGACAGAAGAAAGAAGAATGTCACAGTTATGGGGAAAATAGAACTTCCATTGACAGAGACACAAAATGAACATAGCATCCAGCACAGGTCCATCCATCGGTCCTGCCTTTCTTCGTTTATCCCAATATTTAAGATGTATTGTACGTCTCCTCTGGCCAATAATCTGTGCCAGGTGCTACCAAAAAGGCAAAACCATTACTTTTGAGGAGATGAGAATGACTGTGATACCAGGTGATAAATAGTAAATCCTATAAGGGAGACACATGGCTAAAAAACTACAGGACAGGCACTGTAGGAGGGAGAGAGACGGCACCCAGCTGCAGCCACAGAGTCAAGAAAGAATAACATGGAGTCAAATTTATAGGTGGCAAATTTAACAGGAGAGGGGTCTGTGCATTTCTCCTATAAACTATCAATAAAACTTCACCTCGTCCCAACACACACACACTCAGCTGGAGCCTGCTGATTGACTTTCACAATGACACACACAGAGAAACAGTTATTCCTGCAAATGCTTGGTTGTGTTGTTCTAGAAGACAATTTGGTAGCCATAAAATAGTCCTTTGGGCAATTCCTTAGTCATTGGCTTCCTTCACCTCCCTCCCTGACTGACTGCCCAGGCTATGGCTGTTATCTTGGTTTCATAGGGTATCAGACGCACAACGTCGCTTTTGTTTGGCCATCAGCAGACCAGTCAAGGGTAGAATAGGCCAACAGGGCTCTTCCTTCCCCCTCGGTTCTGGGTAAGCACACATCTTCCACCCTTACTTTAAAGGCAGACAATTTGTTTTTATCATCTGCCAACACAGCTGAGGATGATTATTAATTAATCAAAAACACTGACTTTTAACTTCCCACGCTCTCTCCAGAGATGCTCCAGTGACAGCTTGCATCTGGACTTCAGAGTTGTTTAGATAGAAGTGGGCACCAGGCAGCAAAGACTTGTTTTTTCTGGTTTATTCTTTTTAAAACACAACTTTAGCTTAATCCCATTTAGCCAGTAAACTTAATTTTAAGGTGGTCTCATTTTGTGGGGTTTCTGTTGCTCTTTTTATACAGCTTCCTTTGAAACCAGAAATGCTGTGTCAGGATTTCACAAAAAGGAAAATAAGTTCAGAGCACATTTTCTGTTCATCAAAAGCTCACACTGAAGCACGAGCAGCATGTTTCCATGAATAATGAGCCACCATTGTCTTCCTCTGCTTGCAAGCTTATGTTCTGGTCTTACCCGCCAAATGCAAGTTCTCAAAAAGGAGGATCTAAGTTTCTGAGAGCAAGTTTGAAATGTTACATTTGAAACATCACAACAAAGTATTGTCGGATTCACTTGGCTGAGGTTTAAGCAAATGAATCCTTTCGCCCCCGTTCTAAGATGGCGCTGCTGGCCAACTGTCCTCCCCTCCATGCTTCAGTTTTGTGGCTGTACACTGGTTTTCCCTGAAAAAAGAAGCGGGAGGCAGAAGATAGCTTGCCTCAAATTACACATCAAAGCCGAATGGTTACCTCTAAAGTGAGATGAGTTGCAGCGTGAGTGATGTCACTACTTGGCAGCTGCTAGAATAAAAACTCTGATGCCTTTAGGGGCGGCACAGACTGATAAAAGATTTTAAGCAAAACCAAATTTAGGAGGAAAGCGTGCTTCACTTCCATTTAAGTGAGGGCCACATCTTCAGGATCTTAAATGCTTGGAAGGGGTATGTAAACGCAGCAATCCAAACCTGGGATAAGGGTTTTGTGAGCAAGGCTCCCAGGCATGACCACGTGCTGGCCTCCTGTCGTTTCTCTTCCCCATCTTCAGTGAGATAGGTTCCCGAAGCCCCCAGCTTCTTGAAGACAACTCCTGGGAGCTGTCTTGCTAGTGCTTGAGCCATCCAGGCTTTTCTTTCTCATTTTTGCCCTCCTGCCACCTGTCTTTTTCCTTGTCATTGTTCATTAGCATCTCCACTGGAGGTGTGTGAGGGAAATAAAAGGAGATAAAAACTCTGCTTGTCACAGTCCATTTGCTTCTTGTCAACAGCTCTGGTAAAAGAAGAGGAAGCTATTGGCCAAGATAAGAGTTGAGATAAGGTTTAAAGATTATCTGTAAAATTCACTTATTCATGGTTACCCTCCCAATCACCTGAGGATAATGGGAGAGCGGGAGGTTATCTTTATCATGCGCTCTTTTTTGGGAAGTTAAGAGCAAAATTTTTGAGTCATTTCTAAGAGCTGGTCAAAATAACTTGATGAGATAAAAACAAGTATGGTGCTTCAAAGTTTAGCGACATAAAACTAGCATAGGGGCTAAATAGCCACTCCATTGTTGAACTCTGAAGCCAAGGCCTGTGGAAGCTGAGAATTTCCTATCTCTAGTTAGGCCAGGAGAGAATTTAACTCATTCTTGGGTTAATAGGGGTCCCTGGATGGCTCTGCAGTTCTTTTGAATGGCCAGGAAGAAGCAAATTGAATAGATAAGTTAGGGTCTTTGATAGAAAACAACTGAAACTAATTTAAGCCAAAGAGGTCAATTTATTATAGAGACCCAGCAGGGGCGTCTCATGGGATCCAAGGACCCAGCCTTTTCCAAGGGCTCTGCTGAGACCTGGAAGGCTTTAGGACTCTCAGCCCACCTCCCCCCACCTTTTTTTTCTTTAAATCTATCCATCCTCTTCAGTCCTCTTGTTTATACCCTAGCTCTCCCCCATTTCCTCTCTTTTCCTCTCCATAGACAGGATAAGGAAAGCACAGCTGACCAGGCTCCCAGAATTCCACTTTTACAGGGCCAACCACAAAGAAACAGAGACCACTCTCTTTTGGTACTAATTTAAAATCCTCAGGAGAGAACGTCTGATTGGCCCAGCTTGAGTCAAGTATCCGCCTCTGGCCCAATTAGCTCTGAAGGGAGGGTGGGGTCATGGGTATAAATACAGCTGCTGGACCAGCAAGAGCAAGTGCTCAGGGAAAGTGTGTGGGTGACCGGTAGGACCACTCAGTGTTTATTAATCCAACAAAAGAAAAGGGACATGGGACCTGTCCCACTCGTGCTCATAATCTGGAGACAAAACCCACACAAGCAGGAAGACAAACCATTAAAATCATTTAGTGCCAATTACTATGAGGATAAAAACCATGATTAGAATGAACTCTTAGGAAATAACCAAAATGGCCCATCTTCAATGGAACCGACAAATACAATAAGGATGTGCATAAAATGGAACCCACAACACAGCAGTGAAAATTAATGAGCTGCAGCTACACACTTCAGTATGGAGGAGTCTCAAAAGTATAATGATGCATGAAAAAAGCAAAACAGAAAAATACAGACCAGATGATTTTACTTATGTGAGGTTCAAAAATGTGCAAAATCAGACAATACATTATATAGGGTTATATATGTATATGGTAAACTATACAGAAAAAAAAGAGAATGATAGATGAAATGCAGCATAGTGGTTACCCGTGAAGTGGAGAATGGACATGTGCTCAGGAAGAGATCAACGGAGAGCTTCAAACTGGTTGGTAATGTTCTATTTCTTAAGCCAAGTGGTAGATTTCACAGCATTCAGTTTGTTATTATTTAATCTATATTTATGTACTCTTTTCGTTTATGTGATATCTTTTGCAATTTAAAAAAATATATAAATGAATGCCATGAAGCAAGAATTCTAAGGGAAGCCATTTCCCTGCCCTGGGTGATGGTAAGCAGAGAAGTACTTTCCTGCTCAGAGAACGATAGTGAGTAATTCTGTTTGTCAAATGATTTTCTGGTTTCTATCCATGTGACAACCACTCTGACAAGGAAAGTGGCTGGGGTGGCCTGTCAGCACTGTGGCCTAGAGAGTGCCTGAGGTGCAGCCATGTTTTTCTCAGGTCCTTTGGCCTGATGTCCAGCTGCAACAATTATTCATCTCTATTCCCAGCTCAAACATCCCAACCATCTGTACCCAAGAAAACTACGTAACTGCTGAGCATTCCCATTAAAACTCAATTACAAACTGTTTAGCAGTTTCTTAAAAGGTTACACACAGAACTACTGTATGGCCCAGCGCTTCTACTCCTAGGATATGTCCAAAAGAATTGAAAGCGGGGACTCAAACAGATACTTGCACACCAATGTTCACAGTGGCATTATTCACAACAGCCAAAAAGTGAAAACAACCTAAGTGTCCATCAGCAGATGAGTGGATAAACAAAATATGCCATATCCACACAATGGAATATTATTCAGTCATAAAAAGGAATGATGTTCTGATACATGCTACACACAGATGAACCCTGAAAACACCATGCTTAGTGAAATAAGTCAGACACAGAAGGATAATATCGTATGACGCCACTTATATAAGATACCTAGAATAGGCAAATTCATAGAGAGAGAAAGTAGGATGGTGGTTACCAAGGCCTTGCAGGAAGCCGAAGAGAGAATTATTGTTCATGGGTGCAGATTTTTTGTTGGAGATGATGAAAAAGATTTGGGTATAGATAGCATGGCGGTTATACAACATCGTAAATGTATTTAATACCACTGAATGGTACACTTACAAATGGTAAAAATGATAAATATGGTATGTATATTTTACCAAATTGAAAAAAACACATATAATTACAGAGCACTGTGAAGGACATAAATCTGGATGGAGGAAAATGATACTGGGGGAAGGTAGATAAGTGCACAGCATCCTTTTTCCTTGCTGAGATGTCTTCCTAAATTATCCTTGCTAATTCCCCACAGAGTATCTAAACTTCAGTTTTTTTCAATCCAGTCCTGTAGTCTGGGACCATCATTTCCAGGAATATTTTCAATGCGACAAAATGAGAACCTATGTGTGCCTCGTGGAGTGTGATCATGGGGTCCCATGTGTGGTGGAACCAAGTCCGTGGACACAGGGCTAAGCAAGCCCCCGACTTCCTCCCATCTGAACCTTAGGGATGGGTTAGGGAGGTGGGATGAGAGGCCCGGAGGGTGTTAGGAGGGTGGAGCTTCCTTCAGGGGTGTGGTAAGCCACTGCAGTTCCACATTCCCAGCTAGTGAAGGCTGCGTTTGGTGGCTGGTTGTCCTTCAGTGTTTCACAGGAAGAGAGGGAGGAGGGAAAATGTGTGTGGTCAAGGGCATCTTCTGTTTCCTTTTAGTTTGCTGAGACCAAGTGGTTGCCTCTGACATGGAGAATGTCCTTCTTTGTTTGAACAGGCAGAGATCATCCCCAGATCCACAGACTAGTGGGAGGAAAGCGTTATGACTGGGCAGCTTAGGAATTGGGCTGTAAGCAACAGTGTACAGCTGGAGCCAGCCTAAGCCAGAAAGGGACCCTCTAGGGAGCCAGGGCACAGATGCGGCCAGGCCTTCCACAGGGGCCAGGGCCACTTTATGACCTCTGGGGACCCTGGGCACTGTTGCCATTGTGGGCCCCTCTCACCATAATAATAACGATATAAAAATCATTTTTAATATAACTTTAAAAACTTCAACATTTTTTCTCTTTTAGGCAAAATTTGATTTTTGTGGACCCTTAAAGTCTCATTTTCTTCTGATTTGAAAAAAAAGTTAAAACAGTTTCATAGACTCCCCTACAAGTATTTCTGCCCTGGCACTGAGCCTACTGTGTGTAACCTGGGAGGGACTGGGGCATGGCTTCTTATATATCTTCGTCTAGGGCTTATTCTCCCGGGGAAGGAAGGGACTTTGAGGTCATCTGTGCCCCATCCCATGCAGGCGGGAATCCCACTAAGGCCTGGTCAGGTGGGACCATGCAGTCTCCGCCTCCAGGCAGGGCATCCACACAGCCCCTCTAAGTATAAGCAAGTTCTTGAGATTGAGCTCCTGACCGAAAGCCTGCAACTCTGTCGCTTTCCCCAGATGCTCCTAATTCCGCCCAACTAGACCAACACAGAGCAAGTTTTAAGTCCTTTAAATATCAGAAGACAACTCCTAAGTGTTAGTCCTCAATCCAAGTTCTCTGCTCCAAATTAAGCATCCTGAGATCTCGTGTGACAGGACTTATACACCCCTTTTTGCCGAGTGCCATCCCCTGGACAAGGGCCGATGCCCCTGGATGTGGTCTGATCTGACCACACCTGTTCCCTCTGCTACCACAATGTCGCTCTTGCACTGGTTCCGCTTATTAGTAGACAGATCACATGGTTGGCACACACCTGAACCCTGTGATCAATGAAGCCCCGTGGTTCTTTGTTCCTCTCCCAAACTGAAGTTAAGCCCGTCTCTCCCAATCTCTGCCCGAGCCATCGATCTTTTCAACACAGAGACATAGTGTGTCCTCTTCAACTTATTCATGACAGTCCTGTCAAGATCCTAATCTGTCTTCCAGGACAGAGGTGGTCCTTTCCGTGCTTGGCTATCTGCAGACTTGACAAACATCCTTTCTTTGTCTTCGTCCTGATGTGGCAGGAACCAAAAATTCTATTTTCAAACTTACTGGCAGTTTTTTCCTGTTAATGAAGGTTGAGTCTGGACCCTGACGTGGTTGAAACCGAGAAATTTCCATTTCGGATTTGTGAGTGATTTTTGCATTCTAGGGGAAAAGGAAATTAGCCCTTGGAGTTAATTTGTCCTTTTCTTCTGGAAGGAACCCTTTTGATGAAGGTTTTCTTCTTTTGAAAGTCATCAGGTGTCAGGCTGGATGTTATGGGACAACCTCCAGGAGAGATTATCTGTCCTGCCTTCAGGGGGATGGGTTGGTTCTTCAGTAAGAGGTAGCTGGGGAAGACGATCCTGATGAGGAGGGCCAGTGGCCTGTGGGGCAGCTGATATCTACCCGAAATTTCTTTTTCTGCTCTGTAGTTTCCTTATGTTATGCTGGAGCCCTCAGTAGATGCTGTTGAACAGTTGCTGTTTGCACTGTGCTTCGGAGAACCATGAGGGGACTTTGGGGAAACAGAGGCAGCTGACGCTGACCAGGAGGAACAGGAGTGAAAGACAATGAGAAACAATCAAAGAAGCCTGCCTGGTGGCACAACGGTTGAGCTCGCACGTTCCACTTCGGCGGCCCAGGGTTCACCGGTTTGGATCCCAGGTGCGGACGCACGCACCACTTGTCAAGCCGCGCTGTGGTGGGCGTCCCACGTATAAAGTAGAGGAAGATGGGCACAGATGTTAGCTCAGGGCCAGTCTTCCTCAGCAAAAAGAGGAGGATTGGCAGCTGATGTTAGCTCACCGCTAATCTTCCTCAAAAAAAATAAATAAATAAAAATAAAATTCATTAAGGGGCCAGCCCCATGGCTGAGTGGTTAAGTTCGAGCACTCTGCTTCTGTGGCCCAGGGTTTCACCAGTTCTGATCCTGGGTGCAGATCTAGCACCGCTCATCAGGCCATGCTGAGGTGGCGTCCCACATGCCACAACTAGAAGGATCCACAACTAAAATACACAACTATGTACTGGGGGGCTTTGGGGAAAAGAAGGAAAAATAAAATCTTTTTTTAAAAAAAAAGAAACAATCAAGATGGATTTGGAGAACAAGGACATACTCCTAGGGAGTCCCTGGAAGGTGAGAGGAGGAACAGCTGGACTTTCCAACATGGCTTATTCAGGAAAGGGTGACCTGCGAGGGCTGGAGACGTGGGACATCCAGGTTCCACAAGGCATTACTAACAGTGAGCAGGCAGGAACCCGGGAGCTCAGCCACAGGAGGACATCTTTCAGACACTGCCAATTTAACATTTAATGTTGGCATTTAAGCAACATGCTTTGTGTGTGGATTCATACCTGGGGAATTCAAACAGCCCAACACACTTCTAGCTGTTTTTTTATCCTACCCACTTGTCTACTTCTTTATTTTCTCCAGATTTAGGGGGTTTCTTTTTAATTGCAAAAGTAATCTGTGCTCCTCATGAAAATCCAAATGATGCAGACATATATTGGAAAATATTTTGGCAAATATTATGCTAAAATCAAGATGCACCAGGCCTATGGCATTCGGCAGATCTATTTGACAACCAGATCTGTCTTGCTTATCTGGCCTGGCTCCCTCTCCCAGTTCTAGAGTGTGGTCCTGAGGTCCATGGCCATAAGCATCCTGAATAGCTGGAGACATTTGAACTAGTAGGAGAATCACACTTGCTTTTAAGTTCCTCAAGCTACAGTTGTCGCTTAGCAATAGTATTTGAGGGCCGAGCTAGGGTTTTATGAGTGGGAATGGAAATAGCATTTAGAAGAATATTCTGTTAGCATATGTGGTAAAATGTTGGCTTTTAAATTTCTACAAGTAAGGTAATAGAGATCTGTTACTTTTACCTGCCTTATATTCTTTCCCTCTTCTTTTGCAAACAGCACCCCAATTTTCTTTTGGAGAACCACTCCTGCCCCCACACTTGACCCCAGTGGTTTGTGAGGAGCCACCCTCATACCCCAGATTCATGGACGAGTATATGACCTAGGCCTACACAATGTGTGATGTGTCCTCTTATCACAGTGCCTTAGAGGATCGACGGGTCCAGTGGGCCAGCCGTGGTCAGTCCCAGGAGCTTTTGCCTGTGCTATCAGTAAAGCGGAGCTCTCCACTGTGGGGGTGCTCCAGTGGAGTAAGTCAGCCTGAACTCAAGTGGCCAGCTTTGCACACACAGGAGCCCTGACTGAGAATGATGCCAGAACGAGAGATGGAGAGACTCAGGTGCCTGTGACATCGTTGGCTCACAGGAGTCCAGTGGTACCTGAAGCTGTCTCTGGAATTCTCCATCCAAGCCAGTTTGAATGGAGATTCTGGCATGGCAAACTCAGAGACCAGAATAAAGTTAACTGTTGAACAGCTCCACTAAAAATGATCTTCCTGGAAAAAATAAATGGCTTGGTAGTTGTATTTTGATTATTCTATGTTGAATGTATCAATTGTCAGATATATGAGTGTTTGAGTGGGATAGTTCAAATGAAGCTATTTTGGTGTATTGTACAAGCAATATTTGGAGTTTTTAAGTTAATGCAAGTTTTATAAGATTCAAGCCACAACTGGGTGAGGTAAACACGAGGAAAGGTGCTTCCCACGTAGTGTCTAAATTGTGGGGAAAACATCTTCAGTTCTTTAGTATACAACAAGTTAAGGCAATTAACTAACCCTATCAACTCCTTAGATCAAACTACAAAAATGAAGGAGGCAAAGAAAGGAGGTATAACCGACTGACTACATGACATTACATCACAGTTGTTAGAAATGCTGCCTTTCCTTACAGAGAGCGGACGTGGTACTGTCAGTTCTTATCTCGTAGGTGTTGGCCGCTAGCAGCAGGTGATTGCCTTGGTCTGGACTGGAAGGCCAGCGCCACAATTAACCTATCACTTTTGCTTGAACTCCTGGAGTGTGAGTTTGATGTTGTTCTTAAGTCTTTGTTGATGGACAGGTGTGATCCTAGCCTCAGAGTAGGAGACACGGAAGCCCAAATTTTAATTTCAGGGATGGTACTGAGTCCCTGTGTGGCGTTGAAAAAGCCATTAACCTCCTGGCCTCAGTTTCCCTGTCTGCAAAATAAGGCTCATAATCTAAACTTAGATGCTTCCCTGGGCTGCTATGTGAATTAATTATTGTTTATAGCGCAAGTGGAAGTTGAGCTGTGTTAATTATTATTATCATTTCTGGGTCTTCCAGCCAAGTTTAAGCCAAGCCCTTGCCTTGCTTTTAGTTCCTGAGATCTGACAAGACACAGCCCAAGGCAATGAAGAGGGCCATAAATCAAGGCTCATCAGCAGATTCTGCTTATCTGGCCACAAGGGACTGGCCCTGGAAGGCTCTGCCAACCACAGGCCTTCAGTTCTGGGGTTCTGGGACAGCCCAGAAACTCACAAGGTTTATTAGAACCTCATTGTAACAGAGCAAGAGTTGTGAAGCTGCTGCCACACTCCTGTCCCCTTCCTCTTTGTGTGCCTGCCATTTAATTTACTAAGAAGTCTGAAGATCAATAAGAGGAGCTCACCCTGTCATTAGACAAGGCCCTAAATTGCAAGTTACAGGTGGAGAAGCTTCAGAAGTATTGCGATCACTCATGAGGAAAGATGACTAATCGCTTTCTTCTGGCCACTTATTTGGCTTATGACTTTGGTTTCCACTCTCTAAGTACAACAGTTATCAGATTTCCATGTAAGTAGGGAGCTGACAATTGGTACGTCCAGCTTCCCTGAGTATACTTGTGAGTTCTGCCGCTTCACCTAGTCCAAATTGCTTGGTTGTACTTCTCCCCACCTTCATTTAAAGTTCAGGAGACGGGTGAAGGAGAGAAAGCTCACCTCACCTCACCAGTCACCATCTGCATCTCCATCATCATCAGCACCACAGTTGGGTATCCAGGAGACACTCTGTGTTTAACCCTTTGCAGAGAGGTTAATCTCCACGAATCCAGTGCAAGTTGGATAAACATTTCCAGCAGGTTTGGATTTTGTCCATGTGCAGAACCCCGGGCTTTAGAAAACAATGCCCAAATACATGAACATTTTTTTTTAGGTGAGGAAGATTGGCCCTGAGCCAACATCTGTTGCCAATCTTCTTTTTGCTTGAGGGAGATTGTCACTGAGCTAACATCTGTGCCCATCTTCCTCTATTTTTTTGAATGTGGGATGCTGCCACAGCATGGCTTGACAAGTGATGTGTAGGTCCATGCCCGGGATCCGAACCTGCATACCCCAGGCTGCCGAAGTGCAACGTGCAAACTTAACCACTGTGCCACCTGGCCAGACCCCGTGAACGTTCTGAAGAGCGGGGGAATCCAAGTGCTGCAGAAGGGTTTTTTTGCCGAGGAAGATTCGCTCTGAGGTAACATCTGTTGCCAATCTTCCTCTTTTTTGGCTTGAGGAAGATTGTCCCTGAGCTAACATCTGTGCCAACCTTCCTCTATTTTGTATGTGGGTTGCCACCACAGCGTGGCTTGACAAGTGGTGTATGTCTGCACCCGGGACCCAGGCCCGTGAACCCAGGTCACCGAAGTGGAGCACGCCAGACTTAACCACTACGCCACGGGGCTGGCCCTCTGCAGAAGGTTTGAAGCTGACTGTCCAGGGCGCAGATGCAACTGATTTCCTATATTAGCTCACTTGGCAGGCGCCGGAGCAGGCCGATTTTAGGGAAATCCTAAGCCCCCTGTGAGGCCCCATCCTCACCCACCCCCCCCCCCCCACCCAGGACTGAGGCCTGCTGCTCAAGGGCAGATCCTGTCCCTGCCTGTGGGCTTGACATCCTCGTCCACAAATCAACTCACATCTATCTGCACTGATTCGTAACTGTCTCCTTCCAAATTTAGTCCTTGATGTTAATACCCACCCCCACGCCCCACACTGTCTTCACCCCACGTGGCCCGGCCCTCACTTTCCCCAGCTCTGCAAACTGGCAAACAGGCCAGTCCCACCTGGCTCTCCTGTCTCCTCGGCACAGCAGGCAGATGGTGGGGTGCTGGTGAGTGCTAGCTAACTGGTTAATGATTGTAAAGCACTCTGAAAACATAAAGAACTAGATAAATGCCAAGTATTATTGTTATTAACGATGAGGAGGCTGTTTAGTCATCCTTTGCCGTGAACTCAGCTCACTGCCCCCACTTGTGGCCGCAGGCTGAGCTGTGAACCAGGATGAGAACTCTGCTCCTCCCCGCAGGCGCTGTTTCGCACTGAGTCAGTGACCAAGGTGAAGGGCAAGGGCCAGGAAACCTCTCCTCGTCTCCCACCTGCTCTCGAAGCACTCGCTGCCGGCTTTGCGGCAGTAGGGCTAACATTTACCGAAAGCCAGGCTCTGAAACTGCCTCTCTATTTCCCATTCACCTGGTTAGTAAGTCGGCTGCTGTTTGTTTGAGTCCTTGATTATGGTGATTAGCCTGTCTCTATCTCAGCACAGGATGGAGCCCCAAATGAAGCCCCACTTTCCATTGAGTGGATGGACTCACGTCTACACATGATCGTTATCTCTTTCACGTGTTTTCAGGGCTGCATTTTTTTTTTTCTAAATGCTTCTCTGTACATTTGCTCATGTGATAGAGTAAATCTGTTGGCTAGGAAAGGGAGATGTTCCCCCCATTTCACAGACGGGAAACCTGAGGCTCAGGGACATTAGAGGCTCCAGGGCATCTAGAATCTGGTGACAGGGCCAGGGTTCACTCCAGCTCTCCCGAGCCCCGGGCTGAGCGGCGCCCTCCAACACAGGCTGTGCTTGCAACAGACTCCAGACACCTGGCAGGATGTGCGAGGAAATGTTACAGAGGCTCTGTGATATGTTCACCCGAAGCAAACTCTCTCAGGAGCCACTGGTCTCTGCAGTCACCCGGCCTGAAGCCCCCGCTACCCACCAGCGTGGAGAAGTTCACTGTGTCCTGATCGAAGCTTGTGATCCTGGAAGCTGACGTCCTGTAGAACGGCAGCGCCAGGAAGACCTCAGAATCCATCCTGTGACGCCTTCCCTTAGACAGCGAAACTGCGGTCCAGAGAAGTCAAGTTACTCGTCCAAAATGCCAGAGCCACTGAAGGAAAGTGGCGCACTTTTCCTGCTCCCCCGAGGGGCTTCGTCCTCAGTGGCCAGCCGTCCCCCAGCACCGGCTGAGCCACGGCTGGGTGGTGAAGTTTCAGGCGGTTTCATGTTCTTTGTACTTTTCCGTATTTTTCAAAATTTCCTCCTGAAATAAACGTCATAAAGTGATCAGAAAACAAATGATGGTTTTATGTGTATAAGTGTGAGCAGACGTGCAGGTGTGGAGGACTCCATTTCTCTTCCCCAAACACAGAACGCTCCCTTAGACTGACAGGGGTTCTGTGAACGGAGGCTCCTTTGAGGGTTCGGACATTGCTGGTTGTCTTCGCCGTCTGAGCTCCTTTAACAAAATGCCACAGTCTGGGTGGCTTATAGACAGTAGGAATGCATTGCTTCCAGTTCTGGAGGCTGGAAGTTTGAGGTCCAGATGCCAGCAGGGTTGGCTGAGGTCCCTCTTCCAGTTTGTAGACTTCTCTCACTGTGTGCTCATGTGGCGGAAGGGGCTGGGGTCTGATAACAGAGCTAATCTCATTCTTGAGGGCTCCACTCACGTTACCTGAGCACCTCCCAATACCTACCCTAACCCAATCACATTGGGCATTAGGATTTCAACATATGAATTTAGGGGGCACACAAACGTTCAAACAATAGCACTGGTTATCTTCTCCCATTTTAGTTCCCCAAAAGGAGGCCTTTCAGCAGGCCTGCAAAGTGGTTCTGGGTCTGAGCCATCAAAGGTGGGGCTGTGGGGCCTGGGGGTGGCAGAGATGGTTGATGTGAACCTACAGCCTGGGGGGGCAACCTGTCTGGGGGTGGGGGGCAGTGGCCACTACTGCTGTGATGACAGCTTCAGAAACCATTTCAAGGGCTCTTCATTGACCATGAGATCCAACTAACCCCACACACTGTGCACTCTTTTGACCAAGGTCTGTGGCCTAGCGCTGTGGCCTAAGGTGCTGTGGGATTTCTTTTTTTAAATAGTGAGTGTGTTACGTAGCTGTGTTTTTAAAAACTGCAGCTTCAAAATGCATCGAAGTTCAAACCTGAATCAAGATCGCAGCCCCGGCCTGGAGTGGAGCTCAAAGCAGAGCAGCCCTGGGTGCCTTGGGTTCCACCCTCTCTTGACCCTTTCTCAGTTCAGAGCAGCCCCTTGAGCTGCTTCTAGCTGCACTGCCCCAGTAGGGTCACAGCCCTGCTCACAGGGCTGGATAAGGTGGGCACTGCCAGTAGATTTAATTTTTTCATGGAGTTTTGAGCAGATGCTTTATCCTGAAGAATTCTGGGGTATCTGGAGAAAGCAGAGGAGAAACAGCCTCCAGGGGAGAGACACCACCAGTGAGGCTGACCCAGTAAAAGGCATCAGACCCACTGGTCAAGTAGAAAGTAAGATAAGCATTTCCCAGA
The DNA here is from genome assembly GCF_037783145.1 of Equus przewalskii. Classification (NCBI taxonomy): domain Eukaryota; kingdom Metazoa; phylum Chordata; class Mammalia; order Perissodactyla; family Equidae; genus Equus; species Equus przewalskii. The sequence goes on along the minus strand of NC_091839.1, from coordinate 55,958,601 downwards.
AAAGCCAATACCCTCTTTGGGGTTTTCTGGCATGAATATGGCATAATTCACATGGCCAAGTGACAGAAAGGAGTATTAGCTTCTCAAAGCTAGAATCGCCACCCCTCTCTTCTTCTCTTGGCATAGCTAACATGGATGGGGCACTTCCATGTGTCAGGTGCTATTCCATATGGTCTCTCACTTACCCCTCCTGTCAGCCTAGGAGCTCAGTTTTACCGATGAGGAAACAAAGGCCCAGGGAGATTAAGAGGCCTGCCCAGGGACACTCCAGTATGAGTGTAGAACTGGGGCTTGAGCTGTATGGTCCTATCTTCCAAGGCCCTGCTCTTCATCTCTTTGGTATTTAGAGACCATAATCTCACCAACATTTCTTTAGCCAGAGCAGCCCTCAGTCTGAGGACTGAATGGAAGTGGAAAATATTCCAGGATCTCTTGTAATCCTGAGAGAGCTGCCCAAGAGATGTTAGGAAGGCAGAGGTTGCTGGTTGAGTCACCTGAGGGGGGACATCTTACCAGACATGCTGCTCTTGGGGAAAGAAGGGAGCGAGCCGAGGAGCTTTGCTGCTAATAGAGTGGCATCTGGGTGGGTGTCTGTGTGTAACCCCCACGCTCAGGTTGCAGAAAGCCAGGCTCTCAGCAGATGGAGAGACTAGTTTAGAACGGCTTAGTTGCCCATGATTGGAACACCTCAACATGATTTCCACTTCCTTCAGAATCCACTTATGGACTTTAATCCGTTGAACATCATAGCTTCTGGAAGGAAAAGATTTCTGAAACACTGCCCACATGTTTGGAGGGTTCTGTGTAGGCTGTTGTGTTTGGTTTGGCTGTACCTGGCTCTGCCTCCTCTGGCTGACTCCCACCCAGCTGAGCACTTCACATTCCGTTCCATCAGTAGAAAATGCAGCTCTACACCACTTAAGAATTTTGGACTCTGCCCTGAATATTGGTCCTATCTCACATGTGCCTCATCCACGCTATCGTGTTCCTCTCCCCTGAAGAGTGGCTTTGGCAAAGTGGCCAGCAGGGAAGCTGAGAGCCGAAGAGAAGAATCGTGCCCATAACAACTCTTGCCTATAGAAAGCCTCTCATCCTTCGATCTCAAAGCACCTATGGACAGTAATTAATCCTCGCAACACCTGCGCTTGGTAGGTAAGTGTGATTACCCCGTTTTTATAGATTGGGACATGGGGGCACATGGTGCTATTAAAAGACTTTCTTCAGGCAGCACCTCCCCTGAAGACCTCGGGCCAGATCATGGAGCAATTCTACCTCTGAAGTAGGGGAGCAGCAAAGAGACGGATGCTAGGCTCAGTGAGTGGCGGTCAGGCCCTTGTTACCTGGCCACCTTCCCCCTGACACACGTTACCCAGTACACACTAAATGTGGCTACTGGCACGGAGAGGGGGTTTCAAGAAGAGCCTCAAAGACTCAAGAAACCAAAGGCGGGCTGAAGAGTAGAAGAGAAAGAGAATAAAAAGCAATAAATAGCGCAGGAAGAGGTTAGAGGTTCTCTCTGATTTCCTGTAAGTATAATCCTGCCGGCCACATGTGAGGGAAGCCAAATGTCATGCAAAGTAGTGAAATTGTCACCCTCAGGAGGTAGGCCTTCTTAAGCGAAAGGTCAGAATAATCCCTTCTCTAGCAATGCAGAAGTCCCAGTGCTATTTTTAGAAACTCCTAGAATTTGCCACCTATTTTTAGAAAGTACTATAATTTGCCTCTCAACATGATATGAGAAGAGCCAAAGAATTAAAGTTCATCGCCCTGGAGTGCAGCGTCGCCCTTCTCTCTGCCTTGGCTGATGGGCTTCTGAGAAGCGTATCGAACAGAGGTTAGTGAACTGAATCACACCTTAAACTCTCAGGCGCTCCCAGGGCTTGAAGGACCTGGGTGGAGAATCGAGGCAGACAAATCATCACCCCATCTGAGCAGGTGAAGTGTAGCCCAGTGGTTAGGAGCGTGGGCTCTGAAGTCCTGCAGAGCCAAGCTCCAGTCCCAGCCCCACCTCCCACCAGAGCTGTGTTACCCTGGTGAGCAGCTCAATCTCTTGGAGCCTCAGTTTCCTCATCTGTCAAGCAGGGCTAGTCGTGCCCCTCCTTCTGGGGTGGTTGTAAGAGTTACATGCGATGATATCAGTTCCTAATAAGCATTCAGTGAACAACAGCTACTATTACCTTCTTAAGTTTCACATATTATTATTTTTTCTTTCTTACTTCTGTTTTTTTTTTTGGTTAGGAAGATTAGCCCTGAGCTAACATCTGTTGCCAATCTTCCTCTTTTTGCCTGAGGAACATTGTCACTGAGCCAACATCTGTGCCAATCTTCCTCTATTTTGTACGTGGGATGCCACCACAGCATGGCTTGATGAGCGTGTGCAGGTCTGAGACCCTGATGGGAGCACATGAACTTAACCACTACACCACCAGGCCAGCCCCTGTTTTTTCTTTGTTGAAAGGATATCTCTTCTAGATGACAGGAGCGATGATTGGAGCACTGTTTCCTTAGGGCTCCAGAACATACCTTTGTCCCCAGCTGGTTTACAGTACCCTCTAAATCCAAGTTTATGAAACCAGACTGATTTTGCTGGGCCTAGAAGGCCCTTGTTTTTCACTTCCCTCGGGAGAAGCACAGATCAGGACGGCAGCCAGTACGCCCTTGGGGCTGATCCGTCCAGTCATTTGAGCCCACTCGCATGGATTTTCAAGAGCACCAGCATTATTTTTCTTATAATAGAGGGTCTGAAGCAATGATCGAACTGTTTTCAATGCCCCCTTGAGAATTTGACAAAAGTCAGTGTCCTCTCCCTCTCAAAGAATGCACATGCACACAAAGTGTATCCAGTCCGTTCGCCTTCTTTGCAGTGGTTGCGTTCTATAAGTCACGGAGAACACTGGATCCACAATGCTGAGCCGTTGCCAGAGGGAAGAGACAGAGTTGGGTTCCTACAAGCCTCTGGTCACCACGTTTTCACCAACTGGTCAACACACAACTTTGTGTTGTGTGTGTTTCTGTTTAAAGTCACCTTAGTTAATATACGTTGTTGATTCATTAACGTAGAACTCACAGTCAATAGCACTGTAATTCACGCCTGAATGAAGCGTATCCAACACATCCCTTCTCTGTAAGGCACATCACGGCTCTCTTGCACTTAAGGACACGGACAGCCCTTCAGCACTGTGCCTGGGGCCATTCTAAACAGTGAAATCACCAACAAAAAGTACAAAGAGGCGAGTAACACGGAATTAAACAGCTTGCGAAGTCGCTTGTTTACAGCCTGAGAGCTGAAACAAGAAGATGGAACGCTGCCTCGTTCCACCTCAGCTGGGAATGTACGTATGGGGCGACTCAAATTTTTCACTCTCCTGCCCATGAGCATTCCGCAAACGGCTGCAAAAGTTCCACGAGTATCCATTTTGAGATTGTCAATGAATTTTAGCAAGTAGACGTGTTTGCAAATACAGAATCTGCGATGAATGGGGATTAACTGTGTATAGTTTCCAGGCATTCAAACCCCATGGAAGCCAATTCTATGGGAATGAGGGCAAAGTAAAGTGTTGTACAATCCATAGGAACCTGTCTGAAATAGGAACGAGCAAAACGCCTTTCTAGAAAGGTAAGGGTATCCTTTACCAGGCACTTCCATTCCTTTCTTCTTGGATATTTTATGCCTTTGGACTTTGCTCAAGGCCCAGCAATTAAAAACCTAGGCATTTGGAACAAATTAGCATATTATTATAAAACGTAAGAATATTTGGTGTTTTCTTACTTTTATTATTATTGGCCTTAGCAGTAAAATATTTATCTTTCTCAACCAAGTCTGATTATAACTATGTGAAAAAATATGCATATGCAAGAAGATTGGAAGGAAATATGAAGAAATGAAAATGTTGTTGCAGGGGTGGAATATGAAAACATTTTTCCTTCGTAGTGAGCTCTTCAATGTCGATGTTATGTGATCTCAGACATAAATAAACTTGAGAAAAAACTTCAATTAAAACAATATGTCTGGGAGTAGGAGAATGACCAGTGAAAATATATTTAAACCCAGAGAACTTAATAATCTTTCATCATTTCTCCTTTGGAAGTTTACCCACATTGGCAAAAAAAGATTGAGCGGTCCATCTTACCCATCATTTCTGTTCTGCACGATTCTCTGAGGACCGTGTTACTCCTCTGTGGGATGGATTTTAACATTCTAAGACCTTTGTATGCTTTCATTCCTGCGGAAGCATGATGCTAGGACAGAAAGTAGGAAACCGTAATAGCCAAGATGTAAATGGCATAGGTAACTAGCACATCACCAGGTGTCTCTGGGAAGCAGGAAACTTCAGTAACATGTGATTTTGTGAAAACTACCAAGGAGAAGGTCCAGAGAGAGATCACCAGCGGGCGTGCAAAGTGGCCTATAAAAGGCAGGTTGGGGGGCTGGCCCCGTGGCTGAGTGGTTGGGTTCGCGCGCTCCGCTGCAGGCGGCCCGGTGTTTCGTTGGTTCGAATCCTGGGCGCGGACATGGCACTGCTCATCAAACCACGCTGAGGCAGCGTCCCACATGCCACAACTAGAAGGACCCACAACGAAGAATATACAACTATGTACTGGGGGGCTTTGGGGAGAAAAAGGAAAAATAAAATCCTTAAAAAAAAAAAAAGTCTCACTTTAAAAAAAAAAAAAAGGCAGGTTGGACACAGGTACGACCCACAGACTTTGGCACGGAATCTGATGCATTCATGGGCCCAAACGCCTTAGAAAGGTTTCCCCTGAAGGCCACAGCAATTAGCCAATACAGGTTTTACTGAGCACATTTTATACTCCAGGCTGGACTATGTGTGGCAGGTACCAAGAAAAATCAGAGCCAGTCATCGGCCTCAAGTCATGACCTGCTTGGGAAGACAGGATTCGGTCCTCAAAGAGGCCCCACTCTTTTTTTTTTTAGTTTTTTTTTTGAAGAAGTAGATTAGCCCTGAGCTAACTACTGCCAATCCTCCTCTTTTTGCTGAGGAAAACTGGCCCTGAGCTAACATCCGTGCCCATCTTCAAAGAGACCCCACTCTTGATGGACACACAGCGCTGTGTGCCAGGCCATAGTCTAGATTCTCAGGACACACTGGTGAATAAGAGAAAGTCTCTGTCTTCAGATGCTCAGATCCTTGTGGGGAAGACAGACAATAAACACGAAAACAAATAAATAAAAGGGCTGCTTCAGACAGAGATGAAGTGCTACGAGGAAAACAAATGGTAACGTGATAAAGAGTGCCTGGCGTCTATGGGGAGAAGCTCTGGGGGTGGAAAGTCAAACAGCTGCATCAACATCTGGGGTGAGATTTCCACTGGCAGAGGATCTATGATATGAGCGGCAGATTGGGAGACCAGTCCAGAGGGAGAGAAAGACAGCTGCAAGGGGGAAAGCCTATGAGGGGTAGAGGAGATGAAGTGCTGCTGGATTTCATTCTGTAGGTCAGGGATGCTGCCACTCCCTGCTTCTGCTTCCATAGCAGACATTACTAATCTAACCCAGCGCTCTCTCCTAGGAGGCCAAGCAACAACCTCTCAAGCAGACACTACCAATCAATTGCACTTGCTATGTGAGTTAAAGACTATTTGCCACCCATACTATAAACAGTGGGAAGCCTTTTAAAAGTTTTGAGCAAGACACCATCAAAATAAAAAGAGTGTTTTAAGAAATATTAACCTAACCATGGTATACAAGATAACTTGAAGGGAATTGTAATGTGTGTTCTTGAGGCCACCCAGGAGAGAACATTAATTGTGGCCATTTATTAAGCACCTACTACATCCTAGCACGTTACAACCTAAGTCATTTGGTTCCACAGCCCCTGCTCACTTCACAATGCAACGCTGCTATTCTAAGTGTAAGGCAATAGGAATTTGGACAGAAAGAAAGGACAGATGTGAGAAACATAAAGGAAAAATTAGTGGGAGTTGATGACTAATGGATATTAGGAGGAAGCAAGGGTAATGTCAAAGATAATAACCACATCAAAAGAAAACATGCCTTGGTTGCACAGAAAAAAATCTAGAATGATACATACCAAACTGTTAACAGTGTTACTTCTGAGGAGTGGGATGGAGTGTTGTGGGAGGGAGTACATTTTTACTTGTTACTTTAGTAGCTTCTGCATTTTCTTTTTGCAAAAGCGTGTAATTTTCTAATTTAAAAATTTAATTTTTTTAAATATTTCATTTTTCCTTTTTCTCCCCAAAGCCCCGCAGTACATAGTTGTGTATTTTTTTTAGTTGTGGGTCCTTCCAGTTGTGGCATGTGGGACGCCACCTCAGCATGGCTTGATGAGCCATGCCATGTCTGCACCCAGGATTCAAACTGGCGAAACCCTGGGCCATCGCAGCAGAGCACACGAACTTAACCACTTGGCCACGGGGCCGGCCCCCCCAAAATTAAATTATTTAAAAATAATTCTAAGTTTTTTTTCTCCTGAGTGGCAGAGAGATGCCACTGACAGAATTCAGTAGATGCTACGTTTGGGCTTGGGGGTAAAAATAATACATTCAGGTTAGACATGTTGAGGGAGGCACTGGTGGGAGAGCCAGGTGGCAATGGCGCACAGTGTTTTAATTCCAATTCAAGATTCAGGCGCATTTGTGGTTCCCAGTTCTGACTCTTCATTCTGGGGCACAGCCAATCCAGGCCATCCTGTCTGTCACTAGTTAGGTCACTCAAACCATAGTGTCAGGGACCCACAACACAACTCCAGCACCAGCTTGACCTGGCACATGGAACCAGGGCTGGCCCCAGAACTAAATGGAGGTGACACCACTCTGGGCAGATTGTTGTTCTTCATTCGCTCACATCTCCCAAGACTGGCTCTGGCAGGGTGGTTGGGGAGGGGGTGGAGAGGAATACCTCTGGCACCCCTGGCCCCTGGGGAGATGCTAGCACCCTAGTCTAGGACATGAGCCCCTGCCAGGAGAGAACTTTCGGGGGTGCTTGACCTCTCTGTGCCCTGGATGGGCATCACCCCATTTCTGTTTACCTCAAAGCAATGGGGTTGTGAGCAATGGATAATAAAAAAAGCTACTTGACAACCAGCAGTTTACATAATCACAGCTAGCAGTTTATATAATCACATAACAAGAACGATAATAATAATACATCCAGGAAAAACAACAGTTCGCTGAAAATATGAGAGTAGATTCCTGAGGCGGGAATAAGATGCCCCCGTAATCATGATACTCAAGATGCTTTTTAATAGAGGGTAATAACCAGAAATGAAACCATCATCATAATGTATGCCATGTCATAAAAAATAATTGTTGGTCAGCCAGGTTCCCTGCAGCAAGACTTCCTCTGGCCTGCTTCTTCATCGCCAGCTGCAGACTTCATTTTTCACCGTCGCTTAGGAGAGACCTGTCCTTCGCATGAGGCTTTTCAGAATCCCAACAGATACAGCCCATTAAGCCAACACATGTTGTCCCACTTTCTGCGCAGTCGAGGAGCGGAGTTCGGTTCCTTTGTGGGAGAGAAGTGAGTGGGGCAGACCCAGGATGACCACGTTTTTCTCCTGTGTGTTTCCCACATGTGTGACTCCCAAGCAATCTGGCCTGGAATGGGTGCCTCACTAACATAACATAACTTAATAACACTAAGTGGGCCTCTGCGTGGGACCCCCAGCACTGCAAGACTGAAGAGTCTCCCTTGGGCTCTCAAGAAGTCAGTCACAACCCAAAGCCCAGAAATGTAGAATTTCTTTAGAAATTGGCCTGAAAACAGAGAGCTACCTAAATGCACCAACCAGCTGTGTGAACGTGCCAACGGTCCCACTGGCATCAGGGGAACCAGATGAGTCTAGCAGGCCCACACTGTGTGTCATCTGAACAGTTTATGGGCTGACATTTGACCTAAAGTCTCTGTCCCCAAGGTCAATGCCTTGTGACCCTGCTACTCTGCTTTCATTTTAAAAGGCCTAATTCTAAAGCCTCACTTCACACTTGTGGCCTTTGACAGGGAAATTCCTCCCAAGCAGCAGAAGGCAAATCTTGTGGTCACAGGGCGTGATGCGGCACTTTTACCTGCGTTGAGATCCCTGGCTGAACCTGTGAAATTTGGGAAAGATCCCAGTTCTCTTTAGAAAACAGCAGCCCAAGTGTGGTGGCCCTGCCCTGCATTACTCAGAGTCTCAAAGCTGATTCACGGCAGTGATACAGAAAATGGGGGAATCCGCAGCCACTCTCTGTTACGCACCTCTCTGTCACATTTAATCACTTAGACTCGTCTGACATAATTTGTATTGTTTTACAATGTGTTATTTCAGATTTTGTTTATGGAAGCTGGAGGGGAGACTAGACCCCCCCCCCCCCACCACCACCACCAAGGTCTTCTCCCTGGAGATAGGGCGCTTGGAGCTGTGGCCACTGGACCACCGGCTTCACCTGCGTCTTCGTGTTTCAGGAAGCCCGTGAGTCTGCGCTTGCCCTCGGGTTGTTCAGTGGCATTCCTTTCAGCCCTCAGATGAGTCTCTCTCTGGTCCTTCCTTCCTTGGCAAGCTCCTGAGCCTGAGGAAGCCCTGATGTCGGTAATCCCTCCCCACCAGATGCGGGCGTAGCAAATCCCCCCTGGGCCGCCTCACTTCCTCTTCCTCTCTTGGTTTTGCCTGGGCCTGTCACCCTCTTCCCTGACTGCCCAGAGTCCTAATAGCGTGACTTAGATGCGCAAACTCTCAGAATCTCTGAACCAACAAAAGGGCTTTCCCCCGCTTTCTCTCCCCTCTTTGCCCCAACACTTCTTTCAACGTTGACCCTTCTCTACCCCAAAACCATTTATTCTGCTCGGCTGGCACCAGGAGGCGCAAGCATTGGACATTTTCCCTGAGTTTGCTTCCCAGTACTAAATTCCTCTGGTTAGTGCTTAAAGGGGGCCTCCTCATGTCGCTGGCCTGCCGAGTTCTCTCCTGGGTGACACACCAGCATCTTCCCAGAGGGGCTCCACCTGTGCCATCCACCATGGCAGCCAGTAGCCACACTTGCAATGTAGCTGGTTCCAAGAGAAATGTGCTATAAGTGTAAAATATATACCAGCTTTCAAGACTTAGAACAACAACAAAAGAATTTCAAATATTTCATGAATTTTTTTTTGCTGAGGAAGATTTGCCCTGAGCTAACATCTGTGCCAATTTTCCTCTATTTTGTATATGAGTTGCTGCCACAGCATGGCCGCCACCAAGTGATGTAGATCTGCTCCTGGGAGCCAAACCCAGGCCACCGAAGTGGAGCATGCCAAACTTAACCACTAGGCCATGGGGCTGGTCCCTCATGAATCATTTTCATATTGATTATATGTTGAAATGATATTTTGGATATACTAGGTTAAATAAAACATGAAAATTGCTTCCCATGTTTCTTCTTACTTTTTTTTTGCTTGAGGAAGATTAACCCTGAGCTAACATCTGTGCCAATCCTTCATTTTATTTGTGGGTCACCAGCACAGCATGGCTGTCAAGTGATGTAGGTCAGCATCTGGGATCTGGACCCGCAAACCCCTGCTGCTGAAGCGGAGCGTGCTGAACTTAACCACTAGGCCATGGGGCTGGCTCCTCTTACTAGAAAATTTAAAGGGACGTGTGGCTAGCATTGTATTTCCATTGGACAGCACTGGCCTGGGGTGAGACACTAGCCATTACTTCACAAGGCTGTTGGGACCACAATGCCACTACCTGGCCTTTTTGAACTAGCTCCAGAACATGGCCTTAAGGCTGAGGCTTCATCCACACAATAAAGATGGGATTAAGGGAAAAAAGTTAAAAAAAAAAAAGTCCTTCCTGACTGCCTGATTAACTTATATTATAGGTCTCTGGGGACTATGTTCTTTTAGGTTATAATTGCTATCGATGTGGTGGCCCCCAAGAAACATGTTTATTACTGTGGCTATTATTAGGCCCAACATTAATAGTAGCCATAATAATCATCTGTTGAGCCAGAGTGAGTAAAATATTCCACGAGAGTGAGATGTGTACCCATTAACTCAGGGCACTGGAGTGTGTGTTTGGAAAATTGGCTCTTCTAGGAACTAAATGATACCTTGACGTCCTGAAAGAGTTAATGGGAAGGAATGCACTGCTAGGCAATGTTTCTTTAACTCCAGGTGGGTGTGCATAGGCACACATGTATGGATATAAAAATTGCTATAAACGTGTCTAGGCAATTCTACTTCTTGGGTGTATCAAAAACAGCTCCAGTAGTGTTATCTCTTCTAACGCAGAAGTGGCTGAAAACCCACTTACGCGGCTCACGACTCTATGATAGTTCCTGGCGAGGAGTTCCAGGTGTTGTTTTCCTCCCAGAACAGCTGCCGCTGGCCGCTCTGTCTGCAGGCCCCCTTCTTCAGCGCAGCCTCACTGCACGTGAGTCTTCCTGAACCTGGTGGGCACCACGGGACTCCTTGGCTCAGAAATTTTCGATGAGTTTCTGTTGTCCAAAGGATAAATCCCAAACTCATTAGGACTCCAGGCTCTTGGTGCTCTGGCCCCCAGTTCCTTCTCTCACTCTCTTTCCCACCATCCCACACACAGTTCAACCCAGCTGATGGGTCATTCATTCATTCCACAGACGTGAATTGAAGGCTGAGATGTGTCTTGCACTTTACTAGGCTTTGGAGATACAGAAACAGACCCTACTTCTACCTCCCCAGTCTATTGTCTAGTCGGGAAATAGTGACACAAATAATCGTTCTCTTGGTAACTGCTATGAAGAAGTACAGTGATCTGGAGAAGCCTAACTCAGCTCTCCTTAGCTTTTGCTCTCCCCCTCGAGAGGAGGGTCGTTGACGAGACTCATGTCTTGCCTCCCCAGGAGGACCCACCAGGTTGCTCAGCACGTGGGGGCTGCTCAGGGAATTCTAGGCTGAGATTATTGGTGACGAAATATTGGAAGTGGGTTGGCTCTTCCAAGCCATGTAGTCAGTGATTTTCCACATCTTTGCCCAGTAGTTCAGGACTCAGAAGTGCCTAGCAGATCAGCAGGCAAGAGTCAGGCTGTGGACTATGGCCCACTCCTGCCAGGCTTTGTGCAAGGCGTTCGATGGCAGTCCTTTCCTGTGAATTTTTCCCAACTCCATAGAGATGATTTTACTCAGTAGAGAGAGTACTTTGATTGAGGAGTGACACATCTAAAAGAATATGCTTACTTACTGCTTCCAGTAAGACCCTCCCCTCAAAGGGAGGGCACTGAAAGGGAAATGATGGCTCCGACCCTCTGTGTGGCTCAGACACCACATGGAAGGTGTCCTGATGGTGAGCATATGGGGAGTATGGTGGGTGATGCCTGTCAAAGTCATGGTGTCCCGCCCTTGGGTTGTCAGCCAAGGAGCATGCGGAGCAGGAACCAAGGTGACACCATCACCCATTGAGACACAGCATGACATCATCCACGTCCACGAGGAGTTTCTGTGGAACCAGAACGAGTGAGTTTCTTGCTCGCTGCTGTGAGGTGTTCCATGAATTAAAGTGAAGGCAATCTTATGAAATCAGAACTTGCATTTTCTCCTTCATGTGGGCTCCCTGGGCCATGCAACAGTTTTTAAAGAGAGGCCTTCAGGCTATTTTAGGGCCAGAATCACCTAGAGATTCCTGTGCCTCACCGCAAATCTTCCAAACCAGGAATGGGGTAAGACACAGAAATCTGCACTCTGCCTAGCCCCAGGGGACTCGCGCAAAGTCACCCCCATTCGAGAAGCGCTTTTGGGAGTGACCGGCCCTGACCCTTCCCTCCGTTCCTACCTCTCGCTTCCCTCACTGTCAGTCTTGCCTCCTGATCTGCCCTGGAGATGACATTTTGCTTCTCCTGTTCCCCAAAACTTATTGTCTGCCATCAAAACTGCCCACCCTGCTGTCACCCCGAACTTTCTGGATTTGCTAGAGTTGCTCGTTGGTAGTGAGTGCCCACTGTCGTGGGCACCTGGAGAGGGGAGAGGATACAGGAGACATGGTGGGAGGGGCAGATTCCACCCTGGCAGGTACTTGGGTTAAAAAACAAAACTCCTGTTGTCTTTATATTTTCAAAATAGCCAACAATGCATTAGAGAAAGTGAACTTAAAAGACGCAAAAAAGAATAAGGAAGAAAACAAAAAATCTACTACAAACTCACACCATAGAATAACAATTAACACATGAATAAACATGCCTAGAATCTTTTTCCTTGTCGTGTATTTGTGACCATTATGTTCTGCCTTACCAGTTTGAGCTACAAAATGATCACTACTCTTTTAACATTAAAACTAATAAGAAAGCCCCCATCTTGTCTGTGAGTCTGTCTTTCCTTCCTGCCTGTGAGTCTGTCTCTTTCTGTGATAATTTTAAGAACCAAGAGGTTTGCTCAGTCCCAGCACTGTTACCCTGGTTTTGTTGCTTGATATAGAGATGTTGGGATGTGTTGTTGCTGCCTGTGGTCCCGTTGATTTTAAAAAGTGGCCTCTATTACCTTTGCTGCACCTAGAGCTTAGATGTGCCCTTTGAGGCTGGAGGGTTCCATAACACACCTCTGGGAAACCAGTTACTCCACAACAAAATGGAGTGCCATCAGTGACACCATGCTCCCAGATCTCTCTCGCACACATGCACACACAGACACACACGGACATAGACACAGACACACACACATAGACACAGCACACACAGACACATACCACATACACTCACACACATATACACACAAACATACACCGTCACCCCCCCCCACCCCCCGGAGTTCTGATACCAGCTACAGGTTCTATACAGATCTGTGTTCCCCCAAACAAAGCAGGCTCAAGTCTGGGTCACCACTTCAGACTCCTCCTCACTCATAGTGAGTTCTCATGGTAAAGTTCTCAACGAGAATTCATGGCGAGTTCTCATTTCTCTCGTGGGTCAGAGTTCCAAGATGCTCTGTCACAGGCTGATCTCAGTCAGGTCTACATCAGTCCATCAGAGCTGCTCTTAGAATACTGAACCTCAAAGAGTGACAGCCAAGAACTCAATCTCTTTCCTCTTTGGCTGTTCTGACAATGTGTCCACTGCCCACAGCAGAGATGTCCTAAAACGTGGAGAGAGACCACCTTTGTCCAGCTCCCCCTGAAAAAGTCCTGCTAACCGCTTTTCACAAAACATAAATGAAAAGGACCACCGAAATGATTCTTCCTATGGTGACTAACCAGTTGTCACAGCTGCTCAAAACAGAGGTGGCTGGCGACTTTTGAACGTCCTCTTAACTAAAAAGTATTTTAAAATGGTGTAGATTTAAACCATTTTTTAAAAATAATAAAAGGACTTTCTACCACTCCCAAATCCTGATCACTGGTAATAAAAATGTTGCAATAATAAATTTTTCCAATGTAGCCACTTAAAGGAAATACTACCAGGACTAATCCTGGATGGCTCCGAGAATTTGGATTTCCTACCTCACAGTCTTCTATTCCCTTTTTCCATTTCAGGGCCCTGTCAGTCCCTCCCAAATCTTCTGTTATAGTGGAAAAATATTTGATAAAACCAACTTATTCTGGTTAAACCAACTAGATTTTAGGAATTTCAGTCACACCTCCCAGCAGGAGAATTTGTATTTTAAAAGAGAAAAGGAGAGAAAGAGAGTGCGAGAGAGAAATAGCTAGAACTGAGAATGAGTCACTAATGATCGCATTCATCATCTGTGGGGTGAAGAGCCCTTGACATCCATCCAATCACACCTCATGGTTGGATGCCTGGCTGCTCTGCTCTGCTGGAGGCCAGCCCCAGATATTTCCAGCCTGCTGGGAAATTAAAATAGAAGGAGTTTCATGTGGGCACACTAAGGCGTACTGTTTAAGACTGAGACAGTATTGATGATAGTTGAAGCTGCATGGTGGGTATATAAAAGTCCATTATTCTATTGTCTCTACTTTTGTGGATGGTTAGAAATTTCCATAATAGAAAGTTTTAAAATGTTCTTAACCAAAAACTGGGGTGGTAATTATGTTGGGCTTTTGACTGTGTGTAGATTGGAAGAGCAAATAAAAAGATTCTATTGATTTTGAAACATGGGATTTTATTTAGTCAGTTCATAACTGACAGGTTCCTTTCGAACCTGGGGAATTAAGTTAAATCATTGCACAAAAATATGCCACAAATCCAGTTCCTAGGAAAATAGCATTTTTATAATCTAGGAAGTAAAGTATCATTATGCAAAAAGGATTGTACACAGTCCAACCCTCCAAAGAGATTACCAGACTTTTCATGTATGCAAACTAACCACAGAGCCAGGCTGACTCCAGCTCTTGCCAGAAGCATTCACGAAACCTGTACTTGCAGAAATGCAGGGTCTCCTGCAATAGTCATGCATGCTTTAGAGACGCATGGAGTCAAAGCTAATTAGTGTTTCATAATCTGAGAACCTGTCACTCGGTTATATAAAATTATGTTAATCAGAAACTAGTTTAATAGTGACAGTGTGGCTTATCTCTGGGATGACTTGCATGTAAATACACAAAGTAAAACTTGGTCATCCAGAAATCTTGGCGAATGAGTCATTTTCACTATCTTCGTGTTACTGATATCCTTTAGGCAATGAAACTTTAACTATCATGTAGAGGAATGCCTTGAAAAAGTTGTGAACCTCTTCGGCGTGATTTAGTTAATTGTGGTCTGTCCTTGTTTTGGTGACTTGGGGAAGAGATGTTGAACACAGTGACTGTGTTTCTCGATGTCAGGGCAGCCGTGGACAGGCTATCAACTCCTACACTAAATGGTCTTCCATTTATGCCTTTGTAAAGCTCTTTTCCTGTCCATTCAGGTATCAGCTACCTCTGCTATCCACTCCAAGGTGCAGGTTTTCAGCATTTTCCATCTGGCTCTGCCTTTTGATCTGTTGTCTCTAGACTTCTATGGACTGGAAAGAAGTCCCCTGGCCCTTTTAGAATTGTGTAGAAAGTCAGAGTAAATAGAATCTAAGTGACTCTGAATGAGGAGCTCAGCTAACAACCCAAGTACCGGGGTTAGCAGTGAACTTTGATGACTGTCTGGTGGATTGGAGGCCAGTGGTCTGAGTGGATGAAGTCTGACCAACAAAATAACTTAAATGATTTTGGTAAGTGTAACCATTCTGTGTTATATTTTGAGTTCTATGTTGCTTTTTTTTTTCATTTATCAACATTTTAGTGGTTTCCACAGCAGACTTCATCACAGGAGACAATGCTCAGACTCAAAGATGTCAACTTATTGATGGGAGTTAACATCCATGTATCCAAATTACATCAGATGAATTACTTTAAAATGTAAGGGTGTGTGTGTGTGTGTTATAATTGGTCAAGAGGTGGTTGGACAGCACACAGGTGAGAGGCAGCATAGCACAGTATTGAGAGCCAGACCCACTCCATGGTAAAATGGGCCAAGCATATGGTTGTTAGCTGTTATATGAACTGGCATTTGTGAAGCACTTGGTAAGCACTAACTCTTAATTGTAGGCAGGGAGAAGGCTGGTTCTGGATCAGAACAAGAGTAAATTCCTCCCCGCCTTCTTCTTGCTTCGGTGAAAGAAAAAAAAAAGAAAAGGGGAAAGTAAAAATGAAGAAGAAGGAAAGAAGCCATGGAGATGCTTTGTGACTGTTTGTGCCTACTTGTAAAATGACCATTACCTAAAACAGAACTGTAATGTAAACACTGATGGTAACTCCATGATGTGTCAATATCCAGCAAATAAAAATGTAGAAAAGACGAAGACAAAATGAAAGGGTAGTAAAATCAGGCCTGGGAATAGAACCAACAAGGAAAGTTCTCCGAAGGTGACTTAGCAGCAGTGAGAATTCCCTGTCCCTTCCGGAATACTCTCCTAGTATGTGCAGGGAAGTCCTAGCGAGAAGGAGTCAGAAATGAAAGTAATCAGGGTCAGGCCGGGGACAAGGACTATAACAAGCAGTGAGCTTGGCAGACTTTTTCTTTAATTTTATGATCTCATGAAATGCAAACTCATCTGCAAGGAGGTGCAGTCTTGAGTTGTTAATTAAACACGATTCAGTAAATGAGAGGACAAAGCCTGAAGACGCGGCGTAATTAATTTCGTGGTGCAGATTTCCACCCCCATCTGTTAGTTGAGTCATTTCCAAAGACAGACAGCAAAACCCTTGAGCTGTGGTTGGAAATGAAGAAGGAAGATTAACTTAGGTGCTGACTCCTTTTTGTTCATCAAGACCTGGGACGCCGGACATAGGGTAGAACTTCCAAAGCTTTCAATGAAAGCCAGACAATAGTCAAGAAAAGTCAAGCAACAAGATCCTTCTCTTCTAAACAGGAATGAAGAGGCCCTCTTCCTGCTGTTCAGCTTCCGGGCTGTCAAAACATGAAAAAACAAGATGGTTGGTGACTTTCGTTGTAAACATTCAGCTCCAAATAAATACCTCAATTCGTTAAGTAGTCAGATGAGGAGGATGATCCCATTTTGACTCATGCTGCCAAGGTGGCGGAAGTCCCACTGAAAACAGCAGGAGGAATTAGATGAGACTAAATTAACTCAGGTGTCTGTGCAAACGGGTGGGAAGAGGCAGTGATTCACAGCCAGGAAGAAGATAGGCTGATTCTTGTCCTTATAAACTTTAAGTCCAGAGTCCATTTTCTGAAGTCATCATGAAAGGGGAAATTCATTTTAGTAAATAGAAAGTAAAGGGCCTCAGAGCTACACAGGGGAGACAGTCAGCAGGGTTAGAGGTCAGTGCCCGGGAGTGATGAGGCATTTGCCAATCCTACCCTGTGGGCTCTGATGCCCAGAGACTTAACTTGATCCCATAGACAAGGGGGAGGCACAGGCAGAGCAGAAAGAAAAAGGGTATTACACTGATGAGGACATTGGCCCTTATTACATTTTATAAAGTTAGTCCAGTTACTGAGGTTTTTAAATTTTTTTCCTCCAGAAAAAAGGGACAAAAGTTATCTGTTTTCTTACTGCTGTACTCCTGTACTGTGGTTTCCAGATCTGAGACTGTAGGAGGTTTTATATAACCCATCATCGATAAAAGTTGACATGCTGAAACTTCTAGGTTGGACTCGATCCATGGAGGGGGGAGTGTGGGTACCTGGAAGAGTCCCTGTCCTGGCTGTTTGCTGGGAGTGTGGGTGCCCGGAAGAGTCCTGTCCTGGCTGTTTGCTGGGAGTGTGGGTACCGGGAAGAGTCCTGTCCTGGCTGTTTGCTGGGAGTGTGGGTACCCAGAAGAGTCCTGTCCTGGCTGTTTGCTGGGAGTGTGGGTACCCAGAAGAGTCCTGTCCTGGCTGTTTGCTGGGAGTGTGGGTACCCGGAAGAGTCCTGTCCTGGCTGTTTGCTGGGAGTGTGGGTACCGGGAAGAGTCCTGTCCTGGCTGTTTGCTGGGAGGTCCCTGTGATGACCCACCTTCTCTCCAGCAGGAAAAGGGAACCTCCTGGTCCCCTGACTCCGGCCCCAAAACCTGTCTCAGCAGGCTGGCCTTGGGGAAGCCCTGAGCCTGACTCGTGGAGTTTTCCCTCACAGTGTTCATCAGTGTTGGAGGAACAGCTGTCATGGCCTTAGCGGCTGGGGGATGGGGGATGGCGGTGACCATGACTACATGGAGTGTCGTCGAAAGAACACTGGACTCAGAGTTAGAAGACCAAGGGGATAGTCCCAGCTTTGCACCTGATGCCTGATGTGTCCTGGATGGGTCATCTTCCCCATGGCCTGACTTTAAGGTGAAGGAGTGAGGATAATTTCCAGAGTCCCTCCTACCTTTGAGAGGCTATTAGTCTATGAAGTGCTATCATAGATGGTAACAAAGGTCTGATAAGCTGCCACATCCTCTGGGAATGTGCCAGGAAGAACTTAGAAACAAGAAGACATGACCCTTCTTATGCCAGGAGCCAGGGCTGCCTGTCCTCTTCTTGGCCATACATGTCCAGGTGACAGAGGACACCCACAAGGATGACAGAGTCAGCAGAGGTTCTCAGGGAAGGAGGAATCTTCTGCTCACGGCATTTCCGGCTTGCTCTCCTGTTCCCCAATTCCTCCCTCAATGCTGTCCACATCCTTTTGAGTAATCATGTTGAACCGGTGACCTAAAACTCCAAGTCCAATGTAGCATCAGGTCATAGAAACCCCTTCTCTGTCCTGCTCTACATGTCAGATGCATCAGATTGGAACTGACTTGAGGGGACAGAGCTGTACAACTTCGAGCAGAACTATTTCAAAAGCTCTTGCAGAGAATTCACTCCATTTTCAGACCTCTATGGAAAAAGTTCTTTATTTGTCCCTCATTAATGTTTACCAGCCTCACTGTTGAGAACTGGCCAGAGGATTAGGGCACATTTTATTTTATTTTATTTTTGAGGAAGATTAGCCCTGAGCTAACATTGGCCACCAATCCTCCTCTTTTTGCTGAGGAAGCCTGGCCCTGAGCTAACATCCGTGCCCATCTTCCTCTACTTTATATGTGGGATGCCTGCCACAGCATGGCATGACAAGCAGTGCGTAGGTCTACACCTGGGATCCGAACTGGTGAACTCTGGGCCACTGAAGCAGAGCACACAAACTTAACTGCTGCGCCACCAGGCTGGCCCCTTAAATATTTTATTTATTAGAAAATTTGGTAATATATGTATCTTGTGCAAAATTCAAAAGCAAGAAAAGAGATGTTGAAAGTAAAGTAAGTCTTCCTCCTACCCCATTCCTTAGCCTTCCATCTCTCCCCTAGAGGCATTCATTTTTTTCCAGATTCTTGTGCGTCTGTTCAAAGACATTCAATGCGTATATAAGACTTTGCATACACGTTCCTATTTTTTCTTTTCACAAATGGTAACACGGTACGTACTATTACACACTTACTTTTTTCTCTTAAAGCCGTATTTGGAGTTCTTCCGTTAGTACATGTAGAGCCACCCCATTCTTTTCTTAATAGCTGCACAGTATTCCATTGTATAGATGACCATAATTTGTTTAATCAATCTTCTATTAATGGACATTTAGACATTTTCCAAAATGTTGTTATAACAAACAATGCCGCAATGAATATCCTTGTACGTACAACATTGTCTTATTGGGCATTAGCATGTGTTGCCTTGAGCTCTTGGTTTTATTTTCATGTGTAAATCTCTAACTTTTCAATTAGATTGTAAACGTCTAGAGAACAGGAGCAGACATTGTGCTGTTCTGTGTCTCCAAAAACACAAAATGTAGCATCATGCATATTGTTTGGGTTTCCTAAATACTGGATGAATGAATTGAAGCTCCTCTGTTGTGCCCATGATGCTTTAGAGATAAGTGAATGGTAATTCAAAGGTTAAATGACTTACCCCAAATCACAGAGAACCCATCAGTCATAGGAAACATCAATAAGATAAAATAGACAAAAATAAAAGCAGATATTTAGAATATGTTCCAAAAGTGGAATATTTTTCCAAATTTACACACACCCTTAGAAGAGAGAAATCCATTGGCTAGCTCTGCAAGGAAAGCAAATACTCTTCTAGAAAATTTGGTCATCTTGGGAGGGAGGCAGGCAGACATCTCCAGCTATAGGAATTCCACTTGGTAAGTCTTGACTCCAGTTCATCAAACGGTGTCCCAGTGACCTGGAATAGGGAAGTGTAGCCCAAAGTGCCTGACTCGTCAGTAGGGAGAGATTTCCTCACATAAGGAAATCGAGTTCAGCCCAGAGGAAGGAGAAGGCAGAGAAGAAGGAGAAAAAAATCGGGAGGAGGAAAAATGATCTCTGACCATATGACAGCTCTGGAATAAATCAGGAAAAAGAGGGAATGAGTAGATGACTTTAACTGTGCCACATCTGCTGTCATCAGTGATACATGAAGAGAATGCCCCTTTGTTAGCCAACAAGGAGGGCGTTGTTATCATGATGTTTAATGAACACTCATTGTAACCTGGTAGCATGAAATGTGTGGTCTGATTGGTTGATCTCAAAACAATTATGTCAACATCTCATAGCTTAAAGATTATACGGCTTTGTAGTTTCGCAACTTATTACCCCCTAAAAACAGAAATAGTCTTCCATACAAATAAGTGTTGTATTAATCTTTGTGAAACTTTTCCAGGATTTCCAAGATCCCTACCTACGTAGAATGAATCTGATATTGACACCAATGTTTTTGAAGTAGTAAGTTTCCTTTGCCCTCAAATTGGGAAGAGTGTTAGATTGCTTATTTTCTTTGCTTTTTCTCTCTTTTTCTCTTTAGTGACTTTGAAAGAGCCGACCCACTGGGTCTAGGAAGAATATTCCAATTCACTCTTATTCCTACCCTCAACCAATAAGAGCCTTGCCATCAGGTTTATGGGTTGGAAGACAATAAGCAAACTACACAACACCAAGGGATAGGAAGTGTGGATGCCCCACGGCGGTGAAATGCAAGAATAGTTTGAGAAGCATAATTATCCAACGTGGCAGTTTGATGAAGGGATGGAAGTTGACATTCCTAAGCTTGAGTAAAGTGTCCTGGAATCTGAGTGGTTATAAATGGTCCACATTTCAAGTTCCTGTCTCACCCAAAGTGCTGGGAGCTCCCTCATAACAAGGCCCACCTGGACACCTGCAACCTTGACCCACAGGGCAGAGAGCCACGTGCTGAGTCATCAATACCTCCCAAAGCTCTGAGCCAAGAACTACAGGGCAATGCCATCCTGTTTTCCGTTGCCAGCCTGACCAAAACATCGTGCTGGGCAGAGTGGCTAGAAGGGAGTGTCACCTGCTGATGTTTCAACAAACCCTTTTAACATGAATACAGCTTTATTAAAATGAGCAACAAGCTTTTACATCCACTGATTTGTAGAGATAGATTTAGAGGTCATCTGGTTTAACTGCTGCATTTTACAGATGTGGAAATAGACCTAGAGAGTTACACCTCTTGCTAAAGTCACCCATCTGGCCAAACCAGGAATAAACCCAGGTGACCTGTCCCCCATACTCCCCCCCAGTACAGTGCTCTTTCCACTTCATGACACCAACGCCCCCCCATTATTGCTGTTGTTCTGGGAGTGCATTCTTTCAAAATAAAATAATTACTTGACATGATTTTGTAAATCCTTATGAGATGTTTGGACGGTTGAAAGCAAAACCTAGGATCTCAGCATAGAGTATTTTATATATGTTTAAAAAAAAAACTTAGAGCTCTTTTTATTTACGATCTTATCCAGAAACTCACGTTTCTGAAGATCTGTATAGAAATGATACTGTAGTCCTATTTCAAGAGGCCAACCACCTACTCCTAATTATCATTGATTTATAACAAAACTTCAAAAATATTTCTTGCAAGCATAGCCAGATTTAACAATGTTTTGTTGATATTCTTTCTAGCTTTGCCCCATGGGGCCTAGTACAAAGGTCACAGTGAACATAGAATTTTCTAGTAGACACCCAAACCGAAATATACTCAGAATGCACATGATTCTTACTCAATAGTCTTTTTGAGCCAAAGGTGAATTATATGCAGAAGATCCCCAGAATATCTGTGAAATTAGATGCTACAAAATCAAAACTAGGAATTAGTGTTTCTAATTCAATTTGATCCCTCGTAGCAGATATTAATAGAACTACTTTGTTTAAAGGAGGCCAGTAACATCAATCAAATTGTGCGTAGCTCTCTCTCCAGAGGCAGGTACTCTCTGAGATCAGGGCCTCATCTTATTCATCCCTGAGCCTCACCCACAACCTGACCCAGTATTTGAAGTACAATAGTCAGGCAATAAATGTTTGTTGAATGAACAAATGAGTGAATGCGTGAGTAAAAACACTGGATTTATCTTTCATTATTAGAATCAAAAAACCCACAATTTGAGACAGAACCACCCCAAAACTCAGGATCTATATGTTACATCAACCTATCTGATGAAAGGATTTAAAAATAAGAAGAACAGTAGGGAAGATTTTCTTAGCATTGTTTTCTTGGGGGGAAATGGGTGAAAAGTACACAAGACGATGTGAATTATACTTAGTGAATCCTCAAGAAACTCTCTACGTCTACAGCTAATGCACAATAAAGCGGAGGTTCCGGAATATGTTTAAAATTACATCTCTTGTATTTTGTGGATTAAGACCGCTGTGCTGAGGTGGAGGGAGAGGTTATCAGCCATGGTTTAGGAAAGTTCCAGTCATAGTTACTAGTTGGGTGACATTAAGCAAGTCACTAAAGAATAGTTACTGTTTTGGAGTACTTTCTCTATGCACCAGGTTAAGGTTTTTTTCCTGCATCACCTCATTTATTTGACTTCTCTGGGCCTCTGTTATCTTGTATGGGGATAGTACAACCTACTTCAAAAGGTATTTGCGAAGAGAAAACGAGACAAAGATGAGAAAATGACCATAATAGACCATAGTAACTTATACATTATAAATCAAATGCAAGGCATTATTTTCATAGTTACGATTGTATTAAGAAGCACCTCAATCAGTGTTTAAGGTACATTTTTACTTTCTGTTTCTTCTACTGGAACAATGCCATTTAAATGAATACTATAGAGAAAAAATAGACATGACTCATGACTCATGCTCTTTGGAACCTTAATCTGTTGCTTTCTTCATTTATCTCATGAAGGAAATGAACCAAAGAAGAAAAAAGTCAAGGCCAGAGTGAGAGAAGACGAAAAGTTACTCTAAGAAGTGCCCAGCTAATTTCTAGAAAGCTTTTTATCTGCCAATACTATGGTCAAATCGTTCAGTGTGTTTTTAAGCACTGCACAACTATGGGAGGGTGATTTGTATTTTATTCCTGTGCTTCATTTCCCTGAATTTCCATTCTGTTAGGAGTCTCAGAGGAAGAAGCACATCCTAAAAGCCTGGAAGCTTCCTTCTGGGTGGGAGAAAATAGTCTATTGAAAAACAAGCCAACTTCATTCT
Organism: Equus przewalskii; assembly: GCF_037783145.1. Classification (NCBI taxonomy): domain Eukaryota; kingdom Metazoa; phylum Chordata; class Mammalia; order Perissodactyla; family Equidae; genus Equus; species Equus przewalskii. Next base: position 55,935,787 of record NC_091839.1, on the reverse strand, counting down.
AGGCCTTGAAGGTGGACAGTGTCATTTATGGAGTGACATGGTCATGCTGTAAATGACCAGAGACATTCCAGAGCTCATGGAACAACAACACTTCAATGATGGCTGCAGGCACGAGGCACAACACGCCCTCGGAGGAACCACTCCCCCTGGAATGTGGCTTTGCCTTCCTCTCCATCCCCACTGACCAAGTGCTGGGGGGGGAAACTGGGCAGACTGGAGGGACGACTCTATTTTCAGGGAATGACAAATTGATTGTGCTGATTGGGTGAGAGTACTTGCCTGCCTCCTGCTCTGAGGACAACCTGCTGGGAGGATTTGTTTGGGACTGACTTGTATGAGGAAGCGTCACAGAGCAATGAGAACCCAAACAACCTGCCACCAAAGATGACTGCAACCCAGGCTCCATTAGAAAATTGGAGGCGAGGAACCTTCTCCTCCCCATGTTCCCAAAGCCACCAAGTTGCTGGAGAGGACATTCCATTCCACTGAGCGAGAGAGGGAGACAAGATGGCAGCTCTAAATTACATGTGCAATAGCCCAGGAGGCTTGTAAACATTCAAGGAGTTGATTGTTATTTTCATTCCTGACTGGTTTGGTGGTGCAGATAACAACTCCATAAAGTGCGGAAGCCCAGCCGGAGTGCTGAGCACAGGCATTTGGGAACGTGATCCACGGCCAGTGATGAATACTCATGGCAGAGTGAATCTGCACTGCTCCCCACACAGGTCGGCTGGTGCGTGAACTCGAAACAGGTCTTAGTATGAAATCAAGTTTATAGATTTAACCGAAGAAAAGCATTCATGTTTAGTAGCATGATCAGGAAATGTCACCACACATGGGCTGAGGGGGTGGGGGAAAGGGAGTTGTTCAATGGGTACAGAGTTTGAGCTTTGCAAGATGAAAAAGTTCTAGAGATCTCTTGCACAACAATTGTGCATATAGTTAATACTACTGTACTGTACACTTAAAAATGGTTAAGATGGGGGGCCTCCCCGGTGAGTAAGTTCATGTGCTCTGCTTTGGCTGTCCTGGGTTCGCAGGTTCGGATCCTTGGTGTGGACCTACTACCGCTTGTCAAGCCACACTGAGGTGGCGTCCCACATAAAATAGAGGAAGTGGCACAGATGTTAGCTCACGGCCAATCTTCCTCACACACACGAACACAAAATGGTTAAGATGGCAGATTTTGTGTCACGTGGTTTTTTTTTTTACTATAATTAAAAAAGAAAAGAAAAGAAATGGCCCTACAGAGACTGCCCTAAAACCACTCAACCAAATATACAGCCGTGCCCTGACCTCTCGCATCCTTCCAATCCATGGGGACGAGTGTGGAGAAGTCAGGTATAAGCTACTCTCAGGCTACACAGAGGTCACTGTGGCCACTTTTGTGTGGCCACTTTCCCAGAACCACGGAGCTCTTGAAGTGAACGTTCTTTCCTTTATTTAACGAGCTCTTCCTGCATCACCCGAGATGATCAGGGGCATAGGAAGATATGCTTAGATGCTCTGAGGATTGAAGAGTCCAGCCGGGGTGGGTACACTTTCTAGGCCAGAGAGGAAACCTTAACGCTCTCTCCTCTCCCCTCTCCCCACCACCCTCTCTGTCTGCCCCCAACACCTTCTACCCCCACATGCACCATCGAAAGGGACTTTCCCTGTCTAACCACCAGGGTCTCCAGTGGTGAGCAAAGACGATGACAAAAGACATGATGTGGTTTCTTCTCAGTGAGAAGCACAGGAAAAACTTTCAAACACCCCTTAGAAGGGAGAAAAACCCAAGTACGGAAGGAAGTCTGTGTACCTTCAGTACAGGCTTTTACCCTGCATTTTTTTTTTTTTTGGTCTTTCAGAAATATATGCCTCTCTTTTGCAGACGCCCACCAAGCATCCAATGGCCCTCAGGAGAACTCACAGAGAACTGGGGCTGAGACCCCTACTAGCAAATGATTGTCTCCATTCCATCCCTTCCGAACTCTCATTTCTCTGATGTGAACAAGATTTGGACTTGAATTTAAAAGATGCTTCTTTTATTTCTAAGTTATAGCTAGTTTAAAAAGATTCCTTCCTTCCTTCTCTTTCTTTCTTATTTTTTTTTTCCAGCCAATCCTCTTAAGAGCATATAACTCTTCAGGCTGTAGATGGACAATAATACATTATGTTATTACACTAACGTTGGAGGGAGGGTTGAGACAGCTGTAACCTATCTAAGACGGGCTGAATGGTTTGCTTCAGCTAATGCAATTTTCAGTCTGGAATCCATGTGTAGGTCGAAACGAGAGGAGACAAAAACTACCAATTTGAAGCAACACGACTATAAATCTTGGAGGGTTTCTGTTGGTAACAAAAGCTGTGTAACAGGTGGGCATACTGAACATCTTCAGATAATTCTTAGAGGAATCCTGCTGGTGGGGGTTACATTGCTTGGGAAGAAAAACGTAGAACAGACTGCTGTTTCTCAACTTTCATCTCTGCCTCCAGAGACATTGGTTGGCTCTATACAGGCAATATTTAAAACGGAGGGCATACCTCCTTCAACTCAGAAGCAGCAAAGCTTTTATGTGCACTTGAAGCAGCAAGTATGTCTGTTGATACGTTTCCTCTTCTTTGTAGAAAACACAGACTCTCCATGCTTTAAAGTGGAATGGACTTAAAGCCACTCTATCCAAAATAGCAGCTGAATGTTTGCAGTTGTCCAGTGTCTTCTATCTGAGGATCACCTTGTCCTTCAGCTGCACTGCCAGGTCTCTGAGGCATGCTCTCACAGGGCGGGGTTAGCTCTGTGCCTGTTTCCTCTTTGGAACACTGTTGACTTGAGGCTGACACAGAACCACTGAAGCCTGACACCCACTCTTCTGCACACACACACGGAAATGCTCGCTCAGTCTGGCTCTTTGCAGGGGACCTGGCCACCTCCAGAGTGATGGAAACCATTCAGTAAAGGGGCATCTGGAAGGCGCTCAGCTTCAGAGATGTGAATGGTTGTGTGCAGTTCAAAGTGGGATGGATTCAGAATAATGGGGAGCCATTGTAGGCCATGGTTCTCTAAGACTCCCTATCTCCTCCTTTCTTTTCTGAAATGTCTGCAAAACTAGTTAAGAGTCAAGCTCCTGACAAGGCAAAAGAGGATAATTTAATGCTATAAAACTCTGCTGTTTTGGCAAGCCTGCCCTAAGTACGAACCACATCACTGACTCCTGGGAGCCCTGCCCAGCTTAGCAATAGCAGCATTGTCTGATCTGCTACCACAGGAGGCTGAGATTCAGTTTCCATGTCCAGCAGGAACTTATCAGGTGGCTTGGGCATCTCTCCTGACCTTCCATGCTTTGATATTCCCACTTTTGGATGGAGGTACTCAAAGCCCAACCCTACCTACCTCCTTCGTGAAGAAACCCAAGGAGGAAAGTACGTTGTTGCCTTAAACCTTCCACCAGCACAAGGCCAGGTACCTCCTGCAGTAACAGCAAGAGCAGATACCAAGAGCTGTGTGGGGCTTTGAAGAAAACCTCAGTCCCATTGGCCAGATCTACATTCTTACCCTGGTTATAAAAATGAAACAGATACATTAAAATGGTATCTCATTCTTTGATGGTAGCCAGCTATGTGGATGGGCTAGCTGCTCCATGGGCCACTGGGGTCCAATATTCCCCTGGGCTGGCTTACTCTAGCCCCTAGAACTCTGGCAGGCCTCCTGCTTCCCTGGAGTGTGTGGGAGACTGAGGGTGTGCTCAGGGAGGGCCAGTGCTGACCAATAAAGCACTCCTATGCAAGTTAGCTTGGAATTTGTGACCTCCCATCTCCCACCTCCTTTCTGTTGAAGCAGATAATAGAGAGTGAGCTGTGTGCAGGCAGTTTGGGTATGGAAGTATACTCTATGCTCGGAATGAGAAGGCAGCAAACTTGCAGCTTTGGAGATGGCTTCTCCCACTCCTCATGATGTTTGACCTGTCTTCTGGTGGGTGCCCGAGCACTTCCGTTCCTCATTCCTCTTCCCAGAGGCTGGAAGGGCGGGCTGCCACTGGTAGAACTGGTTCACTTCCCCGTGCTGCCAGGCCGTCCTCAAGTATGCAAGGACTAGAGGCAGTCCTGCTATGATTGGCATTTCATTTGCTAGCCTGAGCCCAGATGCGTTCCTGAGAAGGGGATTCTATTGACTCTTGGCACAGGAGACATCAGTGAGAGGGCCACTGTGTCCCTGTGGGAACACACCGCCAGAATGACGAGGAGCCCCGGGTAGGAAATCACATTCTCATACTCAGAAAAAGGCAGAGGCTGGCTGGGGCTTCAGGCCTCATTAACTTCCTGGCTTCTCCTTCTGTCAGAAGGTTTGTTCACCATCCCCTGACCTTAACTTCTTGGCTTGTCCGTGCCCTGTGTGTCCTCCGAAGGATGTCACCTGCCTTGTAGCGTCAGCAGGTTGGAGAGATGACCAAGTCATGTTTTTTGTGCTCAAGGCGGTAAAATGGCCCACATGTGTCTGTGAAGGAGCACAACCACAATGAAACTGACACTCAAGTAGAAAACTGTGTCCGCCCACAGGAACGGCCCTGCACCAACTGCTGCGATGTAGGTTAAGCACGGAGCCGTGGCTCAGGTCAGCCTCTGGCTTCCACGAGCTTGTGATTCAGTAATAACTGGAAGCACAATTGCTTTTTCACTCACTATTTTTTAACGGTTTATTCATAAAGCAATTTTTCACTTTTCACTTATTTTCAGGCCCTTTCACATCTATCTACTCACAGTTTCTGTCTTGGCTTAACCTTTCTCTCTCTCCCCCACCCTCTCTCTGCTTTATGTTTCTTTATTCCCTTTTTTAAACCTTGAACCGTTAAAACAGCATCGGGGCCTCGACTGCTTTGCTAACCAGAATGTTTCCTTTCAACGTCTTCTTGGGTTCTCTTCATCGGGTTCTCATTCTCTTCTTGAGCTGCTGGTATTTTTGTCCTTCTTGCCTTTTTTTGTGGCCACAAACTTAAATCTTTCCCAGTCTTATTACAAGCATGCCTTTCCTTGGAAAAAAAAAAAAAAAGGACGAAGAAGAAAAAACAAAAACCCACTAAACTAAACATCCTAGAATTCACGGTACTTGACTCTAGCAGAGGTTTTATTTAAGCACAAGCCATTATTTCCATTAAAAGAATCTTGATTCCTTTCAGATGAGCATATTAATTCCTGGGGAAAGTTCATGGTTCTCACAAATTAGCAGGACCTCTGTGAGTCCAATCTCTTTTGCCAAAAGAAGCCACAATAGTTGTTTCCATATAAGCCTGCCCCTCATTTCCATTTTCTTTGACATCTGCTCTCTAAATTACAAATATCTGCCTATAGCAACAGTCAGAGTTCCAAGGAAAACAAACCAAAAGGAAATAAGAGAAAACGATGGAATCTTAGCACGTGAAGAGATGTAATACTTCCGAAAGAGTGGAAAGATAGCCCAGGAAGGACTCCTTCATTTTATGGATCAGGAAACCGGAGGCCCAGGGAAGTTCCGGGACTCTCTTGAGACCACACAGTTTGCTAGGGGCTGAACCAGGACTGGAAATAAGTTCTAAATCCCTGGGTCACTGCTCTTTCCACCAGATCAGGAGCTCATAACCTCAGTTCCTAGCTTGGGTGTATTTCCAGACTCTGGTCCAGGGAGCCACTGAAGAAGGAGTTCAATCACCCCATTCATGCTCCTTAGTGGAGTGGTCTCATAGCAAATTACTATCAGGTTATTTATACTAAAACTGGGGAGGCAAGAAAGGGTGACGTGGAAGGGGATGAGGCTGTGTCCCACTTCCTTCGCCTGTGTGTATGGGACACAGAACTCAAGGGAAACCACGCTGATGGGAAGAGGGAACGTGGAGATGGTCCCTTCACTCCCAAGGAGTAACTACCTTGAAAGGCTGCTAGCCTGGAGGTAGCTTAGCAGAGTGCCAGGTGCTAGGTGACAGTGGTACCATGTCTCATTTTCCATCCCGCTTTGGGATACCTGGGAAGAACTCAAATATGGAATATATGTTCAAATATTTTACAAAATATACAGTACACTTCATTTCATGGTATCACGGACTCTTCCTTAGAATTAGACAAGCTCTCCAGATGTCTTCCACGTATACACATAGTTTCCTAGGAGGCCTCAGGAACATTAAGAAAATTCAAGTTCTCTACTGAAGCCTTTTATCTATCTTGTCCCCACGTGCTTGATCATTTCTAAGGTTGATAGAAATCTTTGAATTACAGACTTAGGAAGGGCTTGCCAGAACATCTTGTACATCCTGTGCTTTCAAACAAGCTGAGTCTTCTCTAAACCCTCCCAGGAAGGAGACTCAGCTCCCTCCTTCCTGTAGAAAGGAACCCATTGCGTTACAAACCCTAAAGATAGGTGTTAGCCTTTGTGATTTAAACCAAAGTTCCTTCTGGTATGGTTTAATTTCATTTCCTTCGCTTTGCTCTTCACTGCAGGGGAGAACAGCTGGTTGCTATCATCCCCAGGTGAATCCTTAAGATACCTAAAATCGTTTTGCCACAATTCCATGAGACAACTGCCTTTTGTTAACACACTGAAGAATTTCTTACCAAAATTACCCATTGGCACTTATCTGTCACTTCCTCTTTCTTTCTTGATGAGGGTAGGAGAAAACGACAAGGTGACTACATTCACATGTATGCTAAATAAAAGCTTCTATCTTAAATTCAGAGAGAAAGAAATGTGTACATGGCCAACTCTGGTTCACTGCTTGTCGCACTTGGAAGGAAGAACAAACTAGGAGACAGTGTGTTAGTTGATGGTATTCTGTGAAACTGGGCATGGAGACTATTTGCATAAATCAGGTTAAAAATAACTTTTTGGAATCTTGCTGTGTTTTTGGCCTAAATTACACGATTAAGACAGTATTGAGATTAAAATCACTTCTCAGTTATTTAAGGAGCTGCTGTCAGCATCACTTTGAGCAAATGGACGTGGGGGTTCTGAGGACTTGAAGCCTGAAAAAGGGTGTGATAGAAGGCTTATCCTTGAGTCCTGAAACATTTCCTGCAGCTGCAGGACACCCAGAAGTGGACTCGAGAGGTAGCCGTGCCCAGAATGACCTGATTTCTTCTGGCCAGAAGTTGATAATGAAATGGACAAAGAGCTCCATGTTCTCCTAAAGGAAATAGCAGTGTCTTCTGGATTGGTTCAGTGATCACATTCTATGTAACTTCTCTCCCATTTATTAATTCTTTTAGCTGCCACCCCCCTGTGGCACAGCCTTCCTTTCTAGATCAGATTATCCTAGAGGCCTGGTTTTACATTAGAAATTCTCCACCATGTGCCTCTAATTACTTTCATTTCTCTGCTCTGGCCTTTTCCCATTATCTCCTTTTAAAGAAGGCTTCACACACACACACACACACACACACACACACACACACACACACACGAAGAAATAAACTCACTTAAACTTATGGGTACTAAATTGGTTTCCTGTCCCCTAATGGAAAAAAAATCTAGAAATTTGCCCATAAACTCCCATGGAACCGTATATTCTGTACACTCCCTTATGGTGGAGAATTGAATGCATCATTTCTGAACAGAGCTTTTATTCTAAGGAGAAACTCAGAAAAACATGATGTCTTCGGTCTCGCCTTGCCTTACAAACAGCGGCATGAAGCCTGGATCCAACAGCATGGATGTCAGCTTGAGCTCCCAGTGAATATTATCTTTTGATGTAACGTTTCATTAAACAGCTAAGACCACAAGTGTTCCCAAGATATATAACTCTCAAGAAAAAAAGATATGCTTTGCCAAATAAAGAACCATGATTTATGGCAGTAACGGTTACACTCTGGATCTTATCGGGCTTTGTTTTGAAAAATTATTACCATAATGGTTCTGTAGAATTTAGTAGTACAACCAGCACCATTTGGCACGTTTATGACAATAGGGTTCTGGTTTTCTTAACTCCACAGTTATATGTTGGCAACATTTCAAATTCTTGGCACAGATGTTTAAGTGAATGTAAAGAAAAAACATTAAAAAAGAAAATCAGGCAGTTTTGAGTATCCGAATGTAAGAAGGAGCATTATTTTCTTAACTGCAGTTAGGAGGGGCATGGAATAACGAACTTGGTAATGGATGACACGGTTAAGTACGAAAACCATTTGCAAAGGGCTTTTTAATTTTTTTCGTTGAGGGCAGTGACACTTTTCTAGAAGCATCTCTTACTCACATCTGCCAAATGAGGCTCAAAATTTATTTGTGTCTGGAGACAGGTTTCTGCTCGAACAGTTTCTGCTTGAGCATCAGCGGACAAGAAAGTAGACCCATTCTCACCACATGACCATCGGGACTGCACGGCAAGACCACCGTGACCCCTGGGTTTCGCACTAACAATGCCCAGATTCTGGTAAAATAGAAGCTTTCTTGAAATTCATTTTAAATGAACAAGTAGCGTATCTACCTTCCGGGTCAAGACGTGAAGGAAAAAAACTACCAAGGGATGTCAGGCAGGAAGACTGTGCAGAAGCACAAAAGATCTTATTCCCTGTGGCGCGTTCAGTGCTTGCTATTGAAGCGAAAACGCTGTCACTAATGGGCAAAGTCTTCCTCGCCTCAGCTTCCCAGGGCTTCCCCAAGGCCCCTCACCCCTGAGCAGACTCAGTCTCACACACACACACACACACACACACACACTGGCACACAGTGCCCCATAGGAAGGCATTTCTGGAATTGATTCAAGTCTTCCTAACCTTCCCGCCACCCCAGGCCCAACTAAGTAAAACAAACAAAAGTCCAACAAAAGTAAACAAATCTTCCCCATCTTGGAATACTTTCCTTAGAGAACACTTTTATAGTTCATGATTAAAGAAAAATCTTATGCTGTTATGACAGAGACAACAGATCAACTCTTTAGACCACTCACAAGTGTAGTCCCCGATGGAGGTGGGAGATGAAGGAGTCATCACTGGGGGGTGGGCGAGGTGGGAAAGAGGCAAATTGTGTCACCTTCAAAATTGGTTCTGGGGCCACCCTCTCGGTGTGGTTAAGATGTCGCTCACTGGCCCTTCACTCAAGACACTAGACAAGCATTGGTAAAGCATGAACATTTATATTTAATTTACATTTTGACAATTTGCACATAAATAACAATGTAAACCAGTATGTAAACATAAGATAGTTTGTTGTTCTAGCAAAGTAAAAAGCCAGTAACTTTGGTCAGTTTTAACTTTGAGTAGAAGAAAAAAAAACAAAACCACTGTTAATTGTGGGCTCAAAGTTCACATGTAAGAGGCCTATGAGGGAAAGTCAGAGGATAAAGAGAGGCAGGTTTCAAGCCACTGTGCAGGTCTTGGTAGGAATTCCCACACGTAAGAAAGCCCACAAGGGAGAAAAGAGAACAAACGAGTGGCTGAGAATAGAAAGTATTTGGTGTCCGTGTCAGTGTGTGTTGCTTTGGTTCACCTACAATTAAGGACTGCGTTTGTCAAACACCGATACGTAAAAAATTGTCAGTTTTGCAACTTACAGATTGGTAAGGCTCTTAGGTTTCCCTGGGTTATCCTAAATTTGTTTGTTCTTTTCTGCAGGTTGACCTGAGTCGCCAAGAACAAAATGCTGACTCTATGAACCACGCTGATTAGTGATCGGTCAGTGACGTGCGCAGGAGGGAGAGGGAGAGAGAAAAGCTACAGTGGTTAAGGGAGTAATACTGGGATTTTTATTCCTGTGAGTTGGGTGGGACACATAATCATAATGTGGCAAGACAAAAATAAAGCCATCTTAGATCGTCTTTAACAGGAAAAAGCAACGGATCTCTTTCTCCCTGGTTGTTACGCGGTCCCCACTTTTGCAACAAGGTTTTGGGGTCTCTTACACCAGCAAGGGGGTGCCCAAGCTCCCCAATGTGATTGTGAGGTCATTGAGCGTTAAGCAAAGTCTCAGAAAGGGTTCGATTTTTTTTTCCTTAGAAAAAGTAGGTTCTTTTACATGGTTTGGCTCACAATTTAAGTGGTTATAAATATATTATATATATACACGGTATAGTGGTATAAATAGATTTATAAATATACATCATTCTTTGCTACACCTTGAATGCTGACAGGTCATCTTTGGGCTTAGCAGAGTAAAAGATAGAATGGGACCCATTCTGTCTTTCTGGAGCACACTTACTTTCCTCTAGTAGCAAATCATTAGGTAAGACATCATTTCCTGCACTACTGGACACACTTAATGAGGTAATTGTTGTTGAACACCTTTGCAATGCCCTCTCGTCTTCAATTAAATTAACCATAAAATGCAAAAACACAAATACTGAGGAAAATTTGAGTTTTACAGAAAAAAATACAATTGATGTGTTGGGGATAGGAATGTTCGTTACCCGCTTTGACCCTAAGACAACGAGAATACCCGTTTTTCGTTTTTTTTTGTTTTTAAAGTGTGGCCTGGGCCTATCTACCTCAATCCTTCCTGGTAAAGCACCACGTTTGTGCAACTTTGACACAACAACAAGAAACCAACAACAAAAACAACACCCAGATTCAAGCTCCCGAACCTCACACATACAATGACACCTGTGCTTTGGGAACATTTCTCAGTGATTTTCAACATGGCATTTTGTCTTCTTCACATTTTCAGATAATACATTGGGATGCAAAAGTCCATGACCGCCCTGGATGGTCACATGACTTTGGGAGGGGGGTGGCCCTGCTTTTTGGAGAGGAAGACAGGTTGGCAAAGCCTTCTTGTCACCTTTCTGGTAAATCTGTGGCTGGGAAAAAAAAATCTCAACTATCTACAGAAACATACAAGAGTCCCTTTCTTGTTTCTTCTACTAAAGTTATTATTGGGTAATTCACACATACCCCCAAATTATACAATGCTGTTCATATATTACAGTCCTACGAATTAATACATCAACTGTCTAACTCTGGCCATACCAACACCTCGTTTTCAAAGCATTATCAGAGAGGGAGGTGGACTGAAGTAATGTATTTGTTCACTAACTCTTAGGTACTCACACAGATGTGCAGAAATTATCTACAAAGAATGGCCACAAGACAAAAATATAACATTTATACTCAAATTACAAGGAATTGTTCCAGTCATTGTAAACTTTTTTAATTATTGCTTTTTGAATGATAGATAGTATAATAAATTATGAAGGATTATCATTGAAAAAATAATTATGGCTAGGCAATAGTCTTAGCAATGGGAAGGCTATGCAAAATATCCACACAAATATTCAAAATACACAGGTTCAAATATATAGATGGGGATGTAAATAAGTATATATAATATGTATATATATTGTCTTTGCCTCATTTTTGCCCTGAGATTTCAGTAACTTTGGAGTTCCTTCTTTAATTCCAGAGAGGTGAGGGGACACCGTCTGCCATCAGGAGAGCTGTGCAGAACCGGAATTATGTACAAGCATTTGCCATAGGCACCCTGACTTGCCAAGTCATAAGTTAAGAAACAAAACAAAACACTTTTTGTTTTCCGAAAATCTTAAGGATCCATTGGTTCGACTGTTTCTTGTTTGACCTTTACAGGTCCCAGAGGTAGTGGGTTGCTGTGAGGCAACTTCATGAGGGACGGGTCTGATGACTCATAAAGGCCACACCCCGAGAGGAGGCCATTCCCCATGTTTCTTTGCAAAGATACTTTCAGGCCAGTTTCTTCTTTCTCTTTTCTGACCACAGCCAGAATCTCTTTCTCCACCACAGAGGTCACATCGATGTTGTCCTCCATGTCCTCGAGCCGGTCGGCATTATCACTGAGGTCAAACTTTTCGATCTCTTCGTTGATCCGGGTCAGGTCTTCCAAAGGCAGCCCCGTGGCCGGGGCCACAGGGCAGTTCCCCTTTAGGTGCACCTTGAGGCTGCAGAGATGGATGTAGCTCTTGTGGCAATGGGCACACTTGTGGGGTCGCTCCCGGGTGTGGAGGCGCTTGTGGAGTTTCAGGTGCACAAACTGGGTGAACTTGGCAGGGCACACCTTGCACTGGTAAGGTTTCTCTCCCGAGTGAAGCCGCAGGTGGGTCTTGAGATTGCTGGTGCTGCTGAATCGCTTGTGGCAAACCTACATATGGGCAAACGGGGCAAAGGAGGGAGATGGGAAGACCAGAAGATTAAGAGATGCCAATGGGAGGGGCAAGCTTGCCAACCAACGCCCAGCAACGAGGGACACGAGACGCCTCCCTGTGGCACCTATGGTGTGGCCTTAAGCAAACAAGGCGACGTGGGCACACAGAGCACGAGGTGCTGTTTATTTCCCCTACCATTTTCCACCCACTGGAAGATGGCTGTGTCATTATCTCAGTTCATGAGCAGGGACAGGGCTGTCAGCCTGTGGGAGGGCAGGATCCTTGCTCTGGTTTCAGCTATGAGCTACATGACACGGGAGAGCAACTCCTCAGACATTTTCTACAAAGGTCAAGGGTTCTACCCAGAAAACACGGCCCACCTGGCACTCATGCGGCTTTTCTCCCGTGTGTACCAGGTAGTGTTTCTGTAGGTGGGCGAGCTGAGTAAAGCCCTTGTTGCAAGTCTGACATTTGAACGGCCGTTCTCCGCTGTGCACTCTGAGGTGGACCTGGAAGGAAGCCACACGCGTTAGCTCTGCTCTCAGTCGGCTGGGAGCCCGACCATTTCTGTTCAAGGATTCAGGCACTTATGATGCAAACATCTTAAGAAAAGCATCCAGACAAAGTCTTAAACAGAACACTTTGTTTAGTTTGAGCTGAAGGAACAAAAGTCACTGGCTAGCAGGGACTTTCAACTGATTTTCTAGCCCCATGATTTTTTTATCCAGAAGAAACTCAGGGGAAAACAACTAACTTGTCCCAAGCCACATAGCCAGAAGTGGCAAAAGGAAAGTAAAAGCCACACTGACTAGTCCCAGCCTGGGTCTCATGCCGTTGAAAATGCAATTTATAACCTGTGGAAAGGAAGCTAAATACCACATGTATCTACACTCACTGGTACAGGGCCTGGCAGACAATTGGACTGCTCTATTTCGAGGCCTACCTTCAGATTCGAGAGCTGGCCGAAAGTCTTGGCACAGACGTTGCATTCATACTTAATCTTGCCATTCTGCTTCTTCAGGGGGTAGGGAAGTGTCTTGTAGCCAGTCATGTTTCTCTTGTTTTTAATGAGATTCATGGCTTCATCACTGCTGGGGGCTGCCATCGCCACTGAGGTAGCTTTGGGCTGCACCACGTGCTCCGACGTGGCAGCTGTGCCCGCAGTCGGGGACCCACTGGTGGGGCTGCACGCCTTGTCCTTCATGCTGGCGGCGGCCCCAGTGAGGGAGAAGGCACTGTGGGGCGCCGGGACAAGCACCTCTCGGGGATGCTCGGGCTGAAGCAACCTCCGGGCTCCTTCAGAGGGCAGCGAGCTCGGGAGCGAGGCTGGGTTGAGCATGGGGTGAGGCAGGCTGCCTCCCCCGAGGAAGTTACTGTAGACAGGGTACAGCCTTGGGAAGAGGCCAAAGTTGTTGATGCTGTTGATGTTGCCCACGGTGCTCAGGCCATTGCAATTCATGCCATAGGGGGGTAAGAGGAACTTGGGGTAGGGAGCATTGTAGGAGGGGATGAAGGCTGATGAGAGGTGGGGAGGAGGCGCGTAGCCAGGGTAAGAGCCCAGACCTTCGGTGCCATAGGGAGCGTTCAAGTAGCTGTAAGAGTCCCGGGGCTCCTGGAAGCCAGGAGCCAGGGGCGACACCGTGGTCCCTGGGCTGCTGTGGGGGCTGGAGCTTTTGAGGCTCTGGTCGGGGCTACTTCTCGCTGACGGACTCGGTGTTGTGGAGGACGGAATGGGTGAGTGAGTGATGTAAGTTGGCCTCTCCATCCCATAGGCCAGGGAAGCTTTCAAAAAGTCTTCAGGCAGAGGGGCCCGGATCGGGTAGACCACCCGTGGGTAGAAGGGCACCTCGGGGCTCCCGTTTTTCCTGAAGTCGTCCGTGTCCTTTTCTGAAGTGAAGGGTGAAATGTTCGAACGGTAGAAGTCCTTTCCTTTGGAAGGGTTGGAGTCCAGTTTGAGGATCTCTTTCACGCTGTACTCTCTCTTTGGGACACTCTTTGGGCAAAGTTCATTCTTCTCAGTGCTCTGCTGCTTAGGATGGCTCTGTGTTTGTGCTGAAAGAAAGAAGGGTGGTTACTCAGAGGGGCGGAGAGAACTGAAGTGAAATTGCCTATCTTGCTCACTCCGGGCAAAACTTAGGCCCCAGCTGGCCACAAGCAAGAGACACCTGGCTTCTCACCAGCCCCTCATTCTAGAGGGCTCGGGGCCACTCAGTCCAAAACGCAGCTCCATTTGCTTCTCAGTGAAACGGGGACAATGACAGCGTCGATCGAACAAATAGCCCTATTTGGACTCTTTCGTTTCCGCTGGTAAAAACCTTATGATAGAAAAGTGCTGTTCAAGCCACAACAGGAGCACTTCCATTAAAAGGAGGTGGAAAAATAGTGGGGTGGGGGGTGTCATAGGTTCATAAAAGTCATTCTGATGTTCACAGTTTACCTAAAGGAAATTAGCACTCTGCGAGCTAGATGTGAAAGATTAAGACTCATTTCAAGTAACAAGCAGTCATCAATTTTCGCCTTGATTCTTGTTTAATACGAATTTGATAAAAGCCTATTCAAACTGCCTGTGCCAAATAGATTAGCAACGTGGATGCTACCCCTTCCCCCTGATTTGCTGACAACATGAGAATTTCATCAAGGCTTTGTCTGTTCTAACCAGGCTCCCAGCAATGCTGTCCCCTGGAATCATAAGGCGTGACACAGTCATCCGTGCCAAACCACAACAGGCCCTTCCCAAGCCAGTTCAATTACTTAGAGCACCAAAGAAAACAGGCAGCGAAGATGAAAGCATTTATTCCAAAAGATGGCATATTATTACTTGGTAAGTATACTATTTAGGAACAGCAGCAAAGAGGAGGAGAGTTCCAGGCTCTCCAGGCCATTGCCAGCCCTGCCTCTGCAAACACCCAGACCAAACGATGCCTTCAGGAAAACACCCGTCAGAGCAGGGAAAGCCCAAAAATCCCGGCTCAGCCTGCCCTGGCAATCAAAAGCAAAATACAGCCTGCTTGGACGGAGCCGTGGTTATTGGAGGGCAGGTACTGCAAGCCTGCCCGAGGACGAGGAGCAGGTTGAATGCATCCCCATCTGTGTGTACGGATGCCCTGAGAGGCAGGAGAGGTCTTGGCCACAGCATTAGAAGAGGACAGGTTTGGGAGACCATGCTGAAGCCTCTGTAAAAGTACCATCTGTCGTCTTAAGAAAAAAAAAGTCCCTGTTTGATTAAACTGAGAAAGAACTCCAGGCTTGATATCTGATAGGTCTAGAAATGAACCCTGTGGAACTCCAGATTCTGAACTCTTCAAATCTATTCTCTAGGCTGACAGGCTTGAGAGATTCGATTCCAGTTTGAGAGCCCCGCAGAGAATGTTATCTCCTGCTTGCTGTTATCAGTTACTCCTGGGTGAGCCAGCAGCCCCAGAATAAACAGGGCCCGGATGCTATCAGGGAAGATGCCGATGGGGGCAGTGATGGAAAGCTTGTTGAGGGAGAGGGATTTCTGAAGCCACTAAACCAAAATAAATACCCCCTTATCAGGCCAATATCAGTCTTTCAGTGAGGCCCAGCAGGCAGGAAGTTCAAATTGTCACTTTTGTTTTTTAAAGCTGAAATGGTAAAGAGAGAGAAACTGAGTTGGAAAATGATAGGCAAGGCATCTCACAGCCAGAGGAAGGAATTTTATGGAGGTGAAAAAGAATGATTTGGAGACATCCACAGAGGCCCACGTTAAAAAAAAAAAAAAAAAAAAAAAGACATCTCCCTAATAAAACGAAAATACAGAAACTTCACCGTCATAACTTTCTGCCATTTTTATGTGGCAAATTACATTGAAGTCTCATAACTTTTCCTGTGGCTTCAATACTCCCTTAGTTCTAAAATTCAACAAATGAAAGCCATAAGGAAAAAGTTTAAGTCCATCCACAGCACTGTCCCCCCTCTCTTTAGTCAAGTGTCCCTACTAAGCACCTCGATAATTCGATTATTGAACTGAAACAAAGCTAACGATTAGGCCAAGAAGCAAGAAAGCCGGAATTTACAATTTTCTATGCAAAGTATTTATTTAGCACAGTGCCCGATATATAGGAAACCCACAATACATGTTTGCTCTCTCTCACGCCTTCCTAAAAATAAATTTATATCTTCTTCCAAGACACTATCTGGGGGAAACGCTAGCCCCACTAAGATGTTCTGAGGTGGAAATCATGGAGTCTATATGAAGGCACATTTTAAAAAATCCTCCTTCAGCAGCTGACTAATCAGCGGAGCTGGTGTCATTTCTGACTCTCCCACTCAGCAGCAGCTTGAGTTAACATGAAAAAGAAAATCAAGATCTGTTTTTGTTCTTAAATCTTAAATGGCTGTAGGCGGACGGAGTCATTTCAAGAGTGAACTGCTTCTGAAGGCTCTGAATGGCTTAATTATGCCGACTCACATTTTCGATCTATAATAAGAACCCCCAAGACTACAAGAAAGAACCTAGAAGTTCTGCAGTAGGCAAAACAAAGTCTGTTTTCAACTGAAACTGAGAAAGCAGATTAACATTTAGAAGTCTATAATTTGGTCAACTGTTTTCTAGATGGGCTAGTTAGATAGATAGGAAAAAAAAATACCAAAAAACTTGGTGGGGTAGCAGTCAAACTTAATAGATCTTACTCCTTTTCTTTTGTTTAAAAAAATGCCAATTTGTGATTTCTGGCTAGTTATTTTCCTTGGCCTCAGTTTGCTCTGAATCTGTCCTCAAACTCTACCGACTGAACCATCATGGCCATTAGAAGTGCCCACGGAGACTCTGGCACAGAACTCGGTTGTGCTTGAAGCGCAGAAACCTAACACAACTCACTGGAAGACACAATCTACCTATTAGGCCTGATGAAATAGTGGAAATTTTCCTGATCGGAGTCTCAATCATCAGTTACCACACCTAAGACAACTGGTTTCACAATCGGCAGCAGGAGTGTTGGCTTAAATGTGACTGGTTATTGTTAACTCTCATTCTTTACTAGGAAAACCAGACAATGAAAGTCCCAAAAAACGTTAAACCACCATTTAGAAAAAATTCTGCATAAACAAAAAGGGCTATTTGAGGGAACAAAGGTGTCACTGAACAGTAGACATGAAAGTGGCTTCTGAACACAAAGCACAAGCACTCAAATCTTAAAATATTGTGCAAAGCCTTTTGTTGGAGGAAAAGGCAAGGCCTTTAAAATCTTTCTCTGATTGGCAGAGAGGGAGGGAGTATACAAAAAGCTCCGTGGTTGGTGCAAAGTCACTGAGATGGGTCACCTCAAGTGGAGCTACTGCTTACAAAAAAAAAAAAAAAAAAATCAAAGACTTTCTCTGAAGCCGTGAATGATTAAGCTGAAGGAACGTGAGGAGACCCTCCAGAGGAAGTGAGTTGCAGTGCTGAGAAAGTCAGGAGGGAGCAGCACATCTTCCTGCGGGATGCCCCGTTGGAAGATAAGTTGTCTTTCACCACCAGGCCCTCAGCACCGGGCCTGGCACATCCAGATGGTGAAACAGCTGAAGGGCTTCTGGGATGCCTGGAACTAGGGATATGAATGACCTAGACTCTCGGGAGCACTGAAGAGATGAGGGAAAGGAACCACCACGTTTGGCCAGGGCCTGATCATACCCAGCGTGCTCATGTTGGAAGACAGTTTGTCTCCAAATATTCTAAGACTTCTTCCTGACGCTCAAGGGTGCACTGTGTGTGTGTGTGTCTAAGGAGCTTGAACACAAATTTAAAAGGTGATTCTATGGGGGAGCTCCTTAAGCTTTCATATATAGCCCCAGCTTTTCAGAGAACTACAAACACAGTCTCGAGGTCACAGGGAGACCTAGGTAGTGTGGGACGAGCGCCAAGTAGCCATAGGGTTGGCTTATACCCAACGAGGATAAGGAACTGGTTTGTTAACCTGTCCTAAAGTTTAAATCAAAATTCTAATTTATGTTAATATTAACATTCATTCCAAATGTCTGAAAGGTGATCTGTGACCTAAAACAATTTAGCCTTCAGATAAAGCCAATGGGACCACATGTCAACGATGGATGAATCTGGGTAAAGACTATGTAGGAATTCTTTGCACTATTCTTGCAACTTCTCAAGTTTGAAATGATATCAAAACAGTTACAAAAAACTTCAGCATTTCAGTGCTGAAACTTTTAAACCAAAAGGAGCTAAGGTTTAAAATTGCTTTAAAACTTAGTAGTCTGAGAACACACAACCATAGTTACAACAGGTTGGAATTTTCTGGTAATTCTTAAGTCATTCATGGAGATCACTCGAGAATGACTAAAATAAAGTAGCCCTTTGCAATGAGGTCATGATAGCAACTTTAACCAAATAAAAAAGTAAAAGGTTATAAACCTAAGAAACTGAGAATTTGTGAAGATAAACTGATAGGCGGCTATTGTAATACTGATCAGGAGATCAGATGATTAGGTTTTTACCATAAGGAAGGAAGCTAAGATAGAAAATCTTTAGAGTTACCCATTTAGAATAATATTTGAAAAAATTATAGCTGTGAGTTTTTCTAGAAACAATCTCACATGTTCCACATCAGACTATAACTTGATAACCAAATGTGCATGTCTACATTATTTCAATGCACATTTTAAGCACCAGCAAATTACCACAAACCAGGCAGTCTGTGGTACACGCGGCAGTGCTTGCATACTTGGCGTGTCAGGACCAATCTCCATTATACCCCTCCCTGCCCCCTTTTGAAAAGATTAGAATTGGACGTTTATTTCCTTCCTTTAACTTTCTGAATTAAATACTCAGAGTAGCTCTTAAGATTTTTTAAATGATCAAGTTTCCTAATAGGGAATAGGGACTAAAAAATTTTTTTCCTCTTCCTAGTCCCTAGTTTAAGCCACCTACTTGGCCTAAACAGATGAAGCCATATAATTAAACAACATGTTATTAGCTCATAGGGGCAGAACTGACATTGCTGGCATTTTTTATTTTTTTGTTCTGTAATCCACTTACTGAGATTCATCATTGTCAGCTCTCCGGGATAAGGGTAGTGAAGCCTTTCCGCAAAGTCCCGGCAATACCACACAAGAAGCTCCTGGTTGGCAGGAATAGGCTTAATGGTGTAGAAGTAGATGTTCATTCCGTTCTGACACGCAGCCAGGTTTTGCTCCCGGGCAGAGTGCGCCGGATTCACATAGCGCATCCAGTTGCTCTTCTCCTCCTTAAAGCCGTCGATGAAGTGGTGAAGCTCCCCTCTGGAATAGATCTGTCCCAAAGAGAAGACACACGTGTAAAAGAAAGCCAGACCCAAAGCAATGGAAAGCTTCCACGGCACCTCGAAGAATAAACACGGCAAGTACCCTGTGTGATTTCTGGTCCCCTGTTGCCTAGCTAGAAAAAGAACCAAATCGGTTTAGCCAGAGTAGTCTTGAATCAGCAGAAATGAGGGCGGAAACAGGTAAGGCACATTTTGTCAGTTACCTTTTCCATTTCAGTTTTATGGTCTTTTCACGTGTGGGGGAAAACAACAGAAGAATGAAACACAAGATTTCATTTAAGGAGCTGCTTCAGACGGGTTAAACTACCGCAGAGTACTACTTTTGCCAGAGCAAAGAATGGCAAATGGGCGACGCTACCAACTTCAGTTCTGATTATGCTGACTTTGAATGCTTTGAGTCACTGGGTAGAAGACCAAGCCGACTGAGTACGTCAAACCACCGAGTCTCCACTTTTCTATGGCCCCTGTACTTGCCGTTTCTGACACCCCCGCCCAAGGCTTCAACTATGCAAACATCCTCCACCCCCAAGCCTCCAAGTCCACAAGTAACACTTGCTCATATGAATACTTGGAACCTGGCCTTTTTGTGGAAACACTGGGTGGGGCAAAGGTGAACTTCACCTGCCATAACAAAGTGAATACCGGGCCAGAAGCCAGAGTTTGACAGTCTACTGAGAAGTCACTTTTCCTCTTGATAAACAGGTTGGGCCTTGTGCTTTTCTTTCAAGTCAAAGAAGGGGAGAGAGAACCCTCTTATCTGTGAGGAGGTTGGCTAAAATGTCACTCAGAGCCACAGGCATGAGTTTTTGGAAAAATAGGAAGAAACGTCGCAAGAAAAGAAAAGGCAACGCAAAATCAAGAAATCAAAGTTTGCCCTATGGTAATACTCCTTCTGATTAACAGATGCACTCAGGCCACTGGGTAAAAAGGCGAGGTAAGAAGAGGAAAAATGAAAATACACATTCCTACTGAAACTACTTTATAAACTCCTTCCCCTTCCACAGAAAGTTTCTCTTTCTCCCTCTTTTTAAGACCTACCACTTTTTCTTCAGACTTAAGATATTTCCATATAATCAATACCTGGTTATCTGCAACTTGTGGTCTCCAAGTAGTTGGGCACTGTTCGTAGCAGAAAGTTTGCTCTAACCCGACAGACAGCAGGTTACTGCTTTATCCTTAGTCACATACTGACTATGTCAGTCTATAAATCGTTGCTGTCTTTCACTCCAACGTTATCAGAAACGAAAAGGAACTCTGTCCCTTTAACACGCGCAGTAAACACCAGAATCACTTTCTTTTAAGAGTAACTTCCTGTAAATTGTGAAGGGGGAAATACATGTGGCTTCATCAAAGCAGCTTGTGAGAGCTTTTGCGGTGTGTTTTGTTAAGAGAAAATGGAACAAGGCTGGGTGAATTCTGCTATCAAGTTTGTTTACTCTGATGTGCAAACTTCCAGGAACACGGGGTTCCATCTCTCTTGCACTCTTCGCTGGGCGGAAACTGCTTTCTAAAGCTACGGGTATGCTGATTCCAGTCAGCCTTCCTCGGACTACAATTTACTGTATACTCGTTTAAAAACAGAAATGTCGATGCCATGAAGTCACACACGCACACACCCACCAGAAAATAAAATAAGGCATACGTCAAATAAACACTGCTCCCTGTCACCTCACTGCATTTCCATATATTATCAGGAAGATTAAAAACGTGCTGACTCATAGTACAGTTACAAGAAATGTCACTGGTTTCTCAACTTGAACATCCCTTCTCTTCTTTGACTGTGTAATTTGCATGAAACTTTTTCTTTCCTCACAACAGATGTTCATATTCCTGCCAGCCAGATCAGGATGCTTTTAACAACATGTGGGAAGTTATCTCCTACAGTATCCTTTGCATGTGAAAGACTGATTCAAATAAATCCTCCCAAGGAAAGCATTTCACTTACTTACAGTCAATCTTTAAGGTACCAGGGCACTGGGACAGAGATAGGAGGGTCTCGAGTATTCTTGCCTTTTTTCAAAATGATCATGCATTAATGAGACTTACCCTGGAGTGTCTTCATTCACACCTTTAATGCCAAGAGCTACACACCTCCATGGCTCATTTCTGAGAAGGCTTTATTGGCAATAAAGGCAAAAATGCCCTCATTTACATTTTGCCCATTATAAGTCACGTAGTAAATATATTTTAAGCATGAATAGTCATTAAATAAAAAATTGTGAGCACACCATTCTTAGCGAACAATTCTGAGTCCTCTCTTTTGCTCGGTAAACAGTAAAATAAATTTCTAAAAACACAAACTTCCTGGATTATAAAAAATCTTGTTTCTTAGGAATAGCTTCTGAATGATCCCCAAACAGAAGTCTTTTATAAAGATAGTTGTCCAAAAGACATAAACGTTCTAGGTAAATATTGACCAAAGTAAGTATAATCCAATTTTTGTTGTTAACATGCAGCTGTTTCTTAAAAGAATTCAAATAATGGTTCCCTAGTAGTCGTGTACATTTTAGGCAAGTATATACAAAAAAATTACTTTTAAATGTAGTAAGCATATCTCTATTTTTCAATTGAGGAAACTGAATATCCTAGAGAGAGCTATGGGAAGATGGAAAGCAGTCTGGTTTTTTCTCTGCTCACTCCTAATTCAGGATCTTTTTACTCAAGGATTCTGTCTAATTAGTCCACCGTTCTAACCCTGATATTCCAAGCGAAATTGTATTGGCCAGACTTTTTGGCTGGATGTTATAGGAAAGCTTATCATCTTGGATGATCGTAAGCATTGTCCTTCTGCTATGGGAGTGACCTACATACTGTCAAATCCAATAGTTTTATGGTGCAGATGCATTTCAACAGGACTAGTCCTGTGGTCCATTTCCATTCCCCTAGTGCCATCTTCCACCCATCCTTCCTTAATGGCACTTATATTTTCAAGAGAATTTATTTATGATTACTCTTCCATTCAATTAGAGTTAACTCAGCAAGAAATCAAGAAGGGGCGACATCTAAGGCTTGGTGACTCATTACTACTTCCTTGCAGAGAAATGCAAATGAGCCTTCCCTTGAAGCAAGCAGCAAACTGTTTCCTTTCATCACAAAGCTCTAATGAATTGCAAAAATTAAGATTCACATATAGTCCATATCTCTAGCCCTAACCACCTACCTATAGGCTCTGTTTCCAGGACCAGACATTTAACCAGTTTCATCATGCTTAGAATTCCCTATGCCCATGGGGACCCTGAATACTTGTGGTGAGCCCCAGGACAGGTTGAAAAAGGAAGTGACCCAGCAATTCTAGCTCCACTTTTTTCCGTAATACATAATGAGTCTGGGACATTTTTCCCTACTTACCCGCCAAAAATATTTCCTGTTGGCGTTCTTGGGAACTGTATCATTGTTGTAGATTTCACCTATTAGAGGTCCAAAACGGGTTCCCTTTGGTATGTATTCTTTACTCACCACTCCAATAACCTAAAGGGGGTAAAACATACAAAACAATTACTTTAGCTGTAAGATATTAACCAATCTTTTTATTTCAACAAATGGAATCGTCAAGTGGCAATTCAACCAACAATGATGAAATTACGATAGGGAGAGCAGGCATTAACGGTGCCTACATAATTAACAAAGAGCTTCACCTTAGGGAAGACCACCTTTTAAAGTTCCAGATCATAAGCAAATACTCAACCAAGCATTAAAATAGTCTAGAGGATTATTCTCCAGTGACTGAGGGTCCTTTATTTCTATTATTACTTTCTATGCTAGAAGAACAGAGAGGGTAACTATTCTGTTTTAGAGTAACAGTCAGATACTGCAGAATAGGACCGTCAAGATCTGACCTTTTCAGTCCGCTCTTAGTTTCCTATTTCTCCTTCTCCCTCAAACCATAAACACAGTGTACTTGAGGGGAATAAAATAGTTTTAACCTCAGAAACCAAAATAACGCTCTTTGGTTGTTCCACAAAGGCCTAAGGAACCAGAAACCAAACACATTATCATATTTTTTTCATTCCAGATGAGGCTTTTTTTTTTTCATAGCTTGTACATTCTCTTTAACAAATAAAGGTCTTCCAAGTAACTTTGTTCCTCTCTAGCATCTTCTACTCAACAGTGGTCAAAAGTCTTCCTCTGAAATGAAATTTATACTGAGGAGAGCTGTGGGTTCTAAGATCTAAGGAAATGACCTTCTCAGACTGGATGTATCACACATTTTGACTTTGTAGGGCCTTACTAAAGAAACATGTTAACTATGCTGGTTCCTCCTTGATCGTAAATTTCTTTAACGGAGTAAAAAAAAATTACCAACCACGAATCAGGAAGCAATTCATCACTATTCAGAAGAACTCCTCTGGAAGGAGCCCTTTACAACATTTTGCAGTTAGTTTTGTTTTGGCTTTTATTCACTCGCTTTTCCACTTTTATATTCTTCTCATCCAAAACAGCCTATGAATTACGTACTGAATACCTTACTGAAATGGACCAAGAGGGGAGGTAAAAGATAATATTTATTTCCAGTTTTTATTATCCCTGGTGGCTCCTATGTAATTGTGTACCTGAAACAGTAGGCCCAAATATTCCAATCAATAAATGTCCACAGTGGAATCCAAAATTCTGGTTATGATACACACTGATACCCATGAAATCAAGAATTTAAACCCCTGTTTAAAACGGATACAGACTGAGCACACCTACATGGCTGTGTCAGACCAGTCTTTCTCATGTACATTTCTTATCAACCAATGATTTTTTTTCTAACAATTTAGTATGCAATATACAAGCCAATGGAGCATAACCCGACTGGAAAGACAGAAAAAAAGCAAATTTCCTATACCTAACACAAGTTGAAACAAGGTTGGTGAGCTAGAGTGTTATTTTTGGTCCTTTATGAATTTCTGGCAGAGAGCTGAAAAAAGCAGATGTTCATTTCATCCTCCTCCTCTGCATTCATTTACATTTATCTGCCCTTTCGATAACAGTTTGTCGTTATTGGTATTTGTTGGCAGTACAACTAGTGGGCACAGGAGTACCTCAGAATAGTCTTGAGATAAAAGCAGATATTAGAGCTGAAGCAGACTTAGCAATTCAGAGGCTCATTGCTTATGATACATTATTGAACCTAATTAATTGGAAAAATTCATGGAATTGACTTCTATGACACGCAAATCACTTGGCATTCATATTTGACTGATTATTCCATAATATTAAAATGACAAACAAGAAAAACAAATAATGTCATTTGTTGGTGAGCCAATAATTAGCAGTTGATATTTTCAACATATCCACTTTAAAGCAGTAATTTTAAGAAAGGTACTCAACTGGTTCATCAACTTTGTTTTAAATTACAGTCTCTTGCAGACAGCCTCTCGGGAGTCAGAGCTTGATTACCAACAGGTAGCATTACATTGAGCTCAGGGTTTTCTTCCGAATAGCCATTCTTTAACCTACGAGCCTCTTGGTCTTCAGTTATCAATCTTACACTAAGGAAGCACATTAACATTTCCTCATGCTCAAAAAGAAGTCAACTAGAATCTTGTTCCTACAAATGAATTTGTGGAAAACATAAGCCACCCAACACCTATCTGAGCACTGCTATGGGCCCATCACAGGGGAAGCTACGAGGCAGTGCTAGAAATAGCTCTTGCCATTCATCACCCTACAAATGCAATTCAGCAGGCAAGACGGGAGAACAATTAAAAAGAGGGTCTGTGGTGGAAGAGGGGTCTATGAATATCCTCAAGCCCCAAACAAATAAAAGAGCCTCGATATTAGATTATCTTTACAAGGGGACAGAACCCTAATATTTTAAGTTCCTATTACACAGAGCCATAAGGTACATACAAATTCACACATATGGATAAACAGAGACACGAAATCATACAATTTTGAGGTTGGAAGGAATTGTGTAGCTTATTCATCATCTATACCCATTCCCAGCCTGTACTCCAATACACAATAAACAACTTCATCTCACATCCACGTCTGAGACATTATTCAAAGAGGACATAAGAGGTGCAACTTTAAGACCAGGTAACCGTGGAGGGGCGTAGGAACTGGGGTTGTTTGTAATGGGAAGCGGAAGACCAAGTCATAGCTCTCCCTCTGGGCCTGGAAAGACCCAGACGTGAATCTTAGCCAGCAACATTCTACCTCGGAGCAAGCACATGATACAGAGGGGCCTGGAGTGTGCCTTGAATTTTGCAGTGCTAAAAAGACGAATTAAGAACGTGTTCACCTCGCTCAGAAAGGAAACTTCACTGGAACTGACCAGGGTCCTAAAGAATGACTGCTGGGGACAGGATGCTGTGTCCCTTCCCTAAACCTATCAGCTAGAAGATGGGGGCCTCAACACTCCCTTGTCCCCAGCTCCTACACGGTGCTCATTCTGTGTGGAGCTGACCCCTCCGCCACCTGGGCAGGTTTGTTTCCATCATGGCTTCAGTGACAGAACACACCCTGACGTCTGTGGCTTCCAGACAAAAAACAGGGCTTGTTTTCCATTTTACAAAATGAAGATTTCACAACTTAGAATAGGTTGAGTGGGGATGCTGAATGAAAGTCAGAAGCAGGGAGAATATGTTTTTTTTTTAAAGCAAATTCCTCCTTGAGGGACTACTATACACACACACACACACACACACACACACGTACACACACACACACAGAGCAGTGGGTTTTAAGCAGAAACATCACTCAGGTCTAAATGTGGTAGGAACATCCCCACCCCAAATTACCTTAAGACCATTTTAATTACTAGCTATCTCTCCCCCCTCCCGGAGTCTCCCCCCTCATAAAAATGACTCATTCCATTAAAATTCTATTTTGAATATAAGGATATTTGCATTGAGATAACTACAACTCTGTGGTGGACTAAGACTTCAGCCTGTAATTCACCCCATTTTTTAAAAAGGGGTGGAGTGAATCGAGATGTTTTTGGAAGGTTTCCTCCTTAATTATCTTTATATTAAAGGAAACAAGGTAACACATCAGTAGTTTGTCTCCCAAATAAAAGGCAGTATGAAGAAGAGGGAATTGTATGTTACGGGGAGATACTTTTTACAGATGGCTTGAGTTAATAATGGACTTCAATCAAAATGGACACTGAGTGAGTCGCCTGTGGGCCTGATGTTTCTCACCACACGACTTCAGGAGGTCAGACTCACAGAACCACAGCGCCTCGTGAATGCAAGCAACCTCAGTACGGGCTACTGCTTCTAAAATATAAACGTTTAACTTGATCTTTCTGTATTCAAGTATTCATAGAAGATTATTTCAGGAGGACAAGGGGAAAATCCCCCTAGAAGAATAACCTATCAGTTAAGAAAGTTTTAAACGTTTTGAATAGTATGTCTATATTTGGTTTGAGTTCTGGAAATAGGAAGTAAGAACCACCTCATTAAAAGTACAGAACGATTCTACACCAAATCTAAAAATGAGGGTCAAGATCAGAAATATGGTCTGTATGTTTTGTTTTTAAACCAAAAAAAAAAAAAAAAGGTGCTGACACATAGCACAAATTCATAATGAAAAATGGTCTTGTTAAAAAAAAATCCCCAAGTCTGTCAGCACAACAGTACATAATGTTAAGCTCTTCTGCTACTTAAATGAACACGTTTAAAGAAGGGCAAGATAAATCAGTCAGATAAAGACTACACGTACGAAGGTTTTTTTCCTATTTCCATAGCTCGTGGGACTGAAAGGGCTAAGTGAATAATGATACAGTAAACATTTCATCAATCCTGAAGGTGTCTGTTCTAGAACTGGTTTGCAGCTATCTCGATGGCTCAATTCCACAATCCTCTTTCACCACCTTAAGGGAGCTGTCCTTTCCCAAAGTCCAAAAAGGCAGAAAGGAGAAACAAAAAAACACAGGTACAAATTCCAGAGTAAGCTTAAGACAGCATGACATTTAAGTTGGCTTTCTGGTTGTTTTCATGATTAGGGACTGAAGATGTACTATTTTATTCAAGTGTTTCAGTTAAACAAAGTATGGGAAAATAGGCTAAGAGAACCCTGATTTCTTACTAGGTTCGTTCTGAAGGACCGTCTTTGGGAATATAGGCACTGTGTGGCTTTTTGGGTGCTGAATACACTGAAATAGGGAGTTACGTGTGCACAGAAAAAAAAAACCAAGCTTAATAAAGGATCAGTCTGAAACATGTTAAGACGATAAATAAAACCACAGTGACACCAAGAGGGGCCAGTGTAGCATAATCAAGAAGCAGTGGCTGGGAAAGTCAGAAGAATTTTGCTCCAAGTCTGGCCTCTGGCTCTCACTGTACACTTTGAGTAAGTGACTATCTTTCTGAACCCTGGACCAAGTGATCCAACGGCATTACTTCCCTTAATTATGATTTTAAGTAGAATGATGGAAATTGAAAAACTTAAGCTAAGAGCTGAACCGAGGATAAGAACATTATAGAATTAAAAGGCAAAGATGACCCACAGAATGGAGGTCTTTATTTCAGTCCCAATGAGCTGGACAGGGCAACACAGCACAAATGAATCCTACGAACAAACCAGTATCTGGTCAAATGCGATATGCTAAAAAACACACTACAACTTTTAAAGCCACAGCCAAACTTTAAATACCCAAACAAATCCTACATTGATTCCATGGGCCACATATTAAGAGACTTTCTACTGAGAAGAGTGTTACTTTCAGAAAGAGGTATAATTAAGGTTGACCTCTGGGGTTCAATTTTTGGTAACGTTCATGTACAAACACACTTAAATTTTGCTTTTTATAAAATCTGCCTCCACTCTCCCAGCAGGAAAAAAAAAAGGTTGAGCTTTAATGAAGCTCAAAGCAGAGTTGCTCTATTTAATTTCAGACAGCTGAAGTCTGCCCCCCAACTAAAAACACTGAACTCAGACACACAAACAGGAAAGAGACACGGTATTTCCCAAACAGGCTGCCCGACTCCTTCAAATGCTGTTTCTTGGGGAAGGAGGAAAGCGGTCTGATACAGCTGGAATGAATCGTCCTAGTATCAAACTATGAATCCTGACAGCAAATGATCCCCTTTCCACTACTTTCTGAAGGCAGTAATGGAACTGACAGTGACCTGTGGTAATGGAGAGGGGTCGATTCCTTCAACTGAGCCCAGTAGTAGACAAGTTAAGAGCCCCTACAGTAGCTGAATTCTCAAAACAAGAGGTGGTTCTGCAAGTTATTTCACAGCTAAACATCACGCCTCGCTCTCATCATTATATAAAAGGGTAAACACAAATCCTTTGCTCATTCCAAGTTCGGGGTTTCAGCCCCTTTGAAACAACAAAGAGTGCACCCACTTCAGAGGCCAATAAGGAATCGGCCTGCCAGCCTGGCCAGAGGAAAGGAGCAGCCACAGACAAACGGTGGTTGGCTCTGAGCTCACCCGTTCAGAGGACACTTTTACATGAGCCTCTTCTTGATTTACACCATCACTTCAGTTCATAAACACGTCAAGGTTAGGAGAATATTTTTAGAAACCCAGCTAATAAAGCTGGCTCATTAAAAAGAATAAAGCCATCTAATGACCAAAAGGAGACAAAAGAAACAGGAAAAACTTTTTTTCTAAGAAAAAGTTTTCTCTTTCACAAGCTATTGTACAATGGCGGGACGAGGGCCAGTGAGTCCAGAGTGGCCAGTAGCTTTCTGGAAGCTCACTGACAATTTTCCCCACCCCGTGCTGTAGTTCAGCTTTTCCAAGACGTGTCAACTTGCCAAAAGACTGAACTGTTTACTAATTAGTATGGAACAGCAGAGAGCTGGAGGAAGTGCAAGGGGACCAACTTAGGGAAAGAGAAAGCAATGAAAGAGGTGAATTAAGTGATCAATTATTTACTGATACTTACAGATTGCCACAGATATACGAGGCCTCAAGGGCAAGTAGGGAGATTTGGGGGCAGGTGCCAATCTTCTACAGCAATAAACCAGAGGCTTACCTCTTTGCTGTTTGCAGAATGTTTGAAAAGCAGATTCCTTGGTAAGGATGCCTCTGCCTGGACCGAAGTCCCTCCGTCAGCGCCAGAATCCCAGGGGTGGTCATTCACAATGTATGTACACTTCTCTTCAAACTCAGCCTCTGTCCACAGAGTCATATCTGCGTCCTCCATGTCCATTTTCATGGTCCCCTCGGTCCCCTCTGCCAACTCTTGAAACCTCACAGCACTGAAACTACACTTCGGGGCAGCCTGGAAGAGAAGAGGCAGGCCTTTAATCCCCATTGTCCTGTGGCTCCCTCGGAGAGGTTATGACTAACACAGTAGTCTGGAGACTTTAAAAGCAGATGCAGAGCGCTGGGTACAGTTGAGTAAGAGCCAAAAGCCGTATAAAGAAGATTGCCTTGAAGAAGCAAGGTCTTAAAATGCTCCTCTTAGATTAAAAAAAAAAAAAAGTGTAGCAAATTCACTGGGGAAGAAAGAAAAAAAAAAAATGAACAGAACCATCTCAACACTCCCTGGCTTTACCTCTCACAGCAGAAAAATGTTGTGGGCGCTCAGTCCTATGTCCCAGATCGCCTGGGGTCATGGCCGCCAGACCCTCAGCGCTATGGAAAAGCTGCCTCAGAAAAGTGTCACAAACAAGGAGAGGAAGAGGAAGGAGCTCTGTCTGCCTCTGAATGAAGCTAAAAATGGAAAGCGCGTGTGGTGCAGGAGCGGAACCCAGCCTGCCTTTTCCAAATGGGGAAGACTGAACTTTCCCACCAGCTCCCAACGCAAAACAACTTTCAAAACAACTCGTGCCCCCACCCCCCCTGCTGCCGCTCTCTTTTATCCTCTTGCGTGGAACACTGAAAAGGGCTGCATCCTGCCAGCATCACTGAGCTGCAGCCTCTCAGAAAGCGTTTGGACCACAGGAAAAGAGGAGGAAGAATGGGTGAAGGGGGAAAGCTCCCCGAGGATTCTTTGACTTGTGGGCATCTGACGACAAATGGAAAAAGCAAAAACAAAACACAAAATGGTTCAATAGAATTCCCTGGAGAGAATTCCTTTTAGGAGCCCTCAGCTACAAATAGCACTTTCCATTTAAATCTGAAAGTGGACATATTCCCAGAAGTCACTGATGTGTTACAGTTTACTGTAACTAAAGTTGTAACAAATACAGAAGACTACCAGGAGCTTCCACTTGAAAATTGATAAGGATTTTCCGGCAAACTCCCCCTCACACGCAGGAAAAGTGCTTTCCAAAGGAAAAAAAGGTGAACAACTTCTGAAATGTTTTCCCATATAGATATGTTTGATAAAAAGTAGGAACATGGGTATCATCCCCATGTAAGAACGTCTCCTCTTAAGAATAAACATCACACTCTGTGAAGTCCTTCAAGGTAGCTTTTACATTCTTCTATTTTTTTTCCCTAAACATCATGCTCTTTTTTTAAAAAAAGTCAGATGCCAAGTTGTCCTTCCTCAGTTACAATGTAAACAAGCTTATTTGTATTTAGTTCCAACATACAGAGTCATGATGCCAAATAAATGTTAAAATAAAACAAAATTTAAAAATGAAGCCAAGCCGGCGTAGTTACTTTGTATGACGGGGGGGTGGGCAGGAGCCACTACCGAAATTTCAACGAATTGACAATGATGCCTAGAACTGAAAGGGTTAATGATTCATAAGGAAAAAAGTCTTATAAATGTTTGACAGTTCTAAGTGCCCTAAAGCAGAAGCATTTCTGGTTTCTACTGAGACTACGCTAGCAGCAAAAAAAAAAAAAAAAAAAAAAAAAAAAAGTTTTCAGATCAATTTCAGAATTAAAAACAAGATCAAGTTCCTTACCAAGATCGTACCCACACGTTTTTCCAAGCCAATATCCAACATCTGAGATGAGTGTCGCTCATCGCTACACAGTCCGCATTTCCTCCGCGTCCCCCCGCGGGTGAGGACTGACGCGCACCTCGGCGGTGCCTCCTTTTCTACGGCCGCCCGGGCGCCCGCGTCCCGGCTGTCGGCGGCAGACAGGTGCTGCGCGCTGCTCTGCCTCTGCGCAACACTGGAGGGCCGAGTGTCACGGCAGCACTTTCAGTCTGTGTTAACCAGACCGGCGGCTCCTTTCCCCTCCCTGCTGATTTCCCATCCCTCTGATTCACTCCCACCAGCGCCTGAAGAGGGGGCGTGGCCGCACCTGGCTCAGCCCAGGGCTTTCCCCCGGATTGCGCGCCGCCAGAGCTTCCTCTCTCCGCATGTGAATTTCAACATTTACTTGGAATCTTCCTACTTCCCTTTGAAGGCGCTTAACCTCAACGTTGACTCGGGCTGTATTGTATTCTAAATACTCCAGACAGCCCTCCTTCCTCCTGAGGCTTTCTAAGGGGGCGCACGTTCCTTAAATCAAGGGAAGCCTGAAAATGACCTAAAAATGTTCTAGTTCCTCGCTTCCAATCCACAGTTTACCGAATACACAAAACTTACTTGAAAAGAGCAAGTGAGATTATTTTTGCGTCTAATGTAATAAAATGTAGCTGTCTGGTCCTCAAGCTGTTGCCCATGAAATAAGTTTTCGCACAAAAAAAGTTGTAAGCTTCCTTTTCTCCTGCTAACTAACGTCCGTTCGAATTTGGCAGAACTAACTTCCCTCTTTCAACTATTTAGTAAACAGGGAATTAGGAAAAAGTTATAATCCTACAGATTACAATTTCTTTGCCTTTTCTCTCCACCCCAAGACCCGAAGCCAGACTTCCGAGGAGCGTGCACGCGGAGTGTGGAGCATTACCGGTCTCAGTTAAAGGGAATGTTGAACTGGTCACTAACAAGTGGAAGGCAGACGGAGGCAGCAATTAGTGGGGCTCGTTCGGAGCCCTGTCCGGCTTTTCCTCTAGCCCCCGTCAGTCCTCTGTTGAAGGAAGGACATCCTGTGATGATGGCATACAATGTCCTGTTTGTTTATTATTAAGATCGTGGACCTTGCATTCCTGCTTCTCATTACAAAACAAACCAGATGCTTTACTTCCTTCAATGGTCTTGTGCCTTCAGCAAGGAATCCTCTAATTCAGAGAAACAATGATGTAAAGGATCCATTTATAGCAAGCACCCCACTACAATTACTGTTTAGATCACTGAGACCCAAGTCTCCCACTTTTCCTGCTTGTTTTTAAAACCATCCCTCCTTCTAACTTAGGCTGCACTGTCTTTTCTAACATTTTAAGTACACGTGTGCGTACACACCCACATCCACACACTCAGTGCCACCCTAATGATACCAACTTAGTCATACAATGAAGTGGACATTGGAGTATTTGTTTACAGGAAGAAACAAAACAAAGAGAAATAAAAGCCCAATCCCGTCATAAAAATATGTCTGTTTATCTTTAAACTTTCTTTTCTCTCTTTTAGGAGACTTTCCTAGAATTTTTTTTTGGGGGGGGGAGGCAAAAGATTATTTGCCAGGAAATGGTATTTGTGTCTCAAGTCCTCCCACCACCTCTGTAGCACAGAACAATTAAATTCCCACTAGGGGACATAAGTAACACACACTCCCCGCTTAATGCCTGGTGACCTGCTATGACACGTTATGCCAGAGGGGACGCTAGCACCAAGAGGAAACAGGGCTTTCAGGGGGCAGATGTGCTGGGGGTATGAAACGGAATGAACAATTCCTAAAAGAGTTCTCAGAAAGCTCCAAGATGATAATTAAACAAGAGAAATCCAGCCTTCTTGAGAGGCTTTATTAACTGACGCTGAGTCAGCACCACAATGGACAGAAAAACAATGTAGTCATACCCAAGGCCGGCCTGCTGTTCAAACAGTCTCGCCTGCAGATGTTAAAGAGTATTTCACTTCCCTTTTAGAAGCAAACTCCGTTCTTAGGCCACATACACCATGCAAGGGCTGGTGAGTCAACCCCGATGGAGTAAGGGAATAGGCAAAAAGTTGGATATTTGAGGTGGGAAGAAGCTATTTCAAGCCAAATATTTACTTTAATGACTGGAAGATGCCAGTGAATCAACTCACTGTTAATTAATATCAGCCTGCACTCACCTTCAGAGGTGGCGAAACGGGCTTGAGTCTAAGGAGGACACAAACTTCAAATACCAGTATGGGGCTTAGCCAGGCCACCCTAAAATTAGTTCCAGGTGTTCCAGCTGAGCTGGACAAGGCCACGAGTGGAACTTTAAGTAAATTTTGAGACACAGGGTGTTGGAATATAAAGTTCTTTGCATGTTTGCTTCTTGTCTCAAAATGATTATCAAAAACCACCCAACCACGTTCATTGCAATTATAGCAGTCAAGGATAGGCAATAATGTAATTCAAAATGAAAAATGCAACAAAGGAGGACAAAAGGAAAGGAGGCATGCCCCATAACAAGAAAAAGCATGTACACAGCCACATTTAGGTATTGTCCAGCACAAAAATTATAAAGGGGAAGAAAAGGAGGTGACCTTCTGAACTTCATTCGCTCCTTCTAGAAGGCCCGAGCATTGCATTTAGAATGCTGACTAAAGCAGGGAGACGTTGGCATCCGTACAGCTGCACAGAGAGAGCTATCTGAGCCTGCCACTGTCTGGAATCTGAAGTCTCAAAATGTTTGTTTCTAAGTAATAACTTGGTGCATTTTTAGTCACTATATTATTTCCCTCCCTGTTAGAACGCCAAAAAAAAAAAAAACCTCAGTTACCTTTATTAATCAGCATTTCTGTGGCAGAGTTCTCGCATTAAGAGTGTTCACAATGGCAGCAAATCATGAATGATCCAAATAGCTGGGCTCTCAGAAACCCCCGGCTATTCCCTTTGATCGTATCAGCACGATGCAGAGCAAGCCCAAGCCATTTCGTCTCAGCTACTGGGTCCGTCCTCTCCTCGGGTGGGTTGGGAATCGCAATGGAGGCGGCCAGAGACTGCAGAGGA
The DNA here is from genome assembly GCF_037783145.1 of Equus przewalskii. Taxonomy (NCBI): domain Eukaryota; kingdom Metazoa; phylum Chordata; class Mammalia; order Perissodactyla; family Equidae; genus Equus; species Equus przewalskii. The sequence continues at coordinate 55,901,662 of NC_091839.1, read as the reverse complement.
AGACTATTGTAGAATGAAGGGAAATTGAGCACTGAATCTGGAGACCCGACTCCCCTTGGGAAGAAAAAAATTATTTTTTCCTAAAGAAAGTAAAAAATAGGATGAAATGTGCCCAAGATGAAATGTGTTTTCATTTTCTAATTCAACTCCTGCTATACCCAAACAAGGTCAATGACAGACTAACCACATCAAGAGAACACCCCCCCACCCTCTTCTCTCCACTCCCTACCCACCCACCCACCCTACCCCCCACACCCATTTCCCACTTCCTGTAAGTTAGGCATCTTCACGCTGGTAAACATTTGGGGACCAACTGTAAGCTGGAGCTCTGAAAGAGGGGCACCTCGGCTTTGAAACCCTCCCACATGTCTCAAAGCCAGGCTGAGAATGAGAGGGACACTTGGTTTTTAAACTTTAACAGCCTTTTCTACTCAAATCGCTGGGCTTGGCTTTCTGGCTGCCTTCTTTTTCTAAAGTTGGACAAGAAGAGCAAGTACGTGTGTGAGTGAGAGAGAATGTATGCATGACACATGCTATGTTACAATGCAGCGTGTGTGTCACTGGTATGATATGTGTATGATATGTGTCAATGATGTATTGCGTCAATTTAAAAATAGCACAAGCCTGCCTTCCCCTGACACAGCTCAGCATCCCCACACTTGGACAAACATATTCAGGGCCTAAACCTTGATGATCCTAGGGGGCTGTGGATGTTTTGAAGTGAGGTCAGTGTTTTGACTTCCCAAATAAGGGAAACAAAAACTAAGTAAACTGAAGAACCAAAGTTGAGCTCCCTTGCCTCCCTGGGAATAAAGATCTGTTAAGTACCAGCCGGAGGACTTTATAGAACCCACACGATGTCTGAGGTCTCAGCATTTACAGAACCGCCTGCGTGTCATTGTACCTGAGTGTCTTTTTAGCCCCTCATTAGACAGACGTTTGTGTTCTTATTGAATCATTTATATATTTTAAAATTATTCACTGAGTTTGACATCCACCAACTTAATAAATCACAGCAATTATAATCACTTCCTATGATGTGTGGGGAAACCAAAGTAGGTTTCCAAGATTTCTTTTTCTTCCTGATTATGTTGTTATTTTAGTGACTATTCAGACAAGAGGGGGATTTAAATTTCTGAAAAGCCTGTGGGGAAGGACATGGGAAGGAAGACCATTTCTGAACTCAAAACACATTTTCGAATCTTACTTTTGGTGGGAAAAAAGCAGTAAAACTGACCTAACAAAAGGCAAAATGTGGACTGTACATAAGGGAGGAAGGAGCCGCCAGGGAAAGTGCACATTCTGAAACCCAGCTTTTTCTTTCCGCTTCTCTTTATTTAGGGAGGAGAGAGAGTGGCTTCCACGTAAGAGAAGGAAGACCATGCTCCCTCCTTTCAGTGGGAGGAGAGGCCACACTGAGAGACCGAAGGACCCAAGGCGGAAATAAAAAGGGAGGTTGTCGATAGGAGAGTTTTACTAGAGTAAGATGAAAGAGAGGTGAGTTGGCTTAAAAACAAAGGTGAAAGGATGAGCAGAAACAGCAGCTGGAAGAGCAGCTGAGAGGCCGGGAGAGCCAGCGTGGGCAGGCGCTCTCCTCACGGAACAGAAGAAGTGCCCCATGGTCGGGCGCGGGCTGCATCCCCGAAACCACAGAATGTTTCACAAAGGAGCGAGGAGGAATTCTTCCTTATTAAAAAACGGCACTGACTTCTTCTCTTCTTTTCTAAGGAAAGAGTCAAGATTGCAGAGGTTTGATTTTTACATGCCAGGATGAGTTAGGAGAAAGAGACAGAATTATAAAGGTTAACAGTGAAATCCTTTGAACCTCCTCACCAAAGAGAGAGAAGGGAAAAGAGGTAGGACCTCCGTAATTTGTTTAAAGACAGATGCGCCTCCTGTCCTTGAATTCTGCTCCAAAGGGTTGAATTGAGGACCACAGATCCAGCCCAACACCACATTTCCCTGCTGAGGAAACTGAAGGCCAGATATCAGGAGCAGAAAGGTCACCCTTCCTGGCCCCGCTTTTGATATCTGGATCTTATGTACAACTGGGAACCTGGCGGATGCCAACCCACAGACAGGCCGCTGCTCAGACTGAGAGCAAAGCCAGAATTTGGCTCTCCAGATTTACCTCTGAGAGGCCAGACTTCCAGACTGAATCCTCCCGTATTAAGAAGTACCTACCTTGGGCCTAAGGTACAGGTGGGCTGGGGAAGGGAGCGAGGGGATGCGCCTCTGGAAGAACCTTTTAAATGCTAAATTGGTGGTGACATGAATAAAATTAAGCCAACCAAATTCAGTACCTGGGTTTGGAGAAAGGTGATTGGTCCCTTTAACACCTTTTTCTCCACCTAGGGGTTGAGAGGTGACGGAGGAAAGAAGGCCTCTAGTACAATGACAGGCTTCATTTAATAGACACCTTATCTTTTGAAGAACTCTCTAATGTTGACTAAGAATAAGCCAGGAAACCTTTTAACAGGAAGATAGTGTGAGATTCTGAAGCCCTCAGCCCTGGCTTATCTGGTCTCCATCAACCCCATTGTTTCCTGCAAGTGCCTACTGGGAAGCTGGGGCACAGGGGTTAATTTTCAATAGGCATCTTCCCCCTTAAGGTGTGCCCCTGGGGACAGAAGGGCAACACTGCATTACCCTAGAATGGGACCAATCACAGAGAAAGCAACAGCTCGGTGTTTTTCAGGCTGGCTTCCCAATAGCTCCTTTTAAAAGAACAGGCCCCTCTTTAGGAGAGATAATCCCACAGTGGAGGTCCATTAACAGTATTAGGATGTAGACTGCCACCATGATCCTCGGGAGGAGAGCTCTGGCCTGACAATAGACAATTAAAGCTGATAAATCCAAGCTACTTGTTGCTGTTCTAATTCCTCCTAATTGTATGCTACTTGTCCCTGGCTCCAGCATTCAGGGATGAAGCAGCCCACTCTAATCTCCCAAGTACCTGACCTACTTCCTACAGGATCTTTTCAGCATTCTTCCCATCTGGACCCCTTTTCCTCTTTTTCTTTTCTCCTCTTCCTTATAGCTGGAGGGGAGGAGAAGGAAGGGTGTCGGCGGGGAGCGGGGTGGTGGAACAGAAGGCTGCAGCCAAATCAATAACTCGGGGCCTCAGACAGTTCACTAATCGCCAACAGCTAATCATGCTCACGGGCGCACCAGTGACTAAACCACGCTTCGCATTAGGCTCAACAAGTGGCACGGGGCACACCTAGGATCCAACTGTCAGATTACTGCTAGCTGCCAAATCTGCATGCGCTCGTGTGTGCAGAGTGTATGCCTCGGTGATTCTATTTGTAGCTGAGGTCTTGCTAATTACGCTGCCACCACCAGCTACTCAGAGGAAAGCGATCATTCTCACCCAGCACCCCAAAGCATGTAATTCTATCTAAGCAACGGAGCTTTAAATGCCCGATTGGTGCCTGCCTGCATGTGTGTACTCTCCTTCCAGAAACTACGAAAGGAGCAAAATTATCTTTGCAATCCAATTTTGGCCCCTAGGGCTTATTTTTCAATTGAAAAATCTCTACAGAGCCATTTCTTCCAACCCTTCCCCACTCAGTAGTCTAAAGAGTGTGCAGTAATCTGTCTTTAAAAAAATACAGCTTTGGGGGCCAGCCCGGTGGCGTAGTGGTTAAGTTCATGCACTCTGCTTCGGTGGCCCGGAGTTCGCAGGTGTGGATCCGGGTGTGGACGTAGCACTGCTCATCAAGCCACATTGTGGGGGCATCCCACATAGAAAATAGAGGAAGACTGGCACAGATGTTAGCTCAGGGCCAGTCTTCCTCACACAAACAAAAAAATACAGCTTTGCAATTAACAGTAATTATGTAATAATAATGTATTGGTTGATTTTAAAAGAAATCCTTGTATTTCAGATATACATACACAAATAGTTATGGGAACAATTACATGCTCTCTGGGAGTTGCTTCAAAATCATCAGGGATAGCTTAGGGTATAGATGAAACAAGCCAGGGCTTGAGTTGATCATTGTTGAACTGGGTCACAGGGTGCATCACACCATTCCTTTTAGTGTTAAAAAAAGATTTGATAATAAAAAGGTTAAAAAATAAAACTTTAAGTTCTGTGTGACCCACTCAGTTTCTCACACTGTTTAACCTAAGTTTATCGTCTTTCGTTAGTGTGAATGAACATTAAATTGAGAATCATCGATATGAAATGAAGGAGGCACCTGCTTGCTGTCCTGCCCCCATCAAAAGAAGTGGGGGACTGCCATCATTTTGAGGGACATGTTTATTCAGTGCCAGGCGGATGTAAGGCATCTTCAGTGCCCTTCAGCATCACATAGGGTTAATTTTGTCTTTTAATAAATTGAAAATTGTGTCTTATTTGATGCAGTTTTATGGTGACCCTACCAAGAAATGATTAGGAGCTCGTCTGGAAACATGTGTGCTATGGGAGGCAAAACTCCTCACAGCCATCGGAGTGTGTCCCTGAGCGATGTGCCCTCCTCCAGATAGAAGGACTAGGAACAAAATATTGCAGATGACTCACTTTTTTTCCTGCAGTAGTCTGAGCAAGCGGCTGGCAGCCCCCAGCAGGGGCTTAACTGATAAACTGTGTCAAACTCAAACCATTTGTCAGCTCCAAAGAGAGGAGAACACGCTGAAAGATGGACTCAGGAAGTAGATTTATCTGGTGCAACACATTAACTAGTATAAATACCAGTGGAAAAAAGTAAACACATTTACCCACCAAGAAAGGACAAAGCCTAGTTTCCTCACTCCCTAACTCAGTGTTCTCCCCAAGCTCTTCACTCATCAGACAAGTGACACCAATTCATCTTGATGTTCTACCCAGAATATATTTAAACAAATCAAAGGTTTATTTCCTTACTGACCTCTATTTCATTAACGACTAGTCTACAACAATATAAAAACGTTCAAGTTACGAACCTTTTGTTCTGCCACATTGAACAAAAGTTTTCTTGAGTGATAATGTTCCTCCGTTCCTTAGGAGACAAGGTTTTCCAAAATACCATTATGAACGAAAACACAGCGTGAGAAATGATTCTTAAAATTGTTGTGCATTTTAAACTTACACATTCATGCATATGATTTTGGACATACTTTGAAATATTTTTAATTTTAGAAGTCCCGATCAGCAAAGACCAGAGTGGCAGTCAACATACAATATTGTGTTATTGAAGTACATGCTTTGCTAAGAAGTTTTTGGGAAATGGTAACACTACTAGGCACGGCCTTGGACACCCTGGACACCCGGCTTCCAGCCCAGGCTGTGCCTCTGGGCTCCATTTCCTCATGTGTACCACTTTTTGTTCATGCCAATGAATCCATGCACCAAATGAGGATCTGCCTCTGTGGTTGGCACCTACTGGCCTGAGAGCAATCTCGGGCATCTCTGAAGACCCAGCACTCAGCACAGAGCCTGGCTTGTATTAGATGGTTGATTAATATGTGTTGAAGGAACACATTAAAAATGGTTCTCAGTGGGCCAGCCCTGGTGGCCTAGTGGTTAAGTTCAATGTGCTCTGCTTCGGTGGCCCAGGTTTGGTTCCCGGGTGCAGATGTATACCACTCTGTTAGTGGCCATGCTGTGCGGGGGCCCACATGCTAAAAAAGAGAGGAAGATTGGCATGGATGTTAGCTCAGGGTGAATCTTCTTCACCAAAACAAAAAACAAAAACAAAAACAAATCATTCTCAGGTCCCACCTTTGAATGAGGCAGTGTGGCAGGCTCTGGAGATACTTTCTCTTTTTCTAAAGAAAGCATATATTGCTGCTCAGCCCTTGTTGTTGGAACTTAAAAAAATGTTCTGGGGTAGACGCCTCAGACATAAAAATGTACATATTTGGGGCTGGCCCAGCGGTGCAGGGGTTAAGTTTGCACATTCTACTTCTCAGGAGCCCTGGGTTCACCGGTTCAGATCCCCGGTGGGGACATGGCACAGCATGGCACGCCATGCTGTGGTAGCTGTCCCATATACAAAGTAGAGGAAGATGGAAATGGACGTTAGCTCGGGGCCAGTCTTCCTCGCAAAAATAAGAGGATTGGCAGTAGTTAGCTCAGGGCTAATCTTCCTCAAAAAAAAGTGTACATATTTATGGGAGAAGGGAGGAACCTACCTCTGACAATAGCACTTGAAAAAAAGTTCACCAACTGAAAAATGAACAGGAACAGTTTTCCAAGCATCAGTGATTTACATTGTTCTTGTGGGGTCTGCTTTGGTCCACTCTCATACGGGTGCACATCCCAGTACTGGACCTCTTCCTAGAATTTTCCCCAGTCAGTCTTTGGGCCTTCCTCCCCGCACAGCCACTCCACCCCACAGTAATTAGGTTTAACAAGAGCAATTACCAAAACAAACTCCTTGCTGCTTGGTGGCTGATAATTCTGATTGCAAAATTGTTTTAGGATGTGCAAAGCAGTTTACAGCAAAGATAAATAAGTTATGCAACCATTTTGCATACAATCCATCTGTGTGTAAGTAACACAGTTCCCCATCTTAAATATTACAGTCTAAAATTACCATTACATTTCAGCTGTATTTTCCTAACCATTATGCCTTCCTCAGATATTAATTCAGATCTAATGAATCTAATTTGGATTATTTTTTTCCAGTGCTATAGAGTTTTAAATGATTCAGAGACAAATGCTTCATTTTTTTCTAATAAGTAAACAGTTTTTAAAATGGAAGATTATTGATGTAAACATAATCAACACCACCCAATTTCCTGAATGCCTTCTACACAAAATACTATGATCTCGAGTCTAATTTTTTCAGTCACTATCACTGTAAATTCTTTTTTCTGTACACCAAAAAAATGCAGCACAATTCCAATGTTTTGCTTATTGTTCAATACTTGTGCTACATAAGAATTTGAGCATGTTTTTGGAGTCTTATATGCTTTAATTTGATTTTTTTACCTGTAGTGATTTTTATGACAACTCCATGACTTTTGGAATAAGAGCATGGTGATGAAGGAAAAAGAAGCTTTCTGCAACTCTACCTAAAAAGGGACAGTCTAGGGGCTGGCCCCAGGGCCGAGTGGTTAAGTTCGCGCGCTCCACTGCAGGCGGCCCAGTGTTTCGTTGGTTCGAATCCTGGGCGCGGACATGGCACTGCTCATCAAACCACGCTGAGGCAGCGTCCCACATACCACAACCAGAAGGACCCACAAAGAAGAATATACAACTATGTACCGGGGGGCTTTGGGGAGAAAGAGGGAAAAATAAAATCTTAAAAAAAAAAAAAAGGGACAGTCTACTTTCAATTAAAATTACATCTCCTTTCCACTAGAAGTCCTGATGAGCATCTGACAGTAATAAATTCTGTGTGTTAAAACTGGGATAATCCTACAGGAAAACAAACACAATAGCCTCTGAGGGCTGGGGAAGACATTTATCAGAACTACAGACATTTAGTGGTTAATATAAGGCTATGTAAAGCTTTTTTATCTCTTCGATTCCCCAAGAAGCCATTGTTGCTAAGTATTGTGTCTTTATTCTGAATGACACAGATCACTGGCAATAAAAATTCAATTGTCTCAAAATACATAGAACTTGTGAAGAGCCAGAGCTAGCTATATTACTTTAGCTTCTAGAACTCTAAGTTAGTATAGGAAATGAAGACCTCTGAAAATTGTTTGCTTTAGAAATGAAGCCACTGAAGGACTCCTTTAAATAGTAAATTGTCCTTGCTTTAAAAATATGGCTCAATTTATAAAAATTTGGTTTATAGAGAATTTCTAAAACTGAGATATGTTGATATAGTAAGAGACATTGATAATACAAACCAAATTCTGTAATGATGATCAAAATTACTTTAAAAAAAAAAATTTGGTCAATAGTCAATACAGTAATGCTTTCTTATTCAATGTAATTGGGACCAACAGTTTCTTAATTATACAGTTAAATTCAGAGATTCACAAAAAATGATAAATACTAACCTTAAACATTGTATTGGAAACCTACAACATATTAATGAATGTCAATTTCTCCATCTTTGATGCAGGACCAAGGTCTCTGTTTGAGAATGAACCTCTTCCTTCTGCAGTCTCCAACGTCTTTTCTGCATAAACCCTCCCATAATGCATTGCCTTTCAGTCAAGTAATCGGAGTGCAAAATCCTCCTAGATTTATGTCACTCCCTCAATATTTCATAATTACTTCATCCACACCTGTTTTCACCTTCAACTGGTATTTACCAAGTCTTTCCAAAGAGTTCAACTTGGTTTTATTGGAACCAACTCTTAATACTTACATTTCATTGATTTATATAATATTTAGTTAAATTATATAATTACAAGTAGCATCATCAAGTTGGGGAATGAATACAAACAACTCATGGTAAGCACACAAATCAGGAAATATACAGCAGAAATGCTCAGGAATATTAGAGAGGAGCCAACTAGAAAGGCATGGGAGTAAAATGTCAGTGGCCTCGGAGGAGATAAAACATACAGCAAGTTGGTTGAGTGAAGTTAGTTAAGAGCACTTGTAAGTGGTCAGCCAATAACTGAATTCTTCTATATCACCGTACTTGGGTTAATAAATTGTTTTGAAGCAGCTGACGATGTAAAGAACCAAAAAGGAGCTGCAATTTTAAAATATTTTCAATTTTTTTCTGATTGTCCACATTTCTTCTGAACTATGAAAAATTATTTTTAACAATTAGTAAACTTGAAAGACTGACTCCATAAAATAAACATTCTGATCTAAAAGGTAAAAGGATATAATACCGAACTATAAAACCTATGCTTTGGTAAGAGGGAATTATACAAAAACATGTACTTTTTTTCATATGTAGAGTTATCTGAGACACGTTCATTGAGTTTAACAACAAATAGTTATTAGCAGAACTCAAACCAGAGGTAAGGTTCTACTTGGGAACTGAATCAAGAGTGATTCAAGGATAAAGGAAATATTCAGCTGGCAAAGTTTTAAAAACTTACATTTAAAAATAAATTACTCTTCTATTTTAATACACAAGTAATCAGTGCTCACGGTAAAATTTCTGTAAATAAAAAAGAAATGAATATTTCCTAAAGCATCACAGCAACTTTACTGGATTTGCTTTTAGATGTCCATGAGATGACCTGGTGTGTCTCGTTCAGAAATCCTCACCAAAAAGTTTTCTACCTGAGATAGTTTACATGGGTTTATTATTCCTTGCTACCAAGTGAACCCCAAGAATTGCCGACAATTTGGTATAGATTTTTTAGTCTATCCGAGTACCTTTCTTTAAATGGAAACAATAAATAGGGTCTTATAACCCGTTTTTTCACTTACTAATGTGAACATCTTCCCATATCTACATCATTTTTAATTGCTATGGGGTATTTCAAAGTGCACATATCATACTATGTTTTATTTAACCAACGATCAAACACACATTACTAATGTATTTTTAAACTATTACACAGAATGCTGAGAGCAATTAGCAATTTGAGTCTGAAGTTCAGGAGCATCCAGTCCATGGAAAGTTACATTTCCTAGAAACCTGATCTAATTTCTTAATTTCACAGGAAAGAAACTGACTCCTAGAGAGCGAATGTAATTTTCTTCTGGTCACCTAGTTAGTGGCATAGGTCTACAGCGTCTTATCTGCAATCCTTGAGTCCCAAAGCACTGAAAATGGAAAGTTGTTAGTTTTTATTCCCGCCACCATGCACCAAGTCCCATCACTAAGATACTACAATGATCTTCTAACTGCTTTCTCCATTTCCAGTTTCGCTCCCTTGCAATTTTCATCAACACCATGGTCGCTAGAATTACTTTCTGAATCGCAGCCTTCCCATGGTCCTGCCTTCCTCCAAAACCTTGCACGCCTCCCGTCGCTGCTGACCGGAGACTGGCTGTCATCTTTGCCTCAAACAGTGTGAATCTTTATGCTGTTTTCTGCTGCAGAAACACTAAGGTTTGAATAAGACACTTCACTGTGTATAGGCATCAATATTACCTCTCTAAGATCTGAAAAATGCCAAGTTCCAAGTCACACCTGGCCCTGAGGGACACAGACATGGGAGTGGCACCTGCATCACGGTCAATGCTCGAGCCAGGTCTCCTTCCTCAGATGGCCACGGGGCCACACAATCCCATGGATAGTGACCGATTGTGGCTCAACACATATATTTGTTGAAGTCAGTTACTAAGTTTTAATCCTTTCTCTTTTCACGCAAACTTAAAAATCACAAATGATTTTTAATCAAAAATAAGATATTGAGCCACATGTTATCCAGGCAAAGCAATATATGAAAATAATAGTTCCTTAACACTGTTCAGCTGACTAGAAGACAGGGACAACAAAATGGCTAAATCATTTTTTATTTTACTTTATTTATTTTGAGGAAGAGCTAACATCTACTGCCAATCCTCCTCTTTTTTGCTGAGGAAGACTGGCCCTGAGCTAACATCCATGCCCATCTTTCTCTACTCTTTGTATGTGGGACGCCTGCCACAACTCAGCTTGACAAGCAGTGGGTAGGTCCACACCTGGGAACTGAACCCACAAACTGGGCCGGCCTTGCTTAATCATTTTTCGGATGGAAGAAATATTATGATATGCTATGATATAATATTGACCTCAACATAAGCCATCAAAAGGAAATCGACAGAAACTGTGGGTTTAGAATGATACATGTGCACACAGGCACACAAATTCATTTATCACTGGGATTTCATTGGTCTACTCCTGTTGGTTGCCTCATAGTGAAGAGAACGTCCAGCAGCCAGTTCTCATCCCTTCTACTCTGCCCTTGTAGCATGGGCATACCTCCCCTTCCCCAGCCCACCAGAGTCAAATCTGTACACAACACAGGCCACATCTTCCTGGGAAGCTCAAAGGCTTGCTGGCATAAGCTTCCCTTCAAAGCATCCCCCGGAAGTCTGTGTGGGAGTATTGAAACCATCCCCTTTCCAGGGAAGAGCTAAATCCGCCCCACCATATTTCTGTTCTCATTTACTCAGGGCTCACAGCAGAAGCGTTGTCCTGCAGCTCTCGCAGCTCCCCCACGCAGACAGCACCACAAACGGCAGAAGGAGCCGCACACACATCTGGGCACAGGCTCCCGAATGGGACATGCTGAAATCTGGTTATCTGGTCTTGCTTCTTATTAGAGCTGGGTTTCAGAGAAGAGACTAACTGTGGGACTAACTAGCTGTGGGAAGGAAGAGGGAATTATTCTTTCCCTTTCTCTCTCTCTCTGCTTCCCTCCCCACTCTCCCTTCCGGCACTGGACCAATAGTCAAACTCTGTAACAAAGAATAGGAGAGTTGCAGTTGGGGAACGTGAAACACTTGAGCTGCAAGCGAGGCACACCCAACTGTGTGCTGCTCTGTATTGTAGAGAGGACAAAGAAAGTCACAATTCCCAGAACTATCTCGTTTATAATCTGAAATTCTGTCTAAGACCCAAATATGACTCCCCAAAATATGCCTGCAGAATAATTTCCAGGTTAGTTTGTTGCTACCCTTCAGAAGGTGAATTTACTCCTCACTTCTCTCCTTTTTTCCCCGCCCCTAAAGAAATAGCTAATTAGTATGAAGGAGAGCTTTTCCTCATAGTAGGCAAAGAAAGCCCCTGTCTATAACTTGGTGTGGACAGAAGCCCAGGCAAGGGTATCCATGAATGGAACCCACTGATAACAGGCCATTGAAACACGCCGCACCAAAGCCTTCAGTGGTCCTCAAGTTTTTCTGCATATTAGGATGGTCTGGGGAGCTTTAAAATATCCTGGTGCCCAGGTCACACCTCACACCAATTAAATCAGAATGCTGGCCTGGGAGCCAGCACCACTAGTTTTTAAAGATCCTCAGATGATTCCAATGTGCTGCCAAGTTCAGGAACCAACTGCTTTACTTAATCAGACACCCACCTTTTAGATTATATTTACACTTAAAATATTATCTTCCACAATCCTCCCCTGGTGAAGAAAATGTACTGTGGTTGTGGAACACTCACAAGAATGGCATATGAACGTATGGCTCGGGTTGATCACCGAGTAATAGACAATCTACCTTGGCTATTAGCGAAGAACTGGGGCAGTGAGGCCAAGGGCATGCGTTCTGTACTTGCTGGGGTCACTTAGGCTGGCTTGAGTCTGTGGTCACAGATTGTGCCCCTCATTCCAGTTACGGATGACTATTGTGGCTGGGAAAGAAAACCGCCACCAAGAGTGTGGGTGGGTAAACACCAGTGCAACACCCAATACCAGAAAATCAACTCAGAATTCAACACTCTACTCAAAGTGGGTCGGTACTGTCATCTTCGTGTATTAATTTTTTGTTGGCCTTTATATTAATGCTTTGATCAAACTGGATTCTGATCATTCTCAGAAATAGAAGATAAACGGATGGTCATAGCAAGATGTATTCTTAATGCAGATGGTTCAAACTTATTATAAATCACGATTGTGCAAAGAAACAGAGTGGAAGAGTGTCTTAAGAATAAATATTTGAAAGTAGCAAAAACTATTTTTGGGAGTATGGCATGTACCTAGCACATAGCCAGAGCCCAATATGTTTATCAAATGAACAAATGACAGAAGTACTATGCCATAGGGCAATTTTTCAAATATTAATAATGCCCCCAACATTTACATAGAGAAAAATATAAAAATATGGAAATTCTTGAAAATTTAAGTTAAATATAAACGTCTAGATATTTACAAACTATACTTTGTTGGCATAACTTTTTTGGAAAGAAATTTAGCAATATATGCCAAGAGCCTTAAAGATTCATAACCTTTGACCAAATGATTATACTTACAGGAATATAGTGACAGAAAAATACTTTGAATAAAGTTATATAAACATTAATTGCAATGTAGTGTACAATTATGACAATGGAAATAGCCTGAATATTCAAATTTACAGAAATTGAAAATAGGTTATGATACGGCCACAGGATATGAGTATTATGCAGCCATTAAAAAAGGTTTTAAGTAAATGTGATATGAGAGAATCTCATAATACACCACTGGATGAAAAAAGCAAGATGTAAAGCTGAACTATGATAGCATTCCATTTAGATTCTTTATACAATAAAAATGTCCTGTCTTTTATGCAAAAAAATAAAATCTGAAACAATTAGAAGAGAATATCTGAATGCTGATTCCCAATTCTATTCCTCTAATTAGTCTTAATGAAGTCAGCAGTTTTGTCATAAATTACAATTAACTGTAATCCCCATCTGACACACAGCCGCTGGTCCATATGTTGGGACTCTTAGTCGACCAAATGTAACAGCCTTTGAAAATTGATTTAGCTAAAAAAACGTGCATCAGACACAAAATGACAGCGACCTAGGAAATCTGAAAAGATAATCATTAAAAACAAATTGAGGGGGAAGGGGTGGGAGGGGAGAGGGAAGAATTGCATTAAATCTATTTTCCAATTTTTCTCCTTCCTTCAAGCATAAGTTAATCCAATCACAGCCCATAAATAGCTTAGAGAAATATCTTAAGGTGAAAAAACACACACAGGCGGTTGGAAGCCAACTCCTCATTTCCCATTCTCCTCACTGAGACAACCCCTTCCACTGAAGTCAGGCAACCAGTTAAGAGTGTAGCGCACAAGAGTGCATTTTTTATCCAGCAGAAATATTTAGCTTGGCTGTCTGCCAGGGAATGCTGGAAGAACGGACTGAATTAGGGGATTTACCTTCCACGTGTTTGGCACGCGTCATTTAGAGTATCTGAGAAGCTCGTCTCTTTCTCCATGGTGTCCGAGCAGTGAAGAGGGCTGCCAAACTATGGAAGAGTAATGTCATTCCCTACCGACGTGAGATACGACGTGACCTGAATTTACAAACTGGGCATTTTACTCAGGTTCCCGTTTGCTTTCTCTCCATGACAGGTACAGTTATAAAAGGATAGTCTAGCTATCCATCGCTGCTGGAAGAAAAAAACTTGTAATATTTTCCCTCAGTTTTAAAGATGCTTCCATTTTTTCCTCTTAACACTTATTTTGGAGTTGCATAAGTCTGTAAACAATTTCTCATAACCTTGATTTAAAAAAAAAAACTCTGCATCATAAAGCAGTTTTAGTATCTTCATTTATGCATTATGAGGAACTATTATCTTGTTTATTTTAAACATAGACATTATTGCGAGTTATATAAAATCAAGTCACTGAATTTGTTCAAAGCTGCACGTGTTTTGACTTAAGTCTTTTAACTAGTTGGACATTTTCAAAGCTACCAAACACTTAGTCGTCTCTAGACCCAAGAAGACACTCCGCAGTCATCTCCTCCCTCATCTATGAGAGAGGCTAAGTGACCTGCCACAGGTGGTGGCTAGTGGAAACAGAGCTAGTGCCAGATCTGAAGTCTTTAGCCCCGTGTTCCTGTGTGCCTTCTGAAAACCCATGCTGCCAGCCCATCAGGCACAAAGATGGGTCAGCGACGGGAAGTCACTTGTGGCTGAGGAAGGCTCTGTCCGTGCTGACATAACAGTGGTCAAAGGTAGGGGACATACCACGGTCTCCAAACAGAGAATGTTCATCAAGTGCAAATTCCTAAAGGACCTGCCTATTTTCATCAGAAAATAAACGAGAGAGGATAGTGTTCATTTCTTTATGCGGGGAAAGAAAATGCCTGCTTGTTTTATCTGTGCAGGAGGTGACATTAGGCTATCATCATATGTAGAGTTGGAAAGATTACCCCAAGACGGCACGTTGTTTGCAGACAAGGGTGTCCATCTCTCGGCCCAACCCCGCAGCTCAGCCCAGCCCATTTAATAACGACATTCAATTGTATCACTATGGATGGGAGAGGGAACATTTATTCAGGCTTGTAAAAAGCGCATGAAAAAGCATACTTCGCACGTATATTCATACAGCTACATGAGAAGCTGAAAACAGTTGTTGTTTCTGCAGAAGAGAATTGGGTAGCTGTGGGTGTGTGTAGTTTTCATTCTACAACTTCTGGCACTTTTTGACTTTTGAACTGTGACTATATTTACCTATGCAAAATAAGTCAGATATAATTTAGATAAATTATATAAAAACTGCTTTAAATTAAAAAAATAATATAGCTGAACATGTACTAAATCTTGATTCAGGGCAATTTGAAAAACATACTTTTTTTTTACTGTGGTAAAATATGTACGTATGACAAAATTTTCCATTTCAATCATTTTAAGTGTCCAGTTCAGTGGCATTAATGACATTCACACAGTTGTACAACCATCACCACTATCTATTTCTAAAGCGTTTTCATCACCTGAAACAGAGACTCTGTGCCTATTAAACAGTAAGGCCCCATTCCCCCCTAGCCTCAACTCCCAGGCCCTAGTAACCTCTATTCCACTCTCTGTCTTTGAATTTGCCTATTCTAGGTTCCCGATACAAGCAGAAACATAAAGTGTTTATTCATCTGTGTCTGGCTTATTTCACTTACCATTATGTTTTCAGGCTTCATCCACGTGTAGCATAAGTCCGAACTCCATTCCTTTTCATGGCTGACTAATATTCCATTGTATGGTTATATTACCTTTTGTTTATCTATCTGTATATACCATTCATGTATTCCATTTTTTAAAAAGTTCATCTATTGATGGACACTTGGGTTGTTTCTACCTTTTAGCTATTGTGAATAATGCTGCTATGAACATTGGTATACAAAGATCTGTTTGAATCTCTGTTTTCAATTCTTTTGAGTAGATATCTAGGAGTAGAATTGCTGGGTCATGGGGTAATTCTATTTAGCTTTTTCAAAATGCTAACTCACATACATTTTAACACAGAAGTTACACTTGTAAGAATTTATTCTAGGGAACTAATTGTGGATATACTCAGAGACCTACCCACTAGGTTATTGACCATAAGCACTGTTTATAATATTAGAAAATTAACAACCAGCCAAATTATCAATGATATAAAATAGGTTAAATGTACTATTTATACAAGCAAATTATATGAGATCACTGGGGTAACAGTTAAGAGAATTGGCTCTGAGGTCACCCTGCTTGGGTTAAGATCTTGTCTCTACTATTTACATGCTATCTGACTTCAAGCAAGTTAATTACCTTCTCTTCTTCTCTCTTCATCAACAAAATGGAGTCAATAATTGCACTAAATTCACTGCAAAGTTGTAAGGACTAAATCACTTAATACACACGAAATATCCGGAAAAGGGCCTGGCACACAGGATGTGCTTAATAAATGCCCACATGTATGGTTAGAATATTTTCTAATAGATGTGTCTTAATTTTATAATAAATAACAGTGTTGCAGAAGATATGTAGTAATGGAGAAAATACTAGGATTCATAGCTCATATTGCTATAATGATTTTTGGTGAAAATGTGTATATATATCTAAAGAAAGATTAGAAATAAATACATAAAATATTAATAAAGAAGTAGTTGAGGAAAATACTATTCATTTTCTTCTTTTCTGCATTTTTTCAAATCTTTGAAAAAAGAAAGAATATCACTTTTATGATTAGAAAAAAGTTAAAAATTAGACAAGGAGCAGAAGAACGCCGCTTTTTGAACATCCATCGTATTTATAATTTGGGTTCCTAAAATTATACGGATTTTGTTGTCCTATCTTGAGAAATGCTAAATTCTAAAATGCAGCCTGCTGTGGAGAAAGCAGAATTCTCCCAACCTGAGGGAGACTCACGAAGCAGAAAATTCTCCTTCACAAAACTGTCTACTTGATTAAAATTATATTGAAACATCTTTATTAAAATCTCGTAATCATCTTTGATGGTAAAGTTCTAAGAATGACTTGGCCAAGCCCGCCTCCAGCTCCCTCCCGCCTTTTGACATGATCAGCTAGTTCCTGTCCACCAGCGTGATGAATTAAATGTATGACAGATATGACAGGTGAGGAGCGCATGGATGGGCTTAACCAGCAGGGATAAGATAAAGCCCCCATTTAAGAACAAAGCCCCCACCAAAGCTTGCCCATTAATGACCATGAACAGAATCTCTCCATTTGTCCCATTTGGAAGAAGCAGGCAGAAACCATAGACAATGCGTGGTTACGCAGGGCGGCTGTTTCTCCAAGGGCCTCTCAACCAACTAATTGAAAATCCTTGATTTTCTGCTAAACACGCCTGAAAGACAGGCTCAGCTTCCACGGACAGGAGCGAAGCTGCTTTCAATGTTATATTAATACAATAGACTTAAATTTACAGCTGGACTAAGTAGAATTACTGTATATAAACCATAATATCTATCTGCAGGGATCCAGCTAAGCCCTCGAGAGACAAGTCCAGCAGGGCAAATCCAAGGAATTTTGGAAGTCAATCCATTAGGATTACTAGGCGGCCCCTGATTTTGGAAGTCATAGGCTCAATCTATGGAAGCAATGAAGTCTCAATCTTCTTTTATTCTAACCTCTTATCTGAAGGCCTATTGACCCAGTTTTTATTTAAAATAAACTGATAAACTACAGATGACATTATAATCATTTTCTACAATATTGACATGACATTATTGGGCAGGCAGCCTAGTCACATATGAACAGTAATTAGAAACATACTTTTGAAAGCCATTTGGATGGCAAAAGTGTAGCCCTCAATACATAATTACAATAACCTGAACATTACTAATCGTACATGATGCTAATGATACACACAAGAAAAATTGAACTGTTGGTTACAATCTCCTCCTTCAAGACTTTTAGCCACTGTTCATTTCAGCTTATTAACAGCACAAGGCCCTGTAAAAGGAGCTAAGTTACAGGACGCTCTCTGAAAATGTATTACTGTCTAGGGTCCAGCTCTTGTGCATTGATTTGTGTGGGGGCAGGTATGTCCTCAAGAAATACTTGTTGAAATTGTGCCATTTGCGACAACAATGATAGACCTCGTGGGTATTATGCTAAGTGAAATAAGTCAGACGGAAAAACACAAAAGACAAATACCATATGATTTCACTCATATGTGGAGGATAAAAAAAAAACCAAATACACACATAGATATGGAGAACAGATTGGTGGTTACCAGAGAGGTAGGGGGGAGGGGGAAAGGGGGAAAGGGGCACATCCATTCGGTGATGGATGGAAACTAGACTTTTGGTGGTGAACACAACACAGTCTACACAGAAGCCCAAATATAATGATATACACCTGAAATTTACATAGTTATAAACCAGTGTGACCTCAATAAAATAAAAAAATAAAAAATAAGAAAAGAGAAATACTTGTTGAATAAATAATATATAAGACTGACAAAAAGACTTTAAAGCCATCGACATCCTCCAGGTACTCTGGAGAGGAGAATAAATTCATTGGGAGTGCTCAACCATTCCTGCAGCCTGTGCAAGGTTAGTCACAGTAACAGCAGCTATGGCTGCCTGAGGTCCTACAGAGGACCCTCTGGGCTAATAGCAGGGAGCATCATTTCTCTTCTGCAGATGAGGAAACAGCAACTCAGTCAAGCAACTGTTCCAAGTTCAAAGAGCAAGGTAGCGACCCGGCTGAGAACCCCAGCATCTCTCTGAGGCACCAAAGGCTCTCTCCCCTGCTGTCCCTCTGGCCCCACCCCCAGTGGAAATTTCCCTGATCAATGCTAGCTTTAATCCAGCATCTGCGAGAACTCTGGCTAAGCGTGCATTCTTTCCTTCTCATTGAGGAGAATCAGCTCTGGGAACGTCAAGACCCAACTCACGCTTACACTGCCAGGAACACCAGAGAGAGAATTTTCCTGCTAACAGAGGTCAAGATAAATTGGCCCTGCCTGCATACTCTCAGAAGTTAAGCATTGGTTCTTGCCTGACTTTCTTTCTCCAGTTTTCACACTGGAGTAGAATTATTCAGATGTTCCTCAAAACATCAGATTCAAGTCATTTGGCAAATACTCTTCAAGTCTCTGTACGGACCCATCGCAAAAATATCCACCTGTGTTTTAACAGCATGCAGTTTCCCTGCCAGCTAAGCCTCTCACCAAGAACCCGTGAGAGTTATTGCCATTGGGAGCCCCGTGAACAGGCCTGGATTTTGTCTGTCCACGTCTCAACACCCAGAGAGGACATTTTGCACAAGAGCTAAATAGACATCGAGGCAAACTTCTTTTGGGCCTTATCTGAATGACAATACTTAACTTTCACCACATGGGCGGCCGGCCTTGCAGAAGAAACAGTCACACTCAATTATTGTCTCTTTCTCCTAGACAACTACTGTTTAATCCTACCTCCAGCTGATATTAACTGCTGGAAAATACAACGCTATTTTTAGACAGAACGGTGATTTCTCACTTTCATCTATGAGAAATGTACTTCCTCTTGCAGTCGGGTCCATCCCAGATGCTGATTTGGGGTAAGATTTTAATACGAGGGCATTATTACTCTTTGCAAAGTGAGTGAGCTTTGAACTCTCTAAGACAATTTTAAATCCGAAGCTACTGTCTATCCTGCGCTCTGTTAAAACGTAGACGTAAACAGAATATAAACTAAATCCCTAAAAGCCACACTCTTGACACAATGACGAAAGACAATTTACTTTAAATGAGACTAGCACACAAGGGTGAAATTCACCAACACAACAGTGAGAAAGCTTTTTGATACATTTCTGCTTCTACCCTCCTTCCCAGGTATTATCCTCGCTCCATCCTTCTAATCTCAGGCTAACAGATGATTTGATCAAGAACTTGATTCAGCATGGAGTAAACTGAAAATGGAATTTCCAGGATTGACCAACAAATATTTTTGGGATTGACCATAATGCCTTTCTTTCATATTTTTTAGAAATTATTGTTCAAGGAACCAGGAATTACTGAATAGATTCATTATCTTTAGACATGAAATTATGCCTCAGAGAAAAAAAAAAGTACTATATGGAGCAGGCAATCATACTTAATTCTTAAATACCTGAAAACGAGGAGAAGACTCATGCCCAACATATTAGTAGTTCATGCTCTTGCTTTAAAATGTGACTGCTTATTTCTCAGGGGTGGAGGTGAGGCACATTTATGAGCAGAATATAGGTTAAGATCAAGAAAACTCTACCAACTTTAGATCATTTTAGTTGCTGCCAAGATTACCTGCTCTGTAGCCAAGATGCGAAAACACCAGGAGTGCAAATACTTGGTGTACAAGGCAGCTTTTGAAAACTCCAAGCATGTTATTTCCCCTGGTAATTTTTTGCCATTTGAAGAATGATCTGGAAAGGAGGTGTTGAGTTAGTTTACATTGACCTCAGCCTGACCTGGAGGTGGAGGTTTTAAGAGCTAAGCTGCAGCCACAGTCAGGAAACCCCAGGAAAACAGCACAAGAAAAGGACTGCATTTGCGGGGACCCAAGAGTCACTCCACCATTCTTATTGCAGATGGAGGGCATCCTCTTCGCCCTTTGTGAGGAAGGGAATCCATCCATCTTCATTAGGCTTTTTTTGGGGAGGGGGTGGAAGGACAGAGGACTGCCATTTCCTTTGGCTCTTAAAAACAGAAGCCAGTAGTGATTATTCATTTCACCCCCAGTGCCCCCCACCAAACCCTCCTTGGGCAGCCGGGAAGAATCAACATGGCTGACACATCAGCAGTCTTCCTATTAACCAACTGTTGCAAGATGAGCAGCAGCAAGCCACAACTTAGTCAAAACCTACAATTAAAGAAGGTGTGTGCATTGGCAGGGTGTGGGGGGATGGGAGGTGCAAAAGGCTTCGAAAGTGATTCATATCTTTTTCTATGCAGTAACAACTCCCATTAGAACAATTCCATATCAAGGCTATTTCACTCTCAGAAATGGCCGGGAGGAGCCAATATTTTTTGTACATGTCATACTACAATTACTTTGGTGAGATTCTGCTTTGTCACGCTCCCACCACTGCTGGCAGTGGTATCTGGAGCACTGGAAATGCATCTCAAATTGGTTTGCAGTATAACCACTGGAAAAATCAGTTTCAAGATATAAATTTTGGGGTTATGGATTAACCTCATGAAGGAAGGGGTTAGCCATTTTCTTTCCCTATGAGAAGAGAAACAGATTTAAAATGAACTTTATTGGACAAAAACATAGAAAATCACCTTTAGTAATTAGATCTTAAAGAAGAGTAAAAAGACATTCTGCGCATTACAGAGAGGTGTTCCAATATACGTAGCACAAATGTATTTTTAAGATTCTATGGCTAGTTTCCAATTTGAAATGATCAAGAATCTCTATAAATATCCCAAGAGAGTTATAAAAACAAGATATGTAGATATCGGAGGGTAAGACTTTTTTAATTTTAATAGATACGTCCCACTTGCTCTCCAACACTGATGAATGTATTTACAGTTTCCCCAATAGCTGTTTTCCCCGCAGCCTTGCCTATAGTGGCATGTTTTTAGCTATCATCATTGCCAATCCGATAAGCAAAATGGTATAGGATGGTTAGTTTGATATCAGGATAGATCCTCTTCCGAATATATCTTGTAAGTGTGTGCTAAGGCCTGTCTGCTTCACTTCCTGGTCTCTTGGACTGGTCTACATTCTAAGTCCGTTCTCTAAAGTAAAAACTGATCATGGATGGGTCAGGGCTGAAGTTGCCTGTTGGCTATCATTAAAGTCTCCCAGTGACTCTGAAATGCACAAAGACCTCTGCCCCTAATTAGCCGAAAGCTTTGAGCCCATCACTCAATGTCTCTGAGCCTCAATTTCCTTATTAAGACCCTCAACTCAAAAAAGAAATAGCACATCCTTATACCACAGTACTTGTTGCTAGAGATGGCTGAAATGAAGTAGAGGAACTCAGAATCTAATTGTGTACTGGAAAATACATTTGAAATAATCCTGAGCTATGGGACATAATTATCATGCCCAATACCGATTAATTCAATCGGAAGGAAAGCCACGGATATGCTGCCTGAGGTGGTAGCTCCTAAAGCGGGTGTTGGGGCCAAGTCAGATATGAATTGCTGGAAGGCATGCAGTCCAGGTTAGCGGAACCATTTAACTGTTCTGCCTAAATCTGGGGACATCTGCTGAAAACCAAAAAAAAGGTATGGGTTCATGGCATTGGGTTGGGGTTCTTCTTGCTTCTCATGACCACTCTTAGATCATTTCTCCCCATTCCCAATCCTTACTTTTGAAGCACATGATATCATGCATCTCTGCTGCACTTCTGCTCATTGCCATCATCCACAGACCTCCTGGTCTATCCCCCTTATTGACTGAAGACTTTTATACCTGGCTCACTGTCTTCCTCGCTACTCCCTTGCAACTTCTTGTTACCTCTGACATCACCCGATCTTTTGTTCTCCTTCACTCTCACCCCAGCCACCCAGTCCCAGTCCAACTTAATGGCACCACACCATGAAGTACGATGAAGCATACTTCCTCCAAGCCTCTGTTTCCAACCTCCTCCTCTCTAGTCTTTCCATAATTACTATCCTGTCTCCAAAAGTTCCTCAGATCACATCAGGGCTTTCAATCCAATGATCAGTTACCCTACTTTTTCACTCTCTGATATTGATCTCCTGTCCTGACTTCCCTCATCACCCAATTTCAAATCAATGATCCATTGTCCCTTGCATATAATTTTCAATTACATGGTCCCTCTCCTGTCATACTTACTCCGATCCCCAGTACTCAAGAGAGTAATCTATGTCTATAGGCTCTACTTTCTTTCGTCTCAATCTCTCCCCAATCCATTGCAATCAAGCTTTCACTCCCACATTTGCACTGAAATCACTCCACACGTTCACCAATGACTTCCATCTTGCAAATGAACCGGCAATTCTCTGTTCTCATCATCTTTATCTCTGAGCAGCATTTGACACAATCATAGTCTCTTTCTTGAGAAAATTCTTCCTTCAGCTTCTGAGCACGACATTCTCCTGTTTTCCTCCTACCTCATTGGCCACTATTTCTAGTTTCCTTTTCTGGATCCGAATCTGTCTCCTTAAAAATGTGGAGTGACCTAGGGCTCAGGTGCAGCATCTAATGCTTAGATTTAAATAACCATCTACACGCTGACAACTCTCAATTTTAGATCTTCATCCCAGAACACTCCCCTGAACACCAGACTTCTATAACCAGCTCCCTACTTGACATCCTTATTTGGACATTTTATGGATATCTCCATCTTAACAATCCAAAACAGAATTGACTTTCTCCTCCCCAAACTACTCTTTCTCCCTGTCTTCCATTATCAGTGAATGGTACCTCCATTCACCAATATCAAACTTAGGAATCATCAACAATTTATGATTCTCCCTTTCTCTCTATTCCCCACCCCTCTCATCCAATCCATCAGAAAGTGTTACTGGCTCTACCTTCCAACTATATCCCAAATCCTCCAACCATATCTCACTGTCTCTACCAGTACGACCCTAGCCCAAGGCACTATCATCTCTTGCCTGGGCTGTTCAAGGAGTTTACTAGCTGGTCTTCTTCTCCTCATCTTGTTCTCTACCGTCTATTCTTCACCCAACAGCCAGAGATCCTGTTAAAGCATAAATCAGTTCACATCATGCCAATGATAAAACCTGCCAAGGTATTTCCATCATTCTCAGAATGAAAGTGAACTACTTTACCTACCATGATATACAAGACCTTCCATGTTCTATCATCTCTCAAATTTCATCTCCTTTCACTCTCCCACTGGTTCTCCAGGCTCCATCCACACTGGTCGTTTTGCTGTTTCTCTAACAAACCAGAACATTCACATTCTCCCACTAGACCTGACATGAATTACTCACTCATTTCATTACAGTCTATACTCAAATGCCACCTCCTCAGAGACCTGTCTTGTCTACCTCATTCTCCATGCGCTTACCCTGTTTTAATTACCCTATCACGATCACTGTCTGAAATTTTATCAGTTATTCTATTTGTTTATTGATTTGTCTGCCGTTCCCACTAGGATGTAATCCCCATTGGGGTTATAGAATGTCGTTTTCTGTTTTTGTTTTTTACCGCTATATCCTCAGCACTTAGAACGATGCTTGGAACTTTTAGGTACTCAGGAAACATTTGTTGGATGAGAGAATTATTGAATGAATGGATGGAAAATTGAATGCTATAAATTTAAATCTGGCTCATTGAGTGATTGTTAAGCACAGTGATTTCTTGAATAGGAACATTGGCATTATGAAGATGGAGTTGGGGAAATATGCTAGCTACTTGTGTGAGAATGCTAAACTGGAAGCAGATGGGGGCCAGAATCACTTGCTCTGAGGCTGTTCCAAGAAGCATCTGAGAGTTGAAAAGAACTTTTGCGAAATTTTGGTGCAGGGTGGTACGTAAGGAGGGGCCAAGGAGAGGAACAGTCACAGAGCACTTCAAGAATGTAAACCTATACAACCAAGAGGTGCCCCTTGCCCAAATGGGAAGGTTAGGAGGAACAAATGGGGAAGTTACGAAGAACCGGCATGGCGGCGAGAGAGGAAGACCGTAAATTAATTTGTATCATGTTCTACCTCTTTAAACAGCAACAGTTGAACTATGAACTTCAGAATATACTTCTTATTTTCTCTTACCTATGTTTGTATATTTAAAATGGAAAATGAATTATCTATGGCTTAATGCATATTTTCTTAGAATAAGAGGGGGATAGGAATGAAAACTTAGTTTTATATAGATCAAGCACTGAGTGATCATTACATCCAGTATCATTTTAAAAGATGATTTATGGTTCTGCCGGGATGATCCAACTCCAAGTGATTTCGAAAGGCTCTTTGATATGCTTTCCTTCGAAACACAGTGAATTTGGCATACATATACGTAAAGTTGATTTATTGAAAAGAAAAATCAACACTGTGTAATAAACCAGTAAATTATCCCACAAATTCAGGAGAACACACACACAAACACTCCTATCAGCTTAGACTCTATACAGCGTGCGTCCCAAACCAACAATTTTGGTGAAAAATTAAGAACCATTGCCTCCCCTCAAAGACCACAAGGAAGATCTGTATTTATGTGAATATATTTGGCAGGTGTATGAGGTAAAAAGCTTCTTTTCACCTTTCTGTCCAAAGATAATATTAACAAGAGTGCTTGAACATGCTTTTCTCTAAACCACTCATAAAAATTCTTGAGGTTCTTAACCTTACTGGAAAAGAAAACCTCAGATGACTATAAAAGTAAACACACAGCATATTCCCAATATCATGCCCATCTTCAAGCAATTTCTCACACTTATAATGCATTTATTTTTATATAAAGCAGATGCATGTCTTTGGGGCAAACCATGCCTTTTATTCTGATGTTGTGAAAGTCCCTTCTAATTAAAACAGGAAATACAAATTTCCTTGTCTAGTTCTAAGGATAAATCCCACTTAGCACAAGCAGCTGTCTGCAATTTCTGATGAAACCTTTCTGGCTATGCTAAACGTGCACTGCCGAATTCACATTTTGTGGGCACTTTTGAATCCCCATTCCGAAAACAAAAGGCACGCCCAGAGTGCCCGCATTCTCATCCCCCAGGGCCTTGCACGCTTTGGGCACCTTGACAAGCTAAGTAACAAACAAGCAGTCTTGCAGCTTCAAAAACTTATTCAGGACTGAGGAGGCTGA
This sequence comes from Equus przewalskii, assembly GCF_037783145.1. NCBI lineage: Eukaryota > Metazoa > Chordata > Mammalia > Perissodactyla > Equidae > Equus > Equus przewalskii. Next base: position 55,876,217 of record NC_091839.1, on the reverse strand, counting down.
ATATGTTCTGGAGGAAGGGTCAGGTAAAAAGCATAAAGTGAGACGTCCTTCAAAGAAAAGGCTAGGGATTATATGAAGGAGAGAATATAAATGAATCTTGTAAAAAATCATTCTTCTCTAAATGCTTTACATTATAGCTCAAATCGCAATTAAGAAGACTCTGGTCCCACCCTTCTAATTAAAAAGCTCAAGTAGTTCCTTTACTGACCACAACAAAGGGCAAATAGACTCAAACCCACTTCCTCTGCTGGAGCTTCTCTTGCTTCTGAGCGGTTCATGTGTGGCTGATAAAACGGGCTATTGGGCCTGAAGGAATGAAAGCCCAAGGCAGTTTGTACACATCAGAGGGGATTAGATATGGTATCTGGTGAGTCCAACAGTTTTTCCACTCTTGTCAAGCCTAGATTAATATTCCTACTAATTGCATTTTAGGAATGATGAATTAGTTTAAGTCAAATCACCTGCACTGTAGAGGTGGCAGGAAGATGGGGAGGCCAGAAACCACCCTTATCCCCTTGGGGACCTGTGGGTCCCTGTGCTTCCTCCATCTCACCGCTGAGGGCTCACTGACTGGACAGCAGAGTGGGAAGGCCAACAGCCTAAGTCCTGCTGGGCTGTAACAACAAAGAGTTGGTGATGGAAGTGTGCGCTTAACTAATGAAATAGACTGCTTTGTAGCTTCATCTGTAAAGAATTATGCTGTGGACATTCTTAGCTTGAAAGGGTTTTCTTTTAATCTTAAATATCTCAATTTCTACCTTTATATCAGAAACTATGTATTTTTTCCTTCAGTGGAAAATTCGCTGTTTATTCGGGGTTTTTTTTTGTTTTAAAGATTTTATTTTTTCCTCTTTTCTCCCCAAAGCCCCCAGGGACATAGTTGTATATTTTTAGTTGTGGGTTCTTCTAGTTGTGGCATGTGGGATTCCGCCTCAGCATGGCTTGATGAGCGGTGCCATGTCTGCACCCAGGATCCGAACCGGTGAAACCCTGGGCCACCAAAGCGGAGTGTGAACTTAACCTCTCGGCCACGGGGCCAGCCCCCAAAAATTTGCTGTTTATTCTTAAGAACGAAACTCTCTCCTGATCCTTTTCCCATACACGCAGCTTTAATTTTATTTGGCCTCTCAGTCAAAAATCTTATTACTTAATCTATATTTACAAATTTAGCAAAGTGATGGTTGTGCCTTGAAATAACAAGAGGCACATAGGGACCTAAAGTATCAATAATGACTGTGAACCTAATCTAGGCTGGGGCCAGGGCTGCACACATGATTCTCCATAAACATGGCAAGAAACTTAGTTAATAAACACCAACTAACTTTTTTCAACCCCAGCAATAAATTGTTCAATTGGTGAAATGTCCACAAGTTCTGCTCAAAACACCCTGTGAATTGTTTAATTAGCAAACTCTTGCAACACTCGACAAATAGATATTGGCAAGTTGGGAGACACAAGGTCCCTGAAGTATTAACTGTGTCGATAATCTAATCTGCAGGCTTTTCAAAGGGACAGATACTCCATTCTTTTTTTTTTTTTTTTTAAGATTTCAGACACTCAAATGACAAATATTTTTCCCTTTAAACAGTTCTAACAGGTAAATAAGACATGAGATATATAGACAACTGGTTATAATACTGAACCAGGTTGCTAACCCACACTAGGCCCCAACCAGATTAGCAACGCGTCTCACGTATATAATAATGCAGGACATATATGTATCTTCCCAACAGAATGACAGCATTTTGTTCACACAAATATAAATGTCAAAGAAAAACTATTCCTACAAGAGCCAAATTGTCTTTTTGTTCACCAAATGGCAAACTAGGGTATTATCAGATATTTAAGGCCTCTACACACGGTCGTACCAAGGTTCAATTAGCAGTAATTTTTAATTCTCGAGCAATCTTGGGTCAAAACTCCACGGCACGTCTTGAACTAAGAAGTGCTAACTGGGAAGGGTCATCGTTCACAACAATCCCTCTGTAAAGACATTCAGGGGAGGGGGAGTAGTTTGGGTGTGGTGAACTGAGTTCTAACCCATTAATTGTTGGGAAACTCAAGGTGGAACCATGCTTAGTGTGGACAGTTTCCTTCCTTGGCTCAGAGAATCCAGGAGGACCACACCGACAAGTGCTAGTTAGTTGATGAAACCCATGTCACAAATCTGATAGCAGTATGGATCATTTCAATATACCTTGTTCCAAGGGTATAAACCAAGTGCCAATGTTCATGGTAGTGATGTCTTGAGTAAAATGATGTGTATGGGAATGTCAAAACTCCATCCTCACTACGAATTCAAAATATATGCCCCCTCCGTGAAAGGATCAGTAAGTAGCGTGTTTTTGCTTGTAAAAGAACACATAAACACCACTCCATAAAGATAAAAGAAATGTATACCTTTTCTTGGCATAGAAAAGTTGGCAAAGCATTAAATTAAGCTTCTCCCTTAGAAAGTACGGCTATGATTCATTACAATCACCACAAAATAATTAAGCTGCAGGCAGCTATTCTTAGTTCTACCTGAAATTAAAATGCACGTGGGTCCTTATCTGCTTAAAGCTTATATATTAATCTGACACTGATCTTCTTAGGCTGAAATGTCCAAGTCGTTCGTAAAGCACAAAAGAAAACACATGGAATTTATTGTTTTAGTTGAAGAGTTATGCTTATTATCTATCTAATGGTCTTTTAAATACTTGTATTCTTGAAAGAAAATCTTAAAAGAAAACGGAATACCAACAAAGATCCACCCCTCCCACCCCAAACACCCACAATTCAGAATTAGTTTTAAGTAAGAGACAGAGAGACAGATAGAAAGGAACAAGCAGTAATTTGATTTTCAATTTAGGGCAGAAGTATAATCAGGTAAACACATAAAAGATTTAAAAATACTTTTAAGAAGAATAAGAGGCAAATCATCAACTTGGAGTCAAAAAGCATTTGAAAACCCTTCTGTAAAACATCTGAATTGGTATCTTCCTTCAGTTGTCTTTATACATAACGGTTTGGGTAAAACATTTTAGATGATCTTCTCTATTTGTCTGCGACAATCAAATAATGACAGCTACCGCAAGACACCATCCGTCTTTGGGTCAGCCACTTCACCAGCAGTAGGCAGACTGATGCAGCAAGCAGATGACCTCTGATCCAAGAATTTAGTCTCCATGAAAAAAAGAGACCAACCCCATGATCATGCTCTGCAATGAAACCCCAGAGGGGCTTTTATTCTGGAAGTTGTTACAAGTAGTTCATAACCTTTGTCCTCCAGACACTCATTCAAACTACCTCACCACTCTGTAAACTAGGGGCTAAGGATGCTTGAAGGCATGAACTTTCTACCCAAACAGGGTATTGTAAACATTTGGGGGAGGCTGCGTGCTACTGCTAAAATAAACCATAAAAAAGGACATTAGCCAAGACACTTTTATACAGGGAGCGTCTCTCAGTTCAGGGAACCCAATTTCGATGTCAACCCTTTTACTCAAGAGCTAGCTCCCAAGGAGTACAAGCAAGCCTCTTTAGTGCACTGGCATTTTAAAGCTTTGAAAGTGTGCTTAGATGCTAATAAAAAGCATATTTAAAAGAGTTAAAAGAATCAGGATACAATACAATAGTATATTTATATAGTTATAGTCTGGGTCTCAACAGTTTTTTTTCTTTTTAAATTGTAAATGAGACACAGGAAAAAAAACAACAACCCGTATATAAGGAGGAGAATGCTACTCAAAAGAGATGACTTACTACTTAGCATTTCTTCTGCATTCTAATTTGGTTGTTTTAATTTTAATTTTTGGCTGAGTTTTAGTTTTCATTAAGAGATCTTCTGTCAGGTTCAAAGACGTTTTGACTACAAATTCAAATTAAATTATTCGATCCTAGACTGCAAAAATGCTTTTCTTCTTTGGGGAGAGTGAGAAGAGTAGAGAAAAAGGGGGTCGCCAACGCAAAGCTCGTTGACAATGCTCCTAAAACCCGTGTAAATAAAATCATCAGGGGAAGTGGGAAGTGAAATTGGGTCCAGTTTGCCTAAACTGAATAAAATAAAAGAGTACTTTATTCTCAAATTTAATTAAATAAAATTTCACTATAAAAATTACTTTAAATTAAGGAGTAAAGTGGTACAAAATAATATACTATATAATTTTTAGGTTTTAATAACCTTTGAGTGGTGACTGTGGATTTTTAAAGTCGTGTGATTTAAACACATCTGGTTAAGAAGTATTTGGGTATGAATCTGCCATCCCACCAAATGTTCATCAACTGCTAACAACCAGGAGACAGTGTGTCTCCCAACAAAGGACCCAAAATAGTTGTTGAATTTCGTATGCTACATATTTGACTATGCCCCAGTCTGATGAGGTAAAATGTATATTATTAACATCAAATTGACAATGGTTCTTGGAATTGTTAGTTAAATGTAAAGCACATAAAGCATAAACGATAAGAGTCATCTGTCAACTAGAAATTCAAGAGGACTATGCCTTTACCACACAGGATGTGAAAAATCTTCCACAGAGGTAAAAGGTATTGCTAATACACTCAGTTCACTTAAAAACAACAACAACGACAACTTGCCATGTTCTCAGTAACGATAACTTCTAAGTCACTCGACCAAGTTTTTACAGGTTTCCTTTGGTATATATTATAATAAAAATGGCCTTGGATGATATCTATCATAGCTGATTTTTTTTAATGTGGCAAGATGTTCATATAAAAGTTACCATTTTAACCATTTTCAAGTGTACAGTTCAGTGGCTTTAAGTACATTCACATTGTTGTACAACCATCACCACTATCCATCTCCAGAAATTTTTCATCATCCCCAAATCTATTAAACAACAACTCCCCGTTCCTTCCTACCCCTAGTCCTTGGTAACCTCTATTCTACTTAATGTCTTGATAAATTGGACTACTCCAAGGTACCTCAATATAAGTGGAATCATACAACATTTGTCCTTTTGTGTTTGGCTTATTTCACTCAGCATAATGTTAATTTATTAAAAAATGTAAATCTTAATTATCCAACTTATATATGAAAAAAGAAAGAAAACAAACTTGTTACCTAGAAAATATAAAGGCAATACCCCTCCCCAAATACAGTAGAACCATCATAGGCCACCCACTCACCTTTTCAAAAGCAATTTTTGCCTTCTATAAAGAAAATTCACGTTTCAGCATCATTTCCCCCTTCAAGGGTTCAGACTTCAGAATCTTCCTGGACAAACCATGTTGTGGTCTACTTCTTGCCCGGAAAAGAAAGTTATGCCAGCTATCCTAAGCAAGCCTTTGCTGTACCACACACCTGTTCAGACAACGGGTCAGTTAAACAAGCAAAATAACAGCTGAGAAAGCCAGGTCAGCTACCCTATGATCTGAAAGACATTTACAGAACCAGTCCCCCTTCTCTGCCTTCTTTATGTGAAAATAGCAGTTGAAGTAACATGATTCCTTCCCTTCCTGTTTGAAGAGACAGTGAAAGCCCTCCTGTGGCGAGCCCACTCTCTAAGTCTGGGGAAGAGGCTGCCTGAATCCTCCAGCTTAGTCCATAAGCCTTGGTCTACAGGAGAAGAGACCCATCCCAGTGTGGTTATGTTTGTTTAAGGAGCTGGGTCCAACTCAAAGAGTTAATGATTAACAAGGGCCATATTACATATCACATTTTCTTGTTACCATGCTTTTTACTCCCAGATAGAACTAAGGAGACTTTTTTGCTTTCTGATCTTTCTTAAGTTTCTCTTCAGTGGAGCCCAAAACCTCTGAATGCAAAAAAATACGCAAACTAAATGGATAACATTGTGGACTTATGACAGGTGAAATCTGACTTTTCTAGAAAGATTTTCTTTTTTTTTTGGTAAACGGATACAACATTACAGGTATAGCAGCAAAACCAACCCATCAGGTGTAAAGATTTTATGAGCGTACCTCTTCCAAATATATTTCCATAAATTTTTTTTCCAAGTACGGCTTATCACTAATTCTTTTTTTCTGCTTTATCTCCCCAAACCCCCCTGTACACAGTTGTATATCTTAGTTGCAGGTCCTTCTAGTTGTGGGATGTGGGACGCCACCTCAACGTGGCCTGATGAGCGGTGCCATGTCCGCACCCCAGCATCTGAACCCTGGGCCACCGCAGTGGAGCACACGAACTTAACCACTCGGCCACAGAGCTGGCCCCTTATCACTAATTTATAAGTACAAACAGTATACAATTCTTTCTTTAAGGAAATGACTTTTTAAAATGTTTTCCTTTCACTTGTAACTTCTGAATAGTGCTTCAATGCCTTAGGTGTGGATATACTAGTTTGCTTCATTTTACCTCAAGGATGAAAAGAGAAAGGACGAATAGCCAAAATCCACCCATGTACTGACTCTTATAAAGTATGTTTTTTGTTTTTTGTTTTTTGGTGAGAAAGATTGGCCCTGAGCGAACATCTGTTGTCAGTCTCCCTCTTTTTGCTTGAGAAAGATTGTCACTGAGCTAACATCTGTGCCAGTCTTCTCTACTTTGTATGTGGGACACTGCCACAGCGTGGCTTGATGAATGTCGTGTAGGTCTGCTCCCAGGATGTGAACCTGCAACCCCTGGGCCACCGAAGCAGAGTGCGTGAACTTAACCACTACGCCACCAGGCCAGCCCCATAAAATATGTTTTTGAAGGTGTAGCTGTATAAGACAGCTAGCACACAAAACCAGCGAGTCCACACAGAGACTTCTGTAGACTGGGAAGTTTTGTCTTGGTAGGTGAAATGGACAAAGGGAGAGAACGTAGCATGCCTGGAAAGCTGACAACTGAGCAATACACATTATTCTGAAATAATCTCATCTGTTTTTGAAGATGAATAAAAAATAAACATAAGGGGCTGGCCCGATGGCGTAGTAGTTAAGATCACGAGCTCTATGTTGACGGCGTGGGGTTCACTGGTTTGGATGCCGGGCGTGGATCTACATACTTCTTATCAAGCCACGCTGTGGCAGGCATCCCACATATAAAATAGAGGAGGATTGGTGGCAGATATTAGCTCAGGGCTAATCTTCCTCAAAAAAAAAAAAAAAGGTAAAAAACAACCTTAGCACTTTATATCCTAAAGTACATAAATCACCCTGGTTAAAAAGAAAAACAAGAAACAATTCTTACGTGTAATAATTCTCTTTTAGGCTTTCATTTTCATTTTTGTAGAGCTTTTCTTATGCTCTCTTAAAATCACAATTTTAGAATTCTGTAAGAAACTTTAGAGATAACGTAGTACAGTATAACAGTATTCAAATATATATATATATTTCTTAGTAGTGGAACTACCACTGATTACCTTTTATTCTTCTATAAGAACCTGCTGGAATCTTGCACTAATCTGAACAAATAGATGAAAGCAGAAATCTGGTTGAGGAGGCACCCTGAGGACCCAGGGCCCGCGTTTGAGAATCATAGTCCAATCCCCTCTTTTTACAGCAGTGGAAAGCAGAGGCCCCGTAAAATTAGGCGACTTCTCCAAATTCACACCACACCAGCACCAGAGTTGAGACCAGTACACAAGCTTCTTACTCTGTGCTATCTCTGATGTTACTCTCCACTGAAACTTAACAGTTTGGAATTTCAAGTAATTTATTATTTTGCACTTGTAGGAGAACTAAAGAAGTAGCAAAAATGTTAGTGTGTGTGTGGGGGGGGGGGGGGGGGGGTGGGCAGCGTGTTTGAAATTTCCAATCACTTAAATTTGGGTTATCCAGAGCAAAAAGACAAGAAATAAAGAGAAGGAGAATCGGGAACAGGAGGAACCAAATTGAATTGAAGGATAAAGTCAGCCATTCATCATTCTTTCCTATATTCATTTGCTCAGTGGACAGTTATTACAGACATGGTGCCGGGTACTGAGAACAGTATTGAGATAAATTATGACATCGTTTCCGGGCGCCATTTTCCAATTTGGCATAGTACTGCGCATGTGTGCATGTGCATGCCGTCCTAGGCAGGATGCCACAGATGCCACAAAAGCAACACAGGAGAGGCAGAGAGGATGAGAGAAAAGAGCATCAGGGCAGCGTGGTGGAGACGGTGTCATCTGAGCTGAGCCTAGAGGAGGTACAGTGGGGGATGGTGACACCAAGGATGGATCCCAGCAACCGCAGCTGTGGAAGGGAGGGGAAGGAAGCAGGCCTTTCTCCCATCCACACTGGCTAAAACGAAGGACTCACAGAGTTGAGGCAAGTATTTCTGGAAGGGTTCCTGTGGTCAGAACTTTGAAGCTGTGGTGTGGTGGAAAAGAAAGGGGTTAGAGATAGAGAGAAGAGAGGCAGCCAGGAGAGAAAGGGAAGACCAAGCCTTCAGACTCGGGGAAAGGACTGAGGAGTGAAGGCAAGTGTTTATTTACTAAAGAGATGCATGGAAAACACATTCCTATAGAAGTAGGATGTATAAAATTAGGTCAGCCACCCAAAGGTTGTTGGTAAAAAGAAGCTACAGATTTCAACATTTGTTGTCCAGTTCTTCTCCATACAAACAGTAGAGGTAGCATAATCAGCTTTGGGGCCTGCAACTAATTTGCTTTCTAGAATCAGTGCCTTTACAATTCATACTCCACTGCCTCCAAAAGGGCTAACATCAAGTTGGAAAGCCTTTCCCTCACATTTAGAGGAGAGAGCTCCAAAATTCTAAGGAATGGAAAAGGTTAACTCTGAAACAAGACAAAAGTGACACCAAGGAAAGAGAGAGAAGACTTCCCCTACCTTTCTGGCCTTCAGCCTTCCATAAAACGCATTTCTCTCCTGATAAGACCCTGTGCTGACCAGGCAACCACACTTTACTGCAGGTTCACTAACTGAACGAAGCTGTCTTTTTCAAGGATATCAACGTAACCAGAAGAGCCATAAAATTGCGAAATTGCGAGAAAAGGGGGCTAAGTCAAACATGGGCTTGGCTTAGCCTGATCTGTGCAGGTGTGGACAGAGCTAAGCTACTGACATCATGACAATGCAGTGTGGTCAGTTCTGAGTCCCTAAGTCCTGCCCATCCGCACTCACACATTGCTGCTCCTAGAGACGCTGTTTTTGAGAGATGCAGGGTCCATGCTGTCAGAAGTCTGGAAAAGGGAGAGCAATTTTTCCAAATTCTAGTCATTCATACCAAATAAAATATAAACAAAGGCATAACACTCATTTACTAGTCTACATTTTAGAATGTCTGGCATAAGCTATTTAAGAAGGGCCACTCCTGAAGTTTTACAGCTAAAACACCCACCATCCCTCTGCTTTGAATTTATTTATTAAAATGCCCCAGACTGGCAGTTCTTCCAGCCAGCCCCTGCCCTTCGGCTCTGAGGAAACCAAGGATCAGAGAGGTACGGGGTTTGCTCTCCCTTGGCTAATCAACAGCAAACACTAAATGACTAACCAGGGTTCTCAACTCCCGGCTCGTACTCGCTCAGTTACCACAAATGGTTTTCTTATTAGTTTTTAAAATTTTAGTGATAAAATTTAGTAATTCTTCTTCCTTTGGTGCTGCCATTATGAGAGACTGTAGCAAAATGGAACTCTGCAGACAGGGTGACAGAAGAGGGCAATCCTAATACATTCCCCTTGGAAAGTCCCAATCAACTTCCCAGAACGAAGATTAACGTCTTTATAGCCTACTCTTGTGTGAGTAGCTAAGCCATGCACAATGAAAAGAAGATATGCAATTCTCAATTTATCTTTTGACCAACTTTTCATGTGTCCATCTGTCTTTCTACCAGGCATTTCCACCAATGACCTATTTCACTGCTAAAGACCATTTTTAAAATGTACTATGCCAATAAAATCGAAATTCACTACTTTGCTCACTGTCCTCAAAACTGAAGAAATTGCATAAACTTAAATTGCTAAGCTGTGACTAAAAATGAGGGGTACACTACATGTAATACTTATGGTTAAGGAAGCAAATTAAGATGCCAAATTCTGCCCTCACCTCCCTCAGTTATTCTTTTTTCCTTTCCTAGTATTTCTGATATAAGTGTTAGCAGAGAAATCAAAAGAGATACAATGCACCCAAAGAATTATGAAGGCCCAGGACACTTTCTCCTACGTATTTATCAGTTTGTTAAGAAGGAAAGCTCGTAAGTCATTTCATACGATGATCATCAATCTCTTAAGTGAGTCTTGCTTTTCAAACTTCTGATTTAGTAAAGAAGTGAAAAATACCTATGGTGATCTTACTTGAAACTTCAGAATAACTGTTATTAGGAAGAATGTCATTTTGCCTCTACAGGAAAGAATATATTCTCAGGATACAATTAGAAGCTCAGAGAATTTCTTAACCCTGAATTTACTTGTCCTTTATTCTTCTTTAATTTGGCTACTGCAAGAGTCTCTCCCACTGTGGATGAAATACTCACTTTTCTCTACTCTAGTGGCTTGGAATTCTCCTCCGGACCTCTGAAAGAGCTGCCCCTGAGCAGAGCAAGGCCGGGCAGAGGCCACTGGCCTCTCTCCCCCCCTAGAATGTGGATCTGCCACAGAGCCCTGTGTCAACAGCCCTATCGGGACGATCACATGACAAGGGCTTTGTCTCCTTCCTGCTGGTGTGTCAGTGGTCATGGCCAAAGACTGTGACAGGGGATTGCCAGGGGATGAAAAACACTTCATCTGTATTCTAGCGGTCAAAGAGGGAAGACAAGCAGCCTCTCTGCTGCCTTCCATCATAGCCCAGAAAGGACCTGCTTCTCCCATCTGAATGGTTCAGGATATACCAGGAACTAGAAACGCAGGAAACCAGATCTGCGGCCAGGAGCCCCCTGTCCTTATTCCGTGGAAATGAAAGACAAGTTGCTTTGATCACCTTGGAGACCAACCACCTCTTCTACTGAAAGCTAACCCCACCTTGGCAGGGACTGCCTCCCCTCCCCGCAGGAGCCTACTCCCTCGACTCCGGCTTAAGTATCAGGCTAATCAGTTTGATCTGACAGATTTTAATTACATTAATTAGGGCTTTTTCTGAATAGGCCTGATTAGTATCCTACTAAGGATTGTGTGTGTGTGTGTGTGTGTGTGTGTGTGTGTGTTTAGCTCTACTAAAATCAGGACTAATACTTTCCTTTCCTCTAACAATTGGTGTTTTTTCGGTCTTGCTCAAGGTAAAAAATCAGACATTTGATGGCACTGGGTGTGAGAGTGTATTTTATAATAAAATCACCCCTGAGGATCTGGAGGTGGCTCTGCAACTATCTTGTGAGCCTTGGTGGGGGAGAAGAGACTGTTATTTAGAACATTTGTGTAGAATACAAACATTGGTTTTGCTTAGTCTTTGCCTAGTAAACACTACATTGAGTTGGAGTTTAAAAATCCCAGTTCTTGTACGCCTCCCCTCATACCCTTATCGGACGGAAGCACACAGTAATAGATTTTTACCTCTCTGTATTATTTTATCCATCACATTTTAGAGAGGACCAATGATAGCCACACAAAAGCCAACGGAAATTTAGCCTTTGTCCTTCCATTGTTTCTTAGAATAACAATACCTTGAATGTCAACAAGCTTGGTACTGAAAATATTTCTTAACTACTTTCAGTCACTAATGAAAGAGAAAACGTTGATTTCTGAGAACACTGGACAAAAATATTAGCATGGCACATATATTTAGACTTGTTGATCATCTGTGCTATAACTATTACTTTAAAATATGCTGTTTTGAATACGCCACAATAAATGAGGGCGTAGTTCCAGACACCAGGAAGAAAATCTACCAAACTAAAGTTTGTTTGCTTTTTTAAACAGTCTAATATGAAACTAATTTTTTTAAACCACATATCTTAAGGAATGCAGTAAAAGCGTGGACTTGAACCCTTAATCCAAGTTTTGAATCCTATTGACACCCCTATCTCCCTCCTGTAACTTGTGCAATAGCCAGTTCTCTGGGGAGTAACACTGCCATTCTTACCCACCCGAGCGATGTCATGATTATGATGGTGTTTTATTGGAGTAGTTCCTGAATCTGCTGGAACCTTGGTAATACAGCTGAGAAATCATATTTTCAGGCCATGGTGCCTTACCAGAAAGATAAAAGTTTATTTTTTTAAATCACTTAAAAATATATTCTAATGCTGTATTTTCCATTATGATTTATCCAGTTATCTTATCTTTGAGGGTTAACTTGGATTTAACATTTCTAGCCATTTGGTTTTTACTTCAAAGTGAAAGTGGAATTTCAGAAGGTGTCTATATATTCACCTTTTTTTTTCCATTTTGAGGGAAAAGAAAAACCCTCAGTAAAAAACGATGTTCACTGCCTTTCTGTTATCACCGGATTCTCAATGGAAATCACAGTGATCTTTCCTCCTTTCCTTGGTCTTATCTAGGTGGATAGGATGTCCTTTGAGAAGGAACCTGATTTATCTCTGTCTTTGATGACCATGAAGCTGACACCTGAGTTTAACAACACAAGAACGGGAATGATCCATTCACTGCATAGGAAGTAAAACAGGGATCCAAACCTTTTAGCCCTAGGTCTTTGATCCACTTTGGACCAGAAAATTAATAATTTCTAGGAACTATTAGTGCAAGACTGAAGGAAGTGAAGGATAGAAACAGGGTATATGATTTGATATCAGACACCGAACAGTACTGCTCCCTCCACACACATGTTCACCCTGGATAGTATCTATTTTATACTTTGCAGTGATGGTTAACTTCTGGCTTCCTCAGGCAAAACATACTAAGTGATTATTAAACAAACACACAACAACAACAAAACAAGCAAACCCACACACAATAACTCAGTGCCAAATTTTACCTAGTATTCAGTTTAATTGCTTAATTACAACATTAAAATCTTCTAAACAGTTCAAAGGAAGAGACATGTCGTTAGAATCTTGATATCCAAACTCATAGAGTGTTAGCAACAGAATTTGGTGGGAGGAAAGAATAGAAAAAGGTAAAACCAAAAACAGAAAGAACAAAAAGAAGGAGGAAAGTGGTTGGTGGGAGAAAAAAGAATTTAAAGCTATTGTTTTCCAAAGAAATTGACAACTGTAAAACCAGTAGTAACTTAAAAACTATAGATATAGATATCTTTGGCAAACAATTGTGTGTGTATGCATATGTGTGTGGGTGTGGAGAGAAAGAAACAGTAGAGGTTGGGAGTAGCGCACAAATCCAACACAGAAAAGAACTGAAAGTGAGAAAAAGCCTTTCCTTAGATTTAGAATATTCATTCCAGTGTAGAGTGAGATCTCAACTCATTTTATTAAATTAAGATACACTGATGGTCACTAACCAATCTCAATGCCATTTAGAGTCGTTTTGATTAAAACTATTAAAATCTAAACGTAAGCTTTCCAAACATATTTTTGTAATCATTAGGTCTATGTCTTACTACAGCATGCTAGCTCTTGTTTGTTTAGTCAGCCAGCCAATGATGGTTGATCGAGTACCCGCTGGATACCAGGCACTGACTGTGCTCAGCAGCGGGTATACAGTATTCAGCAAAACTGACATGGTCCTCACCCTCCATGGAGCTTATCATTAAGTGGAAAAGACTGACATTAAACAAATAAACGTAAAAATATAATTACCAAGTATGGGAAGTGATTAAAAGAAAAAAAAGGAGGAGATGGTGCTGTGCGAAAGAAAAGTGGAATGAAGAGGAACTTGGTGTTCAAGGAAGACCACTCTGTGAGGCAACTTTCAAGCAGAGGCTTAAAGGTGTTAGACTTGTAGAGTGAGGAGTACAGAGGTGGAGGCAAGGCAGGATGGAAAGGAGAGAAGCATTCCACAGGCCAAAATCAGCAGATCTGGGAATTGAAGAGCCACACTTGTGGCTGGTTGAGCGATATGAGTTGAGGCTGCAGAAGTGAGCAGAACTTCGAAGCCCGTGGTAAGAAAAGAACTTTTATTCTGAAGCCTGGGTTTTCTTCTGAGGGCAATTCTAGTAGAAGCAAATTTTAGGTATTTATTCTTAAATTAACAATTGTTATTGCACATCCAATTTTTAAAGCAGTATTGCAAAAATGTACAATGACAAGGGAACAGTTAAATAAATTAGGTACATCTTGTGATGGACTATTATCCAACCATATAAAAATGTTTTAAAAGAATATTTAATGGTACAAAAAATGTCCCTGATATTGAAAATCAGTATATTTATAAATGTATAGTACGAATTTTTGTAGAAAAGAAATGCATCTGTAGTTCTATTCATAGAAATTCTAGAAGGAAATGCACCAAAATGTTAATAATGATTAATGCTGGGTGGAGGAATTATAGATGGTCCTATTTTTTATTTAACTGTTTTCAATTATCACATGTAAAATGAACTTTTTTTGAGGGGATATACAGTTCTATGAATTTTAACACTTGTATAGATTCCTGTAACCACTGTCACAATCAAGATACAGAATGGTTCCATCATGCCAACCAAACCCTCCTTAATTATTCCTTTATAGCACATCTGATGATTTTATTTTAATCTTTATATTTTTCTGTAGCTTCCAAAGTCTCTATAATTAGCATGTACTTCTTTAATTTTCTGGAGGAAAAAAACCCATACTTTGAAGTAATAGAAATAAAAGAACAATATAATAAATAGTAATTCTCTAAATCAATGACCTTTTTCGTAGTCATTATTTGAGATAGACATGTTTCAGATATTTTTAAACTTTAGAATCTTCCTCAACTAAATAATTCTGCTCCTGGCCAGAAATACTAAACTTTGAGCAAATGTGAAAAAAATATCATTGTTGGGGTAGGGAATGGGACAGACATTGTGCTCTCCAGAAGAAGATTCTCTCAAATGAACAATGACAATGAAAAGTAATAGACACATAGTAACACAAATAGTATTGCCAACTCAAAAGATCTAATGGGAGAAGAAACAGAATTCAACACAAGAAACATTCCTAATTAATTAATTAAGCATGTATTCAGATGAGACCAGAACATATACAAGCAATACTAGGCCTTGCACAGTATTACAAAAACTGGCTACCACAACTTTATAGCTATTGATGTCTATTCTGATTCAATTATCCAGCATTGAAAGTAGATTCAAGATATGTTTCACTTTTAATTTAAAGATTTTATTTTTCCTTTTTCTCCCCAAAGCCCCCGTAATGTAGTTGTATATTTTAGTTGTGGGTCCTTCTAGTTGTGGCATGTGGGATGCCACCTCAGCATGGCTTGATGAGCGGTGCCATGTCCGTGCCCAGGATCCGAACCGGCGAAACCTTTGGGCCGCCGAAGTGGTGCGGGCAAACTTAACCACTCAGCCATAGGGCTGGCCCCCTTCACTTTTAATTAAGCAGAAAAATATATTTCTATAAAAGCCAAGTCTAGGTAGATAATTTTCTTCTGGACAGGACTTTAGGTGGCTTACGATGCTCCTGCTGCCCTCCCCTCCCAACCTAAATCTAAGTAGGGAGCATCTGCTGGGGCCAGACAGGCCTGGATGGAGAGAGGGAGGCTTGGGCTCTGCCTGTCTAAAGGTAAGACCTGCACGGGGAGACCTGCGGAAATCTAGATGGAGTCTCCACTTGATCCCAAACACACACAACTCCCCAGACCCAAAGGGAAGCCTGAGGGGAGGTGAGGCTCCAAACAGGATCCTTGGACAGCCCCATCCCAACCCTCCAAGAAAACGCAGCCTGAAGGTCTATCTTGACCCCTTCCTCTTCCAACCAGAGAGCTAAACAGATGAGGTGAATTATTTTTGCCCTAAAGCTAAGCAAGCGCTCAATTTTGCTGCATAAGAGACCTGAAGGTAGAGCTTTCATTTTTATCACCTCCATTTTGCAGAGGAGGAAAATGCGGCAAAGAGTGGTTGAATAACTTGCCGAAAATCAACAAGTTGGTGAGTGGTATTACAGGATTCTAATCCAAGCAGCTCACCTTCGGAATCCATGTTACTATTATCTCTTCTAGAATTTTGTGCTTTATTTATAGTGGGAAAAAATAGGAAGCTAAATGTATGCCCATTAACAGGGAATGGTTGAATACACTGTAGCATAGCCACAGTGAATGTCAGGCACAAATTGAACAGAAGTTGGATCTATAATAATGGTTTTAGAAGGATTCCCATCATCCATTCACTGAGAAAAGCAAGATGAATAATATAATCTGATTTTTCAAGAACAATAGCAGAAAATGCTGTATATCTTTATGTTCCTCTATAACTATGTGAGCATGGAAGAAGGTAATAAAGGATACACACCATGTCGTCAACATTGAAAATGGAGTTTTTACTTTTAATTCATAAAGTACAAATTAATAATAACTCTTCTAACTATAAAAAATACGAAATAGACAACCTTCTGATCTACTACAGTCAGGTATGTCTTCAGACAACACCTGAGCCCACAGGATACAGGTTTGAACTGGAAAGCCTGCTTTCCACAGAGAAGCTGCAGGCTGCTGCTGAAAGGATTCTTAATCACTGAGAAAGTAGAACAGAAACTAGGAATACTCTTAAGCAGACTACCTGCAAAGCCCCTTCAATCCTTTTATTAGAGGCTAAACACACCTTGATTTGAGTATAAACAGAGGTGGTGTGCTTATACTTGTGTGTGCGAGCACGTGTGCACATGTGCATTTATTCTAACAATTCCACACTCTCCATTGCTCCAGTCTAGTTGGAAGGGTCCTGGAAAGGAGGGGACAAATAAATCAATTTAGTAGGTCACTCAGCTGCCTTAGGAAATCAGCTGGATGCCATGATTTCGTCATTAATGTCAAGAAGAGGAGAACAATGAGTCCCAGCCATTAAGCCCCCCACAGTTCAAGATAAGAAAGAGTTAAACAGATGATAATCTGTGCATTTAACTGGGTTTCAAACATTTGGCTGCTTAATCATTTCTTCCTCACCCTGCACTGCCCAAGCACACAGGGAATGTTTGGAAAACCTTGGTCTTAGGGATGCAGGTAAGGAGGAGGGTTTCTAGAGAGGTGTGGGGAGGGTTAGGGGGAGGCATGGAGAAAGACGATTGATTCACAGGGGTGGACAGGTCAGAGAGATTTCACAGGCAAACCTTTACTGGGAAATGAAAGCATTTCTTAATTGCCATTTGGGATATAGGCTAAACACAGTCTCACTAAGCCGCTATGGACTAGCTCACTGATTAAGGCAGGGATGTCACTAAGAAATACTTATTTCTAATATTCTATGACAATAGATTTGTGACTAACCCATTTAGTACTATTATTTTGCAAACAAGCTTACTTTAACTTTTTAAGTAACAGTTTAATCATGTGTCACTGAACACATTGGGGTAAATTATACACTTGAATTTAATAACAAGGAGAGACAGAAGGAAGAAAATTCCAGGTGGCCTATATTTCAATCCTTACAAAATAAAAACAATAAAAAGAAAAATACAGCCATGGTTGTTTCCTGAAATGAATGGATTTAGGAATATAGACTTGTGTGACTAGTTGGCATGATGTTTATGAGTAACCAAAATGGTAGCTATAGAGGATAATTCATCTTCTTTTAATCAATGTGCTGGATATTAAAGAAACTTATGAAACTATCACAGGAATTGATTCACTTCTGTCTTAGGTGAAAGAAAAGCTTAACACAGACTTCTATGAATACACAGACAAAATATAATTTTATATTCTTGATATGATAAAATCTATATCCACAAAAGAGCTCTGTCTCTTTTCTAATAAATGTCCTTATCCTTTGAGGAAACCTCTTAGCCTCTCCCTGTCCATCCAATACAAACTGAAAAGGTAGATATGATCCCAAGAAATCAAAGAAAATGCTAATACCATAGCAACTTTTGCACTTCCTAAGTTTATGGTCTACTTACAAACAATGTGAGCAAGAATGAAGATACCTTAGTTTTTTTCTATTTAGAAAACACATATGTTATCTCATTTGATTTTCTCTAGCAATGGGTCATTAGGATTGAAAAGTTCAATGCAAATCTGTATAAGATTCCTGAAAATACGTGTAAAAGGACAAAATATGTGTTCAAAATGGCAATTGGGGGAGAGGATTCTGGGAAGATGGTGGAGTAGGAAGCACCAGAAATCTCTCTTCCCACTAGACAACAACCCCACTGGAAAAAAATCTGTCTGATGTAATTATTTTGGAACTCAAGAAGACCAGCATGCATCTTCTCCCAGAAGGAGAAGAGAGAGAGAAAAAGGAAGAGAGAATATTTGAAGAAATAATGGCTGAAAATTTCCCAAATTTGACAAGAGACATGAATATAAACAAAGCTCAATGAACTCAAAATAAGATGAACTCCAAGAGATCCACATCAATACATTATTATCAAACTTTCAAAAGACAAAGAAGAAATAGACAAATTAGACTTCACAAAAATCAAAAACTGTCTATCAACAGAGGGCAAAGATAACACATGAAATGGGAGAAAATATTTTCAAATCATGTATCTGATAAGAGATTAATATTCAGAATATATATATAGAACTCCTAAAATTCAACAACAACAAAAACCTGATTCAAAAATGGGCAAAGGACCTGAATAGACATTTCTCCAAAGAAGATACATGAATGGCCAATAAGCACATGAAAACATGCTCATCACTCATCATTAGGGAAATGCAAATCAAAACCATGATGAGATAATACTTCACATCCATTAGAATGGCTACTATAAAAAAACCAGAAAATAACAAGTGCTGGAGTATTTGTGGATAAATTTGAGTCCTTGTGCACTGTTGGTGGGATTGTAAAATGGTACAGCATTGTAGACAACAGTATGGTGATTCTTCAAAAAATTAAAAATAAAATTATTACATGATCCAGGAATTCCACTTCTGGGTATATACCTAAAAGAACTGAAAGTGGAGTGTCAGAAAGATATTTGTACATCCATGTTCATAGCAGCATTATTCACAATAGCTAAAATTTGGAAACAACCCAAGTGTATATTGACAGATGAATGGATAAGCAAAATGTATTGTATATACATATTGTATATACATATAATGGAATATTACAAAGCCTTAAAAATGAAGGCAATTCTGTCATATGTTATAACATGGATGGACCTTGAAGATATTCTGCTAAGAGTTTCAGTTATGCAACATGAAGAGTTCTGGAGATGGACGGTGATGATGGTTGCAAGACAATATAAAAGTGCTTAATATCACTTAACTGTACACTAAAAAATGTTTACAATGGTAAGTTTTGTATTATGTGTATGTTACCACAATAAAAAAATAGTCACAAAGTAAATTTAAACTAAAAAAAAAAATTTAACCTTTGGGAATTGTTCTAGCCAAGTTATTGGTAAGGCTTGGCTAAGACGTAAATAAATTCTCTAGAAGCTCCCAGTCAAAAATCAAGCTTTGGTGTTGGCCCCCTGGCTGAGTGGTTAAAATTCCAAGCACTCCACTTTGGCAGCCCAGGTTCACAGGTTCATATCCTGGGCACAGATCTACTCCACTCATCAGCCATGCTGTGGTGGCGTCCCACATACAAAATGGAGGAGGATTGGCACAGATGTTAGCTCAGGGTGAATCTTCCTCAAGCAAAAAAAGAGGAAGATTGGCAATGGATGTTAGCTCAGGGCAAAACTTCTTCATAAAAAACAAAAACAAAAGAACCCCCATCAAACCTGGGTATACCATTGGTAGACTTCCAAAGTATGGATGGGAAAAACAGTAAAGGTAAGCCAGCCCTGCTGGTTTAGAGGGTAAAGTTCAGCGCTCTCACCACTTTGGCAGCCCAGATTTGTTTCCTGGTCAAGGAACCACACCACCCATCTATCAGTTGCCATGCTGTGGTGGTGGCTCACATAGAACTAGAAGGACTTACAACTAGGATATACAACCATGCACTGCAGGTTTGAGGAGAAAAAAAATAGGAAGATTGGCAACAGATGTTAGATTAACATGAATCTTTCCCTGAAAAAAAACAAAAACAAAAACAAAACCAACAAGGGCTTTATCAGCTGTATGCCTATTTTGTAAGTTATATTTATGTTTTCCTTTTTGTAATTTTTAGCTAAACCTTTGGAAGATGATAAAACCAAACACCAAATGATGTTCACCAGATGAAACATCAAAAATCAAGGTTATATGTTTTTTCCCCTAATTCTGAAGCAGAGTGTTTTTATACATATAATCTGTCACAGATCACTGGGGAATGTATTTGAAAGAAAAACAGAAAGTCCTAGGCTGGACTCTTCCTGTCTCATTAAACAGAGAGAACACACATCCCAAACCAAGCTTCCTCTGCTGAGCGGCATGGGCTTCCATCTGGCAAATGGGTGTTTGAAAATTTTTTTGGTTTTGGTGAGTAAGATTGGTCCTGAGTTAACACCTGTGCCATCTCCCTCTATTTTGTATGTGGGACACTGCCACAGTATGGCTTGATGAGCAGTTTGTAGGTCTGCGCTGGCGATCCAAATCATGAACCCTGGGCCGCTAAAGCGGAACACACGAACTTAACCACTATGCCACCAGGCCGGCCCCCAAAAATATTTTAATTGTTCTATATTAGCTCTAGTTCACTCTAGTCAGTGAAGAAAGCTCCTAAAAAATGAAAAGTGATTTCAAAGAAATATAAGTTGGGAAGATTTCTCCCTACCATAGAAATATGACATATGCTATACTAATGCTTCTTTATCCTGCACTCCCACTGAATACTGGTCAAGTGAAATACTTGCCCTGAGAAATAAGAATATAACGATACTTGCTAACAGCCACCCCGCTTCCCCTTATGGAAAATCCTTATAAGAATTTCAAAATAAATTTTCTCACTTAACATTAGATATCATTATCACAAATTAATTCATGTGGACTTACACTTCCAGTCATGAGTAATTGGTACTAAATCAGTTCTCCAACTATAGCCAACTGGAACACCGGACTAATACATGATACAAATATTTTCAGATATAGAATAGACAACACAAAATTGTGATCCCTGAGAGATGGAAAACTAACAAGATGAGCCTTACCATCATCCAGCTTTCTGCCTGAAGGCACCTACCAGATACCAGCAAAGGAAGGGAACCCAAGAAGACTTACTGTCATCTCATTAAGCTGAGATGCCAGATATCAAGAACAAGAAGGCAGAGATGGTTGGAATTGGTAATGGCAAAGAACCAAATAGAAGAGAGCTATGCAGGGAAAGAGCTCAAGAAATCTGCATAAGAGTCCCCTTGAATCCCTGGCTGAATATGCTTAGTATCCTTAAGGTGAGATTCCACAAGGGCATAAGACAAAGAAAAACTACCAGGGAGCTATGAGTAGAACAATGTGCATCAAGAGATGAGTAGGCAATGGGCTAACTATTCAACAACATAAAGAAATGAATTCTTGATACATGCAATCACATAAATGAATCTCAAAATCATGATGCTGAGTCAAAGAAGCCAAAAATGAGCACACACTACAGGGTTCCATTTCTAGAAAATGAATTTATAATGACAGGAAGCAGACCAGTATTTGCCTGAAGATGGAGGTGGAAGGAGAGATGGATTAATGAATTACAAAGAGGCACTAAGGAACAGTTTTGTGTGTCGGGGGGTGATAGAATGTCTATTATCTTGACTGTGGTGATGGTTTCACAGGTGTCAAAACTTACCACATTGTATACTTTAAACATGTAGTTTGGTTTACTTTCATTATACCTCAATAAAGTGGAAAAACAAAATCAAACATATCTTATTTTTTAACTTTATAATATGGTGTGAACACACTTCTATATTAATGCCTTATATTTCTGTACTGTGTTTTAGTATTCCATCACACGAACATACTCTGATTTATTTAACCAAATCCCTTGTTATTGGATATTCAAGTTGTGTTCCACTGTTCACTATTACAAACCACAGACGGTCTTTTCAGTGAGAGGTCGTACATAATTCTCAGTTGCATTACCTAAGTTAGTTAGAATACTACACTCATGAAACAAAGGTGCAACATTAAAATTCTGTTCTATAGCCATAAACTTGGACTTAGTTTTGGGCTGCAGTCTAAAAAGACATGCAACTGGACCAATAGGCACTGGGCCAGCTCAATGTGAGAAAAGAAAAAAAATCAACAGAAATCCAGCCCCATCAGAAGAGAAAGAAGCATATGCTACAATGGAGGATCAGCTATCTCTGAATGCAAAGAATACGTTTAATCAACCTTAAAAGAAGGACGAAAGAAAAAATATTTATTGCAGACATTCAATATGTATTCCAGGGTAGAAGAGGAATGCAGAAGAGCTCTCCAAGGAAAATAATGCTCTCTCAGCTCCACGGGTGCTGAAAGCTGATCTTGCACTGAGCAAAGTGAATTAAGTAGGTAAATTCACCATTTGCAAACCCAGTCCCGGGCATCATATGTAATGAGCTAACTACTGCTGGTTGAAATAGCCTGAAACCCAGCAGTAAGAGATGGTGAATGGTCAACAAAGCAGCTAAAGGACAATTCACATAGGTAAAAAAATAGGAATATATGCAATACTTTCCTCTTCCCCCCAAAAGAGGTATTTCTTCACTTGGAAGATATTCTCCAAATGATGAAATCAAAACCACTGTTTTAGGATAGAAGTAAGAATACACTATTTAATACTTATCTGGCACTCTCAAGAAAAAACCCAATAAACTGCTCCCCTCTCAGTCTCTCTCTTCCTCTCCCTCCTGGTCCCCCGCCCATCGATTTTCCACCAGCCTGTATTTTACAGCTCTTTCTCTCCCTGCGGTGCTGGAGCAGACCTTTCCTTCATGCCAAAGCTGCCCTTTGAAGTCCGCCCTCCCATTTAGAGCTTTGGTGTAGGTATTCAGACTGATCACCCGAGCCCAGCAGAATTCCCGGACCATCCACGTTCTGTCGTATACAGTCGTTTCATGTGGCCTGTGATTTACAGTCTTAATTAATGCTCAAAAGAAGAAGAGCACATCTTTGGTGGAGTTTTTCCCCCCTTCCTTCTACAAAACAGGACTCTTGGGGTTTCTGTGGACATTGTGCAGGATGGTTTTGCCAAATGGAATGAAGCACACTTAATACTTTTCCTTTATAACCTTTGCCATAAATCAGCTGGCACTCCGTTTGCACAAGTGCAGCGATTAATGTCCCGCCCCTCCCCCAGCACTTCCCGAATTTTAAGCAAAGTAGGAATAAACTGAGGGTGAGCAGAGCCAGCGAGCCCAGTAAATCAGTTTAATGAGATCTGAATAGATCACATAGGGCATATTGTGGAAAAATAAGGTGGGTGGTGGGGATCTGAATTTCAACAGAGTGGGAGTAGGGGGGCCACGGGGAGAAAAGATGGAAGTTGCGGTAGGCAATGCTCAAACTCTGACACATGTCTTTGGTAAAAACAGCACAGCTTACACTCTCTTTCCCATTTGCTGAAACGTACTGCTGTGACTCGTTTGGATTTAGCACTACTTCCTGTCTGTGGTTTTGCTGCTCCCATGTTTTCCCACAGATGGGGAGTTTTCTATGTGCTTCTTCTCATCCATGACAGTCTTGATCTGCATGCATTCTTAGTCTATGCCCTCCCTTCTACAAATACGTATCCTTGTATGCACAAATACTTCTCTTTATATAGGAAAAATAAAGACCTGCATATCTAAGGGCTGAACTAAGTAAGAAGTAAGAAACTAATTACTAGGTTATACCCATCTGGCGCTGGACAGCCAGACGCTGCCTAGTACACTCTCCGCTTACTGTCACTAACGAGCAGGAAATTTATGCTCCTCCCTCCCCCTCGATGCATCAGAGAAAAACATATTGTTCAGTTTTCTGCTCTTTAAATCAAATATGCAAATAATATGCCTCCTGTATTGAAAACTATATTACAATGGAAAAACACCAAACGTCTTTCAAAGAAGTTGTCTGATTACGTATTTCTTTAATGTTGCTGGGAGGGAAAAGGATGCATCATAGGTGCCTCTGTTAATACAGCTCTCATGAGTTATAGAATTTTCGAGAAGATTGTTGAAGGAAATAAATAAAGGACAAAGGAATGAGAGAAAATAAAAGAATGCCTTCGTAATGTTTCACTTACTTTACGAAACACATGAGGTCTGTTTCAAAACTTCTGAGTCCCCTGTATATAAGATTACCAACTTTTAGTCATGTTTACTGTTCTCATTACACTCCGTGACTAAACACCAGAAAGACATTAGTTTAGTATGTTATGAGGCCAACTGACTTTCTGGGAAAACTGCACAAGCAACTTATTAACTCCCCAAAGAGTACCTGTGTGATAGTAAGAAGATGCATAATAATGTCGTGTTATGACACCATTAAGACTTTAGTTATGGGAGGACATAGATCATTCTTTTTTCTTTTCTTAGCAGAGATATTAAAATTACTCTTACATCTATCTCTCCTCTCAATTAAGCCTGAACATGCTAATCAGGCTCTTAGCCTCATACCAAAATGTTTCTTCTAAGAAGCAGATCCAAGATTTGAATACTGCAAATTTGCATTTCAACTGGAAAGCAATTCTGAAAAGAAGTGCCATCCTTAACTTGTAACACTATGGGTAATAAATACCGATTAAATATTTGTAAGCTTTAAAAACTTGCCAGCATACTAAACCTGAGGAATGTCAGTGAGCTGAAAGTTATGCATCCTCTATAGCAAATTCAGATGTCTTGTGCTTCTGGATTATTTTGTCTTATAGATTATGTCAAGCATATGGCATAAAAGTTAATGAATTCAACAGCACAAAGGAATACAGCTGTGGAAGAGCCTAAATTACACAATAACAATTTTGCATTTTAACATTTGGGCTTTTAGTGCTTTTTAAACTTAACACAAGGTCTCCATCTCCACTGTTCCTCCCCTTCGTTTCTCCCTTTAAATGTGAAAGAAGTTGACTGATAACATATTTCAACTCTACCAGATACCTCAGGCATGGTGTGCTTGTTTTAAAAAAAAATTTCAACTGTATGCAGCGTGACTTATTTTTAAATAATTACTTTTACATATTCTTTTTTTTCCTTGCAGAGTCAAAGATGCTCTACCCTGCGGAGGTAAGAAATAGAATATGTGGGAGACAGGAGACCATGGGATTCACTCCCAAGTGCTGGATCTATCACCTTCCTCTGCACAGAACCATTTCCATTTCCTTTTTTTTTTTTTTTTTTTTAACAAACATGGATATGTTATTTAACACAAATTCTAACTACAAATCTGATGGCTAAGAAGAAATAGGGATTTTACTACTGAGAGCATGGCAAATAACCTTCTGGAAGGATGAACTAAGCACAGTGTTTAGTATGGATGTGTATAACACCAATG
Organism: Equus przewalskii; assembly: GCF_037783145.1. NCBI lineage: Eukaryota > Metazoa > Chordata > Mammalia > Perissodactyla > Equidae > Equus > Equus przewalskii. The sequence goes on along the minus strand of NC_091839.1, from coordinate 55,851,023 downwards.
TTAACTCTCTTCCATCCCTCATGGAAAAACCAATGTCTTCATTTGTACTCTACTGGATAGAAAAAGATACTCAGATTTGGTGAAATTTAAAAAGCTCCACACCCTCCTATGTGACTTCTTCCACTGGACAGATGATTAAGAATGCAGAAAATAGGGGCCGGCCTGGTGGCGCAGCAGTTAAGTTCACATGTTCCGCTTCGGCAGCCTGGGGTTCGCCGGTTCAGATCCCGGGTGTGGACATGGCACCACTTGTCAAGCCATGCTGTGGTAGGCGTCCCACATATAAAGTAGAGGAAAATGGGCACGGATGTTAGCTCAGGGCCAGGCTTCCTCAGCAAAAAGAGGAGGATTGGCAGCAGATGTTAGCTCAGGGCTAATCTTCCTCAAAAAATAAAAAAAAAGAACACAGAAAATAAATAATAGTTTAATTTACAGTATAATGACATTTTCAAATGCCACATGTCTGTCTCATAAGAAACTCATTTCCTTTCATAGAAAAGCAGTCCGAGACAAGCTTAAAATTTCAACTGCAATCTGTCATTATATCATGCAAATAAAATGAGGTGTGTGAAGTATTTTTAATCCTCTGGATGGGACATAGTACTAATTAGGTGGGGATAAAATGTTATCTGTTGGGGAAAAAGCCCTATATATAATGATATATTAGTGTAAAACAATTTTTTAAAGACCAAAGTTCCTTGAAACTTTGAAGAAAGCTATAGTCATAGCCATAGGCACACAAACTCTTGCATTTAATTTTGGGCTTTGTGGCCATCCTGAGACAGCCACAAGACCAAGCTCCACAGGGAGCAAGGGCCTGCTAGGCACAAAAGGAATCCAACAGGCTCCAGGAACACTTAAATGGACATGTGGCAGTTGGCTTGATTTTTTTGGATCTGTTATCAGAGAAAAAGTAAGGATTCAGATCACAGTTGAGATGTGGCAGAAAAACAACCCAGAGTCAGATACCGGCAGATTCCATCAGTACCAGTCCTGGCCCTGCCACAAGCAAGGGGGCCTGTGCCACTTAAGTCAACTCCAGTTTGCTAAGAGTGTCCAGCCTGATCTAAAGGACAGGCTTTTTCAGGCAAGAGGTGTGTTTCCTGCCCTAAAGCAAACATGAGAGTCCAGCTCACGTGACAGAGTGACAAGACAAGGAATTAAGCAAAGTTCCTGTCTAATGAAGAAAAAGTAACAACCTCCTTTGCCCATTTAAGGAAAGCTTCTTAGAGGAAGCAAGGGCTGATCCGAACTTACTACAAATCACTAAAATCTAAACCCCTGTTAAACATGAAGGCAGTCTTAGTAAAGGTCAGAATTGGAAAAGCACTATAGAATATACACTGTAGTAGAGGAAAAGGAAGAAAATAAGACTAGAGTCATGTCCACGGTATATAACAGACCAAACAACCAATAGAGAGGCAACAAAGGTCACGTCCACAAATCATGGCAATTCCCCACTGCCGGTCATTTACTTATATATCAAAGACAATGCTAATGAATTAATTACCAGATTTCCAAGCACCAAAGCAGAAAATCAGAAAAAGCAATCAGAAAGGATGAAGGAAACCACATTAATAACACAAGAGGGGCAGCTGACAGTCTTTCAGTAAAAAAGAAATGAAAAAGCAGAACACATAATTAAGAGCTCCAAAAAAATCACAGCAACCTGAAGCCACTTAGAAATAAGGGCAAAGTCCTTGAATAAGCTTTTTTTGTGTGTGAATATCTGCTTTTATTAAGTTACTATTCTTTGCTCCTAAGGAAACATTCCTGTTTGTTCTCACAATAACAAACAGGTAGTTGATATTCCCCTAACGAAATTCAGTACTTCTCTCCTTGTTTAAATAATCAATGAGTAGGCTACAGAACAACTAGCCCCATTCTGAATTTGACTCCAGGGACCCTGAACAATTCCATAATCAATATTCATGGTGATGACTTAGAATCTTTAAGAAATAGTAAAATGATGTTCAATATTCTCTTTAGTGCTTAAGGGTACAGGCCTTAATAGCTAGAAGATTTACATGGAATTTCCTATTTTGAATCCTGCCAGAATAGCTTGCTCTTTCAAAAGAAATACCACCATGCTTCTGTGGCACCTTAACTTCTTACTCTCTTTCTTGATTAATCTTTACCCTTATACTAGTTCTTTGGGTGGGAAGGAAAATACTAGAACTTCCGTTTAAGATATGAGGAACATGAAACATCGAGCATAAAATGACTTTCTCAGAATCATCAGTCCACTTAGGGACAATCTCCTGATTGTTAGCACACACTTGAAGAAAAACATTCCAGTTTGGGGGGAGAATGGGTATGTTTCTTTTGCTTCTTTTTTTAAGAATGGCACCTGAGCTAATAACTGCTGCCAATCTTCTTCCTTTTTTTTTTTTGCCCTCTTCTCCCCAAAGCCCCCCCGGTACATAGTTGTATATTCTAGTTGTGTCTCTGGTTGCGCTATGTGGGACATCATCTCAGCATGGCCTGATCAGCGGTGCCATGTCCACGCCCAGGATTTGAACCGACGAAACCCTGGGCCCCTGAAGCAGAGCGCGCGAACTTAACCATTCAGCCACAGGGCGGCCCCTCTTTCGCTTCTTAATTCCCGGCATGACTATCATTATATTTTCCTGTGATAGTGCTCAAGAAAGCTTCCTTTCACCCCCAAGTAAAGGAGTAAGAACCTCTTAGGTAAATTCAGAGAAGACCAACTCTGTCTGGCTTACAAGGGTGCAGTCTTAGCTACGAGGGCAAATTCCCATGGAGTCCTGAAGTCTGCCTTGCTTCCACTGCTGCACATACACAGTCTTTGCTGGCTTTTCCTCTGTTCTCCGCATCTTTTGCTGAGATAGGAATGGGATTAGGGGAGCTTGTCGAGAAGGGAAGCCACTCAAACATGGGAAACTGGAAGTACTTAAAAAAAGAAAAAAACATAATCAAAGAATCTGATGTCAGTGAGCCTGACGTCTTTTCGGTTTGCACTTGGCATCAGATTACACACTCTTGCCAGCTTGATTTAGTGTGAACACTTGTGTTTTTCTTCGATTATCAAAAACCAAATAAAAGTCTCTTTAATAAGTTATTGTTATGAACGGCTAACTGTTTTAGTCTACTTCTTAATGCTAGCTAGTGTTTGTAAGAATCCAAATCCACACCAACAGAATCAAAATCCTCGGAGGATGTGACGCTGGAAAAGAATGGGCAAGGGCTGACCCAGAAGAGGACGCAGGTGTGACTGCTGGGAATGTGCGCTGGGTGACCTATGTGAAGTCTCTTTACTCATTCGGAAACTGAGATTCAGGTGTGAAGGGATTTGTCCAAGGAACTATTGGCCAACAATCAGTTTATAAATTATGCAAGTCATGGAAGAGCTGTCTTGTGTGGCATGCCAAGAACATTGCTTTAGAATGTTCTCTATCAGAACAAACCCTCCCCTCCCCTCTATCAAATTCACCGTGAAGGACAGGAACGAAAGACTGGGGATGAGGTGCACAGTGGAGTACCAAGCGCACTCGAGGGCTGCGCAGACCTGGACCGGATGCAGGTTAGTCAGTGTAAACTTTGGGCAAACTGCTTCATCTCTGCACGCCTTAGCCTCCTCATCTGTGAAATAAGGAAGCTAGACTTCCATCCCCCCCACCACCTCTCAGAGCTTCTGTCAGATAATATAAATCTCAACTGCCTGGTATACAAGAAGTACTAAGTCAACGTGGGTTCTCTCTCTCCTTAACTTTCATCAAATAAAACTTCAAAAAAAAAAAAAAAGACAGAAGAAGAAATTAAGCAAGTCAATAATGAACATAATGCATCATTTATTACTTAGGGGCTGAATAACCAGTATGTGAAACATTCACCTCTATTACTCCAACCACTCCATTCCATTTTTAGGAGGTTTCCTCTTGCCACAGATGGATGCAAATGCAAGTTAATTGAGTTTTCAGTTCCAATTTTTAAAAAAATCGTAGGGGGAAGAAATAATCAAAAGCTATAGACTAACTCATATTTGTGACTTACCTCAATTCCAATTATTCTTGTTATTTTAAGATGCCAACTGGGTAAATTCACATGAGTAAATAATACATAAAATATTAAGCTTTTCTTAGAATATAAAAGCTCTCTACACCAAATAATTTATGTAGCTACTCTGCCCCTAAGGAAATGGAACATAACTCTCTACTCCTTAAGTGTTGGCTATGCATAATGACTTCCTTCCACAAAGAGTACAGTATGGAAAGGTGAGGAATAGAAAAACGTGCAGTGGAAAAACCTGACAACACTACCTCAGCCACATGCTCGAGGTTAACACCACAGTGCTAAGTCATGTTGAGAATCTACACTCTTGATATGATGCGAGGACATGGCTCTTTATCTCTGTGGTCTTCCTCCCTCAAACCCGTAACTCCAGTCTAATCATGAAAAAAAAAATTAGACAAATCCCAATTGAGAGACATTTACAAAATACTTGGCCAAGAACTCCCCAAAACTGTCAAGGTCATGAGAAACTGTCCCAGACCGGAGGAGTTTAAGAAGACATGATGATTAAAAGTAATGTGGCATCCTGGATGGGGTCCTGGAATAGAAAGAGGACATTAGGTAAAAACTAAGGAAATCTGACAAAGGTATGGCTTCAGTTAATAGAATGTATCAATATTTGTTCATTAATTCTAACAAATGAACCATATTAATGTAAGATGTTAATAACAGAAGAAAGTCTCTGGATTGTCTTATCAATTGTTCTGTAAATGGAAGTCTGTTCTAAAAAAACCCACCATAAATCATTACATTAACAAAACTAAATAACTATATATTCCATTACTAGCAAACATTTTTCTAGAGTCAAATGTCTATTCATTTGAGCTTCATAAAAAAAAATGGTGTTCTGTTGAGTGAATAGTTGTCATTGGAAAATCAAGTTGTTTCATCAACAGTGAGCAGTTCAGATGAAAATGTCTTGGTGTCTGCCCAACTTGGCCTCACAGAAGACCTCCTAAGCAACCTCATCTGTTAATTTCCTCCCCAGTAAATGCAAGGAGCTGGACTAGATTATCAGTACCGTTCCTTACAGCTCTGCAGTTCCACCATATTCAATATCATTTCTCTAAAAGTGAGAGGCACGCACTGAAAATAACAGAGAACTTTCCCACTCTGGCCCCATCTCCCTTTCTCAGCCCACCAGAGGCTTTATTTCTCATTTCAAAAGTGCGCCTGCCCTTTCATCTGCCCCTGCTTCCACATCACCACCATGACTGACAGAGTCAACCGTGAGGGGCTGCCCCTAAATCAACATTCAGGGTCCCTTTGCAAACAGCAAAAAACTCCAGCAGCTGGCCTTGAAACCAGGACTGCTCAGCCTGGTCAAGGTTCCTGCATCATCCATCACTGGGAGATGAGGGGACATCTGCCCAGGGTCAGACTGGCCCAGCAACTGCATGAACTTACCCCAAACCCCATCACTGCTTCCCTTTGCTCGTTTCTAAACTTAGTCGCTTTATTCTTAACTTGGTGCCCTCCGGCAGGGGTAGGGTGGAGGTGCACAGGTCAGCCTCTGTGGTCAGTTCACAGTAGAGTCACATACTCACACTCAGACACACACAGAGCAGGAGTGTTTTCTATTAGCCTGCACTCATTAATATTGCCTCCTGGCTGCCATGTTGTATTTGGAAAATGGCTACATTTCTGCAGCTACTTCCTATAGTCTAAATGTGCTTAAATTTAAAACTAATTCAAATAAACAAGATCATTGCTTCAAAGCTGACAGAGCTGAACAAATTCCTCTGAATTCTCTTTTGTCCTTTATGAAGTAAACTCAAAACTCATTTTCAGCCTGTTTAGTCATTTGACAGATGGACATTTATTATGTGGCATCTAAACACGTGCTTGTCATTCTACTAGTGCTGGGGTTCCAGAGATGAATAAGACACATAAGACATGACCCTGACTCTCAAAGTTCCCAGCCTAGAAGGACAGAAAGATAAAATGCAAATAATTACATGCCATAAGTATATAATGCTATTAAGAAAGCAGTGTTGGTCATAATAGCCAAAAGTTGGAAGCAACTCAAATCTCCATCAATAGATAAATGGATAAATAAAATGTGGTGTATACATACAGTGGAATATTATTCAGTCATAAAAAGGAATAAAATTCTATGCACACTACAACATACATGAACTTTGAAGACATTATGCTAAGTGAAATAAGCCAGACACCAAGGGACAAATATTGCGTGATTCCACTTACATGAGGTACCTTGAATAACCAAATTCAGAGACAGAAAGTAGAATAGAGGTTACCAGGGCTGCAAGGTCAGAGAGTTATTGTTTAATGTGTACAGAGCTTCTCCTGGGATGATGAAAAAGTTCTGGAAATGGATAGTGGTGGTGGTTGTGCAACATTGTGAATGTACTTAATACCACTGAACTGCCCTTTTTTTTTTTTAAAGACTGGTACCTGAGCTAACAACTGTTGCCAATCTTCCTTTTTTTCCTCTGTTTTTCTCCCCAAATCCCCCCAGTACACAGTTGTATATTTTAGTTGTGGGTCCCTCTAGTTGTGGCATGTGGGACGCTGCCTTACGGTGGCCTGATGAGCAGTGCCATGTCCGCGCCCAGGATCCGAACTGGCAAAACCCTGGGCCGTCGAAATGGAGCGCGCGAACATAACCACTGGGCCACCAGGCCGGCTCCTGAACTGCACTCTTAAAAATGGTTAAAATGATAAATTTTATGTGATGTGTATTTTATCACAATTAAAAAAAAATTGCACCTACCTCAACAAAAGAAAAAAACACTAGAAAATAAGTGCCAAAGATCAAAATAAGGTGAAAATTAGGAACTTGGAAAATATTTATTGTTATTTTACATTTTTGGATGGGGAATACAATACATGATTCAAAAGTCAGAATGATATAAAAAGATACCCAGGGCGAGTCTCACCCTTGGTCCTGTCTCCAACCTCACCCTTGCCACTGGCCTCTCACATTCCCACTGTCCATCAGAGACCATTGTTACTGCTTTCTTCTTTCTTCTTCCAGTATTTCTTTAGCAAACAGAAGCAAATAGAAATAGATATCCACATCCTTCCCTCTTTCTTACACAAAACACGGCATAGTACACTCAATGTTTAGCACCTTTCCTTCCATTTAAATCTTGAGGAGTCTGAAATCTTTTAAAGTGACTCAAAACTGACAATTCTACACATCTGTAGGGGAAAAAGGACACAGACATATTCTCTCAACCCGAGTAGCACTTTTTAACAAGTGCAGACTTCACTTTCTACTTTGTTAACAAAAGTTAAACAAGAGAGAGAGAGAGAGAAAAGAAATTTTAACTTCAAGAAGCATTAAGGATGGCTGATTTGCCCTGGGGAAAAACTTTACAATGTGTAAAGCTCCTCTTTCAAAGCAGCCTTATTTCCATAGGCAGCTAAGAGATTACCACCTTGTAAAAGAAAGGAAGAAACCGCCCCACCTTTGAGTTATCCGTCCCAGAAAGAGAACACTGGGGTCGGGGGTTGGGGGCTGGCCTCTAGATGACCAGTCCTCAAGGGCTAGGCTCTGTTCTTGTAAATTTAAGGAAATTCACTCAGGGTCCCAGGGGACTGTGTCTTGAACTCTATGAACCTATTCTGCTTCCTTCTCTCCTCCTCAACGCCATCTCACAAAAACGCAGACAAAATAAGCAAAACCCAGCTCGTCATCTTCCCAAACTATTTTGAGTCACCATAATTTACAACTTTGCCTATTAAAAGAGATAAAGAGACAGAGGAAGACACCTGTCACCAGAAAACCAACTGCTGCCTTTAAGGTTCTATTAAAAAACACCACTTTCTGTCTTCTCAGGATAAATCCAAAATTTGGAAATGTGACCATGGTAACTATTATATATTAAGGTAGATAATGTATATTAAAATAATCTGGTTTCAAACTTTAAAAAGTCTTAAACACTTCAGCATTTGCATTCATTCAAGTCGTTCATTTATTCAATATTTGTTATACAAGTATTTGAGCATCTTTTATGTGCCAGAAATGGTCCCAGACAGTGGGACACAACAGTGAACAAAGCAGGCAAGTACACTCCTTGTCCTCATGGAGTTACCATTCTGGCTGGAGAGGCGGAAAATAAAGAAGTAAATAGCTATATACATTTAGATAGTGACAGGAGCTATGAAATAAATGGCAGCATAAGGAGGAAGGAGGAAGCTCTCTTAGGGCCAGCAAGAAAGGCCCCTGTGAGGAGGTGACCAAACCCAATAAACGGAGAGGGCTAGTCCCTGGGAGATTGGGGACAAGGCAGGGAGGCAGGGAATGGCAGAGGACAGAGAGGCTGGACTGGGGTGAGGAGAACGGAGTGGTGAGAGAAGGTTAGAGAAACAAGAAGGGCCAGACAAGTGACCTCACAGGTCAGGGGATGGCAAACTATGGCCCAGAGGCCATATCTGGCCTGCTGCTTGTCTTTGTATAGACCATGAGCTAAGGTTGAGTTTTACATTTTTAAGTCGTTGAGAAAAAATTGAAAGAAAAGTAATAATTCGTGACAAGTTTTCACATGAAAATTCACGAAATTCAAATTTCAGCATAGCTACTCACTTTTTTTCCTGGTTGCTTTCACGCCACAATGGCAGAATTGAGTAGCTGGGGCAGCGACTGTGTGGCCCACCGCCACGGACTGAATCATGTGGAAGTTCTAACACCTAATGTAATGGTGATTGGAGATGGGGCCTTTGGGAGATGATTAGGTTTAGATGAGTTCCTGAGGGTGGGGCCCTAATGATGGGATCAGTGCCCAGGATGTGGTGTGACGGCAAGAGAGAACCAGGAGGTTCTTGACTAAGGTCCTTGGACACTGCTGACCAGCGAGAGCAGCATCGTGTACCCTGTTCCTCCTACAGGGCTCACTCCACGCACATACCACCCTCCTCCTTCTAGCCCAGGGAGGCAAGACCCAAACAAGTCCTACTCCTCTCCATCTTCTAGTCTGGAGACTAGAAACTGAGGAATTCAGGTCCCACAGAAGAAAGGACTAAAGTCCCTTTTTAGGTTTCAGATAACTACAGTCAACATCAAGACATCCCAGCATAGTGTCAACTTGCCTTTCACAGGCCAGGCCAAAACCAGGTGCCAGAAGTTCCCCAGAGTCTTCCCTCTGGGATAGTCTATTATAAAAAGTGACAAATTGAAGCCTTTTGTATATCTTGGGTAATATTGGTAACAATGCAATTTAATGCTTTAAAACAATAAAGCTAAACACAACAAACAGAAGAGAACTACTCATAAGACAAAAAGATAAAATGAGAGAGGACAATAAAGATGAAAATTTATACTGTCTGGGGCTAAGAGCACTCGTGTAGCAAGCGACAGTTTTCAACCTGGGCTCTGCAGGCTGTTCGTGCCGTCGAAGTTCGGTGGCTACACTGAAATCCTCAGCCGTGCATTCCTGATTAGTTAGAAGGCCGCTCGCCTTGCCTAGGTCATCTTAAAAACAGAGCCCTGAGCAAGTCCATGCATGTAAAGCTGTCTGCATGGACCTCCAGTCCCCCGAGGCTGAGCTCAGTGAGATCCCAGAAAAAGTTCAGGGTCATCACCCCACGCAAAAAGTGAGTCGTGCAATCCCAAATGAAGCCTGACGACAGGACAGGGCCCGTTGTGGTAACACAGGTCCCCAGGAGTGTTCTGCAGATGGCTCTAGTTTTATCAAGTCAACCCATTTCATGAAAGCATTGCCCAGTGTGGTCCGCTTCATCATAAGACTGATTCATCATGTTGCATCTATCATCAAGTTCTCTTTTTATTTTTTTATTTCTTGAGGAAGATTAGCCCTGAGCTAACATCTGCTGCCAATCCTCCTCTTTTTGCTGAGGAAGAGTGTCCCCGAGCTCACATCCGTGCCCATCTTCCTCTACTTTATACGTGGGACACCTACCACAGCATGGCTTGTCAAGTGGCGCCATGTCCGCACCCGGGATCCAAACCGGTGAACCCCGGGGCTGCCGCAGCCAAACGTGCGCACTTAACCGCTGTGCCATGGGGCCGGACCCTAAATTAGCTTTCAGAGGGCCCAACACAGCCTCGCCAGACTCTACTGAGAGAGGGTTTGGGCACCTTTTGGGACCCCATAGATTTCTGAGTGGCCTCTTGGATTTCTGCTGACTCTGACCGGCCACAGCGGTGACTCAGATATTCAGGCAGGAAAGATAATCCTCCTGGCATCCCCTCCTGGCAGAGGCTCACCAACCTTCTCTGGCCTCCGTCTCCTTCTGTTAGCGCCTCCCTTAATTCCAGTGCTTTCTCTCCTCCTTGCACCCCTAATTCATTGCTTCCCTTTTACTCTCCACCTAGATATTTTCCTTCCTCCACATATATGGAGATATATCTATATCTATATCAAGATGCAGATGCATCTTTTGTACCCTCTTCCTGCTTACTACAGCTCTGAATATGTGTGAATTTTTGAAATGAGCAGAGTTCTAGGAAAATCAAAACAAAACGTAACTCTGGGGTAATGATTTGCCTAAAGAATGCTAATTACTCACCCAAGTAAATTTATAGCCTTTCTAAATTTTTTCTTCATCTTAGTGTGATCCAGCTCTCTGAACCAGACGGAAGAGAAAGTAATCCTAAAAATCGATGTTCATATTTGCCCCACTATACACTGGAACTGGAAGGAATCCGCTCCGAAGCAAGTGAGGAACATTTTAAAACCTCATTGTCACATCTATAATTCAAGTGTATTTCATTGATTTGGAATTTGTCCAATGTCCTTGCTTCAGCCACCTTTTGTCAAAGTGAGTGTAGGTCACGCTGAGAAGCAAGACCAAGAGCATAATGGCCCCCATGCCAGTGTTCTGGGGGAGACAATAGTGATTAAGACAGGAGAGGGGAGCATGATCGAAGGGGAAGGCACGGATGCAGGGCAGAAGGTGATCCCTGCCATGAGGGAGTTCAGTTCAGCCTCTAGGATCCTCAGGAGGGAAAGACGACTTCTGGCCGCGGACAGGCCATAGCCGTTGGGAGAAGGTAGTATTTGATCTGGACCTGGTGAAAGGCAGAGCTGAAGGGGAGGGGTTCCAGGAAGGAAGTACTGGTGGGAGCAGACGACAAGGCGGGCACGAGCGGAAGGGGATGGCTAGGAGTCACATAACCATTTTAAAGCAAAGCATCAGGCAAAGCCCAGGAGAAATGGATGAACCAAGAGCCAGTCTCTGGTCTCTGCCCTTCCTTCAGGAGAGGGGCACTGCCAAACACCTCCCCTACACACTCAGATGTTAACTGACAGGCCTATCCCTTCCTGCCTGCCAGTCCAGGAGGGAAGAAAACCCTAGAAAGCAGGAACTGCTTGACTTGCCTTGTCTGTATCCCCAGTACTTGGCACTTAGTTAATCCTCACCACTTGGTCATTGATGTTATAAAGAAAAGAACAGGGGCAAAAGAAAGAATGGAATTTTGAAAGGGTGGGGGTCCAGTGCACAGCTCCAGGGAGGCCTGGAGAAGGGGGGTGCCCAGCCTCGTGCAAAGACAGGAAGGAAGGTAAGCCTGGGAAAGAATTCTCACTGGTGTGAGTTCTGTGAGAAAGGATGGGGCCATTTCCTAAAAGGCTTTGACAAGAATGCAGGATTAAGGTGCTGGAAAAGTTTAGTTTGTATATAATGTAGAGCCATTAGAGGCTCTGGAAAGAAGAAGAGATTTCATTAAAATGGCACATTTTTCACTGAACAAACATGCAGTGAGTGAAAGGGGTAGAGTAGGGAGAGGACAGGCCTGGCCCCTGCCCTCATGGGATGTATCATCTGGTGCATTAGGAGGCTTAAGCTGACATGATTGTGGAGGAAGAAATGGTGCTGGGAGAGCCCAGAGCTGCAGAGGTTTAGAAGTTTAGGAAACATAAAGAAGGCTGCTCGATTTGCTAATCCTCAACTGATGAGCGACAGTAGGAGAAGGTCATCGGGAATAAAGAAGAAGGGAAAAGTTCAGAGAATGCGGGGAATGTATATATTATCTCCTTTGTTTAAAAGTCTTAAGAAATTAATTAGATTAAAAGGACCAAGAAAATTAGTTTTGAATATAACTTTTTAGTTGCCAACTCCCCTTCATCTTTAGTTACATGTGATTTGGAAGATGCAATAGTAGATAATTTTACATGAAAGGGCTGCTCAAATGGGATTCTAACAAAAATGAGAATTGCCTTTTTCTCAAATAATTTTTGATTCACCAACTCCTAAAGAACATGTAAAATGGTAATGCAGCAGACTAAGAACAAATGAGAGAGAAATTACTCAGAAGGAAGAGAAAATAGGTCAGATCTCATTGTGACTAAGCCCTAGTGAAAATAGATGGGGGAAACTGCAAATAATAATAATTAATTTGAGGGCAGTGTTATCATCTGTTGGTACAGCTTCCAAATTATATGCAAGAGGCATAAGCAATCACTGGATGTGGGAGTGGACAGAAACCTTAGACATTTTAAACTTACTATGATACAGCCTGGCCCAGGGAACCAGATGACTTTGTAGAGAAGCCATGAGAGGTATTCCTGCCTTCCAGGTTAACACTCTCTTCCCAGGACAACACAGTGCCTGAGCAGGAAGGGGGACAGGCAGCTTCTGAAGGACAGCAGGGACCAGAACACGGTCTTCACCTCAAAGAACAGGAAAGAAGAATAATTCCTTCTTTGTGTGTACCGGCCAACCCTGAGGAGACTTTGTTTATATCTGGTAACGGTCTTACTTTTGTTTTTTTTTTTCTTGGTGGGGGGTGGGGTGGGGATAACTAACAGGAAGATGGCTGAAAAGAGAAGGTGTCTTCTAAGGACAAACAGGTGATAAATGATATCTGAAGTTAAATGAGAATCTCAAGCTCCAGTTTAATCAGAGATTAGGTTCACCCTACAAGGCACATTTATTAAATTCTTGTAATTGCCAGCTCATTAGGCAGGGGTCCTTTGAGGAAACAAAGCTGCTTCTTTCTCCTGACATACTTCCCCCTTCCTACAAAAACAAAGATTACGCCAGGAGTCAGTAATCAACCACTCATTTCATCCCCACCATCCATACAGAGAAAGACACTGTCGGTCTCAGCTGAGTCTGAACACACCTATAAGGAAGGAGACGCTAGTGTTTACACACAGCACGTTGGCCTCAGTCTAAACAAGGATCTGATCTCCCAGGAATACAGCACTTTCCATGCTCGGGGAGTCAGACACCTTCATTAGAAGGAAGTGGAAACTGTGAGGAAGTAATAAGTAGTTTGGAGAGGACTGTTGTTGTTTTGAACTTAAGAGGTTAGAAGTGGCTCATTTGGGGTCACAAAACCGGTCTGTGACTGACTTCAGGGCTCAGAAGCCTATAGAGGCCAGAAAATTAACCTTTCTGGAATCCACAGAATTATAAACCCCAAGGGACTCTCAATTCAGAAGGATATTTAAATCTAAAATTTTCTGGTTTCTTAATACTAAAACCAGATTGATGACAATTATAAAAGAGCATGTAGCATCATCACTAAGATTTAAATCCAGGGGCAGCATATATTTTAGTGGGGGGGAACCTTAAGCATTTTCCTATAGTGTAATCTTTCTTCTCCCTCATTCAATTCCCCTTCAAAGACGGGGGCGAGAAAGCCTCACATTTTATACTCACATTTCCAGGCAAGCTTGGACTAAACATTTTAATAAAATTCTAGCGCAGTGTATGAAAAATTGAATCTAATGGTCACACTTTTAAACCCAAAGTTTGGAATTGAAAGTTGCTTTATTTCCTAGGTTAAAATGTTTTCCATATTGATTTTACTCAAAACCGAATACCCACAGAGTGCCTGTGAACAAACAGCAAATCTAAACCTCATTGATTTTGCAAGTTACTGGAAGATTGGTGCAAAATAAATTCTCTTGAAATTAAACACCTGGTTTCACAGCTTCACTAATTACAGTCTGCTCTGCAGAGGAAGGCTAAGGCCCATGGCCAAGCAGACAGATTAGCCACAGTTACTCAGTAAGACAACTATTTAATAGAGACAAACCCTGGGAGAGAAACCTAAGAAGTCATGTGCATATCCAAACAGGCTGCCACAGTGTAAAGAAATCCCCCTTAAGTCACTTTCGGCTTCATTAGCACATGAAAATGGGGTAATTGAACATTCTTCAGCCTTCCATCAAGTGCCAAAATCAATCATTCATGGAAATTAAGTTTTGATAAGAGGTGTTTAAACACTGTCAAAGACTTCTTGAACGTGTCACTCTTTCAGCCTTAAGAAGATTCCAGCCAGCACTTAACTGTACAAGGGGACAGGAGAATGACAGGTATCAGTCCTGTTGTAAACTTGTGACATTATTAGAAGAACCATAAACCAGAAGAGGAAATCTAGCAAGGAGTCCATTGTTTCCAAAAAAAATGTTTATTTTGGGGAGGTTGTTCTCCTTTTCACAAACAGATCGTGTCTAACAGTTGCTTTGATAAACTCAAAAGGATACATCTTTAACCAAACATCTATTCCAAGAAACGTTCATTTTATGCTGATCCTATATTTTTAATCACAATGCCACAACATACAAAATGGATGTGGATATAACTTTTGATGCCTCTAATAGTTTAAAGTGCTTTTTTACATTCATAACAGCATTATGTGTCATGCTATTACCACTATCAGCAGCTTCCCTGAAAAAAAAAAATTTATCCAGATTTTGTGTTTCTAAAAACTTAGAAACAAAGCAAGAATATAATAAACCTTAAAGAAAAGGAATGAGGTTTAGAATACTCTATTACACCTCCACAAGCAAAACCTTCCCTTTTTTCCTGATAAGTTATCTTCTGAACTGTAGGAAAACCAGAAAGTAAACCACTACAAATTCACTTGGCTCTTTTGTCAAACTATATTCTTTCAACCGTAAATATTTGCAAAGGGTCAAGAAGTTACTCAGGTTACGCTCACCTTTGGTGCCACAAATACCAGTCTTTTAAACAATGTTAGTCAATAGTTACATTCATTATTGCTGAACAAAAGGATTCTAAACCTAGGGGCTCTGATGAAAGATGACCAGTCTGTTTCAATATTTATATTAGCATGTATGTTACTGTCTTTTTTTCTACCTCCAACAGGTCAAATTTACCACCTCCATACACAGATACACACATTCCATCTTAGAAGCACCTGGAAGGTCACACCCAACAGCTTTCTATCTAGGTGCCTACAGAAAGCTGGGTTACAATGCAAGAGAGAGAGGTCAGGCTGCAGAGAGCTCCTTGGCCCCCTTTCCCTTTTCAGGTAGTTCAGACCCTGGGAACCTTTGATCTGACTGTCAGCAAACACACAGTCCCATATTTTGTACTTTTAGGGATAGATTTCAGAAAAGGCGGGGGATGGGGTAGGGTGGGTTATTGCCCACAAAAACAAAACGACTCTTTCCCAAACAGCCCATCCCTCCTGCCATCCTGTCTGCTCCACAAGGAAAGGCAACCCATTCCTCCATCCATCACCCCCCACTCACTGCTCACTCTCCCTTTGGAGGAAGAGGGGGACCGCAGAGCAGTGATGCTGCAATCCTGGCAGCCACTGCTGCTCCGCCTTGAGTCACGGACATGCGTGTCCACAAATCAGCAAGATCCAGACCTGGGGTGAAAGTCTGTGCTCCTCTCAGATTCTTTACAGTCCTACAAACCCTCCAACTTGAGAGATTGGACGGGAATGAAAAGCACACACGCTATGAGGAGGCCTTCTTCTCAGGGGGGCAAAAGAAAGAGCTAACCAAGTTTGCCTAGAGAATGGCCTGGAAATCTAATTAATCTAACTCTAAAATAAGAAAAAAAGGAACAAAGTTTAGGGCAAGAAGTATGTTACTGGTCCAAAATAAAAGAAATGCAGAAGCTAAAGTAATTTTTTTGATGTCTCAAATACACCTAAAACGAACACAGTGTTATTTGCCAATTATATTTCAAAAGAGAAGACTAAGGATAGTAAGGAAGCAAGGTAGAGACAGAATTTCTAGAAAAGCAGGACCAAAACAGTGTACATGAATCCAATGAAACCAGCATATTGCAGCCAGGGCACACTTAGCACCCAATAAACCTTCAGTCTCTGGGTGTTTGTTTTATATTAATAGGTGCAGGGCCTGTACAGAAGCCCCCCTTCTTTCTAATCAACTCTTCCCCTTCCTTTCCCATCCTGAGAGAGTTAACTAGGTTATTAAAAACTTCCTGATTGTAGGAAGCACGATACAACGCACTCAGCCCCTGATAGTTTGCCAGGGAAGACGCTGGTTTGTGTTTGTTGTTCCTAACATTCCCTTTCACTCTCAGAAGGGTCCTGCTTTGAACAATACATTATATGGTCACTCTATTCATAATATGTATGTATATGTATGATGAGTGAATGAATAAATGAGCACCCATCTGTAACTCTAACTGTATGTTCCTATGTGTATCTGTAAAGGAATTCTCTGACTAGGCATGTCTTCATCTTTAGTAACTTCGAGCAAACCAACTAAAGAACGAAAAATAACCACAAACTGAAACCATTGGGAATAAAAACTCCCCAACACCATAGTAATAATCTTTTTTAAGGCTCTAAAGGAGAATGGCTAACTCTGTTTTTTTTTTTTTCTTTTGGCCACACACAGCTGAGGAACCTGGCCAACACAGAAAATGGATGAGAAGTTGAGAAAAGTCAGGCCTATGAACTAGAAACTGCATTCTCTCTAGGTATTCACAGAAGCTAGGGCCAATCTGTGGTAAACTATAGAACGGAATGAATTGGATGCCTCAAGCATCATTTCTTCTTCCAGTGGACAAAGGCAATGAGATAAGTAAGAAAAAACCCTCAAAATATTTAGAAAACAATTATGATGTAAATTCATACTCAAGGAGGATAACTCAAAGTGGTTTCTAAGTTTGTAGAAAGCAGAATACATTTTAAAGCTCAAAGCCCTAGATATCTTAGTTTTTAATATTAAATTTCATTTCCAATACTAGATGCCTTAAGGATGAAACAATTCAAAGTAAATTGCCAATTACATAAAACTTGGACAATGCTATTTTTCATCACTCCCCAAAATAAACATGTTATGAAATCCCTTATCTTCACCAATAGACACACCATTATCTAACCATTTCCCTGCAGCTCAACAAGGTAAATGTTTCTAGGCAATTCTCTCTGAAGTTAAACATTAAATTAAAAAATTAAAACACCACTAAGAAACTTGTGACGACCTGAAGGCATTTTAAGAGCAGCAAAGGTTAGCAGGGCAGCTCTCAAGTAACACCCATTGTTCTAGCTCTACCTAATGACAAAAGGAGAAAAGAAAGCGATTACCTGGCCTTCCTTCTACATCTCAATGCAAATGCCACTTAAGAAAACAATGACCCTCACTTTTTGCAACTGAACACTCTTCAGCTTAGTCAAATTCTGATATATATATTTTTTAAACTAAATTAACTTTTCTCTCGGGACAGCCAAATTCAGCAGCAGATTGGGAGGTAGTTTTCTATCAACTACACAATGCCATTCAATGAAGATCCCAAAATACAGAAAATATTAAATGGCTATTCCCAGCTTGAAATTCCACAGAAAGTTATTTGTGGATATTAACATCCCCCCCAAAATTATTCTCCACATTGTAAAAAATATACATATATCAACCCTAAAATCTAATGGAAAAGCAAAAGGCCAAGAATAACCAAGACAATTTTGAAGAACACTGTCAGGGAACTCACCTTGCCAGATTGTCAAGACAGAAAGCAATTTACTCCATTGTAGTGATACAAGGATAGACAAATCAGCGAATGAAAAGAAAAGAGACACACAGGTGTATGGATGAATCTGACATACGATGGACGTGGCATTTTAAAAGTATAAGGAAAGGATGAGCTATTTAATAAATGGTGCTTGGACAATTAGATATCCATTTGGGAGGAAAAATAGATTTCCACCTCATACAAAACACAAAAATACATTTTCGGTAGATTAAAGACAAAGTAAAACTTTATGAAACTTAGATGAAAATATGGGTAAATATATCTATGAGTTCAGGCTAAAGAAGGATTTCTTAAGACAAAAGTAGAAACTCTAAAGAAAATACATTTTATGATATTAAAATCTATACATTCTTAAAGACACCATAAACAATGCCTGGCTAAGTCATGGAATAGGGAAATATTTTTACAACAAACATAACCAATAAGGAATGAGAATCCAGAACAGGAAAAGAATGATAAAACAGTAAGAAAAACAAACCACCCAAAATTAAAAAAGGATAAGAACAAGTAATTCACAGCAGAGGAAAGCCAGCTGTCTAACAAACAGAGAGAAGTTGCTCAGTCTCAGTAGCAGTTGGGAAAATATAATTTAAAACAGCAATGAGAGGCTGGCCCAGTGGTGAGGCGGTACAGTTTGTGTGCTCCGCTTTGGCAGCATGGGGTTCACCAGGTTTGGATTCTGGGTGTGGACCTATACACCTCTCATCAAGCCATGCTGTGGCAGCATCCCACATACAAAATAGAGGAAATTGGCACAGATGTTAGCTCAGGGCAGATATTTCTCACCAAAACAAGAAGAAAACCCAACAATGAGTCCTCATTTTATAGCCATCTAAAGTGGGGAAGTATTTGAAAGTCTGACCTTATCAAGTGTTGGTGACAGTATAGTTACAAAGGGAACTCTCATAGACTGCTGGCAGCAGTGTAAATTGGTGCAACCATTTGAGAAAGCAATTCAGTGATATTTATCAAAGGTGAAAGTATGCATAGCCTATGACCCCATAATTTCATTTCTATGCAGCACTCTAGAGAGACAATTAACCTGTGCACAAGCAGACACATATAAGAATTTCACAGCAGCATCATTTGAAAGAGCAAACATTATAAAATAGATAAATTAATGATGGTCTGTCCATTAACGGAATACTACAGCATTGATAATAGAATGGACCAAAGCAGCATTTATCAGTGTGGGTAAATCTCACAAGATCCTAATGTTTAGTTAAAAAAGAACACATGTATACAGTATGATGCTATTTATGTCAGATTTTTAAATAAGCAAAACAATACTATGAATAAGTACAAATGTATTAAGACTAAAATCCGTGCATGGGAACAACCTTGGTTAGGGTGAGGAAAAAGAGATGGAAAGAATAAAGGAGGCTTTAACATAAAAATTGTCTATATTTTTAAAAGCTGAAGCAAAGACGACTTTGATGTGCCTTGGAGATAGGTACAGAGATAAGTACACTGGAGATTGGTGTTGGTTATATTATTCTCTGTACTTTTTCGTATAGTTGAAATGCATAAGTAAAGGAAGGTCATCTATTTACTCTATCTTAAAAATGACCTAAGTTAAAACAAAGTATTCTGAAAATACTCTGAAACTTGGATTTAAGCTAGATAGTTTTTCAAATATCATTTCATCTCACCTCTCCAGTGGGGAAATGGGAACACTGTAGTTTAGTAACTCCAAAGGTTACATAAGTTTGCTGGGAATCACTCAGTCCAAGTATATTTCTACTGCACTCAAGGTCCTGAGCCACTGCCACATTACTTGAGGGCAGGGGACTGGAAGGCTGGCTTTGGTACATTTGAGCACATCACACAATGACACCCAAGGGCACGAGAAGACTAAATGCAAGAGGAGAACACACAAGTGGCATCAAATGCAATGGAAGTCCACAGAAGGATTGCCACTGGCCGAACAGATTCCCTAAGAATCAAGTCTACGCTGGACCTTCAGGAGCAGACAGTATTCTGATGAGCAGAGCTGGGGAGAGAGACCAGAAGGAGAAAGGGTTCAAATGGGGAAGGGTTTGGAAGGGCATTGGGTCTGCTGCATACTTGGAACACCAATTCCCTCTGGTGCCAAGGTACAGGTGCCCCCTAATCACTAACCAGAAACTTTCCAGAACCTGAGGTCTTGCTCTAGTTTAACGCAACAAAAGCATGAGGTGTCACTTTTGTATACACATTTTGTTCTAATTGATCACAGTGTGTTTTCTAAATTTGGATGAAAAAATACATATGTATTATCTTTTTAAAAATCTCAATGCAAAACCTAGCCAGGATGATTCATAATAACCTAATAAGGGAAGATGGCTGTTACCAGCCCAGCAGAGGCATAACCATAAATGATAAAATTTCCTTTTGATCGGAGTTGACTATGAGTGATTGGGCTGACAAAGGAAAAATGTGAGAAGAAGAAGGAATGAAGTACTGAGAAAAATTGAGAATGAATGTCATTTTCTTTTGAACCAGGTGGACTGGCTTTCCTGAGTCTGACTCATAAAGAGTCTAAAATTGGCAATCCTGGGAGAGGTAAAAATCTAAATAAAGTAAAATTAACTGTCAAAAGTACAGAAGGAAACTACTTAAGTGTATCCATTTGACTCATGGGTTTATTGACAGTCTAAACTTCTTATGAACCAAAATGTTGCATCTTTTAGGTTAATTTATGTCAGGGGCAGAAAATATTACCAAATATAAAGCATCCTAAAAGGTTGTTTTTTCAAGTATATTTCTTCACTTATATTTAACGTATCATTTTAATTTAAAAAAATGGAAAAAGGGATAATATTTAGCCACTAACTTCCAGTGTGATGGACTCAAAATACGACTCCGATATTTCAAGCGTGAAATGCTATGAGAGGCAGCAATGTTAATCTGTGACAACAAACTTGTCAGAAAACCACAACCAGATGCCAATGAAATTTGTAATAAAAACACTTAAAATTCACATATTCAAACTCCTTGCACTTTATAATTATATATATTTATGTAAAATGGAAATCGAAGCAGACACAGTTTTCTAACAGAATATTTCTAAAATCTAACACCAGTTTACTCTTTAATTCTGCTTAAACATACAGTATCATTTTACTAAGTGAATTAGTTACACAACGTTGCCTCTCAGTTGTCAGATGTGAATAAACCTTCCAGGCAGTGAGCTCTTCTTTAAAGCAACAGGCTTCACCATCACTGAAGTTTAAAGTGTTCCAGTCAAAAGAAACAAAATATTTCTCTTCTGCAATGGCAATGGTTGACACACATGCTTTTGTTTGTATACGATCCACAGATTGTATTAGAATTCAGAGAAACATATTTAAAATTTCATTAGGAAAACCCCCCACACACATATTTTACTCAGTCAACTGGTGAAAGACATTCCGTTTGGTGTACAAAGCCTTCTACTGCTTACACAAGCAACTTTGTGTATGCAACTTCACATTTTTACAGAACTATTTCAAAGTTACGAGCAAATGTGGCTAAAATCTTGAAAACAAAATCTCCTTTGAATTAAGATACATTTTTGAAGGGCAAAAAACCCCAAGATATTTAACGATCGAATAATAAACTACTACTGAAATAGGTGGTATCGTTCCTTTTTTCAATACATACTCCGGAAGCTCTCCTCCAAATAGCCATTATAAGCCCAGAGATTTCTCCTCTTAATTATTTTCCAGTAGTTTATAATGCCTTCAATTATTTTATAATTTCCAATAGGTAAAGAAATACTTTAAAATCTCTTTTATAAATATAGAGTGCAAGCTTTCTAAGGACAACCTCTCCAACTTACTTCCATTAAAAAAGGCTTATAAATGCACTGACAGCCGTCCTTGGGGCAAATTTAGTTCTTCTTGCAATATCGTCACAGCTTACCAGTTAAGGAGACAAGACTGGAGAGCTTCCCAAACATGAGGAGAGCCTTAATCAAGTCCAACTGAGAAATGTCACTATCTTTAAAGAACGAATAAGTGATTTTGTTTAGAAAGGATTAAAATTGTACTATCAATTAAGCAGTTATCCTAATATTTAAAAAAAAAGACAGAACAAACTGAGAGAAATGATTTAACAAAATTATAATCCCGGCCCACAATTTCAGGCTTTCCATCATACATGACAAAGCTCACGAACAATTTTGGCAGCTAGGAGAAGTTACTTAGTACCAAATTTAAAATATTTCTATAAAAAGAATTTGTGGGGAAAGTAAGGTGATCCATCCCAGGACCTTATGTTTATCTGCGAGGCATTTTCGTTCGTAAACACTGGGTTCCATGTCTTCCACTTTTTACCCCACCTCTTGTAGAACCTACGCAATACACATTTGTCATTTAAACTAGATTGCCCATCAAGAAGATTTTTACTGCTCGGAACTCTGAAACATCTTCTAAGCGTACAGTGTGAGGGTATAGGGCAGGGCAGGGCCCTAAAGGAATCACACACTCAAAAGAAGCAGAGAAGTAAGCAGGAGCATTTGCAAGGCCAGTATTTGTTTTCTTTACTTAAATGTGGCAAACCAAAATATTGGTGATGTGCCTCCAACCCAGGAGACGGTCTATTTAGCAGAAACAACATTTAATTTGTCTTAGGGCCACAGGAGGCTAGTTTTAAATGATGATAAAGGAGATGATAATATCAGCCCTATGGCCCCTTCAGAGATGTTATTGCTATAAAATGAAATGTACTTATGAGCCCAAAGACTCAAGTGGATATGAACTCCCAGGAAGATACAGGCTTCACTTTGTAATGTTCTCTCTTGGTACTTCTGTTTTACAAACTTTTATTTAAAGTAGCCATATAGATCTACTAAAGGATGATGAGCTATTCTTGCCCAGAGGCTGCAGTTTGCTCAAAACCAAATAGATTTCAAAACATGATATACATTAAAATACAGTCCAAACTATAGGTTTCTTGTCAGGGGAGGCTATAGAAAACCTGTTAACTTTCTGTTTTTTTCACTGTGTAGGAAACAGATAATTTACAATGACAAATCTTTAATAGACTACATAGAGAGCTTAAAAGGCAGGGTACCAAAAGAATGAAGAATTGGAGTGATTTGGACATCTCACTTAATAATTTATCTTAATGTTGAATATTCAATTTAGAAATGATCGATCATTAATGAACTTTCACTTCACTGAGCAGAACCAGTGATTATCACATTTATCTGACAATTATTACAAAGAGTTCAACCTTTGTGATTGTATTTCAGTGTACTAGAAGTTTGGCAACCTCCATTCAGATTAAATTATGCATATTTAAAAACTATATTTACATGAATAGCTGCGTAAGCACATTCTTTATAATACTCAGGTTATGAGAAAAAGAGTTGTGTGATCTGGTCAGGACCATGTGGTATTTTAAGAATTTCATCCTGTCTTGCTGACTTTTTAAAATCAGGAAATACTTTTAAAGTCGAATTTCCCAAAATGTTTTTTGATCAGAAAGAAATCTAGTCTGAATAAAGAGGTACTTGAGTGAGAGAGCAGGATTATATCCTACTGAAGCCTTTTTCAACACAGAGCGAGGAAATGGTGTCACTGTAAGATTCCGGAACAAATATGTTTCCTTATGTTTTTCTACCATGACGTTTAACAACATCGTATTTTAATTTCAGGCCTTATAAACTAAAGATGTCCCTGAAAAGTAATTCTACTTAGTATTTTGGATTAGAGTTTGTAGCAGACTACATCTGTTGGGAACTTCACTGTGTCTCCTAATTAGGGAACCAAGTCTACTTGGCTGATGAAAAAAAAAGTTTAATTCCAAAGGATACGTAATACTGTGAAAATAACCAAATAGTTTTTCTCCACCAGGCTTTCAGTGGAAGCAGAGATTCTCAAATCATCTGTATCGTGTATCTACTGTGCATTTTATTTTTCCCACTTGCGTCTTTCCTATTATATGACAGCTGAAGGTTTTACTCAACCAATTCTCTTCTGAAATGCTCTTCCTCTATTTTGCACAGTGGTTATTTCAGCAACCACTGCTAAACGACTTGGAAAAGTGCAAGTCAGACTTTTTCCTTTTGTTCCCCCCGACCCCCGCTCCCGTTTTGAAATTTTGTTATTCGTTTCTACATACTATATCAAAATAGTTAAACGTAAAAAAAATATTTTCCTAGAAGCCTCCGCTAAAAAAGAAAAGGAAAAAAGAAACAAAAACCCTGCAGGACCGTTCCCCCGGAGCGCGGAGACGGCTGAGTGGACTTGCCCAGCCCGGTTATCAAAAGGAGAGACAGTCGGCGGTTCATTGGCCCCCAAGGAGAACGTTACAGCACCGATAGGTGCTCCCAGATGGCACCTGCCCAGACCGTCTTCCACTCAAGCCTAAACTATACACTTGCCTTGAATCGAGGACCTAAGAGAAGATGGGGAGGCGGGGTGGGGGAAGGAGGATGAGACTGGACGAGAAGGTCGGACTGTCACTCTGCAGCGTTTGAGTTTTGAGTCCACTCTCCGGCTTTCAAACCGGGAAGAGGGAAGTGAGGCTGCTATGGAGTCAGGCAGGGAGGTAGGTGGGAGAAAAAGCGTGCTCCAATCCGCTCTACGAGGGGCCTCCCTCTCTCCCGGCCAAAAGACTCGAGCAGTCGAGATGCTCCGGGGTCTGCGGGGGCTCCGGGGACATGCCCACTGCCACCTGACCGGGGCGGACGGCGCGACCCCGCGTTGCTGCCTTCCCAAAGCAGCCTCAGATAGGCGCGCTAAAAATGATCTTACAATGTATAGTGCCAGCCATCCAAGCCACGAAATCTGCTCCAAGAAAGCCACACTTAGGAGGTTACGAGCAGGACTGATGCTTGTGACGGCAGGGGCATCCGGGGAAAGATCTGGAAGCTTCTCCTGCACCAGCCCCTTCTCCGGGAGCCCCGCGGACCTCGAGACAAAAGGACGGACTCAACTATTTTGAGAGTCCTCTCGACTTGATGTCAGGACCCCTAATACTTTCCTTCTCATCTCATCCAAATGAACGCAACATTTTGGTAATTCTCATTCCATTCCCCCCGTCCTTTTTAGGGGGAAGTGAGAGACTTTAAAGTAAGGAGCTCGAGCTCAGAGAAAAAGGTGCGCAAAGAGAAGCCATCTCTGCTGTCACACGTCTCCACTCTTCGAGCGGAAGCGTCGCAGCACTTTTTTTTTTTAATTTCGCAACTTAGGCTAATGTAGTCCAATCGAGTTGCATACACGCTGAGTTCAGTAGAATTCACTGTAGAAATAGCTGCTTCAACAATGACCCTGGGGGAAAGCCTGTCCTGAGCCGGACCCCCCTTTAGCTGCGTCTTACCTCGACCCCCCGGCCTCCCACGGCGTCACCGGTGGACGGTCTACTCCTAACAGCATCCACCACGGGACCGCCGAGAGCCCCATCCCCAGAGCCGCTCCCGCTCCTCGCCCCCCTCGCCACAGTTCCAGCGCTTTTTAAAACTTTGGGCGCAGCTTTTACGTGACTGACGAGTAATAAATGCTCCTGCCCTTGTTCCGCTAACGTAGATGTCCTTACTCCCCTGCACACTTCATAGATTCGGAAAAGATACAAAGTTAACACTCCAAAATTAAGGTGTATCCGATTCTGCGTTTGGTTTCCCCTTACAAGTTGGTGACACGGAATTCTATCCTTCAAACAAACCCTAATGATCAATCTTAGCGTCCCTCTTTCTATCCCGTTTTAAAATACCGAATAATTAATGCCAGAAAGATAATTATCAACACTG
Organism: Equus przewalskii; assembly: GCF_037783145.1. Classification (NCBI taxonomy): domain Eukaryota; kingdom Metazoa; phylum Chordata; class Mammalia; order Perissodactyla; family Equidae; genus Equus; species Equus przewalskii. The sequence continues at coordinate 55,825,570 of NC_091839.1, read as the reverse complement.
CCAGTGTTTACAGATTAAGCAATAGCGGAGCCCCAAATCACCCTCAGCGTGATTCTCTCCATTAAAATCCTAGCCCAGATATTGTTTTGCCACTGTGGTCTTGATTCTTTCAAAATCTACTTCCTAAAATCGCAAATGTAACGTTTTAAAAGACCTTCTAAAGTCACCCTCCTCACAGAAATCGTAACCCGCACACCTGCGCGGCTCAGCCAGCTCCTGAAGACGTCGAACAGGAACCCCAGCTATCTTCCGAGCGGCATCTTCTCGGGTCGCCTAGATAAATCTAGAAAACAAGCAACTTCAATGAATGCAAACTAAGCTTTCCCGGGGAGAATCGGCAATGCTGCTACAATCAGTCTCTGATTACACAAACATACCTAAGGGCAGGTTGGAGGGTAAAGGAAAGCTTCGGGGTGGGGGTTGCCTACCCAGAGGTGGCTGAAACCAGTTCTCCTATTGTTATTGAGTTTAGGAAAGCTAGCTTTTGTTTCGTGGTGGATATTGGGGATAAAAACCGAGAAGCCAGTTAAGCCTCCTAGAAGTCTTGGAACGGATAAAACCTTATCTAAATTAGGACCTGAGTTCTTTTAAATTAAGATACTGAATTAAGAAGCGTAAAGACCTTAGTGGAGAAAAGATCCAGAGTCATTTGAAAGATTGTAAAAGACGGGCTGACGTCTGCATCTATCTGCCCTGTTTTCCAGGAGCTCAGTTCCACTCACGGGTCCCCTCTGTCAAATTGGGAAAGGTGGCGACAGCCGGACTCCTCGGGTCGCAGGTTGGGGCCCAAAGGCTTCGGACTCCCTCTAACCAGCACTTTGCACTTCTGCTTTAGAGGAAGGAGACGTACGGCCCTAGCTCCCTCCCTAGCAAGCAAACCGGAAGGCGCTGAGGTCCCGATCCCTCCTGGGCCCACCTGGAGACACACACCTAAAAGGAAATGCTCTTTCCTGCCCATTAAGTAGGTAGCGGCTGATGAAAGTGATTGTGTACAGTGCCCAGAAGCCCCGACGCAGGGACCTTCGACCCTGGATGTCCCCCAGGCAGGGGGGGACCTGAAGCAGAAGGAGGTGCGAGGTCCGCTTTACACCCGGTTTAGGCAGTAACAGCCCAAATGACAACTTTCATTGACAGAGAAGAGCTTTCCAGGCCGGATCGGCGCGCGCGGCGCGGGGCCGCTCGGATTGGGCGGCTGCGCGTCACGTGACAGGCGCGCGGCGTCCTCGCGCCCCGCCCCCTCCCCGGCGCGGGCTCCGCCGCCGCCGCCGAGCCTCGCGCCCACTTTCACTTTCTGCACTGGGGGTTCACACGCGAGCTATAGCGTGGGTTTTTTTTTTTTTTTTAAAAAAGGGTGTTGAGGTGACCGGTACAAAACGGAGGCATTCTAAAGAAATCAGGGTTGCACGTATTTGTGATGGGAAGCTGACCCCGGGTCCGCTCTCCGGGAAGAAGAGAGTCTGGGAAACACCACGAGGGTAAAACTGAGCTTGCGGGTCCACCAGCGTTCTGGGAATTACGAGAGCGGCCAGGATGGCGATCGAAAGAAGAAAGCAGTCGGTGCTTCACCTCTGAGCGCTGACTTGGTAATTTGGGTTTGAGGAGGAAAGTCCTCCGCATAGTTAACTACGTTGAAGTAAAGGGCCACCAAAGCTAGCTTGTTATGCAACCTAGTGAACAGCGCTCCTTTAAAAAACAAACTGACGATGGCTTCCCTCGCACCTCTAATTCCTGTGTGACTTGAATCACTTCAGCAACAGTGCAGACAGAGGGCTCAGCGCTAGCTCCGGGGTGAGCTGATCAATCCGTGATACCCAGACCCAGCTAACAATCAATACAATGTATGTGCCTGGGCACCTGGTATTATCACTTACTGTCTACGATCCCGGCTAGTTACTGCCTATCGAGTTAAAAACGTTCTCCTGTAGTCTTAAATAATGTTTGCCTTTAGAAAGAAAATATTCCAGAATATTGAAAACAGCTATGGTATCACTAACACTGTGGAAATCAACTCAGATCTCCACTAACGCGGGCTTAGCCCATTCATTTGGTCTTTTATTTATATACCAAAGTTATTATACATATTACATATTTTCAAGTGCCTGACCAGCTACCAGCAACCTGTGAACCAGTCAGACTGTCTCACACAGTGTCCTCATTGTGCCCATATGTAATAGGTTAAGGCAAATTGCAGCAAGTAATTGGATCTTGGAAAGAAAAAAACATTTTTTTCCCCATCTCTTAAAAGATGTCTCCGCCAGGTGATAGCAAAGTGACCTTTAGCAGGTTGCTCAACTGTCTAGGCCCTGTTTTGTTGTTGTTTGATCATCTATACCTTTCAAAGGGTAGGAAGAAACCAAGTAAAGCTCGGGCAATTGTCTAGCACAGGGCCTGATGCAAAGTCAATGCTCAATAAGTTATTATTATTACTGGTATTGAAGTGAAAATGTACACTTCCTCCTACTTGTAATTTTAAGTGACAATATAGTGTTGTCCCTTCTTCCAGGCTTTATATTTTTATAGAGGTTTGATTCGGGAGAAGGGAAAGCTCATAAAGCAATTTGCTTCAATCGTGTATTGTGATAGTAACTTCCACTAACTAATTACATGTCATTTTGAAAGTATTTCCTCAAATTTGTTTTGAATATATAATATTGCCTTTGAATTTCTTTAACTTCCCCCTTATACTTTTACAAAATGAAAGGCTGTGTTCTTTGTTCTATACCACTAGTTATTTCACAACCAAACATGGTAACTTTTTAGAGGGAAGAGATTATTATTTTCTCTGGGCAGCTAGCTGAAAATCTCCTCACAAAAAAAGTGAAGTCTGGGGGCAAGAATCAATTAAATAACAAAACAAATCGCATTCTTTTTGCTATGTGGGGGACAAAATCATATATATTTGCAGATATATAAAAATCTTAAGAAACAGTTATGTTTTAATTTCTGCTGTTTTGGGAAGTAAATTTGGATGTTTGAAATGAAAGTTGTTTTCCCTTTAAAACTAATGTGATTATCACTAGGTAGAAAGAATATCTCTGATCTAAACCTCTCTCCTGAGCACCAGATGTCCTCTTCCACAAATGACCCTGGGCCCACTATATGCGGATGCACATGGAGCTGAACCGTATCTATATATATGGTGATTATACAATCACCTCCCCTGCCCTCTTCCTCTGCACACTCTAGACCTCGCTTAGTTCAACCTCCCTGGCATCCATACTACAAACCGAGGAGTCATCTTTGAGTCTTCTCTTTCTTCCTCCAATTTGAGTCACTTATCAAGTTCTGCCTGATTTAACCTTGTAATTATGCCTCTGACAAGTCCCCTGCTTCCTTTCTTATTCCCACTGCTTTCGGTTAGGCCTTCCTCATCTTGCTCTCCAGCTCCCTTGCTGCCGCAGCCTCTTAACTGTAAGGCTCTGCCGTTATCATCCCCTGCAGATCCTTTCCCTGAGTGACTTATCTAAAAAGCAGATCTGAACATGCCACTCACCTTTAATGGCTTCCCTTTACTTACCAGATAAAAATCTAAGCTCTTCATCACAGCATTCAAAGCCTCTGTACCTCTCTCCGCTTCCTGTCCTGACTTCACATTCCAGCCACACTTCATTCATTCATTGACAAGTGCTAGCCACTGTCCTAGGCACTTGACATACCTTGGGGAACAAAAGTAAGATCTCTGCCCTCGTGGAGCTCATATGGAAGGGGGTGGGTGGTGTCAGTAAACAATAAACTTAATAAAAAAGCATATTTTATAGGATCTGGGGAGAGTGTAGTTTTAGATAGGCTGGTCAAGGTTGGCTTTATTGAAAAGGTGACGTTTGAGCAAAGACATGAAAGGAGGTGAGAGAGTGAGCTACGTGGATAAACAGCGGAAGAAAATCCAGGCAGAGGGAACAGCCAGTGCAAAGCCCTAAGATGGGAGTGTGCTTAGCACATCAAAGAGAGGAGAGAACAGAGGGAGTATTAGGAGATGGGAGTGTGCTTTTGGACAAATTCTCATCAGCCATTGTAGTAAGCTGGGGGCTTACTTTGCGTTAAATGGGAAGCCAGCTACCTGTGGTCACTCCCACAAGCTGTGGTGTTGAGACCTATGTCTCTAAGCACATGCTCCCTTCTGTTTGGATTGTACCCTCTCTCCTGCTGAGTTGCTCCCGTAATTCCTTTTGCCATATTACTTATGGCACTTAGGTCTTGAGGAAGGGTTTGGGTTTATTCATCTTTGTGTCCACAGGGCTCACAGCAGGGGCACAAGCATTCAATGAATGAATGATAATGTTCGTTTATAGATTGCCTTCCTATGTCGAGTGTTTTATATGTTTATAAATTCTTGAAACAACCCTACACAGTGGGCTTCATTATACCTATCTTACAGAAGAGGAAATGAGGTTCAAAGAGGTTTGGTAACTTATGGGAAGTCACACAACTGGTAAGTATCTGAGCTGGGTTTCAAACTCAGGTGTCTGGCCAATTGCTACACTGCATTCTTTTCCCTCCTGAGGCTTCCTCACTAGATTAAATGAAGGAAATGCAGGGAATTTATCTCTGGTTTTGTTTCTTGCACTTGGCTTCCCTAAGCCTAAAAAAACCCCATACATCATTTCTACTGTCTATATATGAATTCATTAAATGTTTAATAAATACCTATTGTGTGCCAGGTACTTGGAATATAATACTGGACAAAACAGATGTAGTCCCTTCCTTTGTGCAGTTTACACCAGAGCAGGGGAGACGCACGATTGTATAAGCAAGGGCAGTAATCTGCAGCCAGTGCTCTGATGCAGGAATGACAAAGTGCCACTGAGGGAATGCTAGCAGCTACTCCTGACCCAGCCACCCAGGCTGGAGAAAACTGTAGGATGAGAGCATACTTCCTGGAATAAAAGAGTCCCCTATAGACTTGTATAAGGTACTAAGTATTATATAAAAATCTAAAGAATCTTGCTTTATTCATTTTTTTCAACTTTGGCTAATGTCAATGCCCTTTTCCCAAATTTGATTACAAACAATGTATAAAACCTAAAGCATAAACTTTTTAACTGTTGTTTTATACTTTTCATTGGATAAGTTATTTGATCCATACATTTGTAAAGACGTAATGCAGTGGGTGTTTTAGTAGTTAATAAATTCCCAAACTATGAAATCTGAGGGCTTATTCAAATTGTTTTGTTCCACCGGAATTTGGTGGTATATTGCATCATTGGCTGGAGTTTGGTAACTCGTTACAGAATGCAAATTTTTTTATTATGTCAGTAGGAATGAAATTTAATATTCACTCTCTTTTAATTACTATTCGGTGGAAGAAATAATCCAGGAAACCATGAAAGGTGGTGTGACTGAGACAGGAAGAAGCCAGGCTGGAAAAACAGAGCCCCATATTCAGAAAGTAGCATTTTCGTGCTTTCTAACTGGTGGAAAATTAATAGGTTGTTCTCTCCAGATTTCCCCCTGTTTTTCAAGTGGGGATATTGTATTTGTCGTAATAACTCTAATATATGACTTGATTTTCAAAATTAAAAATTGAAGGATGAAAATAGTTACTCGGACAACTTGAAACTGGTGGTGGTGGCAACCAGGCAGTTGTTTTTAATAAGAAAATGATGGGGAGGATCAAAGACGAGCAGGGATCAGGATGTGGGAGTGAGTTCTCTTTATTGTAAACTGCTTTGGAGGGAGGTGAGAGATGGAGATTAGAGATGATGAAGACCTTTTCTTTGGGCTTCTCTGATCTAGCCATGGATGATGAGAGTCCCTCTGGATGAGCGTCAAAGAAAAGACATGGTTAAATGGGTAATAAAAGAAAAAGCAATAGCCCATAAATACTAAGTGTTTTAAGTTGAAAATTTTCTCTCAAAAAAATCTTAGCTATTGCAGTTATTGGCCACAGCTTGTAAAACACAAGTTTCCCCCTCATGGAGCAGGTCCGGCAAGTCTCGGTTGTAGAGTTAGAAATATTGTGAGAATCCTGAGAGTCCTGGCAAATATATGCTTTGAGGCTCTAGATCGTGCCCCAGAGGAGGAGAAAATATGCTGAAAAAAATAGCCATAAAGTACTTTTTATGCTAAGAACAAAAAGACAGGAAATGTTTGGGTTTTTTTTTTCTCCCAAATATTGTTCCATTTTCTCCAGCTGGTGAAATAAAAAAGACAGATATGTTATCCTGCACGGTTACACAAAAACTCCACCAGCAGGCCAGTGAGATGGTGAGAGCTGCTGTCCTTGGAACAGTATGTGTGGCATTCCTGCCCTCCCCTCCTCCCCCCCCCAAAAAACCCCTGTACATGTACTATTTCTCTGAGGCTACCAAAAATTTTTGACTTATAACATAGAAATTTCTTGGTTAACAGAGTAACAAAATCACAGAACTGTCATCATTACGTATAAGGAAACCTTCCGTGTTTGCTAACTTCCTTCCAAAACATTTTTGCCCTAATTACATTTTTGTTGGTGGTTTGGAGAGGCCAGGCCAACCCAAGGGAATGATTCCATTCTAATTGCATCTTTCCTTTCCCAGGAGGTCTGTGTCCTTTTATATCCACCGAACTCACTTGATTAACTGTTATCCACTTGTTACTGAGAAAAAAAAACCACCACCCAAACAAGCCCTGCAAAATTAACTGGATGTTTTGTTTTTGTGTTTTTCTCCTGCAGAGATCACAAAGCTTGTGCAAACTTTTGTCAGGCACCAGTTCTTATCCAGGGCTCTAAGTGTGACAGAGGAAGGGTGTGTGTGCCTGTGTGTGTTCTTGAAATGTCACACGTGCATCCCAAAGTGTTGTGTGTTTGGGGGCCAGGGTCCCTAGCTTGTGTCCAGTTCTGAAGAGATGGGCGACCCCCCAAAGGTTAAGAACCACTGCCCGTAACGCCCAGATTAACTCTTCCATTGTTGCCAGACTGGGATCTTGCTAGGCCCGGTTTGCTGGAAGGTATTGAAAAGACGCCTTGTAAATTTGGGTGAATGAATTTCCACAATAACCTGTGCGATTCGCAGCAGCCGCTCTCGAGATTTCACCGTGGGCATGGGAAACTTGATCCCAACGCTTGGGTTCTCCTCCGGGCCTTCTCGTCCTGTGCAGACCCGGAGAGCCGTGTCCCGGGCGCCCAGGCAGCTTTTGCCAGAACTACTCTCCCCAGATCAGAGAGCGCCCTACCCACTCTTCCTGGGATGACCTGCTTACAGGAAGCTTGGGTCCGCTTTTCCTTCAGGAAGTGACAGCAGTAGAGATAAAAAAAGGAATCGCTTAAAACCAACCAACCAACCAACCTAGAAGCCAGGGCGCCTTTCCCCGGTGCGTTTATGAGTGCGCCCGCGCCCCGCACCTTCCCGATCCCGCTGGCGGCCTTCTTCGCACCAGACCCGAGCCCCGCGGCCAGGCAGCAGCCGCACAGCCGCGGCGCGACGTCCTGCATCCTCTCTCCACTGGTCCAGGAGCACGGCGGCCCGCCCGGCTCCGCTCGCGTGGGAGAGGATGCGCCCCGGGCCGAGGCCCCTCCCCGCGGGGCTGCGGGTTGGAGAAGGCGCTTCCTTAGAGGGGTGTGTTGCGGGATGGGGGTGTCCTGGCACCGGGCGCCCTTTCCGGCTCCATGTAGAGCCACACCATCGCGGCTCTGCACTAGATTGCGTGCGCAGGATCTCCTCCCTTCAAGGCAGGTTGAGTCGACAGGGTTCGCTCCCGTCCTGGGAGTCTACTCCTCATCTTGGACTTCCTTCTTTCTCTGAACACCTACTGTGTACCAGCGTGGCGCTGAGGAAGCATATGTGAAGACAGGACAATGTGTGGAGGTAAATGAGACTGAAAACGCTGGGGTAAGCTCTGAGTAGCAGGAAGGCGGAAAAGAGTTGGGTTTATGGACTCCTTTTTCTCACTGAACCCAGATTACTACCCAGTAAGGGGGTGCTAATACCCCCATTTTACAGACCTCTGGAGAGATTAAATGACTTGCCCGGGGCCATGACACTGGAGCTTGTGGCTATCTGATGTCAAACGTGGCACACCAATGTCTTGGTTCCTCCCAGCTCCCTCAGGTGCTGACCAGGAGGGTAGGCAGAGGTTTAACAGCGGAAGGAACGCTTAACCATGTGCCAAGACTGTGCTCTTCTCTCTCACTCTCAGTCCTGATGAAATGGGAAAAGTTGGACCACACCTAGGTGGGGTTGGCCCACCTCTTCTTTCTCTCCATCTGCCCTTACCCCTTTAGTGATCTGTTGCAGTCACCAGCACCTACAGCCTGACAATCCTCTCATTAAATGTGTATACATTTCCAGCTGGAACTTCTTCTCTAAACTCCAGCCTTCAGTTTTATTTATTCAACTGCCTGCTTGATATCTATCTCCACTTGAATGCCTAAAAGACACTCAAATTTAAGTTGTTTGAAGCTTTGCCCCCAAATCTGCTCCATCCACAGTGTTCCCCATTCAGTTAAGAGCAAACCATTTTTTTCAGGAGTTGCTCAGGCCAAAAGCCTTGGTGCCATCCTTGACTCTTCTCTTTCTTTCACACTCCAAATGCAGCCTATTGGAAGATGCAGTGCCTCTATCTTCTGTGTATATTCAAAATCTGGCCATTCCTTCCAACCTCTGCTGCTGCTACTGGGCCCACACTGTCATCATGTCTCACCTAGGTTATTACGACAGCCTCTTAGTCCCTGTCCATGTTTCTGCCTTGCCCCCTTACAGTGCACTCTCAACACAACAGCCAGAGTGATCCTGTTCCATAAGGGAGCTCAGAACCCCCCAGTGACGCCCCACCTCCCTCCAGGTCACAGCCAAAGTCCTTCAGAGTCTACACCCCTGAGTGACCACTCCACCTCTGACCCCTTACTCCTCTTCTCCTTGCTCAAGCCCACTCCCCTCAGCTACACTGTTGGTCCTGCCTCAGGGTCTTTGCGCTGGCTTTCCCCTCTGCTTGGAGCACTTTCCCCCATGTACTCATAGCTTGCTTCCACCCTTTCCTCAATGTCACCTTCTGGGTGAAGTTTTCCCTGCCCACCTATTTAACATTGCAACCCATCCCCTCTTTCTTCTTTCCCTGTTTTATTTTTCTCTAGAGTACTTAACTTCTCTTGCACTAAATTTACTTTTTCCCCTCTCTTATTGCTTTAGTCCCTCCACAAAAATGTAAGTAATATATATGAGGTCAGGGATTTTCTTTTCATTGCTGTATCTCCAGTGCCTAGAACAGTGCCTGGCACTCCCTATATATTTGTTTTATTATGAATGAACCCACAGTAAAATGGGAGGGAGTGGCTTCACTATTTACTAGCTCTGTAACCTTGGGCAAGTTATTTAACTGCTTTAAACCTCAATTTTCTCATCTGTAAAATGACGGTAGTATCTATACAATATCAATGCTACTAAATAAGTCAATACACATAAAACACTAAGCACCCGAGAAGAGCATAATAACTGGTAGTGATTGTTTACTGACATATAATGTTGATAGTGGATACACAGGCCTGACTTGTACATGTACGTTATGTCTTGTACCTTACTTACCTTTTAGAAGTCACTTCTCTATTTGTAGTGGTTCAGAGTAAATAAGAATGTAGAGTCTGCTGAAATTGTTTCTTTGTTATCGATATTTCTTTGTTTAGTGCCTTGGAAGTGTGCGTGACTGTTGCTGCTGACAGCCGAGCGGGGAAAGCCACATTTTGCTTGGTTTGTGTCAGTAGCATCATCTACCATCCCTGTCATCTTCCATGGAAAGTGGAAAGGGGAAGTTAGATTCCCAAGGAGAATGTGAGTTATCCCCCTTTTATGAGTCCATCAGGGAAATTCTTTTGAAGACTAAAAGGATGAGGCTGCAGGGTGTGGGGTGGAATGGAGGAGGGGCACTTGAGTTAATCACCATGGGCCGGAAGTGGTGTTAGAATTGGACTTCCCTCCAGCTGCCCAGGCTGTTTCATTAGGCAGATCTCCCAAAGGAGGGCTCACCAAGCTTGGGATAGGTTGGGGGAAGGGGGCATCTGAGGAATGGGGAGGAGGTGATAGGAGTTAGTAGGGGAAATCGGACAGTAGGTCTATAGTGCTCTTCCCTCTAGCTGGACCAGCTTCTCCAGGGCTCCCTCCCTCCACTTTGCTTTGTTCAATGCCCACCCTGTTTAAAACGGCAACGTCCCCCACTGCCTATTCTACCTGACACACGATATGTTAGCTGCGTAGCTCCCCCCACCTCCTCCACTCAGTAAGCTCCAAGGGGACAGCAATTTTTGTCTGCTGTGTTCTCTGCTTTCTTTCTGGTTCCTAAGGCAGGGCCTAGCACAACAGGGCTGCTGCCAATAAATTCTTGTTGACTGAAGGAGTCCTCATACCGACCTTATTTAATTCTTCCACGCAGCCCCGAAATTAATCGAACAATCCTTGTACCAGAACATTTTAAATGCATCATCTCCTATCATTCTCGCAACAGCTCTCTGAGGTTGGTGTTGTTATAATTACCATTTTACAAATAGAGAAACTGTGAGGTTCCCTAACTTGCTCAGGCTCCCGCAGCAGCTGATAAATGGTAGCGCTGAGGACAGAGTCCACACAGTTTGGGTCCAGGGCCTGAGTTCCAACCCTCTTTGGCCCCGAAGGCCCATCGCAGCAACAGATGGAGCAGGCCTGGACCCTGAAAGGTCTGAAGGTTGAGAGGAGGCCAGAGGCTGCTGCCCTCGAAGCATCCCCTCATCGCTTCCGTGGCCGCCAGGTGTGTCGCGGGCCATAGAGGAGCTGCTCCGAAGCCAGCGCGGGCCTGGCATGGGACCATCAGCCTGCCCAGGTGGTTAAGCAGAGAAACCTCTTCTCAAACGCCCTCCCTCCAAAGTCCCTGCTGGTGCCCAACAACTCTAATTTTCCGGGTAGGAATAAGCAGCGGCCAGTGGGACGTAGGTGAGCCACCAAAAGCCCGACAGACCGAGCCGGGACGAGCAGGGGTTTCCCCAGCCCGGGGTCCGCCACCCCCCTCCCCCCTCCCCCCCATCCCCGTGGAAGACCCCGAGGGAGAATCGCGTCAATAGGGAAACTAGAAACTGGGAACTATGACTCTGGGAACCGAGAACCCGACTGCGCTTGGCCGCTGGCGTGCGGTGCGAGCTCGGGCGCACGGGTTTCCGCAGGCGGAGCAGCGAGCGAGCCGGGCAGGCTGGGCGGGGTCCCGGCGGCCGGCGGACACGGGCGCCCGGAGACGGCGGGGCGGCTGGGGGCGCGGGGACCGCTCGCGCGGCGCGACAAGTCGCTGCCCTCTGGCTCCTCGTTCTCATCGTTGGAAGGCTTAAAACACCAGAAAAACAATTTGGACATGGAGTGGTTCACTTGGTGAGCCCGTGTTTTCTCAATCCTTGCGGAAATGGAGCGATGTAGGGTCCACTCTCCTCGCCCTCCGCCCCGCGACCCCGGATTCGGGGTCCCTGCGGGGGGCTGCTTGCGCGCGTCCGGGAGCCGTCCACCCACCACGCCTTCGCGCGCGACAGTTTCTAATGTAGGGGGATGCAAGGGGTAGTAAACGCAAATTCACCGCGAAGGTCACCGAATTCCTAGGAGCTTTTGAGCGTTTTGTTGATATGTGTTTTATTGAGTCAAGGGATGGTAAAAGCATAACAACTCATCCTGCAGGCTTCTGGGAAAATTTGGAGATTAAAATGCTTGAAAATTCTGGTAATCCCTGTTCTAATGAGTCAATTAAAAGGAGTTCATCTACCCACCATCCCCAAGTAGAATCTTGGAAAATCAATAAAGACAGACGCTCACCCTTTATTTGGAAACTCAAAACCAAGCCTCCGTATTTTCGGTTGCAAATTAGAGTTCACATTAATTACGCTAAAATGTAGTGATTTACCCTACGCAAAAGTTTGTTTTGGAACCGTTATTAACTCCAGTTTTATTCCCTAGACATGCTGTTAACTGATATAAAGGAACCATTAAAACGAAACAAAAAACCCAGTCGATTTGTTTTTTTCTCTCTTCGTTATTGATTCTTGTCCCTTTGGCTGATTTAAAAAAAAAGGGGGGGGGGAGGGTTTATTTTAAAATGGATTTTAGAGTAAAAAGTAATTGAGATGTTTGGCAACCTCGGGGTAAAACATCATAGTGTGCTGAGAATAAAGACTAGAATTTAATTCATTTTCTTACTCCATTACTCACTCACTTGATGTGGCCTCTGACAAGTCCCTTCACTGTCCTGGGCCTCAGGCTCTCCATCAGTAACACGGGGATCACCCTGGATATCTACCTGCCTCCTGGGGGTGTTGCAAGGGTTAATGAGGTGTGTGGTGAGGGCTTTGATTCCAGGGTGAATGACCTGTACAAATAAAATGTGATGACATCTCAGCTTCATCTTTGATTCATCTGAATAAATGGGCCTTCCCTTTATTAACTCTTCCTGGTAAATTTTCAAAATTGAGTTATTTGATTTTAAAATTCTATGTTGAGGCACTCTATAGCTGTGTAAAAATCCTCGACAAGTTATATTACCCTGTTAAGGGAGAACCTCTATTTGTTCACAGATATTGAATAACTTATCTTTTTCATGATGTCATTCTGTGTATTGGTTCAACAAATGATTTTTGAAAATGTACTCTTCCTAGGGGCTGCAAGGAGTGAAGGGAGTATTTGCAAAGAATGTCTTGTGTACCTACTTCTTCCAGACACTGTTAAATGTTTTTTTGGGGAAGATTAGCCCTGAGCTAACATCTGCCGCCAATCCTCCTCTTTTTGCTGAGGAAGACTGGCCCTGAGCTAACATCCGTGCCCCTCTTCCTCTACTTTATACGTGGGATGCTTGCCACAGCATGGCTTGACAAGAGGTGCCATGTCCACACCCGGGATCCGAACTAGCAAACCCCGGGCTGCCGAAGTGCAACGTGCAAACTTAACCGCTGCGTCCCCGGGCCAGGCCCCTGTTAAATGCTTTATGTGTATTATTTATTTGTTAAATCTTCATAACAGCTCCCTGAAATGTAGGTATTATTGTTACTCTGGGTATAGAATGCAAGCTGAAGAGTTTCTGTGTAATTCACAAAGCAATGTTACTGCCAGAGCAGCATAGCTCTGTGAGGTCACTTGCCACAGCAAGGGGCTACTTTTTTGAAACCTCTTTTGGAAATTTACGTCAGATTTGTTCAAGAAGAAAAGGTTTTGCCAACACTGCCTCAGCAGGTATGAAATTCAACTATCTACAGTGTTTAGCATCCTTAGACCAGGTCATCCTTGAGTTGAGAGGATGTATTAGAGAAAATTTACATATAAGCAAATTTACAGATAGGCAAAACATGATGACTCCTTTGAAACTGGCCAAATACTCAAAAGCACAACCACCCCATCCCTTTCCCCCTCCCCCCCAAAAAAGACAAGAAAAGAATCCACACAAGCTTTCGTATGCTCACTACCTGGTTTTTAGAAATTATCTAAAAGACACAATTGGCGAAGTGTATATTCCTCACACAAGAAAGTGGGCCATGCACCCTAATTTAGTAAGGGAAAGAGAAACCTTCTGGATTAGGCCTATTTTACATGAAACATGAAGAATGATCCTTTATCCATCCTTGGAAATGTGATCCACCAAATGCCAACTCGTAATGTTGGACAGGAGGAAAAGAAGCAAATTAAGCCAGGAAATACAGATTTTTGTATTCTGTCTGTGGACAGTTAGGCCAGCTGCAACAGATTGCTTAGAAAATTCACTATTTATGCTATGGCATTATAGTATTATACATTTGCTGCATGCTGACAATGTGCTAAGTCATCAGCATGATTAAAGGGAACACCCATATGCTGGGCTGACAGTGTCCTAGTTTATGGTCTCAGACATACACCGCTGACACATACACACATATAACAGAAGCAGATGTATGTATGGAGTGCACGAGTGTTGAGTGATTTAGATATACAGGAATTAGTTGTGGTGCTTTCTATGCATGAGAGAATAGAAAGTGAGATATGCAAGTCATATTCAGAAAAAGTAGTCTTGGGAGAGTTAGAGGAAACTCCTGCCCTGCTTACAGTTAATTTGTTGGGAAAGGATTCTTGAGAAGGAACTAGCGATGGGGATTTCAGAGTAACAGAGTCATGATATGTTAGAGTTGGAAGAGACTTGAGAAATCCAAATCCAACTCTTCACTTTATGACTAAGGAAGCTGAGGCCCAGAGCCCTAGACTGGCTGGTTAGCAGGAGATCTGGACTCTTATGCAAATGCCCACCCTCTGATGCTCCAATGCTTGTCCATGTCAAAGGGTTGTTCTTGCTGTTCTTTGTTTTGTTAAGCTTTGTTTTACTTGTTATTATGAAAGTTTTCAAACATACACAAAAATCGAACGGATAGTATAAGGAACCTACATATTGCCTAGCTTTACGCCATTCTCATTTTATCTATTTCTGCATTTTTTTTTCTGGAGTATTTTAAAGTAAATCCCAGCATCCACATTGTTTCACCAGTAAATATGTCAGTATGCAACTCTAAGTGATAAAGACTTAAAAAAATCACAACCATACTATTAGCATACCTAAGGAAATTAACAGTAAACCTTAATATCACCTAAGACCCACTCCTTATTCACATTTCTCTAACAATTCCAAAGTTATCTTTTTTACTCTTGGTTTGTTTGAATTGGCATCCAAATAAAGTCGACATGTTGCATATCGTTGTTATGGCTCATAAGCCTCTTTTATTCTATAACTGTCTCTCTTCCTTTTCTGTTTAATGTTTTTGTTGGTGAAACTAGATCATTTCTCCTTGTAGAATGTGCCACGTTCTGTGGATTTGGTGGATTGCCTTCCCTTCTGGTGGTGTTTACCTTGTTCTTCTATAGCCTGTATTTCCTGCAGATTGGTGATTAGATCTAGAGGCTTGATTAGATTTAGGTTCAATTTATTTAGGCAGGAATACTTTGTACAAGTATAGTGTACATGCTATGGGATCATTTCTTGAAGCATAATGTCTGGTTATCCTGATTTCAGTGCTGAAAATTACAAGTGTTGGTGAGGAGGTACAGAAATTGGAACCCTTGTGCACTGTTGATGGGAATGTAAAATGGTGCAGCCTCTATGGAAAACAGTGTGGCACCTCCTCAGAAAACTAAAAATAGAATTACCATATGATCCAGCAATTCCGCTTGTGGGTATTCACCCAAAAGAATTGAAAGCAGGGTCTCCAAGAGATATTTGTACCCCATGTTCTTAGCAGGATTAGTCACAATAGCCAAAATGTGGAAGCAACCCAAGTGTCCGTGGAAGAATGAATGGATAAACAAAAGGTGGTACGGTCCTCCCTTGGTATCCACGGGGGACTGGTTCCAGGGCCCCTGTGGATACCAAAACCCACTGATGCTCAAGTCCCTTAGTCTGCCCTCTCTATCAGTGGGTTGAATCTGTGGATGCAGAACCCGAGGATAGAGACGCCCACTGTGTTTACATATCATGGAATATTATTCAGCCTTAAAAAGGAAGGAAATTCTGATATACACTACAACATGTTTGAACCTTGAAGACATTATGTTAAGTGAAATAAGCCAGTCACGAAAAGACAAACCCTGAATGATTCCACTTATATGAGGTACCCAGAGTAGTCAAATTCATGGAGACAGAAGTAGGATGGTTGCTGCAGGAGCTGGGAAGAGGGAGGAATGGGGAGTTAATGTTAAATAAGCATAGAGCTTCAGCTTTGCCGGATGAAAGGAGTTCTGGAGATGGAGGTAGTGATGGTTGTACAACACTGTGAATGTACTTAACACTGCTGAACTGTACACTTAAAATAGTTATGATGATAAATTTCACGTTACATGAATTTTACTGTAATTAAAAAAATTTTGGATAAGTAAAATTTCTTGCTACTGTATACTCAATCATATAATGGGAGAGAGAGAGAGAGATTCAGAGAACTTAAATACATTATTGAGTGCGGTGCTCAACAAAGAATAAATCTTATTAAATAAACTTAGGTTCAATTATAAATTAAAAAAAAATGTCAAAATCATGAAAACAATGAACGGCCTAGGAAGTGTTCCGATTAGGGGAGACTAAAAAGACATGATAGTTACTAGGAGTTGTGTGATCCTGAATTGGATCTCAGAACAGGAAAAAAAAAGGGCTATAAATGACATTATTAGGATGGTTTGAAAATTTGAATATGAAGGGTGGGTTGGATATCAGTATTAAATGTTACATTTGTTGATTTTGGTAAATGTGCTGTGGTTACATAAGTTAAAGAAAGTCTTAAACCCTGGGAAATATACACTAAAGTATTTATTGATAAAGGGGCATTGTGTCGGCAATTACTCTGATACGATTCAGGGGGAAAAATGTAGACAACGAGCAGAGGATAAAGCAAATGAGCGAAATGCTAATGATTGATGAATCTGGGTAAAAGGCATACAGGTGTTCTTTGTACTATTCTTGCAACTTTTCTGTGTGAAATAAAAAGTCAAAAACAAAATCCAATGGTGGTCATGTGATGTAAAGCCACTCTGGTCTCAATAATCAGTAGAGGAGTAACGTGGGATCCAGCGCCTTAGTGTGGCCTTGGCTGGGTGAGTTTAGGGCTTTATGACTTGCATTTTCTCTGTCAAGAAGCAATTGAGGACCAAATTCATTAAGTACTAATCTGTACTTTTGTGTTGGCCCTTGATACATTAATGGTCTGTTAACACAGAAAATCCTCCAAACATAGGAGAAACCCACTAGGCCAAATTCTGTGTTTTTTTTTAAATTGAAGCATAGTTGATATACAATATTATATTAGTTTCAGGTGGACAAGATGATGATTTGACATTTATATACATTATGAAATTATCCCACGGCAAGTCTAGTAACCGTCTGTCACCTACAAAGTTATTACAATATTATTGGTAGGCTAAATTTTATTGATGTGATTTCTGTGACATAAATATATGTTGTAAAATCAAAGGAAAAAAACCCATTTGATCTGTGGCTTGCATTAGTCAGGGCTTATGTTTGAGAAATTCAGCTCAAACTTGCTTCATTCACCAAACATTTATTGAGTGTCTACAATGTTCCAGGTCATTTTATTGGTATTGAACATGTAACAGAAAACAAAACAGGCAAAAGCCCTGACCTTTGGAAGCCTTCATTTTGGTGATTAAAAGCAAACAAACAAACAAAATAGTAAGTGAAAAAAAGGGAGGAGTGAGTGATCTACTGGCGTATACAACTGGTGTATTGGTCAGCCATTTCTGCGTAATAAACAACCACACAAATCTCAGTGACATGTGACTGCAAGCATGTATTTAACTCACACATCTGTGGGTGGCTGAACCAGCTCTGTTGATCTCATCTGATCTCAGCTGCATCAGCAGATTTCGGCCCAGGAGGCTGCGGTACAGAGCTGTAGGTCTCTCCATGTCTCTCAGCTTCCTTGGACAGCGGGGGAGCCAGGGCAGGTTCTTCTCTGGGTGATGGCAAAGGCACCTTAGAGCCCTTACTGGGTCATATCTGCTGACACCCCATTGGCCAAAGTAAGTCTTGTGGCCAAGCCCAAAGTCAGGGGGTGGGGAAATGTACTTTCCCCTTGGAAGTGGGAAAACTGCAAAGACTCATGGCAAAAGTTGTGGATACAGGGAGGGGTGAAAATTGGGACCATTTATGGAGTCTGTCACACTGGGAAGTTCACGGCTTCAGGCTAGCTGGATTTACCTCTTTCTTTTCTTTTCTCTCTCTCTTTGTCTGACTCTCTCTCATGGCTACTAGTCTCTGTTTCTTTTTGTGTGTTGTTGGCCACATTATTCTCCTGTGGTCCCCAGGATTCAAACATGGCAGGATCCAAAAAAAGAAAGGTGGACATTTATTCTTTTGGTTTTCATCTAATGAATCTCGGAGAAGGACTTTTTTTGGATACCTGCCTGGGTTAAGGTTAAGGGTCTAGTTGATGGTCTCATATTCTGGTCAGGGGACGGGCGTGCCCTAATTGCTGAGGCCTGAGCCCCATGTCCACCTCTGCAGTGGGCACTGTGGTTAGCAGCTGTACCAGAACCACATAGAAATACTGGGGTGGTGGGGGTTTATGTTTTGCAACAGAGAGAAGACTGCAGGGTAGACAAAAGGTGGCTGTCTTATAAACACCCAATATTTTGGAACTTGTTCACGTAACAGAGAGTATTTTCTCAACAAGGAAGTTAGGTGATCTTTGGCTCTTTGCTGATATTTAGGGGGACTATTACCAGGAAAAAGGTTTCACATTGTTCGTTTGGAACAAGCTCTGAATACCAGCATAAATACGTTTCAGGTAGGGTTAGTTCCCGCTAACATTTTATTCACTAGGATTCTAAAGAGGCAAAATATTAAACTAGAAAAACATTTTGGAAACTGACCATTTTGAACCTGAGATCAAGTACTTTATTCTTCTGTAGAGGCAGAAGCAGGCATTGGCTTTTCAGCAGCAGAGCACAAGCTCTCAGTGGCTCACCCAGAGTCTTGACTTTGCTCCTGTGTCCATCTGTGGGACTCAACTCAACCCCGACTGATCTAAGCTGATCACAGAGGTCTCATTCTTCTTACTAGTGAATGACTCGGGGGTGGGCCTATGATCTAGTTCTCGACAACGAGATACAAAAGCATTTCTGAAAGAGGCATCTTAGCTCTTAAAAAGAGACACATACCTCTGGACATTGGTGTTGAGGATGTGATGCTGTAACTGTCTTGTGATTGTGAGAAGACTTAGCTGACACCCCAATGATGATGTGGACGGATGGAAAGACCCTGGGTCTATGACCATGTTGCTGAGCCACTGAATTAATCAACCCTGGAACTGATCTTCCTCTGGACTTTTCTTATGTCAGAAAATAAAGTCCCTGAGCACTTAGGCCATCTTCACTTGGGTCTTCAGTTACTCACTGATGCAGGCATCCTGATGGAAACAAAGAGTTACTTGTGGTTGTCTGGAGCCTCTTTCGTACTTGGATTTGAATATTTAACAGGAGATGAATTTAGGCACTACTGTACGTGCACTCACCCTTCACTCTAAAAGTAGACTTGCATAGAAAGATATATTCTGGGGCTGGCCTGGTTAAGCGTGCACATTCTGCTTCAGCGGCCCAGGGTTCACTGGTTCAGATCCCAGGTGTGGATATGGCACCGCTTGGCAACCATGCTGTGGCAGACGTCCCACATATAAAGTGGAGGGGATAGGCACGGATGTTAGCTCAGGGCCAGTCTTCCTCAGCAAAAAGGGGAGGATTGGCGGCAGATGTTAGCTCAGGGCTAATCTTCTTCAAGAAAAAAAAAAAAAGGATACATTCTTTCTATGCCATGTGTAGAACTTCTTTAGGAATGCACGTAACAGGTGGAGTCTCAGGTACAATAGTAACTCTGACTCCTATCTGTTCTACTAGTTAGTTTGACAGAAATATCTTGTCCTACCTACCTTGTACTCTTTTTTTTTTTGGTGTGTGATTTCATGTCTGTTTTATAATCCCAATTTGGTAATGGTTACATGAGAGAAAAGTACTCAACTTATTCTGAGGTTTGTTTTTCTCTCTCTCTCAAGAGGAAAAGCGATAAAGGATGAATTGTACTGCCCCCAACCCCCGTCAATCCTAAAGTTGAGGGAAGACTGTTAGCCTTGGCAGGAGGAAGTAATCTAACTGAAAAAAGTTGAGAGAGTTGGTGTATTTCAGTCTTTCTTATTGTTGTGCTTCAGTTCTCTTCAAGTACCCAGCTTTCAGCTCCTTGTAGTCTTGAGGAGGCGGAGAATTCTTTTATGAGACTGAGCTTCTATTATCACATTCTCTCTTCACTGCTGTCTGTTGCTGTTGATGAGCCCGGGCTGCTGGCATCCTCTTGAGAGGGGACGTTCAGTTTAGCCCTGCCGTGCAATACCTCTGAAGAGCGTAATGGAGTTGGTTACGTCCCATTTCTCCTTGGGATAAGCAAATGCCTTGGATTTTTGCTCACGGCTTATTGCCTTTCTCAGCTAAACTCTTCGGCTTTAAAAACTAATTAAAAACATTTTCCTTCTTCTCAAGCTTTGTCTGTTTCAATATTGATGAAATCCCAATAAAGGGGAAGTCCCTGGTAAGATGCTATGTTGACTTACTCATTGTTTTCAAGTGACATATGTTTCATATTTAAAATCAAGAAATTGAATTTCTTTTAACCCCAAAATGAGGCAGATACCTTCTTTATGGGCTTTTGGCAAGAAGGAATTAAAAATTTTTTTTTAATTAAAATTTTTTTTTTTTTTTTTACTTTTTATCTTTCCTTCTTCTCCTTGGAGCCCCCCAGTACATAGTTGTATATTTTAGCTGTGGGTCCTTCTAGTTGTGGCATGTGGGATGCTGCCTCAGCATGGCTTGATGAGTGGTGCTAGGTCTACGCCCAGGATCCGAACCAGTGAAACCCTGGGCTGCTGAAGCAGAGCACACAAACTTAACCACTCAGCCAAGGGGCTGGCCCCTAAAAATTTTTTTTATTAAGACAGAATTTTTTAGAGCGGATTTAGGTTCACAGCAAAATTGAGGGGAAGGTTCGGAGATTTCCCATATACCCCCTGTCCCCACACATGCATAGCTTCCCCCATTATCAACATTCCCCACCAGAGTGGTACATTTGTTATAACTGGTAAACCTACATTGACACATCAGTATCTCCCCAAATCCACAGTTTGCATTAGAGTTCACTCTTGCTGTTGTACATTCTGTGGATTTGGACAAATGTATAGTGACATGTATCCACCATTAAAATACCATGCAGAGTGGTTTCACTGCCCTAAAAATCCTATCGACTTTCCTTCCCCCGCCCCCCCCCCCCAACCCCTGGCAACTACTGCTCTTTTTACTGTCTCCACAGTTTTGCCTTTTCCAGAATGTCACATAGTTGGATTCATACAGTATGTAGCCTTTTCAGATTGGCTTCTTTCACTTAGGAATATGCATTTAAGCTTCCTCTTGAATGCCTTTTATGTCTTTTCATGGTTTGATACCTCTTTTCTTTTTAGCTCTGAATAATATTCCATTGTCTGGATGTAGCACAGTTTATTTATCCATTCACCTACTAAACGACATCTTGTTTGCTTCCAAATTTTGGCAACTATGAATAAAGCTGCTATAAAGATCCATGTGCAGGCTTTTGTGGACATAAGTGTTCAACACCTTTGGGTAAATACCGCGGAGCACAATTGCCAGATTGTATGGTAAGAGTATGTTTAGTTTTCCAAGAAGGAATTTTATGCTCCATTGATCAGTTAATTTCTGAGAAAGGAGTAGATAGTGCCCTCAAAAGAGGGGAAAGAAGGTTAACAGAGGAGGTGGGAGACAATCTTATTCTAGTATGAACAACTTTTCTTTCCCAAGCATAAGGCAGCTACTTTCCATCTGTACTTCCAAGGGAAGCAAGAAGTGAGGTGACTGGAGTAGAGATAGCTTAAGGTTTCTCTGACTCTGAAGATGTCCCTGCAGTGTACCAGGCAGGATTGGATCCAGAGAAGCTGAACTGCTAGATATGATATAGAAGAAGGGCTTTATTATAGGAAGTTGATTTTAACAGTTTATGTGTGGTTGTTGCTTCTGTGTCTAGCGCTGGAGCCTGAAGTCAGCAGGCTAGGCATTTGGGAAGGAACGATGGACATGGAGTGGGGATGAGCAAGGACAAGCTGGAACCAAAGAGGATGTTCTGAAGCCCACATAGGTCTCTCACCACTTCTGAGCTTTCAGCTTTGACCATGGGAGTAACCTGCAGGAGAAGCTGGTGCCCTTTGTTACGGAGCTCAATGTGTACCTGGCCCAGGAGGCAGAGAGGCTGAAAGAGAGGATCTGGAGGAGCTGGAGGAGCTGCAGGTCCAGCTGCTGTTCACATCTGCCTCCCAAACCCTGGGCAAAATAACTCTCGTGGCACATGCTAACAGGGAAAACACAGGCAGGGAATTCTGGGAAATGTAGTTCCAGCTTAGCTAACTTGACACAGTACAAATGCCGTACAGTGTTGCACAGTTGCACAGAGACAGAGGAAGATGATCTTTGCAGCACTATAATAGTGAACAATAGGAAGCATCCTAACTGCCCATCCGTAAGAAATGGACCCATAGAGTGGACCATAATTATACAAAGCCTTGAAAAGAACGAACCAGCTCCTATATACAGAACAAACGCGGCTAGATCTTAGAAATACAATGTTAAGAGGAAAAATAGCAAGTTGCAGAATGACACGTACAATGTGAGACTATTTGCATAAATTCAAAAAGCAAAGAAAACAACACCCTATATTGTTTATTGAAAAAACTGGAAGAAAGGCTACATCCCAAACTCAAAGGAACGTCTGTGTCTGGGGAAAGTGAGTGGGCTTAGAAATAGTAGGACATTTAGAACTATTTTTAAGATTCTCTCTCTTTTTTTCTCTTTTTCAAAAGGAAGAACATATAAATACATTACTTTTTTTGATATGGTAAAATATACATGACATAAAGTTTAGATACCTTTGTAATTGAAAAGCCCCCTTGGTCATCCCCACGTGTAGTGCTGTCATTATGAGAACACTGTTATACCCGGGTCTTTGCTGAGAGGTGAAGAATACAAGGGAAGAGGCAGGTGGATACTTGGAGATAGGGGCCAGGGATGGAATATTCCCCCTTCCTCCCTTTCCTCCTGCCAGGAGGGCTTCCGGCTGACAGAAGGAGCCAGAAGTTAAAGCCAAACATGGTGTCATCATTACTCTATTAGTAATAGATTAGATCATTAGAGCCAATAGTATCGGGCTGTTTGTTTGCTTGTTATATCATTTGTTTGTTTTTCTTTCAGGTCTGCTCTTGGGCTGAATGAAAACAGTTTCCTTGTATGAACGAGGGAAAAACAGTACAGAATAGGACAGGGTGAATCGTCCCACAAGACGCCACTGCATCTACCACCCACGTCACTTCTACTGATTGTTGCTACTTTGAAAACCTGTCTAGGAGTTCTGTGGGTGGATATTTTTTGGGTGCTGTTGTTTTTATCTTAGGAACATCCTAATCTTGAAGGAGACAGGTCAGGATTTCTTCCCTCAGTCAACCAGCAAGCACACGGAGTAGAAAGCAAAGAATTTGGCATTAGGTAAAATCTCTTCCTAAAAGCCAAACGAAGGGGCATTTTTAGGTTCAAGAATCTGCGCATTTCCTCCTGTGTGTTTTCCCTGATTGCCCGGGCCAGAAGTGAGCGCTCCTTTTTCTGAACTCCTAGGGGCTTGTTCGCCTCTCCTGTGGCACTCACTACTTGAATTGTAGTTTTTTGTGTACATGTCATGTCTCTTAGAAGATTAAAACTCCCTGCATTCTGAACTGTCCCATTTATTATCACATTCCTCATGGCACGCCAGGATTGAGTGTTTGTGTTTAATACATGGTTAGGAAAAATATTTGTGCAAAGAATGAAAGAATCAGGAAATTGATTTTGGTTCTTTCAAAAGAATATTTTCAGAGGCTTCTGCTATTTGGGCAAATGAAGAAAACAACTAAAAGACAGCAAATTTAGAATGATGAACACTTGATATGATATATCTGTGCCTGGGGACACAGATTTATTACGATGTTATTTAATGTCTTCAATAAGTTCATGAACACTAAAACTGAGTAAATTCATATCTTTTTAGAGATGAAGGTGTGTTTTAATTATTTTCTTTACAATAATAATACTGCTTTATAAAACTGCTTCATGATCTCCTGGTCTCCAAGTTGGTGTTTCTTTTAATTCAATCTCTATTTCTTCAATCTCTAAACTGTTATAATAAAGAGAGTGGCGAGTTTTTATTGCCTGGGGGTTTGTTTTCTTTCAAAAAGGCTGTAGGCATCCCTTCTTTGTTCTGCATTTTGCTGCTGCACACTTTCATTCCAGGCAATAGGGATCTTCCCGTTTTTCCCATGCTTTCCTTGGTTTTTTGACCAGGACAATAAACTTTACCTTGTGCCCAGTTAGGATTTTGCCTCTTGACCTCAACCTGCTTTAAGAGGCTGCTTCTGGGAAAATATCACAGTACACTGCAATGAAGTCTGTGGTCTCTCTCTCTTTCTCTCTTCTACTCTTCCTCTCTCTCTTTCTCCTTTTCTTTCTTTGCCTGCCAAAAAAACAACTTCCTGTCGTAAATATTTCCAAAAGTCATGACCCATAAGACAAAACTTAGGATTCGGAGCCTCACTCGATGTTGACCCCTTGCCAGCCAGGCCTTCGATCATTCCCAAACTGATTAAGTTTAGATTGGTTTAAAACATGCTCTAGAAGTTCAACTACGTGTGATGTGTTGTGTTAAATCAAATACAAAAATGACTGCGAGTGAGTTCATGCCTTCAAGGGACAAACAGTCACCCCTCCAAATATACTGTGCGTGGAAAATTTTATGTAGAAATCGAGTCCACGGCAAAGGTCTTCAAATATTTCTGCTCTCCTACCACCTAAAAAGAATAAAACAAAATAAAGCTATGCACCCCTGCACATTTTAAAGTTGGTGTCTAAAACTTTTCATCATAATGCTAGATTATTGCAAAGATACAATTTTATGTCTGTGCCCGTGGACAGAATCCTTTGAGAGAGTCTGGCCTGGGCAGGGCTGCCCCAAGTCCAATTGGAAGAGTGTGTTTCTTCTTGATCAGTGCTGGAATTCTCTTCCTTCTGGGGTCCCTCACACTTGTTTGCTCAAAATAATGGTTCAGGTGTGGTTGGGAAGGAATCTTAGACTTAAGGACCTGTGGGGGTCCTCATTAACCTCAGACTCATCATCTCTAGGTTGAGAATAATTGTAGCTACTTTAGTCGTGAAGATTTAGTGAAATAGCTTTACAGAATACTTCCTGGCACGTGGTAAGCACTGAATTCTAACTAGCCGCCAAGTCCTCTGTGCCTCACGCTGTCTCTCATAGTCCCGCCTCTTCATGGCTTCCTGCCTATTATGATAGGTTCTTATCTGGTTGTCTGCCACCAATCTCTCATGATGAAAACAGTCCACATCGTCTACAAAGTCTAAACTCTTTAATTATGGGGTTTGAGTTTTTCATGATGTGGCTCCAAGCTCTATCTCTTATTTCATCTCCCATTTCATCACTCCCATTCACCTGGTTCCAGCTAACTGGGATTGCTTCATAGATGCATACAGGCATACACGTTCATTCAACAAGATGTTGTTGAATACCAGTTATGCACCAGGTGTGGCATCATGTGTGTGAAGGCGAAGATGCAGAAGCACAGCCCTAGAATCTAGGAGTTAGCATTCTAGCTGGGGAGAGACGTCTGTGAGGAAATAACTATAAGACATGTGGTGGGTGCTATGGAGTCTCCTGGGTGGTGTCAGAGGCCCGGGAGAAGTCACCAAAGAGCAGGCAGATGAGTTATGCCATGCGTTTACCATGTTCTTTCTGGACTCCACTTCTTTGCTCATGCTGTTCCTTTAACTTGGAATCTTCTTTCCTCTTCCTGCGTCTGACTGTTGTTGACCTTACTCAGTTTTAAGATCTAGCTCAAATAGTCATTCAACTGTGAAACATGGCCTGCAGCTTCTGTTGCTGCTCTGGTTCACTCTTTTCACTTTGGGTGTAGTAGTAATACTGTTGAAATCTGCCTGAAGTAGGCATTTTGCCCACAATAGGTTCTCCATAAATTTTTTTTCTTTTGAATGAGCAGTTGGCATCTCTTACTGCCTAACTCCTACACATCCAATATGATTTTTCTAAGGTAGGCAGTGAAAGAAAAGTCAACCTCACATATTTGTTATATAACTCAGAAATATTGGAGAGAGAGATTGGGGCAGCCATTGCCGTCTCTCAGCCAGGGCTAAGGGGAGCAGGAGGAAACAGGACTTTGCTCTCCGAGGCACCTGCCTTTGCCTTTTGGGGTGTTAGTTTCCCCTCTATGTGTAGAAGGCCATTTCCCTTTCACAGAGAATGTCATTGAAGGCTGTAAGTACCTTTATTCCTAGACAATATCTGTGTCTTTAAGGATGCCATCAGAAGGTACCTTAAAAATATGTATGTTTGGGGCCGGCCCCATGGCTGAGTGGTTAAGTTTGTGTGCTCTGCTTCAGTGGCCCAGGGCTTCGCCAGTTCAGATCCTGTGGCAGACATGGCACTGCTCATCAGGCCACACTGAGGCAGTGTTCCACATGCCACAACTAGAAGGACCTACAACTAGAATATACAACTATGTACTGGGGTGGGAGGGGGCTTTGGGGAGAAGAAGAAGAAGAAGAAAAAAAGAGAAGATTGGCAACGGATGTTAGCTCAGGTGCCAATCTTTAAAAAAAACCTATGTATTTATATATTTCCTATACAACATACATGAATAAACAAATGTAAATAAAGTAAATTCACTGTTGCATTTACACAGTTTCATGTAGACCAACCAAACCAAAAAAAGAAAATCACTTTCAATTATGTCTCTTTAATTTGGGGCTTGTTTATGTATCTAGGTGTAGAAAGATGTTCAATTTATTCTTCCATTATCCTTTTTTTTTTTCTTAAAGATTGGCACCCAGGCTAACAACTGTTGCCAATCTTTTTTTTTTTTTCTGCTTTATCTCCCCAAACCCCTCCTGTACACAGTTGTACGTCTTAGTTGCAGGTCCATTATCCTTTTATTACAGTGCGTTTTATCCATGTATTATAAAATAAATCAGTGTACTTGTATCTACCTCTGAGGTGTTCCATTACAAAAGGGGTTAGGAATAGGAATAGGAATCCATTGACAATTGTTTTTTTTTCTTTTTCTTTTTTTTTTTTTTTGAGGAAGATTAGCCCTGAGCTAACATCTGCCACTAATCCTCCTCTTTTTGCTGAAGAAGACTGGCCTTGAGCTAACATCCGTGCCCATCTTCCTCCACTTTATATGTGGGATGCCTACCACAGCATGGCTTTTGCCAAGCGGTGCCATGTCCTCACCCAGGATGTGAACTGGTGAACCTCAGGCCGCCAAAGCAGAACGTGCGCACTTAACTGCTGCGCCACCAGGCCGGTCCCAACAATTGCTGATTCACAGCTACTGGTAACACATTTTCTGAGATGAACTCAGTTCACGTGGATTAAGATTGCAGTGATTACAATGGGATGGACCATTTGCAGTCAGGACACATGGCAGCTCTCCCTATGGCTCCTGCTCATGCTGTGCCACGCTTCTCTCCAGGGACATCTTCTCTATTCTTGGCATAGTTATCTCCCCTATCGTCTAATGCAGTCTTCTGGGAGTCAGTTTAGGTTACCTCTTACCTTTCCCTCCATCCACTCTGCATCAGTCAATTTCTTTTAACTGTCTTCAGATTCCCTTTTTTCTTTCTGTCCCTATTGCCACAGTCTTTGCTCAGGTCCTTACCACTTTTGGGTGGATTTCTGCAATAACTTGTCTTGTCACTCCGTCTCTTAACTTTCACTTTTTCAAATTTATCATCTCTTCTACTGCCAGGTGGTTTTCTTTAAAAAGCACATAAGATAATGTCCCTTCGTCACTTGCAATTCTCCGGTAGCTCTTGACTCTCACCAGGAGAGAGACCTTTATTCTGTGGCCCATGTCTGTTTCTCTAGGGCTGTGGCCTCCACTTCTCCAAAGGTACCTTTGCCCTGTCATTTTAGGTTACTTTTAGTCCCCCAGCTGTGCTCTCTTGTGCTTCTGTGCCCTTGTGCAGCCTCTTCCCTTCTTGGATGATCCTTCCTCACTCGCATGTGCCTGGCTAAGGCTGATGTTTTTTTTAAGATCAACTCCAGGGGTCACTTATGTTTGCTCTGAAGTAAATGATTTCACGAATGTGAAACGTTTGGATAAATTAAAAGAAAATACCTTCATAACGTGAAAAAAAAATTCCTTCTGGAATCCTACTTGAACAATCTATTGCCTTCAACCCAGACAAATGACTGGCCCCTCACTAGCAGGTTAAATTAGGTGCCACTCAGGTATACATATATACTTCAGCATATGGAGGCAAAAATTTTGGTAGACGTATCTGTCTTATCCATTGGTCTATGAGTTCTTTGAGGGTGAGGCTTGTAGTAGTATGTTAATCTCTGTATCTTTAGTACCCAGCGAAACGCCAGGGAATTTAGTGTTCTGTGACAGACTAGGGAATGAGTGAGTGAACACTGAAGTTAAATGAGACAGTTAATACGAGAACGGAATACTCATGCTCAGGTCCGGTAGGCATCTTTCTCCCTTTCTCCTGCTACTTACATAGTGAAATATCAAGAAATTCTCTCTGCATTTTGAATTTCACCCTACTCCATTACAGCATGAAATAGAGAGGAGTGTATTAGTTTTCAGGTGCAAATAAGCAAAACTCCGAATTCAACTGGCTGAAAAGACTTTGGAAGAAGGGCAGTTTCAGAGTTGGTTAATTCAGTGGCTCAATAGCGTCACCAGAGACTCAGGTTCTGCGCTTGCGTTCCGCCATTTTCATCAAGGTGGCCTAGGAGTGGCAAGATGGCCACTGTAGTCTCACAATCCCTTTGAGGAACAGCAGCAAATAGAGGCAGAAATTGGATATTATTGACCAGACCTAGGTCACATACCCCTTCCTAATCTCATCATTTATTAATATGAAAGCTACAGACTCAACAAAAGTCACCCCTTGGACCTGGGCTAGCCTCGCTCATGTCCTCAAAAGGAGTGTGGACACCTGAATAAAGTCATGGGTTTCATCAGCAAGAAAGAAAGGGCAGTGGCCAGTGGGGATGGCTTTCCAATATTGTTTTATTGTTTCCCATATATAGCAAAAAAAGTTCTCTTTCAAGTTGAGAGGCCGGGTGAAAAGCTGCCTTCATTAGGTATGTTGTGCTCAGCTTATACTCTTAGCAGTGAAAAGATACCAAGAGGAAACTGAAACCAACGCTGAATGTCCAGAACAAAGAACAAACACTCTCCCTGGAAGGAAGGGTTTTGATCTTACAAACCTAGCTGCTTTCATGCTTTTGCTTCCAAAGTCCATAAAAATGCTTCGAAGCAAAATTAACTCCCAAGTCCATAAAAGTGTGATTTATCGTTTACAGCATGACATTTATAGCATCCTTTTTTGGTCCTGGCAAGGGGAAACTGAGAGAAAGGTGTGAAGACCTCCTAGTCTTTGAAGATGACTAATGACGTGGTATACAGTTACTTATATTCCCGAAATCAAAGTATGCAGTCGTATTCACTCAAATCTAACCAGAAAGGGAGCTTGAGTACAAGTTAACTCACACTTTAAATGAGAAAAATATTTAAATATTCCTCCTTCTGTGATTAAAGGAAGCACACATTATCAAACAGGGACCAAAGCTTGAGTTTGCTGTAAAATTGATTCTCAATAGTCCCTAGCCTGTCTCATAGTAGGTATCATTATATGTATGTGTGTGCGTGTAAGTGTGTGAATGTTGGTTTTGCACTTCTGTGTACCAAGAGTAATATATATTCTATTTCCAAGTCCATGTGCATACACATGTCCAAGTATTGTGAAAGATTTTTTTGGGTAAAATCTAATACACCTATAGGCTCTCTGTACACAGTGGAGAGATTTTTAATTAAAAACAAAGCTAATGTTAATGTTTCTTAGAAAGCCTATTGATTTGTCTCCAATCTATAAAAATTAAGATGTCTTGTCTTCATTTTGTATCCTGCAAAAAAGAAAGAGGTCAGATGTTAAAAGAAAATGAATAAATAACCTGCAACATGATTTATTATGTTTTGGGATCATATAATATATACAATAAATTGAAATCCTGTGCTCATATGGAGAAATATTGGTTGCCCTGGCTCTATATTTTACATAGCTCTGCACTATCTTTGGCTATTTTTAAACAAGATGCTCTGACTGAGGGCTGAGTAACTAGCTAGTGACTGTGTTTGAATTCACATTGGAGGCACCCAAGCTGCTGAGTTTGCAAGTTTTACTGTGGGAGGAAAATGGAGGCTGGAGAGAAGGATTGGCTTTTGCTTGAATTAGCTAGGTAATTACTCAACTCTCTATTTTACATTACCTGCATTGATACAGGCTTCATCTACTAGTGAAAGAGTAAAAGCCAATCAATGGATCAATCAACAAAGAAGCGTGTAGGCGCTCAAGGTTGTGTTAAGTCAACAGAATTGTGTCAGGGGCTCAGGGTGGTGGTAAGTACTAAGTAGTTGGCTAAGTGCTGAGGCATAGAGAAAATGTGTGAGTAATTTCCCTCCAGTGGCTTATATGGGGCAGAGAAGCATGTTTCACATGAAATAATTAGGGCACAATGTAAGACAATGGGAAATTTTGTGAAGCAGTGCACATAGGTCCACGGACCTGTGCTAGGGCAGTAACAGCAGGATTAGAGATGAGTAGCTGGCATCAAAAGTCTTTTGGGCACCTGGGCCCAACAGCATGCTTGTTGGTTTGACTTCTGTGGCCTAAAGTGTAATGGTGGTTGGCTCTCATAATCTTGCGATGTTTGAAAAATCACTTGCATAAGAACACACTTCCTAAGTCAATCAAGGAGTTATTTCATTCTTTTTTATCAGCAAATAGAAGGTGGGGCAGGGAGGGGAGAGACACTGTGATACTAAATCCAGCACTGCCTTCATTATAGTGTGTTGCTAAGTAGAGTTCATGTTATGTTATATCATATATGTGTGTATATATTTATAGATATAAATATACATTATGTATTTACATTTAATATAGATAAAAATTTTATAATTTTTATTAAAATTATTTTGTTTTAAATTTTTAATAAAATTTTAAAATAATTTATATATATAAATTTTATATGTTTTATACTTAGATGTATTCTATATATCTTTATATATATGAGATACCAGGAACATAAAAATAGGAAAAAGGAGAAAAGCAAATCTATATACTTCCATGAAGTACTGAATAAGTTTTTAGCAAATGAGTTGGCCAGAGAAAGTGGGATAGTTTAGTAGATTATCAAGAAATACAAATAACCTTTGAAGGCTTGTAGGGGTGAGGTCAGAAAAGCACTTTGAAAAAGCCATATTGTACTCACCTTTCCCAGGGAAGACTCTGGAACATAGGGTTTCAGGCAGAAAGGAGACTTAAAAATAAAATCCCTCAGGGGCTGGCCTGGTGGCGTATGGTTAAGTTTGTGTGCTCTGCTTTGGCGGCCCAGGGTTTGCAGGTTCAGATCCTGGGCGTGGACCTACCTACTGCTCATCAGGCTATGCTATGGAGGCATCCTACATACAAAATAGAGGAAGATTGACATAGGTGTTAGCTTAGGGACAATCTTCCTCAAGCAAAAGGAGGAGGATTGGCAACAGATGTTGGCTCAGGGCCAATCTTCCTCACCAAAAGAAAAAGAAAAACAAAAAATCCCTCTGTTGTGCCCAAAAAACAGAGCAATAGAGAGAAGATAAGGAAAATGTTGATTCCCCCTTCTTAAGATGGAAAGCTGCTAAGAGATGACAGGAAAAAAGCAATGTCATAGTACGTAGATATATTCCTTAGAAAAAATGATCTCTTCCTGGAAATTCAGCAGAAAGAGGAACCAAAATGGAGAAGGGAAGTTGCCTTTTGAAAAATTAAATAAATTGATCTTGATTACTTATATTTCAGGGCTGTAAAAATACTAGCACTTTGTAGTATACTGATTCAGATTGCAAGGCCATGCCACTGATTATCTTTGAGAACTTGTGTATACTAGAAACTATATCTAAAATTTAGAAGTATGACCCTCAAAATTGTACTATTAGGGAAAAAAGTAATCATGGATTTAATTTGCTAACAGTTTGACGAAGTCCTGGGTAGTGACAGCCTGATCTTAAATCTGATCAGACTATCTTATCTCTTACCGTGGTGGGGTAATGGGATTGGTAGGCAAAAGGAAATGACAGATTTTTATCTACATTGATTTTAACAAGAATTTTGGTTTATTTTTCTACAATGGAATTGAGAAGTGCTGTTTGACTCTGCAACTCTTTGCACCCATAGGTTAATCACTGAGGACAAAGATGCAAGGGGATGCCTGCCTTTTACGTCATTAACAGCTGCTTATAAAAATCTGAATATATGCAGACTTGGAGCTGCAAAGAGAGAAAAATCCAGGCCCTACCCTTGAGGGGTTTGGAGTTTATAATCGAGGGAGTGAGAGACGCCATAAAGGAGTAAGTGCAAGGTAGCAAATACTGGACTTCATTTGTATGATAAATAGCAAATGGCACCTTGAGGAAATAACATTTCTTAAAGGATTAAGATAAAGACTATTATCTTTTGCTGCCTCTAAAAAAGACGTACTTTTACAAATAAATACGAATTTATGCTCAAAATGTAGTTACAAGAAAAAAATCAATGCATAAGAGATCAACACAACCAGGCCCCTGGAGGGTATCGGGATGATGGTGGCGCTCTCATTTTCTGCTTATTTAGAACATGTTTCTCAGATTTTAACGTGCAATGAATCATCTGGCATCTTGTAAAAGGGAAGTTCTGATTCGTCAGTTGGGGTGGGGCCCAAGAATCTGCATTTCTAACAAGATCCCAGGTGCTGCTGGTGCTGCTGGTCTGAGAACCACACTTTGAGAAGCAGCAAGCGCTGGACCGTACTGAATTTAGAAACAGCAAACACAGAAATCGTCAGGCCTCTTACAGAAGCCCTTGCTGGTTAGCCCCTTGAATCCTCAGACCAAGGACATAGGAAACTTTGAGCCAGCGATTCATTTAAGAGGAAATTAAACTTGCAAAGAAGGATGAAAGAAATTAACCATGTAGCATTAAAAAAAATGGAAACTACAGGGTGATGTCAAAATGCGTATCAAATATATAGACTGTTAGAGAGTTTGATAGCTTTATTAAGTCTAAATACGATGGACATACATTTTGGCAGGATTGAATTAGATACAGAATAGAATTATTTCTCAGTAAGGATATAGGTAGGCTCCTAAAGGGAGCATTTGAATATCCTGTTTTCTCTTGAAGACTTTAAAATAAGATGGCCACCCAGCGGGTTGCCTTAAAGGAGACCTTCTCTAAACGTTGAGAGATGGTCTCGGCGTTACTTCTAAGACTGTAAGAGTGGCATTGAACCTGATTCCCACTTATGGCTTCTGAGGGGCAACTGTTGACAGCAGAGGGACAGTAGGCGTGATTACACAGATTGTGTTCACTGTAAATCAATACACTAAATTTTCGTGCTATTTCTCTTATTTCTCAATTCATCATATCCTTCCTGTCTGCAGCCCATGAGTTCTACAAATCCTTTTTTCTTCAAGAAAATGATTTTAATGTCTGTTTAACGCAGTGTTCTAATGGTTTCAGATAGACAGATCTGTAACTACAAAGGACCCAGGTGATCAGGAAAACAGATTTTTTTTTTCTTTTCTCTGGTTTGTCCTAGTGATAAAATCCTTCTCTCAGGTTAGGAAATCATGTATAACGAAAGTTTTGTTTTCCTGCTGTCTGATTAATATTCCGTTTTTATAGAGCTAAAGCTGATATTATATGGGATTCAGCAAGTATTATCAGCCAACCATATGCCCATGTTTTTTTTCACCACCTTCAAAATGGTTCACAATCTTCTAGGCTACATGTAGGAATCTTTTTATTGTTTTCCTTTGGTCCATTTCCCTCTCATTAGAAAATTAGTTAAATTCATATAGGAGTCCTAATTTTAATTTTAAGTATGGAGGATCTTGATATATAGTGTATGTGTGTGTAGTGGTTACTATGTTAAATTGGATGCTTGGAGAAGGCCCCTCTTAATAAGGTGACATTTGAGCCACGAGGGAGAGCGCCATTTGGATATCTGGGGCAAGAGGAAAGAGCAGGTTCTCATGGGACACCTCTTGGGTGCCACTTCAAATCTGTTCTTCCTACCACTGACTCCAGCCGTTGCTGCAACATCCAGCCCCTCGAGCTTCAACCAGCTGCATGGAGGTGTCATCTGATAATACCTCCTTTGGGGTCTGTGTCACATACATTCACATACTCTTGATTCCTGACCTGGGACATCTCTGTTGCTACCGCATGGGATGTCAGCAGAAACCCATTCAGTACTCATGCAGGCACACCCCAGCTGTGCCAGAAGGTTCATGCCCATGGGGCCACCCTTGACCAACAGGAAACTGGAGCCTCTAGATAAATTCCACCCCTTTATTTCCCCTGGTGGAAAGTGGAGATGAATTTCCTAAGACTTTCATAAGCATGGTCCCATGGGATTGAGTACCTGTCTCCCACAGAGGTGATCAAGTCAATCCTGTGTCCTTACATCTGCTTTCTTTCCTTCTCTGTGACATTCTTGTTATCCCTCCTACTGTCTGTCTCTTTCTGCTTTGTTCCCACATAACCTACCGTAGGCAAGCCTCGTCTCAGACTCTGCTTTTGGAGAAGCCAGGCTAAAGGAAGTCGCAAATGCCCTGAGGAGGATATATGTTTGGCTCTTTCAGGAACAGCGAGGAAGCTTTTATG
Source organism: Equus przewalskii (assembly GCF_037783145.1). NCBI lineage: Eukaryota > Metazoa > Chordata > Mammalia > Perissodactyla > Equidae > Equus > Equus przewalskii. The sequence continues at coordinate 55,791,284 of NC_091839.1, read as the reverse complement.
TGTGTCTCTTGCAGAGTGAAAGGCACAGGTGACCAGCAGTGATGGGACAGGTTATGTAAGGACCTTGGAGACCAGTGTGCAAATGGGGGCCTTTGGAGAGTTTGGAAGAAAGAAGTGACATGATCTGATTTCCTTTTTAACAGGATCACTTAGTGGAGAAAGGACTGAATAGATAGAAAATAATAGACTGAGGTGGGGGCAAGGTGGAAACTGGGAGACTAGGTAGGAAGTATTTAAAAACAGTGCATATGAGGGAGATGGTGCTTAGAGCAAGGTGCTGGAGGTGGAGCTGGTGAGAAGTGGTCAGATTGATATAATATTTTAGACAAAACACAGATGTGAGGATGCATTGGATGTGGGGTGAGAGAGAACTTGAGGAGTCAAGGATGCCTCCAAGGTTTCTGTCGTGAGTGATTCAAGTAGGCCGCTGACATCTATTGGAATCCTTATAGAAGAACTGCCAGAGAAGTAGATTTGAGGTGAGGGTAGGGAGCAGGGGAGAGGAAATCAGAAGCTTAAGTTTGGACATGGTAAGTTTGAGATCCTTATTGGAAGTCCACATGCAGATGTGAGTAGAAGATGTGAATTGGGAGCCACCACTGTGAGGATGGAACTTAGAGTGATTAGTCTGGTTGAGGTCCCTGAGGAAGTGAGTAGATAGAGAATAAAGGTCTCCTTGGGTATCTTGAAAATTAAATGTATGCCTTCAAATGATGATAAAGAGCCAATGAATATATGAGAGAATGGGGAGTTCCAAAGTCCACGTCTAATAGCAGTGATTTCTCATTATCTTGAAAGAGATAGCCAAAGAAGCATTTGGAGAAGATTGGCAAAGCCAGACAAATCTGGGGTGCGGTGGTGTGAGTTTTTTTCCTGGTAGTTCCATTGAGAAAATCAGCTAAGAAAATCAAAGAAACTAATCAATTTGCAGATTAGCCTCCCTGAACTTTCAATCAGATAGCATGTTCTGTTTCTACCAGATAATTATTCATATTTCTATAAAGATCATTATTCAGTTTCATGATATCAAAAGGAGCATGATCCTTCTGTTTTGTTCTAAGATTCTTGTACATCCACAGTTCTCAAACTTTGGTGTGCATCAGAATCACCTGGAGGTCTTGTTAAAACATAATCTGTTAAACACAGATTGCTGAACACTACCATCGAAATTTCTGATTTAGTAGATCCAAGGTTGGACCCCAGGATTTGCATTTCAAACAAGGTCCCAGGTGATGCTGCTGGTCCAGGCACCATATCTTCAGAACCACTTCTCTACAAATTCCTGGAGTTTAATGGTCTCACACCTTTTAAATTCTCTTAATATTTAATGAACCCCAACTCCCAGACATTGGTGTCCCTTTTTTTAATTTAAAGATTGGCACCTGAGCTACCATCTATTGCCAATCTTTTTCTTTTCTTCTTCTTCTCCCCAACGGTCCCCAGTACATAGTTGTATATTCTAGTTGTGAGTGCCTCTGGTTCTGCTATGTGGGATGCCACCTCAGCAGGGCTTGATGAGCAGTGCACGTCTGCCTCCAGGATCCGAACCTGTGAAACCCTGGGCCGCCAAAGTAGAGGGAGTGAACTTAACCACTTGGTCATGGGGCCAGCCCCCATTGGTCTCCCTTTTTAAGTTGCTACAGAAGGAGTAAAAACCTGTGGAGAATCACTTTTAGGACTTTTAAATAAGACAATATAGAATTTGCAAAGGAGATCCTGAGGGAAAGAAGTTTTCCCCATTTCCCTCTTAGGAATGGTTTATCTTTTGGACTCCATGTGAACAATGAGTTTTCAAGGATTGCAGATTTTGTAGTAATAATGATAAAAGCACCAGTAACCTTAAGAAAAAGAGGAATAACTATTGTTGAAAACAACTCTATTGGCAATACCTTGGGTTTTTTAATCCGTGATTCCAGGGTGCAGAGAGAAAGGCAAACAATAGTATCAGGTTCTTCTAACCCCAAAGGCAATGGCAAGCCTTTGATTCTCAAATGCTATTTCTGTCTAAACGTTTCTATTCTCATTAACTTTACAAACTCTCTGACAAAAAGACCAGATTCACAGATTCACTCATTTTGCTGACTAGACAGGAAGACCTGGGTGGAGGGTGGGGATAGATAATCTATCAATTTTGATTTCTAGTTACAGATGGTGAATCCTTGTTTAAAAGTACCTAGTCTGGAGGAGGAATGAACTAGGCTGTCTCTACAGATCCCTCCTCTGTGGTTCCTCTGTAGTCTGAGGATTTTCCTACCATCCCATGGGTGGATTTTTGAAATATTTGAATACCTAGCTACTTTGCTAGCAGTTAGACCCCAAATCATCAGTTTCTGAATCTCATTTTGGTTGAGACAGGTCATTGAAAGAGAAATGCAATAGACTATATTATCTTAGATTAAAAGGAAATTTAAAAAATATGTAAGCTCAACTTTGCAACCAAAGTGCGGAAGTACTATCACATTTCTTGATCTTGACAATGTGCCTTTTTTAGTGGATTTTTAACGTTTTATTTTCCTGGTAATCAAATAAATACCTCTTATATTCCAAATAAGTGGCCAATAACATTAAGGCAGATCCTCCTCAATCTAGACTCCTTTAAATGATTTTTAACCTATTTGCATCAATATTAATTAATTCATTTATTCAGAGTTAGTTATTGGGTGTTCACGGTGTGGCAGGCACTGTGCTATACTCTACAGATACAATTCTGACGGGGCAGATAGTGTCTGCCCTCAGAGAGCCTGCAGTGTTGCAGGAGCTGTGGGACCATCAATACACAATTATAAGACAGTAGAAGACAGCACAGTATGGGAATGCTCGAGAGACACAACTAACCCAACTTGGGTGATGAATTAGGAAAGGTTTCTCAAAGAAACTAGTTTCTGAGACTTGAAGAATAAGAGGGAGTAATCCTGGTGGAGGGCAAGATAGGAAAATTATCTTTGATGCAGCGGATCTAGAGGTGCAAAGACTCAGACACTGAAGGAGACAGTTAGCAGATCTCAGGACCTTGAACTGGTTTAGTATACCACATGGGCACTGGAGAAGAGAGAGATGGGGTGTGATGGCGTGGGAGACAAACTTGTAGGGTCTAGAAAGCTGTATTGAAGAGTTGGTGTTTATCCTCAAAGCAGCAGTAAATCACTGAAAGGTTTTGAGAATGTCAGCCCTGATCAGATTTGCCATTTAGAATGGTGACTGTGGGTAGTTGCCTTTCTACTGAGGAGGTACTGATCCTTTTCCTCAGTGTGTGCCCAAAGAACAACCCTCCCTAGCCCCCACTATCATTCTCTCTGCAAAACCCACTCCCTGTCTGCGATCTCATCTGAAATGTCTCTGCCCTTCTCCTGTAGTCCATCTGTCACATTCTCTCACATGCCTATACCTCAGAGTTTGGAGAGGAGGGTCAGGGATCTTTGTGTTCCATTGCTGCTTCCAGATCAGACCATGCTACCCTCGCCTTAAAGCTCTTGCTCCACTGAGGGCCAAGGTGTTTAGTTGCACGTGTCATTGCTCTTCCACACGACTGTCATCTGCCACCTCCTGAGTGTGCCTCCTTCATTGAAGACGTGGTTAGCAGGCTCATGGGCTTTCCCAGCACCCCAGTTTCTGCTCTCAGGCTTCAGAGCACTTGTGGATGATGCATTCCATAGTCTGCCTGGGACTGCGCCCTCCTCAACCTCCAATGATCCTTTTCTTCTCCCACTTCAATGACCAATTGCTACACACCCTGGATCCTCTCTTCACCCAATACTGCTCTTACTCCAAAATTACTAATTCAGAATTCTCACTCTCTGATCATAACTCCTGTCTTTCCAGCTTGCTTATGAAATTACTTCCACCCCTATAAAACTCAAGGCAAGAAGGAACAGAGAATGTGTGCTTCCTACAGGCTGGCTGGCTCCCAAAGAGAAGAGGTGGGCATGAGCAGAGCATGCTTATCTCCTTCCCTCAAACTCACCAAGCGCAAGGAAAAAACCCAGGAGTGTTACTCTAGAGATTTATTCCTATGAAAATACGTGTCACTCTTACCCCTCTGCCAAATTTCCTGGCTTAACCATTTGGCTTTACTACTAAGCCTTTGATCATTTGGGGGCTGGTCCTGAGGAAGAGGGGATTGGCAGTCCACTGGGGCATTCCTCCTCCCACCTCTATAAGGCAGCTCCCCAAAATCTAATGGGGACAGCTGATAAACAGTGTAAGTTCACCCCCAGAGATCTCTTAAGTGGGTTGAAATAGACAATCATTATAATAACCTAAGGCTGAAAGCTCACTCCTTATTCTATTTCTCATGCCAAATTATGTCCATGACCATCTATCCAATATAGAGGTTTCACAATAAGATTAAATACCCACATAAGGATACTCCAATAATAAAGTGCCACCAATACAGAGAGGACCCAAATTTGAATAAAAATACCCTCCATTATCAATATTTTAGGAAGAAATTCAAGTCCAAAGATGAAATTTCCTAACAAGTTAGAGTTCAAAGAGTTTAAATTACAAAGGAATTGAACCCCAAATTTATCCTCTCCAATTTCTCATTCTGCTCGGTTTCAACTCAAGGGTTTTTCTCCCTCAGAAGCCAAAGTCTTCACAACCTCAGAAGTTGTATTAATTCACCACCAAGGCTCTCATGTGCCTGCCTTTGTTTTTTTTTTTTTTTTTTGAGTCCAAAGACTTAATAGGATATACAAGATTGTCTAGCAATAGCCAACACCCATGAAATTTAGAAAACAAGCAAATCCTGCTCCCTAAGGCAATTATTTAAAACAAAATGATGTTCCCAGAACCCAGGACCCAGTTTTGCCAAAGGCCATGGCAGATACTCTGGAAAAAATTCTTCCAGTTTTCAGTCTTACCAGAATCCTTGTCCTTTGATGCCAGCTGTTATCTCATGATCTGTGAAATAAACTCAATCGAGAGAAATCTCTTGCAAGGTGAATTGATTGATTTTCTTATGTTGAACCAACTTCACATTCCTTGGATAAACTCCATTTGGTCACGGTACATAATCAGTTTTATACGCTGCTGGACTCAGTTGCTAGTATTTTGTTGAGGACTTTTGCATCTATGTTCACAAGGAGTTTGGTCTGTAATTTTCTTTTCTTGTGAAGTCTTTGTCTAGTTTAGGTATTGGGTAAGACTAGCCTTATAGAATGATTTGTGAAGTGCTCCCTGCTCTTTTGTTTTTGGAAAGAGTTTGTGACAAATTGGTGATAATTCTTCTTTAAACATTTAGAAGAGTTCGCTATTGAAGCCATCTGGTCCTGGGCTTTTATTTGTAGGAAGCTTTTTGATTACTAGTTCAATCAATGTCATATACCATACTAATACAGTAAAAGATAAAAGCCACATGATCATTTCAATAGATACAGAAAAAGTATTTGACAACATCCAACACCTTTTCACAATGAAAATACTCAACAAATTATGAATAGAAGGGAACTTCTTCAACCTTCAAAAAACCCACAGCCAACATCATACACAATGGTGAAAGACTGGAAGCTTTCCTCCTAAGATCAGAAACAAGAAAAGAAGGTCTTCTTTTGCCATTGCTATTCAACATTGTACTGGAGGTTCTAGCCAGGACCATCTGGCAAGAAAAAGAAATAAAAGGAATCCAGATTTGAAAGGAAGGAGTAAACCTATCTCTATTTGCAGATGATATGGTCCTAAGGATCCAAAGAAATCTGCAAAAAATCTATTAACTATTAGAGCTAATAAATGAGTTCAGCAAGGTTGCAGGAGACAAGCTCAATATACAAAAATCAATTGTATTTCGATACCCCAGCAATGAACAATCTGAAAATAAAATTAAGAAAATAGTTCCATTTACAACAACTTCAAAAAGAATAAAATACATAGGAATAAATTAACCACAGAAGTGATTCTGACAATTTTTACCATTTTTTCTGATTGCTTTTGTGGAGGAGAGACTTTTTGGAGGTCCTTACTCCACCATTTTTGCTAACATCTCCTTAACCTGCTTTAAATTTGGTTCCTTTCCTTCTCTAACACAGGTGGGGCTAGCTCTACATGCTGGAATTGTGTCCCTTCTATTTGCTTTTTCAATGCTTTATGGATCAGATCATTGTTTTTCTTATACATTCCTTTACAATCTAGATTATTTCTTGCGGTGTCTCCCATAGTAAGAGAGATAAAATCGTGAATTTTGGGTCTGTCAAAAGCATCCGTGTTCAAACACATTTTGTCTACCTTACTTTTCTGGATTATATAATCCCACCCATATACGAACATCTAATCCAGGTCCCGTCAAAATCTGTTCTTTTGGGTCCCATGAATATGTCCCATCCTCGCTACACCTGCCCTTAGAGTTCTAATTCCACAAATGTCTTCAGCATGTTTCCCTAGAGTGCAGACAAAACCTAAGTACTCATCTATAATAATTGTATTACTCTCAAAGTTATCCAATAATTTTTTGAATATTTTATTTTGATATTCCTGAACTTTCCCTCTCAGACATGCCCAATTTGTATGAAGTCACTTGGTACAGATGTCATAATATTTAAAGGGTCATCACTCATGTACTCTTATAACGGACTCTGTATATGAATCTTTAAGAGACTATTTTCCAGTAGTTTCCTGAACTCAGACTCTTGTGAAGGCAATTTTCTAGTCTGTCCTCCAAAATTTTGCCTTCCTTCCTCTGTTAGATTGTTGGGCCTCAGTAGTTTTTTTGATTTCATCTTGTTTCAAATTTCCTTTCAAAGAGCCATTAAATCTGAGTAGATCTTTTGCCTTTTCTGTATGTCTGTCCTGTCCAGCTAGTCCTCTAAGACTTCACTCTTTTCCTTAGCTATTTTTTCCTCTTCTTCTAGGCATTTTAGCCAGTCTCCTTTTAATTTCCTTCATTCTTCCACTGTTTCCATTCTGAATAAAACTGAAGCATAGTTTTGAATCATGCCAATTCTTTCTTAATTTCCTGGGCAAACCTGATTCCCAGCACCTCACTCACTCATGGGAGATAGCTGCCTTTGCAGTATCGAGGCCCCAGCTACGGCCTGAGCCGAGCTTGCTTGCTGAGGGAGCCTGGCTTTGTCAAGCTGTGCTTCCTATGGGCTGGCTGGCACTCAAGGAGAGGGTATGCATCCTGCAGGCTCAGCAACTTCTCTGGAACTCACTGATCAAGTAAGCCACTCCTCCTTCTTGGAAAGGAGTGAGTTGAGGGGATGGAAAGAAGCCAGGTATGTTAGTTCCTTCATAAGGAAACATCTATCAGGGAAAAATCAGATTTCCCACCTCCAACAGAAGCTACTTAGAATTCATGGTCATTACCCTCACCTACCTACCCGGCTTCTCTAGTCGGCTCGTTCTCCATTTTTTGCAATTATTATAGCTTTATATTGTCTTGATACCTGATAGAGTAGAATAAATTCTCCCACTTTATTCTTTTTCAAGATTGTCTTGGCTGTCCTCGATCCTTTACATTTCTATATAAGGAAATGTATAGAAATGATTTCCATTGGGAGAAAAACAAAGAAACAAACAAAATACTCTTGCTAAAGTTTGATTAGGATTGCATTCACTCTACAGGTCTATTTAGATGGAATCAACATCTTTACAACATTGCCTTCAAACACATTAACATGGTCCATCTGTTCACTTATTTAGGGCTTTTAAAGCTTCTTTCAGTAAAGTGTCATAGTTTTTCACCCAGAGGTCTTACACGTCTTTAGATAGATTTATTTCTAGCATTTTATTTCTTTGGTTGCTGTTACAATTGCCTCTTGCTTATTTAGAAATATAGTTGATTTTGTTTACATTTTATCCAATGACTTTGCTAAACGCATTTCTTAATTCTAGTAGTTTATCTGATTCTTTTCGATTTTTGTACATGAGTACATAAGTACACCTAATCCTTATACCTTTTATTTCATTTTTTTTTAAGATTTTATTTTTCCTTTTTCTCCCCCAAAGTCCCCCGGTACATAGTTGTGTATTTTTAATTGTGGATCCTTCTAGTTGTAGCATATGGGATGCCGCCTCAGCATAGCCTGATGAGCCGTGCCATGTCCCAGAAACCCTGGGCCGCCGAAGCAGAACGTGCGAACTTAACCGCTGCGCCACCGGGCCGGGCCCTCTTGTGTTAGTTTTAGTAAGTTCTTTCTTTCTAGGAAATTATTTCATTTAAAATTTCACATTAAATGGAACATAATTCTTTGAAACGTCCTTTAGCTTTTAAACGTCTGTAAGACATACAGTGGTATTTCCTTTTTCAAACCAGATACTGGTAATTTGTATCTTTTTTTCTCTCTATCTTTTTCTTGGTTAGTCTTGCCATGGTCTTGCAATTTTAATATCCTTTACAAAGAACCAATATTTGCTTTTTCTAATCCTCTCTATTGTATGTTTCTGATTTCATTAATTTCTGCTTTTGTCTTTATTCTTTCTCTTTCTTTGGGTTTAATTTGCTGTTTTCTTTCCTGAATTTCTTGGGCTAGATACTCAAATCACCGATTTGCAGCCTTTCTTCTTTTCTCATATGTTTATTTATATACATTTATCTCTAAGTACAACTTTTAGCTGTATTCTCCAACTTATGATGTCACATTTTCATTATCATTAATTCAAAATATTTTAAAATTTCCATTATGATTTTTATTTGACCATTGGCTATTTTAGATGTGAATTAATATTTTTAAATATTTGCAAAATCTCTCGTAATCTTCTTGTTATTGCTTTCTAATTTAATTCCAGTGTAGTAGGAGAACATACGCTGTACGATTTTGATTCTTTAAAATTTGTTGAGACCTGCTTTATGACCCAGCTCGTGGTCAATTTTAATTTAATATTCCGTATTGGAAAGTACGTGCATTTTGTGTTATTGGTGCAACATTTTATATTGTCCCTTAGGAAAGATTTTTTGATCATGTTGTTCAAATCCATATGTTTACTTATTTTGTTTTTGTCTGCTTGCTCTATTATTTATTTAGCAAGACATGTTAAAGTCTTCTCTATAATTGTGATTTGTCTATTTTTCCTTTTAGTTCTGTCATTTTTTTCCTTTTCATATTTTATGGCAATATTATGAGGTATATTCAAATTTGGAATTATAATATCTCTGTGATGGATTGACCGTTTTGCCGTCTTCTCTATCTCTAACAAGGCTTCTTGTCTTGAAGTCTGCTTTGTCTGATATTATTATAGTCATATCAGTTTCTTTTGGTTAACATTTTCATAGTATATTTTTCTCATTATTTTATTTTTAAACTTTATGTATCCTTATATTTAAGATATAACTCATAAGCAATATGTAATTAATTTTAAAAATCCCATCTGAGGGGCTGGCCCCGTGGCTGAGTGGTTAAGTTTGTGGACTCTGCTACATGCGACCCAGTGTTTCGTTGGTTCGAATCCTGGGCGTGGACATGGCACTGCTCATCAGGCAATGCTGAGGCAGCGTCCCACGTGCCACAACTAGAAGGACCCACATTGAACAATATACAACTATGTACTGGGGGGCTTTGGGGAGAGAAAGGAAAAAATAAAATCTTTAAAAAAAATCCAGTCTGACCAACTTTGTCTTTTCATAGAAGTATATAATTTATTTTTATTCAATGTAGTTACTGATATATTTAGGTCTTTTTCTTTTGCTTTTTTTGGTGAGGAAGATTGGCCCTGAGCTAACATCTGTGCCAGTCTTCCTCTATTTTGTATGTGGGATGCTGCCACAGCATGGCCTGATGAGCAATGTGAGGTCTGTGCCAGGGATCTGAACCTGCAAACCCTGGGCTGTCGAAGCAGAGCGCATGGACTTAACCACTAAGCCACCACACTGGCCTGATATATTTAGGTTTTAATCTGTCATTTTACTGTTTATTTTTTATTTGTTCCACCTACTCCTTTTCTATCTTTTCTTTACTTCTTTTGTACTATTTATTTTTGTTATTCTATTTTTCCCCAATATTAGTTTATCTGTTATACATTCTTTTACTATTCTTTTAATGATTACTCTAGAGTTTAAAATCCTTCTTTAAATTATTAAACTATGATATAAATAACTAGTTTTCCCACTTCCAAGACAATGCAAGGGTCTTACTAGACATGAACTTAATTTACCTCTTCCAAATTTTGTGCTATTGTTTTTATGTATTTTAATGTTCCTTATATTTATATTGCACAGGACATTATTATTATTGTCAGTATTAATTTAGGTTTATCTGCATATTTATCCTTTCTGATGCTCTTTGTTTTTTCCTTCATTTCTTATTTCCAGCTGGGCCACATTTCTCGTACTTAAAGAACTTCCTTTGGTATTCTGTTATTGCTGATCTGTGGGTTATGCATTCTCTCTAATTCTTCCTGAAAATATATTTATTTCATCTTTATTTTTTAAGGATATTTTCACTGGGTATAGAATTCTAGGTTGGCAATTATCTTTCTGTCTTCTGAAGTTACCGTCACATTGTCTTTGGACTTGCATCATTTCTGTTGAGAAGTCAATCATCAGCCTCATGATTGTTCCTTTGAAGATATTGTGTCTTATTGGCTGCCTCCTTTTATGATACTCTACCCTGGTCTTTAGATATCTTACTATCATTCACCTCAGTCTGGTTTTCTTCATATTTATTCTGCTTGGGGCTCCTAGTGCTTTTTGAATCTATAGGTCAATGTGTTTTATCAGTTTTAAATAATTCTTGGCTATTTTGTCTTTGAATTTTGCTTCTGCCCCATTCTCTCTTTCTTTCCCTTACGGGAATCTTTCTAAATGTGTGTTAGATCTTTTAACCACGTCCCAAAAATCTTTTACACTCCTCTCTGTATTTCCTTCCTTTCTCCCTCCTCTCTTAAACCTATTCATTGACTTCTTATTTTTAGTCTGAAAGTATCCATTTTGCCATTTATTTTCTTGAATATTACATTTATGTTAAAGTACATGGATTTTCTGTGGGTATGATTCTATTGTCTGTTTTTTTCCTCTTAATTTGGGCTCATTTGAATTTTATCTCCTGCATGTTCTGATAATGTTTTTCTGAATGCTATGCAGAGTGTATGAAAAATTATAGTGATAATCTGAGAGTCTGGATGATGTTATCTTCTTCCAGAGAGAATATATTTTTACTTCTGGCAGGTAGTTAAGCTAGTTAGCTTAATCCAATAAGAGGTTCAAGGCTGGGTTTCAATAAAGTCATATATTACTTAACAATGGGGATACATTCTGAGAAATACATCATTAGGCAATTTCATCATTGTGTGAACATCATAGCATGTATAGCCCACTACACACATAGGCTATATGGTACTAATCTTATGGGACCACTGTCATATATGTGGTCTGTCATTGACTGAAGTGTTGTTATGTGGCACATTGTTATATTTATGAGAGATGGTCTATTTTTGGTTAGCCTTTATTTTATAGTGAAGTTCCTCAGGAATTTTAACTGAAGTTGTGGGGTGTTTATTAATGCTCTTCTTTGGAGCACCCTAACTTCCAGTTTTCGTCCTTACATCCATGAGACTGCAGAATGCTCCGCTAAGCTTTTCAGCTTCACAGTTGCTGCTTGTAACTGGATAAATGCCTTGAGGAGAAAAGCTGCTCTGAACATCAGACCCACTTCTTTATACATCCCTTCCCTCTGGTATCCTGCTTTTCAAGTTCTGGTTGTCTTGGTAGCTTTCTGTAGGCTTCAAACATATTTTAAAAATATTATATGCATGATTGCTGGTTATTCTTGTCAGGATGGCTGGTCTGATGTAACCCAATTCACTATTTTTAGTAGCAGAAGTTCTTTCTGCCACTTCTTTTTAAGATTGGCACCAGAGCTGACAACTGTTGCCAATGTTTTTTTTTTTCTGCTTTTTTTTGCTCCCCAAATTACTCCAGCACGTAGTTGTGTATTTTTAGTTGTGGGTTGTACCACTTTTGAAGATGATGATTCCATAAGTGAAAAATGAGGAGTTCTAATGATTCTTACACTCACAGAATATAGAGGCATGTGAGTTTTTCCATTATGCCTTATTTCTGAATGAGACAAAATATACTTAGAAGATGAAGAAAGCTCCAGGAGGTCATTTATCTGTTATACAGAACTGGACCTAAGACCTAGGATTGCTCTATACTTTTTTTTTATATAAGTAAGCTCTTAATTTTAGAATAGTTTTAGATTTACAGAAAAGTTGCAAAGAGAATACAGAGAGTTCCCATATACCCTAGATACAGTTTCCCATATCGTAACATCTTATGTTAGTATGGTACATTTGTCACAACTAAGAAATCAACATTGGTAGACTACTATTAACTAAAGTACACACTTTATTCAAATTTCACTAGTTTTTTCCTAACGTCCTTTTTCTGTTCCAGGATCCCATCTATGCTACCACATTACATTTAATCCTCATATCTCCTTAGCCTCCTCTGGTCTGCGACAGTTTCTCAAATTTTCCTTGTTTTCAATGACCTTGACAGTTTTGAAGAGCACCGTTTCAGTATTTTGTAGAATGTTCCTCAATTTGAGTTAACCTTATATTTTTCTCGTGGTTAGACAGGGGTTATGGGTTTTTAGGAGGAGACCACAGAGATGAGGTGCCGTTCTCATTACATGCTATCCAGAGTACATGCTATCAATATGATGTTAATCTTGGTAACACGGCTGAGGTGGTGCTTTCTGGGGTTCTCCAGTGTGAAATTACTTTTCCCCTTTTACACACTCATGAAGAGATGGAGCCTTTATATTCAATACGCAGATCACTCTGGTTTGGTGCGAATCTAGATAATGAGCTAGCAGCTCCCAACTGAGGGGAAATAACGCAAAGGAAAAAAGCCCCAAATATTCCCTTAAAACTTTTAGGTAGAAAATACTGGAAAGGAGAAATGTGGGGATCTGTACGGTTCTGCATAGCCAATAATTGTAATGTCGTTTTCACCTTTCTTCTTTCTTTTCTCACTACTACGAGGCATGGTTTGGTAATCTGTGTTGTAAATGCGAACACACCTCTCTCGATAGAACTTATAGTACCAGTTCCTATGGTATAAGAATGACATCATCCATTTTTGTGGTTTGGTGAAAAACGAATGAAATTTCTCACCTCAAATTTCAGAAAGCAAAAGGAATTGTTCCCAAGAAGAACTTGTCATTTCCTTGGAGTGATTATGAAACCTGTCTGTGGTTACGGAGAACTTTTCTTCTCCAGGGAAAATTCATGAAAACTTGAAATTTTCCAGACTTGAGAAATAATAGTAGATAAATAAAAATGTTGAACATCTTAGTCTATTGGTTCAGCTTTTGCATGTGATTCAAATTTTGTACATGTGCCTGTGGTGAGGGACGGGGGAAGAAAAAGCCAACTGAGAAGAGCATATTTAATGAAGATGGATTGAGTCAGCACACCACACATGGCTCTTGCTGGGGGTGGGGGGTGGAGACATGGAGAAGAGGATTAAGCACTCTCTTCATTTGAGGCGCTTATATGTCAGCACTTCTCAGGTGCTTAGAAATTGAGTGCTTTATTTAGCGATTATGGTAGTCTGTGTTGAAAACCTGAAGAAAGCCTTACCTTGAGTGCCTAGGAAGGGTGGCGAAATTCTTTTGTCCATCCCCGGGTTTAAGAAGCTTCACATTTCAGCTCTAGGGCAGCTCAGAGTACTGGGAGAGCAAGTTGAAGGACCCCATTAGCGTGAATGATGGCTTCCTTTTATACACCAATCCATTTTCAGGCAAGGCTTTTCACGCTGTCAGGAGATTTCAAAAAAAAACATTTGAAAATGTCCTGGAGGTGACTTCACGGTAGCGGTTGATACCAGATTAGTCAAAGCAACTGTTTGTTTATGTTGCTCAGTTATTTTGAAAATTGTTAACCCATTGTTTCCAAGATGACAAATAAGTGGATTCTAGGGTTACAGTTGAATCAAACATTAATCTTCCTAACGTCAACACTAGGGCAATTTGGGAAAGAAAAAGAATCCCTCCCTTCTCTAACACTCACCCCCTTACGACATTACCCTGCAAATCATATCTTAAAGAGAAGCGTGGTCACTGCTCAGCGAGGGTTTTCCCTCTTGATGTGTGGTGCACATGGGCCAGGAGAAATCCCTTGCACTCCCTCTTCCTGCCCAGGATCATTGCTTCATTTAAAAATGTAATAATTTTATCAATAGCGTATAAGCAAATCAGCCTTAAATAGGTGTAAACTAATTTGAATCTTTTGAAAACTATTTTTTTCACTTAGGTTAAAACGTTTAATCGTTTTTTAGCCTCTTACTTTATTTTGTCTTCCTTTAACTTCAACCGGTTATATCTGAGGGTAGGACTAGAAAGGAGTCAGTGCTGGAAAGATTTTTAAAAAAATAAAGAAAATTTTATGACAGTTATTTGGTGTCTAGACTGTTCATTGAATCAGGGCTTTGGAAATTGAGGCTCTGAGCAAGGGTGGCTCAGGAGGGGCTTCCACAAGCAGTTCTAGAAGCACCCTCTCCTTGAACACCCATAGACTTAGCAGTGAGCCTGGGCACCAGTCTAGACTCCCCCCACTGTAGGATGAGTTCCTATTTGGGGTCCAGTTGAGACTGTAACTGCTCATCAAAAAAGTACTAATAATTTTGAAACTTGAAAGGGAAAAGATTGGGGTCTGGATTCCTTTCTTCCAAGAGATTCCTGGGTTTTTATGCATGTGTAAGTTTCCATCAAGTTACAGTAATATTACACATCGTGGTCTGAAGACGCCTTGCCTGGTTCTGCTTGTTCCTCCTTTTATCTTTCAGAGGTGTTACCCCCAGATAAACCACTTGCACTCCTAACTCTGTCTCAGCATTGTCTTCCTGGGAGACCTACCTGACACATAGACCAGCTAATTTTCTAGTTCATTTTAACCTCCCAAGGTTTGGGGATGCTTATTGTGTAGGAATTCTCTCTCTTTGAGCTCTTGGAAGCTGATCATTCGATTTACCTGCATCTAGAGACCCAGCCTAATGACTTTCCTCTATATAGAAAGCAATTCTTATGGTGATCTCGCGAGGGTAGTCAGGGTAGGTATTATTTTGATCATATGCATTTTACAAATGAAGAGATCGAAGTGAGAAATTCACAGAACTCCTAATCAGTAGACCTGGACTCATGTCGAGGCCTCTTGACTTCAAAATGCATGTCCTTACCATTATAGAAATCATTATTACCACTAATGGATCTAAAGGTAATACTTAGCTGCTGGCAGATGAGCAATAAAAGTATGCTGAAAACTAATAGAATACACTATTTAGTAGCCTCTGAAGAAATAAGTTTCAGGCTGTGCTGTTCAACAGAAATAGGAGGGAAATGTAGTGAGATGGAAAGCCTTCACTAGCACTTACCTGCATTGCTTTAGACTTTCTATTAATGGGTAGCTGCATTTGTTGAGTTTTCACATGCAAAAGGCTAAGGCAGGAGATGTTTTGTGGTGCAAGACAGGTCTCTGGGATATTTGTAAGTTCTTAAAATTAAACCCCATTTTTTTTCCTTCTTTGATCTTTATTTCCTTACTAACCCTTTTTCTATTATAATTTGATGGAAACATGCACAGAAATAAGGCATTAAGAATCAAGTGGCTGAGGGGCTGGCCCCGTGGCCAAGTGGTTAAGTTCGCGTGCTCCGCTGCAGGCGGCCCAGTGTTTCGTTGGTTCCAATCCTGGGCGTGGACATGGCACTGCTCATCAAATCACTCTGAGGCGGCATCCCGCATGGCACAACTAGAAGGACCCACAACGAAGAATATACAACTATGTACTGGGGGGGCTTTGGGGAGAAAAAGGAAAAAAATCAAATAAAAAAAAAAAGAATCAAGCGGCTGAGTGTGTCTGCAGACTCTTTGGCTATCTCATTGAACTAAAATTACCAAAATTTAAGTCAACTCAAGAAGGCTTTACGGCTTGTATACTACTATCTTCCTAACTTGTGGGAGGAAGAAACAGAAATAAACTCTCTGTAGATGTGAGCTTTTCGAGGTCTGTGGAATGTGAGATTTTGAGGTCCACATAGTCTTTATATCCATACATCCCAGCATATGGCTTGAGACACAGAGGTATGCTCGACGTATATTTGTTGAATCTACCTTCAATTAAAACAACCTTTTGAGACCTGATAATGAATCTAAGTTCTAGCCACTCAAAACGATAATTTGCAGGATACTCCTCTCTGTTTATTTCTCCTTAAATTAACCTCATCTCCCTTTATGGGCTTGTTCATCTAAGTCTTGAACCCAGCCCTCTGTGATTTTTCTCTTATCCTGGGACAAGGGGTTCCTTTCATCATTGGTAGTGAACAAGCAGGCATCTGTGAAGAAACAGACTTGTTACTATAAAGACTAGAAAAAGGGCAGGTTTGGGGTAGACCACAACTGTGTGCAAAGAAAGAATAGAGTTGAACCAATACTAAATTTGCCAAGTTAATCTTAATGTTTCACTACTGTAGATAGACCAAAAATAATGACATCCTCCAAGTTCTTCTGAGAGGAGGCCACCTTGGTCCAGTTCCTCAGCTTGGAAGTTCAGAAATTGTTTCATCTCTGAAGGCTTTCTGGGGCCAACTTAGGTTAATGAGACTCACAGGAGACTGATGTATAAGCTGGAGTGTTAATTTACCAATTTGTGTTGGTAGATATTCCTTTCTGGTGCCCAGGGTACTCTGCTCACTAATCTGAGTCCCAGGGGAGCAGGATTTCTATTCAGATAATTTCCAGGAAAGAACGGAGCCACAGCAAAGGAAGGTGGATACCCTCCTGGACATGTCATGTCAGCTGTGAGGAATCCCATGGACTATCCCCACCCAATAGCAGAGTGTACCTCTTGGATGGGCATAAAATATACGCTCAATAATCCGATGTTTTTCTCCTCTGTGCAGTGCTGGAATACAAGGATATCCCCTCACCCTTCCTGAGATATGCCTCAGCTTCCTCATCTGTGGATCGGGAGAGTAATGACAGTACTGACCTGTAAGGGTATTGTAAGGTTTAGTCAGTTAATATATGTCAAGCGCTTAGAATGCTGCTTGGCACATAGTATACATTCAAGAAATCATTTGCTATTGTAATGATCATCATTATTATTTTTTTTGAGGAAGATTAGCCCTGAGCTAACATCATAGTCAATCCTCCTCTTTTTGCTGAGGAAGACTGGCCCTGAGCTAGTATCCATGCCCGTCTCCCTCTACTTTATATGTGGGGTGCCTGCCACAGCACAGCTTGATAAGCGGTGCATAGGTCCATGCCTGGGATCCAAATTGGTGAACCCTGGGCTGCCGAAGCAGAGTGCGCAAGTTTAACCGCTATGCCACTGGGCTGGCCCCTGTTATGATTATTTTTGTTTTTGCTTTCCCAGACTGTTTAAACAGCAGACAATTTTCCATCTGCTATGTTAATCTTTCTGGAGACTTTCTCAAGTATTTGGGTTTCAACTTTCTTAATTATAATCTCATTCTGACATGCTTCCCTGAGGCCACACCCTAATCTCTTTGCTTGTTTTGGTTGTCCCTAAATCCTTCAGCCACTTATTTATTACTCACTACCCCCTTTTGCACATGGCTAACATTATCGGCTTCGCATTCTTTTTCTCTAGTTGTGCTCTTGGGAAATAACTAGATAGGTGAAAGTTCTCCGACAGATAGATTTGTTCCTATAAATTGAGAAATCTTAAGTCTAATTTCCTTTTACTCCATAACTAGTAGACAAGTGAAGACCAAACATCGTGAGAAAATGTACATCCTATTCTTGCCTTTGTAGTGAGACTGGCTCAGTAATGTGCTGTAGATCAGAACGGCCCAGATAGCCCACCATCCCAGGCACCTTCACTGCACAGTCCCCTGGATGCTAGGCTTTGCTTTCACCATTCTCTTGACTCTCAACTACATCTCGGCTCCTCTTTCTCAGGAGCACTGTTGCTGCCCAGATCTGTGTCCCAGATGCCCCTGGCAGTGTCCCTGCCATCTGGGCCTCCCCAGCCCTATCCCCTGTTACATCTCCTGCTCATCTCACGCCTGCCCACCTTGCCCACTCCTGCCTCGCTTGTCCTCTCCTCTCAGGTGAAACCTGAACACGTGTAGTATGGTTCATATGCTGACCCTCTCTTCAGAACAAATTGACACAAATTTGTATAAATAAAATAGCTTTCCCCTCTCAATGGACTCATTGTTGGCATGTCATTAGGAAGAGGGAAAGGGAAAAAGGATCTGGGAAGGGTGAGTGAAGCATTCAGGATGCATTAGCATACTGATACTTCAGTTTTGTGAAGTCCCAAATGCATGGATGTAGCAATGATCAGAGAGTCAGGACAATTGGGAGGTGGAGAAAACCCCCATCTGGGATGATTAATAAATTGCGTACATTAATTGTATACAGATGAATACTCAATCTGATATTGCTTTATGGAATTTCCTGTTTCAGAAAGGTTCTGATTATCATTTCAACAGAACTTACAAAATCTGCTTGTTAATCTGATTTCACAGCGTGGGTTTATTATCAAAGTATATCTATCACGAATGATTAAGCATGTTTATCACTTCTAAAGTTAGCACTGTTATCAGTTAATTTAGTATGGACAGTGTGTGTGCAAAGAGTTTCCCTATGTTAGTTTCTTAAGTTATAGGTCATTCTGGTAGGGGAGGATGGGGCGTTATTGTTTAATGGTACAGAGTTTCAGTTTGGGAAGAGGAACAAAGTTCCAGAGATGGATGGTGGTGATGATTGCACAGCAATGTGAATGTACTTCATGCCATTGAACTGTACTCTTAAAAATGTTTAAAATGGTAAATTTTTTGTTGAATATATTTTACCATGATATAAGAATGAAAAAACGTTATTCTTATTGTGATAAAATTTTAAACAACATAGAAGGATAAAACAGTGAAGTTTTTCTCTCTGCCTTTTACCGTCAATTCGTCTTCTCACTCCTCAGAGGTAACCACACTGATATCCTTGTAGAAATCTGTGATATATTGAGTATAGGTATTATGTAGGACTATTTACCGTTTTTTAAAAACACATACTGTTTGGCCCCTTGCCTTTATCACTTAACAATATATCTTAAATATACATATATTAAATACTTAGATATATACTTAAATATATATATATGTTTTTTCATATCGGCACTTACAGAGTCTCTTTACTTTTAAAAAAGCTGCATGATATTTCCCTTCCTGATGGACATTTGACTTTCTTTACAATGTAACACAATTATATTTCAGTTAAAATGGATGTCCATGTCTTTTCTGACATCTGGCTTCGTTATCTGGCTCTGCAGTGGTTTCCTGTCTTCATTCATTCATTCCAAAAAGATCTGACGAGGTTCCAGTGGGTTGTATTACACACTGGACAGTCCTAAGCTGATCTTTGTCCTCCAGTGTCTTAAGGAGTTATCATTCATCTTTTTTTTTTTTTTTTTTGAGGAAGATTAGCCCTGAGCTAACTGCTGCCAATCCTCCTCTTTTTGCTGAGGAAGCCTGGCCCTGAGCTAACGTCCATGCCCATCTTCCTCTACTTTATATGTGGGATGCCTACCACAGCATGGCTTGCCAAGCAGTGCCATGTCTGCGCCCGGGATCCGAACCAGCGAACCCCGGGCCACTGAAGCAGAATGTGCGCACTTAACTGCTGTGCCACTGGACTGGCCCCTATCATTCGTCTTGATAACTACATTTCACCACTCCGTTCATGTTGGCCCAGTAATACTCTAAGTGTACATGGTATTTGTGAAATTAGACAAAAAATGGGCTGCCCTGCTAGTTTACCAACTTGGCTGGAAACCTGATTTTGGTTACTTTGTTCCCTGGCGGCTCCATCTATCAGCACCTCTTCTCCCCAGTCTTCATCAGATGCCCTGGACAAGTGCTTCTAAGACCTCTTCCCCACAGCCTGTCCTTCCTGATTCCCTTTATTCCAATTCCCTCTCCTTCTTCCCTTGAGCTGCTGAGTTCCGTGTTCTCCTTCACTTCAAAGAAGCCCCTTCCTGTAGGCCCATAAACCCCCTCCTTCTGCCCTCCATAGATTTTCTTGGAGAGTTGAATGTGCGGGAGAGGCAGAGACACTTCTGCTACAGATATGTGTATACCGGAGGTGGCCTTCATCCTGTGACAGAGGATTCCTGACAACCCACCACTGGGACGTGGCTTTCCTTTCTCGTGAATACCAACCATGTTCTGACTGTATCCTAGGACAGCATCAGCTCCTCGGGTCACCTGTATATGGGAAACTCAGGTGCCTCCAAACCCAATCACTCTTCGCCATATTGTTTCTCTGGGAAAATGTGTTCCATGTTCCCAGTGATTGACTTGTCATTGCCTATTTTGGAATAGAGCTCATTTGTAAGCTGAAAATAGCTTTTTTTTTTTCCCCTAAAACTTACTTTTCTTTTTTTCACACAAAAATGGGTAAAGTAAGTATCTTGGGTGATATAACTCATATTTTATTGATAAGAAATCTGAGGCATAGATATGAATGACTTCTTTAAGGTTGCATAAACTAGTTAGTCGCTGAATCACTAAGTTCTGAAATTAAATCACTAGCCAACTGGTTATATAAAATAAAATACATAGATAAAGACTTCTTCAACTTATTCAACACATGCACGCACACTAATCTCCAATTTGGCCAACTTTTGTGATGTGTATTTTGTAGTGGTAGGAATGGGAGGGATGAGGAAGTGGATAGGTCAGTAATAAATGTTTCTTGCATTAACAGAAACTTTCTCTCTCTCTAATTCTCTCTTTTTTTAAAAAAGTGAGAGATGATACTCAAGAGGAACCATTATAAAAGAAAGCTGATTTGCTGTTGCTGGTGTGAGATGAATATATTGTCCTTATCTTGTTCTCTCTGACTAACCCTGCCCACATGGACATCATCCAAAGCCATGGAAAAGATAAATATAGGAAGGAAAATCCAACTGGGAAAATTCACCCTGGGGAATTTTATAAACAGAAAACCACAACAATAAATGTTCTAAAGAGTGAAAAACAGTAATTAAAAAAAGAGCAGATGCAGACAGGCAGGCTGGTACCCAGAGAGAAACGTTAAGTGGTAGAATGAGGGCATTAGAGGGAATTTGGAAAGATTAGGACGGAAGGCTCTGTTCGGTGGACTAGTTCTAAAACCCAACCTTTCTCAATAAGCTTTTTTTACTCCCCTTTCTTCTTTTCTTTATGAAAACAAAACAAGTTTAAAAAGTTTTCAATCAGTACGTTTTGGGGTGGGGGGAGCTACAGTTTTTGAAATGTCAACGACTTTATCTGTCAAAAACCGATGTGTTATTTTGATTTTTCTACTTTAAGTGTCAACGTGATATGTTGCTGTGAAAAGGTTGATATGAAAAGGACGGCAGGTTGTAGGTCAAACACATATTGTTATGTGTTGAATTATGTCTCCCCCCAAATTCCTATGTTGAAATCCTAACACCCAGGACCTGAGAATATGACTGCATTTGGAGGCGGCGTCTTTACAGAGGTAACTAAGTTAAAATGAGGCCATTACGGTGGGCCCTAATCTAATATGAGTAGTTTTCTTATAAGAAGAGGAAATTTGGAGACAGACATGTGCAGAGGGAAGACAATGAGAAGACCTAGGGAGAAGGCAGCCGTCTATAAGCAAAGGAGAGAGACCGGGAGCTGGTCCTTCCCTCACAGCTCTCAGCAGGAAGCAACTCTGCCAACATCTTGATCTTGGAATTTTAGTATCTGGAACTGCGAGAAAATAAATTTATTGTTCAAACCAGCCAGTCTGTGGTACCTTGTCATGGCAGCCCTAGAAAAACTAACATACTGATAATTCCCCAATCCTTAGAGTTAGGGAGAAAATGAAACAGGACATTCAGCTTTTTGGAGACTTAGAAAGGAGCAGGTGGGAATAGATGTGGTAATGTTCCTGGAAGCCCAAAAGGCTAGGGTTGCTAAATCCAGTGAATTTACAACCTTAAACCAAAACTGGCCACTACAGCAAGTGGCCGATGGCCATTATTTAAAGTTCTAATTTGATATCCCAGCATTCTAAGGACAAGAAAAGGCCTAGGTGAAATAATTGAACTCATTTTCAGCTCCATTTGAAATCTGAGTTTTACAAAGTAGTCTTCTGTGAAACAGACCATTTTCCTTCACATCCGTGGGAAGAAGTCTATAATTAGAACGTCCTGGGGAACTTCTTCTATTAATTGTTGCATACCTGAAATATCACAAGAGAGAGCGTAGGTAAAAAATGCATTGAAATCATTGTTTTTGCCTTTGTCACTTATAAGAAACTACAGGAATAACTGCTTTATGGCCTTGGGCACTACAAAGCCTTTATCAAGCCAAGACAATAGGGGCTTCTGGAAGTGTGTGAACTTGAGAACCCTCCAGGTTGTGGGGAGAGCAGACCTCGAGGCCAAGAAGACATTCTGTCCAGAGTACAAAAGGAATAGAACAGAACAATACTCTCCTCCCCCTCACCTGGCCCCGAATCCCAGATCCCGTGGGTAACCTTGAAGATTTTTTTTTAAGATTGGCACCTGAGCTAACATCTGTTGCCAATCTTTTTTTTTCCTTCTCCTCCTTAAATCCCTCCAGTTCATAGCTGTATATTTTAGTTGTGGGTCCTTCTAGTTGTGGCATATGGGATGCTGCCTCAGTGGGGCCTGACGAGTGGTGCCATGTCTGCACCCAGGATCCAACTGGCCAAACCCTGGGCCGCTGAAGCGGAGCCTGCAAGCTTAACCACTTGGCCACAGGCCGGCCCCAAGCTTGAAGATTTAAAAAGGAAAAAAGAAATATTTTACAGGAAAGTTGAAGGTGTTTTTCTTCTTTAAACTTGTCCTCTCAAACATAAGGTTTGCCAGTCTTCAGAAATCTCTTGACCCCAGCCTGACTTCTGGTGCAGTGGTTAGGAGCCTGGATTCTAGAAGCAGGCTGCCTGCATTTGAATCCCATCTTGTTACCAGCTGCATGAGCTGAGACCAGGACCATAAGCCTCAGTTTCATCACCTATAAAATGGGAATACTAATGCAGGGCACTTATTTTGTAGAGTAGTGTAGTGTTGAGTGAGATAGTCCAGGTGCGCACTCAGCACAGGATCTGTCCTGTACTAAGTGCTCAAAAAATATTAGCTCTTATTCAGGCTTCCAGGCTGGTTCTGTTACCAGCTCATTGGGTTCTTTTTTTTTTTTTCAGGAAGATTAGCCATGGGCTAACATCCACCTCCAATCCTCCTCTTTTTGCTGAGGAAGAATGGCTCTGAGCTATCATCCATGCCCATCTTCCTCTATTTTTTATGGGGATGCCGGCTACAGCATGGCTTGATAGGTAGTGATAGGTCCGCGCCTAGGGATCCAAACCAGTGAACGCTGGGCCACTGAAGCAGAGCGGGGAACTTAACTGCTATGCCACTGAGCCAGCACCCCAACATTGGGTTCTGATTGTCCCTCAGGATAGAAAGCAAGAGAGACAACAAACAGGAGTAGAAAAGTAAAGTTTATTGGCTTGTGCACAGGAGAGGCACAAGGGAGCTGGTGTGGAAAGGAAAGGGCAGGTGACCTGCTGATGAGGGAACAGGATTGTGGGGCTTTTCTTAGGCGAAGGTGAGGGGGTGGGGTGGGGGGGGGAGGGCCTTGTCATGGCATGTAGAGCTGGGGTTGTGCTTGCGCCTGGGCTGTCTCACAGCATGCTACTATGTACGACTCATGAATCATTAGCGTGCTAGCTCTCCACCCCTGGGTGTGATTTTCAGTATGGTAATGGGGCTAGGGTTACCTTCAGTGGACTCCTGGGTGCTAGGGCGCAGGTGTAAACCCGGGCAAGTCCAGAGGCTGCAGAAGGTGGATCTTGGTGGTCTCTATCCGATTCTCCTAGCTTGCAGATTGGTTAGGGACCTTATCTTGTTAGGCCAGGGGCCTTGTAGATGGCCCTGTCTCGTTAGGCTGGTTCCTCTCTCAGTTCTGTATGAGAATAGTGAGGTGGGTACAGTGCTCCCATTGAATTTAGACTTAAGTGTTTGACATTTTGGAGGTCGATGTGCTCTCTGCTACCAGTTCTGTTCTGGCCTTATGCTGATGCTACAGAGGAGGTGATGCTACAGAGGAGGTGGGGCTTTCTTTTTGGTAACTATCCTGTACTTTACATATAGGAGTTTGAGATGGGCGATAAAATAATATCAAAGTTAAAGTGCTCATATACATTTGTACAGCTCTACAGGAGAAATTAGACCAGGCTCCAAAAGAAGTTCGACTTGGAAAAATAAAAAGTTGGCTGCTCTGATGCCCTCGTAGGTGGCATAGGACACAGTGTTCAGGATGGCGCTGAGAGTGGCACAGTGGCTCCATGAGATCTTGTGGATTGTTTGGCTGATATTTCAGATGAGTCTGAAAGCACGAGAGTTTGTGCAGCACAGAGTCATGGGGAACGTATCAGAGGTATGAGGGGAGGCAACAATCTGGTGGCGTTCAGTGGTTTTTCTGGATTTTCCAATACTGTTATATGAGTCAGGGTCCAGCAGGAAATAGATGGCACACTCAAATTGAGTACTAGGAAGAGAATGTAATAAAGGGACAATTAAAAAGCTCTCGGAAAGGTGTTGGGCTACCTACAAGGGATAGTGCAGCTTGCTGGAGCTGTCACAGCCAGACGTTGCTTTCACACAAGGCGTGAGGGGGCAATGGAGGGATGGGTTATTGGAACTGGAAAGGGGGACCTTCGTGGAGGGGCTGCCTGACAAGAGTTGTGATCTTTGGTGGAGGGGTGCAACCATATTTTATGGAGGGAAAGAGCTGGGGGAAAGGCCCTGATCTCCCTTTCCTC
This sequence comes from Equus przewalskii, assembly GCF_037783145.1. Taxonomy (NCBI): domain Eukaryota; kingdom Metazoa; phylum Chordata; class Mammalia; order Perissodactyla; family Equidae; genus Equus; species Equus przewalskii. Next base: position 55,766,543 of record NC_091839.1, on the reverse strand, counting down.
CCTCCTTTCCTCCCCAGGAGCCTTATTGATGCAGTTGGTGGTCAATTTGTGGGGCACAGAGCAGGGTGAAGAGAAGTGGAGACCAGATCAGGAGGGGAAAATGGAAGATACCCAGCACAGTCATCTTTATTGTTAGTGCCAGTTTAGGGAACCCACATGGAAAAGAGCCAGGTCATCTGTTTCAATCTGTTATCTGGGACAGTCTTTAGGAATGCACCTACCAGCTGATGCAACTTGTGCCTCTGGATTGTTTGTGAGCATTCTCTTCCTCTTTTTTTGTCCTGTGCTGCTCACTTCTCTTTCACATTTGGCTGTTATGGTGTGAACAATTCATTTCAATAAACATCGATGGAGTAAATTAATTCCAGCTACTGTGTGGGACAGATGCTATTGGAGATTACATCTTTTACTTTTCTGTCTCTCTGAGGCTAAGGACTGGGGAAATTTGAATACAGTGAAATTTTATTGACTTTGACAATGGGGTCAGCACAATCAATAACTGGGACATTTAAGTTAATCAAGTAATTAATAGTTATAGCCTAACCTATTTCCAAAAGGGAGTTGATATCACCTGGAATTTGGGGTTAGAAGAAGATAATCTCCCCAGGATCTCTCTGTTGGGGGACAATGGCATGAGCTCTGCTCACTGGCTTTTCTGTAGGGATAAGTTGACTTGTGGTCAATCATTGGGATGCCCATAAAAGTTCAACAACTGGCTGTCTGGATAAAAAGTCCTGATTTGTAGCATGTGCCAATTTCTGCAGTGTAAGTACTCCCACCATGGCCCATTTCAAGCTACCAGTACAACATCACTGAATGTGGAGTTGGGAAGAGATACACACAATGGGTTCTTGAGAGCCCATATGTGGGGACTCCAGCACACCACTGAATGCAATCCCTTCCTTCCACCAACAGATATCTAAAGATACGAACACCATGGCCCTGTGGCATTTCTGCTAGCTGTCGCTAAATAGGGCCAAAGCCTGAAGTCTCTGGATCATTCATCACATCGTAGGCCTTGGGAATGGATTTAGAGTCATTTAGTCTGCAGGTGGACATGAGGTACCCTGCTGTTTTTGTTAGGATCTCTGATACCTACTTGAGAAGTCCAATTAAATCATTGCCCACTTATGAAAACAATGACAGTTGTCAGACCCTTCTTGTTCACAGGTGAGCATATAATATTCTTTCTATTTTGCCATTTGCCACTTTGAGGAATCACCTACAAGCATCTAGGAGGGAAATCTTCATTTCCATTTCTTAAAGCTTTAACCTTTTCCCCTTTCCGCTAAAAAGAATAGAACATTTCGTTTCCTAGTGTTTAGAAATGATTGAAGTTGATTTGTATAAATGTAGAAAACCATTTAAATCTTTTGCTATGGAAGTCCAGAGCTGAATATGTATTTCTTTCTCAAGAGCATTTGACATGTTGATGTTTATATCATCCTATATGTTTTCCATTTTACATACATTTTGTATTTCGTTACGTGATACAATTCCATGTGTCTAATAAGTATCAAACATGAGTATAATATTAAGTTAGAATAAGGTTACAATAAAGTCAGTACTAAAATAAGCAACAAACATCCCATTTGCTTTTAATCTTATTTAACTTAAAGTTGTTCTACGTTATACACTAAAATGTGCAGAAAAGTTGCAGCCATGCTGAAAATAGATCTGGGCAATTTTTTCAGCTAACCACCAAACAGTTATTTCTTTTTTTTTTTTTAACCCAAATAAATACTTTCATGTGCTCTTTATTTCCAGTACAATATACAATTTATTTACAACAGATAGTCAACAAAATTAAATATATGCTTATGATGATATAATTTTATTACATTTTTGTGAGGAGGGAGAAATAGTATCCATTATATGTTAAAATGCACCCCTGGCTATCTGTAATTGAGAAGAATTTAGCTAATTTTCTAACCGGCTTTCTTGTTTACTTATTTGTTTTTGACAAACATGGCTTTTAAATCATAAATTTTAGCTAAAGCAAGGTAGCTAGCCTTATAAATAATTAGATTAAAAAGTATATTAGTTGAGTCTGGGTTCCTCCTTTTTAAAACTTAAGTTCAAGTAAGTTGTACACGTTTATCATTAAATAGTAGTGACAGGCAGAAGAAAATAAAGATGAATAAATCATTCAATTAAAAAATATAGCTAAGGGGCCGGCCCGGTGCCTGAGTGGTTAAGTTTACACGCTCCGCTTCAGTGGGCCAGGGTTTCGCCAGTTCTGATCCTGGGCGTGGACATGGCACTGCTCATCAAGCCATGCTCAGGCAGCGTCCCACATACCACAACTAGAAGGACCCACAACTAAAAATACACAACTACGTACCAGGGGGGCTTTGGGGAGAAAAAGGAAAAATAAATAAATAAAATCTTAAAAAAAATATATGCTGAAGACAGCTAACAAATAATTTTGTTAACTGTTCAACGTAATAGCACCCTTAATACATTTGCTAATTTTTTCCTATTTCAAGAATCTCTTATTTGGCTACCACATTGTATGCTATATGATTCTTTGTAAACTACCAGTATTTCTAAAGTTAAGAAGAAATGAGTTCAACATCTTCTTAGACCATTAAAATCTAAACATTCAAAATAAGTAAAAGGAAATAACATATACTATCTTTTCTATTCAAACCAGTTTCACCCATTCATCCATCCATCCACCTTTTCATCTAAACACATATTTGTGTGTTCTCAGTGCTTTTCGCCCTCCAGATGTTGTACGAACACTGGGGATACCAAAATGAAAACGTGACAACAACCACCACATGATTCTTGCTCTAAATTACTTCCAGGGGATAATTAATTTAGTGGAACTGGGAGCACTCTGGTTACAGCACAGTAACTTTCCTACCCAACTGCATGGCGGCTCAAATTGGAGGTCATTGACTACTACAGTGAGCACAGCCATACCGCTGATCTTGCGCAGGCGTCAGCATTTCCTCTCTGACTCTACAGAACTCGAGTAAGTTTGGTGGATCTGATATGCTGTTAATCTTTTATCTTATATGACCTTTAATAGGCTCTTTTTAAGGTTTTGCTCCATCTGATAACAGATGCTTCTGCCCTTTGTAACCTTCGGGTTTGACTGGTATAAATTCATATCATCATTTTTGTTCTTTGTAAAACGTAATTTTGTTGTTGTAGCATTAGTATAACTTTTCTGGGAACCTTTTAATCTACTCTCAATAACCCCTAGGATACCCTCATGGTGGATATTTCACAGTGATGTTTTCTAAACCACCAGTCCTTCTGCTAATCCACACAGTTTTTGAAGACTATGGTTGTTCAACATTTGTCCACAAATTATTTTATTCTCCTCCCTTCAAGAGGTAGAGCCTAATTCCCCCTGCCTTGAGAGTGGACTGGATTTAGTAACTCCTTTCTAATGAATAGAACATGGTGGAAGTGACTGTGTCATTTCAGAGACTAGGTCATAAAAGACATTGCAGCTTCCATTTTGGTTTCTCTCTTGGATAATTTGCTATGGGGGGGAGCCAACTGCCATGGCATGAGGAAAGGTACACATGACAAGGGACTGGGGCTTCCAGCCAATCGCCATGTGAGTTAGCCATCTTGGAAGTGGATTTTCCAGCCCCAGTCACACCCTCAGATGATTGCAGCCCAGGCAGACGTCATGATGACATGATGCATGAGAGGTCCCGAACCAGAACCACTGAGCTGAGGTGTTTCTGAATTCCTGCCCCTTATCAACTGTGTGAGTTAGTAAATATTTGTTGTTTTAAACCACAGGTTTTGGGGTAATTTGTAATGCTGCAACAGATAACTAACACAAAGATTTTCTTCCTTTTCAGACTATGTTGTGAAGAGACTCAGTTCTAGGTAAGGAGTCTCTGTTATTTAATTTTTGACTTTATAGTACTTATGATAGCATAGTTCTTTGAATTTTCCAACACTGTTCTCCTTAGCAAACCAGAAAAAAATATTCTTTCATTTTTATCTACTTATACTTTGGACCCCGTTCTTACCCATTTCTCTAAGATCTTGTCTCAAATTTTCACCTTCAGTCTCTTCCTCTTCTTGGCTTCCACAAGCTCTAGTCTATGCTATCACCAAAACAAAACCTACCTTAGACCCTGCTGCTTTTGGGAGCACTTGCTTTTGCTTGCAAAGTCTTGAAGTCCTATCTATTCTTTTCTTCTTAGTCCTTGCCTGCTGGCTTCTGCCCTTACTGGTGGCATTTTCTCTTTGGGATTAATTGCCAGCCTTTTCCTTGTTTCATCCCTCCTGATCTCTGACACCTTCAGTCCTCAGAATCTCAGGGATCCTGAGAGCTAGTATAGACTTCAGAGGCCACTTGCAGATGACGACATGGAGACCCACACAGGTGTGGACACTTGCCCCGGGTCACAAATGTAAGCTTGTGGAGAGCTGGGGCTCGGGTTCAGCCTCCCTCACTCTCAGACTGAGTCCTTCTCATTTTACCACAAACAATTCCTTGAAACTTTCTCCACCAAAGTCATGACACTATATTTTCTTAGTTCTTCTTCTCCTTTTTCTTTTCTTTCACTTTTTCTTCTCAGTCCCCTTTGTTAGTTCCCTTTCCTACTGCACCTAAAGATCTTTCCCTTGCCCTCAGCTTCTCTCTTGTCATCTCAGTTGCCTGCCATTAGATCTCACCTCTAAACTTCCATTGCCAGTCCTGATGCTGTCGGCGACTGTGTCTCCATGTTGCTGACTGTCCACAGGGCGGTCCTGCCTGGAGTTCTACCATCACCCCAATCCCATGGCCAAGTGCTCTGTTTCTCTAACTTGTCCTGATGCTCCTCCTTTTCTGGTCCTTTGGAGTATATACTTACAGCCACTCTATCAGCTACCAACCCTGTCACTTTTCTTCTTTTTCTTTTCATTTTTAATTCTACTCATTCAACAAAAATGTGTTGTGCATTGTGGTGTCAGGAACATGAGGCCCTGAGGAACCACAGTCTAGTGTGTCTTTAATCTGGTCCTTTCTTGACTTTTCTGTGGCCATAGCTCAAGCCAAGGTCTTTATCGCCTAAGTTTGGATTACTCTGACAGTGTATTTAGTTTGTCTGTTTGTCACCTTTCTCTCTCTATCCATCTATACTGTTTTCTTCATGTTATGATTTGGGTACTATTACTCCTTATTATTACCACATCAAGACCCAAATTCTTTAAAACCCATTTTAGCTCTGTGCATCTAGTTTTTTTCTCAGGAATCCTGTGTTCCAGGCCAGGTTCCTCTACTTTATGGCCCTTTTGGATGCTTTTTCTGACTTCTGTTGAGTCTTGCTCCTATTTTGCTCCTTTGAGTAATGTCTTGGCTTTTCTCTAGTTGTGAACAGAGTGGCTCCAGGGCAATTACTATCAATAGCTTTTGAGGATTATTGTTTTAAGATAGGGAGCAAATATGTGCCAAGGAACTCAAAATAAAAATGACTACTAAAATATATTGTCATTTTGACATATTTTAATTTCTTTTTTTTTTTCTTTTTTACAGTGAACTACCATGACTATTCACAAAACTCCCTTGGGGGGAGGTAGGAAGAGAAACATGTGACATCAATGAAGAAAACTGACCAGAATATTTGCTTTTCCCACTGCACTTGATCCGACTAAATATCAGTGACTGTTGGTTACGGTTTTGGGGCTTTAAGATTTGAGCTAAACAAGATTTCCCCATATTTCACAATCATTTCTTGATTCAGGTTGCTCGGAAGGCAGTGGTCAATGGGGTCATTTGACAGAAACCAACAAGGTGATCTTTCCAAGAGGAAGGTTCCCTCATGGGTGTGACAAATCTTGAGGGTGACTGAATCTCTTTATGAAACCAAACAGGTTTAGAAGTAAGGAAGTGAGTAATTCTATGTGCTGTCTTTCTACTTCTCTTATCTATGATTGTATCTTATATTAAAGTTATAGATTACTGTGGTTTTTATTGTGGTTACTGTGAGATGTGGATTCGTAATAGAATTTCTAGGCTGTCAGAGATTTCTGGATGTACGGAAATTGGAGATAGAGACCGCAACATTTTCTGGATGAATGGCTATTCCTTATGTGTCAAATAACAGAGACAGTAAAGTCACTGCCTTTTTGTCATTTTCTGGCTTATTCATTTATCTATTCAACCAATTTTTTTTTTGAGTGCCTTCTACATTCCTGGTAGAGTGCCAAGTGCCATGGATACAGAGGTGCCCATGATAGATAAGTTTTCAACTCTTTTCTGATAACTCACAGAGTCAACAAGCCTTAAACAAAATAAAAATGGGTTGTTCTCGATTTTTCTCCTAAATCTTCATTGGTTCTCTGGTTCATACCTGCTGTCTTTTTCTGTTTTCCTTCCCACAAAAGACCCTTCTCAAGTGACATCAACTTCTTTCTGGAGCCTTGATATCAGTCGTGATGGTGGAAGTTGCATATCTTTTGTGGTGAAGGTCAGAGAAAGTGGAGTTGTAGCTCAAGCTGGGCATCTGGTCTGGTTCATTAACATGAGGCTTTATCTGATTCTTTAATGTTATCCCTTGTCATATTCTGACAGTTCATTTGTTGCCTTTTAGCATAGTACCTCCTTGTCTTTGTGTTGATAGTTAATATATTTTTTCTCTTTTTCCTCTTAATTAATAAAAGCAAATTAAGCTGGGTTTATTCTATATTGAAGTAGAATATAGATGACAGCGTCTAGCACACAGTAGGTGTTCAATAATATTTGGGAGAAAGAGACGTAGACAAAGGGGAGGAGAGGAGGAGATAGGTTACAATTAACCAATTTTACAATTGTGTAAGTTATAAGTATTTGTTTCTCTATTTTTTATTTTTTAGAAGAAATAAAACACAGAAGAAATGAAGGATGAAAAAGGTAAGTAAGAAACAAAGAAATCACCCAGATTTGATGTGAAGCACTTCATATCTGTAACCTTTAAGTGCTTCATTTACACTATTCCTAACCTGTATGTTAGACAAGTCTTTCCGTTCTTCCTTTCCTCCTCCTCTTCTTCCTCCTTCTCCTTCTTCTCACCTTGCCTCCCTCGCTTCTCTCTCTCTCTCCTCTCTTCCCCACTCCCACCCTCGCTGAGTGTTCTCTCTATGGCACTTAGCTTTCAAAGATCACACAGTATCAGATGGTGGTTAAAAGATCAGACTATGGTATTAGACTGACTTGGGTCCCAGTGTTGGCTCCACCACTTACTGGAGCCGATCTTGGAAAAACATTTCTAAGCCTCTGCTCCTTCATCTATAAAATGGGAGATAATAACAATCCCTGTCTTATAGGGTTTTATAAGGATCAGGGGTGATAATACATCAAAGTGCTTAACACTTGGCCTGGGACTGACAGTGTCTGTAATGTCTGGTCTTCTCCATCTTTTATTTCTCTCCCAGAAGGCAATGAGGTAGAGCTCTGTATACAGTGGGTGTTTGTCTACCAAAATTAAATGTATGTGTAAATGATATCCTTTTTTACCCTTAAATAATTTAAACACAGCCGAGGATGTTTTCTGCAGGCTTTGTAAGAGCATTCTTCCGGAGATGAGATCAAATTTGGAAAATGTTGAGTCAGAAGCAGAACTTTTCAGTAAGTCATAAGAAGTGACTCCACAGGATTATAATGGGAATCCATGTTCCTCAATTAGCTCAGTGCCTGCTCCCACAGCCCTTCAATAAATATAATAAATAAACAACTTTGGATGCATTCTCTGTTAAATTCTCTGGAATTAAATCACCATTTTCTGAAAGCGTTTTAGTTCCAATGAATAGATTCTCTTAGTAGACACCATAGTCCAAATCAGCATTTCAGCACTGTTTTCAGGAACCCCAATTCACATTCTCACGTTATTTCAGAGAATAAGAAAAGACTTTTTCTTCTGTATTGGCGGTTTACAGGCAAGACCTCTGCAAACTTTAGCATTCTTGCCAGTAATTGTTCAGCAGTCAATCCAATCTTGTTTTGCTTAGAATACAGATCCACGGGAAAAGATCCAACAACACAATTTTTACCCTTTCAACAGAAATGATTCAAGTTGCTCAGAAGGCCAAACTGAAATTCTATCTCCTTAGAAGTGTCCCCGTATTGATAAGGAAGGAAAAGAGAATCTTAACAGGGGAAGAAAATGAAGTTACCTAGTGCTGAGCTCAGCTTAGTTGAGATGCTAACATTCCTAGCTTCATTTCATGGGTGAAAGTTACTTTTAAATTTTAAAGAGCAAGATGCCTCTCGCTTGTACCCAGTGGGATTTGCAGAGTACATCTATATCAGGAAATTCTATTCTAGCTTTTACTATGTTGCTGCAGAAAACATCTCTCCAGATGGATTTCTGTTTATACAGCCTTTAAAATTTTTGCTTGCACCCGGTTTGTCCAATTGGCAGTACTTCCAGTTCTATTTTTTAAAACTTTAAGCCCACAATAGTGTTTATAGAACAGGAAGACAAGTCACCCTTTTAGTGAGAGAAAAGAAGCTACAACGTTCCTCGTTACTAGGAATATCTTTTAAATCATAATAAGTGGTACTGGTGGCTTATCAATAGGATTTTCAGCGTTTTGTTACAAAATGTTGAAGGAATTGTATAGTGAATACCCATATACCCACCATCTATATTCTATAATTAGTATTTTGCTATATTTACTTTATCATATATATATCTATCTCTATCCATTTATCAGTCTATCTTATTATTATTTTGGGGGGATGCATTTGAAAGTGAGTTGCAGCCATCAGAACTGATGGACTTATTTTGAATTGTGGATGATATCATTTGGCCATTTGGCCAATGGCATATTGCATCAAGTAGGACTAGGTTCAGCCAAAGTTAACAAGAAAATATAGTAGCTTAATGTGTTTCAAAAGAGTTTGTTTCCTCTGGCAAAAGGCTAAAGGTAGGAGTTCAAGGTTGGTACAGTGATTCTAACATCACCAGTGGCTTAAGCTCTTTCTGTCTTTCTAGTCTATCATCCTAGCGTGTGGCATTCATCTGCAAGGTCTCTCATGGCCTGAGATGACGGCTGGAGCTCCAGCCATCTCACTTTCTAACAGTAGGAAGGAGGAAGGGGATAAAGGCTGCTTTGAATGACCTATCCCAGAAGAACCACTAGTTTTATAATCAACTTGTCTAGCTCCAGGAAAAAAACTGAAGGAATTTTGTGAGGATCATATTATGTTTATTGACAAGCTTAGGAAAAATTAACATATTTATAATGTTTATATTTTGCTAGCCAGAACATAGACTCATTTGAGAGGCTGAGAAATATAGTATTATATATAGCTTTGGTTATTCAGGTGGCTTATTTATTTCAGTCATCTCATGTTGTTGGGAGAAATCAACTGAGCTCAGTTTTCCTGCCCTAGCACAGCTATGTGGGTCTTGAGTGACTGTTAGAGACATTTGTGAGGACACACAAGGTGACTTTGAATCAGTTTTTACATAACTTGAGCTCAACAAAGCCATTTTCCCAGTAAATTAATTGATCCTTATATTGAAGTAATATCAAAGAGTACTTGTTTATAGGATGATCACTCAGTGTGATCAAAATGTGGTGTCATCAAAATGTGGTGGTTCAAGGCCAAAGGACCAGATGGTCAGCCTACACTATCCCTGGGGATACAATCCCTGAGAGCTAACATGGATTGAGAATTTGGCTTAATGATGACAAAAATTATGAGGAGGATTTTTTAATAGCACTTAAATGCTTTATAGTTAAGGAAGAAGCTTCATTTTCTGGAATTAAAATGATTCACACCTGGGGAGATCTTGGTCAGAGGCAGAGAGGGTTAAAGGTTGGTGATATGGGGTACCCAGTATCATTAGGGATGTTTGAGGACATCTGTGATTTGGCCCATGTGCCATATATGACAAAGAGGGAAGGTAATTTTTACTTTCGTGTCCAAGAAATTAAAATGGCTACCATTGGTAGAAAAACTAATCTATACCACCATCCTTTTCTGTTTGGGACTAGAAGACTAAAGGGCGTCTGAAAGGAGAATTTCTTCGTATTCTCAACCCTTCATACTGCAAGAATTTGTTTTTTAATGTGAAGAATTAAAATGTTTTAGCTTGTAAATTGTTTTGAAAATTTTAGCTGCGTTTACTTTATTTTTTTCCCCCTAATGAAAGTATTCTCCTTGAATTTCACCTGGATTCTAAATGATCTTTGGAGTTTTATACTGAAAGGCTGAGAAGGAAAACAGAATAAAGTAGCAACCACCAGTTCAGAGAAGCAAAAGTCCTTAGTGGGAGGATGGGGGTGGTGGAGGGAAGACAGACCAGGACAGGAAATTAAACGCCAGTGAGGACATTTTTTCCCCTTAGGTTTTAGAAATGGTGATTTATCATTATAGCTGTAGAAAGCAAACTTTCAGCTGCTCATTCTCTTTACTAAAACCAAGACCCTGTACTATTTGTGTCTTCTTTAGCTTGTATTTCTTCTCATCATCTGTCTTGAGTCTGCTTTGCAACTTGTTTGTTATTGCTGTTTCAGATCACTAGAGTACTATATAATGAATTCTTAGAGTCCTGGCATGTGCTTATATTTAGCTTTAAAAAAAAAAAGGCTAGACTTCTTTGTATATTGGAAATGCAAGATTAGGAATTTAGGGAAATGATGAGAATTATTATATGTTTGCTAGAGGCACGTAATGGAATGATTACACTATATATAAATCACATAAAATAGGAAATAGAGTCATTTGTTTGTCTTGAAAGATATACAAGTCTTATATTGACCACAAATGTATTATTGCTTCTATGTCACGTGAAACCTAAACATTCCTAACTTAGCCTGGGCTCCTCTGAAAGTAGAGTCTGAACCAAAGGTTTAAGTGCAAATATTCATGGGGGAGTGAGATCCAGGACTCACTAGTGATGGACAGGGTTGCAAAGCAGGGAAGGAGGGAGACCCAAAACGAGTATGCAATGTTGAGTCATCCGCAACTGTGAGCAACTGGTTACTTGATCCCCCAGGTCCGTCTGAGGAGCTGAATGAAATGGGTTTCAGAACCTTCCATTTGGTGGCGGTGGTGGGAAAAAGACAGAAGCATTTATTAATCAGTTCCTATCCCCACTGGTCAAAACTTGACCCCATGGGTGTTAATTGCCCCTCTCCCTAGTCTCAACAGAGAAGCCCTGGGGTGCGAGGCAGGAGGTTTGCTGGAGGAGAGGCTCTTCTGGTTATACCTGTGTGAGGCTAGTTGGAGTCTGTGCAAAACCAGTTGCTATAGTGAGTGTTGGAATAAACGAAAGGTGAACAGAAAGAATCTGATACAGGTCACAGGGGTATTGGACACATCCCCCACCTCACCGTGTTATAGGTGTGATATAGTTACACTAATATGTTTACCAGAGTCTTGCTGCATCCAAGCTCCAGCTGGCTCACTTGGGAACTCTAGGACTTTGCATAGACTTTCCCAAGTGTTGAGGAAGTCTCCAAAGGGTGCCTGATCAAAGCTCTTGTGGGACTGCTGACTGCAAAACTCTTGACCTCTGCTCTGCTGCCAATTCCCCATCTGCCTCCAGAGCTGTCAATCCTACTTCTTTTTCAAGAGTTCATCAGTCTCTTGTGAAGTGGGAAGACTGTCAGGCCTCAGGAGAATTGCTTGGATCCATGGAACATTATAGAACTTACTGCGCCTCCTGTTTCTCTGTGCAAACCTAAGACGCCCAGCCACCGTGTAACCCCAGGGTGCTCATGTGCCTCCAGGAGAGCTGAGGGGAAATGGTTCATGTGCCAGCTGCTGTGACATACCCAGAACCTGACTCTGCTTACACTCTGAAGGGCATTCCAGCTGATCGTGTCCGGTTTGTCAGATTACTTTCCCTGATGGTTAATGTAATTTTGGTGTGTGGGTGCATGTGGGGGAGGAGGAGACTTGAAATCTGCCTTCTGTTCCCCTCTCATTCTTCATTTCCATTCCTCTCCTATCCCGCCGACTCTCCCAGATTTGGCTCTACTCTCTGATCCCCAGTCTCATAGATATGGCTTGAGATTTTCTCCAGGATTCTCTTAAGTCCTCATGTAAATTGAGAGTGCAAATAGATACTTGGGTGGGGTTTGGGTGTTGCCTAATTCCACACACCGGAGATATACAAATCTTGGCTCTGGCCCAGCTGGGATCTTCTCCCCATTACAAGTTATATCTCTTATCTCTACAGTCCTGAGGACTCTATTGATCATTCTACAAATCGAGCTGAAGAAAATCTTTATGAATATATTCGATTTAGAATGAAATAATCTTTTCTTCTAAATGCAGGTGATCCAAATTCAAAGGAAAAAAGAAGGACATGTATTTTGACTGAAGCGCTAACAATCTTCAGTTAAGTGAAGAACCTTAAGTGAGTATCAGCCAAGTCTTGGCAATCTCTTTGTGGCCTTAGTGATAGGGGTCACTTCAACAGTCTTACTTCACTGCTGAAGAATTTGAGGCATAGGCAACTTCAAATATATCCTAGCTTAGTGGTTCTCAAGCTTGACCTTGCATCACTATTACTTGGAGGGTTTGTTAAAACACTGATTGCTGGGCCGCATGCTTTCTTATTCTGATTCATGACAGGAACAGGGCCTGAGAATTTTCGTTTCTAACAATTTCCCTGGTGGTGCTGATGCTGCTGGTCCAAGGACCACACTTTGAGAACGGCTGGTTTGCTAGGTAAAAGTAATTTTAGACTGAAGTCGGATGACTATTTTGGCTTCTTTCTTCCAGGCCACAGCTTGTATCATGGTCATTTCCTCTATTAAGAGGGGGTTTAATATAACTGGTCATTTTCAACTAGATTTTAATTGTGTACTTTCTGTATTAAGTAGATAAAAGATTAGAAAGCAGGTAGAACATCCACTTGCAAACCAAAAAGGCTATTTTGGGGGAAGAATTCCTATTGTTCTATATCAAGGGTTGGCAAACAATGTCCCTGGCCAAATCTGGCCCACTGTCTGTTTTTGTAAATAAAGTTTTATTGGAACAGAGCACACATTCATTTCTGTGTTGTTGATGGCTGCTTTCGCGCTGTAACAGCAGAGTTGAGTATGCAGCAGAGACCGTATGACGCACAAAGGCTAGAATATTTACTATCTGGCCCTTTACAGAAAACATTTCCCTGTTTTGGTCTATAGATTCCTCTGAGCAACTGTTCGCTGGTTTAGGGAAGCTTTTCTCTTGAAACCCAGCAATAAGCAACATCAGTTTACTTGAGCAGATATGAAACTTCAATCCTAACACTTTCTTCCGCCCTTCCTCAACCCTTCTCCCTTAACATGGAAAGTGGCCCAATAAGTGAAATGAAACTTGGCCTGATCAGCGATATTTAGAAAGTGGAAGGTGAAAGTGTTGACATCTGCTTGTATTTTGTGGTCCGAGCTTCTGTGGCAGCATGTGATATGGAGAGAGTATTCTGGTCAGCCAGGAATCTCACGTTTTGTGAAATATTGTCTTGTGTTATCTGACTTTAGTTGGATTAATGCCTAATAAGAAATGCAGTTTGATAAAAGATCTGCATTCCTTCCTACACAGTGGCTTCCCAGGTGAACTCTGCCTTCAGTTTCGATAATTTCAGTAAGTTTGAGTGTCTGTTGTATATTCAATATCTGTATGTAAACATCAGTAAACACACGTATATTTTCAGGCGTATGTGTATTTTAATCCACAGGCAGGCCCATCTTACCTTTTTTCCTCTGCCTCCTTTCTGATCTTATCTGCTCCTCTGCAGTTGGCTCACATCCCCAGAGAAGCGGATGCCAAGACAGGATTAGAAGTCTAAGAGATTTATTAGGGGAAATGTCTGGGAAGGATTAAGGTGAGGAAGCAGGAGTGGTTGGGAGAACCTTTACTCTGCAATGCAGATCTGACTGGAGGAAAGGAAGGGGCTTACATCAGAAGGCTCAGACTGCAGCACAGGGCTCAGAAAGTTGTGGCCGGGTGGACGAGGAGTCCTTGTGCAAAAGTCGGAAGGTCGAGTGTGCCACAGGAATTGGTCAGCACTAGGAGCCCCAGTCATTGGTTGGGGGCAGCCAGGAAAACATGTCCCCAGCCCCAATGTGGTGGTGGATTCACAGGGGTAGCAGCTGAGCTGGTCAGTGGATATGCAATATGCTGCCCACAACAGGAGCTCTGAGTGGCGCATTTTCATAGCTGCCTCACTCTTAGATCTCTTATATCTTGCCACCACAGTTATCATTTTTTAAAACAGAAAAGCAACCACAGACCTATGATGGTTCCCTTTTCCTTGCAGAATAAAGTCTGGGTCACTTAAGGCACTCTGCCATCTGACCCCATCTGCCTTTCCAGCCTTTTCTCCACTACACACGTAAGGTTGCCTGAAGGTGCCCTGCACGTCACTGTCTTGGACATTTTGCCCACATGGTTCCCTTCTCTTCACACGCCCTCCTTCTCTCAGCCACTCATTGAGATCTTACTTGCTTTAAAAACATTTCTCCACAGAACCATAACTGAAATGAACAGCTCCCTCCTTGAATGTCTAATTTACTTAGGAAACATTATTTGAAGTTAAATGCTGAATGTTGTGAAGAGTACAAGGATGAAGCAGATATGGATTCTGCTCTGAAGGATTAACTTTAATAGGAAAAGTGATGTCCCATAAACACTATATTAACAGGAGAAAGTAGGAAAAGTCATAAGCTGGGTACAGAGAACCCGTGGTGGGAGTTAAGAAGAGGGAAATATTACCTTCACAGCAGAGGAATCCTCTATGCGAGGTGAGCCTTAAAGAATCAGTAGGATTTGGCATGAGGAAATGAGGGGGGAAGGGAATTCCAGATTAAAAGAATAATAGGGGTATAGGCGTGAGTTTCCGTAGAACAACTTTGATGACTAGCCTCAAACTGCATGTAAGACCCATTAGAAGAGTGTGAAATAAATTTAGTGGTCCTCTTTTCAGCAAAACAAAAACAAAAACAAAACCCCCCCAAAACAGAAAAGACTCAGAACAAATTGAGTAGGATGCAGAATGTTTGCAGTTCATGGCATGTAGTAAAGGAATTATTATGTGAAATTATATATGTATATATTGCCATATATATAGTGGGTCACTGCATGAATATATTTCTTACTGTGTGGCAAGCTTTTGTCATCCTTGAGTTTATTCAGTAGTACGTATTTATGGAGCATCTCTTATTCGCTGGCCACTGGCAAAGTCCTGGATTTATAGTGCTGAAGAAAACCGACATAGCTTCAGCCTTCTTGGAGATTATGATCCAAGACATTGGTACTCAAACTTTAGTGGCTTCAGAAACACCTGGAAGAATTAATAAAACACAGATTGCTTCCGAGTTTCTCATTCAGCAGGTCTGAGGTGGGGCCTGGGAATTTGCATTTCTAACAAGTTCTCAATCGATGGTAAAGAAGCTGGGAGGGGACCACATTAGACACTGGTCTAGTGGGTTCCCATATAAACACAAATAAATACACGATGGCAAATTGTGATGAGTGTTGGGAAGGAGAAGAGCAGGGAACTACGAGAGAAAATAACTGGGAAACCTATTTTATATTGGATGGTCAGAGACGGTGTCTCTGAGAAAGTGCAAGACCAGCATGGTCAGTGACCCAGAGGGACTGAAAGCATGAAGGAAAGAAGGGTTTGAAATGAGACGGAGAAGTAGGGGTGGGGGCTGAATCATGCAGGATCTTGTCCCGTGATATTCAACTTGGGATGTGCGTATTCCCGGGGTGCACGAAGACTTCCTAAGGGGTGTGCAGGCACATGTGGTTTTAAGAGAATCATATTCCTTATGTGCTCTCCTCACACGGATCTGCCCTGGTGGTGCTCACTTACCTTTCCAACCTCTTTACGAATAAAGGCACACTTACCTCCTAGTGAATCTTGTTAGGAGGTCTTGTCCTAGGTTGTAAAATCACTTGGGGGACAAACAAGGAGTAACTCAAAATCATGACCTTGGTGTTGAAAAAGTGAATGACTCATCACAGGATTAAAAACAAAATCTGTTCTCAAGGCAACTGGTCTCTAGCTCTTGGCTTTCAACAAAATTGAACGAGGCTCTCACTAAGCTGTCAGCAGGTAGGGCATTAAAAATAATTTTTGATGATGGATCACTTTGTCATTTTGGTATGAAGGAGCCCCTAGAATTTAATGTCACATACTGTCACTATATTACAAACTTTCATGTCCTCTATTTATTTAGGTGGATAAAACAAGCGCTTTCTCAGTGGTTACCTCTATAAAAATGAAAAATTGGGAAAACAATTGACTCTGAAAACTGCCACAGTTTAGCGTTAAGTAATATCAGATCATGGATACATGAATTAATTGGGATAGAAAACAATGTTGTTGAATTCATTCAGATTCATTTCTAATACAGTATATTTTATATATTTAATAATTATCTATCAGAGTTATAATATATTTATGTTCTGTTGACCAGCTGTCTACTTGTAATAAATATAACACTAATTTTAACCAGAATAATATTTAACATTTAGAACATTATGGCCACAGGAAAATTTTTTAGATTTCTTTCTTTCTCTCTGCATGTACATCTACAGTCTATTATCTATCTATTTATATATCTCTCTATATAGGTAGCAGGGACATATTATATATGTACATAAATATATAGCAGGAAAATATTATATGTACATATAGTATAGAGAAGCATAATAAAATGATCAACAAAAAGACTTTGAAGCAGAAAAATCTATAAGGATAACTGTCTACAGTAAGTATAATGGAAATATGAGTTTAAGGAGAAAGTAAATTAATGTCTGCAGGGGGCCCTCAGATACGGAAGGAAGGCTCCATGACTGTCTGAAACACTGGACTAGAGGCTTGTGGTCATGGGAGGAGCTTTTCGGAGACAGGATATCAGCCTCTGGAAGAGTGGAGACAGAAGTCAGGGCTGCGAGCATGAGGTCTGGGCTGTGGGGGCTCCCCTTCTTGTCTTAGCTGTTATTCTCCTCTTGAATTTTGAGTAGTTATAACTGCCTCCTTCTACTGATTCTCCTTCTCCACCTCTCTTACTTTTTTTCCTCTTCCCTTCCTACAATATCCCCTTCATTCTCCTCCTGCTTCCTCCACCGCAAAAAAGGCCAAATGAGTGTAGGATGGTGATAAACATCAGGGAGGGTGGGATGGAGAAAAAACATTGGATGTGGTTAAGTTTGTGGAGGGTCTTTTTTAGGTGGGGGAGGGGAAGGTGGGGTAGTGAGACAAGTAATTGCAAAGGAGAAGCCATGTCGTGTCTGTTTGTCTTTCCACTTTAAGCTCTAAGATGGGTTACTGGCTAGAGAAGCTTGGGAGGACTGCCGCTCTAGCCCTTGGATAGGGCAAGTGGGAGAGCCATCCTGGCCTCTGCCCTTTCCAGAGATGGGACGATTTTCTCTTCAGAGAAGGGAACTGGCAGAAAACAATCTGAACTGAGAAGTGGGTGAGTTGGACACAGCCCACGCTCTGCCACTTTTTCTGTGACCTTGGGAGAAATGTCTAGACTCTTGATGCCCAATTCGTAAAGGAAAAAAATTGACTAAAGTGAGCTGTACATTTTCTCCCTACTCCAAAATTAATGTTTATGAGTTACAAGAATTGGAAAGAGTTTACAAAAGCCCAGTAATTTTTGTTTTCCCTCTTCATGCTTAAAGAGAAAAATTACAGTGAACTTTCCAGTTCATCGTTAGAAAAAAAAGGAAGAAAGGGCATCTTTTCTCTTCTCTTTGAGAAACATCAAGATCTACTTTGCCCTCTAATAGTCGCCTGGGTAGAATTTTCCATCTTAGCACAAAGCAGCTCGACCTGGTTTCAACTAATCCCTTCTCTGAATACCCCTAATTTAACAAGAGGAACTGGAAGAGTCAGACAGTGTGTGGGAAGACTGAAGAAAATAAGGAAGGTATAGAAACCACTAGAGATGGAGATCAGTTAAACATTCTGGCAAATTGTCACGGTGTACTGCTCATGCTGAATGGTTAGGCAGTTGGGAAGGTAGTTAAGAGAATGGCTCTAAATGCTTCATCTAATTGCAAGCAGCTGTCGATTAGTGGAGCTTGACCAACTGTTTTTAATTCCACTCATTGGTGATGAAGAGAACAAGACTTTTAAGGGAAATCGGCAGGGGCTGTGTGTGTGCGTGTGCGCGGGTGTGTGTGTACGTACATGAAGTTCCTTACACTTTTTTTAGAGGTCATAGATTGCAGTTAACTACTAAGAGATGCTCTTTGAAACCACTGCAGTCTTTCATGATAATGATTTTCCCAAATTTTACCAACGTTTGTTGAGCTTTGGCGGGAGGCAAACTTCTCTGTTATCCAAATTCTGGAATGATTCATCCCCCGATGGTGATTGACTGAATGGCTGTGCCAATACGGAAGCAATGGTTGTTCAATGTGGGCAGTAAATCTAAAACAAGAGAAAATAATGCCATTTAAGAGTCTTCTCCTTTGGAATGTTTCATTTCACTTTTTGAATTGGGAAATAGTAAATATAAGAAAGTAGAAAATTGTGGCTAGTCTCCCGTAGTTGTAAAACCTGCTACAAATGATCAAATTTGAGAGTTTCCTGGAAGATAAAGTTTTGAGTAGCCCAGTCTAATCAGCCTGATACCTCTTTGGATATAGTTATGCTTCTTTATTTTCTTTTTCCTAAGAAGATTAGCCAAATTTCCTAATATTTATTTTATTTGCTTTCATTTCTTGCCATACATTTAAAAAACAGTTATTTTAGTGGTTCTGTATGGCAAACTGGAGAGACCATTGACTTGACTGAAAGCAAGGCTTCCGTGAAACCAGAAAGGCCTTGAAGTTCTAACAGTAGCTGTCTAACTGGTCTGAAAAGAGGTATAAAGAGACAATGGGCAGAAACTCTCGGGGAGAGAGGGGCTACACTCTTTCACTGCCAATTACCATCCGTTTTATATTCTGAATTTCAGTGCCCTGAAAGAGAAAGTAAATTTCCTATGTACATGTGTAAAGATTTATCAACAAGGGTATTCTTCACAGGATTGTTTACAATAGCACAAAATTAGAAATATCCTAAATGTTTACAATGGACATTAGTTAAATAATTTATGGTGTTCATACGCAGACATAAAAATACTGTGGAAGAATATACAAATGACATAGGGAAATGGTCATAATATACTAGGTGAAAAATCAGGATCGAAATCATATGTTTAAAATTGTGCGGTGTGCATGCATATGAAAAGCCAACATTAAAATAGAACAAAATGGAACCAGTAGCAATGGGATTACTGTAAGTGATTTTTATTATTTGTGGTTTTTCTGCATTTTCTAAAGAATATGTATTACTTGCACAATTAGGAAAAAACCCCTTATTTTAAAATGAATTTCCCCAAATGTCAATTCTTATAAAGGATTTTATTCCTTGTCAGGCTGAAGCTAAGGGGGAGATTCATGTCCGGTGAGGGAGAAAAAAAAAATCAAGAGGGACAGCACTCAATAAACACCTAATTTTGTTTCTGATCTCGTGCCTGTTTGAAGTGCTCACACTTGTTTTGACTCAGCTAGATAAGTCAGCTCCTCTAAAACAGTCACAATTTCCACCAGCTGTTTTGGATGTTTGAGGTTATGTTTTTGTTTTAGTGAACTTCACTGCCTATGCCTTGAGCTAGCTGATGAACAATTGTAAAGGAAGTCTTTGAGGCCGACTCAGAGGAAAGCTGCTAATCTCATGACATCCACAAGGATTTGAAAAGGCAGCTCCATCTGTGCTGTTTCTGTTTTTCTTCCGTGGCAGGTTTCTTGATGTCAGAAAGATGGGCTGCTTCTGGGGTCCAGCGGTTGGATGGAGAGTCAGTGACCACAAGTGATGCTGAGAGACTCCTCAGGAGGCAAGAGGCGTGTTTAATCACAAAGATGTGAGTACCCTGTGCTGGGTACGCTTACAAACCTTTCCTGGGTTCTGTTTCCCATGTCATTATTCTTTTCCACGCGCTTAGGTTTTGCGAGTGCTCTGGCAGGAAGCTATTTATCACAGAAAGCCACCAAAGGAGGGCTGCTGTCGTCTTTGCCCAAGACCTCTGAGACTTTCCTCTGAGTGAGAAGCCAGGGGGTTCTCATCGCATGATGTGGCAGAGTTTCTGGAAACTGATTTGGGGAAGAGGAAGCTGACTTATGTGGGAGTCACCAACCCAGTTGTCATCCTCTGGCACCCCATTCTCCGTAATGGCTTTTTCAAAAAAAGAAAAAGAAAAACTCATGGGAGTTGGGATTTAGTTAGAAATATTCTAGAGCAGAGTGGGTGTTCACCCGACTTTGGAAGCTCACCTTTGTGGGTCATTACCTGTTTTAGTTTAATTATTTCCACTACTTTGCTGTCCTTGCCTCTCTCCCATTTTTTCTTTTATTCGATTTGGATGCAGACTAATCAGAAGTAAACTTCTTATTTTTCTTTTAAAGGCTATTTGCAAACAGTCACTTAATTGCGCACCTACTGTGAGCTGGCGAGCATGCACGGCAACCAAGAAAATTGTTATAAAGGATATAGGTCTTCCAATTGGGGAGTTCACAGAGGATACAAAGAAGGCAAGCAAGCAGCGATGAGGCTAAGTGCTATGCTAAAGAAGTGATTTGTTAGGAAAAGTTTTATTCAGTGGAATCCCAGAGGGGTTGGCAAAGCTGTAGGCCTGGCAGTTCTGTCCATCTTGAGGCAAACTGCTAGAGCAGTTGGTTACTGAAACATCCTAGACCAGAGAAACACGTGAGTTTGCTAGTAGAATTCCACCAGTCAAGACTCTTTCAGTTGCAAGTGACAGAAACTCAGCTCAAGTTCAGGAATATTCTAACTTTAGGCTCTGCTGGATCCAGATGCTGTTGCCAGGAGTATGTCTCCTTTGTCTCTTGGCTGAGTTTTCTTCAGTGTCAGTGTCATTCTTTGCATACTCTTCCAGCTGGTGGCAATGACCACCAGAAGCCCCAGACTTACCTCCTTTCAGTTTGGCAACCCCAGAGGAAAAAGAGGGTCCCCGTCCCCCAAATATCTACTGTTGTCCAGGGCTGACTCTCATTAGACCAACTTGTGTCATGCCAGCTCTTAACCAATCATTGTGGGCTGGGTGTGGCACCCATTTATTGGCCAGATCTGAGTTTGGGGACCTCCCCTGCGCCTTAGGGGGTGAAATCTGTCTTACCTGAATCATAAAGGCTGAGAACTAGGAAATGGTAGTTCCCCAAAGGGAAATGAGCTGTTTTCAGAAGAATGAATGAATGCTGGGTAGGCACGTCCACCACCAGGCTCCTGATGTTCTTTTCTTGAAGAATTATTATAATTTGAACTGTCCTAAGTTATCAGAGTGGTTCTAGTAAACTTAACCTCAGTACAGAAGGGATTGGAATTTTGATCTTGTGATTTCTTGTTTCCCAAAGATTCTTTAATCCCTAGGCAAGTTTCCCCACTTCCAGCCCAGCAATGAGAGCTTCTTCTCCGGGGGTTTAGGAAGAGGTGCCCCTCCTCCCCCAGCACAGTGGGAGCCTACTTCTCTCATGTTTGTATGACTAAGAGGGGTGAGTCAAATGTTTAGTGCAGTGGTTCTCAAGGTTGTGGTCCCCAGATCAGCAACATCAGCATCACCTGGAAACTTATTAGAAATGCAAATTCTCAGGCCCCATCCCAGGCATACTGAATCAGAAACTCTGGGGGTCAGGCCCAGACATCTGGGCTTCAATAAGTCCTGTGGGTGATTCTGATACAAATTCAAGTTTACAGACCACTGATTTAGGGAACCATCCAATACCGTCTTCTCTAGGAAGACTGAGTCTATCTAGAAGTTTTTGCTTTATATTCTGCCTCCCTAGGATTCTGATACCAAAGGAAAGATTCTTTATTTCTTGATGTCCCTTACTAGAAGTGAAGAGATTTTTTTGTGCTTGGAGTAAGAGCTTTGCAGTGAGCTCCAGCTGAGAATCCCTCAGGAGACTCCTGTTGGCTGCACATCAGGGAATGAATGTTCCTGGAGATGCTGTAGCTGCCAGGCTCATCTTAGACAAACGACCTTTGGGAATCTGTCTAATTTTGTAGGGGGACATTGTTTGACATAGACCTGGCAGAGTTCCGTTGCTGATCAGAAGGTCTACAATCACATATTCCTGTAATTATTTAATTATTCAACATATAACAATACTGGGCTGGGTGCTGGACATACGATTGCCCACAAAACAGACATGCTTCCTGCCCTCATGGAGCTCAAGGTCTAGTGGAGTATAAAGACAGGTAAATAGGCGTTAACAGTAGAGTGTGATTTGATGGGGAAAATACAGGGTGTTTAAGAGTTCACTGCAGGGCACCTAATCCAGACTGGACTGGTCATGGAAGGCTTGTCATAGGAACTTTTGCCTCAACTGGGACCTGAGGGATGAATTGTTATTGTTTGGCAAACAAAAGGAGAAGAGAGTGCCAGGCAGCATATGCAAAGGCTGTAGTTAAGGGAGAACTTGGTGGGTTCAAGGAACTAGAAAAAACTCAGTATGGCTAGACCGTAGAGTTTAAAGGGAAGCAAAGGTGAGGGGTAAAAGGTAGGATGGACCAAATTATGCAAATCATATTAAGGAATTTGGACCTTATCCTAATAGCCATAGTAACCCACTGAAGAGTATTAGGCAGAAGAAGGGAGATGATTGGATTTGTTTCAGAGTGAGTGCTTGAGAATGGATCAGGGAGGAAGTAGGGCAGAATCAAGATCATAGACAGGGAGACAAGTTAGAAGGCTGTTGTGATAATGAAATGAAAGATAGTGGTTCCTTGGCCTAGCATAACAGAAACGGGTTTGGAGAACAGTGGATTAATTTGGGACACCGATGTGTTGTTGAAGTGTGGGCCAAGGGAAAGAGCTTTCAAATGAGGATTCCTAGGTGGCCAACTTGGGTAACAAGTGAATGGAGGTGCCATTTAATGATAAGAAACAGTAAAGGAAGCATGAGTCTCTAGGAGAAAGCCATGAGTTCAATTTTAGACAAGTTGAGTTTGTAAAATGCCCAAGGGGAGATACCCAGTGTGCAGCTGCTGTCCAGGTCTGAGCTCAGACAAGAGGTCTGGGTGATTGTAAATACTTAACAGTTGGGAACACATGAATGACACTAAAGCCAAGGGAGCAGATGAGACCCCCTAGGGAGAGTGAATGGCAAAATAAGAAGGCTTAGAGCCCAGAGGAGCTCTAGGATTATTAAAATAGGCAGAGGTAGAGAAACCTGTGAAAGAGACTAAAGAATGTCCAGGGAAATTGGAGGACAATCAGCATATGGAATGTGCTAGATGTCATGGAGGCCAAGGAAAATAGGTTTCAATGCTTTCTAGAAGTGCATGATTGTAGTATCTCACTTCTGTACCTGGCTGAGACCTGGCCACGTCATCTCTGGGGAAGTGATGCAATGCCACCCCTTCATCTGCAAGGAACCGCAGTTACTATTCCAGTGGGCTCATTCACAGAAACACTTTTCAGGAAACATTGCTTTCCTGTAATTATTTTCTTAGATAAAATGGCACTTGCTGAGTCATAATTTACTTAAGGAGACCCCATCCCACACTTTCTTTCAACTTGCTGTCTCTTTCTCAGTGAAATCAATTAGATTCCTTACATATTTTCCTCTCCTTATCTTATCTCATTCCACTTTCAGGTCACTGTACTTTCCTGTGCCTCTGACCCCCAGTTTGCTTTCAGACAGATGGTCACAGACAGATGTGCACTTTGCAATTGTAAGTTACCCAAATGTTGTGGTGGCAGCAGCACCTCTCCTGGTACCCAACTGTAATAGTACTCTGTGGCCAACTTGAATCTTTAGCCACTGTTGACTTCCCTGACTGAATTATTGTCTGTCTTCTCTTTTTCTTTCTCTCCCTGCAGCTGGACACTCTGGGAGTTATTTTGGCTAGAATTCAATATGCACAGCTGATACGTCCAGCTGCACATTCTTTGGTTCTTTTTGGCTGTACAAAAGCTCTTGATGTTCTTACAATTTATTCAAGTGGAGAGCAGTAGGGATGGTGGCCCACCCAATATTCTTTAAAAGCGTGAAAAATGGTTCTCAATTTCTGTGGCCAATCCTGTCAGTTGAAATGAGTAGGAGGAATACTTCAAAATATATTGAGAGCCCAAATGAATATAGGTACTCTTGACAATTCATATTTTGTTTCTTAAGGATTAAATTTCAAGAAAATGGCTGTGGTATGGTAGGTCTAATGATGCAGCCCACAACATGAAAAAGATGTAGTGTATCTTCAAAAATTTTCATCCTGGGGCTGGCCCTGTGGCCGAGTGGTTAAGTTCGTGTGCTCCGCTTCAGCGGCCCAGGGCTTTGGCAGTTTGGATCCTGGGCACGGACGTAGCACCGCTCTTCAGGCCATGCTGAGGTGACGTCCTACACAACCGGAAGGACCTGGTAGCACAATCAGAAGGACCTACAACTAGAACATACAACTATGTACCAGCAGGGGGGTGGGGTGGGGGCTTTGGGGAGAAGGAGGAAAAAAAAAAAAAAGAAGATTGGCAAAGATGTTAGTTCAGGGTCCAATCTTAAAAAAAAAAAAATTCATCCTGAGCCATGAAGATCAAGACCTAATATGGTTTAGCATGGCAAAAATATGGGAATTCATTCATGGCTTTAGGATTGCCTCCAGGCTGATGATTCCCTAAACCTGCCTTCTCCCCTAAACCGTAATCCAAGGTCTCCAATTATCAATTGGCTCTTTTTACCGAAATGTCTTGCCAGCACTGTCTCAAAGTCGATAGATTCCCCCTGAGCTCATTTTCCTCTTCTCCAAGCATACTTCCGCCTTTGTTTTTTCTGTTTCCATCAGCTCACCCACCTCTCACTCAAGGCCTCTGAGTTTTCTTTGACTCTTCCTTCACCTGATACCTCATCTGCTGCACAAGTCCTGCTGGTCGTGCTACCGAATCACCTCTGTCTGTCTTTTTCTCTCACTGTGGTCAGATCAACCTGGATCCATATATTTTCTGTGTTATGGGACTTTAAACATTTCCTAAGTGCTAAGTGTACTTCCTTCTTTCCATTTCTTCTCCCTTGAGTCCCTCACATAAGGACATGTCAAATTAATCTTCTAAAACACTATATTTCTAAAGCATCCCATGGCTTCCTATTATCTTCAGGATGAGTCCATCACCTCCCGCAAAAGACTTTGAGGCCCTTGCATGACCTCTTCAGCTGCTCTTTGGGATAAGATTACTCCAGCCACTCATTTTTATCTTGCTTCATTATTCCAGCTTGTCAAAATAATTTTGAGTCTCTCTGCCATCAAATGTTTTTGTTATCCAGCTCAGTTTTGTGTCAGTTGCATATACAAGTATATGTTCTTTGCATATGATTTGGTCGTTGATAAATGTCATTAAATATGACAGAATAAGAACATGGGATAAGCCCTAGAGATTTCTGTAGGATTGAATTTGTTTGAACTGGGGGCTAAGATTGCCATTGTTCTTGGAAAATGATCCTTTGCCTGCTGTTGTACCCTCACCTAAACATTCCATGGCTCTATGGGCCATTCCTTTATTCATTCACCAAATATTGGTTGAGCACGCCCTTTCTCAAACAAAATTCTTATCTCTCTGAGTAGGTAAAACTGCTTGGAATCCACTCCTTTCATGAAATACTGAGGCCAGCTTTTATTTGTTTGTTTATTTGTTTACATTTGAGGTATTTGTCAGAGGTACAAGCTGTTGACGGGTGTTGATTTCTGTGGAGAAAACTTGGACACTTGTTTTGACATCTAAGAAATAACTCTCATTTGTCTATATTGTGTTGGTTCCTATTGGTACATAACAAACACTACTCTAAACACAGTGGTGCAAAGCCGTAGCTATTTTATTGTGCTTTTGGGGCAGGAATTTGCAAAGGGCACAGCGGGGATGACTTGTTTGAGTCTCCCCTCCCCCATGTCTGAACCCTCAGCTGAGAAGACTCAAAGTCTGGGGTTGACTCAACAGCTGGGGACTAGAGTCATCTGAGAACTTGTTCACTCGCATATTTGGCACCTGGGGGAGGAGGACTTGAAGACTAGCTCTGCCAACTGGAACATCTTTACATGGCCTCCCTGTGTAGCTCGGCTTCCCCACAGCATGGCAGCCTCAGGGAAGTCAGCCCTCTCACCTGCTGGCTCAGGACTCCAATGATGACTGTCCCTGTGAATGAGATGGAACTGAACTGCATTGTCATCCATGTGCAAGCCCCAGAAGTCATTTTATGGGATACAAGTGAGGCACAAAATCTGCCCAGATTCAAAAGCAGGGTATATAGACCCCACTTGTCACTAGGAAGAATATCAACAAATTTGAAGTTATGCTTTAAATTGCCTCATATGAATTGATGAATCAGCTGTAGCTACTGCCTTTGGAAATATGACCCAGGGGACTGGTATATTGGGAAGTTTACCAGCTCATCCAGTTCAGATAACTCAGGGGAAAAACCTACCTGAAAAAGAAATGTGATAATCACTTGCTTATATTTATCAAAATTCAGCCAGATTTCAGTGTTTTTTTAGGTTTGAACCTTTTTTATAAAAAGAAATCTGGTAAGAATGTATCTTTTTCTCTTCTTTAACAGGCTAGAGTTGATATTTCTTCTAAGACTTAAAAAAGGTGCTTCTGAGAGTTTCAGCATTTAGCAGCTGGTAATAAGTGGGAAATGTCATTACATAAACCCTGGTTTGGGTTAAGAGGCAGGTGGTATTTTTGGAGAAGTTGGTGTCAACGTGAGACTGCGGCCACACTGACCACCTCCAGCCCATCTGCAGAGACATTTCTGTCTCCAGCAAGTAAAGCCCCCTCCTTCTGCCTGCTTTGACTGCCTCCCCGAGTTCCCCTTTTGTTTTTGACCTTGAGTTTCATCTTGATGAGTTTTGACCTTGAGTTTCGGCTTGATGAATTGTCAAGAAGACTGGGCCACTGGATTCTACGTGCAGGAACTTCAGAGGCTGTGGCTGTGGAGGAGGGCAGTTTTCTGCTCTTATAACATCTGTGTTGACGTTCATTAAATAAAGACTCCTTGAGAGCCTTGCATGTTTCAAGCACTGTGCTGGGGAATATAATTACAAAAAATGAGCAACCCCAGACATAGCTTGTAACTTGACTAGCCATGCAGGAGAGGTGTGTGGTGCTTTGAAAGCTTATACTAAGTGAGTTTGACATTGGGAGGTTAGGGAAGGTTCCCCAAGGAAGCAACAATTGAGCTAAGAGCTGAGGCATGAGTGGGAATGAATCAGGAAAGAAGAGAGAGTGGTCCAAGCAGAGAGAACAGCTGGTAGAAGGAGGGGACAGGATGAGTTGAAAGGACTCAGGATGAGAAAAGGCCAGTGTGAGGGGAAGAGACAGAGAGAGGAGGATGGGGTGGAAGGTGTGGCTCTCGAGGAGGGGAAGAGCCAGACTGCACGAAACCTGGAGCCCATGACCATGGTGTATCAGTCTGGGTTCTCCAGAGAAATGAAACCAACAGGAGATAAAGAGATAGATATACACCATTTATATATATATACTAAATATATGTATATATAGTGTTTCTGTATATAAACAGAACCAGTATGGTATATAATGTATATCCTATTATATACATAATATATATCTTATGTATAGTATATATAATTCTATGTATAATATAATCCTATATACAATATAATCCTATATATAATATAGTCATATGAATAGAAATTAAGAGAGATGGCAAGTCTGAAGTCTGTAGGGCAGGCTGGCGGGCAGGCTAGAAACTCAGGCAGGAGTTGATGCTGTAAACTTGAGGCAGAATTTCTTCTCTTCTGAGAAAGAATTTCTTCTTTGCTGGGAAACTTTGGTTTTGCTCTTGAGGCCTTCACCTGATTGGATGAGGCCCACTACATTATCGAGGTAATCGCGTTAAAGTTGACTGTCATGTTAAGTACATCTAAAAGGGTCTTCACAGCAATAGCTAGATTAGTGAGTAATTACTGGGTACATTAACCTAGCCAAGTTGACACATAAAACTAACCATCACACATGGCGAGGAGCTTTGTTTTGATCCTAAGAATAATGGGAGACTCTTGAAGGATTTTAGGAAGAGGTGGAATGACTAAATTTGTATTTCCCAAATGTGCTCTATGCTGTCAGAGAATGTTGGTTCTTGCGATGGTCATAAAGCACATTAGATCATTTGTGGACTCTTCCAGGAGACCACCTCTGTCCTACATGGTGTCCTGCATTGAATTAGTCAGATGCTCCTCCTGGGTGTGCCCCTACCATCTTGAGATTGCCTCTCAGGTAGGACTTAAAATGCTGTATTTTATATTGTGTTGGCTTCTCTCTCTCTCTCTCCAATAAGACTGGATATTCTTTGGAGGCTGGAAGCATGTCTTGTTCGCCAGAGCGTCCTTAGTGCCTAGGACAGTGCCTGGCACGTGGTATGTACCTGTTAAGCATTATGGATGAATGAGCCTGGCTGGGTTTTGTGTTCTCCCCAAAGTGCCTTTATGAGAATCAAGGAATAATAGAGAAAACTAACATTAATGTGAAAATTGTCATGCTCTTATTTCTAGCCTCCTTTCCTTTGCATGATATATAGTTGCTCTTTTACTTACTTTGCATAGATTGCCTATTTTAGAATCTAATAATTTCTTAAATAAACTTTTTATTTTGGAATAAATTTAGATTTACAGAAAAGTTGCAAAGACATCATGGAGAGTTCCCATAGGCCCATCACCCAGTTCTTCAAATGTTAACATCTTACATTACCATGGTACTTTTGTCAGAATGAAGAAACTGACAATGGTACATTACTAGTAACTGAACTCCAGACTTTATTTGCCTTTCATCGTTTTTTTCTAGCAATGTCCCCTTTCTGTTCCAGGATCCAATCCAGGGTACCACATTACATTTAGTCTTCACATCTCCCCAGGCTCCTCTGGTCTGTGACAGATTCTCAGTCTTTCCTTGTTTTTCATGATTTTGACAGTCTTGAGGAGTACTGGCTAGATATCCTCAGAATGTCCCCCAGTCTGGATTTGTCTGATGTTTTCTCATGATTAGACTGAGGTTATAGATTTTTGGAAAGAATATCACAGAGGTGGAGTATCCTTCTTGTAACATCATATGACAGAGTACAGTGTATCCATGTGATATCATTGGGGATATTTACCTTCATCACTTGGTTAAAGTAGCATTTGCCAGGTAGGTTTCTCCACTGTGAAGTTATTATTTTTCTACCTCCCTATTGTTTTCTTTGGGAGTGAGTCACTAAGTTTAGCCCATCCCTGAACAGGGAGGAGAAGGGGGGAAATACTTGACCTCCTGGGATGGAGAGTATCTGCATATATAATGTAGAATTCTTCTGTAAGGAAGATTTGTCTCTTTTTGCCCATCTATTTATTTATTTAATCATTTACTCAGGTCAATTTGGACTCATGTGTATTTATTTTATACTTTCAGTTATACTTCTATAGGATGTCATTTATTTTGTTGCTTAAATTGTTCCAGCTTTGGTCTTTGGGAGCTCTTTCAGGTTGATCCTTGTGTCCCTTTGACATGCCTCCCTCCTTTTATTTTTTTGAGCCCTTCTCTCTTTTCTGGTACTACAAGGTGCTCCAGGTACATCTTCTATTTTCCTTGCCCTAATCATGCAAATAGCCATTTCGCCAAGGAGCTCTTGCTCCTTTTATGGGAAAATGGTATTTAGAAACCAAGATCTTGGTGCCAGGTGTGCTTATTGCTTGCAGAGTCTCATTGCTTCTAGACCCTATCAGCAGACAGAGCTGGGAAAATATGTGTGTATATTAGCCATATAGACACATATTTATAATTATTTCTGTATTTATCCATCTTATACATTAAGCTAAAGACGAGTTTGTACTGGTGTCTCTGACTATAATCCAGAACTACCGGGTTCCTTCTGGCCTTCCTTTCTTGCTTATCTCTAACTGCCTCTCCAACAATAGGAAACTCAGCTCCCACTCTCCATTTAATTATTTGTTCAACCATGATATAAATGTAAAGCAGTTTCAGAATTATTAATCTGTACCCCCATGAGAAACAAATTTAGCAACTAGAATACAGTGTTTACGTATGGTTCCTTTGTTTTTAAAAAGGAAGTGGTATAACATAGTAGTTGAGGACAGTCTCTAAAGCTCAACTGCCTGTGTTCAAATCCTGGCTCCATCACTTATTAGCTGAATAAGCTTGGATGAATTACTATCTTTCCAGTTTCCTCATCTGTAGGATGGGTATTCACTTCATGGGGTGGTTTGAAGATTCAATGAGTTAACGTATGTCAAGTGCTTAGACTATTGTGTGGCACATAGCAAGCATTATCTAAATGTTAGCTATTATTGTTAGGGCAGAAATAAAGTTTATTTTAATTGCTACCAGTATAATGCCAGGTATACGGGGGCACCATATACCTTTAAATGGTAGCATCATCTCTATGAACTATCTTTTTGTAGGACTCTGCAAAGGGATTTTTTTTTAAAGATTTTATGTTTCCTTTTTCTCCCTAAGCCCCCCGGTACGTAGTTGTGTATTTTTAGTTGTGGGTCCTTCTAGTTGTGGCATGTGGGATGCTGCCTCAGCATGGCTTGATGAGCAGTGCCATGTCCGTGCCCAGGATTTGAACTGGCGAAACCTTGGGCCACCCAAGCTGAGCATGCGAACTTAACCACTTGGCCATGGGGCCGGCCCCAAAGGGATTTATATATAACTTTTTTCTATATGTTCTATTCAGCCATTCATGTTGTCTTTCTGTCTGGAGTTCATTTATCATTCATTTCTCCATCAAAATTCAGGTTCATTCAATTCTCCATTTTGTGAATTCAGAAAGCGTAAGATTTAAGTCCAGGATTTTGCGTGTGCATGTGTGTGTGAGGAAGATTGGCCATGAGCTAACATCCATTGCCAATCCTCCTCTACTTTGTATGTGGGATGCCTCCACAGCATGGCTGATGAGTGGATAAAGTCTGTACCTGGGATCTGAACCTGTGAACCCAGGCCACTGAAGTGGAGCGCTTGGAACTTTAACCACTTGGCCACTGGGCGGGCCCCTAAGTCCAGGATTTTTAATGCATTAATCCCCTAGACTTTGGCCTTCTTGAGATCATGGATCATAACCTTATTCTAAGTTTATGTTAGAATGCACTGTCTTCTAGTGCGTTGCTCTGAACAATGAAGAATTGAATCATGGTGATTGAGGAGTCCAGGACACTAAGCATTTGTTAGTTGCTGGTTTCTTATTCTGTAATTGAGCCTGGTTTCTCTGTGGTTGTCACTGCCTGGAAAATCATAGATTTTTGTAAACCTTGAAATAGAGGTTGGGGGCTTCATTCAAAACATTTATGATAATGTTCTACCTATTGGTGTTATTAATATTACACAGACGAACAGCCATGGTTTCTGCCCCGTGGTAGTCAGCACTTCTGGGCAGGATCATGTGTTACTGGCATTTTAATTAGGCTTCAATGAACCCAGCTGCAATTACGTCAGCAGTCTCTCAAACTATTTTTCACATTTGGGGTTTGATAAAATACAATATGTATTTCCCCCACCATTTTCCTTTTATACTTAAAAAAAAAACAAAACCAAAAAACAAAAACAGAAAACCCACGTAAACCAAAACCTCATACACACAAAGGTGCTTTTGAAGGTAAATTAATTCGATAGAGGGCCACTAATTTTTTCATGGCTAGCAATTTTTGAATCATTAAAACATAAAATCGAATCAATGGCTGACACCAAATCCTTTAGGTCATCTTAGCTGTTTTGTAAAATGTCCTGCCCCTTAAAAATAGAGCAAGCAACACTTTATTTGGCAAAAATATCTGAAAGCAGGAATTTCTTGCAAATTCCTAAGATTCAAGTGCCTTCTTTATTTTAATTATCTTAAGGCATTGTAGATTTCAGAATAGGTGTTTGGTATTGCAGCCAAATATAAGGTGAGATGGTCAAATCCATCTTGAAGTGAATGGAAGTCATTCAGCCCGCTGGGGAACAAACCTGCAAAGGGCAGTCACTATGGCTAACTAAAGTCAGCAGCTATACACTTAAGATCAAAGCAGATGACCATATCTATCACCTGGCAGTGACCCATGAGTTCCTTTAATTCTTTTGCTGAGATTTCTCTACTTGCTCACCATCAGAGACTCAGGTCTCAGTTTCCTCAGCAATAACTGCTTTTAGGAATTAACTTCTGTCCCACTCAGACCTGGTTGACTCTTCGGTCAAAAAACTGAATGATTTCTTTGTAGGAGATACACCATCTCTTAGGGTTCCATTTCTTTTCGTGAAGAAAGTGGTCCCCAATACCTTCCTGGGCTTTTTTTCTTCTCAAGTCTGATCCTGACCTATTCTTATGACAGCTGAGGAGGCTGTGAAAGATAGAAGCACTTTTGGTTATTGTAATTTGAGTAAAACAAAGAAGAGAGCAAGAATAGGCAGCATTTAACACCCAAGTCTCCGACTGCCTGGAAAACAGATTGAGCTGAGCAGCCTGTGGTGGGATGTTTAGGTGTGAGAGGCCGCACGACTTGTGCACAGCTGTGCCGCCACAGTGGTTAACCTCCCATGGGGGAATTGGTGTGCGGTGGGCAGCAGTAGTTACCGGGGGAAATGATCTGACCATTTCTGGGGGAATTTGCTGTAAAATAGAGCTAGGTATATAATACTTTTTATTGAGTTGCTCAACACACTTCAGAGAACCAAAAACCTTCCTGCCAAGGAGCAGGTGTCTCCACGTTTCACCAATGGGAAAATAAATTAGATTTGCTTGAGGTCTCACGGTCCCTCAGAGAATGGAGGGCTCTAGAAGAAAGCATGGCGGTTACAACTCAGAGCGTACAAACTTCTAGACTTGCCTTGTTGACTGGGCCATCCTCTTTGTGGCCAGTTATGAACGGGCCAACCTGCCCCCTTAATTCAAGAGGCTGCCAGCAGCAGTAGCCCATCTAGACAGTTGTCTGGAACCTCTTCTTATCATCTGGCCAGATTCCCGACTTTCCCGTGGCTTCAGTGTCTGCCTCTAGCCTTCTTAGAGACACTTCTCTCTCTGTGCTCCATCATGGTTAACAGGTAGTGGCTTCTGCTGTCAGAGGGAGGGAAAGGTGATCTTGGCCCATGTCCCCCTTCATGAAATCGTGTTTTATGGAAAGAGTTCTCCCTTCCAAGGCACATAACTAAATCAGAGGCAAATTGTTATATGAATATTATTTTGAGAGAATGGTCACGTTACAGTATAAATCAGAAGTGATCAATTCATAGAGCCGGGTGCCGGGCTGACAGTTTGTCAGCTCAGGGGAAGAAAGAACAGGCTAGTTCCTTGTCTTCTTGGCCAGAGGTGATTAATCAGGCCCTCCTGGCGAGATCCAGACAGCTGGGCAATATGGGTCATGACAGGGGAGGGGAAACCCAAGCCACAGTGGGAGACGTGAACCTTCAGTCCTAGTCTTCCGGGATCTGCTGCTCATGCCTTCTCTGCTCGAGAGTGTAAGAGGCGAAGGGGCAGGTGGTAAAGTGTGATGGAGCAAGACAGCCTTCAGAGTCAGCAGATCTGAGTTCAAAACCAATGTAAAACGGGAATTACAGACATCTGATTTTCAGGGTTGTGAAGATTAGAAACAACCTACGCACTGCTTGGCACATGATAGTGGTTCGATTAATATCTTCACTAATGACTGAAAGAGCACTGCTAGACCAATGATGACAGAGTGTCACAGACCAGAGTTTAATTAATCCTGTTCTGTGTCCCTAACGTCCATTAAAAAAAATTCTTTAAAATATTTTTCTTCTGCTCCTAAAACTAATGCATGTTCAACGTCAAGTTTGTAAAATTCGTAAAATTAATTCCATGGTTTTTATTTTAGTACATTTCCTTCTTCTGTATGTATACTTAACTAAAATTCATTTTATGATTCAAATGTGGTTTTATATCCTGTTTTGTCACTTACTATTATACTGAGAAAAGGCTCTGAAGGCTCTTATTTTCATGTAACAAGAAATTCCTGAAAATGTTCTCTTCCATGGAACTATGCCTAATGTATATGCTTACCCAAAACAGAAGCAAATTCCTAGAAAAGTGTGAGAATTCTTTGCTAAATGAAATGTTTGGTTTTATAGCCAAAAGGAAGCACAGAACCAAAGAGCATGTGTTTAGTGACTGGTAAGGCCCAGGGAGATGGTGTGTTAACTTGACTGTTCATATGGCACAGCTAAAAGAGTTTGTTTTGTATTATGGAAAATTTCAAACTTATACAAAAATAGAGAGGATAATACACTGAACTGAGGGCTCAGCTCTCCTCCAGCCTCAACGGTTATGAACACATGGCCAACCGTGTTTCACCTCTCCTCCCACTCATTTCACCACCCACTATCCTCCTTGATGAGTTTGACGTAGGTCTCAGATACCATTTAGTTTCCCCTGCTGCACACTTTGGGGCCTGATTCTGTGTTGCTCTCTGGTGTCTGTTTCCCGCTTACTGGTGCTGTGGGAACAAGCCCAGGCTTTAGAATCAGACACTCAGGCGTTCAAATCAAAGCCCCACCATGAATTAGCTGCGACCTGGGAGAAACTGAGGCTCAAGTACCACAGCTGTAAAATGGATCTAATGCTTCCTATTGTAAGAATTAAAGGAGATGACATATGTAAACATCTCCCAGTCCCCCGCAGTTGGTAGGTACTCGACAAATGTCACATCCCACTCCTCACATCCAACCTCCTGTTCCTCTCCTGAGAACTGCTCCCTGGGACTGATCTCCTTGACCTCTGCGCATCAGAGTCCCTAGCACTCAGACCTTGAGTCTCCAACTCCCTCTACCAAGCATTTAAGCTGCTCTAGTCGTGAGCCAAGCTTGACAGAGCAGGAAATTAACAGAACCTCTGCCATTCAGTGAATGAGGTCTAGGATTACACTTATTGCCTCAAATCGAGCGTGTGGGGTCTAATTGAGAACCTGGGATCCTGATGGAGCCTGCACCCTCATCCCTCCCTCACCAGATTGAACTGGTCTAGTTTCTTGAATCACTTATCTCCTTTTCCCATGAGTTTACCTCCATTTTTCCACTGGGTCTCCTACTGTTGGAGGGCCTGGATGCTCATCCTGGCTCCTGGTTGATTAGCTGTTTGATTGAGGCAGAATCACCTTACTGGGCCATGAGCTATTAGAGGGGGGCATTTCCTGAAATCTCCATGGGTTGCAGGGAGGAGGATGTGAATAAAATGGTGAGGGAGTCCAAGGCTGGAAGTTGCTGGCAGGATGAAGTGGAGGAGGGCTGGGGCAGGCTCAGGTTGAAGTGTAGCAACACTGACACTTCCTTTACAGAAGATTAATACTCTGGGGAGGGGCAGGCACTTAGAAGGCCCTAGGGCATGAAGACACTTCAGATGAGGGAGGGGTAAGGGGTTGTGCAATGGGACTGGGTGTGGCTGGCACTTTGGGGAGGGCTGAGGTTGGGCAGGTTGGGCCTTGACAGCCCAAGAGGCTTTGGCAGGGGTGCCTAGCTCTTTTTTTCTCCACCAATCTGGCTCTCTTTCTCGATACGATAATGGGGGAGGACTACACTGTTTGTCCAGCATTGTACTTCCCACTAACTTCAAGCTTAGATGGCTGGGACCCATGTGGTCCAGTCTCAAAGAGCTGCATCTAAAGAAGCATAGCATAGATAGGAATTCTCATCTTTAAGACTCTTGCTAACATATGGGAGTTTTCCAGTACACAGTTCACAGCAATTCTCGTTTTACATTCTTGGCTCTTTTTTCTGGCCCTCCCAAATTTTAGGAAGTCTCTCACTCTCCTATCCCCCCCTCCCCCAACTCTCTATTGCATTTGCTTAGTAGCTGATGTCTTGTTCTGCAATCCTTTCTCCTATCTGCCTCATACCCTCCAGCACGTGCCTCCCAATTCTGCAGCCAGTTTAGTTTTTCTTCTCTGTTTTTCCCTCGAGAACATATTGGTGTGGCTTTTGTCTTCCTCTCCTCAGATAATGGGGAAGGAGGAAGAAGCTACACAAGAAATGCTAGAAGGCTCTATTAGCAGGGGAAGGAAAAGAGACCTTTATTTTCTCCCATCACGCAACTCTCCCTACTGTCTGGCCTCCTACTCACCCCCATCCCTCCTCCCTGAACGTGTCCAAATGAAGTGCTTTGCTCTGCCAGCTGACCTTTCAGAGTCACGACTCCAGTCACTTTCTATCTGGGTCCATCCTGCCCCACTGTTTAAGTTGCTGTGGTCCCAGTGTGGCTTTTTCAAACCAATCTGTGACAAAGATTTATGCCAAACTCTCTGAAAGAATTGGGGGAGCTCTAGGCCCTGCCCTCTGCGAGCCACTTATCTTGAGTTTTGATATATGGGCTTCTGCCCTAGTCTTTGTACCCAAGTCTCTGTCTTTAGAAAGAGGCTGCACTACTGTCGGTCCCTTGTTCTGTCTGTGAGGGATGAGAATCCTGCTGTGGAATCCTAAAGGGGTGACCAAGGCTTGGCTGCCTGCTCTTGTTTTGGTTTTGTTTTGATTTTTATTTACTTTGGACAAATAAAAAAGTATATATTTAAGATGTACAATGTGCTGTTTTGATATATGTATACCTTGTAAAATGATTGCCACAATCAAACGAATTAACATACCCATCACCTTCCATAGTTATCTTTGTGTGTGCATGTGGTGAGAACACTGTAGATCTACTCTCCTAGCAAATTTCAAGTTTACAATATGTTATTATTACCTATAGTCACCATGCTGTACATTAGGTATCCAGGACTTATTTATTTAAGGTCCTAGGTTGAGCTTTAAGCACTTTGTAAGACATGGCTGTAGTAACTTTTCTATCAGATTCCAGATAGCCATGTTGGGTTAATAGCCATTGGGTTTAGAGGCTGGCCCGGTGGCGCAGTGGTTAAGTTCGCACGTTCCACTTCTCAGCGGCCCAGGGTTTACCAGTTCAGATACCAGGTGTGGACATGGCACCACTTGGCAAAAGCCATGCTGTGGTAGGTGTCCTATGTATAAAGTGGAGGAAGACGGGCACGGATGTTAGCTCAGGGCCAGTCTTCCTCAGCAAAAAGAGGGGGATTGGCAGTAGTTAACTCAGGGCTAATCTTCCTCAAAAAAAACAAAAAGCCATTGGGTTTATTCCTTTACCTCATGTAATCCCAGTAACTGTGGTGGTATTTGGAGGTGAAACAGACCTGTGACATGAACACCTCTGCTGTGAATGTTTTAGGGGAAGAAATTCTAAGAATTTTGTAACTTAAAGCAAACCACAGTGTTAAATATGGGTATTGGCTTTATTCTGCACTTTGATTCTTAGCATTAGTTACTCAACTTCCATTTAACTGAAAGTTTGTACCCTTTGATCAATATGGATCAATATCTTCCCTTTTCCCCCAGCCACTGGTAACCACCAGTCTACTCTCTTATATGAGGTCAATATGTTTTTGTAGATTTCACATAGAAGTAAGATCATGTGATATTCGTCTTTTCTGTGTCTGACTTATTTCATTTAGCATACTGTCCTCCAAATTCATCCATGTTGTCACAAATGGCAGGATCTCCTTTTTTTAAAACTGAGTATGCATACATATATATACACATATTTATGTCTGTGTAATCACATATTCTCTACCCATTCATCTGACAGACACTTAGACTGTTTCATAGCTTAGCCATTGTAAATAATGTTGCAATGCACATGGGAGTACAGCTATCTCTTTGAGATAGCGATTTTACTTCCTTTGGATATATACCCAGAAGTGGGATTGCCAGACTACGTGGCTGCCTGCTTCTTTGAGGCTGCTCACGGCCTGGATTTGTGAGGCTCTTGGATTGCTTGTTGCTGAGCTCCTTCCAGCTGGGATATCCCTGCCCTTTCCTGTTGTGCTTCTTATGCTGACAGCTGGGCCTGCACTTGGCTTCTGGGTCTGCCTGTTGGGATGAAGGGCATCCGAGGCCCTTCAGCTGCATCTGCCCCTGCCCCTCAGTGCTTGCCCACTGTTGTGCTCGCTTCCCCTTGGTTTCCTTCCTGCTCCAGACACAAGGCCATTCTCATTTGCACTGCTGTTTTATTACTGTTGTTATAGCTACCATTTCTATGGTGCCTATTTTGTGCCAGGTAGTTCCCTCATCCTATTTCGTTTATTCTTCACAAAAATCCTAAAGGGGTGGGTCTTGTAAACATTTTACAGATAAAGAAACTAAGGCTCAGAGAAATTTAATAACTTCCCCAGTGCGCATCCCTAAGTAATGGCAGAGCTGGGATTCCAGCTAGAAAAAATAAGAAATGCCTAGGAAAGTGAAAAAACAAAATAGAGATTTTTGGATCTTACCAAAAGAGATTCTAATTTGTAGACTTTGTGTGGGGACCAGGAGATGTATATTTTTAACAATTACGTAGCTTGTAAATCAATTGGTCCATGGACTATCCTTTGGGAACTATGCAGTATACCATTCTTTACTGAGATAAAGCTAATTACAGCCTTTGTGGGTCTTATTTCTCTTATTACATGGTGTAGCTCATGTAAGAATGCCTCGTTAGACATGTTTTGATTCCGTCTTCAGAGACACCCATGAGGCATGTCTGTGCAGTCAGACCCTTTTGGAAGTTGCAGGCTCAGAAACCACACTCTCAAAGTTTGGAGACCAGGTGACAAAACCTGTCCTGTGAAACAGAAGCTGGAAAGGAACAACAGAAAATGAAGGAGCTTGCCTTAAGAGATGGTTTGTTAAAATGTTGTGGATGGTCCTAGGATGTTGTAAGCAGAAGCCTGGAGGTAGCATGTTAAGAAAGCTGTGAACTGCTCAGCTGCATTTCAATTTGAGTAATTGTTGGGCTGCAATAACAGAAGGGCGTGTTATGTATAGGGCCCAGAAGAAGGCAAGCCAACGAATAAGAAATGTACCCAGCTGTATTTAGATAAGAATGTGTTCTATTTCAGGGCAACCAGCCTCAGTTCTTGGTATGGAAAGCTCCCTTGGAGGAGAGGAGCACTCTAAGAATATTTCGAGGAGGAGCTAGCCCTTAAAGAGGACCAGCTGCTTTTGATATAAAGTGGAGCTGGCTAAGAAGTTGATCCATATGTGGGTCTACGGGCTGGCTAACCCAACCAGGAAAGGGAAACCTCTGCAGATGGGTGCAGTCAGTTCTCAAACCAAGCCAGCTCGTTAGTTCATGTGTGTTCTGCTTGATCAATTGCTCTTGCATGGGTTTAGATGGCAGGAGCCCGTGGCCGAGGGCGTGATCCTCCTTGGCTTGACTGACCAGCTGAGTTTCTGAAGACGAAACTCTGAACCCACAGTGGCTCCATCAAGTGCTGATGCCTGTGAGATTCAATTTGAAACTACCAGCCGGACTTTCTTAGCTGAAGAAAGAAAAAAAAAAATCATTTGTCAAGGCTTACAGTGCTGAGGGCTGGGCAAGAGCCCCCCAGACATCTATTGCCAGGTGGCCTTATTCTAAGGAATAATTGTCTAAGTTAGTGTCTGTTAGTATCTAAGGATACTAAAAAGAATAAAGACTTAATTTTTCTCCTAAGGAGTAGATATTTGAAAAACGCTGCTTTTCACACTAACCAAATATACAACTTGGTAAAAATATATATTTGAATTAAAAAAATGGATAACTTTGTGTATCCCGGATAGGTGGGTAGATAATTTGAATTATAGCATGAAGAGGTGTAGGCAAAGGGGAAGTGAACAGCTGCCCAGTGAGTCATTGGCCGAAGTGGGATTAGAATGCCCTTGTTTCTGACTTCTCATCCTGTGCTCAGTTCAATTAAATCTCAGTTATTCCAGTTGGAGTCATTGCTCTGTCCATATTTTCCCTCCATTTTGTTCCTCAAGACACTGTGTTTTTACTGCCTTGGATTTTGGTTGTCTCAGGAATTCCTTTGTGTCAGAGATCTTGGTATTTTACTTTGCATACGGTAAAGAAGAGCTTGTATGACATGCTTGTTATGATCACAGAGAGATAAAGAAAGAGCTAAGAGATCTTAGCTGGGGCAGCTCTCAGTAATGAACAGACTGAACAATCTTCCCCCACCCGCTCGCCAAAAAGATGTTCAGGGGCTTTGCTGAGGTTGAGTCTCTACAGAACGGCAGGTGATCCGTGTCTGCAGAAAACCCAGCAATGGTACAATTTAGCTGTTGGTGAAGCTCGTGAGGGAAGATTGTGGTGAGTGCATGAAAGATGGTGCAACTGGAGCCCGGGCTGGGGACAGAAAGGACATCTTATGCATGAGTGTTGAGGACACAAATTAAACCAAAAAAAAAAAAAACCCAAAAAACCAACCCATACAAGTCAAAAAACCCTGTAGTTCCTTTATATAAATTCTTTAACAAATAAATGTAAATTACTCATAATTAATATAGCAATTATTTTACAGTACTTGTGTACAGTTCTGTGTCCTTAAAAGTAATGGATCAAATCCTTTACCCTTCCCTTCTATGATGGGAGCAAGGCAGTGGACACGCCTTGTAAGCACAGACCTCCCTCCCAGCCCTGCTTCTTGTGTCCATTGCCACAGCACCTACCCCTGGGGCCTGCCCACACACTTGCTGATGGCCCTTCAGGAAAAGGGTCAGCAGAACCAGAGTGCACTCTTGCTCCACTCTCTCCAAGTGTCCAGCTTGTGATGTTACCCATACCCAGTTGATGACGTTTTCCAGCTTAGAATACAAATAGAAATGCGATGCCAAACATAAGCTCGTCATCCTTGAATTTATCCCAAAACCTAGAATTCTCTGGCCAAAACAGATAATATTTACTGGAAAAGAAGTGAATTCTGGCATGTCAGGGATTGCTTTGATGTTTCTCCTTCTAAGAGAAGGACATCCTTTTATATATTACCATAGCTTATACTGAGTACTTGCAGTTTTTGAAAACAAGCCTACAAAAGGCTTTTGCTATTAAGAAGTTACATGTGCCATGAAGTTGAAAGGTTGCCTGTCTGGCCTGAAAACATTTTGTCTGTGCAAATACTAGGGGAGGCAGGAGAGGTGGTCAGAGAGGAATAAACACAGCTGGTTTCAATATTAGAAGCAAAGATAGGCATTTTGCTCTTTGTTGTGGTACCTGCTTTGGGAATCAGATGCAACACATGGACATCCGTAAGTATAGGGGCGTGAGTGGGTCCAGGACACAGGCTGGGAAGATAGGCAGGCTGGGGGCTCTGCTTCCCTTCACCACGATGCTGTGGTAACATCATCTTCCCCCAGCCCCTCGTGTCAGCACTCTTGGTTTTCACTAATTGTGAAAGTTCCTCTTTTTGCAGAAGGATCTACGTCTTCCTTGCCTCGTAAAAATCATCCCGAATTTAAGCTGCAACCATAAAAAACCCCCAGCAAACAAGAAGCAGCTTCTCTGATCTAAGTTATGGGAAAGTGGACTTTTATTTTCTATTTAAAGAAATATTAGTCTTTGTAATATATTAGTTATTCCAGTAAAAAAAAAAATAAAGTTTGGTATGGACTTGATTTCATAAAAGAAGGCAGTCCTTAAAATGCTCATCCATTTCTGCTCAGAAGCATCACTTTCAGTTTTTATGAAAAGTAAAAACAAATTTGGAATTGGCCATGAAGTCACTGGTCATTTTTAATTCAGTGATTTCCGCATAAAGTTTAAGGAAAAAGGAAAAAGAATTTTTTTTTAACTGGAAGAGGCTCACTAAATTAACCAGATAGTGAGAATTTGGTGTTGAGAGTCAAGTACAGTAAATTTAAGCAGAAATTTACCATGCCTATTACAGGAAAATCTCTCCATTTTTAGTATTCCTTTGGTAATCTCATTCCTATTGTATTTTTCCACTAGACTCTTTTCTAATTAAAAAATATATCTAGGGTGCCTGGGTGCTGAGGCTCTGCCCAATTTTGGAAGAAATGATTCTCTGATATATATATTCAGCATCGACTTCTCACCTGTATTTTAAACTTGAACGAGCAATAGAAACCTAAAATTTAAGATAGGCCAATCTCAACTCATCATCCAACACACACTCCTCAAAACTACTACCCGTGGGTTCCTTTTCCAGACCTGAGAACCTGGGAGTCATTCTGGATGCAGTTCTTCTTCCTTGTTCTTTAAATCCCATCGTGATTCAACCTCATAAACGTGGCTCTAACTTTTCTCGTTTTCTCCATTTCCCCCGGTCACTGCCCTAGTGCAAACCCCTGTTACTTTACCCTGGACTTGGGTAAGAACCTTTCATTTGACCTCCCTGCTTTCAGTCCAGCCTTCCTCCAGTCTATCCTCTCCTCCTCGGCTGGAGTAAACGTTCTAAGACCCATCTCAGATAAAGGGACTTTGTTGTCCCCAACTTTCTGGAATGGAGTTGAAATTCTTTAGCCTGGTGTGCAACGGTCCCCATGACCTGGTTTCCTGTCCCTATTTTCAGCACCTGTTGCCTTCTGTGTTCCGTACTATTTCACATGCCTGCACCTTTTCACTGATTGTTCCATCTGCTTAGAATTTTATTTTCTCATTTTTCCTTGATGAGTTTCTTTTTATTCTTTAAGATCTGGTTCATGTCACCAATGCCCGGGCAACCTCTCCCCCAACCCCACCCATACTGCTCCCACCCAGGTCAAGATAATCATTCTCCTTTCTGCCACCTCTGCACTTTGTGGTCTCTTCACATCATGTTATGATGAGTTTTGTAACTTTTATTTTTGTACATGTTTCCTCGTCTATCTGTTGTACTAGACTATAAGCAGCTTGAGGTCGAGCTTTGTTTAACTCTATTTCCATCCCCCGCACTTGTCACAGCACCTGCTACACAGTAGCTAAGTAGTCAGGGTGCTTATTGAGCGATAAACCAATGAATGCTATGGCTTCCTAGGCATCAACAGGGAGCTTAAAGCTTTCCCTACCGTCGTGTTCTCCCCAACCCAAACGTGGAAAGCACAGGGAATGAACCTGTTCTTTGCTTCTCACTCTTGGCGTGCAATGCCCTTTATGACTGAGTCTTCCCCTTGGTGCTTCCCTTAAAGTTCACCTTAAACCGTATAAAGCCCAGGGTGGGGTGGTGGGGAGAGTGGGCATGAGGCTGTAGGCACGTTTGTCTCTTCTCACGACTGCTGTGTTTACTTCTTGTGTTTTGAGCCTTTCAAGTGGTCCCCAAGTATCTTGGAGCTTTGCCACAAGAGCCACTAACACAGAGGAGTCACCTGTTCTGGATTCTTCAGTCATCTCCTCACCCTGTGCCAGAGAGACTGTGTGTTGTCGAGAAACCTACAAGGCCTAATTTCCCCAAATTTGTAGCATCAACATCCACTCTGAGGGGATGATATACAGAAATTCAAATGAATGTGATGGAGAAATTAGAAGTGACATTCATGCCACAGTAGAATAGTTTTCAAGGATTCACTGTCTTCTCTACATATCGTCCTCTCCTAGGTATTGACACTGTGATGCCCTATAAAGACCAGTTTGCCTGCATCTGTTCAGTAGACATGCCACAAACAGCCACTGTTGTTATGTGGAGTTTTTGCACCAAGAAGGATTTTTCATCTTATAGGAGCTGAGTTTTACAGGTTCAAATGGAAAACCTATTCTTTTGGGGGTACATTTATTTGTTCCAACATTTATTTGTGATGGAGAATCAGGATCTTCAAGGACTTTGTGTGTGTGTGTGTGTGTGTGTGTGTGTGTGTGTGTGTGTGTGTGTGTAATGGTGACCCACCAAAAGGCCCACTCTCAGAAAGGTATATGCATGGGTTTCCTCAATCCTCATCCTCATCCCCCTCTCTCCTCAGATTAGCTTGGAACAAGTGGCTAGTTACCCAGACAATTCACTGGCACATTCAGGCCACTGGTCCCCAGCTGACCTGGATGAGAGAAGGTGGCTGAGTTAGTTCCACGTCAGTGTGTAGCCCAGGAAGAGCTGCCACTGAGCAAAGGCGGGTGCCCACACCACAACCAGATTTAAGCCTCAAGGCCCACTACCACCAAGCCTTAAACAAGGGAACCAATGACCACAGGCTCTGCATGGTTAGGGTAAAGACTGGAAGAAAACAAGGATAGACTAATCAGTTTCCTCTGAGAATATGAACTCGGTCCTTTCTGAAAGCTTTTCGAGAACTATGATTGAAATTTTGGACAGCCTGCAGTGGAAGTCACATTTGACCACCTCCAGACTCGAGGCTGTTATTTTTGTGAAAGTCTATTTTAACCAAAGGAAATCCTGTTTCCCCAGCAGCACTGGCAACAGCCCTGAGATGCACAGCCGTCTCAGGAGTGTTGTGAGGATACGGGCTCTCTTTAATCTCAGAATAAAAATATTTGATGTTTACAAGGTGTATTAGTGTAATTGGAATGTGTCTGCCTGTCTGCCGGCCTTCCTTCCACGGGGGGACCTCGTAATTAAAGAGCATCGTGTTCATGTGGCGGCCTGTTTATCCTTTCATAGCTTCTCATGAGCAGTTACGGGCAAGACCGTTACGCTGGGCTCTTAGAGAGCTCATCCACGCAGAGACAGCTGCAGTCAGAACAAAGGGCAGGCTGCCCTCGGCTTGAAATTCTCCTGAGGGCTGTGGGGCAAAGTGGGAGATGAGACAAGGACAGCTCAATGTATTAGGGAGGCCTGGCTTCCCAGAGAAACTACCCATGCCTGCTGCAGAAGTCTACCTTTATAAGACACACAGGAAGGCCAAAAAGTGATTTCCATTTTCTTTAAGGAAAAGAAATATCTACCCAATCTCTTTGTATTTGACGTTGGGTATTAAAATTGTATTCCTAATGCCTCAGGACTTTACGAGTCAGAGCCTCCGACAGTCATGTGAGCATTAAGAGCTCACACTTCCTCAGCTTGGTGCAACATTAATTCCCATTCTCTTCTGTAACCTCAGAACCTCCAACAGTGCCTGGCAAATAGTTGGTGCTCAATAAATATGTTTCAAATAAATGAATGAATCTCCCTGCAGAGTT
Source organism: Equus przewalskii (assembly GCF_037783145.1). Taxonomy (NCBI): domain Eukaryota; kingdom Metazoa; phylum Chordata; class Mammalia; order Perissodactyla; family Equidae; genus Equus; species Equus przewalskii. The sequence continues at coordinate 55,721,725 of NC_091839.1, read as the reverse complement.
CCTGTCCTCCCCGACCAGTCTGGAAGTCCCCAACAGGGTGTCTGACATGTGCTCAAGGCCGTCTGTCAACCACAGTCCCCTTGTGACCTCTGGCTCTTCTGATTCCCCTGGCTCCTTTTGTTGCCTGAGGGTGCCCGGTGGCTGCAGCTGCTGACGACCTCCCTGAGGATGTCTGAGCTGCATCAGCAGGCTCGCTTCCCTCTGCCTCTCACAATGCCCCCCGCCCCGGAGCTGTACTGCCCGCAGTGTCACTGGGTTTCTCAACTTTTTCACCTCTGCCTCTGACTACCGTCCTCATGGGAGTCCAAACCATCTATGGAGCAGAGAAATGTCTTCAAACCTCCTTTCTCTCCCACTCAAGATTTAAGGATCCTTGCCACAAAAATCTCTCTTTCTTGAACCCGAAACTAAAAATGTCCTTATCTCAGTGTTTTTCAGCCCTGGTTAGATAAAAATGTCTACACTGGCCCCTCATGCAGGTATTTGATTTGGTGGGTCTGCAGTGGAGTCTGGGTATTTGTATTTCTCCAAGGCATATAGGTGATTCTGAGGTACACACATTTTGTGGAGGACACTGCCTTAGGTTATCAACTCATATAAGTGGATGCCCAGAGAGGTCATCCGTTTGGGCTCAGTGACGACTCTGCTAGAAAATGACATCCTTAGGGAGGCAAGGATAATGTCTTTTAATTTTTTTGAGCAGCATCAGATTTGGATAAAGATAGAATTCTTTTTCATTTGTCATGCTAACCGAAGGGTGGAAATCGTCATGGAAGTACTGAGCCCCGTCACTGGAAGCATCAGGAGAGGATGATCTGGATGCTGCAGAAGGGATGTCTACCTATGGTTAGACTGACTCTAAGATGCTCTGATCCAATTCATTGATATCACACACATGTACTGAACCCCTAATGTGTGCTTGGGGGTTGCAGAGAATAATGGTGCGTGCTTCCCACCCTCAGAGAGTATTGAGTCTAGGAGGGCGGATCTGTGGTTGGGTCTCCATGGATTCGTTCATTCACTTTGCCAGGCACTGGCTAACTCTTTACTGAGTTCTTAGTACCAGGCACTGTGCTAAGCCCTAGACTCTGATGATGAAGGAAACAAAGCCCCTGCCCTCACACAGCTTACATTCTGGTGAAGGAGATGACAGTGAACACACAAACATATCACACTTGAAAACAACTATCAGGAAGGGTAGAGAATGTGAATGTCTTACGAGAGTTCTAGATTTCTCTGAGGCGTCAGAGAAAAAACAATAGCTATATAGACAGGTTAAGCCTTTAAGGCAAAAGTAGTAAAATTCAAATTCTGAATAAAATGCTTAGCTCATCTAAAGGCATTTAAAAAATAGATCTCATTTTTTTAGAGGGGTTTTTGGTTCACAGCAAAATTGCGCTGCAGGTAGTGATTTCCACTCTACTCCCTGCCCTCACACACACACAGCCTCCTCCATTTTCAACATTCCCCTCTAGTGGCATTTTTATGCAGAAAGAAGCAAGTTCTAGAGAGCTAAGGTAATCAGCTTGGCTGTGTTTGTGTCCCTGCTCCTGGGAGCGTTAACATGGTTCTATGTAGAAGTGAGTCCACTGGAGAGCTGGGGGCGGAGCAGCTGTCTTCATCTTTTGTATCACTTCAGCCCTGAGATCAGATCTTTACGCATGGAACTAAAATGAAGTGAAAGAACTTGTCGGCTGATCTATACCCTACACCTACTAAGACTCGGAGGAACAAGCTGCTTGACAGTTAGACAGCATTTTCTATTTGAAAGTTGTTTTTAACAACCACAAATCTGACGTATGTCAAAGGAACAATTTTGTGATTCATTTGGGTAACACTGTCTTTCCTGGAATGAAAGGATTAATTTTCATACAGAAATTGAAAAAGAAGTGCGCCCTTATTTTGAACTTATAGTTGACACAGCTTTGTAAACAAGAACAGTTCCAAGTCACAGAGATGTTTTCCCACCCCGCTGTCTATGAGGGGAATAGCGCAGGAAATAAACAGTCTTAAGGACTGGCCAAACAAAGTCTTTCCTTGGCAGGGCAACTCTCCTCTGCCCCCAGACACCCTCTAACCTTTGCTCACACATAGAATGCACTTGCATTGACTGTGCCTGTCCAGCACACACGGTCTTTATTGATCAATGCTTTCAAGCTTTGTTTAAAGCTTTATTCCTTTATTTCACACTACATATCAGGCTTGTAGCAAATATCTGTTGAATTAACAAGAAGGCAGAATATATACCTGTCACTCTAGATTGTAAATCTTTGGGAGCAAGAATCTCTCTCTGCAAATTAATTTTTTTTAGGTACTCATTGCCCCCCGTCATGTAGCACAAACTTCAACATGTGGCATTTTTATTTCTTAATAAATATTAATTTATTGTTTTGAGCAAGTGGTTCGTTGATATCTGAATGTTCAGTACTAATTTTCTTTTCTTTTTTTTTTTCTAAAGGTTGGCGCCTGAGCTAACATCTGTTGTCAATCTTTGTTTTTTTTCTCTTCTTCTTCTTCTCCCCAAAGCCCCCCACTACATAGTTGTATATTCTAGTTGTGGGTCCTTCTAGTTCTGCTGTGTGGGACACCGCCTCAGTATGGCTTGATGAGTGGTGCCATGTCCGCACCCAGGATCTGAACTGGTGAAACCCTGGTCACCGAAGCAGACTGCGGGAACTTAACCACTTGGCCACGGGGCAGCCCCAGCTCTAATTTTCTGATTAGTCGGAAAACTCTATGAGAACTTAGATTTATAGATGGTATTGGGCATAAGTGAAATGTTAAAGAAACAAAAAAGGTCCCAAATATAAGGAATTGTGAATCCCTGTGATTCTGTTCTTGTTTATGCTGGGTTTTTGTTTTTTTTCCTTTACCTTCCCCCACCCCGCAGGAGGCGTGATTACCATTTTTTATTACTGCGAGGTTTAGGACATTGCCAAGATAGGAAAGTAAACTTTTAGCTTAAGAACATACTTTGAAGCACATTCAGTTATTTTAAGATTTACTTGCTGCTTTTTCCTTCAAATAGAGTTCTGGATTTTCTGACACTTCCCTTTAGAAGTGAGGTTTCTTTGAATAATCGGGGACTTAAGAAAAGTTACAACACCACTTTCTTCAGTCCATCCGCAGGACTGTCTTTGCACGCAAACACCCATTGACGTCAGCAGAACTTGAGTGAAGTTCTTTTTTTCTCTCCCTATCACTGGGAACTGGGGAGCGGAGGTGGTGCGGTGAGGTGCATGGGACTGTGTCTGGGTGCTAAGGATGAGTTCACTCTGACGAAATTTGGCACATTACAGTTTTCTAATAAAATTGAGTCTTGTGCTGCTTTCCCATAGGACAAGGAAAAAATATACTCAGAATGACATTTATTCCAGGAACTTTGAAAATTCTTCCAATATGTTTGATAGACGGACAGCTGTTTTATGGTTTATGACAACTGGCCAGCGTTACAGGATGTGGCATTTGATTTTGGAAAAGCGTTAACTCTGAGCTGAGTTTATTAGACTTTCTGGGTCTGGACAGCAAGGGGGCTTTCTTCTCACAGCTAATGCTTCAACATAGAAGATGGCGTGTTCATTAGCATATGCATCTTAAATTGATGCCTGACTAGTTTCAGAAAAATCTATGGCCCCAAACATTTCTGAGATACAAAATAATTCATTATTTTTATTCAACGTTTCCCAATCTTCCACCTTTGCTCTTCATGACTTCAACGTACTTCTAAAACTTTCTATCCTACCATACTTGAACAAATAATCACCTTTCTTTAGTCACTGTATCTAGAATTATTCTGTTTAATTAGCAAATTTTTCTTGTGTACCTATGTCCCTAACTCTATATGAATATATTAGAAAAATTTTAAAATCTAGTTGGGGAGATAAGACATACACACAAAGCATTTATGAGAACAAACACTCCTTAAGGCAGCTTAAAATCTGTTGAATTACAGTTTATAGAAGAGAAGGGTGGTGGTTTTCTGTAGAAGTAGAAGAAAATTTGATGGAAGAGATGGGACTTTTAGTGGATTTTGAAGATTTAGCATAAGATGTACAAATTATCAAAAAGACAACAGAGGTTGGGAAATTTTAAAATTGATTTTGGGCTTTTTGGGGTCGACCATGGAGTCATGTGTAGACAGTTTCAAGTTGAGCTATGTCTTCTTAGAGGTCACCATGTGCCTGTGAATTCTTATTAGACTGTGTTCCTTTTATTTATAGCTCTCATTTGATTGTGCTCATAAGGTTGTTACTAATACTGATAAGATCTGTGGGTACAGAAACACTGAAAAGAAGCTTTCCTAAATTGTTTTAGTTCTTTAGCTAATTTGAAGGGGAAACTGAACAAAAAAAGGGTAACCAAATACTGTGAAAACCCCAAATTTCTTAACCTTAGGCCAGGTGTCCATTGCAAATCTTGTTAATTCTAATCATTTTCAGCTTCATTTAAATTAAGTAACATGAAGACTTTTCTTATCCTCATTCATTCACTGAAAGTGGAGTTTGACGTAGTTGACCAACCAACTTGTGATATTTATTGGGTACTTGCACGCTCAGAATTCTCTTGTATCTATCATTTAAATTCTGCCTTGTAGAGCTTAAAATTTCAGCAGCAAAAAGTACCAGGCTGAATGTATTAAAGTGTAGGTTAGTCATGTGATGTTGTATGGGTGTGTTAGCAGCAGAAGTTTAGGAAAGAAAGAAGTAAAAGATACCTTAGGTAATCAGAGATTTAGATGGTCAGTGAGAAGGGAAGGCCTCACAGGTCATATGATGAGTGGAGGGGAAACCCTAAGGCAGAAGAGTGGGATACTGAAGTAGTGAAGGGGTTACAACTGATAAAGTTTGTCCAAACAATTTTTACTTTCCTTGTTGTTTGAATGTTCAACAAGGAGAGTCCTGAAATACTTTAATCTAACATTGTTTGGCAAACAAAGTGTCTTCTCTCTCTCTCTCTCTTGAACATACACACACACACACATCACACACAAACATACATAAATATCTATATAAAGTTCTCATTCATTCCCTTAATTATCTTTGCAGTTGGTAATAAGGGATACATACCTTTAATATAATTGGTAGAAAACTTTTGTGATAGTTACAGTCTTAATTTTTAAAGATCTAAACTGTGAGGTTTTACTGGTAAATAATCAGATTTATCATGATTATTTTAAAAAAAAAAATCTTAGTAAGTATTCTAAATACATGAGTCCCAAGGTTAAATGTTTCATAAAGTTTTCAAGAAAAGTCACAAGGATCGAGACTTTTTCCCTTCAATAGGCTGTTTGGAAGTAAAAGTTAAAAAACTAAGTATGAGAAATGCAGAAGTTATAAAGGGAACTTGAGAATTTATTTTTAGTCTATTAACCAGACACACTTTTCTTGGCCAGAACGAGACCCACTGAAATCGTGATCATCCAGAGAAACTACGATCAGATCTAAATTATTGTTTCTAAATAATAAGGTAAAATATTTGCAGATTTATCTTCATGGATAAAAGGCACCCATTTCTCTTAAAAAAATGTTAAGAGAACTGTGCTTCTTGAGCGTTGATATGCATATGGCTCACTTGGCTGAGAATGCAGATTCTGATTTGGCAGGCTGGGGTGGGATCTGGATTCCTCATTTCTAAGAAGCTCCCAGGTGCTGCGGCTGCTGGAACAGGAGCCACACTGAGAATAGGGAAGCTCATTCTAGAGAACCTACTTACGAGCTCACTGGCATCCATTTTATTATTTTCATTTAAAAAATAAGTGCAGTGTCAGGATGGGGAGGAGCTTTTACACGTTAAGCGTGGGCCAGTAGTGTTGACCATTCGTTAGGTTACTAGGCCTCAGAGAGCTGCAGGGAGGCAGGGGCTGGACCACTTCTGTTCTCAACTGTATCTCGACTGTGGCTGGCACAGAATAGATGCTCAGTAAATGTTTGCTGAGTAAATGCATCAATTTAACGTTGACCTGGGAATGCCTGGAAGGTGTATGCTTTTCCTCGTTACACCAGCAGAACCTGCAAATCACACAAGTCTTCCAGCCTAAAAAGAAGGTTACCTCAGCCTTAAGAATTTATTGTAAGACAAGCAACTCAATCTAGGTATTATGCAATACACAGCACAACAAAACCACTAAGAATGTGGAAGCTCAGGAGGAAAGAAAGAGTCACGTTAAACCCTACCTTCCCGAAGTCCTTTAACACAAAGTTCTTGCCGTGTATTTAAGGCCTCCCAACCACCTTCGTCTCTCTTCCTCCTTTGCATCCTGGACTCACGCTTCCTCTCTCTCTCCTCACTCCAGCGCCTGAGCTTTTCTCCAGGGCCCAGCAGCCGCCTTGCTGTTCTCTTCACCTTTTCTCCTGCTTGCCTTGTCTGTGTGCCCTGAGTTCTCCCCTGGGGCTTTCTGACCAAGATAGATGTATCTTGTCATTTTTCAAAGCAGGATGCAGCTTTCTTCCTGACTGCCCTCTTAGTATTATCTTAGCATTCAAAATATTACCTACTTAGCCATTCTTATACCTTAGCATTACTTTAGTACTCCAGCATTACTGGAGTACCTATAGTACTCCACCTTGAGAATCACTTCTATTGCATACCTTTCCTGTTTTTTCCCCCCTCTCATTAGCTCATGACAACAAACTACTACTTTCCACCAAAGTGACTGTAAACTAGAAACAGAGACAGCACTGGCATTGCAGAGTAATGCTGGATTTTACTGAGGTCATGAAGTTAATCCAAAATACGTTTGTATTATTTTTTACAATCATGATTGAAGTGGAAGCTCAAAATCAAAAAATTCTTGTAGAGCACTTGAGGACCCTTAAGAATGCTTCTTCAGACCTGTGCGGATGTTTAAAGCCCAAGTGGAGAACTTCTCCAGGCTTCAGGGCACCACTTCTGGGCAAAAGGAGACTCCTGGCTTTGTTTGGTCTAGTCCATTTTACCAGAAGAAAACAGTAGGCTTCAGGGCAAGGGCTTATAAACAGTGGCGTGTGTGTGTTTGTTTCTTGCTGCTTTTCCCTAGTACACTTCCTTTTTGAACCTCTTGGCAGGTTCAGAATTAGGTTAGCGGTCCCAGTCGTAGGGCTGGCTCAGTCTGCAAAACTACCACTTAGGATAAGAGCTGCAGCCTTCCACAGAAGACAGGTGAGTTCCACAAGTGGTTGAAAACGATCTCCAAGTTCTTTTGCTCAATTTACTAAGAGCAAACAGGAATCAGTTTTGGTCATGCCTGAGATGTTTCTGAGCTAACTTACTAAAGTATAGGGCCTAAGTTTTAACACTGTCTTCCTCTTACCTCTGCCCAATAACTTTCTCAGCAAATCAACCCATCCTGTCAAATCTGACTACCCTGAACTCAAACCCAGTTGGGAATCTTTACCCCTCTGTGTTGCCTCACTTGTGACATCCTATTAACACTAATCATCTAATCATTCTGGTCTTCTATTCAATTTTCCCTTTGCTTCCTTGCCAGGAGGCTCTATTCTTTAGATTGACCAACATCTAATTTTCCCCTCCCTAGTCCTCTCCCTAGACTGTAATCAGTTGGTGCCTCTGGTTAACTTCCTTTCAAGTCCTCTTTCTCCTTAGACGAAATGAACTCAGAAGCCCATAAATTCCCCCACTATAAGAAACTGGAGTGTAGAGCTTCCTCTTAACTATGGTCAAGCTCCCTGATGGTATTAGTAGCACTATAATTTTAATTAATGGAATTTGGAGTCTTGGAAAACAAATGAATGTGTCTTTCCTGACTTGGAAGCAATATTCTCTTCCGGAATAGTCTGGGAACCTGGGAGTTCCTTTAATTTCTAATTACTTTCCTTTCCTCTTGACTTTCTTCTTTTATCTTCTTCATTTTTGTTGCTTCTAATTTGGCAAATGATACCATAACCGTCACAAGGGTCTCCTTGCAATCACCACCCACCCCTACACCCAGTATCACCCCTCGAAAGTGATTTTTCTAAACAGAAATCTGATCAATCACTCCTCGGCTTTAAACTCTTCAGTGACTCCCCATAGCCCACAAAATGAATTGCAAACTGCTAGGCTTGGCTTACAAAGTTCTCGTGGTCTGGACTTCGTTTACTGCTCACCATCAAGTCTTACCATACCCACACACACTGTGCTCTAGCCAATATTGAATTGCTTTCAGTTCCTCTAATGCAGGATGCCCTTTCCCACAGCTAATCCTTGGCATGTGCTGGCTCCTCTCCCTGGGAGGAGTGTTCCTTCCAGACTCCTATTCCTCCTTCAGGGACTCGGTTTAGACATCACTTCTTTGGAGAAACCCAGGATCCCACAATGCTCTGCACGTATTCCTTTTACAGTCCTTAGCATTCTGGATTGAATTTATCTATTTGTCTTTCCCACTCAGGGTGGTGAGCAACTCAAAGGCAGGCGTTGAATCTGACATTCATCTTTGTATCTCCTGTGATTCCTCAGAATTTCAGGACTTTCCAGCAGCTAATTTCACAGCAAAGTAATCTTAGCAAGGGGAAGCCAGTCATTCTGATTTTCGTTCACACCAGAGCACCAACTGTTGAATGATCTATTCTGTATGATAAGAACTGAATTCTTCCAGGCTTAATCTAGTACCTTGACAAAATCAACTTATCCTGCCTGTATCTAGATAAGGGTTAACCCATTTCCTGGAACATGATATACTTTTAGTATATAGTGGCTGCTAGACATTGTTAGACCTCTATCTATGGGTAAATTACCATCTAACAAGGGGCCAGTAAGCCCTGTCATTTATTTATTAATTAGCTCGTCTTCATTTAGGTCTACTCTACAATTGGATTTCCTGATCTCTTTCTTTCTTTAAACTTATTCTGATTCTCAATATGTCTAACCCTTAGTCTGCCTTCCCCAAAAGGAAAGGATAAGATTTAGGAGACAAGAAAGTCCTGTGGGAGGAAGAATTTCTTCAATTCCTTGGTTAAGCCTTCTGAGTTTAAGAGGCTGAGAGCCCCCTCCTGAACAGCGTTGTGGGAAGTTTCCATCTGTAACTGCAAACTGAGTGAAACCAAATGTAATTCATCCTCGCCTAGGAAAAGCAAGCTGCCCATCCTATATCTAAATTTAAAAAGACAGCTGAGAGTGAAAAAAAAAATTGGGGGGGAGTAAGTAGTGCAAAATTAACAAAGCGACACGGTAAATGCCGATTAAGACTACTAGAAAGACTATTAAGTTCAACCCCCTATACAGACAATGCATTTCTTCAAGCAATTTGATTCCAGTGGATCCCAAATGGGATCTCACAGGGACAGCAATGATTGAACATTCATTCTTTCATTCAACAAATATTTATTGAGCTCCTCTGTGTCAGGCATTATGTTAGATGCTGTTTACACAATGGTGAAGAACACGTTCACAATGGTGAAGGACACAGGCTGGTCTGGCGTGGACTGTCCCCCAACTACTTAATGACAGTGTCACCAAGCTTAAAACTGAGGAATCAGAGTGTGAAGACCTCACCAGCTGCCAGTTAGTGTGCAAAGGAAGCAGGTGACGTCTATGTGGCTTCGCTATGACCCAGAACCAGGACACACAGAGCAGGAGGGAGAGGCTCCCAACTCGGTGAAGGGTAGGAGGCTGAATGCTCAGGTCCAGGAAGAACAAAAAGGAGATCTTGGCAGTAGGTTTTTTCGTCGAGTTACGTGTAGCGCTAGTTCGTTCATTCTCATCGCAGTCTAGTATTCCATTGTGTGAATACGTTGCCATTTATTCATTCTCGGTTGCTGGTCATTTGGTTGTTTCCAGTTTTTGTCTTTTACAAACAGTGCTACTATAAACAATTTTTTTCCTACATGTGTTTTGGTGCACATATGACAAATTTCTCTTGGATGTATAAATAGAAATTAAATTTCTGGATCACAGCGTATGCTTAAATTCAACTTTAGAAGATAATGGCAAACAATATTCCAAAATGATTGTACCAATTTACACTCCTGCCAGCAGCATGTGAGAGTTCTAGTTTTTCTCACATCCCTCTCAACTCTTGGTAAAATCAATTGTGTGGGATTTTTTTTTTTGCCTTTGTGGTGGCTAATATTTCAAAGTTTATTGATTACAAATGAAGTTGAGCACACTTTCTCTATCTATTGGATACTTAGATAGTAGATATATTTATTGGACATCTTCTTTTGTGCAATGACTCTTCCATTTTCTTGCCCAATTTTTGTTGTTTTGTCTGTCTTTTTCTTATTGATGTGTGTGTGCGTATAGAAGGAGAGAGAAGGAGAGAGAGGAACTTTTTATATATTCTGCACTAAGTACTCCTTATTTATGGATCTACCCTTATCATGATTAGCCCTTTCTTGTCACATCTCAGCTTAAATGTCAGTTTCTCAGAGAGGCTTTTCTGCTCATTCAGTCTAAAGTGGCCACATAGTCCCTCTCTATCACAAAACCTACTATTGCGTATCTCATAGTTTTGTTGTTGTTGTTTTGCTTGCTTGTTGTTGAGTGTCTCCATACACTCAAGTGTAAGCTCCATGATGGTAGTATCATGAGTCCATGAGGGCAGGACTATGTGTATCTTCTTCATAGACTCATGGATGAATCTCATGAACGCAACGTGGAGTGAAAGATGCCAGAAACGTACATATTGCATGCTTCCATTTATGTAAAATTCAAACACAGACAAAATGAACCTAGGTGTTTGGAGTCAGATTCCTTTGTGGAGAAGAGAGGGAGTAGTGACAAGAAGGGGGCATGAATGGAGCTTCTGAGCTTCTGGTAATATATATATTTTTAAAATCCGGGTGATCTAGGTGCTAGTGAATGGGTATATTCGCTTTGTGATGTTACATTGAGCTGTACACTGATGATCTGTTCTTTTTTCTGTATGTATTTTAAATTTTCATAAAAAGTTAAAAATCTGAGGCACTGGCCCTGTGGCCTAGTGGTTAAGCTCTGCAAGCTCCTCTTTGGCAGCCCAGGTTCCGTTCCAGGTGTGGGAGGACCTACACCACTCCTCAGAGGCCATGCTGAGGTGACAACCCATATACAAAAAAGAGGAAGACTGGCACAGATCTTAGTTCAGGGCAAATCTGCCTCAGCAAAAAAATTAAAAAATCTGAGAATGCTTATTGAAGATTCATTTTAAGTTGCAATCTGTTGTTTGAATTTTCTGTTTCCTCTGGTGCCAATTTTTCAAGAGTTTACTTTGATCCCTTTCTTTTATCCTGCAACTGTCCATTTATTCCATCCATTCAACTTAAGTTTGAGGGTATAGGGGTCTGTGTGAAGACGTTGTTTGGCAGTTCTTTGATTGAGGGGCTTGTGCACCTCAGAGAAAGTAGGGGGAACTGCCTTTTGCCCTGAATGCCCCCCAAACGATATCAAAATGAGAGGGACTTCATGTTAGCTTCCCTAGTTCTCCTGAGAAAGCTTGTTTAATTTCTTTAGCAAAGAACCCTGCAATTTGGGGGGAAGGACTTAGGGAGAATGTCTGTCAGTCTGGGTACGTTAGTCAGTATGGTGGTAGAATGGGTAAGTCTTTCTGATTAAGACCTTCAACTACTCTTCCTATTTTTCCGTTCTCCGCATTCTTACCCTCTATCACACCTTTTCACACCTGAGAATTTTTACCATTCTCCTCATTCCTGCTCCCTCCTCTATGGCAACTTCCTCCCCATGATTCTAGATGGAGGTTCTTTTTATTCTATGTTAGTTTATCAGTACTTCTCTGTCCATTTTTCAGAAGCTTTAGGAAATCTCTCACGTTGCTGTAGTCCCCCCGCAGTGAGTTCGCCTTGACATCATGGGTGTACACCTTTGCGATTTCCTTGAGGTTTTCTTGCATAAAGGGGAGGGAAGAGCGGCATGTTCTCATTTGGCCATTTTGATCAAGAAAACTCACTATTTCATGACCTAACATAGTCACCCTTAAACTTTCTTTCCTGCTTTATCATCTTCTAATGCATGTTACATCCCCCATGAGGAATCAAGAGCATTTTACTACGTCTCACTTCCCTTTCCTGCTTCAACTTCTGATTTTTATCGTTTCTAAATTGTCAAGGTTTATGTTATTTACATTTTTTCCTTTAATAAAATTAAACTCTTCTGTTATTGCTCTGAAGACTTCTAAAAATTTAAACCCCTGAAAACAGCAAGAACTAAGTCATGTGATTGGGCCCATTTTGAAGGAAAGGTAATCCTACGTCACTAAAAATCTTGCTGCTCAGAATAGACGGTCTCAAGTGTCAAGGTCCAGTGGATCCTCTGTTAATTATTTCCAGCTTCTTTTACTCCTTTTGGGTCATATTCAGATGTCATTGTTTTTTGATTCTCTTTCTTTTAAAATTACTTTTTGGTATTGCTGTTACACTTCCTCAAGTAAGGTACTCCTATTGGATTCTTGGATGGTAAGATTTCTTAGTCCTTGCATGTTTAAAAATGCCTTCATTGGCTCTGGACTGGTAATTTGTCAGGACACAGATATTTTAGATTCAAATAAATTTCCCTTAGAAAATTGAAGGCGTTCTTTCTTCTTCTAGTATTTAGTATGGTGATGAGAAGTCTGATTCTCATTCCTTGCAGGTAATCTATTTATTTTCTTTGGAACCCCCTGGAATTTTCTCCTTATCTAAAGAATTTTGAAACTTCACAATGTCGTGTCTAGGTGTGGGTCTTTTTTCCATTCATTTTGTCCCTCACTTGGAGGGTTCTTTCATTCCTGATGAAAAGTTTATTGATGCAAGTTTATTTTATGTCTTTTGGTTATTTATTACTTATATAGTCTTTCCCTTAAACTAGAAAGGACTCCTCCCTTTGACAATCTTTTCTCTCATATTTCTCTCTCTTCATTTTTGCTCTGTGTACTGGGATAATGTCTGAACTTGGCTATCTAGATCACCAACTTGGTCTTTTGCTCCAGCCAATTTATTATTTAGTCTCTACATATTTTATTTTCACAATCACATTTGTTATTTTGTGGAGCTCTGTCATGTTTTCTGATCTGTCTTTTTCATATTAGCCTTTTTTTCTAGTGGACTGGACATTGAATGTCTCTGAGACTGCCAAATCACAGATTTAAAAGATTCTCTTCAGTTTTTTGAACTATTTCTATTTCTTTTGGGGTCAGTTTTTTGGTTTGTTTATCTCAGACCTCTTTCTGTTTCTCATTTTCCACAAATATTTGGTAACTGTTGCTTGCCAATTCATATTCATGAATGAATCAAGTTACTGTTGATTTGTGTAGCTATATAGTTGGTTAGGATTTCTCTGTATTTGATTATCACTTATTGTAATTTTGAATGGAAAAGTTTTTCCTATTGTATTTCCTCAGTGGTAATTGCCTGAAGTACATAGGAATCTTAGCAGTTTTTTGATAGTTCTCTTGTATCCTGCCAATTTTCTAAACTGTCTTATTACTTCTATTACCTTGTCAATTGATTTTCTTAGTAAGTTATCATCTTGTCTTCCATTCATAATTTTTCTTCTTTCTAAAATTTTTACATTTTATTCCTGTTTCATGTCTTATTGTTTTGATAATTCAGTGCCTATGTTGAAGGCTCTGTGCTATATGCAACATACTTAATAACATGAAATAATAAATCATCATCATAATTTTATAATATCCATCACTGTAATGTCAATCTTAGTTGTACAAGATCACACAACAACAGAATAAATGAAGTACCAACTGTTTACAAGGCAAATAAATATCAAAGACTCAGATTCAGTAATTCTCCATTGAGCTTTGCTCTTCTAGATAGGGTTGATGTTGAAACGGTCACAAAAGAGTTTTGTTTGTTTATTTGTTTTTTAAATTGCTGCTGTCAGAAAATTTCCTCTTAGGATTTAGGAAGATTTTATATGGGAATCTGGAATAGATCCATTCTATCTTTTGGGGCTAGTAAGTTATTTTCTCTGGTAGCTACTAATAGTCTTCTCAAAATGTAAAATGGAGAAATGTGCCCTGTAATCACTGTGGAATAATTTGCCTCTATTAAATCTTCCAGAGAGTTATTGGATGGAGTTATAATCTTACTCTATCAAATAATTATAGCAAAACAAAGGCAAAACAAACAAAAAACTCCAGCAGCAATCAGATAAGCTCAGATTTTAATGACGCAGAATCATATATTTTACTTTATAAATGGGTTACATGTTTGATTACATATGTTTAATATCCAGGATGTGCTTTTTTGTTCCAAACCACCGTGAAAAATATCTACTATTTATTTCATAAGATGAGTTCTTTGTATAAAGTATCTCACTACTTCTAATTATATCTATTACAATAAAATATGGAACAGGTGTACTTATTTGGCAGATGAGAAACCACAGGTACACTGAAGAATACAGCCAGTCAGGCACAGCTCGGGGATTAGAATTAGTTTTCCATTTTCCCTAGTCCTAACGTGAATAATAAAAAACATGTAATTGGATTTCCTTTTTCTCTCTGTCTAACAAGGGTTTCATAGAAAAATCTGGAGCTCAATTTGCATAGTTGAGATTCCCCAGCCTGCATGTATGCTTTCTCAATTTTCTTATGACTCAACTTTCTATTCTAACATATATTATCCCTGCCTCTGGATTTCTAACACAATTTATACTTTTAAATTTTGTTTTTTGGATTGCTTTTAAGCCAATTTTAGTCCGTTGGGTGATACCCAAGAAAAGAGAGAGCAGAGAAAGGGCAGTGAGGGAAAAACAAAGAAGAGAGGGGAAAGGAGTGGAAGAGAGATGGGGAAATAGAGTTTATGTGAAGATTTTACTTTAAAGGAGGATTTTCTGTTTTTTGGATAAGAATTTGCTGTGGCGTAACATTGATTTAGAACAACCTGTCTTTCCCTCTGCTTTCTTTCTTCTCGTTCCTCTTCTCTCTTTTCCTCTTCCATTACATCCTGACACTTGCCAGCAGAGGCAGACAGACCCAAGTAGTATGTATTCTGAAATAAATACATATTAACTGATTTCAGTAAGTGCTGCTGACAGTTATTGCCGTTAGATTCTCTCTCCATTTTCTTTGCTAGGAAGAGAATCACTCCCAGGCCCAAAGACCAGGGTATTGTCCACACGATCAAATGACCAAGGGAGCCCTTGAGTGAAGGAGGAAGGAAACTTGCTGTGTCAGAACTCTCAGTTCTACTGTTGATGGGAAAACGTCTTTACTTTTCTTCTTTCGGTCTGGGTCTGTAATTCCTCATCTGTGCTAACACCCCCGGCCCAGGTACACATGTGTCTGTGTCCTCCAGTCCCATCTGCATTTTGCCTTTTTTCCCATAGAAGTTAGCGTAGGTTACTGTTCTCGTCACTCCTACCTCTGTTACTTTGCAGGCAAACTGGATTTTCAGGCTTGCCCATGGAGCATGGCAGTTTCTTGCCTGTGAGTACATTAATGCAATCTTTTTTTTAAAAAATACTACTGAAAGATTGACTACAAAATAATCTGCTTATTCAATAACTCAACAAGTGAAAGATAAATGGCTTTAAAATGTGATGTTATCAAAGGGTCTAGTCATATTTATTATTTGCCTCTGTTACATGAGCAATTCTTTTTTTTTTTCCTAAGGTTGGTGGCACTAAATTCATCTGTAATCAATCTGTTTTTATAATTGCCTTTAAAGATTAAAAAAGTAAGTACAATGAAAAGAGTAATCTGCTTTGCAATTGCATTGGTCTGGCCACAGCCTAAGGACTGAAGGGGAGAACGTTTCTTCTCCAGTCTTTGCCAAGCCTAATTGATCTTCTCTGCAAGATTTGACCCAAAGAAGCCACCTCTGCAACGTAACTGTCAGAAGAGAAGATTAACACTGCTGTTATCTTAAGTCCATGGCTGTGAACTCTTGGTCTCCATAACCTTGCATAGGAATCACCTGGCAGACTTCCCACCCTGTCGTGCTGACCTTGGTACATGGATGCCAGCGCTGATGCTGGAAACATCAGGCCAAGCCAGGTCTCTGGAAATGTCTAAGCTATGGACCTGACAAATATCATGTGTGCAGGACTATGTGCTCTGAGGCAGTGGCTTAAATCATTGATGGTGCCAGAACCTGCAAAGAGGCTGGTCCTATGAGGATGTCACCCAGTGAAGCTGGCCAAGCTGGAAAGGAAAATGGATCAAAACACTCTTCATACCATCATCTGTCTTTGACTTCGTGTTTGCTGTTGTTCAAGGGGGCAGACCTCCTGCTGGCCGAGTCACAGAGGTCCAAGGGGGTTTTTCAGGGAGTGCCGACGTGCCTCCATTTTCTTGATTCAGTACAAAGGCTGTTTCTAATTTCTGGGTATGGCTCCTCACCACCCGTCCCAGGGTGCAGCTGCTGCTGTTTTATTTTCTGTTACAGGACTTATTACTACTGTTGGTTCATTATTACATAATGTTTTATTTATATTCACAAAATCTTAATACCATGTTGTTGTCCTTTTGAATAGAATGCAGATTTCTTAGGGCTCACCAGATGCACGGAAACTCCTGGATGCCCTGGAGGGGGAAGTTCAGCGTCGGGAGAAGGGACAACTGATAATTCTGCTTTACCTTCAAGTTGGGGCGTACGCATGCGCGTTGATGGAGTCAAGCTTCATCTTAATCCTCTTTAAAGATGAGTGATGTTGTGAACTTAAAGAAAGTCTGGAAAATATAAACCTGTGAAATCCACAAAATATTTGATAGTGGCCTGTATATAGAGGGTGTTGTGATTACGAAGAATAAGCTGCTTTTAAACTTTCTTTGGGCCTGATGGCACTCTCGAAGTGATTGTCCAGCAGTCTTTCTAGTAGGAAAAAATACTTCTTTAAACTTGCCTCTGTGTTGTAAGACACATTTCATCAACATTTCGTTGACTAGGAGACCCCAAAGAGCTGATCTTGTGTTTCCTTGGACAATGTGAGAAAGTAAATCTTTCTGCTTCACATTGCTCTCACTTTTGTCAAAAAGCTTTTTTGTAGTCTGTAACTATTGAAGGCCATGGACAGCCATGGGTCCTGCTTCTAATTGCTATCACTTTGGGAAATGTGCAGGACAGACAGGATAAGGGCATTACACTAACGAGCCAGAAGACAGTCGAGTCTTCACAGCATTTGCAGTGAGTTTTTGTTAGGAGGAGGGAGCAAAAGTCAATACAAAATTGAAGTACCTATTGGGAAAGCCTCATCTTAGGATCTCCCTTTCTGGGCAGGATGCTATTTGTATGCTGCACCTGGTACCAGGTGTGCTCTAGGCACCAAGTGTAAGGGGCAGCAGTCAAATCTTTGATCAAGTTTGGAAGGTGTTATTCTACTCTTGTAATCAGAACTAGGTGTGGAGTTGAGGTCTGGTGGCCCATCCTAGGGCATAGAAAACCTGAAGTGTGGTTGGGGGCACTATGGGGTGCTCTTTCCCCGGGGCCACTGTGTGTGAGGAGGACCCTGGTCACCAGCCACTTGACATCTACTGGAAGTTTGCTTTTTAACCAAACCATCTACTCTTTTCCACATCATTTCCTTGTGGACAAAATGGTTGTTTATTGGGAGAAATTGATTCACGTTTCAACTAAATAGAAAGACCTTTTGACATCTAATAATAGTTTCCATAGGGCCCATTATGTGCCAGGCACGGGGCTGGAACCTTTACATATATTATCTCTAATCCCCACAATGATCCTGAAAGCCAGAGCATGTCCTCTAGCTTCATGACTGATAAGGCAAAGGCTCAGATATGCCCCCAAATATGGACAGTGTCAGAGGATAAGTAATCAAAGGAACAGAATCTCAGTCCAGGTCTGAATGCAAAGCCTGCCATCCTCCTGCCACTGGACCATTCTGTGCCTCTTGTTAGCCTCATGCCATGAGTTTATCAGCAGCACCAGGGAGCTCAAACTTCTTTTCCAATATTTTGAATGAAACAAAGAAAAGAAAACTTGATAACATCCTATCATGGGCTAAAATAAACAAAGAAACAAGCAAATGAACAAAACTTCTGCTAAGTCAGACTCTTATGTTTGTATTTTATAATGGGCTTGCTTCCCTCAGGAAACAGAATCTGGGGAAGGAAGGGTACAGCATAGAGAGGGAACGTAGACAAATGGTGTGGATTTGACTATTAAAACTGTAGAGCACCCTACGGGGTGGTACCATCAAAGAGCACTTTTTAATGTCTGAGTGAATGGACCTCCAGGCAGGCTTGTGTACTGGGACTTCTGGGCACACTGACTAACATAGCTAGAAGTCTGCAGGACACAGCACACAGAGGGGAAGCATTAAATCAATACAGGACGGGGATGTGCCCTGCTTGTATCTGGTGCTGATTAGAATTGAGTGTGCCTTATGGGTGATGGGCTTGGGTACAGAGCACAGCTGGGGAGGAGAGTGGGCACATGTTGCCAGAACACACTCAGAATTCTCATGGCACCACCCCAATCTAGGCTGCTGCCCAGATAAATGTGTGGACTAGTCAACAGAGAAACTGGCTTGCCAAAGACAATGGCCACACTCCTGGATTCTTGGTGGGTTTGCTATAGGGGCATTTCTCATCATCAGGTTTATTTATCTGATATCAAAGATGACCCTCAAGTTTCTTCCTGAAGGGTCTTGTGGAAACTAATTTCTAACCCTGTCCCCAGTGCGTGGTTCGACCACTTAGGACACCACCTGTGCTGCTTTGGGGGAAGACCTTTGTCAGCTTCTCCCTCTCCCCTGGGAGTTGCAGGCAGATGTGGCCAGCAGAGAGAGGTTAAGGAGCCAGCAAGGCTGGACAGCTGGGGATCGTTAGCAACAATCAAGGAGCAGCATTAAAAGGCAGCAGAGTTGAGCGTCTTGGTTCTTACATTGGCCTGCCTGAGGAAGCCATCTGGACGGAGGAAATTTGCCTTAAACCTTGGCAAGAGAACTTTGCTCTGTTTGAACTTTGTTTAAAGCCTCAGAGTGGGTGATCATTTTGTTTAAACTTTCCTGAAAACAAAGAGTGGGAGATCCCCCGCAATTAACAACAGGAACCTTCTTCCCCTCTTAACAGATTTGATAGGAAAAAATGCAAGGACTGTTCTGACATCCATTAACGTGGTTCAGTTAGCAGGATGGAAAGAAAGACACAAAGGAGTTGGGTTTGGCAGTCTCAGGAGACTTAAGGTAAAGTAATAAAAGTATCATCACATCATGCTTCGTTCTTGAGTTGATCTTCTCCCATTTGGGGACTTATCCCCATTGATTGCTGAGGGCTTCCGCCCATGGCCACCGTACAACAGCGATGTAATTCTCAGCATCATTTCCTGTGTTCACTATTCATCTTTGCCATGAATTGACTCAGTGCTCACAAATAATGGGATTTGCCATTCTGCCTTAAAGCGATTCAATAGGGAAGTGCCTCCTCCGGGTTGTGAGGCAGAGTTATGAATGCAGCGGTTTTCTTTCCAGCCCTGACTATTGATTTAAAGCAGTTCAAATATTGGACTTCAGCCCAGTTCAAAGAAGGATGGCAATGAAGTCAAAAGTTTTCTCTCTACCCTTAAAGGTTACTATTACATCTGTGTCTATGTTGGTATTATCTAGAATACACATATTTATACATGAGAATGCGTATGTATTGAGCCCCCAAAGGAAAGTTTACTGAGAAAACCCCCAGCACCTGGCTGGTGTAGGCCTGTGGCAGAAGCACATGGACCCCCCTTCCTGCTCTGCTGGCCTCTTGTTTTCTAACTTATGTGGGAGTTGAAGTAAGCCCCGCCCTGTATTCTGGGTAGTGGCTGTGCTACCCTCCCAGCACACACCGCCCCACCCTGCCTAGACCATTTTCTCCCTGTCTTTCTTGCTACCCTGTAGCCATACCCTTCAGCTGGGTCACTTCTGTTCTGAGTCCCCCCCGCAGTCCCCTGGTTGGCATCTCCTCCCCCAAAACCTCTCCACTCCCCCAAGCCGGCTCCTTGCGCTGCCATGGTATGGCAGTCCCTCTGTGTTGTCACAGCTGGGCTTTTTCTCTCTTTTTTTTAAAGATTGTCACCTGAGCTAACATCTGTTGCCAATCTTCTTCTTCTTTTTTTTCCTTCTTCTTCTCCCCAAAGCCCCCCAGTACATAGTTGCATATTTTAGTTGTGAGTGCCTCTGGTTCTGCTACGTGGGATGCCACCTCAGCATGGTCTCACCAGCAGTGCACATCCGCCTCCAGGATCCAAACTGGTGAGACCCCCAGCCCCCGCTGAAGCAGAGCGTGTGAACTTAACCACTTGGCCACAGGGCCAGCCCCTCGTCTCTTTGATTAGACTATAAGACTACGGGGGCGGGGCATTCATTATGTTTGCTGTTGAGTCCTCTGTGCTTGCACGGTAGCTACCGCATGGTGGTAGATAGGATTCAATAAATATTTTTTTAATAAAAGAACAAATTGAGAAATGAATGGATGGATAAAAGAAAGGGGTGAATGAGCTGTTCCTTCATTCAAAAGCAGTGCTAAGATGTGAGTTTAGGGAATCCCAATGGAAGAGATTGCTGTCTCCCCACAGGCCTGACATATTTGCTAAATTTGCACAGGACTTCCATGAACTTTTAAAAATAGTCACCTGATTGCTTCCTCTCGTGTTAAATGTAAAAGGATGGGGGTTCGGTGGACAGAGGTGGAAGCTGTGTGGATGTCCTTCAGCAAGTGTTATGGGCGTTGGAAACCAGGAGCACCTTCTCTCCTCCAGCGGAAGAGGGGCTGTGAATAGGAGGGGTTCTCTGGAAGCCATGGGGGCCCAGAGGCAGAAGACCCACACGTCCCTGGCCGTGTTCTTGGCCTAGTGACCCTTCTCCATCTGGAGAGAGGAAGCTTGCTTTTTTTCCCTCCTGTCCCTCTGTCAACATATCCTACACATCAGGAGGTAGGTGAGTGGATATCATTTCACCAGGTGGTGCAGATGCCAGAATAATTTATAGGGATAAATGGAGTTTGGGGTTCCTGCTTGTGTCTCCATCATTCCCTTCTCCCATCCTTCAACCTGATCTGCTTCATCCCTTTATCCCACCTTAGTTCTCAGATTTATAATTAGGTGCATCCCTAATTATAAACCATATCAATTAAATATATAACTAATTAGTCCTTGTTGCTGAAGAAATATTTAAAAGCAGTCTTATATATTGATCATCCCATTTCAGATGGAACTCAAACTTAATTTCAAGTGTACTATTTTTTCTTCCAGTGTTAAGAACAGCCAAACACAATCAGTCAACTGAAAAACAAAGATAAGTATGACCCTGTATGTTTGCCACATGTTAGAAACAAACATTTATTTATTTATAAGATGCTCATATGCTCTGCCTTAATAATTTAGTGTCTGGAAGTATGTCCTAAGGAAATAGTTTAAAACCCTGATTGAAATATGTCCATAAAGATATTCAACACAGCATTGCTTATAAGAGAAGAAAACCTAGAAGCAACATAAACCTCCAACTTTAAGAGGATGGATGAGTAAACAATAGCATGGCCTTCAATGAAAAGCGATGAAGCTGTAAAAATGATCTTCACAGATGATTTTTAATGGTTGTTGGTGCTGATGGTACAATATTAAATGCAAAAGGCAGTATACAAAGTTGTGCACATGGTTTCAGCTATGTGGTCAACATGCATAACTGAAGGAGAGCACACCAAAATGCTCACGTGATTGTCTGCGTAGTGGGATTGTGAGTTCTTAGCCTCCTTATCACATTCTTCAAAATCTCTGCAATGAACCAGTATTACCTTTTAGGTGATGACTTTTGTCGTAAGAGACAAATGATTATAAAATATTGTAACAAATGTTGGGCCATTGGGTTATAAGCTAGGTCATCACTTTGTCAAGAGTCATGACTTCTTTTCAAAGCTGCCAGAAGCACCAGAAATTAAAAACAAGGCTTTGTAAACACATACAGTACAAAACCTGCTTATCAAAATGAGGGTATTATTATCATACAATGCTTGCTGGAAATTTCAGAATGAACTGTGCTCTCTGAGCAAGCTTTTCCTTAGGAACAATAGTTAGTAAATATTATCAGAGTAGAAATAACCAGGGTGGATTGCTAGTTAATAGAACGCCTCGCAGAGAGCCTGAAGTCTGCACCAATGAAAGTTTACCTCATAGTTTACATCAGAATCCCGCAGGACGGAAACAAGGTGATTCGCGTCTCCCTTTAGCTACTTGGGGGCATCAAATGGCACAAGTGATTATGGTGATTATGGCCCAATTTGAGATTTCTCTGTTCTCTTGCAAACATTACTTGTGCAGGCAATAGCCAGACAATTTTAAATTAGTGGCAGCCTCCTTTAGGATGGTGAAGCTGTATAATTAAAGGTCTAGGTCCCGGCACATTTGGTTTGATGCAATATTCTTGTTTCCTCTGAAGCGGCTAGGTCAAACAGAGGCTCCAGGTCATGTGTGGACACGATTGTGGTCTTGCCATCCCATTTTACTTGCGTTTCAAAGCCGCTCGTGATGTGCCCCCAATAGAGGCCTCTTCGTAAGAGGTAGAAGATTGCAGTATGGAAGGAAAAAGAACTCTATTAGGGTTGAATCATAAAATTCCTGACGCTTTCTGTCTGGGTTAAATCCAGTTTTATTCATTCCTTTTTTCCATTTACTTCTCTGAATTTTGGAGCTGTATAGTTCTCTTACCAATCTCAATGGAATGACCAAATTTTAAGAGCAGTCATGGGATGAGAAGGCTGGGTATGAGTTGAGAAAGAGAGATAGGAACAAACAGAACAAAGGAAAATTTCCCAGTCTTCTACATAATCGTTATATTGCACCCTGCAGCTCGGGAATATAATCCTACTAGGAGTTTATAATCATTGAGCCCTGCACTGGTGCTTTATGGCATTATCTCATTGAATCCTCACAACCACCATTTGGATTGGGTATTATTAATATTTTTTAATCCCAAAATCATAGATGGGGAAAAGAAACGCAGAGTGGCTAGGGTGGAATGTGACCCCCCTCTGCCTCCCAGGCTGGGATTTCAAATTATGGGGCTTCCACAAAGGATTGGGCATCTAGGAATCACTTGAGAACCACCATACTGTGTGTAAGCATTGTAACTCCCAAACAGCCTCTGCATTTCCTGGTGTATGGGATTATAGCCTGCCCTAATCCTCTGAGGGTCCAGGGCCCTGGAGGTACTAAGAGGTTAGACAGTCCTGGTGATATCAGGAGTTGAGACATTTCTCCATCTTTACCTCCTAATTGCTCAAGCCAAGCCAAAGAATAAACAATGAAGAAAGACCACAGTTTTGCTGGGATGTGTCTTCCCTCCACGTTTCCAAGAAACAGGCCACAGTAGGAAAACCCAGATGGAAGCTCTAAGTATCACCAGTAGCGCTAGGGCTGCCCCTCTTCTCTGGTAGTGGGTGACCCCAGTCATTCGACTCCCGCCTTTAAACATGTCGACTCTAGCTTTTAACTAAACCCTCAGTTCCAATGGATCCCACAGGCTTTTGGTCAAGCCTAAAGCGTTGTAAGTGAACATGAGTCTTTGGGGACAGAAACATTCACTGTAGAAAGGTGACAGGGAGTTTATGGAACAGAAATTTAAAGATCCAAGAAATGATGAAGCGATGGATAATCGTCACTCATTGAATTGACTCAGCCTCTGACTCCAAGCAAAGTTATCAACAAGGTATTTCGAGAAGAAATCATTTTATTGTTCTTGGAAATCTATTACCAGCCTTTTTTTGTTTTTTCAAACTGGAGTTTCTTTTTAACTAGGGAGGAGTGGGTAATTACTATTGGTGAGTTACATGGGAGGCACCTGCTCAAGTGTGCAGCTCTGCCCTAGGATATTAAAGGGGAATTTAGGCACCTTTCATGGGGGACAAAGACCTTCTGGCAAAGTATTCCTGAGAAAATGTGGGTTGCTTATTTCATGCTCTCAGTGACATTTTCTAAATTCGTCACTGGTTCTCCAGCTAATTGTAATTTAGTTCAAAGTGAGTGATTGTATACTCTTTTCCATCATCTGGATGCTCACCAATACCATGTCTTCCTTTCCTTCCTGGGCACATGGAAGGCAACAGCTCCCAGCCATTTCTGGCCAATGGACCATGAGCAGAAATGATGTGTTCCAGTTTTAGGTGGAGGCAGTGGGGAGACCTTCTGCAACCTGCAAGCTCTGTCTTCCCTTGCCAAGCTGGCCTGGAAACCATGGGTTAAAATTATGGGGCCACAAGGTAGAAGCAGCCTGATTCCTCAGTCACAGGTTGGAAGGGAGCTGCCCTGGAAAGTTGCAGGACTCAGTGCAGACTCTGCAACAGTGAGAAAGCAAGCTTCCTTTGATTTTGAAAGCCCTTGGTATTCGGGGTGAGCCTCTCCTGGCTGACGCATGGGCTCTTCCACAGGATAAACTCATAGTGAATCCTTCTTTTCTCCTCCATCATCCATTCTGGAATATTTTTCTATTTTTGAAACCTACTTGGAATCTAGCCCAGGGAAGAGAAATTTCTGAAAACACAGAGTTTTCCTGACATCTGGAGCAGTTTTCTAGATCTATCTCAGATTGCAAGGAATCTGAATTTTGCCCAAAGGCTCTTGGTAATGGTCTTGTGTTTTTCTCCACTCTATGACTTAGGCCCTGGAGGCTACAACCTGCCATGGAGCAAATGAGGGCTATGAGCCACTCAGACTACCAAAGCTAAGACTGACTTCCTTGCATGGCTTTGTAGGACAACCAGTCGTTTTTCTATCACCTTTGTGATTTTTGCCATATCTTCATACCCCCGTTTATTACATTTTACTTAATATTTTTCTCTAAGTTAATTCATTTTTTAAAAGTAACTACTTTATCGGGGCTGGCCCCGTGGCCGAGTGGTTGGGTTCGTGCGCTCCGCTGAAGGCGGCCCAGTGTTTCGTTGGTTCGAATCCTGGGCGTGGACATGGCACTGCTCATCGAGCCACGCTGGGGCAGCGTCCCACATGCCACAACTAGAGGGACCCACAGCGAGGAGTGTACAACTATGTACCGGGGGGCTTTGGGGAGAAAAAGGAAAAAAATAAAATCTTTAAAAAAAAAAAAAAGTAACTACTTTATCTCTATGGTAAATGGAAGTCCACTATTACTTGCTAGAAACATGAGGTAATTACAAAAGTAAATACAGTGAAAAAAAAGTTTATTAAATTCCAGCTAGTAAACGTTGCCTGCTGTCGTAAACTGAACGTTTGTGTCCTCTGCAAATTCGTATATTGAAGGCCCAACTCCCAGTGTGATGGCATTTGGAGATGGGGCCTTTGGGAGGTGATTAGGTTTACGTGAGGTCATGAGAGTGGTCCTTGTAAGACGAGGAAGGGATATGAAAGCTCTCTCTGCTTCCGCGTGCACATGTACTGATATGAAGACACTGAGGAGGTGGCCGTGTACAAGCCAGGAAGAGAGCTCTTGCCAGATACTTAATCCGCTGGCATCTTGATCTTGAACCTCCCAGCCTCCAGAACTGTGAGAAATAAATTCCTGTTGTTTAAGCCACCCAGCCTTGGTATTTTGTTATGGCAGCCCGAACTGACTAAGATACCAGCTGAATGTCCCAAGGCTGAGGGCTATCTTTCCTTTGAAATTATAAGAGGAGAAAAGCAATTGTTAGCGAGATGCTAAGCCCATAGCAGCCCAAACTGCAGTGATGCAATCAGAATGCTTGAAAGAGGACCTCTGGTAGTATCCTTCTCACACTTGGGTATCAATGACCCAGAGCAAAGGAGAACATCAGAACCGTATATTCTGGGACATCGGCTAGCACTTGAACGGCACCTTCTTCACAAACATGATGTGTCCCTCTTGTCTTTTTCTTTTCACATTACCCTTATCTAATTAACCTTTGTAAAATATTATGATATAAAAATTAGAAGAAAAAATCAAGCTATATTTCACATAAGATCTATATAGTTTTCCCATGTTAGCTGAAGCGTGGGAAAATTTGCATAAGATGTGTTGCTCACGCACATTTTATTTGACGGATCTTAGTAAAAGAAAAATGAACAGCTTTAAGCATTTAAGAAAAGCTTAGGCACCAGAAGCAGTCTTCTCACTGTCTTTAAGTCAATATGTTTTGCTGAATATTTAATAACGAGTTTAACGTAAGACAATTAGAAAATGAAGCTCTGTGGAGTGTTTTTTGTTTTTTTAAAGGCAGTAGTTCTTTCTTCTTGTAAGTAAGAAGGCCGACTTGTCCTTAATTCCTTTAGGAACTTAAAATTCCAGTTTATCTATCAACCAAGGTGATGACAGGGCTGCCAAAACTCATTATAGAACTCCCTGAATGACGAAACCCGCAAGTAAAATATGAGCTCAGTTCTAAACTAGCCCATTTTTTCCAGAGTTAAAGTAGAATGCTATGTTTGTTCCAAGAGTTGCAGCTGATGACAAAAAGAAAAGCTTCTCTTCTCCAAAGCAGAGTATTAGCCAACGTGTTTGCTCCTGGCAACACTCAGGAGGACATGATGACACCTGAATCCAAGTTTACTTACTGCCACCTGTCATCTGTGAGGAAGTGTTATGCAAAGGATAACTGCTCATGTTGAATTTCTCCTGGTGTTGGCTTTGAATGTTCCCAATCATTTTTAATGTCTTTTTCTCTACGCTTATTATCAAGTCCTTTCCTTGATTTTCATGCTAACCAATAGGTTGTGAACTCAACACTCTGGCAGTCTCAAGGTCCCTATGATTAAAAGTCTAAGCTTTGGGGAATATGGCTGGATGTTTGAATAACAAGAGGGTAAGGAGAGAACCTTGGCCCAGATGCCAGGAGGCTTGCTCCAGGGCGTGCTGATTGCTTTCTGGGCAGTCAGCAGGGTCTCCGTTTTATCATTCCCAAAGTGAGGGGTTGGGCGCCCCAGTGTGGTCTATGACTTCTTTCTTCTTTAGAGTCATATGAATGAAATTTGACTTTATCACAATGTATAATTCTGGCTGACTTATTCATATCTTTTTTCATGGAACTGAACTCCTCGGTCTATTATTCTCATCATCCTTTGTTTTTTATTTTATTTTCAATGTGATTTTGTAGTTTTGTTTCAATTTCTATAGTCAACTACTTCCCCTTCTGTTTATTTTTACTGCTCCCTTTTTCTCATCCTCTTGGAGTTATTTCCTTTTTCATCTCTTCAGTAAACACCTTCACCTCCCTTCTCATCCTTCCTTAGACTGGCCCCTGCTAGCCCGCTACTGAAAATGCCTGAGCACACTGAGGAAAAGGGAAAGAAGAGGAGGCTAGTGGAGCAAAAACATCTTTTTTCCACTTTGATTCATTGTGTACTGGGTTTCTTGGCAGCACTTAACTCCTGAGGTAGCGCCCTCCTCAGAGGGCTCAGCCGACTTTCAAAATGGCGCATGCCTGTTTTGTACTCCCCAAGTTGGGCTGAATTCTGAGCACCACCCCTCCTCTTTCCTGCCGTCCTTTCTGCCATTGTTAAGCATGCCATTATTAATTGTTGTGTCTCAAACTGAGAATCCTGGCATCCAGGGAGCTTCCTTCCCTGTTTTCTCTTGCTGGAATACTAGTTCATTTTATTCTTCATCTCTGCCCTTGGCTGAGTCATCTATCTCCTGCCCCTTGTGTATTCTTATCTTTGAATCCTATCTTGTTGCATTCCCCTAGACTGTTTGCTACAACTGAAAGTTTCCCCCTTCCTTTTCGAAAAGCCAAATTCCACTTTTCCTTCAACTTCCTTCTTAAAATATTCTCCATAAGTAAGAGGTATAAACAGGGCAATAAATGTCTACTAATGTTAGTGGGTCTTCACATGGGTTGGTCTTCCTGCCTGGGCCACACTCTTGGTTGCTGATCACGTGATAACTCTGGGGCGACCGCCAGCGTGGATCCTGTCTCACGGCATGACTGTTGGTGGTCTCCAGGAACCCAGACAGGGCTTGGCTCACAGTGATTCACATTTGCAGGGCTCTGCTCGTTGTAACCAGGTGATTTCCTGCAGTATACACAAACTGCTTTCTAGGGCACGGTCTCCCAACTTAACAGGAGAAACCCGTTAGTAAAAAATTATGAGCATTTGTCTCTAATGTATGCCCACTATTTATGGATAAAATATTTGCATGTTCTACTGTATCAAAATATGATATATTTTATAAAGCATACACAATTGTAACATTTAAAGGCGTAAGCTATGGCTGCAATAAACAATGTTTTAAGCATAATTTTTATTTTATTTAGTTCAAAGGTATAAAAGACCTTTGTGTTCTTGCTGAGATAAATATTGTTAACATTTTTAGTGAGAGTAGGGTGATTTAATATGGCAGTTTGGATGAGACCATTATAGTTTTTGCCTCATAATGTGGACGATAAGAGCTCTTACTTAGAGCAGAAGTGTTGACTTTGCCAGTTTCTTGTTGTTTCTTGATCCTCATATTATTAGTATTATCTTCAATCCACATTTTCTTTAAAGGAAACTTTTTGGGCCATTTCAACTGTTTTCAGAAGGCTAATTTAGTTAAAACTAGATTATATGAGCTGTAAGCCCACTTAAAGTGACATATGTGAGCTGTAAGACGTTGCTAGCCCCCAGCCCCACTGTCCACCAAGGGAACACTGTCCCCTGGGACCCCTCCTGAGCCGTCACTGAGGCCTTGCCCTTTTGACATATGGATAGGAGGAGGAGGTCAGTGCCAACCTATATAGCAAATACTGGTAAAGCTTAATTTATAAAAAGCTTTTCTTTTTGGGTTAAAAAACTCTAAGTAGAAATTTTAATGCTTTCTTTCCCCATCCCGGTGGGTCATCTCAGGCACTTTGGAGACCACCGACCTTGTCACTGCTTCCTGACATATTCTCCGTCTAACACCTTCTAGGACCAATCCTGTCCTCTTTGTCTGGCTCCCTTCCAGCATTCTCTCTGGCGTCCCTCTTTAGCACAGCTGTTCTCAAGAAAACATCTACAACAGTTTTCTCAAGACCTCCCAGCCTTTCCCTCTGCCGTCCCCAGCCCTCTTCCTCAGGAGATCTTAAGTAAAATTTAATTGTACATGGTTGATTATTTTTTTACAAGCTTAGCTGGCTTGAATTTACCTTAGAAAATGAATGGGAGGAGAGGGAGAGTTTAGCCTGGGCCTTGTGCTTTATGGAGCCCATGTCCTGCCTTCCTCGACAACCTGAGGAGAGAGTGTAATATGAAGCCGTGGGGCCCAGAAAGGTCAAGTGATTGGCCAAGGTAGTAGAGCCAATAAACAAGAGAACCGGAATTTGAACTCTGGTCTCTTTGACAGTAAAGTCCACTTGTATTGACTTATATCAGGGATTTACTGATGGGGAAAACCTGACAGGGGCTTCCCACCAGGAGCCAGCATGGAAGCATTAGTCTTCAAAAGAGTAGGAGCCTCAGGTTAGGAATTTTCCCAGGAAAGCTCATCCATCCATTCATTCATCTATCCATCCATTCATCCATCCATCCTACAAAAAATGTTTTACTTACTATGAGTCAGGCATTGGGGTACACACCGAGATGAAGAATGCTGAGAGTGAGGGAGTGGGGTACCTATTTGAGTAGGGAGCTGTGTAGCCACTGGTAGAGCCATATAAGGAGGGAGATGGGGGGCCAGGAGGTCAGAGCTTGGAACAGCAGTGTTGTTGAGTTGGTGTGTGTAGCTGAAGATAGAAGCTGAAGAGAATTTTTGGAAGCTGGAGATCCACCTTAGTGTCTTGCCATTAGGTGGTACACATGTAGGCCAGGGCATCTAGTTGCTGGGCAACACCTGAAGCTGTTCCTTAGGGCTTATGATCTCTCCCCCTGTTCCTCATAGCACCTCTTTTGAGCTGGAAAGAAAAAACACGCTACCTGAGAACTTCCCCTCTTGAATTGATTTATATTTGGTTAAAGATCTATGTTCTGTAGTGTATGATTATATCATTTATAGCTGATTAAAATGAGGCCCTTGGAAAAGACGATAGCTTTGTTTTATAACATCAGCCTCTCTCTGAAAATCGGATCCATTTACATCATTTTGTTCACAGCGTCTTTGCTAGAAAGCCAACCCCAGTAAGCTTGAGGCCTGCCTATCATAACATCCACTTCGGGCCCTCTGGGGCCTTTTATTCCTCTCTCTTCCCCAGATGTTCAGGACGTACACAAAGTTAGTCATCCAGACGTCCACATCCAAGTTTTTGACAATAGCTATGGAATTGCTTCACAGTAGTAACATGACAGGGAAGGTTTCCTGTCTTGCTAAATTTATAAACACAGAGCTTTATCTGCCTTAATTACTGGGAATCTCTTGAGCCCAGAACAGTCTTGGCACAGAGTAGGTGCCCAATAAATGTTTGTTGAAAAAAATGAATAAATGAGTTTTTTAAGGCAGAGAATAATGTATTATGCTTTATTTTGTCCATTGTCATTGGTGTCATTTAGCTTTTATTCTGGAAAGAAAATGTTAAACAATTAAGGAACTGTTTACTATCTTAAATAATTTTTAAAAAGTGTGTGTTTTTGTGTTTAAACTGCTTTGGATCAGAGGAGGTGAGGCCCTGAGGTGAGGGATGCTGTGCTAGGGGCAGCTGAGATGCACGCCCCTACTCTCAGACCACGCCTGGGCAAATCCCATTTTTGTCTGCTGCAAGTATTGAATTATTTTCCTTTAAGCAGTGGTGGGCAATATAACAAATGTATTGTGTTGGGGACATTTTTTTTTCCCCTGTTCATTCCTTTTTTAAATCCATGTGCATTTTCAGGGAAATGTAAGCCATAAGTTTCTGATTCGTTTACACTTAACTCATCAAAATGTGGTTTTGTGAGCACTCTTTGATATCCAAGAAGCCTTATGATCCTTTTTACAATACTGTTCCAGCCTTTTCCCTTCTTAGAAACGGGAAGTTGCATTTGGCCAAGGATGTATACAATCATACTCCAAAATACTTAAGTTAGACCCCAGCTCCAATATTTGAGAAGGCTTTAAACTTGAGAAAATATTGCCACAGCTCAATATGTTTTCCTCCATCAACTAGTGCTACAAAATCCCGAACAGGACAAGGGAACAATGTGTTGGCTATGGCTTGAGAAGCTTTTCTGGTTCTCTTGAAAGAGTTCCTGGAAATTTTTTTTTAAGGAAGTGAATGTATGTGGCTTCTAATGGATTTTAGTTGTCAATGGGACAATAAAATATCAGTTTTTTCCCCTTATAGTTGAATACCACTAATATTTTTTTCAAGTCGGAGCAGATAGTAACGTGATATGTGGTTTGAGCACTTGCAAAATTTTAGTATCTGAAGACATGAACACAATATATGTATTCTTCTTTTCTTTCGCATTATCTGAGCAGAAGTTTTCAGATCTCAAAACAAGTATGCAAGATTGCTGAGCTGTGCATAAATCCCATGGTTACTACAAATACAGAAGAAAAACATTTTTGAATGGTCCTTGTACATGGCTAATACAGAAATTCTATTTCTTTTCAGAAAGTTATTTTAAAAAGTTAAATCATTATCAGTCCATTTTGTCCTCCTATTTTCCAAGGAAAAACAAAGCAAAACAAAACAACGGATGAGAAACTGAGACAGATCTAGAAATTAAATGTTCTGAATCTCAAGGTTCTAACTTTACAAAACACATAACTGATGAAAGTATTATACTTTATGCACCTCATTTGGTTGCACATAACGTGTATTTAGGCCTTGTGCTAATCTTTAGGCCTTGGTAAACACACGTTAACCCATTTTCTATAACAAATTCGTCCGAATGCTGAGCTGGCAAACAGTTGCCATGGGTTGCATGAGAAAAATAACTCAAGAAATGAGAAAATGTTGTTGGTTCCTTAAATACTGGAGGTCAGGACTTTGAGAAGACAGGAAACAAAGGGCTTTGGGGTTTTGCCAGAAGGCCTCATCAGTTTCAGCTGTGGATAAAGGCCCTCATCTAACCCCAGGGTTTTTTTCTGCCTCTATGTGAGTGATCATGGACAGATTCCTTCTAAGGAAAACACTGGAAAGACATCAGAAGATGACATCAACTCTATTTAAATGTCCCACCTCATGTCCTTCTGAGGATTTTCTTCTTGGTTACCTGCTGCTAAGTGGTCTTCCCCAAAACATCCATTAGTTAGACAGCGGGTCAGCTTTCCAGACTTAGGAGAGGACCCAGAGGTAGATAAGAGGAGGCTATGTTCCCAAATACACCACTGATGTCCATGACAGTGAGAGTGTCTACTTTTGTTCAAGAACTTCTGCTGAATGGACAGTGAGATGTGGAATGGCTATACAGTTGGCCCTCCACATCCACAGGTTCCGCATCTGTGGATTCGACCAACCACAGATGGAAAGGCCTACAATGGTTGCATCTGTGCTGAACATCCACAAACATTTTTTCTTGTCGTTATTCCTAAACAGTACAGTATAAAACTACTTACGTAGCATTGACATTGTATTAAGTAATATAAGTAATCTAGAGATTTAAAGTATTTTGGAGGATTGTGTAGATTATATGCAAATACTATGCCATTTAATACATGGGACTTGAGCATCTGCAGGTTTTGGCATCCGCGGGGGTCCTGGAACCAATCCCCCACAGATACTGAGGGCCGATTGTACCTCACTCAAAGCATCAGACATAACAAATTCAAAGGATTCAGAGCTACAAAGTCTTTTTCAATCAAATAATGCCAATACTTACAGCAAACTTGTGTCTTGTGACTGAGTCAGGCAGTTTTACAAATCATCACATTTTTGTTTAGTTACTTGCTTCAACTGAGATTTATATTCTGTTTTTGTAGCTAAAGACACGTAAAACATTGCAATCAAGCAATATTGTATAGACCTTGCCAAAGATGGACATCTCTACTTGTGTTCAGAAAAGACCTTTTTCAGGCTACCTTTTTCTATCATTTCCAGATGATAACAAAATATCTCTAATGCCATGACATATTTATTATGACTCAATCATCCAGCCAAATTCATTGGTAGATAATTCCTAGAAATTTGGGATAGTCACCAAATTTTATTTACCTTCCCTTGGCTGGTAGCATTCCTCTTGGGCTCTTGATGCAGAGAAAACATGGAGCGAAGAGAAATGAACATATTCCTATTGATAGAACTATTTCAGAAATGTAGTGCTGGGTACTTGGAGAGCACAATTTAAAAAATTAAAAAAATAATAATAAATATTAAATAAATAATAAAAAAATAAAATAAAAAATAAAAAAATTAAAATAAAAAAATCAGTGGATCAATATGGAAAAAATGTGGGAGATTATTAGCAGTTAGGTACAAATTAAGAAGTTGTAATTTCCCAAATGATGAGAGTTATAGGAAGAAGCAGAATTTCCCAAAATGGCGAAATTCAGTCCTCATGAGTCCTCCCCCTCTTTCCCCATCCTGACCTACCACCAAGTCACCAGAACTTAGGCGGAATGTGGAAAAAGAAATCCATCTCTAAGGCAGACATGATCTTGCTCAGCTTTCTCCTATATGGAGCAGTGGTGATTCATGCCTTCCTCTGCTGTCACACTGTCAGCATCCGATAATCATAGCCCCATGATCACAGGACTTGTGCACATAAACAATTTCCAGGAGGTACAGAACTGCCCAGGGAGCTCTCAGGCATAAACACCAGTTATTCTGTAATTCATTATACCCTCTCCTCATCATCTTGACATGTGCTTGAAATAACAGCTTTCCTTAAAATGTTTGAGCCTGTCAGTGGACTAGATCCTTTCACTGTCCTTGGTGCATACATTTTTGTTTCACTAGGTCCCCTTCCTTTTAAATGAAAGTCTTTGGCTGTTCCGATGAAGTTGTGTAGATTTGCTTCTTGAAGACTATCAAGTGGATACAGTGATGGCATTTCAAACACAAGCTGGTTCCTCTCGTGCTTTGCATTTATATATTTTGGAAGGCCCAGAGCACTAGAGTGAGGCCCTTTAATGCTATTGTTAAGCAGACTGCATATATTTGGTGTTTAAATTTGTGTATTTTTTTTTTTTCACACTTGTAAGTTAGATCGTTTAACTCCCACTCCTCCTCAAACAGATGTTTTCAGCAAACTGAGTTCCTCCAGTCAGACTGTTTATCCAGCCTGAGGCAGGAGTCCATAACGTCTGGTTACTCTGATATAATGAGTTTTTGTATTCAGTAAATCTATATTTATTGAAAACCTACCATGCCATGTCTTGAAATAGGCATCGGAGAGTCTACAGTTTCTGCTCCCATGGAAGTTTATAATTAATTAGAAACGTTTACCATTGGAAACCATAATTGTCCAGTGCCTACTGCCTCTGTCTGGTTGTTACAATAAGGGTTGGTAGATTTTATAAAGTCTCTTAACAATATTGAGCTTCAAACACAGGAGAAAAAATGTTATCTATTCCTTGTACGTCTCAGCCATGCGTCCTCAATGATTAGAAAATGAGAAGCTTGTATCTGTGTCGGCGTCAAGTGTTACCTTATTAGGGATTCCTAGCTCTTTAAGTTGTGTTTCAGAACTAAGCCAAACTTGATCATTTCTTGTAAATTATCTCAGGTGAACCTGTCTCCCAGGCCTCCCAACAGACCTGTGTAGGGTTAGTGCTATTGGTATTGGTATTATTGGTATTAGTATTAGCATTATTTCTTTTTGCCAATGAAGACTCAGGCTCAGTACGTTTACTTGATTTACCCAAAATAAGGTAATCCAATTGGTATGTCAGGCCTGGTTTGATCCCGGGACATAGTACCCTTGTCCTTTTTGGCCTAATTAATGAGAATAGCAGCCAAGTGTAAGACAGGGCAAACGTTTTAGTTTAGGATCATTTTTGGACATTGAAGTGATTTTAATCGTGCTTTGCATCTCATGTGCGAATCAACCTCTGAAACGTTATGTGAGAGGAGCACTGCGGGGGAGAACTTCCAAATCATTTAACTACGACTTTAGAAGTCATTATGTTTCCTAATTATGCTTTTTTTTCCCATGCTCTGGAAACTGATAATAGTTTTAACTGTTCAATGAAACAATACTGTCAGAGTCTAATTGTCATGAACAGATCATTCATAAAAAGAGTATATAAAAATAAAGAAAATGCTGAAATGTACTAATAATTAGCAATACAGAAATTTAAATAATAAAGTAATAAGAAATAAAATAGCAAAAATTAAAACAATAATTATCCTAATAAAATGGATCTCTTATATTTTGCTGGTGGCAGTTTAAATTAGGACAAATTCTTAGGAAAGCGGTTTGGCACTATTAAGAGCCAGAAAAATGTCCGTGCTCTTTGACCCTATAATCCCACTTCTGGGAATCTGTCCTAAGGAACAATCCAAAATATGGGGAAAGCTACACCCATGAAACAGCAGAAACAGCATAAGTGTCCAAAAATAGGGTCATGGTAAATTAATCATATTTTATTTGCTTGATAGAATTAATGGCCATTAAAAGGAATACTATAGTGACAGGATAAACACCTTAGGATACAATTGTTAACTGAAAATGCAAAATTAAAATATATACAAATTTCTCTTATAATTACAAATAGGAGAACAGCAGATGTATAGGGAAAAAAAATGCTAGAGGAAACTTACCCTAATACTAACAGAGGTTTACTTGGGGTCATGGGACTTCCTGGTGGTTTTTTCTTTTTCTATTTTCCAAAATTTCAATAATGTTATTTTTATTACTTTTATTCAAATTATCAATAAAAATATGTCTAATTGAGTCGTTCTCCACAGCTGTGCTGAAGCTCGCCGGTGGGTTTGGAAGTGAGTGGGAGGCAAGGGGTGGAGTTAGAGCCAGCAAGCAGAACCTGTCACAGAAGGCTCTGGTCTGTCCTTTCCACGTAGCTGCCCACGAAGAGGGAGAGTTACTGAGGGGAGAGCGTTCTGCTAAAAGCTCTGGAGAGAAATTTGTTAGCAGAAATACTAGCAAAGGTTACCTTTATTTATCTGTTTCTTCATTTGAAATACTGGAATAATGGTATTTGTCTGACTTCCTCGCAGTGTCAGTGTCAATGCAATTGTGGTAATGCCTATGAAATT
Organism: Equus przewalskii; assembly: GCF_037783145.1. NCBI lineage: Eukaryota > Metazoa > Chordata > Mammalia > Perissodactyla > Equidae > Equus > Equus przewalskii. Next base: position 55,685,874 of record NC_091839.1, on the reverse strand, counting down.
ACATTGTGATCAAACACCCCATTCCACGGTAGTTACTATTGTTTAAAAATAATAATAATGACAACATTTGAATCTTGGTTTCCTGGTCTGAAAAATAGCAATAATAGTTTCTGTCCTGCTTACCTCAGAGGATTATTGTTAGAATCAAATGAAATAATGTATGTAAATGAGTTTTGTTGACTCTAAGTGTTATAGAAATGAAAGTGGTTATTTTTGACTGCACACCTGGTTCCCAAGATATTGTGAATTTCGGAGAAATGCCAAGGCCTAGCTTTGCAAAATGGTGCCTGTTTTGAACTTTTGGGTTCATACTTTCTCTGTGGCAGAGAGAGACATGTTCTGAAAAGGCTTTTCTTCTAGCTCCTGCTGGGCCAGGGTAAGAAGATCCTGTTTATGTTAATGAAATAAGTTGTTTAAGCAGAAGAGTTCACAGCCGTGAAAAGAATTTGCAGTCAAGATCGTGTGTCACAGCGTGAACCATCCATCTGAGGACAGTTGGGTTGATTGTGTCAGCCAAGGAAGGAACGTGGTACAACTGTTCTCATCCTCCGGAGGTAGGAAGCAGCAGCTGTTGATGTGCCAGAAAAGATATGGAACATAAAGAAGCTGCCAGCATGCCAACTTTTGCAATTTCCAAGAGGTTTCTCAACCAGAAATCCAAAATATTCAATAACAAAAAATCAATTTAGAATAGATCCCATCCAAATAGAGCCCATTCTGCCAATTTCTCTCTTCAAAGATCACCTCCGTAATAGAAAGCTCTCAACGTTTCTGTTACTCTATGAATGGCAGGTTAGAAAGAAAAGATAAGAATGAGAAAAAATTTTCCCAGGGCTTTGGCACCGAGTGTCATTTGTTCTTATGCCACAGCTCCAGTGCCCAGAGTTATGTATGCAGGAAAAATACTGACATTGGAGGCTGGTATTTGGCAAGTCTCAATTTGCTTATAGACTCATAACTGGGAAGATAGCAATGTGCAAGTAATCACTTGGATGAATTGCTTTTGTAGAATGACATTAAATCTCCTGGTGATCACTTATGTCCAATAAGTGAGCTAGAGTGAAGGTAAAAATCCTTTTATAATTTCATTTAGCAAAGAAAACCACATTCATAATATTTTGCACGAACTAAAGAGAGTGAAGTATGGAGATATATCTCCAGTTATTTATATATGTAAGAAAATCCCTTCTCAGGACTTACTGAGGTAGGGTACTTCCCCTCATCAAGAGCTCTCCATGCTCAAATATGATCTGCCTCTTCCAGTAGGTTCCCATAGGAAGCTGTTGGGCCCTCCAGTCTTATACGAACACAGTTTTCTTAAGAAGTCCATTTAAAATCAAACCCAGCCACAAAAGAGAAAAAAATGTTAAAATTGAAAGGAGTTGGGGGAGGGAATGGAGGAAAAAGGAACTTAAACTAAAAATCTATTTTAAAGGAATGAATATACTTGACCAGATCTCTTTTTGTGACAAAGTCAGGACTCATGGGAACCAAATTCTACAATGCACAGAGTTTTTGCAAATGCTTCTATCAGACAGACTCATGTGGGGCTCAAACAACAGCTACCCAGGCAACCCTCAGTTTTCTTAGCTGTAAACTTCAAGTTATGATGATTAAATTGGATAATGTCTGTGGAATGCCTAGAAGATCAGTGTATCTGATATATTTTGATATATGGATCAATCCTTATATAAAGTTATCATATTCGAGCCATATAAGGGCTCTGGAGAAGTTACATTCATAAATTTTTGTGAATTGGATCACATTTTGAGAGATCTTGCATGAACTGGCTATGAAAAGGGCCTCCCTGGGGTAAAATCCTTTAGAATGTTTGTACTTACCTCTTCTTGTATTGGCTCATAAATTGGGACTTTTTTTTTTTGGTATTAGTAGAGCAAACCTTATTTTTAATTTTAGTATTAAAAACACATTTCATTTTATGTTTATTCTCAGCATGATAGAATACAATTACATTATCTAACATTTTTTCATAGGAGGAGGATACTGAGGCCCAGAGAGGTTACATGGCTAGGTAGTGGCAGACCCCAAATCAATTTTATTAAGAAAAGACTTTTTTCTGTTAAAGTGTCGTAACGACAATCCCCACACAGATAATTTTCTCTAGATCCTTTGTAAATGTTCACATGTATTGAAGAGTAGAATTTTTGTTCTAGGAGAACTTCACCATTGGATTCATATAATTTCCCAAGAAAACTCCCTTTCAAAAAAAGTTCTCTAACAAGTAATCTAAAAGCGATTTTTTTTTCTTCAAAGAAAATTCCCTTTAGAAAAGAAGGAAGTACACCGACTAGGACAAAGGCAGCCAGCTGAGATCAGTGACTCAGTCTGTTCCATAAATTAAAGCTCTGAAGTCAGTTTGAATGAGGGCTCACATTTTTTTTAAAAAAAGACTGCAATGGCACCTAAGGGTGTAGAAACAGCTACAGAGGCAATTAGTTTTATAAAATAGAAAGAATTATTAAGTGTATGAACCCTTAGTTAACGCGCAAGTCCAGAAATACGTATTAAAATGGAATTGCTGAAGGACCTATGGTGCAGGGAGAGGCTGTTCCCCCGGTCAGTGGTGAAAGTTAAGTCTGTGATATGTACAGGTCAGGGGAGCTCACCTGCCTGTTCACCTTTGGCGACCTACGCTGGTGAGAGAAGGTGGAGACAGCACAGAAAGGCCAGGTGCCATGTTCTCCTCAGCTGGAAGAGCATAATGGGCCCAAATGGTCTGTTCTTACAAGGGGCTATTCCTTGGTCGTTTTTTCAAGACCATGGACCATAATCCCTTGGGAAGCTCCCACTTAAATGGGTGCTTTTGATGATGAAAATTCAGTGAGAGTCTGAAAACTGATTTGGACGTGTCTGAGTTACTGCAAAGAAAGCAAAGACACATGAGTGAAGATGTGTTCCCTTGAGACATCCAATCACACACATTCTTTTATCTCTATGCTCCTTAAACTTCCCTTTTGGCGACAAAAAAATGTGTATGTTAGAACACTCTGTTAGAAGTACTTGGCTAATTCTGCGGGTGTGTTTTCAGAAGTCTTGTCAGTTTCAGTCTCTCTCACGCTGTGGACAGTTTCCTGTGGCTCTCCCCTGCTCAGCCCCCTCCCAGCCACACCGCGGCTGTCTGATTGCTCCCCACGCTCAGCTTTCCTAGATGCATTTTTCCTGATGCTTGGTGCCTTTAGGTTCAGTCACTGTGTAGGTGCAGAACTTGTCTTCCTCAGTTACCTTTTCTGCACATAAAGAGAAAAGCACAGTAATTTCTGCTTCATTCTCCACCCTGCTATAATTTATGGAGCAGCGCTGTTTGCCTCATTAGCAAAAGCAACTGAGAACCTTCTAGAACAAGTCTATTTGTGTCTCCTCGAACTTGTGCATGCTTTCATTGTGTGATTCCTTTCTTTCTCATTCCGTAATAGTTTCATTTGGAAATGCTTGTTAGTGTGAAGTTTTGTCTCGACTTGCAAACAAGCATGCAAGCCCCTTGGGACTTTGTGCCTTCCTTTTGCTGGTCTTGTAGCCCATGGGCCCTGCATAATGAATGGAGCATGATCAGATTATACTTCGTGGCTGATTAGTTAGAGAATTCTTAGGCCATAATAAACTATTCCCTCTTGAAGTCTAAGTAAGGCTTTCCCCCGTTTGACCATTTCCTATGTAATTATTTCAGATATCTGAGAAAAATCAGCAGGTTCACTACCTTTAAAACATAATCAGATAATGAACTCCTCCAGTTGGCCTGTTTCCTCCTCCAGCTGCCTCTACAGAGAAACATGCTGGGGGTAATGATGGTGGTTTATATCATCAACCTCTAAACATTTCAAGGTGCTGCTTCGGAAATGCCATTCCCTTTTGGCAAAGCGTTCAGGGCTCCATTCAGATCAAACGAGACTTCTTGGCATTATGGCTGCTATTTTACATTAGATTAATCTCTTTAGCAGGTTCCCATTCCCCAGCACCCCCGTGAACCTGCAAAGATTTAAAAACTGCTTACAAGTAAGTATTTTAGTAACCATAGATGTGTCAACTCATTGAAGAGGAAATTCAGTTGAAAAACATTTGCAGGTAGATGGAGTAGATTTCTTCCACATCCTGTAAGAAACTGTTAACGGAACAGGCTGAATTGTTTCTACTAATCCAAGAGGAAAGATGTAATAGGCTGAGTGTTTTTGAGAGCATTTCTATGTTTCTATGTTTGTGCTTCGTGGTAACTTCTTTGGTTGCTTGTTTTTACCAAACTATTCACCTCGGTTTAAATCATAAGAAGCACAAGTCTCATTGAGCATGTTTCCAGCCCAAATCAGAGCATGTGCTCTCTGATCAAGAATTTTGTCTCTTCTACATGCAAGAGGGAATCTGGAGATATATGTTTGAAAGCTTAAATATTGACATTACTTAAACATGAGAATATGATATGCAGACAACATGGCAGAATGTTTAAGATAAGAATTGTCCCCCAAATCCAGTATAATGGTTGCTCTTGTCCTGTTTAATGATATTGCATTTGGATTATACTGAGTATGTTATGAAATATAAAGCTTTCAAATTATGGGATGATGATGGTCAGATTTTATATAGTACAGGGGTTGACAAACTTTTTCTGCAAAGGACCGGGAGTAAATATTTTAGGTTTTACAGGTCAAATGATCTCTGTCACTCAACTTGGCTATTGTAGCTCAAAAGCAGCCACAGGCATAAGTTAATGAATGAGTGTAGCTGTGTTCCAATAAAACTTTATTTATAAAGACCACTGAAATTTGAATTTCATATGTGTGTCATGGATTTATGTGTCACAAAAGTGTTCTTCTTTTGATTTTTTTCTAACCGTTTAAAAATGTGAAGCTGTTTTTACCTTGTAGACTGTACCAAAAGAGTCTGTGGGCTGGATTTGTCCTGGGGCCATGGTTTGCAGACTGACTTCATAGTGAATTAGTAAGTCTCTGCATCCAGGAGAAGAAAGAGGTAAGATGTCATACATATTTCTTGGACAGACTGACCTTCTCTCTCCAGCTCCAAGATCTTCTGAATGACATAACTGGTTGTAGTTTGAGTGTTTGTTCCTCATGAGGGTGAGTGAGTATCTTAGGGAGCAGATGTAAGGGGGCTTATTAAAAAAAAAAAATTTACTCCTGACAGCAGAACTTTAAATCTGTGAAGAACTCAGCTCCACTGGCCACAATATACATGTAAGAGTTACATGAAAATTCACCTTGCTAAAGTTTTGCCCTTGAAAGGTTCCCAAGATGAGGAAATAGTGTGGACAATGGGAAGTTTTTGTTCTTCTTCAAATGGTAATCTCCTTAAAGATTTTGGCCATGACTATTGCTATAAAAGTAAAGGCATGACTCAAAAAGAAAAGACTGCCAGTGAGAAGCTGTCAGGGACCAACTCTTGTCTTAGCAAATGACTCTCCAGGAATCCCCGTTAAGTTTGCATCTTTGCTTTAGCACTTGCTTATGGAATAACAATCTCTCACTCTCTATTGATGTTTCTTTTGTATGAATGCTTCGTTCCCTTTATTATTATTGCATGTTTAGTCACATAGGCATAGTTTGATTTTTCTTCCCCTTTTCTCTTTTTCTCAATCTAAGATGTCAAAAACTGGCCTCTCTACTCTAAGTCAAGTTCCCATCTCTGAGTTCCTTGTCTGTATCTGTTGACCTTTCCCCTTCTATGTGCTGGCGCAGGAACACGAAGGAAGGCATGCCTCCCGGGACTGGAGCGGCTGGAGTGTGGGATGGGAATATTATTTTCTGATGGACATTGTCCCTCAACGGGATCCTCACAGCATGGCAATGCACTAGTGATTTTCAGAAAGGGAGGGCTTTTTCTGTTTAAATATTATCAGATGCGTGTCTGTGGTGATATCTGGTTCATAGCTGCACAGCTTTCCCAGGAGAACCCAGTGTCGCTGGTGATCAGATGCTGCTTGGGTTTAGTCAAGTGTACAACTTCTTGGATGGTACAGTCTCTACGTGTGCCCAGAGGATCTTAGCAGAATCAAGAAAATCACTTAATAAATACATCTATTTATGTAAAATTACACCATACCTATACCCAATCTCCCTGTGCATACATACACATTTTGAATATTTTAAATGTATTAATAAGTATCAGCTGATTAAGTTGTAAAAGAGTTCATTTCTGTTCTTTCCATGAGCTGTGATTCTCGGGTAGGCTGAAGCATTTCTGTCTGTCTCCCTGTTCTGCCAAAGAAAATGGTTTAAGGGATGGGAGGTCAAAAGTCAGAGGGGATTAAAGATTCCCTTCCTCAGTGAGGGAGAGGCTGCTGGTTTTTCAAATACTTTGACAGAGTGTTAATGTAGATGCTGTGTGGCAGAAAAATTACTTAGTACCAATAACCCACCTGAAAGAAAAAGATCGAAAACAACTGATCTTAATTCCTAACTACAAGTTACATAAGATTGGAAGCATCTCTTTAGTATCAAGTTTCTTCTTTTGTCCACTGATCTAAATATATGACAAACTCTGGTCCATATTAAAATGCCTATTGACTTCCGTGCCTGGTAATAAAAAGACAAATTAGGGGCTGGTGCCATGGTATAGTGGTTAAGTTTGGTGCGCTCCAGTTCTGCAGCACAGATTTGCAGGTTTGGATCCTGGGTTCAGACCTACCCAACTCATCAGCTATGTTGTGGAAGTGAGCCACATATAAAGTGGAGGAAGACTGGCACAGATGTTAGCTCAGGGAAATCTTCCTCAAGCAAAAAAAAAAGAGGAAGATTGGCAACAGACGTTAGCTCAGAGTGAATGTTTCTCAGCAAGAAAAAACAAAAAAAAAGACAGTGCCCAGATCATTTATCTGAAGCCAGGGGCTGGCTCTGGTTCCTTGATTCCTACATGGCAGATGCAGCACACAGGACCTCCAGGACTTCCACACCAGCTTCACCACTCTGTAGAAGGTGAGCATTTGCCTCTCCTACTTGGTTGGTGATGAGTTTATACTGTGTTCATCCTTCCCCTCACCTGTGCTCTTGGGATTCCCTGGATTCAGCTGTTCCAAGCCCCCAGCCCTTCTGGCCTTTATTTTCCATGCCGAAAGGAAAAGGATCAGAAACTTAATTCACTATTTTTTTCAATATTTTCCCACAAGATAAACATAAATATAGGGAAAACAAAGAATTTGAAATATAGGAAAAGAGAAGACAATTGTGAAGTTAGAATCATTTCCATTAAAGAAAAGGATACTTACTATCCCTACTAATATTTGACATTGAACTAGAAGGTCTAGCCAATGCAATAAGTCAAGAAAAATAAGTAAGAGGCATAAGGATTGGAAAGAAAGAGGCAGAATTGTCAATTGTCATTATTTTTGCATTATACAACTAAAAAGTGAAAGATAACCAACTATTAGCATTAATGAGAGTTCAGCAAGTGGCCGGACCCAAGCAAACATATTTAGAAACAAAGGTGAGCAAGAAAACAAATTAATGACATGACACATTTGTTTCAAAATATTTGTATTATAATAATTTTCTAAAACAACTGGGGAAAATTTGTTTAGAAGTAAGACACATTTCTATTTTGACTGCCCTCTTAGGTTCAAAAATGGTAAAAATTACACTGACTTATAATCATCTTTAAACAGTTAAAATTCTTTATTTGTGTCTTCTTTCCACATGCTTTACTTTTCCAAAAATATACAATGTGTAGCAATTGTTACCAAGTTTCCCACATTTAATGCAAGCTTTATGGTTTGCAAATTTCCATGGTTTGGGTCTTTTCCATTTTTTTTGCCTTCCTCCTTAACAGATCTTTCTTATGTCCTGACCTTGGAATGTGAGGATAGTGATGGAACTTGCCACTTGGCCAGATTACTTCCTGGGCAATATTTCTTTATTGCATGTTAGGTTTATTGAAAAGATCACTGTCTCTGGACTCAGATACACGTTGTAAGTTGTTTAACTTCTTTGAGTCTCAGTTTCCTCAACTGTGAAATGAGAATAACAATAACTAACTCATTGAATTTCTGTGATGATTAAATATGATTGATGTATTTTAAGTGCCTGGTACAGAAGATGTGAGTTACAGGTTCAGGCCCCTGAGACCAACCACTCCCACCAGTTCCCTCCCACCCCCCAACCATTCTTGTCAAAAGAATTATGCAAAATAAAATTAAAATGAAGTTAATGATTTGGTACGACGGGTGACAGCCTCAGGTCAGGCAATTCAGGGTAAATATTTTGAAATCAAACAATACTTATGTTCATGTTTATTTTATTTTATTTTTAGTGAAGTATGACGTATATACAGTAAAGTATACAAATCCTAAGTATAAAGCTCAATTACTTTTTATATGTATACACCACTCCCTTGTGTCCCTTTTTAGTGGATAACTACCCCCCCCAACAGAGTTTCATATTCTAACTTTTGTTTGCATTAGTGAGGAACACAAGGAAGAATTAGACATGGGCCTTGTGCTGGCAGATAGCCTCTGCCCTCAAGACCTACCTGACTTGTGCTTTCTTGGCCAGGTCAGTACAACTGCCTGTGTCAATCTTTTGGGTAGAGAGTAGATTTGACATGAGGTAATATTCAACAGACCAGATGTAAAGTTTTAGAAGCTGTTGTTAAAAGGAACTTTGTGAATCCAAAGCAATAACTTATCTATTGTGCCAATTACTACTTTTACATGGTTTCCATTATCTACATGTGTTCCTCGTTGTGTTAAGCCTTGCCTAAGGACGTTGAGAATGAGTCATATTTGATATTGCTTGATACTTTTCTCCTATGACATGGTTTTAGAGCTAAGACCTTTGTATTTGTTGTTTTAACCAGCACCAAGATAAGAGCCTTCCACTGCTGTCCAACAACCTCAGCCACCTGATGGGGACGTGGAAGAGGGCTTAGGACACAGGCTTCTGTAGGTCACTTAATATACAGAGAAAATTTGGTCCAATGTCTCTTTTTATTTGATTGGATTTTAATTACTGCATCAATCCTTAGGAAAGATTGGTATCTCCAGAACTGAGAAATAAAGTCTAATAGGGCTGAATCATTTTTTTCCGAAGAAAATTCTTATCACTTTTCTAGCTTCAGCACATTCCTTGCCAAGGCTCCTGCTCATTGCTACATCTCATACAAAATGGTGACTCTGCTTGGTGTCCTACCCTGGGAGTAGAGATCTTGACCACCTCTTCTTTCTGGAAACATTTTCATCCACTGGTTTTTGGGATGTCTTGTTCTCTTGGCTTCCCACAACCTCTCTAGTCTCTCTTCTCAGTTGTCTCTGAGAGGAACTCTCCCTCCTATGCTTCATTACACGTATTTCCTGAGTAGTTTGTCTCAGATCCACTTCTTCCACCCTACCCCCAGCTTTATTGAGACATAGTTGACATACAACATTGTGTAAGTTTAAGGTGTACAATGTGACTTGATACACACATATGTTACAAAGTGATTACCATAGTAAGGTTAGTTAACACATCCATCCCCTCACATAATTACCTTCTGGGGGTGTGTGTGTGTGTGGTGAGAACATTTAACATTTACTTTCTCAGCAACTTTCAAGTATACTGTACGGTATTGTTAACTATAGCCACCATATTGCACATTAGATCCCTAGAAATTTTCCCTCCTTATAGCTGTAAGTTTGTACCCATTGACCAACATCTCCCCATTTCCCCTACCCTGGCAGCCACCAGTTTACTCTCTGTTTCTACAGGTTCGACTTTTTTATATTCCACTTATAAGTGAAATCATACAGTATTTGTCTTTCTCTGTCAGACTCTCTTCTTTTTCACTGTGCATACTCTCCCTGGGTGACTTAATCTGAACCTGTAGCTTTAATTATCATCTATATGCCTATGAACATCAATTTTATATGTCCAGTGCAGGTCTTTCTTCTGCACCCCAGAACAATTCTACTATTGCCTACCTGAACTCTCCACCTGTACATATCAAAGGAACCCCAAACATACCCATTCAAAATAGACCTCATAGACTTTCCACATCTACCCAACCCTACATTCTTTCAATGTTTGCTATATCCGTGAGAAGTTATCTAGTTTCCTACATCAGAAACTAAGGAATCTTCCTTGACAACTTCCCCTTTCACCCATCCCATGCCACCAAGTCTTCTATATTGCTATTGCTTAAATATCGTCCAAAATCTGTCTACTTCTCTCCACCTCTCCATGGTCTAACCCACCTTCATGTCTGTCCTGGACAACTACAATGGTCACTCCATTCTAGCTTCCTTACAATTTCCCACACAGCAGCCAGAGTGATCTCACTGTTAGAAGAATTAACAAAATCTTTAACGTGGGCATATCTCGCTTCCCCTGCCTCCTCTTATGCCACACTCATCTCACTCCATGCTCCAGTCCCACTGGTCTGCTTTCAGTTCTTCAAAACATCACTCTCCTTTGGCTACTGGGCACATGCTTTTTCCTCTTAATGGATAATGCTTTCTCTCATTTTTCATCTTGTCCTGCAGATAGATTAGCTCAAACATCAGTCCCCAGGGAAGCATCTCCAACTCTCCTACTTAGGTCTAGTTCCTCATGATATATCCATGTAGCAACTTGTTCTTTTCCTCCAGAGCCCTTGACTTGGATTTTCACAGTATTTGTGCACAATCCATCTTTACACAGGAGTTTTGTATTTAGTAGGTCCTTGATCAGCATTTAAAAAATGCAGTGAGCCAGCAGTGCAAAATGACCGTAACTGAGATAAGACTCTATCACCACTGGGTAAGCTGAAATTTCTTTTTCCATTCAGTACCCAAAGCTCATTTTTATATTTACTGCTCCATTGAAGGCAAAGAAGTAGTGTCTTTCCCTGGAACTTCTGCAAATGTGAAGACGCAGTGAAGGTTGGCAGGATTGAGACTTCAGAATAGGGCAATGGTGGTAGAGGAAGTCCTTTCCTTCTGGCTCTTGGTCCTTCGTTGTGATGCCAGATTCCTTAAATCAGTGTTTTTCAAACTTTAGCAAGCATCAGAATCCACAGGAGGTCTTGTTAAAACACCAAGTTCTGTGGCCCACCCCTAGAGTTTCTGATTCCATAGTTTGGTGGGGGGGACCTGGGAATTTGCATTTCTGACAAGTTCCCATGTGATGTTGCTGCTGCTGCTGCGGGACCACACTTAGAGAACCACTAACTTAAGTAATTCCATCGTGAAATGCAGTCTCAGACTAATTCCCCTTCATGCAGACAGACTTCCACCCCACACTTGCTTATCTTAGTGACTGACTAGAAAGTTCATGTGCTTAAAGAAGTGGACACTGGGTGGGCAGAGCACAATCTCTAGACGATTCCACAGTTGGGGAGTTCTGACTGATTTTCATTATCTTACCAGTACCAACCCTTTGCCAGATATTCCAGATATGTAAACATATGATTGGTTACTGCATTTCCAGGTGTTTCAAGAAATACAGTGACTTATTAGAGTGTGTAAAGAAAAGGGAAAAAACTCAGTGATCTTCTGTCTGGGCTAAACAGCAGCGGAGTAGTGTGGCAGCATCTTTTGGCAGGGGCAGGCCACCACTGTGGCACAAGAGAAGCTGACGTGACCCTGTGGGGGAATGAGGCAGGGGGAAAGGTGAGAGGTGAGCTCAGGTAGAGCTAGCCTTCGTGGGTGAAATGGAATTTAAGTCTAATAATATCTTAGTTTGGACATCAAAAGACTTGAAAGAATACCAGGTATGAGAATGACAGTGTAACATTGCGCGTAAAACATTAGCTGAAGAATGCTTTGAGGAAGACCCCAGGTTTTAGTTCTGCTTTGCCAATTTAGTCAATGTCTCTGGGCTTCAATTCCTTCATCTATAAAAATGAGGTTGTTAGTCTAGATCAAAGGTCAGTGAATTTTTTCTGTCCAGGGCCAGATAATAAATATTTTAGGATTGTTGAGTCAAACCATCTCTGTTGCAAGAACCGAACTCTGCCATTGTATGTGGGAACAGACACAGATGCTATGTAAACAAATGGATGTGGCTGTGTTCTAATAAAACGTTATTTACAAAAACAGATAGTGGACAGAACTTGATCTAGGGCCATATATGATTAATCTCTGGACTTTTTTGGATCACACACTCCTATAAGTGACAACAATAAAAAAGTTTAGCATGCAGGCTTCAATAAATGTATACTAATTTATAAATAATATGAATCTCTAAGTCCTAATATACCATGTATGTTATGAAACATACCCCTAAAATGGAAGTTTAAAAGAGATATGATAAAATATATAAAAATAGGTGACCTAATGTATTTCCTGCATTCTAGTGGATCTTCTTGCATATCCCTTTGAGACTCTGGAGGCCACTCATCCCAACAGTTTCTAAGGCTTTTGATGCCCTAATGTCCTATTGTTATATGTATGGCCAACCTCCCAGGATGCACATCTGCGGGGTGATTTTTGCGTGAATCAACTAGAGAGTTAACTCTGAGTGATCTGAGAGAAGAAGATCTGGGAGAGGAAGAGGTGGAGACAACTAGCAGTAAAGGAGTCAGCCTAACGTGGTGTAGGAACACAGCAAACTCCCAGCTCTCAGAGGCTGATTGCCCATTTTGGCTGGGCAGTTGGCACAGCCTGGCTGCAGTACGCTGGGCGGTGGGGAAAGGTCAGTGTGAGTGGTTGTCAATAACTGGATAATTGAATATTTATATGAAGAAAATGGGTCATGAACTTTTAATTGTGAAGGAGCCTTAGGAGTTCATCCTCTTCGTGTTTCAGATGAGATCTTTGTTTCCAGAAAAATTCTGTGATAGCTAGTTAGAGGCAAAGTCGGGCCTGGAACTCAGGACTTTAAACATTCTCATCTAAGTTTTCTCCATGAAAAATAGTTTTCTTTTACAGTGCCTTTCATTCGAAAACAACCTCCTTTTCAAATCATTATAAGCTACATGGCCAGAGTTGCTCGACTCCATCTGTAGAGGAACATTTAGATTAAATGATTGTTTAGGACCAAACACGCAGTGGAGCTAGGGCATTCCTGGAACTGGGGAAGGAATATATGCTTAGTGATTTCTTTCCCAGTCTCTCCACTCTACCTCGGACCTGAAGAAAACCCATCACTGAATTGGTAGTGTTCTAATATAGTCCTGTGTCTATATCCCCCAGTGGTCAGTTGTTAACCCGCGGTGAATGTGGTGGCGTTTGTGAAGAGAAAGAAATGGATGCCAAGTCCAATATTTTCTGTATGACTTTGTGCAAATACTTTCATGAATTCTCCTCTTCTAACAAGGAAGAAATACGGAGAAATTACATACGAAGAAAGTTCATTAGCAGTCCCCCAAGGTTAGCCATACAACTGTTTCATGACACTTTAGAAAGAGAAAGTTGGAGATTTATTCTGGGTGAAGGGATTTGCCTTCAGAATGACCTGGGTCCCACCCCTGAGTTATCAAAGATTTCAAGCAGGGCGACTAAGATGAGACTATCTGGGATGCCCAGGATGCTGCAGCGAGTTTGCGTGTTTTGAGCAGGACGGCTGCAGAGATGTAATGTTTCAATAAACCATGGGTTCTGCAGAGTGCTTGACAAGTGGGCTATGACTGGGAGTGGCCAGCACGGCTGTGCTGCGTGGGGTGAGAAAGTGATCTGCCTGAGTCCCCGATGAGTAAGAGCAGTTTGTGCAGACATATCTGGAGTCAGGATCCCACACAAATCCATTTGCCAGCCTCTTCCTTTCTGGATGTGCTTCTGGGCATTTCCCTTTCAGAAAGGCTTTAGGATGGAAGTCCCCACGGGTCTGTTCCCTTCCTCTAAGTTAGTATTTCCATGGTAAGAAGTACAAAAATTTTCTGTGTGGGTGGATGCCAGAAGGGTTTCTCTTTTTTCCTTTTTTCCCGCCTGAGAATAATGATGAACATTCCCTCTCCTCAAGGTGCTTTGGCACAAAAACGCTGCCCATGCCGTCTGATCCTACCATCTGTCTTGTTGGTTCTTTCTTTGCAGATGAGTTTCAGCAGTAACTAGCCAGCTAAACACAGTGAATTGTCTATCTGGAAGAGTTTTAAACTCCCGCCCTCTCTGGCTCTCACTCCCTCACTTTTCTATCTTCTGGAGATTTATGTCACTCACTAGTTCTTTCACACATCTTGTTTGCTAGTTTTGTTTTGAGTGCAATTTAGAGAGTATTTTTCCCCTCTGGCTTCCATTTTCAATCACTCAAGGAGAGTTTATGTTAGAAATATTCAGTTTTTCAACTTTGTCAAAGAAGAGGTGATTGTGAATGAGTGTGGAAAAGAAAAAAAAGTGGATATAATCAGAAGATTATGACCTGAGAATCTAATTACAGTTCTGTCCTTACTTTCCCTTGGAAAGGCTAAAACTTTGCAGCAATTCTGAGCTTATTCACTCCTTTTTGTTTTTTCACTTTAATGTCTAAGCTAAAATTTCCTCTTGCTCTCGTCTTTGAATATTGATCCCTGCCTGAGAAAAATCACAGCTGACAAAATTGTCTCGAATGGGCATGAGATCTGGTTTTCTGTAATTTCCCAAATGCAAAAGTCAGAAGAAGAAAAATCATTGGAATGCATCCAGGAGAGCCCAGTGCCCCTGTAGTGGAGTGTGGCTTTGTGTGCTCAGGGCTGGTAAAAGGTTGACAAGGTCTGAACCATGATGGTAAGTGTCAGAGGTAAACATCCTCCTGTAGCCAAACTCAAGAGGCTTGCTGGGTGGGGGAGGGGAGGGTTTTCTAGGAAGTACTCAACCAAAGCTGACAGCATCTTCCAGGACAGAAAGTAAATAGGGGTTTTATGTTGGTCTTTGAATACAGAACTGGTAAAAGCCCCAAACAGAAAAACAAAAATCTCCCAGATGTAATTTCTAGTAAAGGACATCATGTTATCTACCTCCACCCAAAAAGAAAGAAAAAATAAACCCAATGAGAGTAAACTGCACCTTCAATGGCTCTTCAAACGCTTCATTGCACACCTGAGTTGGTTGATTGAATTTCTTCCACAAGTCTGAGGGGCATTGTTCCCATTCTCAAGGGATGACCTCAGACCCACAAGGTAATCAGGTGAATTGTCTGCTCCTGAATGGAAGCCTTCCTGTCTACGAAAGTTGCCCAAAAGCTAATCACAGGTGATGTATGGGGACCACATTCCTTCTAAATGCACCTTTCTTTATAAGAGCGTGTTTGCACTTTGGTTAGAAAAGAATGTCTCCCCCTCTCTCTCCTCCCCCTCTTCCCAGGCTATTCTCTATGGCTCAAAGAAACCCTTAGTTTCTTCAAGTCCTCAACCAGACTGAAGGGGACTTGGCTCCTTTCTGTGCACAGGTGAATTTCTGTCATTTTTATTCAAGGACCTCAGGTGTAATTTGACATCTTTCAAAACAGAGATGAAACTTGGACACAATTCTTACATTCAACATCACGGAGGATTGAGGATATGGCTCAATGATCAGAGTCATCATTCGCCCTTTCTGTCTCAGGGTTATCATTGATCTCACAGGATTCTTTCCTTGTTGGAAGGGATCCACTTCTTTATGTCTATGTGAATCTTTGAGCAAGAGGTACGCCGTATGTCTTAAATTTTTTCAATATCCTTACCACTTCTGCCAGTAGAAGTCTCACACCTCTTTCTAGGTACACTCAAATGCTCCTTCCCCCAGTAGGTTTGGAAGACTGCTTTTGTGACCCATAGTCTGTAATTCTTGCTGCTGTCATCATATTTTTCTTAAGCATCTTCCATCTCCTCTATTAGACACCAGGCTCTTGGAATGTCAGAGTAAAGGCTTTTCATCTTTTTTGCTTTCACCACCCCCACCGACATCCCAGCAAAGAGGGTAGTGCATAATGAGTACTTAGTAATAATAGTTTGTATTTGCAAAACACCTTCCCTGTTACACAGTACTTTCCCAGACATCCCCCTACCTAATAATACGAGTTGAACTGAAATGCACTGAAGTAACCGAATGGAACGATCCCATTAGGGGGCAGAGGCTTAGGCAGAAAAGAAGAAAAAGCAGTGGGACTAGGAAAGGTAAATAAAGGTGATCAAAGCACAGATGATGGGGAGTGCCAAAGTGCCACTAACAGTGATTTCAGGGCCATACAGGCTCCACCAGACAGCTTGTTCTTGCTACTCCTGGTGGGTTTATTCTCAGCTCCATACAAAGAGCTCTGGTCTTAAAGGCACCAAGCCTCTACAAAACTGGAGAGAGGGACTGTAGAAGAGAGGTTCATTTTTCCTGATAGGAAAGATGACACCAGGAAGAACTCCCATTATGGTCACAACCTTGTGGTTTGTTGTTTTTGTTTCTTTCTCCTCTGCTGAGAGAGTAAGCAGGAATGGGGTTCAGCCAAGCCACATGAAAGGAACGAGAAGTTTTCCTTTCCATTAGGGAGAAGCAGGGGAGGCGGCCGAGCAGGGAGGGGACGGGTAGGTCCGTGGCATTCTCGAAGTCCAGACAGATGGTGAAGACTTTGACCAGGAGCCAGAGCAGAAAGAAATAGCAGTGATTGGAAAGAGCTTTCTTAAATCAGAAAAACCTCAAACTTCAGTCCAGCGGTGATCTCCAAAATTCCACTCTGAATTGTATGTTGAGCCCCCACCCTTAAAGATGTATTTTTCTATTATTTTAATAGTTAGAGTTTAATATTAAACATGCAGATATGTGTTATAATTATATAGGAAAAAGACAATTAAAGAGATCTTTTTCTGTTCCTGCTTCTCCCTGTTCCTGCACTTGAAGAGAGTTTCACTGTTTGGTTGACTTATCACAGATCCCAGAATGCCAGGGAGGGCTCTGAGGAAGAAACAGTCAACTTTGATCCATCTATCCTTGCCTCAAATCAAACTGGCCGAGATAATACAAATGTCTTATTTCTTCACACCTAATGTCACTTTTTGCACATGGTCTGCTTTATACATTTTAGGTGTATGACATTAAAAGGCAGGAACCATGTCTGTCTAATTTCTCTACCATTCTATTCCAGGACTTGGGGTGGGGAGATACTATTTGACGGCAGTAATGAGACTGATATTGTCAAAATCCTAGGCATTTGCCCCAAGGCAGCTGGCTGTTTTGAAGCCAGGTGAGCACCTACTTTCGCACTCAACCCCCTCGCCCATCCCACTCCCCTAATTCTAAGAGCAGGGGTCATTCCTGAAATATTTAACAGTCAAGATGGCTCTAGCACTCATGCATTAGAACAGGCAGCAGTGGGAGTGCTGCATCAGGGTCTTGAAGCATCCAGCTGTGCTGGGCACCCACATCCCCTTTAGTTGCTGAATTGTGGGTGAGGTCTTAGGGATGGACCAGGGGGTGGGTGGAGGAGGGCATTTCAGAGTCTCTGAGCAGTAGCAACTGAACAATTAGTACAGCCAGTGCACTCTGCCCGAATGTCAGCCCCACGAGCATCTGTAGTGAGGGAGTGAAGTTAGAGCCACACAATTAAATGTCTGCTGTGTGCACACTCGCTGGGCAAAGGGGTTGTAAAGATGAAAGAGACCCCATCTCAGCGCTTACTCCAGCCGAAGAAGTCGATCATTTCTTCCTTTACACAGCTGATTCCTCTTCATCCCTCGGTCCTATCACTGCATCCTGTTCACTTCCTTCCCAACACCCACCCCAATGTCTGATTTAAATGCATACACTTGTGTGTGGATATGTATGTGAGCATACCTGCTTATAGTCAGACTCCTCAATAGACATGAGCCCCATGTGTCCTCAACTCCTATCAAGGTGCCTGTCACTTAGTAGGCACAGAGCAAATATTTCTTGAACAAATGGATTAGTGGTCACAAAGGGATTATTGGAGTATAAGAAAACCACCAAGAATGATTAGTCATCAATTCTGTAGAAGACACATCTATATGCACCAGAAATGTAACACAAACTGTTGATTTTAAATCTATCTTGGGTCACCAGAGGTTTGCTGGTTTCTGGGCCTACCACAGGTGGCTTTCCTGCTGGAAGAACTCCAACAGTACCTGGGACTAGGAAGGAGCATGCCTGTGCTTCCTGTTAATAGCCAGACAAATGACATCATCAAACTGCTGGCTATTTAAAAGATTAGGCTACTCAAAGTCCCTGTGGATGGCCAGCTGCGTGAATGACCCAAACTTTCATGAGTGCATTTAAGTCACTGGAGGAAATGACACTTTTAAATCTCAGCAAAGATTCCCTTCTGGATCAGCCTGAGTTATGGGGATTTCTTTTTTCCCTCAATTTATTTGACTCATTTGACCAATCCTTGCAAACAAGACAGAAATAGTCTTTTGATATTTTCCCTCCCTCTTTATTAACTGTGTGAGTCCCAAATATCTCTAAAGAAAACAAGGAAAAGAATGGGCCAAAAAGGACAAGAAAGCACCCTCTGGGCAATTTTTGCAGACTTTTCCCTCAAATTTCATGAGTCTTGAGGAAAATCCAAAGGCTTGCATCCAGAGAAGGAGTCTTGCTGGTGTCCTCACTCCTTCTCTCTGCTCCCTGCTAACCCCCTACCAGTTGCTACCCTAATCCCCAACCCCAGATCCTCCAGCTCCACCCTTGCTTTCGGTTGCCCTGAAGGGGAGGACATGAGTCAGCATTCAGGCTTGAAAGTGTGAGCTGACTCTGAGTCCTCAGCGCGTAATCATTTCAGAAAATCTAGGACACACAACTACAGAGAAAGTCACCCTCTGCACCTCCCTCTGCTCTGTGGCCAGACATTTACTCCCACTCTCTAAATGCAGCTTTAGCTGGGGGTGAACTTTAACCTTAAGAAAAAAAACCACAATGTTGGTGGCGGGGGTGGGGGGTGGAGGGTGGGGGGGCAGAGGAGAGCAGCAGGGACAATCACCCCCCAAGTGCAGTGGGCTAAACAGCTTTTGCAGAGAATTCCGACAGTTTACCACTTTGAACATCTGGTGCTTGGCCGTGTTCATCCTGGAATTAAAAAAAAGAGAGAGCGAGAAGGAAGAAGAAAAAGAATTCATGTTCCAAATCAGAGTCTCACTCCTGAGCTTAGACGCCAGAATTAATTTTCTCTTTTATTCTTCCAAAGAGGAAGTACGTTAGAATTCCCTCCAGGTATCTTGTTAAAATGTCCAGGCACACCTTTAGACCCATGCTTTTTGGAAGAGAACCAACCTCACTGATTTTTTTTGGTTCACTCAACATTCTATCAGTCTCCACATTCCAGGTTTTTACTCTATGCTGGAAAAAGAAACTTCAGTGTCTCTGGCCTGCCCAGAGTGACTTCTTTTGTCTCGGCTTTTGGAGAAAAGGCAAACAGGCTCACACAGGCGGTGGCTGCAGACTTCATGAGGGATCAGACAGCTCTGAGGAGAAAATCTACTTAGATGTCTTAAGATTCAACCTGTTCAGGATTAGGAGAAAGCCAAGACCTCATCTGCTCTTGTGTGCAGCAATCTGGCAAAAAGTAATTTAGGAAATTATGGTTCTTCAGCTACAGAAAGGGGGAGGATTGCTGAGCTCTTTATAAACTCTTTACCTGCTGGGTTTCTATTGTGCCATCTCTTGTTCTCATTTGCAGGGTCTCTTGCTTTCTCTCATCTGATTGGCAAAGCAGGCTCTGGTTGGAAAGCGTTTGGAAAGGAAGGGTGAGTTTTGAGCACTGCAAGTCCAGTTGCTGAGTTCCTATTTCCAAGTATCTTGTTGCCAAAACAGGAAGCACTCTCACCACACTTTTATTTAATAAACTGATCTTGTAACTGACTTGCTTTCTGAGCAAACAGAAAATCAGACCTTGCTCAGGCTTTGACGGTGTCCCGGGGGAAACTAGGAGAAGAGCAAAGGAAGCTCCCTCCTTCTGCGGAATCATGGAGCCTTGCACCTTTGTCAGGTCATTGAAGGAAACTAAGAGACCACCTACTGCATGGGAAAAAGGGAAGCTCCAAAGACAAGGGCCACACAGCCTCTTAGTGGGATAAGAGTAGAATTTACCGCTCCTTCTTTCAGTCTTGGCGTTTTCCACTACACCATTTCCAGCTGTGCTTTCATTCTTACTGGAGTGAAGCTAGCCAGGCGGTGATTAATCAGTGAAAGGAGAGTGATTCTGCTGTGTTTATGCGTATTTGTAAGAGAGGAAGAATAGGAGAGGCAGGATGGCTGAGTGTGTGTGTGTGTGTGTGTGTGTGTGTGTGTTGGGAGGGTAGAAGTATCCAAAATAATAGAAACATGATCTAAATGGTTCCACATTGTAGAAAACACCTACTTTCTTTAACTTATGGACAACCCACCACTTTCAGTGTGAAGAGAGTTGGCCTGGGGGCACAGTTCAGTTTAGTAAGTTCTCTTGAGCATTGCTGTGTGCCTGTAACGTGCTTGTGACTCTGGGCAACTCTAAAGATGAATAAGACCTGGGCTCTGCCCTTCTGAATTTCACAACCTTTGCAGGGAAACCCACAGGTCCACCAAGGCTCTGGCACTCGGAGAGCTGAGGTGCTGTGATGGGGTGAACACAGCATGCCCTGGGAGGACTGGGGAGGAGACTGACCAGCTCTGCTCTTTTGGAGCTCAAGGAGACAGAGCAACCGTGACTTGAAAGCCATCTTAGGGAGTTGGCTGGAACTGGCTTCTGAGGAGTGTGTACACTGGGTGTGGAGCCAGGTGAAGGGCTTTGTAACAGGTGGCTTGTTCTTTTTCCCTTTGCCTTTTCTTCTAAAGGTTTTTGGGGGTTTTTGAGGAGTTGTGCATGGTTAGTTCAAGTGATGATTGTGAAGATTACAGGCATTTCATGGGCATTCTCAGCAACCAATATCCAAATCAAGCAACATTCAACATGTTGGGGAGACATGCAGCTTGGACTATCCTCTTAAAGAGCCAGTGTTTCACTTCATTTATCTTTATTTATATTTATACTTAATTTACATGTACATAAATGTGTATATATGTGTGTGTGTGTGTGTGTGTGTGTGTGTGTGTATTCTTTTGTTTTTTTTGCATGGTTGTCTCCTAAGAATAATATACTTTTAAGGGAATTGAAGTCAAAGATTTTCCTAGAGAACCTGTTCCTTTTTTATTGTTGTTGAAAACAGTCGTGTTCATGAGATCGTTTTGGCTAGTGAGAATCAACAAAGTCTGTTTACCTCCATGCCTTTCTTCCTCCCTCACTCCATCTATCCTTCCTTCCATCATTCCTTCCGCCTGTCTTTTGTCTGTTTTTTAAGACATCTGAAAGTAATGTTGGGGGACTCTAGTTTATCTTTATGAGTTCTAAGACTTTTGAACTAAAGACCCAGTAAAATTCCCGTTCAATGTAAACGCAAAGTAAGTTTCAGATAATAGGAAAGACCGTGTTCAGAATTGTAAATTCTTAAGATGAGGAATTCTCAACCTTAGTAACGTTCACTGAGGGCCAAGAATGAAAGTGCTGTATCCCGACACTGTGGTCTCTGCAGAGAATTAAAAAAATGCCAAACTCATCAGAATGTCAAAAACAAAAGAAAGAAAAAACCCCAGGACACCTGACAGTGTCGAGTGCTGGTGATCACGTGGCACAATCAGAGCTTAAGTACACTCTGGGAGGAGGCTAACAGGAAACTTGGAAAACTGTTTGGCACTCTCCACTGAAGCTGACTGCACCCATGCCGTGTGGCCCAGCAATTCCACTCCCTCATTTACACCCAAGGGAAATGAAAGTATGTGGGCATCAAAAGACACGTACAAGAAGGTTCCCAGCAGCACTATTTGCAATAGCCCCAAACTGGAAACGATCAAACATCCATCAACGGAGGAATGAATAAATAAATTGCAGCGTATTTATACAATGAGCAAACTATGACAAACTACAAAAAAGATGAATCTCTTAAACAGAATGTTGAGCAAAAGAAGCTAGACACAAAAGAATATATACGTTATAACTTTCTTTCTACAAAACTTAAAAACAGATAAAACTAATACATGATTTTTAAAGTCAGGATAACGGTTTCCTTTGCAGGGAGGTAGGGACTAGGAAGGGCCATGAAGGAGAGGGGGTCCTAAGGGGCTGGTCATATTTTATTTCCTCTTCTGAGGGCTGGTTACATGGGCGTATTCATTTTGTGAAAATTCATTTAGCTCACAAACTTATAATTTGTGTACTTTTCTATGTGTATATTACAATCCAATAAGTAGTTTTTCTTTTTAAATCCTCAAATAAAAATCATGGGTCTATTCTATTTCTTTATCTGAAGGCATCTGTTTTTCCTATTCTCAGATTTAGGAAACACTTTTTATTTTCCAAACTAAACTTAATGGAAGTTTATGTTCTATGTTCAAATCTAAATTTAGCTTAGTGTCAAGCAACATTATAGGTGCCAGATTTGAAATTATATTAAATGCTTACGTAATAAATACACATTCTAGTTTCATGTCATATCTTTCTTAACCTCAGAAAGGCATAGGGCATTTATGTTTTGGGACAAAAGGCAGTGTAACAGGAGACAGGATGGCCTTAGACAAATGGGCACTCATGTGAAAAATGAAGATATCAGTCAGTGTGTTCTTTCTGTTTCTCGGCACAGGCTCAGCAGTTGGTTCTTTAGATTTCTCGGCCTTCTCATAGTTCTCAGGAACTATGTTGAAACTACTGTGGGACTGACCACTGAAGAAGGATGGAATTAGTCATTTTTTACATGCCCCTAATATGGCTAGGCTAGTTAAAGGATAAACAGGAACATTGAACACGAAGTCCCTTTTACACAAAAGGTGGATTGTAAACACAAGAGCAAAGGCTGAGATGAAATGCTCAAGGAAGAGCATCCTTGTGAGGGGCAGGCCGCCTTGGGCAATGGTTGCTACCCAGCCTTGATAGAATTGAGGTCCAAATTGCCCATTTGTGGCAACTTTCAGTCTGATTTTCTCTAGAAGCCCAAATTCTGAGAAGTCACAACCTTTGTGGCATGAGAAGGGGGTCTGCGAAGTTTTTAAATGAGGGTGTGTGAGCGTGTCTGTGTATGTTCGTGGTGGAGGGCACCATTCTTAGGGCTGCAGGCACACAGGGCTGATGACTCACATGTACAGCTCATGTCCTGCCCCTTGCTCAAGGTTTATTCCCATATCTCTGACTGTCCACTGGTCATTTTCACTTGAAAGTCTTCCCATCGCCTCATATTCAACAGTCTCTAACTGAGCTCATCCTCTCCCCCACAAGACCAGTTCCCCTTCCAAGTTCCTTGTTTCTGCCACGGCTCCCTTGTCTCACGGTTATTTGAAGTCATCTCTAATGTTTCCCATGTCCTTATCCTTGCTTGCCCCAAAGCCTTTCCTGATCATGCTTGGCAGTCATCTCCTTTTCCTAATTTGGGTCTCCATTGTCTCAGGGCTGGGTCACTGATGGCCCCTTCCCTGCCAACCTGCTTGACTTCAGCCTCCTCCAATCTGATCTCATGCTCTCAGTTGGTAAAGTTTCCTTGAACTGTGCATTTTCTCGTCGTTCTCCTGCATCTAGCTTTTGAGGCATCCATACTACTCATTGCTTTTTCTTGGTTTCAAATTTTAAAACAATTTTTCTTTGTGTACCAATTATGTGCCAAGTGCTATTTTAAATGCTAGTTGGTGAAGGATACAATTATGAATAATTTGCATCATCCTAGCACTCAAAGGGAGCCCTCACACTCCGAACTCCCCGCCTTTCCAAATGGAAAGGACAGACTAATGTCCAAATAATAGACAAAAACTAAAGAAATAGTGAGATATTGTAAAATTGCATGTGCTACTCGTGTGCTAGGAATGGAATAGCAAGCCCCAGGGAGCCAAATACTAACCTTTCTGTAGTGACGTGTGCTGATTTCAAAGCTCTGCCTATCTTAAGACTGGAGGGTGGCGAATTCTCCTAAGAGCAGGAAAATAATAACTGGCCTGGTGAAGGAGACAGTGAAAGTTTGCTGTTGATCTTGTTTCGCCTTCTAGGTTATGAGCATTTTCAAGAAGGGACTAGATGGTGTTCCTTAAATCTTACAGTACTGAATTAATTCCCGAACTCCTAGGAGTTTTGAGTAAATTCCTATTGATTCATTGCTTGATTGACCAATCATAGTTAACACTGCTGAATGTCTTTTGACCTCCACTGACTCAGCCAATGATTGAAGCCCAAGCTCAAGTTACTTGAAGGTAAATTTCAACAATGCAACAATGCCAGTGATAGAGCAGACTCTATGCCTTGTTTCAGCTAGACCAGTCACATCTACATGCACCTTTTTTGGAAAAAGGAATCAGGAAAGAATCTTTCAATTCAGTTATACCCAGATGTTGGAGGAAAATATATTGGAAGAAGATAAAATAACCAAGCAAATTAAGAGGGAAAGAGGCTAAAAAAGAAGCCGTTGAGTTTTTAAAACTCTCTTTTTATTTGAAAAGGGAGTGTGACTTTCTACTTTGTTCTTGAAATCACTTTTATTTTCCTAACCATAACAAGTTGATAAAATCCAGATAAATATTTGGCTAGATTAACCCTCTGGATAGCATTGTCAAGTGATGTCTGTCCAAAAAGAGGCCACGCATCTTGACCCCCAACACAGATCATTGAGAACCACAGGCCAAAGCAAGAGATTAGAATGCTAGAGATTTTAATTCTATTGTTCTTTGAAAATCACCACTTTTCTTGATTTATTGAGTGTATTGGTGTCTCTACCAACAGACAAACAGAGCCAAACTGGGCAAGATTTGCCATTGTTTTATAAATTTTACACAACGATGTAATGTGTGCTGTACATGAAAACAATACAGACTGAGGTGGTGGGGTGGTTCCTCTGTATAAATCTGATCATGGTTGTTGACACATTTCCCTGGGGGTGGTGGTTTAAGGCAAAAATCTGAAATGAAATGGAAGTGTATACTTTGAGGATTGCAGCCAAGTCTCAAAAAACTCATGGCATAGGGAACAAGGGAATGACAAATCCGGTATTAACACTAACTCTTGTCTTTAGTTTAAGTCAATTGCTTTATGAAATGTCTTATGTGGCTAACAAGTTCACACACTGGCTTGAACTTCATCTTGACTTACATGGATAAAACACTGGACTCTGTGAGCTCTCTTCTACTCAACATATTACAAGACAGGGTCTCTGTTATCTTTGGTTGAGGTGACATGGCCAGTATAATTGGCTATTGAGTAATAAGAGGGTGGTTGTGGTTTTATTTGCTTGAAAGAACAGAGAGCTCCCAGGATGGGCATGGCCTGATGATTTCCCAAATCTCATTGGCAGTGGTAGACTTTTGAATATAAATGTTTTGTTTGACTCAATAGCTGGTAAGAGTTCTGTCCCTTAATCCCTATTTTAAGTACCAAAATGATTGTTCAGAACAAAACAGAAGAAAACAACTCTTAAGCAGCTCTTCATGTTTTGAAATGAAAATGCAGGGCCTTGGGCAAGTCAAGAGAATATGTTTGTTTTTGGGGATGTAGATAGGACCAGATTATGTGGCGTTTTCCTTAAGGGCATTTTACAGAGGGTGGATTTTACTCTAAGCATGATGGGATGTCAGCGAAAGATTTAAACTAGGGGAGTGAACCGATATGAGTTATTTAAGAAGACCACACATACTGCCGTGTAAGAATGGAATGAACTTCCATCCTCCCTCTCTTGGGCCTCCTATCTCCTCAGATCCCACAACTCCCACAGCTGCTGCCCTTTCACTCTTCCCTCAGCAAGATCAGCCTGCTGATGAGTCAAGAAGAACCTTCAAGAAGGAGGGGGTGGCCAAGTAGGCCAATGCTACCGAAAAGCCTAGTAAAATGAGAACAGTAAAATATCCAGTGGATTTGGAACATGGATTTGGAACACCAGTGACCTGGCAGAAGCAGTTTCAGTGTCAGTGGCATATTGGGGATAGAATCCACAAGAGAATGAGTTCAAGAGAGAATTGGGAAGTGGGGAAATGAAAAGAGCATGTCTACGCAGTTCTGCAGAAGAGCAGTTATAAAATGAAATAGAGAGAAGGAAGAGTGATTATGGGGGATGTAGGGGCAAGTGGGATCTTTTGAGTTGGTTGTGAGCAGAGTCTGTTTATAGGCTTACAAGAGTGATCCAGTAGGCAGGGAGAGACAATGATGCAGAAAAGAGAAGATAACCTAAGGACTAGAGACCCTGAAAGTGAGGAAAGAGGTGGGATCTAGAACCCACTGAAGGGATTGCTTTTCCATAGGAGAAGGGACACTTCTTTCACTGTAACAAGAAGGTGAGGAGAATGCAGATAGATGCTGGTCTAGGTAGGTTTAGAAGTGCAGTACTGGAAAGATTAGGGAAGGAGTAGCTAGGATGTTTTGGCTGTAAGCAATTGAAGGTAACTATGACTAACTCAAGCAAAAAAGAAATGTATTAGAAGAATTTGGGGTAGCTTAAAACAACAAGAAGGAAGACTGTTCATAACCAGTGGTGATACCCCTGCTAATCCACAAAGGGAGTTGACTTCCTTTTAGACCTCTGGACAGAGAAGCAGGCAGACACAGTTCTCTACTCAAAGATCCAGTATACTTCACACAACACGGTGGCATAACAAGATTGGGAATTCTTTTCCTTTCACTGCACAAGGGTAAAAGCTCTTTGACAAGAGACTGTCACATTTCTCCTCCTTCCTTGCGCTCCCTCTCCTTAGTCTTCTTTCTCCTTCCTCTGTTCCCTCTCTCTAGTTTCCCAAGATCTAGGATCTGACCTCCTCCTCAGGATGTAGAGCATGTTTCCAGGTACCCTTTCACTCCATTGCTTCCAGCATGTGCCAGATGGTAATGGTGACTCCTCATCTGGGTTTGCAGCCTGGAGAGGTCAGGGTGGATTGGATAAGCGGGTGAGGTTTGTGGGCTGCTCCAGTCCCTCTTTGGTCTTTCAAGGAGTGAACAGTGTGACTGAGTTTTCACAAGAATAATATTCCTACGTAAAGAAAGCACTGACTGTCTGCAGAGGCAGCACAATTTAGTCCCATACCAGGAAAACACACTTTGACCCTCCTTCTTGCACAACAGCCATCCTGGTATTACTGTGTCCTGGAGTCCTTGACGTGGTCCAGAGCCTCTTTTATTACCAGAGTTGCTCCTATTGGCTGCAAGTGACACTGTCTCAGCCATCCAGTATGGCCAATGCCAACTCTCATTGAATTTTTCCTCATCCTGCAGAAGAAATGGTTGTAACCTCAGTTTGTCCTGCCGTACCATTGTGAAGTTTCAAAGCTAAATGGCTGTCAAAAACAGAGACCAGTTGACCAGTTCAGGCGAAATTTCACAGATAATCATAATGGTCCAAGGTCTACTTTTTAGCTTTGTAGATTAAAACACTTCTTCGATTCTCAGAAAGTTTTCAGGTTCTTGAGGACTCACGTGTAGTTATCAAATTCCAAGGAACTTTTCTGGATTTTTTAAAAATAAAATACCATTTCAAATTATTAATTTAAGAGAGAATTCTTAGGAATCAGAATACTTGCGTCAGCTGGGCAACACACTTTCTCTACTGTAGAAAAGTTTGCATGGTAAACTATATTACTACTCCTTGCTTCTTGGCCTGAGAGTAATTGGGATGGAGTATAAAAACAGCCCCTCCCAAACATAAAACGAGTTTAATCTGAATTTTTAGGTTTCAACTCCCACATAGCACTTTTTCTTTCCCTTTCCCCCAATTCGTTAACTTCCTTGATGTAGTTCACATCCATTGATTTTCTTCCCGTCACTAAACTCCTCTGAGTAGGGACAATATTGCATTCGTCTTTGTATTGCTACGTCTTCTTCCTGGAGACCAGAGCAAGTTTTGCATATGGCGGGTGTTCAAGACTTGTTTCTTGGTGTGTTACTGCCAGAAAGTTTCTTGGAAAAGTGCTTCCCTCCTTGACTCTCAAGAGACTGGGTGATGTAAGGAGCAAGCAGTAGACTTATAGTCAGAAGTTTTAAATTCGATTCCTGATTCTGCCACGTACTAGCTATGTGACTTGAGGTTAAATCACTCAATACCTATAAGCCTTGGTTTCTCCATCTACGAGATGAACAATCCCTATCCAACATGATTATTTTGAAGATCAAATGAGATCAGGTATGTCAAAGTGTTTTAAAGCCCCTATAAAACTGAGGGTTTACTAGTGATCATGGAGTCAGAACAAAGGAACTAGGATGACCTTAATGACTGTTCTTAACACCCACCACAACTTTGGTCTCCCTGTCTTTTCATCTCTCTGTCCTTAGCACCTAACACAGTGCTTTACAGAGTAGCTTCTGAGTAGATGTTTTTTGAACAAAGGCCAATGTTATTAAAAGAAGTTTGCCATCCTGCTTAGGTGCTTGCCGGAGGAATAGAAGGCAAATAGTTCCAGAACATTTCATGTGAATGTGTATGAAATGCATACAGAGATGGAAAATGTTCCCCTCCTGGAGGGGCTTCGGAAGGATGGAATAGTTCCTGAGGTTCAGGTCCTCCATAGCGTGTACCTGCCAAGTTTAGCTGTGTTATCCCTGGAGCAGGAAGTCCTGAAGAGATCTCTTGGTTGTGGCTCTATTATTGGGACACTGATGCCAGATACTACCCGGCAAGCTTAGAGTCAGGATTGATACTTGAAATGATGCGCTGGGAAGCACACTGAGAGGAGTGAGTTGCTTTTGGAAAAGAGACAAAGAAAATGAGCTATGCCAGTATTGGCCATAGGCCAGGGGTGGGGAGAGGTGGAGTGGAGTGGGGAGGAGACAAAGATTGGAGCAAACCATGGCTGTCCTGTGCCCCTGAAATGACCACTGGTGTGGGGTGTACAGAATCTTCTGGTGTATTCTCTCAGTTGTAGGAACCAAGTAACCAAACACCAACTTTCCCTGAAACCATCCTTTTGAGAATTAGAATAGTATAGTCATTTAACCAAATCTTTTTTTGTCTTGGCCATCTCATCAGGGCATTACCTAATGTAAAATGGATTTTTAACATTTTACAGAAGAAGTAGGGTTTTAATTTTATTACAATACTGTCTCCTTCCCTTCCACATACTTCTGAAAGGAATGGTTAATCAGGAGTGTAGAATTTTCCTATAGAAAGACTTGTAAACTGGTTTTTCAAAGAAGATAGGTTTTTTCTTTTCTTCCTTGACCTACCGCAAGGTCACTGTGGAGGAACCCAACGTCTGGGACTCTCTTAGCATGTCAGGCTCTGGGCAGACTTAGAAAAAGCTTCCAGGGCTAGATCAATAGAGTCTTCCCAGCCCTGGTTCTTAGGACTTTCTGGAGCCCAGAGAGAAGGCCAGTGTTTGCTATACTTTGGTGTGATCATCCTCCGTCAGCCAGCCTCACCTGCAGCTGTCAGATCTGCTGTTACCCGCTCCTCAGCCACAGTCCTCCTGGGGCAGTGTTTCAGTTGCATTATAAACACGTTTGACTTCATCCACAGTCTGAGCCTTTCTCAACAACAAAACAAGACTTCTGTGGAAGGATGTGGGACAGTTGGAGCCTGGCTTAACAGTATAACCTGGAACACCGGGAGAGAACACAAACAAGGACATTGCAGCTTGAAGAAAAAATTTGGCAGAAGCAACATGGATCTGATGCCTTGGCTCGGGACGGGAATGAGGAATCCAATTATAGTGCACTCTGTAGAGAGTCAAAAAAGTGCTTTTGTTTTGCTTTAATCCTGCAGAAGTAAATGAGAGCATAAGAAACAGATTGAGAGTAAGTCTTTCGTTCAAGATTTTCCTTTAGACGGTGTCGAGATGGAAAACATCTTTTTGGAGACTGAAGAATGCTCTCATTTGTAGAACAGCTAATTAAAGCTTCTCATAACCTGAATCATCTGTTGTGGTAGTCTACAGCCAAGCGAGGAATTCACTTCATGCAGGGTAGAAGCACCCTTCTCCGGTACCTATGATGTGTTCTGAGTGCTCTCCACCCTGATGTGGGGGCACAATGTTCTAAAGGACCTTGAAATTCCTAGTTGTCATTACTCTTCCGTTAGGGGATGAGAGTATTTGCACAAAGCTACAGTGTAACAGAGTGAAAGCCTGTCACCCGCAGCTTGAGGCTTATATTTTGTCACTTTAGACTAATATAATCTGTTTTAGGCACATGTAAATATATATTTACGAATAAACATATAAACTTAAATAATATGTAAGTATCCATTTTATCATGGGAATAATTATCAAAGGAGTGCAATTATTCCAAATCGAAGGGGCTTAAATCAGAACAGTTGAACTGATTTTTGATATTTTATTTAGATTTTACATCAGTTGTAAAGAATCTGCTTTTTTATTGTTACGACTGCCTAGTGTAGTCCTACCCTACGATCTTTCCTTGGGGCTTGCAATTAAGTGAGTAATGATCTTGGAAGGTTAAGTAGATAATATGATTGTGAAAACCTATTAAATCCAATTATTATTATTTTTTTTCTGTGACCATGAAACACAATCTCTAAAAGCTGAGATTGTGCAACTCCCTGGAAGGCTCATGGCTCAGCTCAGCATTCATCTAATGAAAACAAAACCAAAAATAAAACACAAGTGATCCATGAGGCTGGCTCTTTGAGCCTCATTGCCTGTAATTGTAAACATCTGAACTTCAGGATTTTCAGGAAATGTTCCGCCCTGCAAGATGTGTGGAAAGTCAAGAGGAGCCCAGCCCAAAGGTTGTTTTTGACTGGTGACTCTTCATGCTACTTGTCATGATTATGCCTACCCAGGTAAGAGAGGTACTCCTTTCTGCCTGGAAAAGTTCCTATGTAGCCTGGAAGAGCAAATCGCTGTTGAAGTTCAGCATTTCTGGAGGTCTCGTTGGCTGACTGAGATCCGTGGAGATTCATCATGGCATTCCAGGTCTCTGTCAGGGATTGCTCTTCGTGAGGAGGCGATGCTGACCCGTGTTGGCTCTGTCATTATGTGGACCTGGGTGTTGTTCTTAGTGGCAGATGCACTCGATACCAACGAAAGGGTGAGTGATGCCACTGTCACTCGCGTTGCTTCAGTGTGGGAGGTGCTCCAGTTGCTGGTTGCCTGTGTCGTCACAAGGTTTAACAATCTTGAAAGGGTGGAGCTCCTTCTGATGAGTTTTCTTCTGATTGTTAGCATTGAATTCCCTCTGTCCTTTCAGCAATGATAATAATAAAACCAATGCTTCCTTTGCTAAGGCATTAACTTTTCGTCTTAAGTTTATAACACATGTTTAGACTCTTGCTGTGTTCATAGATCCAGCTTACTCTAATCACAAGAACAGTGGTTCACAGTAAAAAAAATACAGTCCCTTTCCTTGGTGTGAAGTTTACGAAGCACTTTTCCCCCAGATATCTCCTGTATCCCTCAGTCAAAGCCGCGAGCTAGACATGGAAGGCATTCCTCCTTCCCTTACCCTATTTCTAAGATACTGAGGCTTGGGAGGCCCTGTGTGTCAAGAATGGAAGTCACCTAAGTAGTAAGTGCTAAAATCTAGGTCTTCCGGTTCAAAGAGTGGGGCTCTTTTTTTGCCAATATTTTGAACATTCAGTTGCAGAATTATTTGACGATTTTTTTTAGAACAAAAATACCTTGATAATACTTCAGGAAGACAAATGCTGCTGAAATAATCTGTTGGCGGCATCTCTAAATCTTGAGCTCTTTTGCTTGATCTCAGACAGAGGAAGACAGAGACTGGTTCTCCAGTTGAGAGAGTCTAGGGAGCAGGCTGATGTTGCTTAACTAGTCATTCAAAACCTGCAGGGCCCTGAATGTTCCTCAACAGGAGACTCTGGGCTTCTAGTGTTGTTTTCTACCTCAGGGATAGAAAGAGATCAGATTCACTGAATCTCAGTCCTGAAAGGGAAAGGATAGAGGTCATTCCTCTCTCCATTTAAGCATTATACTCAAGAGCAAATTGAGGCCCCAGATGCGAAGTGATTACAAGATTATACATGTGTGTCCAATAAGACATAACTCTTTCAATGTAAATCATGAAAACCACCTTTCTTCCAACGCAGAATGCCATTTTAAATTTCAAGCTTTGTAAGTCACGGCCTGCCCAATGGGAATCACGTAGAGTGACTTGGATCAGGATTTTTGCAATATCTTTATGTTGAAAAGACAAATCCATTTCACAAGTTACTATTATTTTTTCTTAAGCTATCTTATCGTGGGGGCATTGTGTTTGGATC
Source organism: Equus przewalskii (assembly GCF_037783145.1). Classification (NCBI taxonomy): domain Eukaryota; kingdom Metazoa; phylum Chordata; class Mammalia; order Perissodactyla; family Equidae; genus Equus; species Equus przewalskii. The sequence goes on along the minus strand of NC_091839.1, from coordinate 55,653,879 downwards.
GATGCTGGTCGGTCCCCCTTGAGTGAAATGCTGGGCAAAGAGCAGCGTTGTAAATGGAGAAGTCACACACTTTGCTGCAGTGGTGAGAGGCCTGATGTGCGAGGCCCAGGCTGCTGTCATAGTAAATGAGGCTCAGCCTGCGCCCCAGGGACCCAGGGCTCTGTGCTGGCTTATTTGCTCTTTAGACATCTGTTTGTCTAAGTCGTTGATCATAAACACCTAGGCAGAGACTGTTTCCTGACTAAGAAATCCCTTTGACATTCTAGCAATGACTCACAGAGTCGCTTCATGCCCACAGAGTAGCCAGTGTCACCTTGTGGTGTTCTGGGCCTGTCGCATGTAATGCACGTAAAGCACGTAAAACCGGGAATCAAGTTCCTCCTGTGTCAGCCTGCACTCCTTGAGCAGCTACTTTCTTCTGTCCCCTAGGTGAGATCTCAGAGCAGCTTTGGGCACCCCCACGGTCCCTCGTCCTCAGGGCTTCACCTGTCTCACCACCGCCCACTCTCTAAACGGCCCCCACTGACAGTCTGTCTGACACTGGCGTTTTCTCTAATTGATCCATTTCTGTCATCTTTTTACTATAATTTTGCTGACAGTGGGATCCCTAATGGACATCTCTCTTATTTCCTAGCAGAGTACAAGCAAATAGTGAGGTCTTAAAAGCACTTCTGTGTGGTTAGCCACTGACGTAAGAGAGGAGATGCATTTTCTAAGATTCCTCCTTCCTTTCCTTTCTCTCTTCCTTCTCCTCTCTCTCTTCTTATTTCTTTCTTCCTTTCCACCCCTCTTCCCTCTCTCCCTTCCTTCCTTTCAGAAATACCTATTGTAAAGAGAGAAAGGCATCATGCTTGGTTTGGGAAGAGAGTAGGGACGAAGGCATGTGTGGCCCTTATCTTCATGGTTATGATGACTTATTTTACCAAAAATTCAGAGCAGGGGAAGATCTTGTTGTGGAAAAGGGTGTGAAGGCATTTATCTGGTAGTTAGAGATGAATGCTACATGGAGAAAGCCTGGGTTCCTTCTTCACTTGGGGAAGGAAATTTGGGGAGGAAGCAGCATGTGTTTGAAGGAGCAGGGGAGCTGGAGGCATTCTCAGGCTGACTTGAGCATTTTAGAAGCTAGGGGCCTTTGGGCAAGTCCCTTAACATTCCCAATCCTCTGGTGCTTCATCTATAAAAGAAGGGTGGTTGTGAGGTTTACATTAGTTATATGAAAATGCTTCTTAAACTCCTACTCAACTAATGTGAAGGATTTTATTTTATAGGGCCCGTCACACTTGTTTTTCCCTTCTACATAACTTGACCTGAATAGTTGCTACTTCCCTTTTGAGGACGTGACAATAGGTAATAGACCAGTTCTTTGTGGGAAGAACTAAGAACACGTGTGTATGTTAAACATACTGCACCCAGGAAAGCATGTTTATTTACTAGACTGAAGGAGCGTTTTGTTAAGTGACACAGATCGTGCCTAAGTGAGCTAATAGTTTCCAGTTGAAGTCGTAGTTGGAAATTGTTCATAATTCAGAATACAGACTCATGATGGTTAAACAAACAAAAAAAAAAACAGCAAAATATTCTGGGGTGACACAATTTAAGGTCAAAACCTACATTTCTGAAATGGTAGACTATCCCTCCCTCTCCCCCAAATTAAGCCCAAAGTACAGCTGACTTGCTCCTAGGTCTGGATCGTCTCCCCCGCTTGTTATTTCCCCACAGTTTAAGGGGCCAGGGGGCTCGGCCACAGCATCCCAGGTGTGATGCTTCAAAGTGACACAGGGAAGGAGCTGAAAAGCCTTAATGCTCACCCTCATTTCTCCATCTGTTAAAAGAGAGGTTTGGTACTGACCTGATGAATAATCTTTTTTTCTGGAATAATAATGAAAGATCCATAAAACCGTCCCAGTAAAACATAATGCTAACAAAGCAGGACATGACTGTTAAACCAGTTCCTGTGGGTGACACCACCATACAGCACACGTCGCTTTCACTGGGAGCCACTTGTAGTGCCCTGTGTTGTAAGCCTGTTTCTCATTTCATTAAGAAGAGTGGCTTCTTCTCCTACCACGGCAGAACTGCCAGGCAGATCTCTCATACTGGTCCACGATTTTTAGGCCTTGCTTTCTCCACAGCTGTGGATACACTGGCTCTGATTAGAGAAACCCTATTACGGCCCACTTCCAGACTGGTTGAGATCCTGTTTGGAATTCACAGGCTCACTGGTTTTTAAAGGTGGTTTCTGCAAGGTAATTCAATCAAACTGTTTTTTGGTTGAGTCGTTCTTTGGTTTTCAGAAGTTACAAACAGCAGAGGGATGCTTTTCAGAGACTTCTTGAGTAACGGGCACATTTTTCACACTTGACCAGTTTCAGGTTGAAATGGAGACAATTATTGGGTGTTGGTATTATAATCAGTGATAGAGTAATATGTTGACCACTGATAACATCTATTGACCTTCTCCATTTCTGAGAAGTGCTGGCCTGACATTTATGTGGCATAAAGCAAAATTTATACCTACGTGGAGGAGACCGGGCACAGGAAAACATATTTTCTTCAATGCACTTGTCTCGGACAGTAAGCAAGGCACGTGACATTGATGTAGTTGGGTTTAGAAGTCTCTGGGCATTAATCTTTTCATCTGAAAAATGAAGAGGCGGAGGCAGACCCTCCTAGGGTAGCTACTCTGTGATTCTCTGAACTAGTGACAACCTTTGGATTAACTGGAAATAATAAAATCTGCTCTTATTTCTGTCTTTGCTAATAACTTGCTAAATGACCTATGACTTCCTCATCTGGACTTGTGTATTGACTTGCGTGTGTCCTGCCCTCTGGCGTACATTCTTCTCCCTTCCCCCAAGGCTCTAGACCATCAGAATGCCCGGGGGAGGGGCTATAAAGCACCCAGTGGGGCAGGAATATGGTGTCTGTGCCGTAGCTGAAGTTCATAAGGATGTTTTAGTGCAGAGTCAGCTGGATCTGTCAGTAGAACAGGTGAAGGGGAAGCACAAGGATCCAGCTTCCAAAAATATTTCCTTCTCTGTGCCATGGGTCACCTTTTCCTCCAATCCAGTCTGAAATACTCACCACACCTGGTTCCTTTTGATTTCCAACATAGTAAAATGGGGCATCAACAGGCTGTTACTGTGATGCACATATCTCAAATTGACAGGGCGAGGAGCATTCAACGTGTATTTGGGGAGGGAGTCCTCCTTTAATGTTCTCTATTTGCACCTATTAACTCAGAGGTGGAAAGAGAGCTGCCTGTTGGCTGAATATGGCCTGTTGATTGGTTTTATTTTGGCAACTCAGAGTTTAAAATAAACAAGCAGATTTTTAAAACTCAGAAAATACTTTGATTTGCTTGCCAACATTTATAAAGTCAAGATTTTAAATACAAACCCAGATTTCTGTTTTTTCCTGATAATTTCTGGTTGCAGTGGGACCTAGGTTTCTATAAGGCTCATCTCAGCTATGGCTACAGAGATCACTGGTTCCACGGTTCACACACTCTTCAGGGTGACAGGCCCCACCTGGTCTATTTCAGCATTTACTTTGTGTGTGTGGCCCCTGTAGTCATTTCGGTGGGAGACCCTTGGACTTGGTTGATTAGTTAAGTTGACTGTCACTTGCATGGGGCACAGGAAACCTGGACCCAGAGCAGTAATTTCACAGACAATGAGAAGCCCTTTGGGAGGAAAGGGAAGTCTGAAGCATGGACTGAGAGTGAGGGAGGTTCAGGAGGAAGGTCCCACCCCAGGCCCTGGGTGATCACAAAGGTACCAGGCCAGGGCAGTAGGGCAGGCAGCCACCTGGAATGGAGCCCAGCAGCATCCAGGGGCGGTACCCAGGAAGGAGAACTGGCTTCCTTCTCGCTGACCTTGGGTCAGCCCCATGGGTGTATCGAAGTCCAGGTCTCAGCATGACCTCCTATTACCACAGGGAAGTCGAATCGATAATTCGTTAGTAAGGTAATATTTAACCTTCTATTTACAACTCTGATCATTTTGATGAAATTATCCTCAACCTCCTTAGCCATTAGAACCCATGAGTGAAGGACATGCCCCATGATATTTTAGATATTCATGGTCCTTGTATTTCACAACAGGGATTTCAGCTCTGTCAATATTTTCGTGCCCTAATAACTGTAATCAAAGCTTGAGTTGGTCATATGGTAATAAATAGTCGCCCATCTGGGACACGGCCCTGTAAAACACAGAACAGGAAACTCCACATCATATGGAAAGTTGTACTTTTAGTTTCATAACTCAACTTTTGCCTAACAAAGATAGCTCTCATTGAAACCGAGCCCTTAAAGCATAAGAAATACATTTAAATATTTTGTGAAAATCATGTCTTTGTATAAGATGTTTTCCTATATGTCATCTTTTTTGGGTATTACCATGATTCTCTGAGGTAGGCAAAGAGGTTATTATTATAACCAATTTATAACAAAGGAAACTGGAGTTCAGGAAAATTAAATGACTTTGTTCACATCGTGTAATTAGGTAAACAGAAACAACCGGCTCCAGAGGTTTCTGCTTCTAAATCCATGATTTATCTACTCTCTCTTGCTCTGTTGCCTCTGTATGTGCACGTGTGTGTGTGTGTATGCACATATAGTAAGACAGATGTAAGTCAGTGCAGAGAGGCAAAGTTTATTTTATTTAAGAAGAACTTTCAAAATGCTTGGTTTGGAAAATGGCACATGTTTGCCTATAGAATACGTATGGTACTTAAGTAAAAATTAGAGAGACACTTTATGAAAATATATAGGAAAATTCCATTTCAGTGAGGGGATAACAGTACACATAATTTTAATTTTTCCTATTGGATTCATGGCCTCTAATAATAAAGTGTTTTGATGAACTGGTTATAATAAGAAAATGTCCATAATGAATGATACTATACAGGTAGTGTTTTTCCTAATTGTTAAATATGTATTGGCTAGTCTCTATAAAATATGCTAAAGAAAACTCACAATTTCACAGCTCTATTATTTGGCTACGGGTAGCAGATATTCAAATAGTTCCATCAGGTTTCATATTTCACGTAAACCATCCCCTCTCCATCTTTTTTGTTGCTGTTACATTATCAAAACAAACTCAAAGCAAATAGAAGACACTAAACAGGTTAGTGGCTTGGGCCATGGCTCCCACGAAGAGGGACACGTGCCTGGTACCTCTGCCTTTCCCTCATTGAGATCAAGGTTCTATCTCTTTAACTTCCCAGTCCACTCCAGAGAGGTTGGGTGTCAGCTTTCTTTACTTTCTGTATTTTTCTTCTTTTGGTTTTTGGGGTTTTTTTTTGTCGATTGGAAATGTATTAGAAATATTCTAAAAAGCAAATTACATTTTAATTAATCTTTACTGCACCTATAGAATTGGTTATACAGTTTTAAGTATTTGACTGGTTTTAAATATTTTGAATCTTCAAAGTATTTGAAGGCGTGGAACTTTGTGTGAAGATGGAAACTATGGTGTATATGTCAGCAAAATATTATTCTTGTTTATAAAGAAGAGGTACTCACTTAGTATAAAAAATTACTTTGAGATGCCTGAAGTGTTTGTTTTCAATATTTTGTGAAAACAGGTTTTTAAAAAACAATTCGAGCCATTTTTATGAGACCTAGTGACCGTATTTTAACCAAGATTACAAAATAAAATTTTTTTTAAAAAAACCATTGGGGCCGGCCTGGTGGCACAGTGGTTAAGTGTGCATGTTCTGCTTCAGCAGCCTGGTGTTCGCTGGTTCGGATCCCAGGTGCGGACATGGCACTGCTTGACAAGCCATGGTGTGGTAGGCATCCCACATATAAAGTAGAGGAAGATGGGCATGGATGTTAGCTCAGGGCCAGCCTTCCTCAGCAAAAAAAAAAAAAAAAAAAGAGGAGGATTGGTGGCAGTTATCTCAGGGCTAATCTTCCTCAAAAAAAAAAAAAACCATAAACATCTCAAAACTTGAACTTATGTTATTTTCAGGAAAGTACTGTGTGTATTAGACAGCTGAACACTGAATCTCCTAACACAAGATCAGGGTTGGTTTGACCTGTGTAGGAGGTGTTCTTCATTCACTATGCCTCCTGACTGAATTCTGGCTTAGTTTTACCTTTAACGCTGTTTTCACGTTAGGAAATAAGCTACAGAATGTTAATGCTTCTCTCTTCCTCATCTTCAGGAAACCGGAAGCCTTTATGTGATCATTCCTTCAAATTAAGTCTACAAAGAAAACTTTATCAGACTGTCCAAACTCCTTTCTTTATCTGCTTCTTTATGTCTCCTCATATGAGTTTTCTTTTTTTTTTTTTGAGGAAGATTAGCTCTGAGCTAACATCTGCTGCTAATCCTCCTCTTTTTGCTGACGAAGACTGGCCCTAAGCTAACATCCGTGCCCACCTTCCTCCACTTTATACATGGGACGCCTACCACAGCATGGCTTGCCAAGCGGTGCCACGTCGGCACCCGGGATCCCAACTGGCGAACCCCAGGCCGCCGAAGCAGAACGTGCGCACTTAACCGCTGTGCGACGGGGCCGGCCTCATCCTCGTATGAATTTTAATAACGCCAGTTTTAGCATTTGTCCTTCCACTGTTTTTGAGTGCACTTTGAGAATTCCGAATTCTATGCCTTTGATCATGTTATTCCCACTTTTGAAATGTTCCCCCTCTGCCATTCAAATGGAAGCCCTACCTCTCCTTAAGATCCACCTCAAACCTCACTGTCCTCATTACATTTTCTGAGGGGAGGGCTTTCCTCTGAACTTCTATACAGCTCATGTCTAAATCACCATTTTGTCATTTAGCATTCATTATTCAACTATCGATTTTTAGGACACAAGGATAGAGTAGGCACAGATCTTTCAAGGAGCTTGTAACTTAACAGAGAGGATAGCCTATATTTTATGTAGTAAGAGGATCCTAATGAGAAATAGTGGAGTAGGAGATCCCATGAGGGAGAGGTCACATCTGATATATGGGAACGCTCTGAGGACAGTACTTGGTGCTTACCAGCTGTCAGAATAATTTTTAGGCCCTCTCTGTGTGGCTGAGGAGGGGGAAAGGGAATTAGGAAAGGCCTCATGGAAGAAGTGGCCTTGAGTCTTGATCAAAGAGGTAAAACCTGGCTGAGTAGAGAGGAGGGAAAAAAGAACTTTCCAGGCAGAGGAACTTAGTCTAGGCCAACAAGTCTCAAACGCTTTGGTCTCAGGACCCTTTACACTCTTAACATATATTGAGGACCCCCAGAAAGCTTTTATTTATGTAGATTGTATTCATCAATATTTACCTTAATAGAAATTAAAACTGAAAAGTTAAAAAAATTTAATTCGTTTAAAAATAAACAGTGATGAACTCATTACATATTAATGTTACTAACATTTTTGCTGAAAAAATAAGCAAAATTTTCAAAAACCAAAATATTTAATGAGAAGAGTGACATTCTTTTATCATTTTTGCCAATCTCTCTACTTTCCGGCTTGAATAAAGAAAGCTGGATTTCTTATCTGTTTGTGCATTCAATTTGCAATATCTCAGATCATGTAGCTTCTAGAAAACTCCATGGTACACACAGGAGAAATTTGAATGAAAAAAGCAAATGCATCTAAGTATTATTGTGGAAATAGTTTTTCCCTGGTGGATAGGATACACTGAGAGAGTCTCAGGGTGCCTGGACCACCTTGAGAACTGACAGCTTATGTGAAACACAGCTATCTCCTTTTATGGATGTTCTGCATTCTCTCTCTTTCTTCCTCTTTCCCTCTCTCGCATGTTAAATTAAAAGCTTCTTGAGAGCACAGACTGATAGGTGCTCAGTAAAATGAATGGCTGATGTTGATTTTGATGGTGAGTATGTGTATGTTCACATTTAAAACTATATGTATACACACACATATACATACAAGTATAAATAGATATATATATATATGCATATCTATCTATTGTGGTTTTTTTAGGGAGTAAAAGTTCAAGCACTATGAATACTGTTAAGTGATAAAGCAGGCTATTAATGATTTGCCTAGAGGTAGTAATACAGATGATGTTGGCAATAAAGCTAATTACTCTTTCTACAAAAGAAATTAGAAAAGGAAATCCATGTGCATAGACAGGATGGCAAATTGCCAGTTTCACTTGCAAATTTTAAATTCCTGGGGCTTTTGGTACCACTTTATCGTGTCCCTCTCCTGCCTGGTGACAGATGGCACCTGTGGTCAGATTTGCCTGTGAATCAAGCATACCTGGAAGACCAAGCCTTGAGGTCTGCCATTAGGAGTCCAAGTTCCTTAGCAATCTCACAAAAGAATTGCATCAGGAAGAGCTTAGCAGGTTCTTTCAGGAATCAGTATTAACATAGCATCCTCGGGGCTCTGAGAAAAAAATGAATTGTGCTCCAGCCCCGCATCCCTCCCTCAGAACGTGTCCTTGGGAGGCACGTCAGAACAGGGCCAAGTCCACGTGACCTCCTCCAGGGCAAGTCTTGACCAGACTTGATTGACTTCAACCCATACATTCAAGATGAAATTTAGCTGCAAAGAGAGTTCAAAAATCCTTTGGCATTTAAAACTAAGAATTTATATGTTAGACCTCCTGGGGATGATGTGTTTCATTTCTGTTTTGTAGATGGAAAGAATAGGTTGGTATGGATTGAAATGATCAGATGCATTGAATGAAACACCATAAACTCTCACATTTTTAAAGCTAGAGGAGTTCAGGGATTGCCTACTGAGTCCAACACTCTATTTTACAGAAGAAGCTGCTGAGACCAAAGGGTTAAGCAAATTGCCTGGAGACTGTGGGCTTTATCTCTTTGAGTCTCTGAGCTGAAGGTCATTTGTGTCCCATACGGTACACCAGCATAGTGAGTGGTTGAGTTTGGGCTTCTTGAGAACTGAGTGCTCATCTTCCTTAGGAGCTGCACCGTTTCCTATATTGAGAGCTTGTGCATAAAACGAGATATTGGGGACATGATCTCTGGCACCAAATGAGTGAAAAGAAGCTCTTTTGTTTTGCTCTTAAAGGGGCCACTATACTTCTGAGTGAGGCTTTGAGCTAGGCATCCAATAGCCCAGGGACTCCAGGCAGGTGGTTCTCAATCCTGGCTGCCCGTTCCAGTCAGTTCAACTGGTTACAAAATCCCAAGGCTCTGGCCCTCAAACCTGGATCAATTAAATCGGAGTGGGGATGGAGAGAGAAATTCAGCGTCATACCAGGTAATTCTCACCAGAGTAGAAAGCTCTACTCTATGTCTGCCTGTGGCTGCTCTTGGAACCTTGTTCTCCTCTTACTCTGAAGACAGAATTAAGCTGCCCACTACATCCTATAGCAGAGACAGAATCCCTTATAGGCCTTGCTTCAAAATTTCAAGAACTTGTTGATTTTGTTGGGGAGTGCCCATCAAGGCAAGTGGCCACTACCTCCAGCTTCGTGAGGACAAGTAACTCTATGACACGCAGCTTCCTGCTTGTCTGCACACTGCCCGCCACATCGCACGTCTGGCCTTCCATCAGCAAAAGTTTCACTACTGAAATCAGTGGGTGACCTTTCTCGTTTTTCATACACCCAGAGGAAAAGACGGTTTGCTATCGAGTAGGTTTGCTATCGAGCTTAATGTTTCTGCAAGACAAGATAATCTAGCAATGGAAGCCCCAGTGAGGAGCCTTTGCCTTTTCACTGTCCGCTGTAGGACGAGGTGGTTATTTTGTGAATGTTTTCAATATCTTTGTAACTCATTAAGAGGAGTACACACAAAATAGCCAAACACAATGTGTGGTCAGGCAGCTGTTATTTTCTCCCCACTTTTATTACAAAGGTGTTGGCAGCATAGACGGGGAGTAGGAGATTCTGAGCTGTAATGGCCAAAGTGCTAGCCCCTCCATGGAGGGATTGGGACCCGAGGCCTGTCACAGCAAGGCGCTGCCTCTTCCCCAGCATTTCAGGGAGTGGGAGCTGAATATATTCAACATCTGGAGAAACCTAGTGGGAGAAAAGAGAAGGAACAGACATGAAGCAAAAGATAAATAAAAAGCTTGAGGCAGAAAGGAGAAGCTGTGCGGTCTTGAGGCAGCCAGCTCTGGCCTCTTCTCCCCATCCTTGGCTCCTCCTGCGAGCTTCCTCCCACCCTTGGCCCCATCTCTCCCTAGCAACCCAGAGGAAGCTCCGATATCCTTGGCAGCCAGGACAGGTGCTAGGATCCAAACTGCCCAAGGCTGATCTTGCATTCGAATTATTCTAGTGAGGGAAAAGAAAACTCAGGCATCCCCACCCCCACCCCTTAAGCAAATTCAGTCCAAGGGCTCCAGAGGGAAAACCATGAAATTGAATATTGATGTAATAAATTCCATTTTAGGAAGTAATAATGTTGTTAGCAGAAACTGTAATTCTATTATATATATATATTTGCAAAATAGTAAAAAACCTGACTATATCAAATACTTAGTATGTTTATATATTTTTGATAATATTTTGTTATGAATTATTTATTTTGTTCAGATAAGTAGTAGGAGGGATCTTTAAAAGTTTAAAACATTTTGTGGAAGAAACAAATAAAAATGATAAAAGAATACTCATTATCTTTTTTCCTCCGTAAATGAGAAGACCACTGTGATCCTGTTTTAGTGGCAAACCATTTCAGTGCCACTTTTGAAGCAAATTTTAAGAACTTCTGGTGTAAGGGATAAACAGTTAGACTCTAAGAAAAACCCTACACTGTCTCAAGTTGAGATTCTGGTCAGTCCTCTGTTCCTGACAAGCCTTGTGGCTTTCAACCAGGTCTCAGCCCTGGTTCCTGTATGAAGAATGATGTCCACACCGCTGGTCCCTCCAACACGCTGGTGTTGTAAGATTCAAGCGAAATTGTCAGTGGCCTGGGAGGGAGGGGAGAGATTTAGTTATAAAGAAAATTGCCCAGCAAACGTGTTTGGTCGTAGAAAGGAAACCAGCTGTCAGAAAGGGAAACTGTGCTGCTGATCAGGAGCCAGAGCGACTGCCTCCGGAAGCTTGTCCCCTGAAGTGCCTGAGGAAAGAGCCTGAATTTCAGGCTTGAAGGGGAAGAGGCAGGCTTGGGAGGATCCCATATGTGGAGAAAACAACACTGGAGTGGTGAGAGAGGGAAGGACAAGAGCACAGGAGGAAGTTCCTCGTCCTCTGTCAGTTTTAATTACTTCCTCTACAGAGACTCAAGGAGGAAAGAAAGAAGGTCCAAGCTGGCAGGGGAGAGGAGAACCTTGAAGGTCAGGAGAACAAGATGTGTAAACAGACGCCATTGAGGGAAGAAGAGAGCAGAGCCCCATATCGAAATGCTGTGACACTGTTCACTAGAAGGTGCTCCAGTAAAATGCCTGAAATTAGAATGACTTTGACAGCTGCCCAAAGATAAGGATGCTGTGGTGGAAAGAGCTTGGACTGTGTTCCTGACAGACCTGGGTTTCAGCCCCAACTTCAGCATTTAATACCTATGAGACAGAGGACAAATTGCGTAAAGCAGCTCAGCCTCCTCATCTGCAAAATGGTGAGAAGAATAAATTCTCATAGATTTCATATGAAGTTTGTGATAATACATGCAAAGGACCTATCAAGATTCCTGCCACAGAGTGAGGGTTCAATAAGGAGCAGTTATTGTTGTCTTGGTTTGAGTGAAACGGTGACTATGGAGGTGACTTTAGGGCTGAACATCCCTGTAGGGAAGGACTCAGGATAGTTTCATGTGGAGCTATCTGAGTTTGTGGGCTGGGAGTCTGGAGAGTGCATGTTAAGATAAAGCACTCAGTTATTCTGCATGGGTGTTGGGGGAACTGACTGGCTAGGTACAGAATGCAGCCTGGGTGGTCTTCGCAGGCCACCAGCAGGGACACTGCAATAGCATGCAGCCCTCCTGCTACCTTGTGGACAAGTGGAAAGAGAGATGTGAAACCAAACCCCCAACGGCAGGCCATGAAAAGAAGCAGAGGCAGTGCATATGGGTCTGGCCCAAACCCCCATTGGCAGTCTGAGAGCTCACGAGAGCTGGTTGCAAAAATTAAAGAGAAATGGAGAGGACAGTGAAAGCAAAAATCCAGGAGAAAGAACAGTGTCTAGATCTTTCTAGGGATGGGACAGAAAAGGATTATAGAAATAAGCATGTGAGGAATGTGAAATCAGCAACTTCTGATCTTTCAGCTGTTAAAGGGTGATTTATGGTCTAAGGGAGTGAGGGTTGAAGACAGAGTTTTGCGAAAATGCTCAGCTATGACTGTCTCTGGAAGAGTCCAGGAGGCAGTCTGAGTTAGGAGTCCATGGGGATGAGGGCCCTTCAACATGCGGTGGTAACAGCCTCAGTGAGACACAAGAACACCAGGTCTGGGTTCCCAGCAGCCTTTAACTAGCTCGATGGCCCTCCTATAAGTCGTTCCATGCCTCTGGGCCTCAGTCTCCTGGCTATGCAATGAAGGAGTTGAACCAGAATGTCGATTCTAAACCTTTTACAAAACCCACACCTCCTTTTGAACAATGTAAGAATTTCTGCTGCTCTCCCTTCCCCAGTCTGAACAAATGGTCCTCTGAATAACTCCCAGCCATGGTTGAGAAGCCCCAACTAGATCATGCCCCAGGCCCCTTCCAAGGCTGATGTCGGGTTGTTCAATGAACGGAGGAGGACAATGATGAGAAAAGACAGGGTGAGAAGAGAAGCAGAGGGACTCAACATGAGTTCTGATGTGGATGCTGCTCTGGAAGAAATTGTCTAATGGCAAAAGCTCAAGTCAGGGTGGGAACAGTCAAACTCCCATCTCACAGCTAGCGGGCTGAAGGAGTGCAGCTGAGGGAGCCTGGAGCAGGAAGTGCCCCCTTGCACGTGGTTAATTCCACAAAGAGACTCTCCAGGGAAGCTCCCTGCTGCTCTCCAGCTCCAAGGAAGTAAGACCTTGAAAACTCTGTCTCCAGGTGTCCCTGGATATTCCAAATCACTATTGTTTCTAGACTATTTAAATGGGAAACCTGGACAATCTGTGACCAGCCTCTCGACTCTTTAATTGGTGATGCTTCTGGCCTCAGCTGTGTCCTCTTGTAAGTTCCTATGACTGCCCCTGTCCATTTCTCCCTTCAGCCTACTATGCACATGCAGCTCAATAAATTCTAGTAAAATGGGGGTTAAAGTGTAAAGAAAGAATATTGCCTAATGGTCAAAACCAAAACAGATTCTGGAGACGCACTGCTGCCTCAGTTCAAATACAAGCTTTCTAGCTGTGTGTCCTTGGCAAGCTTTTAACCTCTCTGTGCCTCATTTCCTCACTTGTAAAATGTGGTTAGTAATCCTCTCAACCTCATAGGATTGTGAGAAATAAATGAGTTAGTGAGTATAAAGTGCTTAGAAGAGTGCTTGGCACAGAGTAAGCACTACACAGTGTATTAGCCGTTATTATTTTCCAATTTCTCACATTTCCCCTAAATTACTTCCTGTCTCAGTATTCTTTCTTTCTTTTTTAGGCAAAAGGGAAAAATCTGAGGGCACGCGATAAAGCAACTGCAGAGAGTCAGTAGTAACAAACTTGAGAAATTTCCACTCTCTTTCTTTCCTCTTACTCCTGCCCCAATTTGGAAAGGACTGTTGGTCATTATTTTCCAATCACTTCTATGGATAATGCCATCACCTGTAATTACCTGATTTTTTTTCATTCCGAAAAGGAGTGCTGGTGAACTTAATGGAAGCCGGACATGGGAGAAGACTGCGGTGGGGAGCGAGGAGCTCTCGTCTTCTCCCACGTCTCTGTCTTCCTCCAGCCCTACCCCCACTTCTGGAGAGAATTTAAAACCACAAATACTCCCCTTTGGATTTTCAAGTTCAGGTTTAAATTTAAAGCTAATTTTCAGATTTAGTTTTTTAATTAATCTATTAAAATCTGATGGAGAAGGAAAGTAGTGAGCTTTTTTTATTGTTCTAAGCAGGAGGAGAGACCATAGCAAAGAAAACCACTTTGCAGGGTTTAAAAACCTTTATTTGTATGAATTGGAGGATCTGGAAGACAAAAGCTTTAAAGGAGAATGGAACGAACATTTCTGTATTCATAGGGCTTTGTTTGGCAATGGAGTGTTCTAGACCGGAAAGGAGGAGGGAAGGAAAGCAACACATTATCTTTCATTGTAATTGTGTTTTATACAGTATCTGTTAATGAAAAAATATTGGCAAATACTTTCCCAATAAGATATCCCAAAAGATAAACACAGGATTTAAAATTCAAGCCAATGAGCTAAAAATGTGTTCACCAAGGTTTTGTGTGTGTGTGTGTGGCTTGTTTTATTTTTTTCACTTTGTAACATCAAGGGATTTTTTTTCCCTATCAAGTCGTAAATACTTCCTGGCTGGATCCTTTCAACTTTGCAATTTGCCCTTAACTTTATGCAACCAGACCCAAAAGTCCCTCAACCAAGGGAAAGTCACCTAACCACACCCCAGAACAGGAAAAATAAAGAGATGTGTTATTGTGTGAGGCACTTTCTTTCAAGCCCTATGTCTGTTGCGATAAATCATTTCATTTATGCATCATGAGCTGGAGACAGTCATGGTACCTTGTTGACAGGAAGTTCTTTCACAAATGGGCTTTACTAGCTTAACTAACACCAAATCATATCACTCAGAACCCCACCTATAATCATTTTCTTTCATTCTTACCTGACCAGATGAGGGCGTGTGGGGTGGGGACCCTCTAAAGACAGCATGCTATTCGCCATGATTTCTGCCAGTCTAAAAGCAGACAGGAGAAATGGCATAAACATATCTTGGTGGCAGGAAGTTTCTTGTGACTTCTACACACTCTTGGCTACCTCTAGTATAACGCTGACCCTGTGCTATCTATTTATCTGTCAGGCTCCTCTCTTTGTCGTGAGCCCCCCGGAAACCTGGGGCCATGTCTTACTTACCTTTTATATCCTCAGTGCCTAGAATGTTGTTTGAACTTACTAAATGATTATGTTATGACTCTTTTATGTCCCATCTCATTCTACCAAAGAACTTGAGGTGCTCAATAGACATTCTTGTTGAATTAATAAATAGTTTTGAATCACATGGACTTGGATACCGAGAAAGCAGAAATCAGACCAGACACACCTTGATGACATGGCGGAGATGATTAATCTCCCAGCTGGGGGCGGGGGTGGGTGGGGAGAGAGCACTTGTGGAGTCATAGGGAGATGGAGGCCTCCCCAGCAGGAGGGTTTACTGCGATTCCCTCTTATCCCTGTTTCTGTAATTCCCCCTCTGACTCTACGTGGACCCAGACAGTTGTCTGGCACCATCCACGTCTGTTACACAACCAAAATGTGTTTTCTTGAAAGTTTTTGATTTCCCTTAGCAAATGGGTTTTGGCTTCCATAACTTGGGGGGAGAAAAGGAAGCCTCATGGAGGGCGATATGCTTGTATATAGAGGTAATCGTCACCAAGTGCCAGCATGGGGAGCCCCACCATCAAGATGAAGAAATGGAAGCCCTGAGGTAGTTGTCCTGCCCCAGATTAGACAGGGTGCGGGCCTCTGGGAGAGAACTGGCACTGCCCACATCTGCCTTACCAGCTGTTAGCATGGCCTCCTGTACCTCATTGTGTTTTGGAGAACTCTTTGCTATTGAACTAAAGATGTGGGATCCCCGGTCAGAAGGAACAATTCCCTGTGAATCAATATATTCCATCACTTGGCCCACAGGGAGAATGCTGGGTGGGACGCCACAGTTCCATGGTGGAGCCTAAGCGTCTTCTTCAACAAAGGATGAATTTAAGGGCGGCCACAGGAGAACAATGCTTCCTTTGTTGTGGAAAACCTCCTCTAATTTTTCTCTTGGTTGTGGTTGCTGCTCAGGCTGTTTGTTCACGCAAGTGTTTATAACATGCCTTTGCACTTTGTCAGGGCGAATTGGCCTTCCATCCTGCCATTTTGCAACCTTACTTCTGACTGTATCTCCTGGATCCTAATAATAGACATTGTGGCCACCACCTGTATTTAAAGTCATTGCCTCATGGGTTTCACTCTAATGCTATACTTCCCGGTGTCATAGTCACAGATCTTGATAGGCACACACCTCCCTAACTACATGCAAATATGTCATTAGAAAAAACCAAAACAACTTGCTTCTCCATGAAAAGCTCGTGACTGACACTCCACGAGGTATAATGTTGACAAACCTGTTCATCTTCCCTAACTGTGAATTTGGTGGATTTCCACTACCTGAATCACCAGAGAGTCTGAAGGAAAGTATTTTCTGTTATTGTTCAGCTTATGCATGAAATGTGCTGTAAGTGTATAGTCACATCACACCAACTGGATTCGGTCACAGGGACTATCATTGGGGCAATCTTGCCCTACAGGTAACTGACACATGTCTTTTTCAGAACGAGTACCTATTTACACAGCTGATACCTGACTTGTAACACACACTATACTCTTGAATAATAGAAATGAAGATGGGGAAAGCCCTAAGCAATACAATACCAAGAGCACTCTGGGATGCTTGGCTATGGGCATTATATTTCCCTCGCCCTTTATAAGTTTCATGATCCAAGTTGCTTAATCTTTTTTGGTTTATTTGGTTCATCTGTAAAATAGGGATTATAATAATACATTACTTGCCTCGAGACAGCCTGCTTGATGATGATCTTTTAAGGTTCCTCAAGATCTCATTCTGAGTCATATTGTTATGTCACCAGTACAGAGATTCCCTGCAGGTTTGTTTTTGAACTGATTCACATAAATGGATCTTTCATTGACACTGAGATTAAGTGTAGTTGAACACAAGGAGCCTCCACTTCGTTATCTTCCAGTCTTGCTTCTGTTTGGTAACAGATCAGGAAGCGTTGGATGGTTATATATCACAAACAAGGAATGATCAGATAAGCTCTCATGTCAAGATTGTCGGGTTTAAAATTTAGTCCAGTGATCTAAGTTAGATGGTCTTAACCAATTCAGAGTGATCTTATCCTGATCCAAATTGTTGTGCAGGTTAGTGGAAGTTGCAAACATTCTCTTTGGACTGGGTTCTAACATATATGGGATCGGAGATCTTCAAACCATACTGTCCACTCTCCTTGTGTCTGTTTAGGGTTAAGTAGCTATCTAATTGTAACTTGCTTTCAGCCCAGCTGGGTAAGTGGCTTTAAAAGTCTTTTAGAGATGGAGACTTGAAAACAATAACAACCATAAGAAATGACTGTTGGGGATATATTTTAATGATCATCTGCAAATGGTTACTACATAGTACTTGTCATTAACAAACTGAATTACCCACAGTCTTCCGTGCTAGATGTGCTGTATTTCCTGCATGTACATCTGTTTTTATCACAGCTTGACATCATTTTTAAAACATCTGGATCCTGATAAAGGAGATTTGAATGCAAAAGAATTCTACAGAAGGTGAAACAACAACTTTCTCCCCTCTTAATGTTCTCCTTCCCTCTCTTGAATGCTCCCCAGACTGTGGAAGGAGAGACAAACCCAGACCCGTACACCCCATGCTCCCTACCGTGGAACCCCCATCCCCGGCACACACACTCCTTTTGCTTTCTACATCCTATTTGTCCACTGAGTTAAGTTTATGTCTCACTTCCTCTAGCTTTGAGTTTTTCCAAACTTTATCACAGCCCAATACACACATGCACAAACACTTTGTACGTTATGTTAAACAAATACTTAAAGAATACCCAGTATGTCCCAGGCACTGTTGTAAGTACCTTCAAAATATTAACCCATTAAATCCTCATAATCCTATATGGTAGGAACGATTATCCCCACTTCACAGGTGAGGAAACTGAGTAGCCAAAAGTTTAGTAAGTTCCCCAAAGTCAATGCTAGTAAATGGCAGAACCCAATATGAACCTAGGCACAGATTGTCCTCTGGTCTATTCTATTTCTTCACACAAATGTTGGTCAGGATCCGCTAAGTTCTTTTGATGTCATTTTATGTCACTTACTATGTCGTTTAATGACATTTAGTTCCATTTATGTCACTAACATCTTCTATTCCTCATACACTATAGTCTGACAGCACAGAATAAGTTGTCTATATCACTAATTTGGCCCTTGTCAATGCTATTATTATTTATCTTTTTGTATATTTAACAAGGAGACTTTGCTAAAGACTGTGCAACTCAGACTTTTGGTCATATAATGTCAGTTGTTAAACGATTGTTCTTTCCAGGCTTCAGAGCCAGAACACACCCTTATGGATGAGGGTGATGATTATCTTAAAAGGAATGGATATGTTCACTGTCGGTCATTCTGTGGAGGACCTAATATCGAGGCAGAGGATGAAACCTCAGAGACGAAGGTCTTGGTTTGGGATGGAGGTGTGGATGCTTCCTCTTTCTGAGCTAGGGATGTATTTGGTTTAGACTCTGAGGTATGAAGAAGCTTGGAGTAGGTCCTGTGGTGGAGAGGAGCTCTCCCTGGCTTTGTGGTGGTCATTGGAAGTGAAACAGGAAATCAGACAGTGAGAGACCAGGAGGTGAAACTGGGTTGTAGGTTAGCTTAGTAGGCAAACTGGTATAAGGGAGTATATTCCTGTGATGGAGTCCCCAGTATATTCTTTAGTATGGTCCTTGTGTTCCATGTTGGCAGAGGGCTGCCCTCTACCTGGCCATTCACAGACCTGGGTTGCTTCCTGGATGTGAGTCCATTGCCATCCCTTAGGACATCTCTTGGTTCTCAAAGTGCATGGTTCCACAGAGTCAAAGTTATTCAAATAACAATACTAGGACGTTGTTTCCTTTTTTTGCTCTTGTTCTCCCATAAGTGTACAATAGCATTTTCCAGA
Source organism: Equus przewalskii (assembly GCF_037783145.1). Classification (NCBI taxonomy): domain Eukaryota; kingdom Metazoa; phylum Chordata; class Mammalia; order Perissodactyla; family Equidae; genus Equus; species Equus przewalskii. The sequence continues at coordinate 55,635,121 of NC_091839.1, read as the reverse complement.
GTCTGCCTGATAGGTGATATTACAACAAATTGAATGCAGAAGTGGATATGAGAATCTTGCCATCTGCTGTTAAGCCCAACTTTAAAGAGATTTGCAAAAAATGTGAAACAGTCCCATCTCCTCACTAAGTTTATTTCTCTGGAAATATAGTTACTACTAATATTAATGTAAAATGTTTAAGATATTAATAAAATATGTTATTAATACTAACATGTAATGGTTTTATTATTTTTAATGAATTAATACATATATTTTAAATTCTCAGTTTTAATTTCTAATAGAATAAATATCACTAGATATAACTCATATGAACAAAAACTTACTCCATCATTAATTATTTTTAAAAGTGCCAAGTGGTCCTGAGACCAAGAGGTTTTAAAACCTCTGTGTTAGAGCATAGCCAAATCTGGTTCGCTGCCATGAGTGGATTGAAGAAGGCAAGAAGAAGGAGACAAGGGTTCTCTTGTACTTGTGTCTCTCTATAAAGCTCCTTGTGCTTTCCAACATCATGGTGGCTGGGTTCCAGAAAGAAAGATCCCAAAAGTGAGTATGCCAAGAAGACAAGGCCCAGTGTGCAACCATTTATCAAGCCTCTGTACTCACAGGACCACGCCCAGAATCAGTGCGGAAGGGAAATACACAAAGGCACGAATACTGCAAGGTGTGGTTCATTGGGTGCCACCAAAGTAATAGTCTGCTTCAAGTGGATTTAGAACAAGAACTATAATTTTATTTTTATAATAAGAGGCTGGAGTGTTCTGAGCCATAGGGATTATAAATCATATGTTGTGTAATATATATTCCATATTTTCCTCATGAAAAATTGGACATATGATTGAACAAATAAATTTTTCCCTGATATATCAATTAATTCTTATGAAAAACTTCTAAAATAATAGCAATTAAATTATTTAATCGATCAATTTTCTTACAAAGAGTAAAGTGACCAGAAATTGGGTTCTTCCAGGAAAAGTCATGAATTCTGTTTCCCTGATTAGACAGTAGCATGGACTTTGTCTCATACTTTTTTCCAACACTCAGGGTTTAGGGGGTTACAGTAAGACTCCAGGAAGATTTGAAGATAAGTTTAAGATAAGTTGACCTTGTGAAATAGAAACTAGCAAAAATCAATACCTAAGGGATGTGATCAGCCAAGTGGTTGGGTATTTGTGAAGGTGTTGCTGATTAGGGTGTATCTACTGAATCCCATGATGGAGACTAGAACATTTGCCAAATCCAATTCAGGTGACTAGCCTATTCTGTAAAATAAGACTGGAATATGTGTGATCATAAAAATGCAAGTTACAATTGCTTAACAGTGTGATGACAAATATGACTACAGCAATAATGCTTTGTAAGACTGATTCTAAGGGAAATGAAGGATAAAAAATTGTTCCCACAATGAAATACTGTAAGTATCAGTTACTTCTTCCTTTTTATTGCTGAATAGTACTCAAGTGTATTGATGGAACACAATTTGTTTATCCACTTACAAGTTGAAGGACTTTGGGTTGTTTCCAGGTTTTTTTGGTGATTATGAATAAAGCTGCTATAAACATTTGTCTTTGTGTGGACATATGTTTTCATTTTTTGAGGGGTAAACACCTAGGAATGGGATTATGAAGTTGTATGGCGAGTATATGTTTACCTTTACAAGAAACCAGCACTTGATTTTGTCAGTTTAACAAAGGTTAGCCATTCTAATAGTTGTGTGATGATATCTCATTGTTTTAATTGGCATTTCCTTAATGATAAAGGATTTTGAGCATTTTTTGTGCTTATTTCCCATCCATATATTTTCTTTGGTGAACTGTCTGTTCAAATCTTTTACCTATTTTTAAAATTGGGTTGTTTGTATTTTTTATTATTAAGTTTTGAGAATTCTTTATAAATTCTGGATGGAAGTTCTTTAGCAGATATGTGCTGCAAATATTTTCTCCAAGTCTGTGGCTTATATTTTGATTTTTTTAAAGTGTCTTTTAAATTTTGAGGAAGTCCAATTTATTAATTTTTTTCTTTTGTGGATCTTGCTTTTTGTGTCCTGTCTGAGAAATATGTGCTTGTCCCAAAGTCACAAAAGTTTTCTCCTATTTTTTTTCTAGACATTTTATAGTTTTAGATTTTACATTTAGGTCTATGATCTATTAAGAATATAATTTTTGTATGTGGTGTCATGTATGGGTTGGGGGTCATTTTTTTCCACATATAGATGTTCCATCACCATTTGTTGAAAAGACTAAACTTTCTGCATTTAGTTGCTTTGTCATCTTTGTTGAAAATGAATTGACCCACTGAGTGGATCTATTTATGGACTCTATCCTACTTCATTAACCTATATGTCTATCCTTTTGCCAATGTCACACTGTGTTGATTATGGTAACTTTATAGTAAATCTTAAAATCAGGTTGTATATGATCCTCCAACTTGTCTTCTTTTTCCAGATTGTTTTGGCTATTATAAATCTTTTTCACTTGTATGCTATTTAAGTTGCTTCTTCTGATCCTCAAGTTTCTCACCTTAAAAATATGGATGATAATCATACCTACACCATAGAGTTATTGGAAAGCTTTAGTTTTGGTTGTTATTATTATTATTATTTTTTTTGGTGAGGAAAATTGGCCCTGAGCTAACATCTGTTACCAATGTTTCTCTTTTTGCTTGAGGAAGATTGTTGCTGTGCTAACATCTGTTCCAATCTTCCTCTGTTTTGTATGTGGGACACCACCACAGCATGGCTTGATGAGTGGTGCATAAGTCTGTGCCCAGGATCCAAACCTGCAAACCCCAGGCTACCAAAGTGGAGCAGGCAAACTTAACCACTATGCCACTGTGCCAGCCCCTAGAAAGGATTAATTTTTGTAAATCATTTAGTAAGGTGCCTGGCACATATCAATCTTTCAATAACTTTAGATATCATTTTCATTCTGTAATTTGCATGGCAACTTTTCTACCATTCATCTGAAACCTTGTACCTTGCTTTATTCTGAAATATGCCTAGACCTGCTGCAATTTTTTGTAGAGGTTCACTCATTGTAAAAAATATTTTAGAATAACACTTTGTCTAGTTGAGGAATTAAAATAAAAATTTGAAAAGGATTATCTTGACAAGGAAAGATTTCTTGTGTATCAAGTTTTTGTGAGAAATGATACTGGAAAACAACAAAGATTAATAGAAGATACAATTGACATGCTAAGTGGAGGAAGAAAAAGCATACAGATCAGGAGGAAGACTCTGTTTGAAGTCGGACCTCAATAAACTTGTGTCTTGACTTACAACTTCCTAGCTATGAAATCTTGAATGCACTGTCTTATAGTCTGTTTTCTCATCTACATAGAGTCTCACAGTATTTGTGGTGAAGATAAGTGAGCTGATAGCTGTGAAAGTACTTTGTAAAGTGTAAAATGCTAAACCCATGGTTCCCAAACCATGCACCAATGTGCCCTGGGGTGCTGCAAAGAAGTCATAAGGGCTCCGGGGCTTATTTTAAATTTTCTTAGAAAACACAGTAACATCTGTTGAACACTGCATGAATCATTGTAATGTTGTTTGGCCCTAACTACTTAATAAATAAAAATGCTAGGTATGCATTTTGGTGTAGGGCCCTGTGAAAAAAACTATTGAGTCATTAAGCATACTGTGAATGAGAAAGTTGGGAAGCTCTGTGATAAACATCCATTTCATGAAGGCTTGTAGGTGCTGGGCGCTTGGGTCTGACATAAATGTGAGTTATTTATTATTTTTTGTGATGTTGTCCCTTCATAATCTTTGATGTGCATTTTTGGTGTAAAGAGTCTTAAAACCCATCTCAGGAAACATTATCAGAAGTATTAGAACAAACTTGTAGCATCGTCAGGTATATAAATGACCTTGCGAACAGCCACTCCCAGCCTCCTTACCCTCTCCTCACAGAGTGATCTTATGTGCTGAGTGCCCTACATATATTAACTTAGTCTCTGCTACATCTCGAGAGGGACATTTTTAACACCCTTTTACAGTCGAAGAAATAGGTCGAAGAGGTTAAGGGACTAAGCCAAAGTCACATAGCTAAGCAATGGATGTTTGACCCCACTCCCTTTGTGCCTTCATATCACCTGCTTAGAAAGCCAAGGATTGCAGGAGAGGGAATCCTAAATGATGGAGGCAATCCAGTATATTTCTAAATCTATCTATGTTATTTTTAAAGTCTCACTTTGATCTTTGTTTGAGGAAAAATGCTTGTTGAGGTTAGATGGAGCTTACCTACAATCATTTTGAATTCTTAGTTTTGAACACATGATCATGTGTTCCTACAGCCAAAACTTGGCTCTACCAAAATCTGTGTGTTGTAGACCCAAGAAACTATAAAAACCCAATGTTTGTAAGTGTGAAATGTTACACAAATTTTTTTTAATATATAAAAAACAAAAAGAGGGATAAGATGCCCAAATAAAAAATTCAATCTCCTTTTTACAAAGAAAAATAATGATTTCATGATGTGGTGAGTTGCCATCATTACCAGAGGACATATGGTTTCATAAACACAATTGGTGAACTAAGAATGCTTGTTCAAACGTTTTGGCCGTGCAGCTTTCCAATGCTGTAGTGACTGGTCGATAAGGAGAGGCAGAACTTGCCAGGACTCGAATCCTCCTCCATTTTGTGCTATCAGCCAAGGAACTCCATGGTCTGCCTGTGCTGACCTATGCCTCCTGCCTCATCACTTGGGTACCCTCTCTGGATACCCTCCAGCTGTACTTACCCACCTACAGTTCTTCCCACCAACATCTGCTGTTAGGTTTCTGGTGCTTTCACTCTTCTTTTTGTTCAGGGCCAGTGCTGTCCAATAAAACTTTCTGTAACGATGTTCAGTATGGTAAACACTAGCCACACGTAGATATTGAGCACTTGAAATGTGGCTAGTGTGGCTGAGAAACTAAAATTTGTATTTTATTGATTTTTAATTAACTTAAATATCTACAAGTGGGTAGTGGCTACGGTACTAGACAGCACAGTTCAGATGATATCCCCCTTCTCGTCTTCCCCCCCCACTTCTAAATCGCTATTTTCAGGTCACCTCCTACTCATTTCTCAATTTAAGAGTCGGTCTTCTGGGAAGTCTTCCCTGACCTGGCTGCAGCTTCTCCCTCTAAGCACCACTGCTCCACCAGACAGGGAGCACTGTGGGGTTTTTGGACTGTTCTTGAATCTCCAAGTATCCGGCACGCTGCATTATAGCTGATCAATCTATTCTTGTGGATTGAATAGGATTGGAGTCTGTGAGCCTTTAGTTGTAAGATTCTATGACCAAGTAGGAGAGAGACTGTGGAATGTTCCACTGATACCATCAATGAATAAAGGAGTTAACTGATTTTACCAGGGGTAACTTCAGACCCACCTAGAGAATAAGTGTCATTAGATGTCACTCTTTAAAATGATCATATTGGAGGCTACAATTTCTCTTCATATCCTTGAAGAACTTAACATAGCACTGTGCATTACTTTGCCCAGCTCTTGGCTCCTTGTTGCCAGTGTGGTCTAATTTTTATAGAGCTAAAAGCAAATGTTCCAGGAGGTGGCAAACCAATATCTCAGGTTGGGAGAAATTAAAGAAGTCCCTTAGGTAGTTTACCTGGGTGTCCCAAGCTCCTGGCTTCCTCTCTGTATCTCTGGAGATGAGAATTGAATAAGCTGACCATCCTCCCCAAGGCAAGTCCAGAAACTTACATAAAGGAGTAGTTGTGTGTGGTTTTGTACCATCTCCCATGACTATCCAGGCCTATTTTTTTTTTTACTTGGTTATAACAATATAACCCATTTTCTTTTTTTCTTCTCTTTTTGTTTCCCTGAGAATCTTTAGAAATATGAACTCTTTGACCCTTTTATCCAAAAGACTTCATGTTGGCCATTTAATACCAATATGAATTTCTAAATGGACTGTCAAGATAGTAGCAAAGCCCATTCAAAATATTAAAAGAAAAATATTTTTCCAAAACAAATAATGATAATAAGTAATATTTATAAAATTCTTAACACCTTCTTTATCAGATTGGGCATCTTACCACTGTTCATCTCACTTTATGTACTTGGGGTGGCAAGGAGGAAATTTTTATGCCTTAGAAGCTTAGCATATGGTTTGTTAATATATGGGACACAAATTCAAACAGTATGCCACAACACTTAGCATTTGGTGAGATGTTCTTATGCTTAAATCTTTGGTTTGGACTCCTGACACCCCATTAAAGTCATGTATATTTAGTTTATGAGTAGTCTTAAGTTAAAAAAATCGTAAGTTGCCCTTTTTTCCCCCATGAAAAATAGCATATCCAGACATTTGAAAGTCTTTGAATGGTTTCATTTAGCATCAAAGCATTTTCACTTAAAAATGTTAACATTCAAATTAGTCACATAGCAAGTGGATGACAAAAGATGCAACAGCAATCTTGTTCAAGGAATGAACAGTTTCGAGTTAACCAAGTTGAGCAAGATGTACTGGAATGAAGTTGACAGTTGATTCTAGACTTCGAGTGGAGGTACTGGGACATACAGGTGACATTGTCATTGGCTCTTTGAGTCATCCAGGTCACACAGGAGAAAAACTGGCCTAGCAGCATGTCCCAAGTGACTCAATCTGGTGGTAGGTTTTAGTCAGGGGAGTGATTCTTTGATTGGAAATGTCACCAACGAAAAAATCAGCTTCCAATGGCATCAGCTGGACAATTAACTGATTTCATTGATTGTTTACTATCATTATTTGCTAATTCACTCAAGTCTAATCTATTCCTTTAACTTTTAAAAATTTTTGTTGCCTACCATGAATTATGCATTGAGTGGAAGATTAATTTATTCATTCATGTATTCATTCAGTGAGCAAATATTTACTGAGCTTTTGCTGTCAGCCAGGCATTATTTTATGCATTGGGACTAAACCAGTGATTAAAATTAAGTCTTTCCCTTTATGGAGTTTACATTCTTGCAGGGGCAGAGAGACAATAAACAAATGAACAAATAGACACTTAGAGCATGTGTAGTGTTCTTCTGTGCTAAGAAGAAAATAAAGTGGTTAATAGGATAGAAAGTGATTGGGGCAGGGATTAGTTTTCTATTCGGGATGGCCAAGAAAGGTCTCTCTGATTAGGTGATGTTTGAGCACAGACCTGAGGAGGAAAGGGTCTAAGTCAAATGGATTATCTGAAGAAAGATTTTTCTAGGCAGGAGGAACAGCAAACGCAAAAGATGCGTAGCAAAGAGTGGACTTAGAGTATGTTAGGAGTAGAAAGGAGACCAATGAGATTAGAGAAGACTAAGGGGACATGGGACAAGACTGCAAGCAGAGAAACAAGAAACTTGCAGTGGCCCAGCTGAGATGGCCAAGTGAGCAAGGCCACTGGTAGGAGATAGATGTTTGCAGAGGTAGCCAGGGCCAGATCATTCCCTCTGAGGAAATGGAAAGCCCCCAAAGTTTTTGAATAGAAGATCCCTCTGACATGTTTTGAGTAGTAGTTCCTCTGGGTTCTGTGAGAGAAGAGGATGCTGGGACAAGGATGAAATCAAAGAAAGCAGTTGGGAGGCTGTTACAATAACCCAGAGACTATGCTAGCTTGGATTAGGGTTATAGTGGCGAGAGGTGAGAAGTAGTTGGGTGTTGGGTATATTTTGAAGATGAGGCCTTCAAGATTTGCTGAAGGATCAGATCTGAGATATACTAGAAAGAGTGAAGTCAAGGACCACTTGAAGGTTTTGGCCTGAGCAACTGGCAAGATAGAGCTGCCTTTTGCTGAGATGAATTAGATCAAAGCAGGTAAAGGTTTTATTTTGGGGAGGAGTTGTAAATATTTTAAGTTTGGGGTTCCTATTAGATGACCAGATGGAGATGTCTAGTTGGAAGACAGACGTACGAGTCTGGACAGTAGGTGGATGGTCACTGTTGGAAATATAAAAATTGGGAGCCATAAGTTATAGACAGTATATAAAGCCATGGGACTAGAAGATATCACTGAAGGAGTGAACATGGATGGAAGACAAATGGACTGAGAACTGAACTCTAGAAAGGACAACAAAGGAGTTTGAGAAGAGCTGGTCAATGAGGTGAGTAGAGACCAAAAGAGAGGGTGCCCTGGAAGCCAATTGAAGAAGGTAAAGAAGAAGGGAGGGATCAACCATGGCAAATGCTGCTGAGAGCACAAGTCAGAAGGAGGCTGAAGATTAATCATTAGGTTTGCCAGTATGGAGGCTACTACTCATTGTGTTGAGAAGTTTTTACGAAGAGTGAACACAGAAGGTGGTTTTGAAGAGCTGTCTTGTAGAGTAGAATAAAGAAATAGGGCAGTAGGCTGGTCCTGTATGTGCCAGTGTGTGGGTATTTGTATGTGGTGATCAAGATATATAGCAATCAAAGGAAGTTTTCATCCTGGCACATTTTGATGCTTACAGTTATGGGCAGTGATCATTTAAAGAGAGATTGCAGTTGAGATTGAGACCATCATTAATTGTGCTCTGTGAAAGAGGAAGGTGACTGGAGAAAAGTGTCTTCAAGAATGATGTAATCACTAATTTCTCTTTGCTTCTACTACTTTTCATTGAACGACTGTGATAAACCATTATTTCATTTTGCCTTGTATAACGTAACCACAGCACACATTTTTAAAAATGTTGACTATGTACAGGAAATGTACTGGTTTATTTTACTTAATTCTTACAATAATTATATGGAGTATCTATTCTTATTTTCCTCTTTTACAGAAGAGGAAACTGAGGCTTGAATAGGTTATTGGTTGTGCCCAAGATCATACAAATGGGGTTTGTGCTCAGATGGTTTTGACCACAGAATCTGAATTCTTGACCACTACGTGTTTACTTCCTCCTCTGCTTGTAACTGCCTTGAGATGGGACTTGAACTTTTGTGTATTATTTATACATTATTTGTTCATGTTGCTATGTGCACTAGTAGCTTCCTGTTCCTAAAGCCACCTCTTATTCTTGCTGGCTTGCTCATGAGATAGATCATGTGTTTCTTGAGTTATCTCAAGAGAAAGGTGTAACAGGTTGAGTACAGTGACATAAGCTTCAAAACTCTCATTAATCCCCAATGAACCTGAGTTATTTAAAAGCTTGATTAGAGAAATAAAAGGATATAGTGAGGAAAGTCTTTGTGTTTTCTATAATAAATGAAAGAGACAAAATATACTAACTGGTCTTATCTATGCACCAATGAAACAAGAGGTTGCAGGAAAACAGTATAAGCATATAAGGAAATAAGTAATACTAAATCAAAACATGATGCAATACAGTGTTACGAATGTCCTGCTTATAGGAAAAATGAGACTTCTCTTCATTCTATTCAGTAGGTACAACTTGTCTATCTTCAGAAAGAAACTGAAGGCACCATAAAGCAATGAAGTTGGCTACAGGTGTTCCTTTGGATTCACCAAATCCAGACAGGAGGGTCACAATAGAAAGAGAGAAAATCCACTTCTATAACTATTGCTTTCAGCTCTGCAAAGTAGCTGATCCTTAGAACTTTCTGTCTTCTGCTAGTTAGATGAATCTTTCTTGAAGTTGTGGTTGGTCTAAAAACACGTCTATGTACATTTCATCTGTAAGTGGGGAAGGAATAAAAGAGCTGAAAATGGAGGATATTGTATTTGTCTTGATTTCTTTCTGCTCACTGTCACTTATGAGATTACATAAGGTTAAGTAAAAGTTTTATTCTAAAGGCATCTCCAAATTATAGTGAATAAACAGTTTGAATCTCTTGATGGGAAGGTATCAGAGCAGGGCACAATGACTTATCTAATCAATGAGAAAATGTGTTACTACTCTTTATTCAGATGCTATGGGAACGGATTGCTGAGTGGTTTCTCAAATATTTATAAATTAATCATTGGATTACATACCCTGTCCTTGTTCCAGAGACTCTTTGGGTCTTGTTTTGAACATGATGCTTTTGTTCTTTGTGAATTAGAGTCTTGGCAGCTGAAAATCTGCAGATTTTTAGAATACAAAAAGCCTCATGTTGTTAAAATTACTGACGAGATTGTAGTTCTCTAATTTCTTACAATATTGAATACTATTGTTTATGAGCTTTTGTAGGATCTGGATTAGGCTGAGCTGTGAACTAACTGCTTCAAGATTCTGAAGCTTATGCATCTCACTTCTTTGAAATCCTTAGCACTCTGGTGTGGTCTCTTCCTCTCCTCATTACCAAGGAAGCAGGTACGAGATATTTGCAAGTTCTTGTCCCTAATAGCTAGCACCCTTCCCCAGTCCCACCAAAACACACATGCACCCTCACATGGGGCACAACTATAGTCACTGCGACGCCCTTTTCCTTTATAATTGAGGATGGCCTGCATCATTTTTTGTTTGGAGGAGGCAGTAAAGGATTCGTTTGAGTATTTCTTAAGCAGCTATATAATGATATATGTAAAATCAAGCTCCTGAATCCTGTGAGCTTCCAGGATTAAGTGACCCAGCTACATAGGCCTGAGGCAGTGTTATGCTGGACATGTTGAAGTTATACAAGCTAGATTCATTGTTATCTTCCAGATTGTTCTTTAAAAATAAATATAAAAATAAAAATTTAAGGGGCCAGCCCAGTAGAATACCCAGGTGTGGATCTACACACCGCTCATCAAGCCAGGCTGTGGCAGTTTCCCATATATAAAATAGAAGAAGATTGGCACAGATGTTAGCTCAGTAACAATCTTCCTCAAGCAAAAAGAGGAAAATTGGCAGCAGATGTTAACTCGGGGCCAATCTTCCTCACCAAAAAATTAAAAAACAGCAATTTAAGGAAATGATAAACGGAGATTTTGCTACAAGAGGGGCACCTGTAAGTTTACATGGCCAATAGTGGAAGTGTGGGCACAAAGAGGGTGGGCCCTAGAGAATGTGATTCTGCCTTAAGCTAAGACTATCTGGGTGCAGCCTGACCATTTGTTTGCAATTGTTTTTCTGGGGTAAGTAATGTTTGAGATTAGACTTACATGACCAGAAATGTTACGTTCCGGTAAGTTAGAATTGGGAGCTTGTGGGGCCGGTCTGGTGGCGTAGTGGTTAAGTGTGCACATTCTGCTTTGGCAGCCCGGGGTTCACCAGTTCGGATCCCGGGTGCAGACATGGTACCTCTTGGCAAGCCATGCTGTGGTAGGTGTCCCGTGTATAAAGTAGAGGAAGATGTGCACAGATGTTAGCTCAGGGCCAGTCTTCCTAGCAAAAAGAGGAGGATTGGCAGCAGATGTTAGTTCAGGGCTAATCTTCCTCAAAAAAAAAGAATTGGGAACTTGGACAAAAATCAATGAGCTGCACAAGTAAAGGAAACAAGGATATTTAAGCATCACTACCTGTGGAGGTCACAGATGTCATGGATGCAGAAAGCAGGATGCAGGGTGGACTGCAAATCACACAATTTTGCTGAAGATATTGGAAAGCCAGTGAAGGGGATGCTGATTTTGGGAGAGCTGCTTTGTGTTACTAGAACCCAATTTATATATAATTGATTACTTGTTTTTCTGCTACTCAAATATAATAAGTTAGCTTTCCTAAATTTCCATGCCCTTTCTCAGAGATCACAGGCCTGGCTGAGCAGCACATATGTCTTTTCCTTCTGGACCAATAGGATTCTTGGATTCACGACTTGGGAACTGCTACCCGGAGAGTGTCCTTAGTCTCGGTTGGGTAATGTCAAGGCAATGGTGGGGTGACCACGTCTGAACTAAGTTGTGTGTATGTGGAGATGTGGAACAAAAAGATCCTGTTGTGGTGGGAAGAGAGAGAGAATGAAAGGGAGGGAGGGGGAGAGAGAAAAAGGAAATAGAAATGAGTAGAGAAAGCTGGGGCAGCCTGCAAAGGAACCAGATTCCTCTACAGCTAATAAAAAATGAAGGGAAAATGAGGTGATAGATAGTGAGTCTTTCACCTACAGTCCCTCATAACATTGCTAGATTCAAAATGGATCTTTCTTGCTTAAAATGAATAGCTGACTTGGACAGCATGTGGCTTTGTGAATGCAGACTTATCTTTGAAGAGTAAAATGTGTGGATGCATCACAATTTGCAGAAGATTTAAAACTTACCTGCAGCTTCTTTGACTCCTTCCATTGAGAAGTGAGGCTTGTGTTCTACCTGCTTAAATCAGGACATGTTTAGGACCACTTCAACCCATAGAACACGGTGGAAGTGATGCTGTGCGACTTCCGAAGCTTGGATATAAAAGGCCATGCATCTTGTTCTTTCAGGGTTCTCACTCTGGGGCAGCTGCCATGAACGAAGTCTGGCGATTCTGAGACCACCACGCTGGAGAGGCCACATGTGGGTTCTCTAGTCAACAACTCCAGCTGAGCTCTTAGCCCACAGCCAACATCAACTCCGGCCACAAGAATGAGCTGTCTTGGATGCCCAGTCTTCAGATGACGGCAGCCCCAGCCAACATCTGTCTACATCTGCATGAGAAACTCCAGGCAAGAACTTCTCAGCTGAGTCCTTCTCAAATTTCTGACCCACAAAACCATGAGCAAGAAAGAAGATAGGGGATGTCTACGGACCCATACAACCAACACCCTCTGCCACGACTGCTTGACTAAAGAAAACTTCTCTTTCTTGCTACCACCAAAGATGGTCCAGTAGGCAAAAAAGTTATACTCAACTTGGTTGAGTATAACATTGGCTAAGAAGGTCAAGGGTATTTTTTTTATAGTTCAGTCACTGTATGGACTAGCAAACACCTCTCCTTTCTGTGCCACAAGTTGAACTCTGAATTCCCACTTGTCTTTTCACAAGTTTATAGCATGAATCACCATGTGTGGGGGCAGGGTGGGAGAACGGGTGAGAGTGCATCTGGGCCAGGGCAAAGTTGGGAAACCGCTCCTGGGAAAACTCAGACAAATGTCTCATGACAGTGCTGGGAAGAGTCAGAACAGTGGGGCAGGAGAAAGGAGGAAGAGGAATAATGTAGAGGAAGAGGCACTGCTTGATTGTGTGCCAACCACCTTGGTCTTCAGAGGCAGTGGGAACTCCAAAGCCCCTCAGACTTAAACACGTGACTTCTTTAAGACAATCGCTTCATTGGTGCCTGACTCCATCAGATCGCAGCTCCAAGCATGCTATTTCACGAACGTTTTCTGATTCATGGAATCAATTATGTTGCCTTTTATGTACCAGCTAAAAGCTCAATGTTAAATTGACTGCTGTCTAGATTTAGTCGACATGAAACAATTTATATTCAAGAGATATAATCCAAAGGGTATGCTATCTGTTCATTCTTCTAGATCTGGGCTCGTACGTGCACAAGTCTCAAGAGGCCAGGCCAGCGTGGCAAATGAAGGAAGCCTTCTGACCGAGATGGTGATGCACAAATGACCCATCCCAAGCATCAGTGACTGCTCAAGGCTGTTCAAAGGCTATGAAGAAAGCGATTTAGTTTGCCAAATATTGCAACCTTTTGAAAGAAACTCTAAAGCTGGATTTTTATGAAAAATCTGATTTTCGAATGTTGGCAATGAATTAAAATTTTTATTAAACAGCCAGTGCGCCAAATTCAGCCTGTGCCAGCCAGTTTGAATCCTTTCTGGATTTTTAGAGTTTTATTCCTGCATCAAGCTAGCTCACCAGAAAGCAACATACCAAAGCTATATTAGCTTGACATCTTATAGAAATACTCATTGAGCTTTGTTTGAATAGGCTGTCCTTGCCTTCTATCAATGTCTATTTTCTATGCAACATTTCTTATATAAAGATACACACAGCAAATTTCTACTAGAGATCAGTAGGAAAAAGAAGTCTGTCTTTCCAAACAAACTTGTGTGCTTCCTTTCATCAGATAATTAGAACTGTGTGCCTCATTATGTTTCCTCACTTGGCTTGACGTCTAAGCTCATAGTTAAATAGGGTGCTCATACAGACTCTGTGTTTCTGGTATCAGGAACTTTCACTTTTGTCTAATTCCAAAGAGTTTCTAAGTTTTACTTTATAAGTCTGTAACTTACCTGCTTCTCACATGGCTTCTTACTATTAAGAGATCAAAATCTTTTTTGGGATATATGCAACATGTGTATGTCACGTATATTACACAACAGACCATGTTTTATATGACATATGACATATTAGTGACTCAATACTCTTTTTACTGCTTCATACCACTTTTCTACTTTGTTTCTTAAAAAATAAGTGCAATAAAATGTTAAAGAGTAAATACTTTGCCCAATTATATCTGGCTGTCTGGCTATTTGACTATCTTAGAAATATTCCTTCGGACATCTAAGGTATGCCTTTTCTTTTTTAGTTTTCCCATATCTCAAATATTAAAAAATTAAAGATAATTAATATATGTATGTCAAAATAATTTATAGTTTCATCACCCAGTGACTACTACCATGAACAAATTTTATTTTCTTCCATATTTTTTCTATGTATATTTACTATAGATATATATACTATATTTACTGTATAATATTCACTACATAATATTTATTATATGTGTATATTATATGAATGATTTATGAGATCAGACTTTAAATACAACTTTGGAATAGGATTTTTCTTTTTAGTACTACAGTAAGCATTTTCCCACGACCCTAAACATTTTTGAGAAAATGCTTTCAAACATTTTTATAATATTCGGTTATGTGAGCAAACTTTAATTAATTTAATGCTTCTGTTGTTAGATATTTGAGTTATTTCCCATTTTTCAACACTGAAACAGCACTACTATGAATGTAAATATTTGCATGCTTCTCATAATATTCCTTAGGGTAAATTCCTAGAAGGAGACTTATGAGGATCAAAGGGCACACCTTTTAAAAAAATACCGGCAAATTACTTTCCATAATGGTAGTATTAATTGAATCAGTATATAAGTGTCCCTGCCTCCTGACACTCTGTCAAAGGTGAAATTATCACCTAAAAAATCTTTTGTTCATTTAATAGACAAAAAATAGAGCCTTATTATTTTCTATTGCATCTTTTTGATTAGAAATGAGGTCAGGGGTGTTTTTGCTTTTTGAGTCTTGGCATTTGTCTTTCTTCTTGGGCACACTGCACATTCACATCCTTTGCTCATTCTTGTATTGCAGTGTTAGTTTTTTTCTTATGCCTTAAAAAAAAAAGACATGTGGGCTAGAAATTATTTCCGTGACTGTAAGACTTCTGTGGACTATCTGAAAAATCTCAAACTTCAGACCAAATGTTTCCAGACTAAACTCTACTGGCCCCTTCCATCCAATTATATACAGATCTGCAGTTTATTGAAAGGGAAATTCTACTGCTTTGTAATAACTCTCACTGTTGTTTGCCAAAGTTCAGTTCCACAAATTGGTAGACACTGAGATGAGATCCACACTTTTTTTCGCCCCCTCTGAGACAATGAGCACTTTTATTTCCCCATTCAACAGAGCCAAGCGCTGCTGCATGAAAGAAATCCTATTTGCCATCAATTCAGTTTTCCATGTGGGACTTTCCTGATGGGGCTTTCTTGATTCTTACTCATTCTTTTCTTTCCTGGCCACCCCACCCCCCCCTTCTAATAATTTAGAGTTCTCTTTCCAGAAATATCAACCAGGCGGGTACAGTTTTTCAGTGCTTCCTACTCCAGTGACGTAAAACACCCACAGAAATTTTCTGCTAATCCTGAGTAAAACAAACAACAATATGTCAGAAATGCTCTTGAGGCCAGATCGTGCAAGTCAAAACGCACACCCACCAGTAGCAAGACCGTCGTTGTGGTGTGCATGTTCTTGAGGGGCAAGGAGACAGCTTTTGCTCAAACCTCATATAGGCTGTTATTGAAAGAAATCAAAGATATTTGTTTTGGTTTGCGGGGCTGGAATTCATGCCTCAAAATAGATACAGTTTTCTTAGAATTTAGCATCGCCAAAGAAGCAATTTGTAAGCTGTAGTAGTGAAATAGGGCACAGTTTCCTTTCAACTTCATTATGTGCATATTAGGTTTTGTTATTGTGTTTACATAAGGCATTTCTTTTGAAACACTATATTTAGTAGAAATAGAAAAGCAAACATATTTAGGCCCCATCACTGTCTCTGTTTGGCTTTGGCAGAGACAGGAAGGGCCACAGAGTTTGTCATTGTCTTTGCTGGGCTAGCCTCCATATGAGGAGTCTGGGTGAGAGCTCCGGACTGGAGGCTCCAATAGGCGAATCCTCGAGGGCCTTCCAGGCCACATGGATGTCTTGTGAAGGAGTCTATTCTGTTGATTTGGTGCCCTGAAGGCTGTAGGAAAGAGTGCAAATAAGAGAAAAAGAACCGTCCTCTGACTCCGTGAATATCGCTGTGCACAACCCACCGTAGCCCCATCCTACCCTTCCATTCTACCTCCTAGAGCTAAGCAGCTCCCAGGAACTCATATCCCAGCCACTGAATTGATCCAAGGTATGCTTTTTGAGAATCCAAGACAGAGGAAGGAATAAAACATTCTGGTTATGGAGAGGAACGGATCAGAGTTCTCCGAAATAACCCCGGGTTGTAGACTGCTCACAACACGGATGAACCATCACTGAGAGTGGGCCTGGGAGTGGAAAGCGAAGCTGGGACACCAGAGAGCGTGTTCAGGAGGTCTTCTCTGAGCCGCTCATGTTGCGTTATTTCTATTGGGCATCTGTTGGTCTGGACTCTTGGTTGAAGGTGACCAAATCAAAAACTAAAACCAAGACAAAATTAACTCAAGCAATAAAAGTAATTTATTAGCTAATGTAACTCAACAGTCCAAGAATAGGGCTAATTTCTGATATGGCTGGAATCAGAGGCTTAAACACAATTCATTTTGGGCTCCGTCTCTTTGAAAGTCATTCTCCCTGGGTGAGCACGATATGCCAGAGGCTATTTAAGAGCCCCAGCCTGCCAGTTTCACCACCTCAGCAGGAAGAGAGCATCTTTCACTAAGAAAGAAAGATAGGGAGGACTGAGGAGGACAGAAGGCAAGCCAGCTTGGATTGGCTGTCTGTCCTTTAACCAAATGGCAGAGATTTACATTCTAGATTACACATACATTCCTAAGTAGGGGAGCAGAGTCCCCCCAGGAATGAGAAGTTTCTATTGTCAGAAAGACAGGATTCTGTTGCTTGAAGAACCAATGCCATCATAGTCTACTTCATTATGGTGTGGTAGCAAAGGCACTAGGCTTACAGCTGGTCCTGTCCCCCTCTGCCTCCGTAATGCTGGGTCACCTTGGGAAGACAGCTCTCTAAACCTCAGACCTCTTAGCTGTTCAGTACAAGAACATGCACACGATCATTTCAGTGAGACCACTGTGTGAAGGACCCAGAAATAACAAGAATATAAGGGATATTGCTATTTTCTCTTTCTGGACCCCGGAGCTGGCTATCGCAGGTCACCTGTTTACTTGTGTCTAGGACACAATTTAATTTGTAAGGTTCTAAAAGGGAAGGTCATTGCTTAATGTTCAAACTGAAGAGCTGCTTTCAACCTACCCAGGTGTTCAGGCAGCGCATCTGCCTCCCACCTGCTTCACCCAAGTGATGCAAAGAAGAGTGTGTTGGTTTCGGCTTCCTACTCATGATCACCAGCACATTGAGAGGCACCGCTCTGTGACGCAGCCTCAGTCTGAAGTGTTGGGTTTCTATTTGCTGACTCTTTTGGAAACTGTCTTTGACTTCCGAGAACCAAAGCATTTGAAATATTCATCTTTTTTATCCCTACAAATGGAATAGGAAGATTGGCACTTCTCCTAAAGCCTCAGCCACACCTGCTGTTTATCCTGCACTCGGGCAGCGATGACTCTCCCCTAGAGTTCATGACATTTCCTTTGACACATCAAAGTGAAACTCCTAGAAGTTAGAAACAACATGTCTATTGTTAGATGAAGAGTAAATACCCCATTTCAAGGTGAAAACTAAAACACCAGGTTGAATTTATTTTTGAAGTCCTAATACCTTGAATGTTTGGGTTTAGAGACAGGGACAACTGAATGGACATTGGTGAAAGTGTAAGCTGTCATTCTTGTAAAGCCGTCCCCTTGGAAAAGGACAATGTCATAGAGATATCTCAAAGAGAAAAACAGACCAATTGACTCCACAAGAGTTTTTCCCAAAGGAATAGCTTGTCTCCATATCCAACTGTTCACTCGTCTCCCTATCCTCTGGGTTTTCCACTTAAGTGTATCCTCTCCGTTTTCTTTCCTGCTGCCTTGGTTCTGGCTCTTTCATCTACCTGGATAGTCCCACCTAACTCATTTCTAATGCATTCTCTTTTCTAATCTTTCTCTCCAAACTTCCTTCCTCTTAGCCTCATCTAAGTGCACATCTGAGGACTTTTAGTATGATATGTCCTTGGGCCAGTTCATTAACTCTCTGAGACTTAGTTTTCTTAGCAGTTAGTTCAAAGGGTTATGTGAGGATTAAGTGAGCTAATATACGTAAAGTGCTGAAAAATAGTGTCTGCCACATGGGAAGTTCTAATTAAGTGCTGGCTGCATAAGTGTTGGCTATTATTGCCTGACCTTCGTGGGCTCCAGCTTAAAATCCTTCATCATCTTCTAATCAGGGAAGATGTAGCTCCTGTACCTGGCATGCATCCACTCACGGCTTGGTCCCTTCCTATAACTTCACCTTTTCTCTCACCCCCCTCCCTCATGTGCTCTGCCCTCTGTGCTCCATCCACACGCGGACACTAGATATATTTCACCCACATAGTTTCTTCTACCTTCCCTCCATGACCGCTTGGGGAATTCTTCTCATTCTTCAAGGCTGTTCACCAGTGAAACCTCCTCTAGACTTCTCCAGGGAAGACTTAAAGATGTCTTTTTTGTGCTTTCTTTTCTTGTAGCACTTATCCTACCACACTTAAAAAAAAATGGAAATAGCTACTGCTCATTGGGTATCTAGAACGTGCCAGGGACTTTATACACGTCATTTCACTTAATCATCACAGCAAAAATGTAATTCCTATTATACAGATAAGAAAACTGAGGTTCACAGAGATGAAGTTACCTGTTGAAGGAAGCAGGGGTATCAGGACAGACATTCTGGTCAGATTCTGGTATCCATAGTCATCTGACTACACGCCATCCTCCTTTTCAGTGTGGTTACTAGTTTCCTTGTCTTCTGTCCTCTAAACCTCTGAGCTGCCTCAAGGCCTTCTTGACAGTTCTCTCACTGCTCGTGGAGGAATCTGTGCCCAGTAATAGTCCCTGTGCGCTATGCACCCTTGATGCAGAAAGTCCAGCATATCCTTCTCCACTGCTAAGTGGGAACAGTCACTCTCATGTGTTTTCTTCCATTTCTGATCACTAACTGGATTTTTTTCTTCTACATCAAAGGCTCTCCTACTTGACTTCTGACACTGATTCTCTAGAAGTAATGGTCTTCCAGTTCCTGTTTGGGAGGAGAAGATTCACCACGGCTGCACATATTGAAATACTGGGTACATCCTGCCTGACGTGACTCCCTGGGCTCCACCCAGCAGCTTTGGCCAGTGTCGCCATCTCCTGCTTCCTGAGGAGAAGGAAATCAACAGCAGACTTCTTGCAGGCAGAGACAAATAATGATTGAATAATCGGAAGAAGCAACAATAATCATCTATATATTAGGTAGAAATTGAAGCCAAGGAATAGGCTCCTCAGAAAGGCCAAAAATGACTGATCCTCCATTTTGCTTCTAATGAGAGACTCGTTAGTGAAGGCACATAGCGGGCAAGGGTGGATGCAGACGAATGGATAATTGTTGTTTGAAGAATGGATTGAGACCCTTCCTAGTGCCGTCATCTACCTACATGCTAATCAAGACAGTGGCGATTGCTCTGTCCAGCCAGACTAGAGCTGAAGGGCCTTTCCTTCTGATAAACCTTCCACTCAATTACTCATTTCTCTTCAGCCCTTGGAAATTTAATAACTTCTCTTATTTGTATCAATCCTAAAATTAACAGAAAATACCTTTCTTCAAGAAACTGAGATAATGGGTGCAAAACAGTTTAACACAGAACTTGGCACATATAGAATGCTCACTATGTTTGCTTTGTTTTTCCATGCCTCTCTTTACTGAAAAAAAATGTTATTAATACCAATTATATATGATCCTTGAAAATATTTGTTGCAAAACTAGATTCTCCATGACAGCACTAAAGGAGGAGGAAGTCTGGTGCCATTTTTATAGAACTACGTATAGACTATAAATAAAATCAAACCTGTGTGAGAGCCAAAGGTTTCACCAAGGGAGACAATGCCTTTTTGTCCCTGTAGTCATATATGGAAACCTTGACATCCTCCAACTACTGAGGAAGATAGGATACTGGGACTGATTTCTCCGAGTTCTTCAGACATGTGCTCGCATTCAGAGGAGGAGGGCTCTGTGTCAGATGGAGACTTGCCTTTGCTCCATTGGGCATACAGTGTGGTCTTGCAGACCATGCTCGACCCTGTCCGGTTCCACCTAGAGCTTTTCCCAAAGCTGACATCCTTAGGGTTCAATTGTTCTCTTACAAAAAGAAGTCCACCTCCCCAGTCTGGAAGCATTTCCCTTTCAATCTGTGGAAGAATTAGTACTTGTCGTTGTCCCAGCCAGCCGCTTTCTTGGATTAGCGTTTCCAGGCCTTTCCAGGCTCAAGGAAACTTGGCAGCATTGTTTGGCAGCTCCCTAAGCTTACTAGAAATACCAGAAGCCCACAGTTTGCATGATGCTAATTAAGTTTTCAGCTCAGTCTCCAAATCCCTATAGTGTTTAGAAGATCCAGTAACTTGGAAAATATCCTATATAGAGATTGACGGAGAAGACACCAATCCCTGTCCTCCCCCAAAACAGGGCTGCAGAATTCACAAGTAACCCTGACAGGGGTGCCCCCCACCTTCAAAGAAGTGGTCTCTTTAGTTGTGTGTCTCCACTTGCAGTGACAGTCCTCCCCTCATCATATCATTTTCTAGTATCACTTCCTGAGGCGCCTCCGTTGACTTCTCTCCTTCTCCTTTGGAAGGGTTTGGTTTTCACTGAGCCGTCACGCTCAATAGGTGTGGTGATACTCTAGGTGTTCAGCCGCACCTCAGGGGTGTGGCAAGACTGGGTACCTGTGCCAAGTGGCTTCCCCCACCCAAGGTGTGGTGATATCACCTATTCTTGCCACATCTTGGAGTATTTTATTAATCTCGCACTGTAAGTCAGCCAAAACCAAAACATACTGGTCTGGTGCTTTAAATCCTCCTTTGACAAGCTTCACAATATTGGTTACTGCTGCATGGCTCATATCATATATCAAGCGTCAGGCTGTGAATTTTCAAATTTTTGTGCTAATTACTGCAATATCTTCTAAGACAGAAAATAGCAAGTGATGAGACTGAAGTGGACTAGGAGATGCTGGACTTTTCCCTTTACTTTAGAAATTCATGCATTTATAGAGGGTACAAATTAAGAAATGAACTTGGTTAATGTTCCCTAAAACTGTGCTTAAGAACATCTTTCACTTGTTAAAATGCTTTTCTAATTTATCAGTTTTGTGGTAGGTACTGATTTACTGGCTTCAGCCATGACTGGAGTGCTGGGGACCAGTCCTCTTCTTTGAGCTCTGGAGTTTCGGTGCCCACATGGATGGCATCACTGCTGATTCAGTGTAGTCAGGCCTTAGCCAAAGGCTCTGGGCCAGAGAGGTGGGTGGACAGTGACCCAGCCTCATCCCTAAACGAGTGCCAGGGGAGCAGCCAGTCTTGCCCATTGGGAAACCCACAGCCTCTGATTGTGCCTAGCATGGAGTTAATTCGTTTCCAAGGGAAAGAAGAATAAGGATAACATCAGTTTCTTTCTCGGAATGTTTTTGGTCTTACTGAAGAGTCAAAACTAACGTGAGAATTCATCAAGGGTTCATGGTCAATTACATGGTATGGATTATGTGTTTCATGGGAGAACAGAGAAGGCAGACGTCAGGATGGATTGGAATAGCTGGAGAAGGCTTCCTGGAGGAGCAAGGGCTGGGACTAGGTCCAGAACAATGGGTACAGTTTGAGAAGGTCCCATATAAGGATTTTTATAACGTTCAATGTATCACTCTACACTAAACATTGCTTTGGATGTTGGAAGATATAGAGGAAGCAAAGCAAAGTCCCCCATCTTCACACACTCGGCTCTTTCCTGAGCTGCCTGTGAGAAGTAATTTACAGAACACACAACTCAATTTAGGAGTAAAGTAAACATGTTGTATTAATAAGAAAACATTTATAAAGTATTAGTGGGGGAGGGGCTGGTAGAAACAAAGATGAAGAAATTATCTCAATCAAGTAGAAGTAATCAGATGAGGATTAATTTCTTTTCCAGTTAAAGAATCCTCTACAACAGGAATTTGCAGACTGTAGTCCTAGGATAAGATCAGGTCCATTGCTTGTGTTTGTACAGCCTGAGAATGGTTTTTATATTTTTACATGGTTTGAAAAAATCAAAAGAATAATGTTTCATGAAAAAGTAAAAATTACATGAAATTCAAATGTCAGTGTCCAAGAATAAAGTTTTCTTGGAGCACAGCTATACTCATTTGTTTAAGTATTTTCTAAACTGCTTTTGTGCTCCAACAGCAAAGCTAAGCAGCTCTGAAAGACACCATATGTGATGCTCTCATTGCTTTGTGTTGCCACTCCAGGTACTGAAAATTGCAGTGGTTATAAACTGACTATGTTTTGAGTCCCATGTGGATCACTGATCTGTGAGAAAAAAACATTTTCAATGATGAAATACACATAAGCTTATTGCAGATCAGCATTAACAGATAAATATTTGCAACCAATTTTGATAATAGGGAACACTAATTTTAAACCCCAATTAAGGAAATATTAGCCCCTCCCCCTAAAGAATTTCATTCTTATTAGCAGACCAGTATTACAAAAAAGTTGTAGTCAACTGTTATTATATTTTGAGTTTTGTCCAAAAAACTGTGTGAATTAGTTTTCTCTCTTGATATTTAAGTATCTACATGGTACCTTTGACTTTGCTTCTTGGCCCACAAAGCCTAAAATATTTACTATCTGGTCCTCAGAGAAAGTTTGTTGATTCTTGCTCTACAATAAGAGTTTAGACCTGAGATATGCTTTAGGACTGACTGTGGTTTATTTTCCCTCCCATCTAAACTGGTCTTTACAGCTTTATGAGGTAGTCAAAACAGATACCATTATCTTCATTTTATGTAGAGACTTTTTTTTTTTAAGGATTGGCACCTGGGCTAACAACTGTTGCCAGTCTTTTTTTTTTCCTACTTTATCTCCCCAAACCCCCCCTGCACACAGTTGTATATCCTAGTCGCATGTCCTTTTAGTTGTGGGATGTGGGACGCCGCCTCAACGTGGCCTGACGAGTGGTGCCATGTCCGCGCCCAGGATCCGAACCCTGGGCCGCCACAGCAGAGCATGCGAACTTAACCACTTGGCCACGGAGCCGGCCCCTATGTAGAGACTTTTAAAGTTGAAAGAAGTTGACAGCTATGTCCTGTCACTTGAGTAGCCTGCTTAGTTTTAGAAACGTACATTGAATACTCACAGCCATTTCTTGGGAGTGAAATAACTTGACGCTTTGAAGATGATCAAGATGCCTGGTGTAATAACTCTGTCTCAGGGGAGGAAAAGGATGGCTATACCTGGGAAGCAAAGAGTCTTCTGTGAGTGGAAGGATCAGAACCACAGCTCTTGCTTGCAGAGATTCAAGGTCTGGGAGACCTGATATGGTGGGTCCATAGTGGTGTTGAAGCTCCAGCATTCAGTTTGACTGAATATGGTTGTTCATTTTGACCCAGTGTTATGAGTTAAATTGTATTCCCCCCAAAGATGTTTAAGTTCTAGCCCCAAGTAAGTGTGAATGTGACTTTATTGGAAATAATGTCTTTATAGAATTAAGCAAGTTAAAATTAGGTCATTAGAGTGGGCCCTATTCCAACAGGATTTGTATCCTTTTAAAAAAGGGAAATGAGGACACAGAGACAGACATGTAGAGGGAGGACAATGTGAAGACACAAGGAAAATGCCATCTGAAAGCCAAGGAATGCCTGAGGCCACCAGAAGCTAGGAGAGAAGCAAGGAATAGATCCTCCCTCACAGTCTGTAGAAGGAACCGGCATTGCCAACATCTTAATCTTGGACATCTAGCCTCCAGAACTGTGAAACAATAAACTTCTGTTGGTTAAGCCACCCAGTTGGTGATGCTTTGTTACAGCAATCCCAGGAGACTCGCACACCTGCAGGCTCCCTAGCACTGTGGATACGCTTTGGGGACAGTTTGTAACTGAAGAGCTTAGCAGTGAAGACCTGAGTAAGTCCCACCCCTGGACTGGGCAGTCTGGACTCAGTGGGCAAGAATGACCAGGCCAAGCATACAGGAGCAGAGAGCAGAGTGCACAGAGCCCTGAGTGACACTGAGCGGCCACGTTACTCGTGACCTGGCCAGACTCTAGGTCTCTGCACAGTTTGGGGGCTGCCTGTGCCCCTGGACTTCTTGATAATTTGCTGGGTATTGCTCAAGAGAGAGTGACCAGATGGTTGGTTAATGGAGCAGGTTAAATTTTAAAACAAATAATAAAAGAGAGATGTGACTTCCTTTGTGTTTCTAGTTTGGGAAGCAGCTCTTCCAGTTAAATTTCTATGTGAGGAATTAGCCACACGCAGTTTCTGAGATTCTGCAAGCAACATGGCCATTGAGGAGTAGTAACAAACAAATGAAAACGTAGGTGTCTGGCCTCCGACCCAGTCCAGATTCATCCTACCCACCATGGATTAGTTACAGGCTTTTAGCTGAGTTATGCAGAGTCACAAAGATGATCTTCATCAAGAATTTAATTTTAATGAATTTTGCTAAGGACTGCAATATTACCTACAGAAACATATTCACTAGGGAAAGGTTTAAACATCTCAAAGCCTATTCACAATTGATACACATTTATTAACCAATTTAGTTCATTTTACCAGAACTTGTTAAATTTCTCCTGAGCATGGTTGATGTTGACAAGCAATAAATTTGGCTGATTAAGATTTCTCAACATTTTATCCTCAGACTTGAGCTTCTCATCCTTGCATGGAGAGATCCTTTTCGGTGGGTCTGCTAAAACATGAGTGTGTGCATCTCCCTCAATTCCTCCACCTTGTCTGATCAGGAAGTCAGTTACAGGCAAGGACAGCGCCCACCTCCATATTTGGAATGAGTTTTAAAATACCAAAATGCCATTTCAATTAGCCACGATATGTTCACCCAATATTTACGAATAACGCTGGATTTGAGCCAGTCTTGAATGTCACTCTGGGTGGACAACTCAGCCATGAATAGGTTTTCAAATTTCTTCTGCATATTTGGACATAGTGTGGGAAGCCCTCCTGTTTGAAGCATCAAAAGTAGCAAGACCTGGGGCTGGCCCCGTGGCGAAGCAGTTAAGTTTGCACGTTCCGCTTTGGCCTGCCGGGGTTCGCCGGTTCAGATCCCGGGCATGGACCTAGTACAGCTTATCAAACCATGCTGTGGTAGGTGTCCCACATGTAAAACAGAGGAAGACGGGCACAGATGTTAGCTCAGGGCCAATCTTCCTCAAAAAAAAAAAAAAAAATAGCAAGACCCAAAAGCAGTATTTTTGAAGGCACAAAGTTGAAGCTGGAGTGAGTGTGACCCAGAATGTGTTGCTGGTTACAGAGGACCATCTATATTTAGGAGAATAAGCAACCTGGGGACAACACTAGCTCTAACTTCATCATGCCTGTTGTCATCACAAAATAAGGGTGAGAGTCTAATTGCTTCCTCTAGCCCACAGTGGAGCAGTCACCCATCTAGTATTAGGTCATGGCTTAGCTGAGTTTGTCATTGATAGACATTTCCTTCTCTGTTTCCTTCCTCCTCTCCTCCTGCCTCTTGCTATGTGACTTACTGAAATGAAACCCAGGGGAAAGGGAGGAGAGACAGAGTGGGCCTTTGCTAGAGGTGACACATAGCAGAAGCAGATGAAAGTCTCAGGGCACCACTGATGCGTGATGCAGAGGTTAATGTGCATACCCTATGCGGGTTGTGAAGCAAACAGCTTAAATTAATGAACCAAGAAATACCCAGCTCATGGTAGGGAGGCAGCATGGCAGAGGGGAACAAGCCTGCAGAAGATGGAGATGATTTCACTCCTGGTTTCAACATTGCCCAAGAAGGTCTAGAATATATCTCTTCACAGCTTTGGCTTCTGCTTCTTGTCTGTAAACTGAAGGGTCTGTGCTGAGAATTTTCCAGAGGTTCTTGTGTCTATGTGAGTGTGTATGAGAGAGAGTGTGAGTGAGTGTGAGTGCAAGTATGTGTGAAAGTGTGCGTGTGTGTTGGGGGGAGGAGGAAGATGAGGGTGGTAATGAACAGAGTAGTGAGTTCAAACTCATTTTTCTAAAAATCATAGTCAAAATTTATGGACTCCAGATCATTTTCCTGACACTGGCAAATGATGTTGCAGCTTGAGTCTGAAGGAGTCTGGAGGCAGAATTTCTTCTTTCTCGGGTGAACTCAGTCCATGTATCTATCTGTCTATCTATCTATCTATCTATCTATCTATCTATCTATCTATCTATCATCTACCCATTAATTTGAAGGAAGTGGCTCATGCGATTGTGGGGGGCTGGCAAGCCCAAAATCTGCAGGGCAAGCCAGCAGGCTGAGACCCAGAAAAGAGCTGATGTTGAAACTTGAGCCTGAAGGCAGTCTGGAGACAGAATTTCTTCTTTCTCAGGGGACTTCAGTCTTTCTCTTAAGGTTTTCAGCTGGTCAGATGAGGCCCACCCACGTTATGGAGGGTAATCTGCTTTACTTAAAGTCTACTGATTTAAATGTTAATCGCATCTGAAAATACACCCTCACAGCAACATCCAGGCTGATGTTTGACCAAATACATGGGTACGGTGGCCCAGCTAAGTTGACACATAAAGTTAGCCATCACAAGGAAATAAAGCCCATGTCACTCAGCACAAAATAGAGCCAAGATTTGAACTCATGGCCTTCACCTCTCCCCCTCTTGCCTCTGTCAGTTCCCAGTGTGTCTGTGTGTGAATGGCCCAACCTCTCTGCTCCCAGATGTCTCAGCAGTAAAGTGACCACTCAACTTCTGCTCTGCCTACTTCCTAGGAAAGTAGTGACCCCAGAGGGTAATGTATCCCAAAGCTCTTAGCATCATGTGAGCATATGTCAGTAGCACTAAAAATATAGAGTCATTTCTTCCCCATTGCCTCCATTTAAAATGATTTCTTTGGGAATGTCAATCAGCATAACCCTTTTTAGAGGACAGTTTGAAATTTTCTTTTAATATAAAAATGTGAATCCCCTATGATCTTACAGTTTCACTTCCAGGAATTTTTTTTTTTTTTAAGATTTGCAGCTTTTGCGTGTGTGTGTGTGGGGGGGGGGATTGGCCCTGAGCTAACATCTGTTGCCAATCTTCCACTCTGTTTTTTTCCCCAAAGCCCCAGTACATAGTTGTATATCTTAGCTGTAAGTCCTTCTAGTTCTTCTGTGTGGGACGTAGCCACAGTGTGGCCTGACAAACAGTGTGTAGGTCTGCGGCCAGGATGTGAACCAGCAAACCCCAGTCTGCTGAAGTGGAATGTGTGAACTTAACCATTTGGCCATGGGGCTAGCCCCTAGGAATCTTATTTTACAAACGGATGAAGATATGGTTATTATAGATGCTATTATAACATTGCTAAAAGGCCAAAAAAAAAAAAAAGAAAAGAAACAATATAAATTGCCTAATAATAAGAGAGCACATAACAAATGATGATAAATCCATACTATGAGCTACCCTACAGTTATTAAAAAGAATGAGATGCTCCTATACAGACTACCTTGGAAAGGTGTTCAGGATATGGTACTAAGTGATGAGAACAATGTGTCAAATTGTGCGTTGGAATGGCCCCCTTTTTATAAGAAATAAAAACTGTATATGTGTATGTATTGATAAACATAGAAAAATATCAATGTATACATATGAATTGGTGCCCTGGGGAGTGAGATTAGGAGGGGAAGGGGAACTATCTCCTTGAACACGCTCTCTATGTTTCTATACTTTCTCAATATATTACAAGGAGTTTTTGATTTATTTAGGTATTTTTACTAAATTTTGCAATATATAAAATAAAGACTTAAAAATAAAATTTGACCGTAGTCTATTTTCTTTATATGAGGTTGATTGCTCTCCCCCACCTTTCATTATGAGTCTATACTACTTTGCATAGTTTTGCTAAAGCATTTATTCGGGAAAGGAATAGGAGATGGGACCACCTTGACTTTATAGGGATATTTTGGGAAGACATCCCTTGATCTGTTCTCTTGACGAACGGACATTACGGCACCCACAGGGAAGTGTTTTTGGCAGTTCTCGTCCTCCCTGTTTCTGGCAATCCCCAGACTGATGCTGAGGTGATGGTGTTTAGATGACGGCAATTTCTTGCTGATATGTGGAGACAAGGGTGTCAATGACAGCGACAGTTCACTAGGGAATGAAATCCTCATGGAGAGTCTGTGGCTTTCTGTATTTGGGGAGTGATTTATGCAGGGCTGGAGAGCAGTGGTTTGGCTAGAAATGTTGAGCTCTCAGGAAAAAAAGGCCTTCAACAATAAAAAAAATTTAATTTATTTTCTCTTGGTAATACAGAGCTACTGGGATGGTACTTTCATCTACTGGGATGGGGTAACAGTGAATTTCAGGCAGAAACCGTTTCTCTGCTCCCAACTATTGCTCTGAAGAGCTTTTAGAACTTCCTACCCAACCAGAGCAGATCTTTGAGTAATTAACATCTAGGTGGCATTGGCTACCAATTGTAAGCTTTCAGAGGGCAGCTAGTGAAGTCTCCATTCTTCGTCTCAGTATCCCCCAACAGCACTTGCCTCTGTCTGGTGGGTGCTCATGGGTAAACTGAACTCATCTTCTGCAGATTGCTTTCTCTAAAAAAGCATTTATGGCTCATGTCTGATTCTCATGCTCCCTGCTTCTGGCTCTAAGCATCAATTCCGGAACTCGACATTCCTAGGAAGTCTTTCATGCTGAGCTGACCTTCAGCCTGTTGTACTGATTCTACCACACAGGTTGCTGACAGCCAGCCTCCCTTCCGACCGGCCAGGTCTGTGCCTTTCAAATTGCTAAATATTTAGAACATCTGCCCTGCTTGGGGGACCTAGTCCCTGCTTACCTCTCACCCTCATCTCCTGCTCACCACTCCAGTGGTGATGCTCTGACTTTCTTCAGTTTTCTTGAACGTGCTGGTTTCAGGACACCTCTGTCTCCACTCATTGTGTGTCTTCTCCTGGGGAATCTGTCCAGTATTTCTTCACCTGGTAGTTACCTCTTTCTTACTCTTCTAGTCTCAGTTATAATCTCAAGTCTGTCAGCACCTTCCCTGAACCCCCAGCCCCAGACAAAGTTAGGGGTCCCTTTAGTAGGCTCTTAAAACACATTCAAGTTTCCTTTAAGCATTAATCATACCTTTAATCAAATGATTATTTGGGTAGTTGTTTATGATATACTCTACAAGGCAGGGAAACTCATCTTGTTCTCACAGCATCAATGTTTGCTACACAGAAGATTCTTAATAAATATTTGATGGAGTGAAAGAATAAATAAAAGATTAGGCCAAAGCAATGTGAATAATCAGCATCTTTTTCTTGAGCTATTCAGATTCTATAAATAACCCTTGTTGAACAAGAAGAGCTCTGATTCAAGTGCTGATTGCTTACTAATTTCATCCGTATTTGAAAAGCAGCCTCTGACTTTTCTTAGCTCTATTAGCAGCTAGACAGATCTACTTCAACTACTTAGGGGCCCTGCCTTACCTTTTCTTTTTTTGGCATTTTCTCTGCCCCTACTTCCTGACTACATCTCTAATATCTGGAGTCATGGTCAAGTAACGCTACGTTTCGTCCACATACGAAAATTCTATGAAAACCAATCAAGAAACAGAAATTAAAGGTAGAGCTTATTGTATTTCTTTTAGGCTCTGCAGCCTGACTTATTTTTAGACCCTAGGATATGAGCATGTGCTAATTTGTCTGACTGTTTTGTTTGTCTAGATCCATTATATTTTCCTGTATTTATTTCAAGTAAAAATATTTTCCCACATGAAGGAGGCGTTTTGGTAATATTACAACAAACCACAGCTGGCCATGCACATCCTGAATGTTATTTTCAGTATTTCTTCTTCTTTTTTTTTGTAAATATGGTTTTAATTAGTTTTATGACCCATCAAATAGCCATTTTTTATGAATGAACCCTATGCTGCACTTTTATGACCTGTCAAATAGCCATTTCCATAAATGAACGCTATGCTGTATGTCCTGACCACCTACCAGCCATTGCATTCAACATTAATAGTCAAGAAGAATCACTGTGTTAAACCTTAAAACCCGACTAAAACTCCTCAAACCAAACCAAACCACACATGGTAATTTCTTTTCACAATGGAAAACACGCTTTTCTTTGGGTACTATCAGTGTTCACTTTTAAATGATATATTCATTTTCCAAGCTTCTTCTCAAGCTAAAATGACTTTCTCCAGTGCCTATGGTCCAGGAATCATTAGATAAAATCAAATCCCCTAAGCATATTTTAACGTAAGCATATGGAGAAAAAAAGAATAATAATAAGCAAGAGAGAAGAGCATTCTTCTTAGAGACACACACACGCAAAAAAGGGATATCAGAAATTATGAGAGATCAGAAAATGTCCCAAATGGTACGCTTCAGGCTCTACTGAAAATAAATTTGGGCTACCCAGAGCCCAGGCAAGGGTGAACGAAAGGTGCCAGTTTAGCTGGAGGAAGGAGAGACTGTGGTTAACCCCACCCTAGGACCCCAGTCCCCTAGCACCTCTCCCATGAGAGCACAGGATCTCACACTTGGGGGGCATTCTCACAGTTAGTTAATCACCAGACTCCAAGTGTTCCTCAGATCTGTGTGTGTGAGAACAGGAAACCCAGAAATTAATTAATTAATTAATTAATTCATTCATTCATTCTTAACCCAATCCCCAACTTAATAGATTCTGAAAACCTAGTGGGTGTTTTTTTTTAATGCCCCTGGGATTCCTCCACCCAGGAATCTACATCCAGACAGGCTTTAGATGAGAAGAACCTGTGAAGCAGGTCTTTTTCATTCTCATTAACAAGGAACAGGAGAGAGGAAGATGTCTACTGCTCTCTGGTCAATGACGCCTTAGTTAGAAAGGAAGGACTCTCCTTATAACCTCAGCCCAGGGGACCCTTCCCTGTGTGCCCTACCCCCAAATGGGTTGAGAGCCTATTATGGAACTTGTACCCTGAAGGAGCAAGCTGAGGACAAAAGGCTTCAGCTCTGATTAAAAGGAAATTCTAAAAAAACAGTCAGAATGTGGGCTTGTCTAAATTTAGTTGTAAAACTGTGTTTGAGGCTGACTGGAAATTCCCTTAAAAGCTTAAGTAGTGACAGGGAGCTTATTGGAGCTCTCATATCGCCATATCGCTATGTGAAGAACCATACTGGGGCCTTCTCTGGGCATAGGGACAAGTGATTTCATTTTCAAGCTCTCACGGTCACAGTGGAAATTTGGCTTTTGTTGTTTCTGTGTTGACTTGTTGAAGACGTAATATAAACGATGAATGAGAGAGGACAAATATCTCCAAGTTAGGGTTAATGGTCCCCAAATTGCTATTGTCATGAAAGCTGATAAAATAATGGTTTTAGTATGTAATTTTTGAAGTTTCTAAATGAATCTGTAGTTGTTTTCAATCAGTCCAAGACAGAAGGGTTAAAGAAGGTCACCTGGTTGGTCAGGATTAAGACGTGTCATCAGTGGCATTTGGTGATTACTCTCCACATATCAAGATATTTTGCACTCAAAACTTACCATAAGAATGTTTGTCAACAGAGTTTACAGGGAAATAATTTTTCATATTTCTCTATTTTCAAAGTTTGAATCCAGCCATCAATATCACAAGTTTTTTGGTTGTAAATAACGAAAACTCAACTAAAAGTGACCTAAGCAATAAGGAACATTTATATCGCACATATATGGGTATTTGAAAGTTAAATGGTTCCAAATTTGTTTAATTTAGTGTTTAAATGATATCATCAAGGTCTCAGCTTCTCTCCATCTCTCCTCTATAATAAGTTGGCTTGTCTTTTAGCTAATTCCCTGATGGCTCCAAGACGGCTGCCATTATTCCAACCCTCAAATACAGATAGCAAGATCCAGCGGCAGCAAAGGGTTTGTTTACTCTTATATGTCTCTTGCTATCAATAAAGAACACTTTTCCTGAGCTCCCAGCATACTTTACATCTCACTGTTGGAGGAAGGGGGCACAGGGAGAGAGAGCAGTTTAGGAGGCAACAAAAAGCATTTGTCACAAAATTGAAGCTTGCTACTCTAAGTATAGATAGGCTTTCCTAGGAGACAGTGGTCTTCTCATATGCTTGATTACTGACAATATTTTGGCGTCAACCTTTTCCCAGTTTCACAAAGGGGTAAGGAATTTCTCTTGGGAAATGAAAATCAGGGAGAGATGGAGCCTTGCCAGAACTTGAGTTTTAGGTATTACCTTCGGAGATTCTCCAATGGAAGCAGTGCTAGATTTCTTCTAAAGTTTATTGTTCTTAATGACTTTTCCCTTTTGTAAAGAGAGCTCCATGTTTTAGAGATCTGGAGAACACACCTACTGTGTCTTTTCCTGTTTAAACTTTCTGAATGATACAAGTGGGAATCGAAGATCTATTCTCTATGCCCTGATCTCTCTCTGAAGTAGGAGGAAGAAACTCTCAAGAAGCTTATCAAAGACGACAGGTAGATTGATAAGACTGCAGGGAAGTTAACTTTGGGGGATCGCGGCATAAAGACAGGGAGGAACGCCGACTTCTCTAGAATCTGGAAATGAAGAGGTCATAGTCTCCTCAGGTAACTTATTTCAGGATCTAGCCACCCCCATCACCTCCTTGCACTGCAAATCTGCCAGGTTCCCTGGTTTTGTCCTGAAAAGGGGATATCCATGGATTTCCATTTGCTATATAATGATCCCAGTTCTTGAAAAACGACTAAGAAAGGTGAAAAGAAAAGTTACTGTGAGAAAATCCAAAAGCAGTGGTAGGTGGGGGAGACAAGGAGAGAGAAGAAAACCCAAATGATTTGGATATTTCAGAATCAGAAAAGAGAAGGTTAGTAAGCAAAGGAAAATTTGGGAACAAATAAAAAAGTGTATTTCTCTATCTTATTTAAAAATATTATCTGCAATTCTGGGGAAGAAGTTGAATGGTAAAGAGCGGAAATGAACATAGGATGCTGTGTTTTCTAGGTTTTGATTTGAAAGAAGACATTCAGATACTCAGTACTCAAGCGGTGATTACAATAAAGCCATTTAATT
Organism: Equus przewalskii; assembly: GCF_037783145.1. Lineage (NCBI taxonomy): Eukaryota > Metazoa > Chordata > Mammalia > Perissodactyla > Equidae > Equus > Equus przewalskii. The sequence goes on along the minus strand of NC_091839.1, from coordinate 55,601,835 downwards.
CTGTGCAGTTCTTTTTTCATCCCCAGATCCCCTTGTTCCCCACACAGTTTTATTTTTAAAGCCTTTGTACAAGACGAAATGACCAGAGAAAAGCTGTTTTTCAAAAAAAAAAAAAAAAAAAGGGGGTTTGAAGTTTGTTTGCTTAACAAAGTGTTTGCAGTCTTAATTAGGTTGCATATTAAAGTTCAAAACCATCTCATGCTGGAAGTGACTGAAAATTGTTACCATCTGATGGCTTTGTGGGCAAAGCTTTCACAAACGACACTGCACGCACGAAGGAATAAAGGCCTGGTTTCTGGGCATTGCCCGGGGAGACATCAAGGGTCTGGGCAACACTCAGACTGCAGATTTCCCATACTGCCATCATGGGTCCTAAATCCAACTGTCATGATGCAATGGCCTTGATCTTTTGGAGTCATCCCAATTTGATTCGGTCTTTTTGATAGTCTCAGCTCTTTAGAGTTATTACTTTTTACCTCCAGTCCACCTGTCTGGGGGAGCAGAGAACCCACGAGGATCTGTAGTCCCTGGGTAGAGTTCTGTAACTCTCACCATGGAAAATCCATCTCAAAGCCAGGATTTTTGAGGGGGAAAGCGAGAGAGCGTGAAGAAGAGAGACTGGTTAGGCTGTCCGCAATGAGTCAGCTCCTCATCTGTTGTGTTGAAAGGCAAAACTGTCTTTAATTTTAAGAGTGCTCCACTTCCATCTTCACTGGCAGATGAAGCCTATTTGGGAACAGAAAGAGAAGTTTTATATGGCACATTTCAAACATCTCGCCTCAGGCAAGAACCTCAGTGTTTCTGAGAGGAACAGTTCTTTCCTGGCCTCCACACCTGAGACTTTTATTTCTTCTCAGAAGGAAATGGAACAATGGAAGCTTGTCTGTTCTGATGATAAGCACAAGGCAAGAGTTAAGGCCTAATAAATCCCACAATGGGGCATAATTATACATGAGCTAGTACAGATGACCATGATGTTTGAAGCCACCATAGACATGATGTTTGCTGAATGCTACCTCATGCGTAGATTCAGTCTAAATCTAAAAACGCAGATTTACATCGAGTAAGAATGAAAATGGATTTTTCTCTTTCTTTAAGTAACCTCCATATTTGACTCTTAATTTAGCTAGGATCAATTTGAAGATGAATTTTGCTTATTATCTCGTTTCTCTTCCTGAATATTGATGCTTGTTCCCTTTCATTTCTTTTAGGATATTCTGCCTGATAGGAAATGTTTGCTGGTATGCCCATTCTGCTTAATAAAACAAACAAATTAAAAAAGTGGGGTCAGAATTTGGAAGAAAGCCAACATAATGACAAAAGAAGCGACTGAGAGTTTGGTTTTGTGATTCAAAACAGAGGACAACTTTAAACAAAATAAAAACCATAAAATATAGGCTTGACTTTACAATGAGCAGAAATGCTTTTTGGTGGGGCTAAGGCAGAGGGATGACAAAGCCAAACAGAATTATTTTTAAAACTTTTCTAAAAGCTAATTTTGGAAGATTTATTTGAAATCTACATCAAAACCAGGTGCTTTCAGCAATCCTTAACCAATGAATGTTGCCCCTCTCCCTTCTTACCCTACAATAGCAATGATTGGAAAACAGCAACAAGCAGACGTTAGTCATCACGACTGACATTCTCTCTGCGCATGGGCCTCCACAATATAAATAGCAGACACATCACACTAGTCAAAGAATAGAATCAGTTCGGACCAATGATTCTATAGTATACACTAGTTTTGCAAAGTGATCCATTATTCATGAGCATCTAAAAATCACTGGGATCCAGTAGTACAGAAATAACACAGCCACAAGAACTCCAAAATCCAATATGTATGCTCAGATAACATCCCCTAATTCAGTGAAGGTTTAAAATGACAAATGGGATCAACCATCTTCTAACACAAACTTAATTACTTTGCTTAATAAATTTGAAGCTTTTGAGAGTTCATTGCTTTTTAATATACTGCTACATGACCATTACTTAAAAAATGAGTGTATTACATACAAGCCAAAAAAAAGTCTCAAAAGTTCAAAAGGAATGGTCTTCAGCTATATTCTGCAAAGAGATTAATACATTAAAATGCCAGGTTAAATGGAATAGGTATAAGAATGAGTTGTTATCTTTGAGAATATGTGCCCGAGGCCCATGAAAACTTCACCTATTAAAATCTCAGGTAGCTATATACTCTGTTCTTATAATCACCCACCATTCCCCAAAAAGAGATACCCAGACAAGCTCCCTGTTGAATGAGCTGTTCATTTGGAAGGACTGAAGGAGGAATGAGTCACATGGCAGATGAGTCCAGAGAACATACATAGACTCAACTCTTTCAACTCAGAATCAAGAAGGAAAAGTCCAGTACCTGTTAATCTCCAACCATGAGTGACTACTACAGAGCAATAAAGTGATCAATGGGATTAACCCAAGTGAAAAATTTGTTGTAACCAGTTGATCAAATGAGCTGAACATGGTATGGTACAAGCAAGAAACAACATTATAGTTTCCTCACACCTAACTTTCACATCTGTTCTGGTAGAGATCCTTTTTTCCTTCCTCTAAACAATATCTTTGGAAGATCCCTCTCTAGTTCAGGGCGTGTTTAGGCTGGGCCAATGTCCAGCCTGAACAGTGTCTGACAGAGTTGTACCACTAACTTCTGGCTAGTGTGCATTCTGATTGGTCAATGCCCATGCTATCCTAGTTGGTATACATACTGAACATCACCTCTGCCTTCCGATATTAACGACCAGTCATGGTTTCAGCAATTAAAAATTTTTACTTCTTCGATATCAAAACTCTGATCATATCATTTCAAAGTTTTTCCCCCTCCATATCATGCAGGCCCAACCCAGTCTCAGAAACCCATGACACAAGAAATGGAGATAGCCTCTTTACTATTTCTTCACCTCGTCTACTACTCCCAGTTATGTTCTACTTCTGGCTCCTCCAAGCTAAAGAAGAGGGAGAGGGAGATGGGCTAAGGGGAAAATATCTTAGCTGGCTATTGCTCTTGTAATCTGGCAACAAGGCTCTCTGTGCAGCAGGAGGCCAGTTATGGGTCCTTTCTCTCATGGAGTACTGTGCTGGGTACTCTGGATGCGCCCAGTGAACATCCTCCTACGTTGCTTCTAGTACGCGGGGTTGGACAGATGAAAACTACACTCCCCAGACTCCTTGCAGGTAGGTTCCTAGCTGTGAATTCATTTCTGTCAATTGGATTCACTCACCAGATTTGGAAGGCAGGAATGTTGTGGGGATCATCTTTTTGAGGCTTTAGGATATGATTTCAAACAAGCAAGATAGTGGAAACATGAGGCTTTTCTGCAGCAGTGTTCCTACGTCCATCTCCACATTTCTTTATGTAGAGAAGTAGTGGTGGCTGTGGCTTTCACTTCTAGCTCAGGTGGTGGCCTCACAGGTCCTAGCTCTCCTAATGGGTCATTTCCATATAATTCTGTAAATCATTCCAGGATGCTTGCTCCTTCAGCTCTTCCTAAGATTTTGCAAGCACTTGTATTGACTGATGAAGGTGCTTTTGTGGGTTCTTGATGAGACTACTCCCCTCCCCCGCAGAGGACTACACATTACCATTTCTAGAGCAAGGGATGCTCTCTGGCTGATTGCTTGCCATGCCAGCCCAGCTTCTGCAACCAACAGGATACCCCCACAGACTTATTCTATTCTTTAGACTTTTCCAGGTAAGAATTAGACACCAGTCTCCACATTCCGGGAAACACAGGCCAAGTTTTCCCGAGAACTCTGTAACCAACCAGGCTCTGTTCTGGAGCTCTGTTTAGAGAGAGTGGGGAGGAGATAGGAGCTGTGTGAGCTGAGTAAAATGTCAATATCCCCTCCTGGTAAGACCCACACTCTGTCTACAAACGGTTCTTGTAAAGGCCCTTTTCGTTTGTCTTGAATTGGGAGAAACATCACCCTCTCTTCCAACAGTGCCCTTAAAAGAAACTCTCACTCTCACTCTGTTCTGATCAAGCTGAGATAAGAGCCATTTTCTTGGCAAGCTCTGCAGACATGGTTGAACATCTTTCTTTAGAAGGTGAGAGTAGTTGTCACCTATGACTCTCGGCTTTGGGACCTTAGCTGATAGGGAGATAGCAGGAGACGTCTCATTTAGCATCCAGTTACACCGCTGTGGCTGATTTGCCAGACTGGAGGCCTGTACCCCTGAGGGGTGTTTGGGGAGAGAGAGGCTGGCAGCCAGTTGGGCTGTCAGCAAGATGAAAGTTATCTATAGTAGCATTGAAGTAAAACCATCAACTTGGGACAAGCTTTTACCCCAAACTCTGACTATAAAAGTAGCATTTCTTCTCTATATCCATTCCCATTCCAAGCTTTGCATTTTAAAAATGATTTCCTGCATTTTTTCATATTATATGTTTTGGGTTTTGATTTCTGAAAAAGCTAATGGTAAAATCTGAGATTGAACCCAATGGGCAAGAGATCTTTAAAATTTACTAGTCAGTCAAAAACTAATATGGCTACATTTAAAAAACATCTCAAAGCAACACAAACAAAAAACAGAACCCAGGAATATTTAACTTTTAAAAAGAAGAGAACAACAACTGGTTCACACATGTGGGCCTTAGTTTCCTAAAGTATAGAATGAGTGGTTGGATTAGCTAACCAAATTCCCTTTTGGTTCTGATACCACGTGGCTCTCTGAGTCAACAGAAAGAAAATGGCCAGCATCAGTTACTCTAAAGAAGCATTGCTCAAAGAGCTCAGATTGGCTAAAAACAGAACAAAATACCCAAATGAATCGAACACTTATGTCCACACAAAAACCTACGTAAAAATGTTTATAGCAGTTTTATTCATAATTGGCAAAACTTGGAAGCAACCAAGATGTCCTTTAGTAGGTGAACGGATAAATAAACTGTGGTGCATCAGACAATGGAATATTATTCAGCACTAAGAAGAAACGAGCTATCAAACATGAAAAGACAGGGAGGAAACTTAAATGCATATTACTAAGTGAAAGAAGCCAATCTGAGAAGGCTACATACTGTGTAATTCCATATGTGACATTCTGGGAAAGGCAAAACTAAGAAGACAGTAAAAGGATCAGTGGTTGCCAGGGTTGGTGGAGCAGACAAGGGAGGAATGAACAAGTGGAGTATAGAGGATTTTTAGAGTGGGGAAACTATTCTGTATGATACTATAATGATGGCTACAAGTCATTACACATTTGTCAAACCTATGGTTTCACCAAGAATGAACTATAATCTAAACTGTGGACTTGGGATCATAATGACGTGTCAGTGTAGGTTCATTGATTGTAAAAAATGTACCACTGCAGCCTGGGATGTCACTAGTAGGGGATGTTGTGCATGTGTGGGGACAGGGGGTATATGGGAACTCTCTGTACTTTCTGCTCAATTTTGCTGTGAGCCTAAAACTGCTTTAAAGAGTAAAGCTTAGTAACTAAAGAAACAAACAAAACATAGTTAAACCAATATTAGCCCAAGTTTCTTAAGAAATAATTACATTTAGGTAAAATAATTTGTTATGGTCTATGTTTAAGTTAAGGCTATTCATGCATCACAAAAGGCAATTAAAAATAGGCCTGACTTTTAACAACTCCCAACAATTTCTCCCAAACTGGCAGATTAGAGATGAGCCCTTGGCTGACGTCTCGAGAGCTTATACCAAGACGTAGCAATCATCCTGTTGCATTTTCTGAGAAATGCAAGTTGAAGTTTCAACATGGCTATCTTCAGAGTAGCAATTAGGCAAATGTTGGTTCTTGGCTTATAGTGCTTATGATGAAAAAATAATGCAACAGGGAATGAATTTCTAAGACATTTACTTACTTTCAAGAATCACACTGAAGTGTCCCATTTTCTGTCAGCCATATTCGTTCTTTTCTGAGGTGGATTTCCTTGGCATGTGATCCAGGAGATTTGGTAATATGGGGCTTTAGTCTCTGTCTCTAATTCCGCCAAATGTTTTTAATGCAGATTTAATGGAAGACAAATGAGTTGTGGTTTTTTTTTTTACAACTCCATTTTTATCTATTTAAATGAGAATTGTGAGCATGAAGAGCAGTGTTTTGAGAGTAATCAATTCAAGAGTAATCAATATTCCAAATATTTTTAAAGTGTATAGCATCATGATGCCCTCTAGTGGTCAACCCACAAGAAAAGCGCCTCAAAAGGCCCTCAGAAAATAGAAATTCTCCCTTTCTCTAGGTGAAATAGCGTAGCTATTAAAGTACACTAGTATCTTTTGATTTCTTTTAGGAAGCAATAGGGGCTTATGTTCAGTTTCCATTGCCTTATTGTATTAGTACCTCAAAGATCAAAACATGCCAAGTGAATAATAATTATTGCGTCAAAAGCATTATAACCATTGAGTAAGGCCAATGGGTAGATGTGGTTCACTACGATTGGGTTTATCATCTCAGCGTACAGAAATACATCCCTGAGGGACAACGAGAAAATGCTCTGCAGATTGATTGACTTATCACTGTTAATCCTTTTCCATCATTGAAGCGGCTACCTTGGAAGTGAACTGTGATTCCTGGGCAGATAACAGCACTATTCAAAAAAGAAAAGAACAGGGGCTGGCCCAGTGGTGTAGTGGTTAAGTTTCTGCACTCTGCTTTGGTGGCCCCAGGTTCACAGGTTTGGATCCTGGGCATGGACCTACACACCACTCGTCAAGCCATGCTTTGGCAGTGTCCCACATGCAACGTGGAGGAAGATTGGCACAGATGTTAGTTCAGGGACAATCTTCTTCACCAAAAAAAAAAAAAGAGAGAGAGAGAGAGAGAACAAATAATAGACCCAATTGGAAAGAAATCAGAAAATTGATCCTATTTGGTAAATGACTTGTAGGAGCTGTTTTCTGCTTTCTTGAATTCCCGAGAGCAGCCATTAGAGTGGATGTGTATGTATGTGTTTGTATCATATATAAAAGATGTTTTATAAGACTGAATAAATGTTTAATAAAATTAGCCAAGGTCTTAAAATTATTTCTCCTAAGCTTAAATAATTTCATGATTAAAAATTTAAAAATCCTTATAAATTGTTGATTTGTACATTTTCCTTGATTCTATTGAAACTAATCTTACTATTTGGATACATTTGAAGACATTTCTTTGATGATTTCTTCTGGATAACAAGTCACAAGCTTCACATTCTTGTATTCTTCACTGATAAATCTATGGTTTTCCAGATAGATAAACTTCCATGACAATAGATCCCTTTAAAAGAAAACACTCTTCGTAGTAAAGCTGTTTATATGACCTGACAGACATTGGTCTGTGATAACAGTGCTTTTGGAAAGTAATTGAAGCATTTTCTCCATAATAAACTCAACAAATATTTTTATTAGTCTCGCTCCATGCGCCTGCTAGTCTGTATAATAAAGTTAACTAATTGTTGGCAGTTGGCACTGGGGAGAAAGACTGAAAAACTTATTGCAACATAGAGCTTAACAGACTTTATGTCCTGCCATTAAGCAGTAAGAACATTTCAACTTTCTTTCTCCTTTCCCACATCAAACATTCTAATCATCCCCACAAGGAAAGAATAATAACAATAATAATAAATCCCAAGCAACCTACCCAAACAAAACAGTGCATCCCCCCAACCCCCCCCCCCAAAAAAGCATTTGGGGCTGGCATTAGGAAAAATAAAATGAGAGAGCTATCTGAAGGTGAAATCTTCTTTCCCCGGCAACTCTGTTTGTTTCCCTAAGTTTTATTTATTCCTGGCATTGGTTTCCTTTTCTCTCCATGTCCATAAGACTGTGAACATTATTCCCAGCAATATATCCATTATCATAAAATTACCCTCTCATGAAATGGTTTGTCAGATTCAAGGGTTTGTTATAATAGAATTTTAACTGCCTCCCACTGAGCCTGTTCTTTTTTCTCTGATTTTCATCCCTACTGATTCTAAAGCTAATGTATTCAGTGATCTCCGACTCTTCCTTTCACTTTCTAAAGGCAGTCTGAATGCATCCAATCCTCTGAGTACTGAATGTAGAAATAAGGGGGGCTTGCATACACTAGATTCAGATGATCGTAGGTTTACAGGGTTCTCAGAGAAGCACAGCTACTTTCAAGTGAGCCAAGGGACCAGGTCATCCTGAGCCTACTTCAGAGCAGTACCTCCGATCCGCTAGGTTAATCTTGATCCTGATCCTGACTTCACAGTGTCCTCTAACTGGCCAGGAGCCAAGGCTGGGCTGGAGCTCCTGGGATCCCTCGAGGGAAGAATTAATTAATCTGGCTGGAGAGTAATCCAAACTAGAGATGGTAAATATCCCCAAATTTTGCAGCCATGCCCTGGGGTGCTTGTAGGGGTGGAGTGGACTCGGGGACCAACTTTTTCTCCCCCTTCTTCATGAAAAGGGAAATTAAAATATATACAAAATATTTTGAGTTGTCTCTATCAAATGAAAAGTTTTTTAAAGGAAAACACACATATATAGCACAATTTGTTTGCCCTAAACTGGTCAAGTCTGGGCATTATTCTAAAGGTGTAACTTATACACACAAACAAATTTTCTAATCATATTGACTTTTAAGTGTCTATAGTTTTGGTTACAATGCTATTACAATGAATCACATTTTAAGGTATCTAAAGTGATCGCAGGTTTTGCTTGTTAAGGAGAATCAAGCAAAGAATATAAGCGATCATCAATAGTAGAATAAAATAATGCAGCAACATTCTGATCTTGATGTCTCCCATATTGTCAAACTGATATTTATTTTCAGAAAAGACTTTCAGAAAGAAAAGATGGTAGGAAAAAACATTCAGCACCTATTTGCTAAGAATCTGTTTTGTGTCCTGAGTTTTTTGAATAAACACCATTAAAATTTCCTCACTTATTATTTTCACTTTGAATACATCAATATACTTTTATTTACCTTGCTTTTAAATATTATCAGATTGGAAATTTTTTTCTATATTTACTAACAATTTGCATTTCTTTTTTTGTCAATTGCTGGAGTATACCCTTCCTGTGTGTGGTTTTTAATTGAGATATTTTCCATTTTCTTACTGATTTATAACATTTCTATATATTAAATCTATTAACCTCTGTCATTTATTCTGCAAATATTTTCCACTAGTTGATTATCTTTCAATTTTGTATAAGATGTTTCTTTTAAATACAGAAAAAGTGACTTTTATAGTGATATTTATCAGTCTTTTCATTTATATTTTTGTCTTTGATGTCACACGTTGAAAAGTTTTTCTCTCCTAACACTATATAGTCACATATTTTATTTCAGTATAGCTATGATGTTGTTTTTTTGCATTTCAATCTTTAATCCATCTGGGATTCATTTCAGTGCCTTGTGAGTTGTAGTAATTTAACTTTGTATTTTTCCACATAGTTAGCTGGTAGTCTTAACCAAAAGTTGAGTAATCCATTTTTCCTTTGATAGTTTGAATGCTAGCTTATCATGTACTGATGCTTTATATCTTTTTAAGACTGTTTATGTAAAATTATTAATGTCCCTGTATAAAATAAAACTTGAGCATTCTTGGATTTTCTTTCTCCCTGCTCAATTGACTCACTGCCTTTATTTTTACTATGTTCGGATAATCTTTTAAATTACTTATACTGTCTTTCAAAGTTTATTCTTTACATTTGCATTAAATTTAGTTAAAGATTTTTTTGAGCTTGTTCTTTTCACTAATCTCTAGGTCAGCTGGTGTATATTTTCAATTAAAAATATCAGAAGGAATCAATGATTTCCAGTCTTTCTTTATCCTTATCTGCCGGAGAATAATCTTCTTGCTGTTTTTATACCTTAGAAACAATAAGGATGAGTATACAATTTGGAGACTTACTGTTGAAGACAATGATAACTGGAAAATTTTCTTTCCTAGGAAACTGGTTTTGTTTGTTTATTTCCCTACACGAGGCTTATGGGATTTTTCTTTACCTTTGAAATCCAAAATATTGACCCCGTTAAGTCATTTCATTAATTTTGCCTCATCCTTTATAAACTTTTTAAACCTAAGGATCTAAATTCTAAATCTCTCCATGGTCAGGTCAAAGTTCTTCTCCATGGTCAGGTCAGGTTATTATATTAACTTTTTGTCCATTTGCCTTATTTTCTTCTGGATTTTAACATATATATTTGTTATATATATATTGTAACCTTTATAAGACATAAAAAATTTCCTGGGACTCTTTTTCCTATATTTAATCTCTTGTTTCATTTTATTAATCTCTGCATAACTGAGTTATGGGGTAACTTTTCTTTTAATTTTTTGACAATTTTTTTCCTGTTTGTGGTTTGTTGTTACTTCTTAGCTCCAAGAAATTTAGAGGCAAAACTGTGTATCAGATCTGTGTATTTCCAGTTCCTAGTGCAGTGCTTGGCGCAGAGAAGAGGATGAATACTAGTTTATTGAATTATATTCCAATAAAATTGCTCAACTATAAAAAGTGAAAATTATTGGGAAATAATTTTTAGTGCCAACAAGAAGTCTATCTTGGTGTAAAATGACTGATATAAACTATATTGGCTGTGAAGTCTTTTCAGAAATTATGATATCATGTGCGAGAATTTTAGCCTAGAACCTCTAACATTATTTAGTAATTTGAAAATCAAGCCCAGTCCAGTCCCAGCCCCCAGGTACACAACTGCATTGGGAGTAAAAAGACATGTCTCAAAGGATTGAAATAATAACTAATATTTGCTGAGGCTTCCTGGGGGAAGGCCTGAGCCAAGGGCTCTACAGACAGAATCTCGGTCAATCTTCTCTACAAATTTGATAGGCCTTGTATGAAGGAACTGAAATTTAAAGTGTCATTTGCAAAAGGTTATGTAGCTAATAAGTAGCTGAGCTGGGATTTGAGCCCAGCTCTGGTTAATTCCAAAGTCTGTAATCTAACCATTAAACTGCACTGGAAGGCCTGTCCTTTTCCCCCCGTCCCAATGCTGAGGTTCAACGACACTATAATATTTCTTAGCTCCATATACATAATGCTTTGTTGTTGTTGTTGTTGTTGTTGTTGTTGGTTTTACTTTCCAGAACTCTGATTTGACTCACAGAATCCGAATCTTTAAGATTATAGGGCACGAAAATTGGAGGTTTACCCTAGATCTAAAACTAGGAAAGTCAAAGTCATCACCTTATCCTCATTATATCTGCCTTTATCCACCACATAATTAAATGCCTATCGTTTGCAGTGGCTACAAGAAGCAGAAGTGGGGCACAGTCCCAACCCACAGGAGAGTTACAGTCTGGTTGCACAGGATAGTATGTATATACAGAGACATCACCTCACGTTGCTCTTTTTAAAACTATTCATCTGTATAATCGCTCGGTATGGGGTTTTAAGTTGTTCTTCAAGATTCTTAGGAGGATGAGGAGATTCTGATGCTTGTTCCCAATCATCTTTATTCCAAAACCCTCAAAACCAAATCTCATCTATTGCAAGGGCATTTAGACCCCTAGATTGCCCTCCCCAGGTCTTCCAGATCTGGGATCTATATGGACATGATAATGTATGTGGTGAGGAATGTGAGCTTTCATTTTTGTGTTAGATGCCTTGCAGGGGAGGAGAATCATGGTGACTCTTTTCTGACTTCTGTCTTATTTGTTGGTGACTGGGGCTAAAGCTGCTTTAAAGGGGTGGCAGTGATAGCAGAGATTATGAAAAGGATGAGCAGGAAGCAGTATGACATATTAATTAAGAAATTGAGCTTTGGATTCAGAAAGCCTTGGTTCTGAGTCCTTTCTCCACCAATTATTAGCTCTATGATCTTAGACAAGTTCCTTGAAACTCTCTGAGCCTCATTGTTCTTACATTTTACATTAAGACCTCAATTAATGATAGTTAGTACCTTTAACATGAATTCACAGGGTGGAGTGGGCTATTTTTTGTTTTTCTACCTAGTATTAATTTTTCTTCCATTGGTAACAACACATTGGATTTGCTTACCCGTCCCTTGGTGTAATTGCCGAAGTTCTCTGCCCTCTCTAAAGCAAGGGGTGGATGTACAGCTGGAGCTAAGCCAATTAGACTCTCTTTTGGGACTTTGAACCTTGAATTAACAGGCCCTCAGAAAAGATTGTCTATTGCTTCCTGCTGCCTGGACCTCTACTGTTGCCTCAATTGCTCTCTTCTTTCAAACTTGGCACTTCGACTACCTCATGTCCTTCTATTAAAATCCTCTTCTGCAAAAAGCTGGCCAGACTCAGTGTTGTTTACAGCCAAAGAAACCAGCCTGCTAATCTCGTCAATCTTTCCATTCTTGTGTGGTTGATTTCTTCATCTTTGATTTACTCCAAGAAACCATTTGATCAATTACTGTGGTCCTGAACATTCCTCTTGAAAGTAATTTAATAGTCATCCTAGGCATCTCCTGTATTGTCTGATACATCATTGTGAAGTGTATTCATTTTCTCCAAAATATTTCCGGGCAAATCTAAACCCCATGGCATCTGTGGTAATCTCATTCATAACTGAGAATAATGCGTATGTCTTCTCCGTGACACGGTGCACCTATGCTGCCACCCTATCTGTTCTCTAGACTGAACATGCCCAGGTTTTTCATCTGCTCTAGTGGGGTTTCATTTCCAGACTTTTTGACGATCTTGCTTGCCCTCCTGTGAACTCTTTCCAGTTAGCTGGAAAGCAAACACTATCCAATACTATCATGTCATCATGGAGATCACACACTGTCCAGAAGGTAACCATGTAGCCCCAGGGGCATGAAATCTTTTCTTCATGCCTGAGGTAGTTGTGAATGTTCTAGGTCTTCTGCCCACACACATCCTGAGCATGCAACAAATGGGAAGGGGTTAGCAGGCAGGTACCCACGTGTTGAGGGGATGAGTCATTGCTTACTTGAGTAGCACTAATCAGTTCAATTTCTCTTTGTGGCTACTTTGAACTGCAACCTTCTTCCTCACTCAAAACACCCAAACTGGGTGATAACTAACAATTACTGAGTGCTTATGATGTGCTAGGCACTGTGCCAAACGCTTAACATTTGTGAACTCATTTAATCCTTCCAATAACCCTTTCCATTAGGTTATTATCTTCATTTTACAGATGAGGAAACTGAGAGTCACACTGGGCCCAGGTTACACGGCTAGAGGTGATGCAGCAGGATTTTGAACCCCTGGAATTGACTGTGAAGCCCATGCCCTTAAGGATGACTTTTAGTTGTTTAAATGCTCAAGAGAACTGGCTAGAAAATATTGGACAAAAAATTAGGAAAGACACGTGCATTTTTAAAATGCAGAGTCTTACAATTCATTTAGAATGGAAAAACAATCTCATCATTAAAAAAATCTGAGATATAATTCATGCATATTTCCCTTCCTTGGAGATTAAATATGAATATTGTATATTGTAGGCACTAAGAAATCTTGATGTGAAGAAACCTGTTTAACCTACATTCTGCAAATTTATTTTACCAGAGAACACCTCTACTTGACCAAGAGTACAAAAGTTTATAGTAGATTTAACTATTTGTTAAGGTGCTGCACTGAGCTATATATAGTATATCTCAACATCATAACAAATTTTGCAAGAAATACATTATTATTTCAATTTTACAGGAGAGGAAATCAACTTTCAGAGAGATTTACCTCTCCAAAGTTTGCATATGGGTAAATTACTGATGAGAGGTCTTATTCCAATTCTGTATGATATTAATGTCCTTGCTTTGCTTGCATGCTTAAAATATTTATTTCCTACCTCAAATGGAGAAAATTCAGTTTTAAAAGTTGTTATTGCCTCATCTTCTTTTTGGATATCTTGGTCATATGAAGGCAGCATGATAAGGAGGAAAGAGCACCAGCTTGGCATCTGGAAACCTTAGACTGGATTCAATTATCACTTCTGCTACCTACAGCTTGGCTTTCCTGCTGCTTAATTTCTGTGAGCCTTTTTTCTTTTCTCTTTCTTCCAGTTTTATTGAAACGTAATTGACATATAACACTGTATAAGTTCTAGGTGTTCAATATAATGATTTGATATATGTATATACTACAAAATGACGGTCACAATAAGTTTAGGTAACATCCATTGCTTCACAGTTACAGACTTTTTTCCTGTGATAAGAACATTTAAGATCTACTCCCTTAGCAACTTTCAAATATACAATCCAATATTTTGAACTAGAGTCACCATGTTGTGCGTTACATCCCCAGGATTTGTTTATTTTATATCTGGCTGGTTGGACCTTTTGGCCACCTTCATCAGTTCCCTCACTTCCCCCACCCCATGCCTCTGGCAACCACTAATCTGATCTCGGTTTTTGTAAGTTTGGTTTCTCCAGGTTCCACATGTAAGTGAGATCGCATAGTGTTTGTCTGACTTATCTCACTCCGCATAACGCCCTCAAGGTCCCTCCATGCTGTCACAAAGGGCAGAATTTCTCCTTCTTTTTTACAGTCTGAGCCTAAGAAGCAGATATTCACAATGTGGACAATCATAACGTGAATGGCTTATTAACGGTCTTCTGTTTCCCATGATATGTATCTAACTCCATGTTTCATTCTAACAAAGTGAACAAAACCAGTGGCTTCGTTTGGAACTCAAAAGATAGAACCTTAGATCAGATCACGGTTCCCAAGTTTTACAAAATTTTAAAGATATCCAAGAAATACTAATATACTTTTCCACATTTTTATTTTGTTAAAATATCTTCTTTAAGGGCTTCTTTTTTGAAAAAAAGGTTTATTGTATGTACTTAAGATACAAAAAAATTAATCTATTTTAAGTATACATTTCAGTAAATTTTGACAAATGTATGCAATTATGTAACTACCATTGCAATCAGGTTAGAGAGCGTTTTAGTCACCCTAAAAACATTCCTTTTGCATTCATTACCCTTCCCTCAGCCCCAGCTCCTGGAAACTACTGATCTGCTTTTGTCATCTGTATTTGATTTCTTTCATTTAGTATAATACTTTTGAAATCCACTTATGTTGTGTATTTCAGTGGTTCATTCCTTTTTACTATATTATTTATCTATTAACCAGTCATGAA
Organism: Equus przewalskii; assembly: GCF_037783145.1. Taxonomy (NCBI): domain Eukaryota; kingdom Metazoa; phylum Chordata; class Mammalia; order Perissodactyla; family Equidae; genus Equus; species Equus przewalskii. Next base: position 55,586,826 of record NC_091839.1, on the reverse strand, counting down.
GATTTGGATTCTTTTCGATTTGAGGCTGCCACGATACTTGAGTCCAAGCCTTTTTATGAACATATGCTTTAATTTCTCTTGGATAAATACCTTGGAGTGAAATTTTTAGGTCATAAAGTGACCTAACATTTTAAGAAACTGCCAAACTATTTTCTAAAGTAATTATACTATTTTGCATTCTGAAGTGCAAAGTATGAGAGCTCTTCTTCCACATTCTCACCTACTTGCTATTGTTAATCTTTTAAATTTTCAGTATTCTGATAGTGTCTAGGTATCTCACTGCAATTTTAATTTGCATTTTCCTAGTAACGATGTTTAGTATCTTTTCATGTACTTATTTCTCATCATGTACCTTCTTTGAGGAAGCATATGTTCAAACTTTTTGCCCATTTGAAAAATCAGGTTGACTGTGTTATTAGTGAGTTGCAAGAGTCTTCTGTATATTCTGGATAGTGCATCTATTTCAGATATGTGTTTGCAAATACTTTCTCTCAGCCTGTGTCCTGCCTTTCTTTAAGAATATCTTTGATATATTTGATTTTGAATAAGTCCAATTTATTCATATCTTTTTCTTTCATAGCTCATGCTTTTGATGTTATATTTTAAAAATCTTTGACTAACTCAAGGTGACAATGATTTTTTCCTATATTTTCTTCCAGAAGTTTTATAGTTCTGGTGCATACATGTTGGTTTAGGACACATTTATAATTAATTTTTGTAGGTGATATGAAATAAGAGATGGGTTCATAATTTTGTATATGGTTGTCCTTTTTTCCCCAGGATCATTTTCTGAAAAAACTACTCTTTCCTGATTGAACTATCTCAGATCTTGTTGAAAATTAATTAATGATGTATGTCTGGATCTGTTTACGGGCTCTGTATCCAATTCCAGCAATCTGCATGTCTATCCTTCTCCTATTATCTGCATGTTTTTTGTAGATGTACCTTGTTAGGTTGAGGAAGTTCTCTTTTCTTAAATTACCGAAAATTTTAATCAAAAATGGGTGTTGAATTTCTTAAATGATTTTTTTCTGCATCTGTTGAGAGGATACACATAATACACCATGCCCCGTCCCTAGCTTTACTGAGATATAACTGATATACAGAAAACTGCACATAACTAATGTATACAATTTGATGAGTTTGCACATATGTATACACTTGTGCTCCCATCGCCACAATCAGGGTAATAAACATATGCATCACCTCCAAAACTTTCCTTGTGACTCTTGTTTTGTGGTAAGAACACTCAACATGAGATCCACCCTCTTAACAAATTTTTAAGTGCACAATACCTTATTGTTAACTATAGGCACAATGTTGTACAGCAGATCTCTGAAATTTACCCATCTTGTAAAACTGTAAGTTCAGACCCTTTGAAAAACTCCCCATTTCCCCCTCTAGCAATCCTTCGTTATCGTCTGAAATGTTAATTTGCTGAATTTATACTAATTGAGTCTCAAATATGAAATGAACCTTAAATTCTTGAAATGAACAATACTTGAACTTGGTGCATTATCTTAATATTCTGTTTGGTTTTTTTTCTTATAGTATCTTTGGTATTGCATCAGGGCAATGCTGGCTTTATAAATGAGTTGGAAGGGACTCTATCCCCTTCTATTTTCTGGAAGTTTATATAGAATTAGTATTATTTCATCCTTAAATGTTTAGTAGAATTAGCTGTTGAAGCTGGGCACGAAGTTCTCTTCATGAGAAGATTTTTTAGCTACAAATTCAAAGTCCTTAATAGATATTCAGATGATTTATTTCTTTTTTGAATGAGCTTTCATAGTTTGTGTCTTCAAGAAATTTTTAAATTTATTCTAAATTGTTGAGTTTATTGGCATAAGATGTTCATAATATTCCTAATTTTCTATTTAATGTCTGTAGGGTCTATAGTGATATTTCACTTTCATTCCTGATGTTGGTAATTTGTGTCTTCTCTGTTTTTCTCCTGAACTGTCTGGCTAAATCAGGGGTTGGCAAACTTTTTTCTCTAAAATGTCAGAAAGTAGCTGTTTTAGACTTCTTCTTCCTCCTCCTCTTTGCACCCTCCTCCTCCTCCTCTACTTCTTCTTCAATATTTTTAAAAATGTAAGCACTATTTATTGCTTGTAAACTACACAAAATCCGGTGACAGACTGCATTTGGTCCATTGGCCATAGTTTACCAACACTTGGGCTAGAGTTTTATCAATTTTATTAATAATTTCAAAGGACCAGCTTTGTTTTCATTGATTTTCTCTATTGTTTTACTATTTTTTCTATAGCATTGATTTCTGTTCTGATCTTTATTATTTCTTCTCTTTTGTTTACTCGGTGCTTCATTTACTCTTCTTTTTCTCGTTTCTTAATGTAGACACTTAGGTCAGCTATTTGAAACTTGTTCTTTTCTAGTATAAGCAGCTAACGCTTTAAATTTACCTTTAAGCACTGTGTTAGTTGCATCCCAAAACTTTTGATATATTGTGTTTTTGCTTTCATTAATCTCAAGATATTTTCCAATTTCCTTTGTGAATTCTCTTTTGACCCACGGGTTATTTGAAGTATGTTGATTGCTTTCTAAATATTTTTAGATTTTCCATATAGCTATCTGTTATTGCTTTTAAATATATTATCATTTGTGGTCAAAGAACATACTTTTTATGATTTCAATTGTTTTAAAGTTATGAGACTTATTTCCTGATCCAGAATATGTCCTTTCCTGATAAATGTTCCCTGTGCACTTGAAAAAAAATATGTATTCTTCTGCTGCTGTTGGGTAGAGTGTTTTATTTATAAATGTCAATTCGGTCGAAATTTTGGTAATGTTGTTCATGTCTTCTATATTTTTATTGGTTTTCTGTTTACTTGTTCTCTCAACTACTGAAAAGAAGCTGTTGAACTCTCCAACTATAATTGTAGATTTATTTATTTTTCCCCTCGGTTATATGAGTTTTGTTTCATATGTATTTTGTTGTTTTTGTACTTTGAAGCTCTTTTATTAGGTGCATATGTATTTAGTATTGTTAAGCCCTTTTGATGAATTTACCCCTCATTGTGAAATTACCTTCTTCATTCCTGGTATTATTCTTTGCTCTAAAATACACTTTGTAGGATATTAGTAGAACCATTACAGCTTTCTTTTGACTAGTGTTTTCATAGTCTATCTTTTCCCATCCATTAACTTTTAACTTATCTTGTCTAAATATTTATGTGTCTCATAAAGGGCGTATAGTTGGGTCTTGCTTTTTTATCTAACCTGACTATTCCAGCCTTTTAATTTGAGGTTGTTTAAACCATGCTATTTAATGTAATTATCAATATCATTGGATTTAAATTCAACCTTTTGCTATTTCTTCTCCATTCATCTCATCTGCTTTGTTCTTTGTTTCTTTCCCCCGTCTTTCCCTGACTTCTTTTGGGTTCATTTAGTTTTATTTAAATTCCATTTTATCTTCACTGTTGGCTTCTTAGCTATACCACTTTGTTTTATTGTTTTAGTGGTTACTCCAGGGTTTACAATATACATTTTAAACTTATTACTGTTGATCTGCAATTCACATACACTGTGAAACTCAGAATGCATCCATTTTCCCACCTTTAAGTTACTGTAGTCATGCATTTTACTTTTACATATACTATAAACCCAATAATTCATTGCTATTATTTTCGCTTTAGGTAGTCAATTATCCTTTCTTTTTTTTGAGGAAGATTAGCCCTGAGCTAACATCTGCTGCCAATCCTCCTCTTTTTTGCTGCGGAAGACTGGCCCTGAGCTAGCATCTGTGCTCGTCTTCCTCTACTTTATATGTGGGATGCCTGCCACAGCATGGCTTGATAAGCATTGTGTGGGTCTGCACCTGAGATCCAAACCAGTGATCCCTGGGCCGCTGAAGCAGAACGTGCGAACTTAACTGCAGCGCCACTGGGCCAGCCCCTTGGAAATTTGTACCTTTTGGACACCTTCACCCATTTTGCCCACCTCCCAAACTCTCACACCTACCTCTGGCAACTGGCAATCTGTTCTCTGTATCTATGAGCTTGTTTTCTTTTTTTCTTAGATTCCACATATACAGGAGATCATTCAATATTTGTCTTTCTCTGTCTGACTTATTTCACTTAGCATAATGCCCTCAAAGTCCATCCATGTTGTTGCAAATGGCAAGATTTCCTTCTTTTTTATGGCTGAGTAGTATTCCATTGCATACACACACACACACACACACACACACACACATATATATACATACACATCTTCTTTATCTATTCTTCCATCAACAGACACATAGGTTGTTTCCATATCTGGGCTATTGTAAATAACGCTGCAGTGAACATGGGAGTGCATTTGTCTTTTCAAGCTAATGCTTTTGTTTTCTTTGGATAAATATCCAGAAGTGGAATTGCTAGATTATATGGTAGTTCTATTTCTTAATTTTTTGAGGAACCTCCGTATTGTTTTCAGTAGCGGCTGCACCAATTTACATCCCCACCAACAGTGCATAAGGGCTCCCTTTTCTCCACATCCTCACTAACACTTACTATTTCTTATTCTTTTTGATAATAGCCATTCTCACAGGTATGAGGTGATATCTCATTGTGATTTTGATTTGCGTTTCCCTGATGATTAGTGATGTTGAACACCTTTTCACATACCTGTTGGCCAACTGTATGTCTTCTTTGGAAAAATGTCTATTCAGATCCTCTTCCCATTTTTTTTTTTTCCTCTTCCCATTTTTTAAACAGATTTTTTTTGGCCTTGGGTTCTATGAGTTCTTTATATATTTTGGATATTAACTCTTTATCAGATGTGACTTGTGAATATTTTCTTATGTTTGGAAGGTTGCCTTTTCATTTTGTTGATGGCTTCCTTTGCTATCCAGAAGCTTTTTAGTTTGATGTAGTCCTATTTCTTTATTTTTGCTTTTCACGTCAAATCCGAAAAATTATTGCCAAGATGTATGTCAAGGAGATTACTGCCTATGTTTTCTTCTAGGGGTTTTATTGTTTCAGATCTTTTGTTCAAGCCTTTAATCCACTTTGAGTTAAATTTTGTGTATGGTGTAAGATAGTGATCCAGTTTCATTCTTTTGCATGTGGGTGTCCACTTTTCCCAACACCATTTATTGAAGAGACTGTCCTTTCCCCATTGTATATGGTTGGCTCCTTCGTGGTGAAGTAATTGACCATATATGAGTGGGTGTATTTCTGGACTCTCTATTCTGTTCCATCAATCTGTGTGTTTGTTTTTATGCCAATACTATACAATTTTTTTTTTTAAAGATTGGCACCTGACCTAACAACTGTTGCCAATCTTTTTTTCTTCTTCTTCTTCTCCCCAAAGCTCCACAGCACATAGTTGTATATTCTAGTCGTAGGTCCTTCTGGTTGTGCTATGTGGGATGCTGCCTCAGCATGGCTTGATGAGTGGTGCCATGTCCACACTCAGGATCCGAACTGGTGAAACCCTGGGCCACCAAAGCAGAGCATACGATCTTAACCACTTGGCCATGGACCGGTCCCCTATACAGTTTTAATTGCTATAGCTTTATAATATAGTTTGAAATCAGGAAATGTGATGCCTCCACCTTTTTCTTTTTCTCTTTTTCTTTTTTTAGATAATCATATTGATTGTCCTCTTTGAATGTAGAAATTGAAGTCCCAACTACAAATTCAGTAAGGAGAGAGTGACATAAAGGGATTTTTCACTCATTCATTCAACAAATATGTAGTGACTGCTTACAAATACCAACTTCTATTTTTCCCAAGTTTTTTTTTACCAAGTTTCTAAATGTTTAGACCCTGAAATATACAAGTAAAGAAGACAAGAAATTCTATACCTTCATGGCATTTTGATTCTAGTGGGTAGAGACAGACAATAAACAAATAGATCTTTAAGTAAATAATATGATTTCAGATGATAGTAAGAGCTATGGAGAAAATAGGGGAAGGAGGTTGCAACTTTATATAGGTAATTCAGTGAAGGTCTCTTTGAGGAGGTGACATTTGAGCAGGCCCTGAATGATGGAAGAGAGATAGAACTGTAAAGATATAAGCAGAGGGAAACATCAAGAATAAAGGCCCTAAAGTAGAATAAACTTAGTTTATTTAGAGAATAACAAGCAAGTCAGGGCAGGTGGAGCATAGTGAGCAAGAAGGAGAGTGGAAGGTGATGAGGTCCGAGATGAAAACAGGGACCAGAGCATGTAAGACCTGGTAGCATTGGCAAGGCTTGGAGCAGGAGAGTGACATAATCAGATTTACATTAAAAGAAGATTACTCTGGCTATTGTAGGACAAATAGGCTCTAGGGTGGAAAGAATGGAACGTGGGGGCAGAGAGCTTTATAATAGATAAATCTAGAAAATTAAAATTATCTGTGTCTAAAGTTAACAGGCATTTGAAAGAAGAGCTGGGGAGAAGATGGGTCAAGGAATGGAAGGCTGAACCATTAATCAGGAGTCTGGAACTCACAGAGAAAAGTATTTACTAAGAAACAGTAAGTAGTGAGATTCCTGGTGTCAGAATATTTGAGAGATATTTTAAAACAAGGCTGTCTACTAGTCAATTTCAAGCTGTCTGTGGTTCAGTGGCGTAAGCTCCCTCTACTATCTACTATTCCAAGCCTTAGTAACAATTTGCTGCACATACTGTCCTGCATTGGTGGTACTTTGAAGATAGACAGGAATCAGGTTGGTGACCAGTGCAAGACTTTAAGAAAAGGAGAGCATACAGAAGACAGCAAGATGCTTCACAAGATGAACTAATTCAACGGATTTGGGAGTATGAAATCATCAGTGATGGACAAAAATAAAGATTCCTCCAAGATTCTCAGGAAGGATTGGGCTAAACATTGGGTTTCCCAGGCTATAGGTTTGAGCCAAGTCCTTTGAAGCCTGACGGGCAGGGTGACCTAGCTAATTCCTGGTCACATGTAACTGAAGAACAAAGAGACAGAGTACAATTTTATGTTGTGACTATGTCACTAGCATAAATCTTTAGACTCATCTTTCCCAATCAGATGTTTTTCCCAGAAGTTCCTTTCATTAATAGTTAATTTATGTTTTCATTGGACAGATACGTACTCAGAACCTACTATATGCCAGACGCTGTGTTAGGGTCTAAGGAAAGAGCAGGAACCAGCAGAGCGAACATAGTGCAGCTAAGCCAGTTGGAATAACCTGACCTCTCTCAAGCCCTCAGAATGGCTAGGCATTTGGCTCAACTTAGTGGTGGGCATTTGGCCCCATGTGACACAAGGACACGCATGCTGGGGCATTTTGGGGAAGAAGCTACATCTCTCTTGTGTAGGAACTTCTACTCTCCTTCATGAGGGAAGCCAGTAGCTGCTCCAAAAAATTGAGCTGTTATCATTATTATTGTATATTCCTTATCTTTTTCTTAACTTTCTGATTTCCCTCCCTGTGTCTTGTATGAACTAAATTTCTAAAACAGTTTCCTTATGTAGTTAGAATCTTTTGTAGTTTACTCTGATATACAGCTTGCAATGGTAAAATTTTTGGTATATGATCAAATTCTTTCCAGAAAAGGTCAAAATCAGTTCTAAAACAGAGAATTTTCCAAACTTTCAAACACAAAAAAATAAAGGTAATGTAATAACCACTTTGGGAAATTGTTTGGCGATATCTATTAAAGTTGAAGAGGCACATAAACTATAACCCAGGAATTCTACTCTTAGTATATACTCAACAGATTTATATATACATATATTTATACAGAACATAAATAGAAATTTATATAGATAAGATATATATGTTTATATAGATATATATATCTATAAATATATAAATATAAATCTATATATCTATATAAATATAAAGACACTACAAGAACGTTTGTAGCAGTGCTATCCATATAGCTAAAAACTAGGAGTAACCCAAATGTCCATCAAAAATAAAATGGATAAAGGAGTTGCAATATGTTCAAACAATTGAAATATGAATGGTGTACATGAAATAAGACTGAAACTCACAAACAGAATGTCAAGTGAAAGAAGCCGGGTACAAAGAGTATTACTTAGGTGACTTCTTTTGCTTAAAGTTTGAAAACTGGCAAAGCTCTTCCATGAGGTGGAAGTCAGAAGAGTGAGTACCCTGGAGGGGTGTAATGACTGGAAAGTAGCAAGAGAGAGTTGCTAAGAGGCTGGTCATACTCTGTTTCTTGATCTGGATGCTGGTTATGTGGTGTAGTCACTTCTCCCTAAGGCTTCTGAACAGGAGGACTTAACTCTGAAGACCTGTTGGATGATGAAGGAAGAAAAACTATAAAGTGGGAAGGAGACATGGTTCCTGTTTTCAAGGAATTAGAATGTACTGAGCAGCACAGACTATAGACAGTTACAATGCAGTTTAAGAAATGCCGTGCTGGAATTTAAAAATATAGTTCTGAATTTAGAAGAGAGGCAGGAGTAGGACACATAGATTTGAAAGTAAATTGCATGTAGATGGGGATTTATAAGAATGTAGAGAACGAGAAGAGAAGAGGACTGAGAAGAGGACACGAGGGAACTGTAAAAAATGTAACTGAAAATTCAGGCAAGAATCTTATCCTGGAAACCATTACATATAGACTTTCAAGAAGGGAGATGGTCTGAATGTAGGTCTTAAGGTTGGTGATTAGGTCACTAAAGACCTTGATATATAAAATTTCAAGAGAGTATTAAAGAAATAAAGCAGTTGACAGTGGATTGGGGCCTGAGCGAAGGTTGTAGAAATGGAATCAGTGGGTGTAATCCATGTAAATTATTCTTTCGAGAAGTTTGTGAAGAAGGGAAGAAGAAAGTTGGGATGAATAAGGGAATTTAATCTTTGCACAAGGCAATGGTACAAAGAGAGGAAAGAAAGTTTGAGAAAACTAAACTTCTATGTGATCGAAGAGGAGGTCACCATCCTTAAAGGAAGAGCTCTAGGGTTATAGGGTGCTAGGGTAGCTGGGGAAAAACCAGCAAAGGAGAAGGTAGATAGATGTGACTGAGGAAAGTGAAACCAGCCTGGCTGAGTAGGAAAGCATAGGGTTGAACAACGATACCCAACCACCATCTTGAATTATATAAAGGAAAAGATACGAATAAAGAATGACTGTATTTAGGGAACTGAGAGGTATTTTCAGAGTATGTCTTATGATCAACATAATATTACTAACTGTGAATAACATATCTTTTGGATGAAGCTAGTATTTTGGGGGGTAGGGACATATAAATTTCATTTTCCAGAATGGTCACATTTACTGTTCGTTGTTTTTGAGACTTTAATCCTATTGCCTCTTTGGCTTTATCTGCCAAATCTAAGATTTCTAATTTTTAAAATATAGTTTAATCTGGAAACCACTATAGTTCCATAATTATTTAAATTTTGTTTATTTGGGTCTTCTCTCATACTGTTTCATCTATGTTGAGGTATGGTGACATAGCCACTTTAGTACAAGGCAATGATTATATTTTCTCTTCTATTTGAGTATATGCCATTTAGTGATGCTCAGTGCATTTTGAGTCTTTTTCACCACAGCAGCCCTGATGCCCCTGAGAATAGTTGACAAGTTTTCTGAACCTCCCTCTCAGGTAGGAATTGATACATCAGACATTGATAATGCAGTGATGAAGCAATTCTTAAATTCGGTTGATTTCAGATACTTTCTTCACCCCACTTACTTCCTGCCCTTTAAGACTTGCATTAACTTGGTTTTAACTAGGGGCAAAATTTGGTTTACTTTGCAGAGCTAGCCAAATTTGTGTTCAAAGTGTGTCTAATAATATTGCTGGAAGAAGGAAAGCAAATTACACTCAAACTTCCTTTTGAGTTTTCCAGCCATGACCTTAAAAATAATAGAGAAAACCATAGCACTGAATATTACTTGTCATCATGTATTATTACATGTTATTATAGGGCATTTATTATTTTATATGATGTGTGATGATGAGATTTTGCCCTATAAAATTAGAAAGCAGACTTGCATTTTTGGTAATTTCATCCTTGGGTTTGGTACTGTTTTCACACCTTGGATTGAAGAAGTGCATTGAAAGTTTGGAATCAAGTTAGGAATTAGAAGCAGGCTCTCAAACTTTTTATTTAACTCCTAACTATTAAATCTAGGCACAGAACCATGAAAAGAAAATCCTTATAGGTGAATATGCATATAATAAAAATATCTCTCTCTTGCATATTCCATATTCCAGGAATGGGTTTTAGCACTGCCCCACTGCTGATGGCATTGCTAGCTAGTACTTGGCAGTTCTACCATAGTCGTGACAGAAGAACTTTTCATTTACACTGCCACCACGTTACCACATAACCAGGGCCCTATTGACCTGATGTGACACTGAATCTGTTGTGGATTTTGGTACGAGAAGATTCTCTGTGTAGATAAATTGGATGAGGCAGCTCTAAGCATCAGAGCACAGATGGGCAGGATTCCTGCTGGCGCGCAATTGTTCCACTGGACCACGGGAAACTGTCACCAGATGATGATGACAGTGACAGGTACTGTGGCCCACGGAGTGGGTGAGAGGAGTTGAGTTGTCTGTAGAGCTGAGTTGTCAGTTCCCACGTGGCTCCAGAGCTCTAGCGATGGAGGGCTTCTTGGGGAAGCTGGGTGCTATTGTGGTGAACCTTCATAGGGTCCCTTCAAGAAAACTCCCACATTCCAGCTTGTTATGGGTTAAATTGTGTTTCCTTCCCCCTTAAAAACTTCGTATGTTGAAGTCCTAAACCTTAGTATCTCAGAGTATGACATATAGGTCTTTACCCTCTGTAAAGATAGAGTCTTTCTTTACAAGGGTTATTAAATTAAAGTGAGGCCATTAGGATAGGCTCCAATCCAATATGACAGTTGTCCTTATCAAAAGGGGACATTTGGACACAGAAACAGATGTGGAAGGAAGACGACGTGAAGACACATAAAGAAGACGGCCACCTACGAGTCAAGGAGAAAGGCGTGGAACAGATTCTCCTTCAGAGGCCTCAGAGGGGAGCAACCCTCCTGACACCTTGACTTCTGACTTCCAGCCTCCAGAACTGTGAGACGATACATTTCTGCTGTTTTAGCTGCTCAATTTGTGATGATTTGTTATGGTAGCTAATAGACAGCTCTCCTGACATTTCTGTTTCTTCAACCCCCTTCGGTTGGCCCCCTCTTTGCCTGGTTTGCCCGCTGACTCCCCCTCACAAGTCATTGCTAGTTTCACGCCTACTGGAAGGCTTGTTCATCCTCTCAAGGCTTCATCCCAAGTTGTTTCTGTGCCCACCCTTTGTCCCCTAAAGATCTATCCTCTGCAACTCAATATCCAGGAAGTAGATTCCTTTTTCCTCTGCTTTTCATGCTCGTATCTCTTCTTTGAGCAGTGAACGTGAGCCAACCTAGGTGACTAAATGAGAGGACTCAGGGGCAAGGATGTCAAAGAAAATACTAGGGGAAAAAATAAAAACCTTAATCAGTATTTGAATAACGTCATCATGCTGCCTATACGTAGATACAGATTTATCAATACAGTTGCCCCAGAATAGGCTCTGTCTTCCCTGCCCCCATACCAGTGTCTCTTTAACTTCAGAGAAGAAAAGTAAAACAAGGAAGTAGGAGAATGGAAAGTTAAAGAACTGCCCAAGCTAGAAAGACTAGGATGTTTTCAGGACAAGCACGGTTGTCAGCCTATGATGCCAGCAGAGCTACAGGCAGGGAAATGATCTTCAGTTTCCCACTCCACCCTCACTGGTGCTTTCCAGTGCACAGCGATGGGTTTCAGGCTTGTGGGGCTAGGAGGGAAGTGTTCACATGATAAGAGTAGGAAAGGCCAAGAAGAGTCTCTCTTAACCTCCCCAGAGAATAGGCACAAATGGAAACAGAATCAAGAGAGCCAGGAATCACGCTCAGTTGTAAAGCATTTAATACAGTGGCTCATGGTGTGTACTCAATAAATGTCAGTTGTTATTATTATTACCATACCTCATTAACTGTGAGATATACTTTTTTATTTTTTATGTAATATTTTAAAGCATTACCAGACATCATGTCAGTTCACCTGAAAATACTTTCAGAATGCATTTCTAAGTGTTGTTTTTTTAACATTAACCACTCATAGAGATTTTCTGATTGTTCCAATTTTTCAATTTTCTCCATTGTAAAAGAATTTCCACACATTCCCCTCACCATATCCACCCACCATCTACACCATGTCCTCAGCTTCCTGCCTATCACTGCCATCAAATTCAACATGCTCCCCTCAACTCCAACCCCCTACTTCTGCTCTAGTTTCCATTTCCTCTGAGCCACTCAAAGGATCTCACTCCCGAAATTCTCCACATTCTCTCCTACACCATCCAATATTCCCGTCCCACTGAATCCATCTGTCAGCATACACGCATGCTGGGCTTTCTTGCCATTTTAAACCTTCTGTTGGGCACACTTTTCCTTCCAACCAGAGCTCATTTCTCCCTCCCTTTGCAATAAAACTCCCTGGAAGAGTTCTAAGGTGTACTTTGTCTCCCACTCACATTTTTAACAGCTTTGAAATCAGGGTACCCGTAAAATGAATGCTCACGATCACTTACATGGTCTAGCAATGATTAGTGAGGGCAGAGCAAACTTGAAGCTGCTCCTTCTGCTGGCCTTGTCACGAGTTTGGGAAGCTCTAGTTGAAACATACTGGTTCAGACATCAGGTTCTGGAGTCTGAGTGGATTCAAATCCTGGTTCCTACAATATTAGCTGTGTGATCATGGGCAAAATTTTTTTTTTTCAGCTTTCTAGGTCTCAGTTTACTCAACTATAATATAGGAAAATAATACAATTACCTAAGTGTTAAATTTGCTGTGAGAATTAAATCAGATAATACATGTTAAGGGCTTAGCAACGTGCCCGTTACATGGTACTCAATAGATAGCTTTCATCCTCATCTTCATCCTCATCCTCATCATCATACATCATTTTATGTGCACACGTGAACACAGGTACCATGATTAATGATGGGTCATATCAGAATGATCGTGTAAAGGGCTTTATTTACATTATATAACAAGCAGGACAACATTTTACTCTTTGCCCCATCGTCCCTTGGTGAAAATACCTGCCATTCAGTTGTGACACAATCACAGTGCTATCAACCTAGCAAGGAACACCAGAATGTTGTGAAAGGCAAAGTCTTTTTATGGTCTTCAGCAATCTATTGAAAATTAAAATGAAATTAGTGGGGCAAAACAATAGTTTGCATCTTTAATTACTGTTCTATTTTTTGACAGAATGTTTTAATTATTGTTTTCTTTCCTCTTCTCTTCTGTTTCTATTGATTTGTTGCCAGTTTAATTGTGCTGCGAGGACCTCCCAGTTCTCAGTGAGTTGCCTTCAGGGGACTCTGTCTGTTTCATTGTTTTCAAGCAAACCAGATCTCCAAATATCTGCAAAACAAAATCAGAATTTGAAGGGATCTTTTTAAAATGAGGAAAAACCAAGAGGAATAAATAATAAGGCATAAGATTGAAGGTATAAAGTGAAGTTTTAAAGCGAGAGCCACAATTACTAACTTTAGATCTAAAGGAGTGATTATTATTAATAAATGTGCAGTAGACATCTATTTGAAGCATTAATGCAGAGGGGCAATAAAATAACAGATTTTAAAAACCTTTTTATTTTGCCTTGCAAACCAAATTGTCTTTTCCAGTTATAGTAGACAAGCTGTATTTGGATAAGTGCAGCCTACAGATAGAGGATCACTGTGAAGTACTTTAATCCAGTCCGTCCATCAATGAATTAGTGTTCTCAGTCGATTCTTAATTTACTGAAAATTTCCAGCTGCCTCTGGGATACAAATTTAGTAAAATAATTTTAAAATGGCAGTAAAAGATAAAGAAGACATCAACTAATGTCTGCTTTTATGATCACTTGGCCTAGTAAGCAAATAAAAGAGGTGTTCAAATAGCGACTGGCTTATTCTAAGTGAACAACCCCATGAATCATGACAGGATTATCTCAAACAGGCTTGGATTTCAGTCTTGGCCCCATCACCATGTGGACCTCAAGTGAATTATTTGACCTCTTGAATTTCAATTTTGTCATCTGAACATGGAGATAATGTTAGAAACTTCCCTATAGGGTTGGTGTGAAAAATTAAATGAGAAAATGTATATAAAGCATACAGTAAGCACTAAGTCCATGTTGGTTACTGTTATAGTAGTATTATGGTGCCAATATTCAGTGCAGAGTCTCTTCAGTGAGTATAAACATGAATACCTCCCCTCCAAAGGAAGGAAAAATAAATGTCCAGAGTATTGTAGAGTGATATGGCTGGGAGCATTGGCTGGGATGTGGTGTCTCTTTGTCTGAGTGTGTTCTCCTGTTCTATTCCATAGAATAAATGATGTCCTAGAGCCACTGTCATGGCGAAGATTTGGGATATGACCATGGGGCAGGTCCAAGTTCACACCAATAGCAGCTCGGTTGTTTTTTGAGGAATTTAGCTTGATAAGGATCTTGAAGCAATGATACAATTAAGTGTTTTTCAAATGTTTTGCACCATGACCCATAGTAAGACATTATGATTTGGCACATATACACATACATAAATATAACTGAAACAAAGGTGTTATAAAATAACAAGTCTACCCTCTATTTTCTCTCTTCTCTTATCTCCTCTTCTATTCTGTTTCATTTATTTTTTTACAAAAGTATTTGGTTTCACCAAATTGATTTCATCCCCCAGTAAAGGATCTCAACCCATAGTTTGAAAAATATGTTGTAATGAACACTATTCTCTGTCAGTTTCCTAAGGTTGTCTTCGCTTTCTTCATTCATTTTTCAGCATCTTTACAATTCTATCTCTAAGTGAAGTAGATGCTGTTCATAATAGGAGAATCTTACTGGTGGGAATGAGTTTCTAAGCTGGGTGAAAAATTTTTGTGTGTGTAGGCTTTTAGGGGCCTGTTGAGATATAGCCTCAACAGAAGCATAGAATTTGAAAGCAGTGAGGGTTCTTTTAGAGTTGAGGGTCAGGCCATAGCACCTTGCTGTTTCCCCAGAGGCTTTTGAAATATCTCGGACGCCTACTTGTGCTTCCACTTCCTGAGCACAGTCACTGACATGAAACACCTTTAGATGACTGATCTGGGGCTTTTCATTTACTCCTTCAGCCCCTTTGATTCTGGATAGCCACTATTACTGCTCCTTGTGGTGTTCCATAAAGGTTACTGGATGAGGAGGAGGAGGGTCTGGAATCTGCTCATTATCAGCAGTGCCTCATGGTCAGAGCTGTTGAAACATGCAAGGCAAGCGCGTCTGAATGATCTCTAGGGCTGAGAGGCACAATACCAATAGGGCTAGTTGGGAAGCTTGCACTAGTCTTAGTGCACCTTATGTGTTAAGATGGTCAGGACCCAGAGAAACATCTGCCTCTTTTTACTAGTCATCCTCAGCAGAGAAAATTGTGTCATAATGTTATGTAGCATTTTTGTACATCATCTCTCTTCCGTTAGATCATAACCTCCTAAAAGGAGTAATATGGGGCTTTTTTTTGGTATTCCTCTATAGAGGAATGCACATTTTTCACACTCAATCAATATGGATTGAATGAACAATATGTTATGGCTACATTTTCCAGATTTGCTAGTTAATTTTAATTTGCTCTATAATATAAAAATGCTACTTTTTCCCTTTCAGTTTAGGTTGATTAAACTAGATTTTCAAAATTTTAGAGAGCAATGTAGAAAAGCTGACAGCTGGTGAATGTGCACAATTAGTTGGTTACCCAGAGTAATAGGGAGGTCTGAAGTCTTTCTGATGACATGGATAGAATGTGTGAAACTTGTAAGAATTCAAATAATTTATAAACCTCTAAATATCTTGGCAATTTCATTTTCAAAATTAAAGAAGTGATGAGAGAAACATAATGAGTTGGACAAATTCTTTGCCAGACTTTTTTTTTCTTTTCTTAACAGTGCTGAAGTGACTACAATAGAGTGGATTAGGATACGAGTTGCTGATTTGGTCTCACTTGTTTTAATATTTGAATGATTTTCAAAAAGGACCAGTTTGCAAACATAGTTTGAGGGGGAAGTAAACTTACCCTGAGCTGAAACGTTGTATGCCAAGTTTCAATAAGGATCACGTTTAATGTTAGAGTCAATGTAAAGCCATGAGCCACGGGGGTTCTCGTGAAAGCACTGGGGGATGAGCACGTGACTGCTGGCACAGGTCTTCATGTTTTATTTCCTCGTTTGGTTGAGTTCACTTATCTCTAATGATTCTTTAAATAAAAGGGAAGTACCCTTTGCATTTAGTTTTCTCTGAGCTAAAGAGAAAAATGTAAAGCTTTGTAAAAGACCTCTAGTCTGTAGGCTTCATTTAAGGCAAAACAAAAGCAGACACCAGCTGTAATTTCATAAGGATGACAGTAGCCGTACCCAATGATTTGGTGACCTCACCAGTCACGTGGATACATAATACACTAGAAAAGATGGATGAGCTAGAGCCAACTGGCAGGTGAAAGATGGAATCTTATTTACAACACGAATGCTGTCAAGTGCCTTGTGGTTTGAGGAGTGATTCAGAAGAGCTTAGATTAAAGACAAAGTGGCCATTTGAATACTGACAAACCAGAAGCCTGAGTTCCTTGGGAACTTGGCGCTTGTTGGGTGGTTAACTGTGGCATTTGAGGGGATGGCTGACAGTGTGTGTATGAAGTGTGTGAAGTGTAGCTAACAGAATGAGGGGCTCCAAGAATTCATTCATCCATCCAACATAAACTGAGTACCTTCTATGGGGATTATATTCATTTTATTGATGGAGAAATGCAGAAGCCCAGATCCTTACTAGCTCCTTCAGTGCCTTAAGTTTGGAGCACTCTTCTTCCTCAATTCTCTCTCCCCAACTCCTTCATTCTCTGATTTATTCTCTCTCCAACTCTGCCCACCACCCCTAACTCCAAATCATGATTCAGTTTTCAGCTTATATGTGACTTCCACAGAAAAGCGTCCCCATACCCCAAATTTGGCTGGAATCCTCTTGTACAACATGTCATTCTTTTCCTTCCCAAGACTTACCACAACCACAAATAAGTAACTATCTATGTAATTATTGTTTAAAATCTGCCTCCCTGCTGGGCAGAAAGTTCCATGAAGTCAAGGACAGGCCTGTCTACTCACTGTGCCCTGGGGACCTAAACAGTGCCAGTCTCAGGGCAAGATAAAGACATTTAGAGAATCTGTCACCCCTTACATTGTGTCAGTGCAGCTAAAACCATACACCTCCGTGTGGAAATTAAAAATTACTTTTGAATTTGTGGATTTCCTGATTGTAAAATTCTGGATGCACTCTTGCTTTGTTGGAAGTCTATGCAGCAACTCGTCTGCCTGCCAAGTAATCTGAGCTGTCATGCGGTACTTTGTCCAAATTCACATAGATAGTCAGTGAGAAAGCTGGAATTCCAACTTAATTCTGACTGATTTCCACATCTGCCATCTTCCATCACATCAGGCAGGAGGAGTGGGAGAGGGCAGGAAAAGAAGGGAGAGGAGAGGGAGCTAACACATGGTTTCTGCCTTTGTGAGATTGCTTTGTGTGTCTCATGTTATACTGTAAATGTATACCACGACATTTGGCTTCTTTGTACTCATCCTTTTATTCCCTCATTTATATAGTTGATATTTATTGACTGTCTATTAGGTGACAGGCATTGGGAATACAGAGGTGGATAAACTCTGGCTCATGTCCTTGCATAGCTCAAGGTCCAGTGGGGGTGACACGCAAGACAGCATACAGATGGTAATCCAACATGGTCACTGCTGTGACAGAAGAACAAAGGCTTGAAAGAGCACGGTTCTAGCACTCTGGGTCTTCATTGGTAATGATACTTATTTTAGAGTAATAACTTTTTATTTTAGAACAATTATAGGTTCCCTTTAGGAAAGAAAGATAGCTTGCAGCATTATTGAGATGTCCCTTGAATACACTCAGTCTCAGAAACGCTACTTTATGTTCGCAAGGCAGACGCAAGCACTGCATGTCTACGTTGATGTTCCTGTATTAGGAAAAACACTCAATATGAAAAATCCTTTAGCACCAAAGAGAAGCATTTGAATAGACTCTGCATTAGAACATAGATTTTTTTTCTTTCTTCCTACCCAATATTACAATCACATGTGAAAATTTTGCCACTGCTTTGGTTTAAACATCATGACACACAAAAATAAACTTTGTCCTGTCCCTTACTTGAAAAGGAGTGATTTCAAATGCCTTCCCTCATCTGCCGTCTCAATGCTGCTCTCCCTACTGCCATTCCCATCTCAACTGATGCACCTCCATCCTTCCAGTTCCTTAGGGATCTTTAGTTCCTTTCTCAAGCCCTTCTTTCATATTATAGGAAATCTCATTCATCACGCTAAAAACATATCCCACATCTGATCACTTCTTACTACCTTGGTGGCTGCCACCATCATCCTTTGCCTTGATCATTGTAGCCTTCTAATGGATCTCCTGGTTTCAACCCTTGCCCACTCACTCACGCTCATGCACCCTCCACACAGCAGCCAGAGAAATCCTTTTAAGACTCTCCGATGGCTTCCTATTTCATTCAGAGTAGAAGACAAAGGATCTACACGGGCCTATGAAGCCCTAAAGGATCATTCCTGTCACCTCTCTGACCTCAGTCCCTCCTTCCCTCCCTCTCCTTCACTCTACACTAGCCACACCTTGAATTTATTTTATTTCTTAACTCTGCTAGTCATGCTCCTGCCTGACCAGTGATTCTCAACTGTGTGTTTTTTAATTTCCTCCGGGGGACTTTTGACAATGTCTGGAGACATTTTTGGTTGTGATGACTGGGGTTGGGGTGTGTCCTACTGGCATCTAGTGGATGGAGACCAGGGAGGCTACGACACATCCAGCAATGCACTGGACAGCCCCCACCACAAAGAATTATCTAGCCCTTAATGTCAATAGTACTGAGATTGAGAAACTGGATTGTACACGTCTAATTCCCTCACCTCCTTCAGCTCTGGGCTCGATTATCCCTTTTTCATGGAGGCTTTCCCTCGCCATCCTGTTTAAAGTACTATCAACATATTCCCACTCTCCTGTAGCCCACTCTCCATTTTCCTTTTTCATAACACATCGCTCACTAGCATACTATATGCTTTACTTATGTCTATTGTTTATTTTCTATCTGCCCAGCTAGAGAACAAACTTCATGAGAACAGGCATATTTGTCTGCCTTGTTTACTAACGTAGCCAAGCAGAGTGGGTGGCAATAGTAAGCCCTCAATACGTTTTGTTGCATAAACAAATCGAATGCTCATGTGTGAAAGACTTAGCAGGACCTTGCTAAGGGCTGAACTCTTTGATTCTCGCCTGAAACTCAATATCCTCCTTAGAGATTCTTTAAAAGGAACTCATCATCTTATCAAAACTATCAGTTTGGATCATCTATTAAAGGGTAGTTGGAGGTTCTGAGTTTGGGGATTTGGCTACTTTTTCTTCTGTATTTTGTGACCTCATTTCAAGTACTGTCAAAGTACCTTTGAAATAATCAAAATACTATTACCAAGAAGCTCTTTGCTGCTTTTCTCCAGGTGTAAATAATAGATGTACAGTCAAGCAATTTCCTTTCTTTGTAATTGGTGTGACTGTCAGGTAATATTCATTTAACAATTTCATAATTTGTTACCTTTCTTTGACTAAATGATGCTTAAAGAAATGACCAATAGAGAATATGTATTTTTAGACTTCAAAATAAAGAGAAGGATAGATCCTTTATCTCACCAATGCTATTTTGCAGGCATTAATACAAATTTTAGTGTTTTGTCTTCCTCAGGTTGAAATGTCTCCGGGCATAGCAAATTGGTTATTTCCATTCAAAGTTTAATAGCCAGCATTCCCAGGAGGTCTTTATAATGGTTTACATTTGAATTTTCCTTATGTTCAGTCCATGATGGCTTTTATTTTATTGGAAGATGGTTTTTACTAAATAAATACGAGAGGAATACAATTTTTTGGCACTTGGGAGTCTCTCTAGGCTGGTCCTTCTTCAAGAGCAAAATTTGTCTCTCTGAAGGGGAAAAAAAAAGAACCGGTTTGAAAAGGTTCAACAAATATTGCTTATTCTCACAATTTTGCAAATGTTTGCCTTCAGATCTCAAAATTCCCCTCTCCCCCAACATGTTTCCATTCACACTTAAGTTGCTCATTGCCCAAGGAGTTTGGAAGTCCAGTACAAGGAAACTGCACATTTTCGAGTAAATTACAGGTTTTGAGATGATAGAAATTTGTTGTCTGGGGCCACACTCTGACTCTTCCAAACATGTAATATTGATTTGCTGTTTAAAGGGTGTTTGCTCTGTGTACATCTCTCTTAAACCTAACGAACACAATGGGACAATCTTTGTTTTCTTTGTTCTGATGGCACAGTAAGATTGGTTGCGACACAAGGGAGGGAAACTGGCAAACGGCCTTTTACTTTTAAGCACAACTTTCAAAATAAATCTTCAGGCAAATGCTTTGGAGACATCTCAACAAATGCCCTGTGATCTTCATGGGGACTGTCAAGTTATTTTTTCCCTCTTTTAAACATCAGTAGCTTTACTACTTTTCTGGAAAACAAACAGAGCCAATTTTGGGGGTGAATCAGTAACTACATCTGATTTCCGTTATGATTTTTCTTTTCTGTGCTAAACAAAGAAATAGACATCAAGGGAAAAATATCTCTTCTTACTTTCATAATATTTGAATGCGTCTAAATGGATTATTAATAACTTTATAGGAGCCCCGAAAGGTTCCAGAGACAAATGTGTACAATTTTAATCTTACGATTTGTCTTAATTTCTTGACTTTTATTCTCTTTCATTTACAAAGTAAATTTCCTTGACCAGGATTGGTAAGAACACAGATACTTTCCAAATATTGAAATGATTAAAAAATTGCATTACCTTAAAATCATAGGTCTGGGAAAGATGTCCCAGATTTCCTAGGTCTGACTTTACTTGCAGAAAAAAATACAGCTAGAGTCTTACAAGGACAATGAAGAAGTGGATCATTAGAATGTATATACATTATCTAGACTTCTATCGGTGCCATCCTTGAACTAATCACAACTGGTATTTTCTGAGGTTGTCTCTTAGAGGACAAGCTATTCATTTGGTACATGCATTAAAGTATTTTTACATCTTCTATATAATAGAGTGACACGAATATGTTATAAATATATTTATGGTCTAGTGCCCCATATACATGCAATTAGAATAGTTCTTGAGAGTTTCCGCATGTTTCACTTTTCTGAAATAAGCTACAAATTATATGATGAAAATTATCACTCAACAATAGCAGAAAGACAAAAAACACATCAAGTCATCATTCTAGCAGGGGTCTAGCATACCAATATAAACTTCTAGTCAGAGAATAGCACCCAGTGGCAATTGTATAATTAAGAGTCAGCATTAGGCTAAGATACTGAGAAGAAAGATTTTGCTAGGCCCAAGAAGATAAGACTCAAGTGGAAGGCACTCAGCTATTTGTCATAACCAGTGACCTGAACGGAAAAAACGTGACTGTAGATTTGTTTCCCCAAATGGTATGCTGTCTTGGTGATTTAGAAGGGGGAAGTACAAGGTTTAAAAATGGCTTATGCTCAGGAACAAAAATTGGGTCTCTTTTCTGTTCCTATAGTGATATATGCCAGAAAATAAGAGTTGGTTCTCAGTCTGATCTGTCCACAGATGCGTGGTTTCTTTCTTTAACCAGCTGTAGCTAATTGCATGAGGGCCGCCTCTTGTGCTGAACATGAAAAGGAAACCTGTAATTTATTGCAACAGACCATACCATTTCTGCTGTACCACTGCCTTTTCTGTCATGGCAATGAGGGGATTTCTCATGGTACATTGGCAGCTCAGAAACTGGAAAACAGCGTTAGCTGGAGAGAGAGAGAGAGAAGGATTTCAGAATCCCCGCATGTACTCTACACAGAGCTCAATAAAAGAATAAACTGGAAACAGAATTTCCCTTTGCAATCTGCCAGGGGCAATTTTTTTTTTTTTTTTTTTTTTTTGCTATTGTTTACACACAGCTCTTTGAATCGCTACACTGACTTACTGAAATACAAGTATGTGTTACGTGTGGCATGCCGCATAGGATTAGTTTCTATTGAGCAATCATCTTCACATGCCCAAAGAAGGGGCAGGGAGACCTCCCACTGTAAATAGAGTAGGACCCCCTACATGCCCCCACCCCCCATCCTCCTTACAGGCCTTCCATGGTTTCAAGGGCTCAAGAGTTCAGCTAGGTATAAAATAGGCACAAAATAACTGGGCCTGATTTTTATGAACCGGATCTGTCCATCAAGGTGTTTACTAGAGATTTAGTTCCTAATGAACTAGACTCCACCCTGCCTTAAGGCCCACTTGTAAATGCTTGTCAAAGTGGTGCCCTTCCTTTGTCGAGTGGAAATCCAAATGAAAAGACATGCTATTTTGCAGCAATGGAAAGAAACAAGTTGAGAAGGTGCCATGTATGTTTTCCAGCTGACTCACGGCCCCCTCAATAGTCCTTTTGTGTGAGGGTGGTAAGTTTTCCCTTGACGCTCTGACAAGTGTGAAGAAGGGAGCCCCGGGATGCTCATTCCCAGACAGTGGGGTGGAAACTCCACAAGGATCTCCAAACTGAGCTGTTCTCATTATGTTGGGTGCACGTAGTACCTGGAGCCATACAAGTTGGGTGAGTTACGCCCCCCTCTGCCAATAGTTTGGGAAAGATTCTAATTAAGCATAGGATTCCTAAGGAAGGCCACCCATCTGCCCATCTGCCTATGACTAGCGTTCTGGGTCCTCTCTGGAGTCATTTCCAATCTCAATCACTTCTTAGTACAATCTGAATCAATTAAAAATACTCAGTTTTGCTTGTATGGCTTCAAGAAGCAAATCCTGCTACATTTTTTGTTCTTGTACATTGTTAGGCAATGAATCCCTATCCATTATCACTAAGGAAACCAGTATGATGTCCATTTAAGTAATTAAGAAATAACTGAACAAGTTATTAAAGTGTGTTAAAGAGAAAAATGTCAATTGAACCATATACATGTATATGTGTGTATGTGTGTACACACCATATATACATACATTACATTACAGCAGTGAAGTCTAATTAGATTAATATTTGCTAACTAGGAAAATATGATAGTGTACATTCCAATTCATGTGATGTCTATTTTTCATCCTTTGTGGAAATAAGGAGTAGAGAGGGGACTTTCCAAAATCCTCAAAAAGTGAATAGTGACCAGTTTCCCAACCACAGCCCTCACAAATAAGCTTCTGTTTTGGATTTCCTATACTATTTTTCAATAGGGAAGTTGTTTCTCCCCTTCCACAGAAAAACAGGGATCAATAGTGCAAAATCACGCAATCATCTCTATGAGTGACAGTATATACCTTCGGGTTATAGAAAGTCTAGAATTATCATAGTACTACTAAATTCTCTTTATTTTCAAACTATTTTGGTGAGAAACTCAATTTTTTGCATTAGAAGAGATAAATAGAGAGAATACACTATACCACACAGTACTTAAAATTTACCCTGTAAGTGGTCTTTGAGTAAATCAGATGTAAACGAGTTCCCTAAGAACTTTAATTCCCAGGAAAGGTAGATTTTATTGCATCTCATATAATAATAGGTAAAATATTCATTTAACTTTTATCAACCCTTTGAAAATTAATACTACACACTTTACTTTCAAATATATTCTCAGAAAAACTTTTCAAGAATTGCACTTAACTCAAAACTTTAAGAATTTGAATTATATTTAACTAAATTGTACTTAATTCAAGAACGTACTTAATTGTTTGAGATTACAAATGGAGTTTCTTAGTTTTCAAGGTTTATGGGAACACTCCAAATTATTGTTTTCATTAGAGTTGGCGTTCTTGAAATGATTGTTTAGTCCTGGACTAAATATGGTGCTTCCTGGGGAGATTAATCCATTAATATCAATTTATTCTCAAGGCTGAAACAAGAAGAAATTATACCTTGACATCAAGAAGTTGCAGTTTTGTTTGGAAGGCAAGACTGGTCACCAAAATGCCCAAGAGTATAGGATGAAGTGATATGCTGTGAGGGACAAGATTTAGTTGTTGTGGGTCAGCGGCAGAATGAGGTTAATGAGGGCTGCTGTAATCAAGGAGAGCTTCCTGGAAGAAGACATGAGTTTCTTCATGATCAACTGGAATATTAGAGCCCCTATCGTCACCTGCAGGTCAGGAGACCTTGGGTCCTGTGGGGTTTCCTAAGGCAATAATTCATACACATCCCATCAACTGTAGCTTTGTGAAAACTTGTGAAAAGACTAATGGCTTTATATAATTGGCAGAGAGGAAAAAGTAGAAAGAAGCAGGAGGATGAAAGAGACATTTGTTGAGCCCTTATATACCAGACGTTGGGCTAAGAGCCTTGCTTATATTTATTAGACCCTTAATATTCGCAATGACCCAGTAAGACTTTATTATCCTCATTCTACAGATGAAGACACTAAAGCTCAGGGTGACTAATGACCTTACTCATAGTCACACAGCTAATAACTGTTAGAGCCAAGATTTGGACCTAAAGAGGTCTTGTTCCAAATCCCACATTTCTTTCTCCATAGTATACTGCTCATAGCAAGGTCAACTCTGAGCCCTCTTTTTGAAAATCTTTATCGTTTCCAATAGAGAAGAATTGTTAAATATATAGTAAATGTAACTTAATTTCTTTAGTGTGGTCCAACTTTATACGTGAGTTGATTCATAGAAGCCTTGGACTAAAATTCTTCTTTAGACTCTGTGTTTTCAATTGCGGTTCTGAAAATGTGGTCTCTTTACTATTTTATAAAAAAAAAACTTTCTAATTTGCACGAAGCAGGAGATAATGAGAGTGTATCTGAAGAGAAAGCAACTTCGTTATAGAAATATGTGGGGAGAGCATCCTGAGGAGAGAGGTGACCCAGCATCCAGGTTCAGCCTGGCCTCTCTATTCTCTAAGTGACTCAAACAATGCATCTTGGCTGAGGCTCAGCCGTCCTGTCCCTTTCAGTTCTAACCACCTCTCCTTGCTCCTTTTCTATACTCTGAGACTGTACACAGAAGTCTTTAGACAGGCTCAATCTGCTTACATATCCATGAGGAACTGTTACAGAATAGTATTAGGGTAGTTTTGTTTACGATCTCAGAAAAATATTACGTTAGTGGATGTTGCCTTTGACTGAGACTCTGATTTTAATAAGGTTAATTTCAATTGCAGATTTCAGTTTGAATTATAACGTTAACCTATTGAGTTTTTTCTACCTTCTAGTTTATATGACAGAACTAAATACTCTCTGAACTTTTGTTTGACCTGGGGCAGGAAGAATATCCCCAAAAGTGCCATAGTAGCTTCAGCTGATGATCCTAGACAGTTGTATTGGGGCAGTTCTATTGAGGCCATACAAATCTGGAAGCCAGCCAGCCAGTACTCCTGTTGAGCTGACGTGCAAAGGTGAGGCGTTCTATTCTGCATGGAAATAAAACATCAGGCAAATTTATAGCTTGAGTTGAATGTATTAGGCTGAGTGAGGTACAGGCATTCAAACTTCTCCCTGAGTTAATTATTTGGGAGTGGTTCAGGGATGGGATTCAGGCACAGTGTCTGTGAATGTAGATTTACACATTTTAAGTTGGACCTAAATACTTTGCACCTGCAAGTGAATCAACCTGAATAGATAAGGATCAGTGGCCACTGACGGTCACAGGTGGTGAAATGTACCATGAAGTTGGCACTCACAGGCACCAGGCAACCCTGCCCACATCAAAGTCCTGAGCGCCCTTTGATGTCATAGCCCTCTCCATTGCCCTTTTATGTTACTGTGACAGAGGTTTCTGTGGTTAAAATCAGATGGTGTATCTACCGCTCACCCACTCAGGATAAGCTGCCCGGAACTTTAAAGAAGTATAAAGAACATTAGATTATCAATGAGTACTTCTGTTTTTTAATGGTCCACACTAATGACTGTCATCATTTTGTGTAAAAACTTTTCAGTGTGATACAGATTTTAAGTTGGAGCTAAGTCATAGTCGTCGTTCAAGGAAAAAAAAGTTTGTTTTTTTCCTTGAACATAACTACTGTGTCTGTCTTTGTTTCTTTCCTCCCACGCCCTTTGCGATGCCATAGCTTTCTTTGTGCTGCCGTGATGTACACCTGTGGCACGCTGGCAGAGTGTTTTCAATGGTAAGGGAAACTCCCAGATTCCAAGCTGGCTCTTCCTTGTAATTTTGACCCCTTTATAAAACATATTGTTCTTAACAGAGTTCGCACAAAGCAATACACATAGACGAGGAATATAGGGATTGGGTCAGAGTAAACAAACACACTGGTGACTGATCCAGCCTCTATTTTTTTCCAACACATTCCCTGTTTCTACTAAAGATACAAACTCAACCGTGTAGCTGACCCACAAGTTCCCCAGTAAGGAAGGCAAAGGTCCTAGTTTGGGCGGCAAGTTTTTTGCCATTGTTATTATGGTAGGAAAAAAACAATGCTGCATTTTAATTACAATAAATCTTCAAATCTCCTAACGATTCAGAAAACTCCATGGCCTCATCCAGTGATTCTCAAACTTTTTGAATCTTTCGTTTCACCACGTGATGTAAAAGCTTCTGGATTTCTATCATGGTGAAAACAAAAGGCTCACTTCTCCCAAGAAGGGTGTTTATAGGATACTATTATATTGATCATTTATGTAAGTTTTAAGGACCTTAAAATTATAATAGAATTTTTAGGAATAAGACTTACTGTGCACATCTTTTCACCAAGAAAAATGAAAATTAGAAGAAGCATCTGATGTCCAAGCTTACTGTACCATTTCAAAAGTTCTCTTCTGAAGATGGTAAATCTATTTAGAGTCAATTCTCTGTCATTGTTACCCATCCCACCTAGATAACATGTGCAGGTCTCATGTGGCTGCAGACCGCCAGCTGAAAACTGGCCAGTGCACATGCCATCCAGCCAGAAATAGTTTGTGGGATGCTTATGCCATGCTGAACTAGACTTTGATATTCTGGAATCACTGGAGCATGAACTGGGGCAAATGGCCTGGGAAGGACATCTCCAAGCTCAGAGGGGCAGGCACTAGGCTATTTACTCAACTCAAACACCAGAATGTGTTGGAGGGATTGTATGTGGAGGGGAGGGGAGAGGGGGGGATGGTGTAGTGCTGGTAGAGTTTGTCATAAATGGAAATCCTAGGTTAAAACGTGTACACACACACACTCTCTCCTCCTGGCCATTCCTGACTCCTTTAGCATCAGAGCTTTGCAGGATAGGCTATTTGTTACTCTGTACCAACCAAGGTAAAAGGTGAGATTTTTCAAAAGATTTGAAGGAAACAGAGGGAAAACGCTACTATATCACGTAAAGAAACAATCACAGAATTATGATTTTGATGATGAGTAAAAAATGTTTTCAAGTAATTATAAAAGTCAAACCCGCATACTGTATGTTAATTTTTCATCAGATCTGACCCCAAACTGTCTCTCTTTCCAAATAATGGCTATATTGGAACGTTCATACAGCATATATCCAGCCTATTTACAATGAATCAAGCCTCATTCTGCCAGTGGTGACAATGCAGTAGGTCAGTAATTCTCAAATGGAAGTGTGCAATCTTTTGCTGGGCTGCTAATTAAGATCACCTGGAGAGACTTTCCAAGCCATATATGTCCAGGCTTCTATTAATCAGGGGAATGAATTGTACTGATCATGTTTAATAAGATATAGTTCCATACCCTACTATGTGAAATTCTCATCTTTACATGTACTGCCTTATTTTTACTGTTACAAATCAGAAGGAAACTTGTTTGGATAATCAATTTCAGAAAGGCCCTTTGAGGAGACTTCCAATGAATCTGAGTAACATGTAATAACTTATTGAGAAGGGGGTATGCTTTATTTTATTCATTGATTTGTCATGAGCTTCCTTGTAATAAGAAGAGGCCTCAGAGACCAAGCCCTTGGCCCTTTGCTGACTTTGCAGCCAACTCTCAGCTTCCTCCATCTTTTTTATTTATTTATTTTTTAAAGATTTTATTTTTATTTTTTTTTCCTTTTTCTCCCCAAAGCCCCCCAGTACATAGTTGTATATTCTTCGCTGTGGGTCCTTCTAGTTGTGGCATGTGGGATGCCGCCTCAGTATGGTTTTGATGAGCAGTGCCATGGATTCGAACCAACGAAACACTGGGCCGCCTGCAGCAGAGCGTTCGAACTTTACCACTCAGCCACAGGGCCAGCCCCAGCTTCCTCCATCTTTTATGCATTTAGAGATGTCTCCTTGGCATCTGCCATTTTCAGTGTTTGAATTTTTGCCTTTTGGGGGCTCTTCCCATTTGCACTTCAACAAAAAAGTCTGAAAAAGTCTAGGAAGTTTGATTAAATGATGACTTCATTCAGAGCCAACTAAAAGTAACCCTAAATTTTAAAAATTCAAAAAAATAAAATCTTTCCTTGTGTCAGGAAACATTCGTCTTCCATCTGGTCCTTCCTGTCACTGTCTCTAGCTACCTGGCCTGCTTTATTTTGTCCCACGTCATTTTTCACCTGATGGATTACTTTTTTGTTTATTTATTCGTTGTGGCTCCCTCCCATTCACCCCACTAGAATGTAATTTCCATGAAAGAAGGCACTGTGCTTTGCTCTTGCTCTATGTTAAAATGGTGCCTGGCACATACTGGGTGCACCAGAAGTACTTTTGAGTACTTGAATAATTCAGCCACAGCAAAGATAAATGTATGAATTTATTTTCCTTCCCTGAGAGGAAAGCAAAGAATATCAGCTCTGAAGGCAAGTCTGCTGCTAGAGTATTAATTTTGTCTTTTCAATAATTTTGAGAATTTTTAATACTATGGGACTTTATAGGAATCTGCCTGATTTTCTAGCAAACGAACCAAACTTCTACCCCCAAATAACTATGATCCTTTATGTCGGTACTCTTGAAAGAAGGCATATCTATTCAAATAAAGCTCAGAATATTTTGAGAATGTCTCTTTGAAACCACTTTAATGGCTATTGTCAGCTGTACAAGAAAATTGACCCCAGTGTTTGAAAAAAACCTTATTATTTAATTAATTTTTGAGTAGGCAATATACTTGCAGGAATGTGCTATTTAGATTCTACATATTTGGGAGTATTTCAGATGTCTTTCTTTTATTGATTTCTAATTCAATCCGATAAGGTCAGAGAACATAATTTGTATCATTTGAATCCTTTTAATTTAGTTAGATTTGTTTTATGGTCCAGAATATGGTTGATTTTAATAAATATTCTGCTTGCACTTAAAAAAAGATGTGTGTTCTGCTGTTGGTGAGTAGAGTGTTCCACAAATGTCAATCAGGTCAATGTGGTTAATGGTGTTTTTCAAGTCTTCCGTATCATTACTGATTTTCTCTAGTTTGTTCTACCAATTATTGAGAGAAGGCTCAGGAGAAGTCTCTGGCTGTAATTGTAGCTTTGTCTATTTCTTATTGCAGTCCTATAAGTTTTTGCTTCATGTACTTTGAACATTTTTAAGTGCAGAAACATTTAGAATATGTTATGTTATAAACCTTATGATACAATAGTATTTTGCTTTAACCAATTATTTTTCAAAGAGATTTAAGTAATGAACAAGTCTTTTATGTTTAGCCACGTGGATATCATTTCCAATATTCACCCTTCTTTTGGGTAGACTTCGATTCCCATCTTTAATCATTTTTCCTTCCATCTTTGTGATTCTCTTTTAACGTTTCTCGTATTATACGTCTGCTGGTGATTAATTATTTCTGCTTTTGTATGCCTGAAAAAGTCTTTTTTTCACATTTGTTCTTGAAAACATTTCGCTGGGTTTAGAATTCTAGACTGTCTTTTTTCTCCTTTCAGTACTTTAAAGATGTTGCTCTGCTATCTTCTGGCTTGCATTGTTTTTCACAAGAAGACTACTTATCTTTTTTTCTCTGACTGCTTTTAAGATCTTTATCACAGATTTTTAGCAATTTGATTATGATGTCCTTTGTGACTTTATTCATGTTTCTTGCATGTGAGGATTCTTGGATCTGTGGCTTCATAGTTTAATCAAATTTTGAAATGTTCAGCCATTATTTATTCAAATTCTTTTCCTAACCTCTTGTTATCTCCATCTGAGATCCCAATTATATGTATATTTGGCTGGTGCTCTGTTACTTTTATTTTTTTGAGAGTTTTTCTCTTTGTGTTTCATTTTGGACAATTTCTACTGTTATATCGTCAAGTTCACTAATCTTTACTCTCTGTGGTGTCTAATCTGCTGTTAATCTCATCCAGTATATTTTTCATCTCAGAAATATATTTTCTAATTTTAGGATTTTGATTTGGTCTCTTTCATGTTTCTACTTAATATTCTCAATCTTTTCTCTAGCTTCCTGGACAAAATGAATAATTTGTAAGAACTGCTTTAACGTCTTTGTCTACTGATTTTACTATGTGTATCATTTCTGCATCAATTTCACTTGATTTATTTTTGTCCTCATTATGAATCTATTTTCCTGCTTTTTTGTATGCCTGGTGATTATCGATTGGGTGTTAGACATTGTGAATTTTAGTTCGTTATGTGCTTGATACTTTTGTGTTTGTATAGATATTCTTAAGCTTTCTTCTGGAACTCAGTTAAGTTACCTGGAAACAGTGTGTACATTTTTTGGGATCTTGCTTTGAAGCTTTGTTAGGCAGGGACAGAGCAGCATTTATGTTAGGGCTAATTTTTTTCCAATACTAAGGCAATAGACTTCTGAGTACTCTACTTGATGGCCCTTGAATTATGATGTTTTCCACTCTGGATAACAGGAACAGAAACTATTCCTGGTCTTATGTGAGCTTCAAGGATTGTTCCCTCCAATCCTTCAGGTGATTCTTTCTCCAGCTTCAAATAATTTCCTCACATGCATGTGCTAATTATTACCCATGTGAAGACTTAGAGGAATGATCTGTAGATATCCAGAATGCTCTGACTCTGTCTCTTGCCTCTGTCTCTCTCCCTCTAGCTCTCGCCTCTCCATAACACAGCAAAAGCAAAAAACAAGACTGACTGATTAGACCGTAACCACTTCTCTCCTATGTGCTTCTGTCTTGGTTCTCTGGAAATGTCTACCTTTAACTCCACAAGTTGGCATTTCTTGTTCTTGCTTTCAACTTGATGTCAGTGGGTCCTTTCAAATCAGTAATCTCTCTATTTTTATTGTAAGAAAATTTTGCATTTCCCTCTTTTTTTCCCTAATTTCTTGACAAGTTTTCTTGGGACTGGGATTCAGAAAAACATAAATTTTCTAAGAAATGCCAGAATGGAATTCCAGCACTACTTTACAGAAGTCTCCTTTGCAGTTAAACTTGGCCACGTGACTAAATATATGAGCGGAAGGAAATTGTGTAACTTTGTTTTAAAAGAGGAAGCTTTTGGCTCTGGTCTTCCTTTGTTCCCTGTCTTGGCGTTATGGGACTGATGAGCCAGCATAGGTAATGCTGGTGAGAACAACATATTACAAATGTTCAGGATGCAAGAGAGACAGAACCTGAGTCCCTGGACAGCCTTATGGAATAGAGTTTCCCTGAAATCCTGGAAAGTTTTACAAGAAAGAGAAAATCTTACTTTATTGAATCCACTCTAGTTTGGGTTTTTTTTTATGTAGCAGCTTAGACCTTAACTAATACAATAGGTGTGTTAAGCCCATATATAGTTACCATCACGACAAATAAATTTGACCTTAACTCTAGCATACTGTTTTGTGCTTTTTATTTTCTACAATTAAAAAAATTTGACTATATAGTTTATCTTCTTTGCTTTATGTATGTAGGTACAGTTTTTCAGGAAAGTTTGTATTTTTCTTTTCCACTGATTACCTTTATAACAATTTTCCTTCTTTTGCTTTTTGTCCTCTTACAATTTTCTATATTATTTCTATTTTGTCAAAACATTTGCATTCTATTTATTTTGTACCAGTTAAGCATATGAAATGTTTGCTTTCTGTGCCACTGTCATAGTTTCCTGGTCATCCTTTAGTTGGCTATAGTTCATCTCTAATAGTGTCCTCAAAAAGGGCTCATGGGAGACATAGTCCTTGAGTTCTTGCCTGTTGAAAGCTGTTTGTCTGCATCCTTTATACTTTCTGGCTGTGAGATCACAGGACCACATTTTCTTTCCTTAAGCATCTGTAAATGTTATTAATCTTTTATCTTCTGCATAGAATATTGATGCAGAGAACTCAGCCTATTTTTGCCCCAAAATGCTATTATAATTCAGACCCACTTTCTCAGAGGTTGCAACATAATACGCTTATTTGAAAAGTGAAAATAAGAAAGGATAGGAAGATCATATTTTGATTTGGGATGTTCCTGTCATTGGTTTATATCTTTAAGGATTATATACGGGTAGAACACTGCCTCAAGGAGAACGAGAAACACAGATAGTAAGAACGGAGTCTCTACATGTAATTCGTGTGTAAATATCCTTAAAAACAACAGAAGAAAATATTTATAACATCATTAAGCTAAACAAGGATATAATTTAAAACCCTTACAACTTCATTGCTCAAGTGAGTCTATTTATTGTTAGAGCAGTGACCCAGGAGGGAGGTCATATGGACAGAGATTAAACTGTTTGCCATGTTTCTTTAGTTTACATAATGGGGAATTGGTGGACCTCAAATAGCACTTCAAGTTGCCTGCAAACCATTTGTGGTAAACCAATGGAAATGATTTTACATCTGAAATATTTGACATTGATATACTTATAATTACTCATGGATAATTCAGGGTATTTATAATTAATGGCTGTTTGCTATGCAGTAAGACTGAGATGGGCAAAGACAAAGTCATTTCATCGTAAGTGACAGAAATTTCAACTAGTCTTTGTAAAAATCTTATATTTTTAAGCTGGATTTCAAATTTCATCATTGTGGACTTAAATATTTGATGTTCTCTGAGAGCATTTCTATATACAGTCCTTTACTGTTCCTTTGCTTATTTATTTATTCAAAAAATATTTATTGACTGCCTGCTATATGTTGTGCAGAGGATCATAGTGAACCAAAATTAAAGTCCTGGTTCTCCTGGAGTTTATATTCTAGTGTGGGAGATAGACAGAAAGACAGACAGATAGACAACCAACCAGAAGGATGTCAGATTCTTATTAAGGACAACAAGCCTGTATAGGGATAGAGCTATGGGACAGGGGGTACTGCCTCAGAAAGGTGGCCAGAGAGGGTTTCTCTGAGGGAGTGAGCAGAATCCTGAGTGGGAATAGCTGGGAAAGTGTGTTCCTATCAGAGAGAAGCCCAAGAGCAAATACCTACAAGTGGGCACATGCTTAGGTGTTCTGGGAATAGCAAGGAGGCTACACAAGCTAAGGAAACAAATGCAGCTGGAGAGTTGGTGGGAGAAGATGGTGTGGATCACATAGGATCTTGAAGGCCATGACAAGTGCCGTGGACTTTATTCTGTGGAAGTAATGGATTTATGTCTAGGGAAAAACACTGAGAGATTCTGAGTAGAAGAGTAACATGACATAATTTGCATTTTACAAGACTCTCTAACTGCCATGTGGAGAATAAGCTTTAGGGAGAATCGGTGGGAGCCTAGAGACCAGTTAGGAGGCTACTGCCATAATCTGGGAAACAGATGAGATAGTTTGGCCTAGGATAGTAGAGGTAAGAAGTGGTGAGCACTATTCAGATATACGTCCTACTTTGAAGGTTAGAGCCCATAGGATATGCTGTAGGAATAAATGAAGTTATATGAGAGAAGGAGAATAGTCCAAGACAATTCCGTTGTTCAGCCTAAGTACATGGCTGAATGGTGAAACCATTTACTGAGAAGGGGAAGGTGAGAGAAAGTGTTGGATGACAGGGCTTGAATGAGCTCAGTTATGAAAGTGAGATACACATTAGATGCTCCCTGGAGAGGTTAGGTAGGCAGTTTGATATATAAGCCAGAAATTCAATGGAGAGTTCAAGCCTAGAGATAATAATCTAGAAATTTCTTCATATACACACTGTCTAAAGCTATAGGACTAGACAAGTTTCTGTGAGATGTGAATTTAGATTACACAGAGAAGAGGTACAAGGATTGAGCTCTGGGACATGCCAACATTTAGAAATAGGGAAGAGAAGGTGAATCCCCATGAGAGACTGAGAAGAGAAGGAAAACCAGGAGGATGGTATAAAAGAAACCAAGAGAGGAAAGAGTTGCAAGAAGGCAGGAGCAGTTTTTTAAAGTTTTAAGCATAATTGCATTATGGTTATGAAATGTGCTATCATTAGAGGAAGCTGGTACGCAGGAACCCTCTGAACTATTTTTGCAACTCCTGTGTGAGTCTAAAAGTATTTGAAAGTAGACATTTAAAAAATAGGTAAAAGCCATTTCAAGAAGAGGAGCAAACAAATACTGTTGAGAAGCCAGTTAAGAAGAGGACTTGGGATTAAGCATTTCATTTGGCAACATGGAACTCATTAACGGACTTTGCTAAGAGCAATTTCATGGAGTGGTGAGAACAAAAGTCTGATGTGAGTACTTTCAAGAAAGAATGGGAAATGAGGATGTCAAGACAGTGAGTAGAGACAATGCTTTGGAGGAGTTTTACTATAAGGGAGAGCAGAGAAATACTGTAGTCGATGGAGGTGTAAACGGGGCCCGAAGAGCATCTTAAAACACAGTTAAAAGTTGAACTTCCTGCTGCTTAAATCCCTACACTTCGCTAGCCACTATTTCCTGTGATATTTTAAATCATCTAGTTGTGATAGTTTTGTATTTTCTCTTGCCACTCATGAGTTCGCTTTTTTAAAGAAAGAAATAAATAATACTGCCCTTTAAAATTAGTTCCTTGGTTTCACTCTGCCATCTATCACTTTGCAGTAGTTTGCATCGTTCACAGTGTTTGTCAGGTGCTATCTTCCACAGACTGTTTTCTGCCCCCCAAAAATATGGAACTAATTCTTAAAAGTTTTGGAACTCCATGAACATCATAACGTTTGTGCAGACTTGAGATTCAGGTTTGTGTATGTGTGTTTAGCAGTTAATCAACGAACTTCACTTAGGAAACTTTGTGGAAGCAATGTGGCCCTGGGCGTTGTGCAGATACAACAGGAACAGAGCATGGTAAGTACTATGTGCATCTCATGGCTATGGAAGCCGGAGCACTCTGGCTTGTTGTGCTTATGGCCTAACTTAATAGGCTGACTCATTTCTGTGTCTGCTTTATAATTTTATATCTCAAAGGGCCATAGATCCTAAGTACCTCTTGTTGTCTCCTTGAGCATCTCCAGCCAACACTTGTAACTGAAGTCAAATAGGCATGGCAGAGCAGTGCCTTTTAACCAACAGAGCGCGCAGTGCTTGCCTAAGTGTAGTGCAGGAAAACACACAGGGACTCCCCCTCTCCCAGTTGCTTGTCAGGAAGATTCAGGAACAACAAAAGGCAAACACCAAGTTTCACAGAGCACATTAAACAGGACAAACAGGCCTCTGATCCAATGGCTTAATTACAGTATAGGGCATTCATTGTGGCAAACCATGCTTAGCATTTCAAACCACTCCATGTGTTTCTCAATAAAAGGAAAGCTCACCCAAAACCCCACAAAGCTGCTCACACCCTGCAAAACCGATGGTGTCATAGGACAGTGTTCTGTTTGTTTTGTTCTTAAGTTTTCAAACCACCCCAATTTAAAGAGAGTTGGCTAAAACTGAAAGGACTCTCATACTTTTTTCCCATCTTCTAACCAGCCTGACTGTCTATCCTCCTGCCGGCATACCTCGCCACCCTATCCCCTTTATTTAGGGTTTTTTGGGGAGGAGTTTTAGTAGCAGGTTTCTGAGCTAATTCTCTCACCAGTTCAAGATGCACCATTATCATCAGTCCAATCAAGGCCTCTACAAATCATGATTTATTTCTTTATTTCTCCTTCCACAGGCAGCCACTCTTGAGCACTTATATGTCTTTGGATATGCGTACAAACTTTATGGATATTTTGTGTATGCATTGTGTTTAATTTGCATAAATGATTTTGTACCATCAATTTCATTCTTTACTTTTAAAATTCATCATTAGGTTTTAAAGATCTTTTTGTACACACATATGTTCACCTAGTAAAGTTCATTGCCTCTAACCACTTCATGGTATTTCTACAGTATGTATCCATCATATTTGATTAACTCCATTCCCTTAGTAATGAACACTTAGGTTGCCTCCAACCATTACTGTAGTGACCATCCTCACATATGTTCACTTACAGCGTGTACCCGGAAAAGGAATTACTGGGTCAATGGTAAGTGTATACTTAACTTCGCAATATACTGCAATGTTGCTCTTCAGACTGGCATTACTAATTTATATACCCACCAGAAGGGCATGAGGGCTTTCATTTCCCTGCATCCCAATGAACACTTGATATTATCTGACTTTGCGATCTTTGCAAATCTGATGGATGCATTTATCTTATTACTACTTTAGTTGAACAGCTCTTTATATACTTGCTGGTCACTCAGTTTTCCTTTCTGTGAGCTTTCTATTCTTCTCCCTTCTACCCCTTTCCTGTGGAGTTTTCTGTATTTTCTTATTGATTTGTAGGGGTTATGAGTATTCTAGTGATTAATACCTTGTTCATTTTATAAGGTGACTATATGCAAGATTTATGCCCATTGTCCTAGCTTAATAATTAATAGGACCCTCTTTTAATCTCAAATATGTCCTTAAGTTTAGATGTTGCATATACCTTTTCCCGGTCTGTGTCTCTTATCTTGATGTCGTCATTGGTGTTTTAGTACAATTAAATTCATTAAGTTTTTGCCTTATGGTTTGTGCTTTTGAAGTCTTTTAATGAAGTCTGTTTCTAAAGCCAGCCTTGTGTTATTGAACATTTAGGTTTTTCTGGCCATTTGCTATTTCAGACAATGTTGTGTTGAACATTCTCTTTGTTCACATGTGTGATTTTCTCTACCTTAGGTATCTATGTGGCTGGGACTGCTATGTGCCGAATAGTTCTTTTCTCCTTTTCCTCTGTACACACTGTGGCTAGAATACATTCCGCAGCTGTTGCAGTTGTTAGCTGAGTGCCATGTGACTGGCTTCTGGCCAGTAGAATGTGGGTAGAAGTGATATACGATGTTTCCAGTCCTGGCTCATGAAAACTTCCCATAGGGGATCCTCCAGTTCCTCTCTCTTCTGCTTTCTGGTCAAGGCAGAGGACGCACTGGAGAAATCAAGCCTGGTGGTCCATCAGATGAAAACACCTTGGAACCTGGAATCACTAGATAGAAAGCCATCACTGAATACTAAATTGAGATTTATATGAGCACAGAAAGAATTTCTGCTCAGCTACTAATATTTTAAGGTTGTTTTTACATTAGTATATTAGTTTGCTAGGGCTGCCGTAACAAAATGCCACAGGTTGGGTAGCTTAAACAACAAGAATTTATTTTCCCACAGTTTTGGAGGCTAGAAGTCCAAGATCAAGGTGTTGGCGCAGATTTGGTTTCTCCTGAGCCTTTTCTCCTTGGCTTGTAGATGGCTGCCTTCTCACTGTGTCCTCACGTGACCTTTCCTCTGTGCATGCACATCCATGGTGTCTCTCAGTTTGCACAAATTTCTTCTTCTTATACAGTCATACATTGCTTAACAATCAGGGTATATTCTGAGAAATGCTTTGTTAGATGACTTCATAATCGTGCTCACATCATAGAGTATACTCACAAATCTAGATGATATAGCCTACTACATTCCTAGGCTATATGGCACTTATCTTATGGGACCATCATCACACGTGTGGTCTGTTGTTGACCAAAAAGTCATTATGTGGCGCATGACTGTAAGAACATCAGTCAGATTGGATGAGGGCCATCTATACAGCCTCATTTAACACGAATTATTTTTTAAAAGGATCTGTCTCCAAATACAGTAACATTCTGAGGTACTGGTGATTAGGGTTTCTCCAAATCTGTCTCCAAATACAGTAACATTCTGAGGTACTGGTGATTAGGGCTTCAGCGTATGAATCTTGAGGGGACAAATTCAATCCATAACAAGCAGCTAGCAATGTTTACCTTGACCTATATCATCAAGCAGCCAAATTGCTAGATGCTTGGAACTTTACAAGATATTGCAAAATTCCTCTCAAAAATACTTATATTAACTTACACTCCTACCCTTTGTGCATAACAATTATTATTGCTTTACATTTTTGCCTTCATTTGCTTTTGTCAGACTTTTCCATTCTTCCTAATATGATGGGGATGAAATGAGTGTATCTTTTCCTGTCCCTTTACCTTCCACTTTTATGTATCATTTTCTTTTCACTATATAATAGTCAACATTTTATTGATTCTCATTTATTTATTCAAGTTGAGGACCTTTGTCTTTTGGTTAGCAAAGTTTAAGCCATTGACATTTATTATAATCATTGTTTTATCAGGACTTACTTATGCCATCTTCTTTTATGTTTTTATTACGTACACTTTTATTTTGTTTTTCCTATTTCTCTTATTTTCCTCTTTTTGCCTGTACTTCAACCAATCTCCTAACCACCATTTTGGAACTGTTTAGATTTTTCTTCAAATTATTATGTATTTATTTTTCTTCTTTTCTGTATGTGTGTATGTATGCGTGATTGTGCTTGCATAAAGAAACACCAATTGTTTACTCACATTTATTTCTCATATCACAGAGTTACCTCTTGTATTTGGTTCTTTTGTTCTTTTCTTTTTTTTTTTGAGGAAGATTAGCCCTGAGCTAACTACTGCCAATCTTCCTCTTTTTGCTGAGGAAGACTGGCCCTGAGCTAACATCCATGCCCATCTTCCTCTACTTTATATGTGGGACACTTACCACAGCATGGCTTTTGCCAAGCAGTGCCATGTCCGCACCCGGGATCTGAACCAGCAAACCCTGGGTTGCTGGGAAGTGGAATGTGCAAACTTAACCGCTGTGCCACCAGGCCGGCCCCTCTTTTTTTCTTGAAATATATCCTACACGTGTGTTTTCATACTTTTTTGTGTGTGATAAACAATTTTGGGTCTCATAAGTATAATAAAATCTATAGTTTTGCTCTTGTAAGTAAATAATAGTTTATCTGACTACAGTATTCTAATTTCGTAGTTCTCTTCCTTCAACACTGAAAATATTTTTCCACTGTCTTCCTGCCCAGGGATGCTATTGCAAAGTCTTATGCTAACCTGATTTTTGTTTCCTGGGTAGATAATATTCTTTATTCTCTGGAAACTTTTAGAATGGTTTCTTTGATGTTCTTAAATGTTACTGTTTATGTTAGGTGTGAGTTTTTCTTTGTCTAGACTTATTGATATTGTATGAGAATTTTCAATCTCAGATATTATATTTTTCTTTAATTTTAGTAAATTCTGGGCCATTATTTCTTCAAATATTTCATTCACTTTGTCCTTTTTTTTTCCTTTTGGGATTTCAATTTTATGAATGTTGAAACTTCAACTTCTTTTCTCCGAATTTCCTTACTTTTTTCTTATCCTTTCTCATCTCTCTTTATCCTTCTCTGATGCCTGTCATGGTTTTCATCTTAATCTTCCAGATCCCTAACTCATACTTTAGTACCACCCAACTGTACATCTAATCCATTAAGGACATTTTTTAAGCAATATATATTTATCATATCCTATATCTATAATTGATTCTTCTTTATAACTACTTTTTTCTTACTCAGGTTTTCAATAGTTTTCTTCAATAATATTTATTTTGGCTTTAAAATTTGTTTTTGCTGCATTATGACAAAAAAAGAAATTAAAGAAGTATACAGATTGGAAAAGAAGAAGTAAAATTCCCCTTATTTATAAAGGACATGATCGTCTACACAGAAAATCCTAAATAATCTACCAAAAAAGCCCACTAGAACTAATAAGTGAGTTTTTCAAGGTTGCAAGACATAAGGTCAATATACAAAAAAATAAGTTGTATTTCTATATACTATCAACAAACAATCAACAATTTAAATTTTAAAAAATCATACCATATACAATTACATCAAAATATTAAAAATACTTAGAGATAAATTTTACAAAAGTATGTACAACTTGAAATCTACAAAACATCACAGAGAAAAAATTATAAAGAACTAAATATAAGAGGGATATATTGTATTCCTGAAT
Organism: Equus przewalskii; assembly: GCF_037783145.1. NCBI lineage: Eukaryota > Metazoa > Chordata > Mammalia > Perissodactyla > Equidae > Equus > Equus przewalskii. Next base: position 55,546,707 of record NC_091839.1, on the reverse strand, counting down.
TAGAAAAAATCAATGTTAGGATGTTGTTAGGGTGTCATTTTTTCTCAGGTTAATCTATAGATTCAATGCAATCCCAATCAAAATCCTATCAAGTTTCTTTGTGGAAATTGACAAATTGATTCTAAAAATTTATGTGGAAATATAAAGTACTTAGAATTGCCAAAACAACTTTGAAAAAGAAGAACAATATTGGCAGATTTACGGTAGCTGATTTTGGGCTTATGATAAAGCTACAGTTATCAAGATAGTAGGGCATTGGCATAAAAAAGGGACATATTCACCAATGGAACAGAATAGAGAGTCCAGAAAGAAATACATATATGATCAATTAATTTTTGGCAAAGATACAGAGACAATTCAGTGTAGAATAATAATCTTTTCAACAAATGGTGCTGGAATAATTAGTCATATGAAAAAAAAGGAACTCTACTCTTATCTCTTACCATATACAAAAATGAACTCAAAATGATTTCAAATGTAAAACCTAAAACTATAAAACTTCTATAAGAAAATAGGAAAAAAATCTCAGTAGCTTTGAAATTGGCAAAGATTTCTTAAACACTACACCAAAAGCAAGAAGTATAAAAATTTAATATATAATTTAGACTTAACTCAAATTTTTTAAAAAAATTTGCCCTTCAAAATCATTATTCCAAAAATGAAAAAGAAAACACTAATTGTGAGGAAATATTGGCAAAACGCATGTCTGACAAAGAGCCTGTATCCAGAACATATAAGGAATTCTTATAATTTAATAAAGAGACAACCCAAAGAGATAAATTGGATTTCAAGGGTGTCAAAGTAGTCAGAAATTGAGGGACCAAGATCCCAGGAAGAAAGGGGCTTCCTAGAGGCTAAAAGTCCACTCAGAGATTTTTGCCATCTCAAAGAACTAAGGACAAAAAAATTGGAGTTCAGAGCTTCCTTTTTCTAGCCAACAGAGAATGGGTGCTGGTAAACACTCAGGCTTTTATTGAGATCTTTAAAGGACTGCACCCGGGTAAAGAAAAACCGGAAATAAAACAGCCTCAGTCTCAATCTCAACAAGATTTGCCTGTCAGAAAAATATATTAAATCTCTGAAGGATAATAAACATCACCCAGAGTTTCCACAATTTTTCATACACAAGACCTCCTTTTAATAAAATTACCAGACATCCAAGGAAAAATGAGCAAATAATCCAAAACAAAGAGCAAAGCCAGCCCATAGAAACAGACTCAAAGTAGATAGAAAGATTGGGGTTGTCAGTCATGTAATTTAAAATAATTATAGTTAAACACATCCAGGAAACTAGATTACAAGATGTAGAATTTCAGCTGAGAACTAGGATCTGCTTAAAAATCCAATGGCAATTTTAGAACTAAAAAAATACAATAAATGAAATGAGTATTTCTGCAAAAAAAAAACATTTACACCAAGCTTTTGGAGAGTTTAGTAACTGTATTTTATAAAAATAAGTGATTTCAAAAAAGGGTGGCCTTCCAGAATTTCCAGAAACGAGAGGCTATCCAGGATTTCATTATTCCCCTTTCATTCCTCACTTCCCCAGCCCTGCCTCAAAAGCGACAACTAAATTCTTACCCTTTATTTGAGTGGAGGAGTCCAAGGGTCCATAGGCTCCCGGAGACTCTGTTTCTCTTACAAGAGGAATCAGGCTGAATTCCATTTTCTTGGGTTTGCTTCAAAGGGAAATGCCTTGTGACATGGATTTTTTCATTATTTACTCTCTCTGCATAAGCACAAGGTGTAAACCATTACTAGACACTCAGAAACGGTTACTGAATAAAAGAATAAGTAATTAAATAAATTAAAAAGTCAAAAGAGTATTTTGCACTAATAGAAGGGAACTGACTCAAATTTGCTTTGAAATTTTTGAACTATTACTATTCTGACACATGCCAAAAAGCTTGTCTAAACTTTGTACAAAAATGAGGTTGGAAAAAACCTTTCAACTATTTCATAAAAGCCAACTTATTTGATTTCATTGTAATGAACAGATGTAATGATTTCTCATAAATTTCATCTGTGTAATAAAATGGGAAATACCTGTATCTTTTATGTAATTTTCATTCTCTCAAAATCAAAGAATAATACACATGCAGAAACCTAGGCAAATCTTAAATATACAGCTCAGTAATTATCACAAAGTGAACTCACCTCTGGGACCACCACCAGGATCAAGAAGCAAAATATCACCAGCAACTCAGAAGACCCCATCATCCTCCCTCCCAATCACTACACCTCTCTCCTCCAAAAATAGTCACTCTACGACTTCTGGTTCTGTAAATTAGTTTTGCCTCTTTTTAAATTTACGTAAATATAATTATGCAATTACATATCTTTAAAGTTGTTCTGCATTACGGATTTGTATAAGGTTATTTTCTCTAAGATAGTTCCTGAAAAACAATCTATTGCTAGTGTTTTATAGCTAAATAGATGATAGATAGATAGAGCCTTAGACGTAGATATAGATACACGTATAGATATAGGTATAGATATATAATTTCCCAAGTAATAGTTTTGGCTAAGAGGATAAATGTTGTAGCAGGTCACACGATGAACTTTCAGCCAATGAGTCTTGGTTGTGTCATTCAGGGTCCCAGAGGGAAATATAAGGTTCACTTAGATGAGACTTTTAAGCGAATTTAATAAAGGAACACTTAGCACAATTGTAGGCAACACTAAGGGAAGCAACAAGGGATGTTGAGAGGCCCAGAAACTAGCAACAAGGAGCAACATTTACTATCCCCAGGCCTGAAGAAGCGAAAACAGTGTATCACGAGCCCAAAATAAAAGAAGGACCTCCTGACAGGAAATGTACAGCAACTGCCAGAACTGAGATTCTGAAGCAGAAGAGAATGGGCAAGAATACTCCCGAGCCTCTCCTTCTTCCCCATAGCTTCTGATGCGGAACCCAACAGGAGGCCAGAGAACCAGATAGCCCAGATGATACAGTCTATAGGATAATGTTAACAGCCTCACTACCACTCCCAGTGAAAAGCAGAACAGAGCAGAAGATTAAGAACTTAATTAGTTAAGTTCAATCATGGTTCCAAAAGAAAAACAATAGAAAAAAATTAATGAAACCTAAAATTGTTTCTTACAAAGGATCAGCAATATTGACAAAACTTTAGCTAGATTGATCAAGATCAAAAGAGAGGAAGAGTCAAATTACAAAAGTTAGGACTGAAAGAGAGGACCATACTACTTAATGAAGTAAAAAGTATTATAAAGGAATACTATAAACAATTGTAAGTTGACAAATTACATAACCTAGATGAAATGGACAAATTCCTAGAAAGACACAAATTACTGAAACTGATTCAAAAAGAAATAAAAGTTAATGAAATGGAGGATTAAAAAAACAAAGAATATCAAAAGTTGGTTTTTTGAAAAGATCAACAAAATGGACAACACACTACCTAATCTGACCAAGAAAAAAGGGAGAAGACTCAAATTGCTAAAATCAGAAAGGAAAGAAAGGAAATTACTACTGACCCTACGGAAATAAAATGAATTATAAGGGAATACTGTGAACAACAATATGCCAACAAATTACTCAGATAAAATAAACAACTTTGTAGAAAGAGACAAACTACCAAAACTGACTCAAGAAAAACTAAAAAATCCAAATAGACCTATGACAAGTAAAGAGGTTGAATTAATAACAACAGCAAGAAAAAATCCCACAGAGGAAAGCCCAGGGCCAGATGGCTTCACTGGTGAAGACCATGAAACAAAAGAGTCTTTGTTAAAAATTAATACTAATTCTTCCAAAACTTTTTTTAAAAAATAGAGAAAGAAACACTTCTCAGCTCATCTTATGAGGCCAGTATTATCCTGATGCCAAAACCAGAGAGTCATCAGAAGAAAACTATAAATAATATCTCTTATGAATATAGATGCAAAAATCCTCAACAAAATATTAACAAATTGAATCTGGCCATATATAAAAAGGACTCTGTACCATGACTGTATTAGTCAGAGTTTTGCAGAGAAACAAAACCAATTAAATATATATAGAAAGAGAGGGAGAGAAATAGATTTATTATAGCAAATTAGTTTATATGGTTAAGGAGACTGAGAAATCTGAAGATCTATAGTGAGCAAGCTGGACACCCAGGGGAGCCAATGGTGTAGTTACATTGTAAAGCTGGCAGACTGGAGACCCAAAAAGCGCCGATGTTTCAGTTTGAGTCCAAAGGCAGGGAAAGACTGATGTCCCAGCACAAATAGGCAGGAGGAATTCCCTCTTACTTGCTAGAGAGTCAGCCTTTTTGTTCTGTTCACACCTTCAACTGATTGGGTGGAGGCCCCCCCATTAGGGAGGAAAATCTCTTTCCCTCTGTCTACCAATTCAAATGTTATTCCCATCCAAAAACACCCTCACAGCATATGCAGAAAAAAGGTTTGACCAAATATCTGGGCACCAAGTGGCCCAGTCAAGTTGACACATAAAATTAATCATCACAAACCACCCCTTGGTATTCATACACATCTCATTAAACCAAACTTAATCTCTAAATGAAGATAATAAGAAGGTCATAATTCTGCCTAACACAATACAACTGTACCACATACAACCAAAAACACACTAACCCCTTCCCCAGAAGAGGAGGTATGTCCTTGAGTGATGTTTACTCTTCTCCTTGATATCCTGTAACTTAAATACTATGGTGTAAAATTAACAACAGTTAAATACTGTGATATACAGTCAATATGTCTTATGTTACATGGTAAGGGGATAAGAGAAGAAAGATATTCGCTGTATATATGTATATCATATACACACAAAAGTATTCATAAAAAATAAGGAGAAAATACTCATGACAGTTACAGTCCGTATTTCTATAACTAGTCATGTGGTTGTAGCTGATATTTATAACTACATTCTTCCACTATCCATTCTGTATTTCTTTTGCCTTCAGCAAGCATTTCAGCTGGTCATGATTCTTTACCTGGTGGGGTGACCCAAATCTTCATTCCTGAAGGGTCTGGGCCATTAGTAGTTCTGCTTGGGTTGGGTTGCTGTAGTTTTCCATTGACCTTAATCACAGGGCATGGTGATACTAAGAGATACCCTAAGGGATCTCCTGTATTCCAGACATACTCTTCCTTATCTCCATTGTAAAGCAGTAGTCCAATTTCTCCTTAGTAGTCAGGATCAATCATCCCAGCCAGTACAGTAACTCCTTTCTTTGCCTGTCAATTCAGATGCATGAGGAGCCCAAAGTGGCTGGGGCAGTGGTCTTAACTTCCAGTTCAATAGAATCATTGTTGTGTCTGCACTCAACAAAGGGTGGAAGGGTCAAGGGGTGGAAGCACTTCTCCCTTTGCAACTAAGACCTCTAGGCCAGCCGAGCATGAGGTTGTGGGAACAGGGAGAAAAAGTTTTGCTAGTGGTTCACTAGGGGTAATAGTGAGTAGTGTCACTCTCATTTCCACCCCTTGATTCCTTGACCTGTGAGTCCTGGCTATGGGAGAAATAGCACCTTACATTGGTTGGTGATTCAAGCCATATACACCCTTTTGGAGAGCTTCCCTCAAGCCTTGTAACATATTGCCACCTAGCTGCTGCTGTACCTACATCTTAAAAAGGTGATTCCACTGTTCTATCAAGCCAGGTGCTTCAGGATGGTGAGGAACATGGTAAGACTAGTGAATTCCATGAGCATGGGCTCATTGCTGTATTCCATTTGCTGTGAAGTAAGTTTCTTGATTAGAAACAACACTGTGTAGAACACCATGGCAAAGGATAAGACATTCTATAAGTCTGCAGGTGATAGTTTGGGCAGAAGCACTGCATGCAGGGAAGGCAAATCCATACCCAGAGTAATTGTTTATCCTAGTAAGAATAAGACACTGCCCCTTCCATTGATTGAAGTGGTCCAGTGTAATCAACTTCCACCAGGTAGCTGGCTGATCACCCCAGGCAGTGGCGCTGTACCAGGGATTCAGTGCTGGCCCCTGATGCTAACAAATTGGACACTCAGCAGTGGACATAGCCAGGTCAGCTTTGTTGAGTCCACATTGCTGAGCCCATGTGTAACCTCCATCCCTGCCACCATGGCCATTTTGTTCATAAGCCCATTGGGCAATGACCGAGGTGGCTGGGGAAAGAGGCTGACTATTGTCCACAGAAAGGGTCATCCTGTCAATTTGATTCTTAAAATCCTTCTCTGCTTAGGTCCGTCTTCGGTAAGTGGTCGCTGTTTGGTTTCATTCACAAGAGACATAAATATCTTCATGTTTTTTGCCCCTTCAGAGAGGTTTATCCACATACCTCTTCCTTAAATTTCCTCATCACCAATTTCCAATCATGTTCCTTCCAAATTCCTGACCATCCAGCCAAACCATTGGCCACAACTCATGAATCAGTATAAAAGAGCATGGCTGGCCATTTCTCCTTCTAGGCAAAGTGAGTAATTGGGTACATTGCTTGAAGTTTTGCCCATTGGGAAGATTTCTTTGTACCACTGTCCTTTAGGGATGTTCCAGAAAGTGGTGATAGTGCTATAGCTCTCTGCTCATGGGTGCTACCTGAATATTGTGCAGAACCATCTGTAAACCAGGCCCGAGTCTTCTCTTCCTCTGACAACCGATCATAGGGATCTCCCCATGAGGCCACACTTATAGGCTAGGAGAGAGAAGGCAGTGTAGCAGAAGTGGGGACCATGGGCACTTGGGCCACTTATTTATGTAACTTAGTTGTGCCTCAAGGCCTGCTCAGGCCTGATCATAGATATACCACTTCCATTCAATGAAGGACTGCTGCTGTGCATGCCCAACTTTATGGCTTGGTGGAACAGATAGTACCCAGTTCATCTTGGGCAGCTCAGGTCACACGGTAACTTTCTGGCCCATGGTTACCCGTGCAGTCTCTGCTAAGGCCAAGTAGCAGGCAAAGAGTTGCTTCTCAAAGGAGAGCAGTTATCCATAGAGGATGGCAGGGCTTTGCTCAAAAATCCTAAGGGGCTGCACTGTAATTCACTCATGGGGGCCTGCCAAACGCTCCAAGCAGCATCCCTATCGCCACTGACATTTCAAGCACCATTGGATTTCCTGAATCATGTGGTCTAAGTGGAAGAGCAGCTTGTACAGCAGCCTGGATCTGTTGCAGAGCCTCCTTTTATTTTGGGCCTCTCTCAACTCTAGCCCTGGTCTTGGACAGCCAGCCTCCAGAACCATAAGAAAATAAACTTCTGTTGCTTAAGCTACTAAGTCCATGGTATTTTGTTATGGTAGCCTGGGCTAACAAAGACAAATTTTGGAATCAGAAGTTAGGTGCTACTGTAACAGATACCTGAAATTGTGGAAACAGCTTTGGAACTGGGTACTAGGTAGAGGGTGGGAAAGTTTTGAAGTGCATCCTAGAAATATGGATGTTACATGTAATTCTGGTGAGGTCTCAGATGGAAATGAGAAACATGTTATTAGAAACTGTAGGAAAGGTGATTCTTGTTATAAAGTGGCAAAGAACTAGGCTGAATATTCTAGTGTTTTGTGGAAGGTAGAACTTGAGAGTGATGAAATTGGGTACTTAGCTGAGGGGATTTCTAAGCAAAATGTTGAAAGAGTGGCTTGGTTCCTCCTGACTGTTTATAGTAAAATGTGAAAGCGGAGAGGTGAACCACTCTCTCTCTCTCTTCCATTTAAGGACACAATGGGAAGTGGTCATCTGCAAGCCAGAGAGAGAAACCTCATCAGAAGGCAACCATGCTTGCACTGTGATCTCAGACTTCCAGAACTGTGAGAAAATAAATTTCTGCTGTTTAAGCCACCCAGTTGATGGTATTTTATTATGGCGGCCCAAGCAGACTAATACAATGACCAATTGAGATTCATCTCAGTAATGCAATATTGGTTTAACATCCAAAAATTGATTAATATAATACAGCACACCAATAGAACAAAGGACAAAAAGCACATGATCATCTCAACACATGAGGAAAAAACATTTGAAAACATTCAACAACTAGGAATAGAAAGGAACTTCCTCAACCTGATAACATCTATGAAAAACCCCCAGGTAACTTTATACTTAATGGTGAAAGACTGTATGTTTTCCCCAGAGAAGGATGTCCAATCTCACCACTTTTATTCAACATTATACTGCAGGTTCTAGCCAGGATAATTATGAAAGGAAATGGAATAGAAGACATCCAGATTGGGAAAAAGTAAAGGTATTTCTGTTTGTAGATGACATGATCATGTATATAGGAAGTCTTAAGGAAGTCTTAAGAATTCACTAAAAACCTATTAGGACAAATAAATGAATGTAGCAAGGTTGCAGGAAAAAAGACGAATATTCAAAAGCTGATTGTATGTCTATACAGTAGCAATGAGTATACTGAAAATGTAATTAAGGAAACAATTGCCTTTACAATCATCAAAAAGGATAAAATACTTAGGGATAAATTTATCAAAAGGAGTGTAAAAGTTATACTTTGAAAACTATAAAATATCATTGAAAGAAATTTTAAAAGACCTAAGTGAATGGAAAGATATCTCATGTTCGTAGATTGGAAGACTCAATATTGTTAAGATGTCAGTGTTCTCCAAATTGATCTACAGATTCAAAGCGATCTCTATCAAAATTCTAGCTGCCTTTTTTTAAGAAATTGAAAAATCAGTTCCAAAATTCATGTGAAAATGCAAGGGACCCAGAATAGTCAAAACAACCTTTAAAAGGAAAAAGAAGTTGGAGGACTCACACTTTCTCATTTTAAACTTATTACAAATCTACAAGAATCAAGACAGTGTGTTTCTGGTATAAGGATCAATAGATAGGTCAACGGAATAGAATTGAAAGTCCAGAAATAAACCTATACATTTATGGTCAATTGATCTTTAACAAGGGTGCCAAGACCATTCAATGGGGGGATAGTCTTTTCTACAAATGGTGGTGGGACAATTGGATATCCACATGCAAAAGAATGAGGTTGGATCTCTACCTCAGGCCACATAAAATCATTAACTCAGAATGAATCAAAGACCTAAATCTAAGTACTAAAACTATAAAACTCTTAAAGAAAACGTAGGTCTAAATCTTAATGACCTTGGATTTGGTGATGGTTTCTTAGATAGAACACAAAAAGCATGAGCAACCAATAGATAAATTGGACTTCATAAAACTAACAAGTTTTTTTGTTTCAAAGGACACTATCAATAAAATGTAAAGACAGCCCATAGAGATGGAGAAAATATTTGCAGATATATCTAAGTATTTATTATCCAGAATGTATAAATAACTCTCATGGTTCAACAATAAAGACATAACACAATTTAAAAATGGGCAAAGCATTTGAATAGATATTTCTCTAAAGAAGATATACAAATTCCTAATAAGCACGTGACTGCTACTCAGCATCATTAGTCATTAGGGAAATGCAAATCAAAACCACAGTGAGGTACCACTTTACACCTACTAGAATAGCTATAATCAAAGAAACGGAAAATAATAACTGTTGGGAGGATGTGGAGAAATTGGAACCCTCACATATTGCTGATGAAAACGTAAAATGGTGCAGGCATTTTGGAAAAGAGTTTAGCATTTCTTCACAAAGTTAAATCACAGAATTACCGTATGACCCAACAATTCCACTCTTAGCTATATACCCAAGAAAATTGAAAACATATATTCCCACAAAAGCTTGTACACCAATGTTCATAGCAGCATTATTCATAGTAGCCAAAAAGTGGAAACAACCCAAATGTCCAGCAACTTATGAACATAAACAAAATGTGGTAATTCTGTAAAACGGAATGTTATTCAACAATAAAAAGGAATAAATTACTGATACGTCACAACATAGATAAACCTTGAAAACATGCTAAGTGAAAGAAGCCAGACCCAAAATGCCACATATTGTGTGGTTCTATTTATATGAAATGTCCAGAATAGGTATGGCCATAGTGACAGAAAATTGCTTAGTGGTTGCCAGGGGCTGTGGGGAGGGGAGAAGAAAGAACGACTGCTAATGGATACGCTATTTCTTTGCTGGTGATGAAAACACTGTAGAATTAGATAATGGAGATGAGTGCATAACCTTGTGAATATACTTTAAAAATCCCACTCAAATGTACACTTTAAAAGGGTACATTTTATGGTATGTGAAATGTATCTCTGTTTTAAAAATATAGTATTCTCTGTGTTGGTATAACCACATAATAAGACTTAAGAAGTTCATCCTAGGAAACACGATGGAAGCTGGCCTTATGATGCTCTTCCTTGGTGCTCTGTTATTAATCATTTGGGTTAAGATGCTCCTGGTATGTTCAAGTGATCTCCTTAGAGACAAAGCCTCCACTCCATCTAAGTCATTATTACCCCCGACCTGACCCCCATCTCTCAGCGGGGCTCTAAGGCTCACCCCTGGGCCCCTGTGCTTAGGAGTGTGGTCAGCCACTTATGTATCAACTCCCTTGCCCTCTGGTGCCCGTGTCTTGGGAGCATGCCCACAGTGGTGACTGAAAGGAGAGAGACTATTCCCAAAGTGATGAGCTGATCTCATTTTTGTGGGGCAGAGTGGGGCTCCTCTGAGCCTGGGTCAGTTGACTGTCATGGAGGAGACTGAGTGCGTGCTACATTTTCTCCATTTTGACAGCACAGCACTGAAGTGGTATCATCTGGCCTAAATGCTGCCACTCACCTCAGCCAGACTAAACCTTTGTCCCCCACTCCCATGTGGATCAGGGCCAGGAAAAACCTCTGTTGCTGATGGGACTGTTTTGTGCCCTCAGGGGTGGCAGATGGAAAGAAGGATGGACTCACTGCAGGTCGCAGCCCACTGTGCAAATGCTTATCTTTTGTTTTGGCTTCTAGAAAGAGCAATCTCTGAAATGAAAAATCCTACATATCCAGGTATTTTAAGGGTCTAAGAGTAGAAGAGAAAATTTTCTCTTTATGTTTGGGAAATCAAGGTTGGAGTAATATCCTGAGTTCTTCTAAAAGGATTTCCCTTCAAGGACTAACCTAAATCACAGATCAGAATCGAAGATTCAGAACACCATCAGAACTTACAGATTTTACTTCCCCCTGAAACAAATCTATGAATTCTCAATTTTTCATGTTTTCTTAGCCTGTCTTTTCTCAACGAGAGCTTCATCGTTTCCAGATTCTTCCTATTCAATGTTTTGCTTCCTTCTCATCATTAAACAAAGGAGAACAAGAAGTCTTAAGTGACTTACTTGCTACTGTTGTTCACCTCTGGTCTCTTCACTCTCAGCATTGTATTTTTCGAAGATTGAATGGGTGAAGATTACTTTAGTCTCAATGACTAATAATACTTGCCTTCCTCTCAAAGATGATGTGAGAACTAACATCCTATGAGTAATGTTCACAGGAAGAAAAGTTAGTTAGCTAGATATTAAATGATCATGCAAGCAATATATGGTTACTCAAAATGCTCTCATATGTGTTGAACTATTCATCTAGATCATTATGCTGTCTCAGAAAGAACACTTCATCATGAGATGCCCTTAACACTTATTTACAAGGCAAAGCTTTTTCAGAGTATCTATCTTGGCTCAACCAAGACTCCACAGGTCACTCTCAAGGTAAGTAAGTAAACAACTGAGTCAGAAATAATTGGCCATGAAGGATATGTTTTCTAATTCAAACTAATTAAAATGTGTAAACTATGATTCAGTTGTCTTCAGGATTGCTTTCAATAAAAGAGGTGTACTCCACCCGTTTATTTTTACTTTTTGAAAAACACTTTGGATCATTGACCTCTCTTTCTTTGGTCAAGATGCGTGAAAGCCGAGAGAGGTGAAGCTGGTTTGTGCAACCAGCGTATAAGTTCAGGCTCTAAATTATTGCTTCCCTCCTGTAGTAGTTCTCATTTCTCACATACTTTACAGAGCAGTTTCTTCCTTGTCTCAAAAAAGGAAGCCTGGTTTTCACCCGTTGATTTGTGTTTTATGAAAATTCCCCACTTTTCTCTACTCATGACAGGGCAATTTCCTGTAGTTAATATCAATCATAAGAAAATGAATCGATATTTCTGTGCATCTAGCGTGGGTGGTTGGCTTATCAGGCAACACATTGTTGTTAAAATTCTCATCTATTTAGACAACTTTCTATCCTAATTAAAGCCCAACACTTTTACATTTGAAATACAATTCAATTTGCAAGAAATGCTCGGCATTTTCAAACCCTCAGCTTTTACCCTAAATTGTAATTGTACCACAACTCATCTTACCTTCTGAACCTTTTGCCTATGCCAAGATTTTCTCTTTGTGAGTTCTTTAAAGGTCTGGTTAACAATGTCTCCACCTGTTTAAAAAGTTTAGCATCAACTAGCGAACAATGAGTCATCATTGTTAACAATGCCTTGTACTAGAGTTGATTTAGTATTGTATCCTGGGGTCAATTCTAAATGGAAGCGTATCTGTACTATGCTGCAGTCAGGAATAGATGAATTTAGGAAGAAATTAATCTTTTGGTTATATTGTCTAGATTTTTTTCTTTTATGAATTTGGGTTTTTGTTTTATGAATTTTATGAATTTTCTTTTCTGAAATTTCTTTTATGAATTTGATTGGGTCGTACAAATTGTCTATGTCCACATTAGGTGAGTCTCATTAGTCCTAATCATTCTATTAAATTTTTGTAGAAGATAATTAATGATAAATTTGAGATGGTAATGTGCTATTCTTTCTGATTCAAGAATGGCTGCTCTACGAAACTGATATAACAGTAAAAGGTAAGAAAAATGCACTGTAAAAGTCATAAGTTTTTCGGATGTCACCAAATGAGAGTGATGAGTTCGGTCACAGTGTTCTGCCCCCTTCAATTTTGCTTTTCCAAGTTAAAGTCTCTCTCCCTCTTCCAGCCAAAGCATCATCACTTTTTCACTTATTTTGTATTTTTGAACGCGATAGTAGAATTTTGTGTATGGCTTTTGCAAACTACTTAAGTCAAAATTTCTTAGCTCTAAAAATGATAATACAGAAGCAGGAGTTGGGGTGACAGTTTTTGTCACGTTTCTTGAGATCTGTAGATGTTGATGTTGTCACAGTGTAATGCAAATTGTTATAGTATTCCCAAAGTCAAGTTTAAAGAGATTTCTATTTCTTTCTTGTGGGCTCAGAATGTTTTAAAAAATTCTCAAAAGAAACCTAGCTCCTTAGTTATTTAAAAAAATTGAAAGACCAGAATGCTTGAATACTTATCCAGAAGTAGTTCAAGAAAGAGCTGGATTTTTTAAATTTTATTTTGCAAAGGATTAGAAATGGAGTTCCAGCTACAACAAAGGAAATGTTTCAACATTCCAAAAAAGAATCATTGATGCATTAAAAGAGAAGACTCGAGAAATGGCAGGAAATCAAGAATCATTAGTGGGAAAATAAAAATAGAATAGTATTATTATGTAGAGTTTGTATACATGACTTTTAAAGTTTATAAAGTATTTTTATATATTAATTCAGTCCATTCTCACAACATCTCTGTAGGGTAGTTGGGGCAAGATCTGTGTTTTGCTTATGAGAAAACTGATATTTGGGGAAGCTAAATAGTTTGCCCAGGGTTGCTTGGTTGATACATTGCTGATGCAGGACTTGAACGTGTACCTTCTGATTCTTGGGAGTGATCGTTCTATGCTTTAGAAAGGATGTTCTGTTAGCTGATTTCAGGAAATAAAAAGATAAGAAAGGTAATATTTCTAACAATTTGCTTTAAGATGAATTGCTGTCTTTATACCTTATCATGGACATCCCAGGCAGATGACCAGGCACTTGAAAATACATTGATCTACACATCTGTCTACTCCAGTCACCTGGTTCTTTTGCGTTAATTTTGGTTAGGTGAAGACCAAACCTCCCAGATAAAGAAGGATCTGCTTTGAGAGCTTCACTGAATTGTCCTAAGTCACCTGTGGGCATCATTCCTGTCACTTCTTAGGTAGTACTTTCTCTTCTTGTGGCAACAATTCTGTGGTTACCGCTCATTCTCATCTATGGGTAGGAAATGGAACAGAAAGGGAATGGGGAGCAGTGACGGGAAGAGTGAGGGAGTGTTGGGAGACAATAAGCTCAGGGCTTGACTCAACTTCATGGGAAGATGAAGAGCTATTCATGCCTTCCTGAAACTCAACCTCTCTAAAATGTTGACTTTGAGTACAAAGACTTGGTCCATTGAAAATGGAGGAATGGTCATGGGAGGACAGAGGTTAAGACAGGTTTGAGGGTTTAATTATTGGTTTCCTTGTCCCCAAAATGAGCACTCATACAGCTGAATGAACATGGGCCCTTTTGCATAGTTACGTTTACTGTCCACGGCTTTCCTCTAAGTTAGTGAATTTAACAACAGGAATGAAAATTGACAACAGGATTCTAAGGTTGGTAAAAGTTCTTTTACTTAGGTCATCAAAGGATGGGCTCTAGATAAGAAATGGAAGGGGTAAAGAAACAGATCTTATTGAACAAAGAGTAATTTAAATAGTTATCCTAGGGGACAGCCTGGTGGTACAGCGGTTAAGTTCTCACGTTCTGCTTTGGCTGCCTGGGGTTCGCTGGTTCAAATCCCCAGTGTGGACATGGCACCACTTGGCAAGCCATTCTGTGGTAGGCATCCCACATATAAAGTAGAGGAATATGGGCATGGATGTTAGCTCAGGGCCAGTCTTCCTCAGCAAAAAGAGGAAGATTGGCAGCACATGTTAGCTCAGGGCTAATCTTCCTCAAAAAACAAAAAAGTTATCCCAGGGGAGACACCCTTTTCTAGGGCATATTACACTCTCCAGGGTGCCATGTGTAGTCTGAAAAAAAAGTAATATGCCAACACTTTTCATAATACAAACTATAGAAAAGAAAGTTTTACCAGATTTTTTAGCTGAAGGAGATCTTCAGAAAACCATGTGAAATCATCTGGGTGGGGGGCTCTAGTTAGAGAAGTATCAGAAACCCTAAATAGAAAGGAACAAGCAATTCCTAGAAGGAAAACAGCTTTGTAGGAAGCAGGGATTACCCCAACTCGATTGCTAATGAAAACCGATAGCTCAAGTGACTTCTGTTTGACAAGCAGATTGTCACTGTTGACAGGGATGACTGGCAGGGTGGAAAAATGAGGGGGATAAAGCTTTGCAGAAAGACTTCAGAGGAAATTTGACACCTTCAAAACCGCAGGTGTGAAGGTGAGTGAAACCCGTAAGTAAAAGTTGGTGGCATTTTTCAGGGGCTGACACTCTGCATGCTTTGAGTTCAAAATTTAGGAGTTTGAGTGGACGATGTGAAAGAAGTTGGGAAGTGGGAGAGCAAGAAGTGAAGGATCAAAGGATTGTTTTCTGCTCCTGAAGAGACTCTTTAGACTTTCTTTTAAAAGATAGTCTACAGGACTCACCAGAGCTCTAGAAGATGGGCTAGCTTCTTTCCCTGCGGACCCAGCCTGCTTCAAATTCCAGGCTGCTGCGGGCTTTCTAACCCAGCTCTCAGGGCTCGTTGATTGAGTGCCTGAGCTTGGTGTGTGTGGAGGTATGAAACGTTTTAAAATCATGGTCCTTGCCTTTAAGGATTATAAGTAATAAATTTTTTTTAAAAAAGGACATAATGAATTCAGCCCAAAGATGGATTATTCTCAAATAGAACTAACTATAAAAAGTGAAACATAAATGCCCAGTAAGTGGTATAAATATTAAGTTTTATAGGAATTCAGAGGTGGGAGCTACAGTTAAGGCTTTTTGGGAGATGCAAAAGTTGAGTTACATCTTTAAGGGTGAGGAGAATTTAGACAGCCTGAGTGAGGATGGGTGGGGATGAGGCAGGGTGAAGAAATGGGGAAAGGACACTTCCCAGGGGTCAAATAGTTACCAGAACAAAGGGATAAGGATTAAATTGAATAACTCTGAGATGCGCTATCTGAGAAACCAAATAGTGGCATTTTTAACAATTATTTTTGTTTGGCTCTTGGAGCTAAGCATTTGGGTTTGCTGAGGATAAAAACAGTTCAGTGTTTTAAAGGGGGCTACTGATCTGAATTGGATAACAGGATGGGCTCTGCGGCCACTGGCCCTGTGGCTGAAGCCTGATTCTGCCATTCTTTAGGAGCACGGTCTCCAACAAGGTCACCTCTGTATGCCTCAGGCTCTTAATTGTTAACTGGGGATAATATTAGTATCTAATTCATCTGGTAGTTGTGAGGTTTAAAAGAGATAGAATATTTAAATGCTTATCATAATACTTGGCACAATAAATCTTAACCACTGTTCTTACATTAATATAATCATAAATAATATTAACAATAATGATAACAGAATCTCAAAGCCAAATAACATCATGAAATATTTAATGTGTACATGAGCAGAGGGGATCTTCTGAACCTCCCACTGTTTTTGATCTCCAAGAAAGATAGAGAAAAGAAAACGATTGCTTTTTTTTCCCTCTGACCCTCCTCCCAAGTCCAGGAATCTATGAGCGGTCCTGAGGATCTTGTCACAGGTCTTTCTGCCTGGATCTGCCCGCTTCCCCGGGTGCTGAGGAGAAAGGTGCTATTCTCACGAGGGGTATGGCTCCCGATGGGAGCAAAGATGGAGCGGAATGCTTTCCTGAATTTTCGTTATGCCATGGGCAGGCTCCATAACCAGCACAAAGCCCTCTATTTATCATTCACATTAAGCTGTTTATTCCTTGCTTCTCATTTTAGCAGGGTAAGCAAGTCGACGCAGGCCACTTTCTAGTAGATTGTGAGAAGATACATCTCAGCGTTAGCTTGACTTGTGGGTCTGATGTGGAGAGAAGAGAGTCAAAAGGAAATATTCTTGTGGCTTTCTATATGACTGAAAGGCAGCGAGGCTGTTGTTTGCTAGAGCCGCCGATTAAGAAGAGTGACATTCTGGCCACCAAATGTTAATAGGCCCAAGTGGAAGTGCGGTGACCAAAGTTGAGTCATAACTTGAGAGGAAACCAGTCTTACCCATGTTTTTTTGTTCTTTGGTGGAGACCCTTAGTAAGCTCTTCGAAGACAGTGGCTTTCTACCGAGGAGAGCGATAGTAACCGTTGGCCACAGCAAATGGCTCTTCTCACTCTTGTGTCGGAACAAGAACCAATTATGAGAAGCCTGGGTTTGGCTCGCTTTTGGTGTGGTTAACATTGGTGGGAAGGTTACTTACAGATCTCTTCATGTATTAATGCATTTAGTCTAAGAAAGGCCCTCAGGACCTTCTATGCTTGTGACTGTATTGGTCTGGCTAGCTCTGTCCAGGTTGTTAACAGAATTCAAACCATTCCTGTACCCCTGAGAGAGAGTCTCACAAAGCCCCTCCCTGTCTGGCTTGGGGCCGTGTGAGGGATCCTCTGGTGGCTTTTAGAACATGAAGCCTGAGTGACCTTGCGCCATTTTTGAAGAGCGACCTGAGACTTTGAGTTTTAATTTCTCCAGGTGTTTTACCAGATGTCAAGAATACAGAGGGCCTCTGTTTCAATGCTGGAACCTGCAGCTTGGTCCCAGGTTTATTCTTGGGCATGACTGGTAATCTGAACCCTTCAAACGTTAAGGAGAGCCCAGTGTCTATGCAAAAATAGATATGCAATTTGGACCAATTCTACTGAGGAGGAAGTTGAGTTTCACGGGACCTGAAATGAACAAGTCTCTTACCCTCCTCCATCCCAAAGTAAATGAAATAGTGCTCATATTGTTGTGTTAGCACAGGCCTGACCTCATTGTTTTTGTCACTCTTACACTCCTTGATGTTTTTTCTCTAATTTGCAAATATTCTCAGATCGAAATTTTCCATGCACAGTTACCTTTCTTATGCAAATAAATCTTGCCCGGTGTTCTGTTTCAATTAGTTTACTGAAAAAAGCATCGTTTTAACAGCTGTCGTCACTTTCCTCTTAGGAACTTGGTTCCAAATCAGATGAAGGGTGTAGATTGGGACCTAAGTTATTCTTTCCCAGGTCCTTTGAGGAACTCCCTGGTAATATTCTCACAGGCCAGAAACCAATACCTGCCCTTTACCAAAGAGCCTCCTTCCAGTGTGGAAGTGCCAGTAGGCACACAGGTAGATTGTTATTTCTAGGAATACTTGCACATCTCTCCTCTTGCCAGGCAGCAAACTAATTTCTCAAGAAGTGCTGGAAAACAATACCACTCTGTACTGCCTTCATGTTTTCTACTGTGAGAAGCTGTTACATAAGCCAGCCTCCAGGAATTTGCTGGGAACTTTCTTTAAATCAAGTGGCAGTTGATCGATCATTCTTTTCATGAATCAGATATTTGTTTCAGCAGCTAAAGACCTTATCACTAGCAAAATCCAACTGGTGTTCTGCTTTCATAGTAGAAGACAACTGCAGACCTCTGTGCACTTAAGAAGAAAAATCTATGTGAGTCATGGGTTGGATTCCACAGTTTAAAACATAAAATTTAAAAAAGAAGGCAAACAAGTGGGCTTTCTCATTCTGTCACCGAAATCAACACATAACTGACAAGAAAGCCAATAGGGAAGCCTAGAGATTTTGAAAGGGGCAACCAAGATGCCTTGCAGGTTCTGTCCCACACTCAGGAAGGAGGACAGGAAGTACCTCCCTGACCAGGTATTTCACAGGCTAGGGCGTGATGAGTGAAGTTTTACCGCTGCCTCTGCTCATAAACAAGACCTCCACGGTAAATCATTTCCCAAGTAGGTTCACTTTTCCTCTTTAAGTAAAAATAGACCAAAAAAAAATCCTTCCTCAGAAAGGTGAACAGCTCTTTGAGGTAGAAGTCATCTAGACAACCTCTATAAAAGATCTGCTCTGGTTGATTCCACTCTGGTTCTGACCTAATAACACCCTGAAGTTAGAAGGAAAGATCTCCACTCAAGTTTTACCCACAAATGTTCTTAGCCAGAGGGGCTGACAGGGTGACTGCAGAGTACAAAGTCAAGTGTAAGATGGATCATAAGAATTCCACCTAGAATTTTCATATTCTTTCACTCCTGGTTAATATTTTTAATGTATAAAGCTGTTGTCTCTCTTTGTTAAGCTATTGTCTCAGCATGAAACCCATCCTTCTATATTCTGCTTTGGGATACTGGGTCTCTGCAAAATACATATCTTCCTCTGTTGCTCTTAGTTCCCTGTTAGGCTCTTCCCACAGGGGATGCTAGAGGGAGCCTGCAAGCCTGGAGGAGGAGAAAGTATATTTTCCTCCCTGCTATCTCTGGGTCCACTTTTGCTGGCTGTTCCTTTCAGTGTCACCCAGCAACAGTTCTTCACCCAAGCAGTGGCATATTGTTCCAGTAACAGCAGTTGAAACTAGTTTGCAATTTTTCCAAAAGGTGCAGACCCAGTCTCATGGCGCCCCCTCAGAGACACTGTCTCAGCTGCCAGCATCACCTCCTTAGATGTTGGGCCAACCCCAGAGACCCCTCCCCTGGCCTTACATACACCAGCACCAGCCAGCTGCCACCTCCTGAGGGAGGTCTGAGTCTACCCTCAGCGGGGCCGATCCTCTGAGGTCTGAGGCCCAGCGCCATCAGAGCAGTGCTCCCTCCTGTGACATGTGAGTGTCAGATCCACTGGGGCCCTTTCTCCAAGCTTCTGGCTTTAATCATTCCCATCACTTCCTTTTTTTCCCTAGCCCTACAGGTGTAACTGTCTCCTGTTTCCATGGTAACTCAGCGTTTCCTTGTGCATGTTCAGTAATTCAGTCCCTAGCGAATAATTCTTTGTATTCTTTATATTAAGTTCTCTCCATTGGTGTAATTTGTCTCTTGGCTGTTCCTGGGCTGATAAAATAAGAGTCCTTTCCTTTACCCCAAAGCTGTCTCACTTGGACATTGACTAGATCTTGCAAGATGTACCTGGGAATGGTGCTCTTTCGATGGGGATATCTTGTTGTTTTTTATTACCTGGGCCTATAAGACCAGGGTTTAGTATGAGTTCTCACCCTCGGCCCAAGAAAGATGAGAGAAGTCTACCTACCAGCTGAATTCACCTTGCATAAGATGGAATGAGGACAATCTTTTCATTTTTAATTCATCAGAAAGACTTATAGAGGCTTCATTTTCTCATTCTAAATCTCAACTGAAAACTAAAATGTCAGAAGGGATCTTTTCACTCTAGGCATCAGATGTTGCAGAAATATGACATCTGAAAGATTTATAGCATTAGGCAAGGGAAAAGGTTGATGGGTTTAAGCAACATAATTGAAGTTCTCAAGGTTAGAAACCCCTTTTATAAGCTGGGACAACTAAAGGCTTGGCAAATATCCATGCCCGTCAGCCATCTGCATCACTACTGACTGTGTGTATATATTGAAGGATTTAATGAATCATAGACTTATGATCATTGCATGGAAAAAAAATTGTTTGTGCCCAGCGCACTCTTTTCCATAAAGAAAGAATCATTGAGAAATGCAAACATGTGGAAACAGGCCACAAAAATGCAGCAAATTAGTCCTTATTATCCACTCATCCACGCAGGAAAGTTTTAAAAGGTAATAAAGTCCTACCTTCTTAAAATTGGTACTTTAGCCTCACTGTTTTTAGAGAAAGTATACAGCGCCAGATAACCACCCTGCATCTAAACATTTAGTTGAGCTTTTTATTACCTTTCAATTCAAGAGGCATTTCAAATCATGCTGTCACCTGTTCCCCAGTTTTCCAATGCAGGTCACTCATTCTAAACTAGCTCATTAAAATAAATGAAAACAAAATAGGATTATCCAGGTGAAATGTCACTAATACTATTATTATAAAGTAAGAATGTTTTGGCACCATTCAATAAAGCTACAATTCTAAGCTGTAAATGTAACCCATGGAAATTCGGATGACATCTCAACTCATTAGTTTGTTCCATATTTGTGCTTGCACTCGGAATAAATGATAATGTCATTCTATATGCTCACAGCATCATAGGGGTCATTGTTTTCTCTAATGAACAATGATGCAATTCTATGATTCCATTATCCTTGTTTGTCAAGTATCCTGTTTATGGTAATTTCTGAGCTCAATGGATAATCCTGTAATTTAAATATAGGTATGTCCACGTCGAAAAGTCAAACCTGTATACCTTTCAAAATAATTTTTCTCAGGTTGCTTTCTAATTTTCCAGTATTTGTTGGGAGAGGGATTGTGCTAAAAAACATAGATGAACAATGTGCATACTTTTCTAGGGTTTTTAACTGTAAGTACATGTTTGAAGTTCGGTGTACATCTTATGAGATCTAGCCGAATTGGGAGTGAGAGTGAGAGAGAGAGACGGAGAGAGAGATGTGGACCGAAAGTAAAGATGAACTGTTAGCAGCAGAGATGATGAACTACCAGAAAAAAAGTGCAGGACCTTCTCTGCCTGACTCAGGGGCACCCTAAATCCAACAGAGGTGAGTTGATACAGAGGGTGAAGTGGTCTGTAGAATGCAGTGGGAAAGTCTGGTATCTACTCCAGCTTACTGCAACCACTGTGTGCTGTGGCATGGTGAGCGACTGCAGCACCCCCCAACTTTCCATCCGGCCATTCTTCAGCCAGATGTACAGGAAACTGAGAATCAAAGCCACCAATGTGGTCACATGTAAACAGCACATCTGACACTGGGGGAGTGTTGGCTTTTTAAGCACAGGACTCACCACCAGGGTGACGGAGACTCTAAGGAGTGAACAGAAAAAGGATGATTTCTGAGAACTCGGAACACGTGCTGAAGCCGTAGCAGAGAACAGTTTGTTGTCCGTGTAGAAAACTCCCCTTTAGGTCCAATAGAAGACTGAGAAATAAAGCTAAATTTTATGAGTCTTTCTTTAAATAGTTTCTTTCTTTGAAATAACCGTCTGATGGTGTTTCTGCCTTCTCAGCAGTGGGAGATTTAGCACCTTCTTCTCCATTGCATGTGCCCCCAATGGTTGTGTCTTAAAGTTTCCATCATTATCAATTGGAACATTGAGAAGGCTGAAGCCAATAATAAAATGAAGAAACTCAGGTGGAAGTGGGTAAGCAAAGGGTGACAAATGTTCCTTTAGCTGGCTCTTACCAGCTATGTGATGTTAGGCAAATTACCTACCATCTCTGAGGCTTAATATTTCCATCTTAAAAATGAATATGAAGGGCCAGCCCTGTGGCTGAGTGGTTAAGTTCGTGCGTACCGCTGCGGTGGCCCAGGGTTTCACTGGTTCGGATCCTGGGCACGGACATGGCACCACTCGTCAGGCCATGTTGAGGTGGCGTCCCACATGCCACAACTAGAAGGACCTGCAACTAAGATATACAACTATGTATTGGGGGTGTTGGTGTTGGGGGAGATAAAACAGAAAAAAAAAGAGATTAGCAACAGTTGTTAGCTCAGGAGCTAATCTTTGAAAAACAAAAAAATGAGTATGGAATACCTATCTCATAGTTTCTGGGATGATTGACATGAGATAGTCTTTATAATGCATCAAACCCAGTGCCCGGTATGTTCTAGGTGCTAAGGAAATGTTAATTCCTTACCCATGCCCTTCCCTTCATGACGCTTCCAGGCATCTTACCAGCTTTGAAATTTCTTGGCCTGGAAATGGTAGAACTAAGTAACACATGCATAAAATTTAGTTTATAGCAATCTTGTTGGCCAGGTTAGCTCAAGTCATGGTGGAATGGATTGGTTCCAGAAAATGCTGGCTTTCCAGTCATTTGGGGAAGAAAGGCTACAAGGGGATCAGGGGTTCATCTTTCTACCTGAGAAATGCACTCCAGTTCCTACTTCCTGTAGAGCAGAACCCAAAACTGAAAGAACTTGAAGATGGTGGAGCACGGAAGGAAGGAAAAGATTGATGTGATTCTGGAACAAATACTTCCACGTTCTCTGGGTCAAAACAGAATGTACAGATTCACCCAAAACTAGGTCTGGATCCCGGGGGCAACTTTGGAAATTATAGTGCTCCAAAGGGCTTAAGGACTAATATGAAGTCTCTGGCCTTATCCATTTGTAGGGTGACTATGTGTCCTGATTTTCCCGGGATGATCCAGAATTATACGTGTTTTCTCAGCATAATTATTAATAATGCCCCTTTTGCTCTCCAGAGTGTCACAGCTTGAATGATATATTACATGGTTTTCATTGCCATGGGGCACCTGGAAGGCTCCAAAACTCCAAGTGTGTCACTAACCAAAGAATCTGTGTTGGCCCCAAGTATTCTGCTATTAGTATTGGGTGCTCCTGATATCACCTTTAATAAACATGCATTTTCAGGAAGCTCATCCTGGAACAACACCTGAGTGTACAGCAAAGAATTATTGGGGACATCTACGTCAGTGAATAGTTTTAGATTTTTCATGATCTATTTCTTTTGGAGCCATAGTTTGCACAACATTCATTGTCTCCCTTTTTCTCAAACTATATTTTTTTTTTCCACATACTTCTGAACTCTCCATTCAACTAATTTATCTTTTTGTCCCTGAGCACTTACACACATTTAATGACCAGAGCCTTGTAATAAGTCTCGGTCTTTGATAGGATATGTTTCCTCCTCACCCAACTTTTTTCTTATTTGTTAAAAATTGCTTGACCATACTTGCGAATTTCTATATAATCTGTTCTTTACTGGAATGTCAAGTGACACACTCTTATTTACCCTTTGCAAAGCAGGAGTATCAAAGCCCTAGAAAATTTCCTTCTACCAGTCTAACCTGTTCCATCTTAGGATCTCAGGCGTAACTGTACACCTGGATTTGATTTTTCATATGTTTATACATGTATGGATGGGCGGTGAGATGTGCTTGTCTTTGGTGACAAGTGTTATGAAATAAAATTTCCTCCTAATTCAGAGCAGACTATTAACATGACGGTACAATCAAGACATTCATGGAAACTTAATGACAAAAACATTCCAAGAACTGCAGAAGGGCACTTCCCTCATTTTTTCATCCCACACCCATTAAAATGAAAACTTCTTTTGGCATAGCCAGAGAGATTCAAGGTAGAATGATTACTTGCATTGTACCAGGCTATGAGAGCCTTTCCCCTTTAAATTAGTACAAACTGAGCTATTAAATACATATGAAAATTAATGGCATTTGCAGCCGTCGTTTTGGCCATGATGTTTGTACAAAAGCCTTCACATTAATAGGGAAGAGAGTGTTTATGTTTAACAAGTCCGTGCTGGTTGTTTTCCAACATCTTTGGAATGATTCACAAATTGGGAGAACTTAAAATTGCTGAAGTATCAGGGATAAGCTGACAGTGGGACTGTTGGGGTGCTGAGTTGTGCCCAGAATCAGCTCCTCTCCTAAGCCCCTAGGAGTTTTCAAGCCGGGCCTTCCAGCTTGAATTTATTGGGCATGATGGTGCTCTTTAAGGAGAGACCTACCTATCTGTGGATTTCCCCATGAAATCTGCAGATCTCAATATAAATAAATGGGCTTGGATGGGCTACAGATGTGGGCTAAGAGCCTGCAGATGCAGATTGGATGTGCATATGATCTTAATCAAAACGCATATGTAAACATGCCCTTCCTTTATCACCATAGGTACAATGCTGGCTAGGACATAGCTTTCTCTAGGACAGAGACAGGTATTCCTCTTTGGGTTATTCACTCAAAATACAATATACTCATTATCCAACTTGGGCTGCTCCGGATCTCCATATTTCCACCCAAATAGGAATCTTACCACTCCACTCACTGACCATGAACCTCAACCTCCTACAAAGAAATCCTGAAAATGGAGTGAGTTGAGAACCTTCTCCTGTAATCCTTGACTTCATCTCCAGAAGGGAGAATAAAGATATTGCTATGGCAGCCTAGAGTCTCTACCCAACAAGTCAATTAATGCACAAAGCCCTTATTTTTATATCATTTCTCCCCACCATATTCCCATGTTTCTTATCCCAAAAGCTCTCCGGAGTAGGCCTCCCCACACCCAAGCACAGAGGAGCTCTCAGTTCTTCCTCCTCCAATATCTTCTTTGCTAAGTGAGGGCTGAAAGCCCCAGGCTGGCTTTCATGGTCTTTCCTTTTCTACATTCTATTTATGATGCATATTTAAGAATTCAGCTCAAAAACATGGAACACTGACTGCATGCCAGACCCTGTTCTAGATGCTTGGGACACATCATTGAACAACACAGAAATCTTCACCATTGTGGAGCTAACCTTTTAGCTGCTTCCCAGGGATCCCTGTCCCCACATGGGGAACAGGTTGAGGAAGCCTGAGCTCCATGTTAGCGTTCTCCTAACAAAGGCAGGTTTGCATCTCTTAGTCCAAAATCTTAATTAAAGAACAATTGGAATTCAGGGATATTGATATAATAACTAAAATTGTATTCACTCATCTTAAAGAAAAAAACATGTTTTTATTTATGAGTTCAGCTTTTATTTATCATCCTATTACCATATCTATCTATGCTATTTCCCTTTGGTGTTTTGGACATTAGTCATCATTGCAAGAACTGTGTTTTCTGTACTTTATATCAATAGTTGGTGGTAGCTGCTTACAAAACTTGGATTTTTTTAAAGATTGGCACCTGAGCCAATATCTGTTGCCAAACTTCTTTTTTTTTCCTTCTTCTTCTTCTCCCCAAAGGCCCCTTGGACATAGTTGTATGTTCTAGTTTTAGGTCTTTCTGGCTCTGCTATGTGGGACACTGCCTCAGCAAGGCCTGATGAGTGATGCCGTGTTTGCACCCAGGATCCGAACTGGCAAAACCCTGGGCCGCAGAAGTGGAGCGTGTGAACTTAACCACTCGGCCACGGGGCCGGCCCCCAAAACTTGGATTTTAATCCCTCTGCAAGAATTACAGTAGGACGGAAACTGCCAGCTTATATCATAGTCTCAACTGATGTAAAAGGAGACTATATTTAGTCCTCTCATGCTCTTAATTTTCCCCTTAACGCCATGATGCATTTGGGGAGAGGGCAGTTGTTTGACAGAAAATGTCTTTATCTTACCCTTCTTTTCAAAAGATAGTTTAATTAGGTACACAATTCTAGGTTGACAGTTATTTTCCTTGGCATTTTTTTCTTTCTCAATCAATTTCTTAGTAGAGATCCAATTTCCACTCGACATTTGTATTTCCCCAATTACTTCAAAAACGTCTTTTTATAGTTGGTTTATTTGAATTAGGTTCTAAACAAGGTCTGCACATTGTATTAGATTATTAATGCTCATAAATTCCTTTTAAACTCTAACATTATTCCTCCTTTTTTATGCCATTTTTTACTTCCTTTGAAGAAACTGGATCCTTTCTCATTTGGATTCCCCCATATTCTAGATTTGCCAGATTGCTTGCTAATAGTGTTTTTTATAACTTGTTTCTCTAACTCCCAAATTTCCTGCAAACTGGCAATTAGACCTTGAGGCTTGATTGATTTAGACTTAGGTTTTTTTGGGGGTTGGGTGGCAAGTGGTAAGAAAGCTTCACGGGTAGATGCTGGGTGTCCTCTTTCCTCACATCAAGAAGCACACACCGTCTGATTGTCATCCTTTTAAAGGTGCTAAAGCTGGCCAGGCCAGTGGGTTTGGGTAATATTAGCCCAATCCCTCCTTTATAAGATTCTGGTAGATTGAAGGGGGATATTTCTTAAAATGTTTTTCTGAATATATAAGTAATGTGTGTTTCTTTAAAAAATATAAGCATACCCTAAGTAGAAAATAAAAATTACCCTGACTCTCACCCTCCAATATAAACACACGCACCCAAATACACATGTACACGTATACACATAAGCACAAACGCTATGTGTATGATTTTGTATCCAGGTTTTTGCTGTTAACGTGAACCAAGAACAGTGTGTAGAAGCATTAATGCTCTGCAGCAAACAGGAAGCCAGGAGTCCCAAGCACTCCTTGGCAGTGGTCTTAGGATCATGAGGTTTCTCTGGTTTCCTGATCGAATGTCAACCCCCCATCTACTCCACAAATCTCCAAAGGAACATAAAAGACACACCCACTAGACCCTCGTTGTCATTGCTGGAGTTTACTGGAGACGTTTTCAATGACAGGCTGGAAAGCACTCTGTCTGTTCTGCTACCCCAGAAGGTTTTAAAATCTATCCTTGAATCAAGTTTGTTTCCCCCTAAAGCTCCTGAAAGCCCAAAGAAGCTAATGGTCAGAGATTAAATTTGCAACCAAAAATGTGGGTTGATATTGTGCTGAATCCCTAATCATTATCATTGGCGGATAGTCTGTATATTTAAATTATATAAAACTATATAACCCCACACAGTAAGCCAATATGTTCAGATATCCAGAAGGTCACTTTTTGGCTATGCGGTTGAGAATCCATACAAACACTATAGAAGATTTTCTATGGGTAAAGCAAGTGTCCTAGTAACATTTGTTTTGAAATATTCCAGGCCTGAGTCAGCTGTGTCCTGCTCTATGGTCTAGAACGAGAGGCTTATATGTGCCCATGAGCAGAGGTCCACCCAGAGCCTCTAGTATATTTTTCTTAATTGATGCTAAGATAATTCAGCTTAGAAACCAATAATTCTATAAAACAATCAAAAAGATAGATTAAAGTGTGTTTTATGTTATTTACTATGAAATGTACTCTGAATTCTAGGATAGAAAATAGCTTTTGCATGACAGTGAAATAACGAGAGGATTGGCTTTCAAAGGTTTCTTTGGCTAGCCAAGTGCCAACGACCAGTGCTTCAAAGGTGAGCTGTTCTCTCTGTCATGACCCTGGGTACTAAGATTTATTTTGAAAAGATGGAAGAAGCATAGGTCCTACTTCTTGTGTTGCTTGTGGGCCTATAGAGTGGCATGATGCTTCTGTGTGGAGCCAAGTCTGCAGTGGAAGGCAGCCTTTATACCTGTGCTTGAACCCATCCTGAGCAACCCCAGACTTCTGGCCTCCCCAAAACTCTTTAGTGTCCTTCCAGTGAGGACAGGGTAAGATTTAATGTGCTAGAGAGTGCTGGTCACGTTTCTCTGGTTTCCTGATCGAATGGCAACCTCCCTATCTACTTCAGAAACCTGCAAACAACATGAAAGACACACCCTCTAGGCCTTCAGCCTTAGACCTTAGACCTCAGGTTGGGAAGAACTGTCTATTCTGCTACTCCAGAAGGTTTTAGGATCTATCCTTAAGTCAAGTTGCCCTCGCCCCGCCCCTGCCCTGGGAGACTCCACGGGTGAAGCATTCTAGTGGAAGCTCTTAAAGAACTGCTTCCACGGAACTGCTCGTCAAAGCTATGCTTAAAAAAAGCGAGAGAGTGGAGGATAGCCATGTGCAAGCTGCTTCCGATTTGTTATAAAGTGTTGTCAAGACTACTGTCCACAGGACACTCAATATAAGGCTCCTCTTGAAAATTTTCTTTTGGATTGAGAGTCAGGATAAACAAAAAGGCTTTTCTCATGAAACTAGTGGACTTTCTCCCTTTTGAATAAGTGAAGTGTGTTAGCCTTGCTGCTAAAGCAAAGACAGCTGAAAATACAGTGACTTAAACAGGAGGGAAGTTTATTATTATTTTGTGTAATTCTTCATAAATAGATGGTCCAGAGCTGGTAAGTGGCTCTGCCATCCTCAAAGCACAGCTTCTGTCTTTGGGGTCAGAGTGATCGCTCCAAGGGACAAAGGGCAAGGGAACCCAGAAGTGGCTTACTTGTGCTCACCTCCCACTGGCCAGAAATTAGTCTCATGCCATGCCTGGCTCAGAGGGAGGGTGAGAAGAGCTTGACTATTAAAGGAGAAAGGGGGCATAGATCCTGGTGGACTAACAGAGTCTCTGCCGGAATGTGTCCCTCTAGCTGCCAATTATTCATGTGTACCCTTCTTCCCACACATAGAACCTTCTCCATCGGGCTCAAAGTCCAGAATCTGCACAAGGTAGAACCCTCCCCGTCAAGTCTAGATCTAACTTCTGTGATCTGGTGACCTAGAAATTATCTTCAGCCCCCCTTCCGCCCAAAATACCACAAGAAACAAAGCTTTATGACCATTTTATTGTGGAGAACCACAATAAACAACTCACATTCAGAAAAGTGAAAAATGGTGAACCTGCAGCAGCCACTAGTCCATAGCAACTGTCAAACCCCACAGGACAGGAATTGGGGTCCCTTGGCCATGCACAGGCCCCTTAGTTAGACTGGGATGCTGGGAGTAACTCTCCTGTGGATTGTCCTCCCTGGCCCTTTGGGAGGTTTTCTTGTCTTTATCCTTCCTGGCCACATATGAAGTGGGCAGAGCTCATTGCCTGCTGGCAAAGGCTTAGGAGGCTGGAAGTTACTTTAAGGTTCAGATAGCCACAAGATTTTGCAGGCCAGGCTTGTGGTTTCTTTGGCAATACAATTCCCTTAAAACCTAATGGACTTATGTTCTACTCGCTTCCTGTCAGTACCAGATGCCGGTAATCACTTCTGAAGATCTCATCTATCCATAACTCTTCAGCCAGAAGATTCTGTTCTTTCATTTACTGGTCTCCGTGCTCAACATACCCCTCTCTCTCATATCCCTGGAGGCCATCTGAAACAACATGTTTGAGTGGGAAGGCCACAGCCTTCATCTTTACCTTGGGAGTGGCCCAGTGTCTAGCAGGGAAAACTCAGTATTAGGCTCTGAGGAAGGCTTGAGGCTACAGTCTCCCCTCTCAGTGTGTTTGGTGGTACCAATCAGTTGTACTTTCCAAACATTTGAATTACCAGATTGTCATTTAATTTAGGCTGAAGGCTGCAGGCAAGAGAGAGCCTCCCTTGGCAGAGATCCGCTTGCAAGCTGACTAGCTATTGCCTGAGTTAAGCTCTCCTGTACAGCTTTGCTAAGAGTGCCAATTACCAGTGGTCTATCACAGGGCATAGTTTTACCAAATGTTTACCATGACATGACAAGTGTCAACAGCTTTACAGATTTCAATATCTTTGTCCTCAATGCCTGTTGCCTCCCTGTTAAGACATTGTCATCTATTTTAGAGTTTCTACTTTTACTGCAGGATTCTACTTCTAGATGCCAGCTTCAGTATTGGTGGGGTATAATCTAAGCTGATAAAACAGAAAGGTCCAAAACTGCAGTAGCTTCAGCAAAGTTATAGCTGAAAGGTCAGCAGTCCAAGGCTAGTACAGAGATCCTGCCGTCCCGGACACAGAGCCTTTCTGGGTTCTGAGCAGCTGCTCCAGCTCTGCCGGTCCATCTGCATCCCATCGCACGTTCATTACACTGAGGGGTATGACTTGCGAGTTGCACCTATTGTAAATTCCACTTATATCCCATTGGCTAGAAGGTAATCTCATGGCTGAGTTAGCCGTAAGGAAAACGTGAAACATCAGTTTTAGAAAGGAATAAACACTGGTGAGCAGTTACAATTCCCACTACAGAATTTAATTATGTTGTTTTTCTTTTCGCTTAGGCAATTAGGAAGCTCAAAGTCAAGTTTGTAGCATTTCTGTCAGTGTATATATATTAGCTATTATATTGGAAATATTTTCTGTATTTTTTCCTTTCCATAGCTTGATTTTCTATTTTAATTTTATTAAATTCTTTATGCATACGTACTTTATTGTAAGCTGACTCTTTTTCAGAAAGAGCTGTGGTATAAACAAACAGCAAATATGATATGAATAATGAAAATTCTAACATAGGACATTCCAAGGAACATTCAGCTTCAATTTCTCATCTATTATGGAAAATGTTAGTCATCTGAAATATACCAAGACTGAACTCCCTTTAATTTGCAGTGTGATGATCTGACTAACATATTTCCTAATATTCTACCATTAGAAGTTTAATTCCTTGGCTAAGGATTTGTATGACGCTAAACTGTAACTACTCTAGGGAGGGGTAATAAAGTATTATCAGTCATCACTACTGCAGTGAGAATTAGCTAAGCAGATGGGTTTCACTTCAATAGCTGCTAAGAAGGGTGAGTCTGAGCCTTCATTCCGGGCAGGATGAGAAGCTCCAGAAAGGATATAAAGCGGACACTATAGGAAGTCTCACAGTGTCTGGATGGCTTGGTGAGCCACACTAGGGCTGCGGAGGTTGGGGGAGGTGGAGAAGGACCTCGACAATTGTTAATTTTTATTGCATACTCAACTATGCCTAGCAACTTTTAAGGGCTATTCACACATGTACTACTTCATTTGAAACAAAGGGGCCCTGGAAGTCAAACAGGAAAAGACAGACTCCGGGTGCCAGGACAGTGAATGCAACTGCTAACATAGTCTTCCACTAGTTTACCAAGAGCTCATGCAGAACTGGTCTAATTTGACCCTCCGGGAACTCTGCTGTGCAGGTTGGATAAAGATGGAGAAAGAAGGCCCCGAGAGGCCAGGTGATATGTAAGTGGCAGAGCTGGGACTCCAAACGGCACTTCCCCCCAGACTCATCTCGCTCGCCCACAACCGTGCCTCCTAATTCCACCTCATTTCACAAAGAGTTGGTCTCATATCTGAAAGCAAAGTCTGAGGATGTTTTTAAGTGGAGACATGGGAAGATTTTTAGATGAATAATGGAATAACAGGTTTCGGCATGAAAATATCATAAGTACCTTACTCTGAAAGCTAAGAACTTTCTCATAGTGGCTGATGTGTCAGGCTTCCTGTTGAGGCAGTCCCTCCCTTGTGCTTGCTCCCTCTGTCTTGGGGACATTGTATTTACTCTTTTCTTCCCGAGGGGCTTCTGACTTTCAGCCTGTCAATATTTCTAAATCTTGCCTGTTCTACATGAAGGGAAGCCCTCCGAGCATTGCCCCCAGCTGTTACCTCCTTGCTCTCCTTTCTACTGTCCTCAAAGTTTTCAGCAATAAGCAAAGGTTCTGTTCACGTCTATTCACACATTGCTCTGAAAACAGATCTTTGCTTCTGAATGCCTGTTCTTGGTTGATGATCTCCTGACACCAAGTTCAGTGGACTCTTCTCAGTCCCTTTCTTTCCTGATCTTCCTGGGCCATTTGACTGACCACTCTCTCCCTCCTCCTTTGCCTTCCCTGACACCCCCTCTCTTGGTTCACCGTCTACCTCTCTGAACATTCTTCCTCAGAATTCTTGTTGAATCAGCTTTCTCTGTCCATCTCTCCAATGTTAGGATCCCTGAGTGTTTTCCTGTTTAGTTCCTATTCTCTTCTCGCTCTACCTGCCCTACCTGGATCTCCATCTCCATTTCTGTTTCTGTCTTCATCTCATCTTATATCCATATCTCACTTCCTCAAGTTCCTGAAGAAATAGGTTCTCTCTTATTGGACAATAGGTATTTTCCCCGCAAATGTCCATAAACAACTGAAATTCATTACTTCTGAAATTGAACTTCTTACATTTTCCCCTACTCAGTCCTGGACGTCTGCCTACATTGCTCATGCTAACTGGTGATACCACCATCCACCTAATCTCCCAAAAGAGAAACCTGGGATTGTGCAGGACTCCTTTCTTTCCTCATCCATACCAAATCATTCTTCAAGTCTCATTGACTTTGCCTTCTAGCCATCTCTTGTATCCACCCTCTCCTCATCATCCTCCCCACTACAGCTTAAGTTCAGACCATCCTTGGCTCCTGCCTAGAGAGTGGCAATAGGTTCCCAATTGGTCCTACTGCCTCCAGGTTCATTTCTCTCCCACAAGAGCAGCCTATCAAATTGGTCTTCTAAAACACATGTCCACTTCCTCTTAAAACTTTTAATGACTCCCCGTAGGCTACAAATGCAATCTGAGCTTTTCTGCAGGGCATGGAAAATCTTCAAGTGCTGCATCCTATTTTTCTACCTCCCCAGCCTCATCCCCTTCTATTCTTCCATCCATTGGTCCTTCTTTCCAATCTCTCCTATCCCCATTTCCTCATCTGGTATGCTCTTCTCCTCTCCAAGTTCTGTCTATAATCCTATACACTCTCTACATTTATTCATCAAGTTTTCCTGAGTGTCCTTAATGGAGGTTTATTCCAAGTACGCTGGGGCTATAGAGAAAGAACACCTATGTTTGTCTAGGGAAATCTTCGTAGAAGAGTATAGTGCTGGTGCTGAGCCTTGAAAGATGAGGAAAAGCCTCCTCCATGAAGCCTTAACTCCCAACAGTTAGCAAGTCCTACCTCTTTCCGTATGACACTGCTGCCCTGGTACTTGGACTTATAGGTTCTCCTGGTGGACTGTGAGCTCCGTTAGTATAGGGACCACATGGTAGCTCTGGGAGCAGCCCCAGCACCAAGTAAAGTGCCAGTACTTTGTAGGCCTCAAATAACTTGTTAAATTAGACCAAATCAGAGTGGCCCAAGGCCACTGAGCTCATTAGTGGCAAGTGGTTGGCTTAAGACAAGAGACACCACATGCTCAGGAAGACCGGGCCTTGAATCTTGACCTCGTTAGCACCGTGTTCCAACATAACCTGCCAACTGTCTCTGATTCTCCAAATGTTAGCACGACATATCAGCACGTTGAGCTAAGTGTATGCACACCAAGTACCAACATGGCATATGGATATGTGGTATAAGGAAACGAGACGCGTTTTACTCACTGAGTTTACAGCCCTTTTAAACCGCCAGGTTCATTTGGAAGCAAACCCAGATTTTCTAGTTTTTCAGTTCATTTTTTTTTTTGGCAAACACATCTTCCTATTGTTAAGAAGAAAGTCTTTACCATGATTATTTAAAAGTTTAACTGGTTTCTTGAACAGCAGCTAACTCTTATGATACAGGATTTTTATGTACAAATGTAAATGAATTAGATACACATGGATTAATATCACCCTAGAATCTTCAGGCTGTTAAAAAATTTAGAGGAGATATTTGAGGAAAACTAGAGTTAAGATTCCATAAAATTCCAAATGTAGAATATTTTAAGATATTCTATGAGCTCAGAGTATGACTCTGCAAGCCTATAGGAATATCCCCTCATTAATATGTGTATTAAGTGAACTACTTAGTAACTAAAGATATCATGAGTAGAATGAACTCCTTAGGCCATAAGGTCCTATTTAAGCAAAATGGCTGCCACCAGAAGGTGAGGTAGGCCTCCGGCTGGGAGCTTCTAAGTCTGATCCAACCGGTATCAAAGAGATGCTTTCTTTCAAGTTCAGTGGAGATTGGTGCCCTTAATTTTGTTTCCTTAAGAGTGTGAGATATGGAGAGCCATGGACACTCGAGTGAAAGGAAAGCAACGCAGGGGTCCGACCTGTCCCTTTAATGGAAACTCTTTCATTATGAAACTTCTGCCTCATTTGGCACAAGCTGAGTACAGGCTGGGTAATTGCAGGTCATGATGATCTAGTAGGATTAGTTCGTTTGTATAAACATGTTCCAAGTCCAGCTATGTTTCAGTTAAGCTGCGCACAGAGAAATACCAAAGCAGACCAGCTCCGGTTCAGTGTCACAAACTGTTTATTTGTACAAGAGATCCCTAGAAGTCTACTAATCCAGGAGACAGCCATCTTAGGGAATTAATGGAGCCCTTTCTGTAGTGGTTATTTTAAAACCAGATTAAAACAAGCCCTTGAGAAAGCAGGGTAGAAAGTAGTCCCACGTGGAGTCCTGTCTTGAAGCTGGGACAGCAGATCTTTTGAAAGAACTTTCCTATCACAAATGTCTATTGATTTCGTTTGTTCTAGAGGGATGTGAACCGTTCAGTGTTCGGGATTGTGGCTTACATATTTAGGTAAGAGTGATGTTTACATATGGCTCTCCTTCTGTATCGAATATGCCTCTCTTCTTGCCTGTTGAGAAATAGCTGTAGCTTTCCTGGGGTTCAAGCGGGCATTCGAGAAACTCCTTTGGCATTGATGCCTCTAATGGAAACCACACTCAGCATTGTTCACTAAACACTTATTGAGCACTTCTGCCCACCATGGACTGGGTTAGGGACTGGATACATAGAGGATAGTCATAGATAACAGGAAAAACAATGGAGCATCTTCAAGAAATTTCAAGCCCGAGTATGGAGGGGAGGTGGAGGGAGGAGACAGATATGTAAACAAACCATAAGCATATAAAGTGATAACTGCTGAAACAAAGATAAGGACTAAGCGCCAGGTGGGTCCAAACTCCACAGGGAAGGAAGCAACTTGCTTTGTCTGGGGAGATCAATAAAGCCTTTCCAGGGGAGGTGATTTTGAGGTAGGTCTTAAAGGATGAGTAGGAGTTTGGTAGTTGATCACGGCCAACAGTGCTAATGGAAGAAGAGGTAGTAGGAAGATGAGCAGGAAAAGGATCTTGTCCAGATGTGCTCAGTGGGATTCACTTTTGATTGGTACCCTTTCTGTCTCCTATTTACAGAGTAGTCTGATCTGTCTTCCTTATTTCTCTGATACCCTGCTTCTCAGTTGTCGATTTGACCTTTGTATCTAATCTTCTTTGGCAGTCTTGATTCACTTCAATTCAGTATTTATTGACATATATTTCTCAGCTCTATGTGACCTGGTGAGAGACACACGTGGAGGGAAACCTTACCCTAGTTCTCCCAGAGCATGCTCTCCAAGGCTTGTGCTGACCTGGCCTTCATGTCCTCATTGCACTGCTTTGGAAGCAGCTTGATGAAGACTATCCTCTAGTCCTTAAAAGCCATCCAAATTGACAGTTGATAGTTCAGCCTTGTCTCAATTGGGAGGTTAGTGAAAATGTCACAAAATATGCTAGGCATGGAACTCGAAGTTTCCAATGCAAACTGGAACTGGAGCTGGAGATGGTGCAATATAAATCCTTTCTTATGACAAACACAATCCCCAGGAGTTGGACCACAAGCTGATTCATTTATCTTTCGTATGTTTTAGGACAAGCACAATTTTTCCAAAATCTGAAATTGCCTATTATAGGAATGTATGCCTAGGGGAGATATAAACATAGATTTTCCTGGCACTAACATCTCCTGAACGATAAGGGCAAGAATCTCTAAAACATAACTTGAAAAAATCTACAACCTTGCATGAAGCTTCTCCATACCTCTCACTGCTTAATTGCTTTTATTTTACTGGCTGACCAAGGAAAAGAAATGCTAACATAGGTATTAGTTTGACCCAATAGATTCTCATGTCTGGGAAAACAAAGCGACACGAATGGGAGCAATCTCAAAATAAATTCATGCTGGCACTCACTGCTCTCCTCCGTCTTGAGGAATAACAACTAGATTTAAGAAAGTGCTTGTATTTTGTATACCTGGAAAATCCTATAAAATAGAAAGCAAAAGGTCATGCCACAGGCAATTAAGGTCAAGAGAGATTACACTGGGTCTGTAAGTACCAGGATGGAAGCGACACTGAAGACCCCTTTGTCACCTGCTTAGGACACCAAACTCAATCTTCTTACCTTAGACATACAATAAGCCACGAAGACCTTCACTGCAGCGCTTGCCATTTGAAAAGTTCAAATTGACTCCCAGAATTCTCAGCATTATTGGGAGAAAGGGTACCACCCAATGAGCTTCCAGTTAAACATTTTATTGAATCTCAACTGTTTTCTTCTTCCCACTTTATTGCCAGGAACCAAACTGAGTCAACAAGAAAATATTAAACCATTTAAGAAGTCACATGACCAAACTTTGATACTGACTAAAACAAGAGGCCAAATCTCCTGGATTCATTCGTTTGGGGTTTTTTTGTTTTGTTCTTTTCCCTTCCGGTCATTTCAGCATTTACCAAGTGACTAAGACTCTTTGGTAACACTGATTGATGCTGAACCCAGGGCCTTTCATTCAGGCCAAGTAAGCTCAGGGTTATTCAGGTATTTCTGTGGGGTTGGCTGGCCCAGTCACTTAAAGCTCTGTATGATCTGTAAAATATTTTCTCAATTGTTTTCTCATTTGATCCTTAAAATTGACCCATGAAGTAGAATGAAAAGGTCTGATCATACACATGTCACAGACGGGGGAAGCAGACTCAGAGAGGCTAATTCAGACCCAATTATACTAGTTTAAACCTTTGTAAGTAGCAGAGATGAGGCTTACAACTAAGTTTTCCCCTTCCAGGCTCAGAACTGTTCCCCTTACACAGGAGGCGGTGTGTGATGAAAGAAATCAGGGGCTGGGTGTGAATCCCCACCTTGCCAGAGGCTGGCTGCCTGACTTGGTTATTTCACCAGAGATAAGAACTTTTGGAGAAGTCAGTCCCTCAGGCGGGACGATGACCAGCAGCTCCTCAAATCAATGGTCTTTACATATTCATCTTTATTTAGTGAGGGCATAGAAAAACTGATTTTATAATATGAAAAATTCAACATTTCTTTGTTTTATACAATGTGTCCACTCCCTTGTCCTACAGCTCCAGCTCCTCCAAGTCAAAAGTGTTAATGACTCACGTAGCCTTTGTCACAGACCAAGTGTAGGAACTTAAGGAGGAGAGCCACTCTGCAAACCTCACAGCAGGTTACTTGAGAAGGCCCCTTTGAGTATATTCCTCTCCTAAGTCTCTTTTCTCTCTCTTACTTTCTCTTTTAGGGCTTAACCTTCCCAGGTCTGACACCCTATTCTCAGGTCTTAAACCTCCTGAAATTTCTCTCCCTTTCTTAGCAGAGTAACTTAACTTTGTCTCAGCTTCTCTCTCTAAACTTGCAACCTCCTTCCACAGAATAATACAAATCTCCAATTATTTCAAAGACCACTTCACTGAGAATAAAGACTTCACTGAGCTCAACAAACCAAAGAACCAGGGCTCAGTACCAGACTCTATCTTCCTGAGAAGGCGGAGAGGAAATTGTTAAAATATATATGTAAGTTTTTTGCTATTTGATTAAATTCAAATGAGGGATAAATACACGTGCTAAGCAGAAGTGGGACCAGTCTACGTTTCACCGCTTATGTAAGAAACCATGGGATGAAATTACTCTGAGTCAATAAACACTATATTCCTGGTCCATTTCAAAATGTTTAAATTCATTTTTTTTCAACTCACATAGAAGATTTAATAATTCCAAAATAGCCTCAAAACACATAAAGTAAAATCGATGGTACTATAGGGAGAAATTTACAAATGCAATATTTTCACTATGCTATTTCAATATATCTTTCTTAACTGTTTCAAGGTCAAGCACCAAAAATCAGTAAAGATATAGAACGGTTGAACAACATAACTAATATGCAAGATCTAATAGGCACATGTACAAATCCTGCATCCAACAATTAGAGAATATACATCCTTGTTAAGCACTTGTGAAACATTTTTCAAAACAAAACAACAAAACTTAAAATAAAACAAAATAACTAAGAAGGAAGACATGGTGTGATATAGATAAGAGTTAATTTGATTATCCATTTGAATCTTTTCTTGATTTTGCGCGTTACTAGCACCAAGTGAGCCCAACACGTCATCACTGCTTCTGAAGCCTTGGTCATCCCTGTGGAACGCACCCATTTTTCCAATTGCAGATCCTGCTATGAACTGAGAGGGAAGTGCTTGTGTCTTTGACAACATAATTGAATTGTATGAGCAATCTGATTTCAGCTGTTCATCAAGTTTATTTTCAGTTTTTCAGCTTTATTGAGGTATAATTGACAAATTAAATTGTAAGATATTTAAAGTGTATATTGTGGTAATTTGGTATACGTATATATTGTGAAAGGATTTCTCCCTTCTAGTTAATTGATACATCCATCACTTCACTTATGTATCTTTTTTCTTTTTTGGTTCGATCATTTAAATTCTACTCTCTGCGCAAATTTCCATGATACAATACTGTGTTATCAACTATAGTTGCCATGTTATACATTAGATCCTCAGACCTTATTCATCTTACGGCTGAAACTTTGCATCCTTTTACCAACTTCTCCCTATTTCCCCCAACCCCCAGCCCCTGGAAACCACTTTTCTATTCTTTATTTCCACGTCTGACTTTTCTTTTAGATTCCATATATAAGTGATGCCATGCAGTAGTTGTTTTTCTCTGTCTAGTTTATTTCACTTAGCATCAAGGTCCATCCATGTTGTCACAAATGGCAGGATTTCCTTCTTTCTCATGACTGAATAATATTCCGGGTGTGTGTGTGTGTGTGTGTGTGTGTGTGTGTGTGTGTGTGTATCACATCTTTATTCATTCATCTGTTGACAGACACTTAGGTTATTTCCATATGTTGGCTGTGATAATTAATGCTGCAGTGAACATGAGCATGCAGATAATCTCTTCAATATCCCGTTTTCCTTTCCTTCAGATATATACCCAGAAGTAGGATTCCTGGATCATATAGTTGTTGCATTTTTAGTATTTTGAGGAACCTACATACTGTTTTCCATAGTGACTGTACCAATTTACATTCCCATAAGTTTCTCTTAAAAGGTTCCTTTGGCAGCTGCTCAGTCGGATTGCCCTTTTATTGAGCTCTTCTCCTAAACCTTAGTTCCCTTATCTGGAAAAATGGGGATAATATTTACATGTACTGGTTTAGTGAGAATAAAATGAGATACCCTGTATAACGTACCTAATCACAGTGTCTGTTCACGGGAGGTAATTGGCAAATTTGAGTACCTCCCACCTCACCCCCACCAATATATGCTCATAATGCTTCTCCCTTCACTCCAGACCCAACTCTCAACAAATCTTGTAAACTTTCCTGGGGACAGGACCTTGTCTTTCTTCTTCTTGTTTTTAAGACTCTATTATTTTGAGAGTTTGAGGTTCACAGCAAAACTGAGCAGGAATTACAGAGATTTCCCATATACCTCCTACCCCCACAAAGGCATAGCCTCCTCCATTATCAACATCCCTCACCAGAGTGGTGCAGTTGATGAATCTACATAGGTACATCATAATCACCCAAGTCCATAGTTTACATTACAGTTCATTCTTGGAGCTGTACATTCTATGAGTTTGGGCAAAGGTATAATAACGCGTATAATGACATACTGATATCCATTATTAGGGTATCATACAGAGTGTTTTCCCTGCCCTGAAAATCCTCTGTGCTCTGCCTGCTCAGCCCTCCTCCCCTCCCCTCAACCCCTGGCAACCACTGAACTTTTTACCGTCTCCATACTTTTGCCTTGTCCAGAATGTCATAGTTGGAATCAGAGAATATGTAGCCTTTTCAGATTGGCTTTTTTCTCTTAGTAATAAGAGTCTAAGTTTCCTTCATGGGTTTTCATGGCTTGATAACGCATTTCTTTTTAGTGCTCAATAATATTCCATTGTCTGGATGCACCACAGTTTGTCCATTTACCTACTAAAGGACATCTTGTTTACCTCCAAGTTTTGACAACTATGAATAAAGCTGCTATAAATATCCCTGTGCGGGTTTTTATGTGGACATAAATTTTCATCTCCTTTTGGTAAATACCAAGGAGCACAGTTGCTGGATTGTACAGCAAGAGTATGTTTAGTTTTGTAAGAAAAGGCCAAACTGTCTTCCAAAGGGGATTTGCATTCCCACCAAGAATGAATGAGAGTTCCTTTTGCTCCACATCTTCTCCAACATTTAATGTTGTCAGTGTTGCAGATTTTGTCCATTCTAATAGGTGTGTAGTGATATCTCGTTGTTGTTTTAAGACCTTGTCTTTATTCTCTATGCTTAGCATAATGTGGCAAATGCTGGACATAGAGAAGTCGCTCAATAGACGTTTCTTAGTTAATTTTCCAGATTAAATAGATTCTCTCTCTCTCCCAATATCTGTACATATATGTGCATACACATATAAGCATACGCATATATAT
The DNA here is from genome assembly GCF_037783145.1 of Equus przewalskii. Classification (NCBI taxonomy): domain Eukaryota; kingdom Metazoa; phylum Chordata; class Mammalia; order Perissodactyla; family Equidae; genus Equus; species Equus przewalskii. The sequence goes on along the minus strand of NC_091839.1, from coordinate 55,506,278 downwards.
TTTTTAGCTTGAAATTTTTTTACATTTGTTAGCAATACACATTTACATGACAATAAAAGTATTATCTTTTAAAAAGAGATAAGAGATAAGAAGTCTTGGTTACTCAACAAGGTGAGCCATTGATTCTCACACCTGAGAAAAAGTTAAAATGCCTACGTTCATTGAAATCATCATATCTGTGGCAAGCAGGACCTTAGTTCTCAAGGTTCCGTCTGGGAGACAAATGCTCCTCCTCCTTACAGTGATGATTTGATCTGCCTATGAAGGACAAAGAGGTCATTTGCAGCGACAGAGACCTGAAATGCTAGTTCCAAGGGATTTTTTTCTACTTTTAATTAATTCTTCCTCTCTTGTTGGAGTATAACTCCCACAATTGAGCTTGCTACCTGAATCACATTTTATTTGACTTCATTCTTAACTCATTTATGGAGTGCTTTGTAGATTAGTGTTGTGTTTTGGAAATTTAAAGAACGCTGGGAAATTCCACTGAGATTGTTACCACTGATTTGGTAAAATAGCATCTCCCTAGCAAAAAATGTTTACATTTGGCCCTTTGAATATAAGCATTTTCAGGAAGCGTATTAACTAGTTTGTAATTCAATTATAGTTAATGTCTTCTGTTATTTTCTCTTACTCAAATGCTACAGAGTTATTTTGCTTGAGTCTCAATTATTTCGCACCTTTTTGCCTTGAGCTGAGCCTCAGTCACGCATTAAGCACCTCTTATGTGCCCTACACTGTGCTAGACAAGACACTAGTCCCACAAGATTTGTTGCAGTTCAGGTTAGAATATAAATGAAGCCTCCATAAATATTTCAAATGAGAAAATATGATCCGTCCTCCCACCATGATAAATATACATCTTCATAACTACCTAGAAGGCCAGGTTCAATTTTAGAGCTCTCGAATTCCTTGAGATCTCAGGCCCCAGCTCTCAGCTTATCCACCTTCTCTTCCTAGTGCTGCTCTGACCTGCATCACTGAACACCTTGCATGCACACCTGTGGACGCTTGAGCCTGGTTGCACAAGCTCTGTCCGTATGCCTCTACAAATAGCTGGCCTTGGCCACACTTTGCATCTAGGAGTGAGCACACACCCACTTGGTTCCTTCTCTGGAGGAGAGATCTAGGGAAAAGGCTTGTGCAGGCTGCAAAAGGAGGGTCAGACCATTTGGACAGGGAATTCTTGGGACCTGGGTAAGCAGAGCGTGATCTAGAAGCAGGCAGCATGGGATCTGTGTAGACCTGGAATCCAGGCAGGCACACCTTGTTGACCTCACGTAGAGGGACGTCTCTGGAGGAGGGCCACAGTGGGGTCTCTGTAGCATGGAACCTCCTTCTTCCAGAGGTAAGAGCAGTGCTTGTGCTAGACGAGGCGCTACAATCCTACATTGGTTGAAGACTCTTACCTTCTAGTCCAGAGGAGATAGACATATATACCATATACACAGTGAACTCTATACAATGTTGTCCCTGCAGTAATTTAGATATCTGTATTGTGTTAAGATGACCTAGAAAAGGATGGCGTCCCTGGTAGTGTCAGGAGAAGTGTCATTTGAAATGAGTCTTGGGAGATAAAGCATTTGCCAGGAAAATCCATGTCTGGATATAGACGGCAAAAAAGAGAGTGGTAGGAGATGAAGCTGAGAAAAATAGGTCGTGGTCAGATTATGAAGGGCCTTGACTTTGGACTTTATTTTGCTGACAAAGGGGAGTGTGAGGTAGGGAATAGTGGAGGAAAATCTGGAGAGAGAAGCATGAAGAGATGATGTTAAGAAGTATGGATTTCAAGACAAAGGGAACCTATGAGGCATTTTAAGCCAGCAAGTGACTTGAACATATTTGTGTTTTTAAGCAGTGATGATGGTTGCAGTGTGGAGGGGGTTGAGGTGGGAGAGTGGATGAAGGGATACCAATTAAAAATCTGGTCCGTAATGGTCTAATGATAGATAGTAGCCAGGACTAAGCAAAGGGGATTGTGAGGGCAAAAGGTCACATTCAAGAGAGATATAGGAAATAGGATTCTATTGTGATTATGGGTATGAGGAGAAAGAAGGAGGAGCTGAGGGCAATGCCCAAATGAAGAACATGAGTTATTTAGAAACTAGTTATCATTGATTAAAGATAAATGTGATTTTGAGAAGAACCGAGCCCTCTGTTAGTTGCCCGTGTAACATCATATGCAACCACCATGACTGTGCATGCAGGAGCCATCTACAAATCAAGCAGATGGTGACACACTTTCCAAAAGACGATGTGACACAGGCTTCCAAGATTACAGACCAGCCTTGTGCCCAAATGTTTTCATGTTGCTGAATGAGTTACCCTATGTACCAAATTGAATCGGCCTGATTTAATATTATTCCACAAAGAGTTTATCAGGCTTGCAGTGGGCCTAGGCCCCTCCATTCCTCCCTCCAAATGAATGCTTAACGGGATATTCAGGAAAAAAGTGACATCCAGGAAAAATTAGCATTTAGAACTCTGGAATATAGCAGAAGATTTGGTTGAAGATGGATTTATAACAACTGTGGAGGTCTTAAAACCAGTACGTTTACTTTTTCTGGCCATTCTTATTCTTTGCTTTCATTGGTAAGAAAGAGTTGGCTATAACTGATTTCACATGCAATTCTCAGGTTTTGGTTTTTTTTCTTAACAAAAGAAAGATTGGCACCTGAGCTAACAACTGTTGCCAATCTTCTTCCTCCCCTCCCCCGCCCGCCAGCACTGCTTTTTCTCTCCAGATGCCCCCAGTACATAGTTGTATATTTTAGTTGTGGATCCTTCTAGCTGTGGCATGTGGGACACCACCTCAGGATGGCCTGACAAGCGGTGCCATGTCCGCACCCAGGATCCAAACCAGGAAACCCTGGGCCGCTGAAGCAGAGCGTGTAAACTTAACGGCTCGGTCACAGGGCTGCCCTGAGATTCTCAGGTTTAATTTCCCCTTTATATTTCCTTTTGTCCATCTCAGAAATGATGCAGAAAAATGATAATAGTTCAGTTCAGTTCCTCTGTGTGTATACCCAACTTCTTGTTCTTGCTGGCAACAATGTTTCATGTTTAACAATTAAAAAGAAATAATGAGGCTTACATTTCTCTGGCAATCTAGGAAACAAATCAGGTGAAAAACGTGATGCCCTGCATATCTCAACTATTCTTAAGATTGGGTCAAAGTACAGGAAGAAAATAAAGTCCTGTTCAAATTCTCGCCCTGCTTAGCAAAATCTCTCTTTGGAGGCAGCATATTCAGGGCAAATTCTCTGACTCGGCTTCTTCTCCTGTTGGCACACCATGAGATATTGGCTCAGTTGCTTAATTTTTCAGTGTAAGCTCTTCTATTTGCACAAGAGGCCTTTGATGGTGATCATCCATCCACAAGTATTTATTAAGCGTCTATTTTCGTGTGCCACTGTACTAGGTACTATAGCAAGAGGCTACTCAACAGAGATACGGGAAAGATCTACAAGATAACAGAAGTAAAACGTTCTAATATGCTTGAAGGAATGAAACTATGTCAAGCTTAGAGATTATGAATTTAAAGATTCCTAAGAGTAAAGAAGGGCCTTCACAGTTTTCTTTTCTTTTTTTTTTAAGATTGGCACCTGAGCTAACAGCTGTTGCCAATCTTTTTTTTTTTTTCTGCTTTTTCTCCCCAAATCCCCCCAGTAATTGTTGTATATTTTAGTTGTGGGTCCTTCTAGTTGTGGTATATGGGACAACATCTCAACGTGGCCTGATGAGCGGTGCCGTGTCCACGCCCAGGATCTGAACCCAAGAAACCCTGGGCCGACGCAGCAGAGCACGCAAACTTAACCACTCCGCCACGGGGCCAGCCCCCAGTTTTCATAATTTTAAATTTATTTAGTTGACATGAGATCAGGATTAATCCCAACAGACAAGAGTTAGCCTTGCACAGAGAGAAACTCTGTTTCAGGGCCTGGAGTATAAGTACAGACCACAGAGTCTCAAAGGTAATCGGGATAGAGAGTCTAGATAAATAGCTACAAATTTATCATAACTCCTGGCAGAAAAACAAAATTGAGCCAAATTGTTGCATCTGAAGAATACTATTCTGGTTATGCTCCCGTGGCCTTAGCAGATTAATTCTCTGCCCTTCTCCCCTCTGCTCCATGTCCTGGGCAGCTGACCCCTAGGGACTATTTTACCCAGTCTCCCTTGCCACTGCCTTCCAGCTGAGTTTAACCAATGAGAACCACCAGCAGATAGAGGTTGGAAGGAGATAGTGTTGCAGTATTTCCTCTTGGCTCCCTGTCTTCTTTGGGTGGGTCTTTGGCAGGGACTGGAGCCTCCACTAGGTTCCACTGAGTTCAAGGAGCACTGGCTCCACCCCTTACCCTTCAGACCAAAGGGTGGTAACAGCTTCCCACTCTTGCTGGTCTCTCGGTGCCTCAGCATCTCTTGTTGGTTCCTTTAGCCTGCCCACATCTCTGTAAGTAGTCATTCATTGAACTCTCTTCACTGGAAATTTCTGGGGTGAATTCTCTTTCTTACCAGGATGCTGACTGATGTATACATGTCACAAAACTTTTTTATAAAGTCCATAAAGACCCCTATGTAGACTCGATATTTTTTACGTGAAAAATAAAAATACCTAAGTTTTTGAATCAACCTCTTCATAAGATGTCTCTGAGATGTTTGGATTTCATTTCCTTGAATCTCTAGATACACTCATGCAGGGACATTAAAATCCTCTGATGAAACCATTTTTAAGCTGAGAACTCATTGTGCTAATACTTTAGAAGGGGTGAGAAACACCAGAGAATATTTCACACGTTGTCCTTTTCCTTTACATGGTTGAAGATGTGCATTTTAAGTCCGAAGAAAGGAAAACATTCAGTAATTCTGGCTTTTCTTGGGCAATAATGGGTTTTGCGGGTCTGGGGAGAGGATTTTATCTGAGATGTTAGAGTGTACACGGATCCGAGATTTGCGTCACACAAGGAGAACGCAATGAGGTGTCGACAATCTGCAGTCTGGGAAGACACTCACTTGATCCAGCGTTGACCTTGTGTGACTCATTTTACCTCCCCTCTGCACTATGAACAAACACACCACCGAGTGGGGAGCTGTAAATGAGACCGTTCCCTGCAAATAAGATTTTAATGAGCCCCTGGCTGGTCATGCACCAACACAAGATGGTAATATGTTGATTGCTGATCTCCTGCCTCCTGTGAGTGATGTAAGCCCTGGTCAGTGTTCTTAAAACAAAGCAAAGTTAATTTTAGTTTACAAAATCATACTGGAACAGAAAATTAGGTCAAAATAAGTCTGTCTCAGATGGCGGTGACAGGGAATTTTGCACAAAGCCAAGTGATCTCACAGCAGAAGCCCATTCCCTCTTGACCTAGTATCATGGCAAACACAACATTTTCTAACTGTCTTGCTTCATTTGGCATGTTTTGGATAACCAACTCTTCCTGCGCTTAAAAATGGCACACTGGGATGAGTTAGAGAAAGGGAAGTGACATTCCAACCCTCTCTCTACTGGAGTTGGAAGGTCTACATGGAAAAACTTTGTTTCCTCTCCCAAATTTGTCTGTGTACTTTATTTTTAGATACTAATCAGTGAGAAGAGCACAAGGGGCACAGACATGACCAGACCCAGCGGGGAGGAGCTGAAGGAGGAGGAAGAAATGGGAAGACAGGCTCCTCGCAACCCCCATTGCATCGTCTACTCTTCTCAAGGCAAATAATCCAAGTTCCAATAGCCTTAAATCGCAGGGGCAACAGTAAAACTCCAAATGATCCTTCTTGCTTGGAACTTAGCCTGCTGCTTGCAACATCTCTTGTTGCTCCTGAGGTTAAATCCAATGGAAAGGGATAAGAAGAAATATGAAAAAGACAGTGTTGAAAAATAATATTAGCAAATCTACTTTTTTTATGTTAAATTAATTATTCTTTGATTTATTCATTCAAAACATATGTACTAGGCACTTACGATGTTCCAGGTAGTAATATAGACACAGTGTCTACTGTGGATCTAAGAGTGGAGCATCTAAGGCTCTACCCTCAAGGAGATTATTTTCCAGTCAGGGAAACAGACAACAAACTAAGAGACAAAGCGATATATAATGGGATGTCTGGTATCATAAATGCCAATGTGTGTGAAGCTCTGTACCAAGAATTTACTTACACAGAGCTCACCTTCTCCTCACAACTCAAATGAGATAGGATTGTTGTTTTATTTTCTTCTGAAAAGACAGTTTCAGAGCAGAAAGGAACTTGTCCCAGGTTATCCTCGAAGAAGCTGAGCTCAGGTCTGCCTGGCCCCACAATCTGTAGTCAACCAGGTGGGTCTGTTTGGACTCCCCCTCTGCCAACCTACATCTGCCTGTCCTGAAAGATGCCTTCCCGAGCTTGCCCTCTCTGAGGTCTCAGAGCACTGCCTGCTTGTAGAATTCAGTTAGCAATTAACCGTGGGCAACCTTATGGGAGTTGCCATCTCTTTTTATTTAGATCTGTTATTGACATATTTTATTTTTATTTAGCCTGATCATGATTAAAATTTTTGTCCCCAACTTTGCTGTAAACTCCTTGAGGACTAGAAACATTTAAAAGATTTTAATTCTTTATGGCTTTCAAGGCATGTACATCAGGCCTTGCACACAATGGACATTTAATAAGGCATTCATTTAATTGAGTCTTTCAAGTACAGCTGGAACACTATTTCAGTATAGCTGGAACATTAAGGTACTCTATACTCTTAAACATCCCTATTTATGGAAAAGAGCTGAATTGCTAGACTTACTATTTAAGTTGGAAATTAAAAAAAAAAAACATACAAAATAAAACAGAACCTGGGAATAAAGTTAACTGTCATTACAAAGCCTCATTCCAGGAGAAAACATTCCTTCAAACCTTAGGTTCAGTGTCCATGGCAAAATTTGCTAACCAACATCCGGAGTGGTTGGTCATCCTGGGTCTCATTGCATCAAGACAAGGCTACTCTGTTACAAGAGGACTCGTCCAGCACCCTCACTCACATAAAATATTATTCCATTTCGACATCATGTTACTTAAGCAAGAATGCAGAGTCAGGCAGCAAGTAAGTATATGTGAAAACAAATATAGCCTTTATGGACGTGTAAATAGTCAGCCCTGCCATCCTTTACTCAAAATTCCCTGGGGCCCAGCAGATTTGACCGAGTGACGCTGAAAGGAAATGTTTTTGAAATACAATCATATTTTACTCAGATAACTGTGATCTTCCGAGTTGTCATATGTAAGTATCCCTTCATTTGAAAAGATATATATATATCCGGGTGTAAGAGGGTTTTATTGGAGTCATTACTCCAGAATGTGAGGCAGCTCCCAGCTCTCTGCTGAGGGACTTCCCACCCTTTTTAATACTTATTTGGTCACTGTGTGAGGCACCTCCTCTCTCATTTTGATCACATCAGAACTGGAAGTCAGAAGACGCCCTTCTTAGGAGTAGTTTCAGTCTCCTTGAGACTGAGTTGCTAACCTGGCTCTAAAAACGGAGCGTGTGTCCCATGGTGTTGCTGTTCGTACTCATATAAATTGGCATCTTCGGGCTGGGCATATTGCCATGATGAGAAACTCCAGTGCCCAACTTCCGTGTGGAGGAGTGGTTCCAGATATCACTAATGACCTGGATGACATCTTTGAAAACTAGGAATAAAGTTGACAGCGTTAAAGACTGAGGTGCAAAATAGAGACGCATGCTCAAACCATTAGAATTAGGATGGTGGAGGATGAATAAAAATGGGGAAGAAAATAAGAGAGCAAGTGATTAGATACTGATGAGATCCTTCATTCATCAACAAATATTTTTTGATGTATACCAGGCACTCTGCTAAGTTTTGTGAATAGAGAGATGAAAGACAATCCCTTTAAAGAGTATCCACAACATAGACGTAGAGATGAGTAAGGCAATGATTGATCAGACAGTGTGTGAGTCTGCCAGGACTGCTATAAGAAAATACCACAGACTGGGTGGCTTAAACAATAGAAATTCATTTTTCACAGTTCTGGAGGCTAAAAGTCCAAGATCATGGTGTCAACAGGTCTGCTTTCTCCTGAGGCCTCTCTCCTTGGCTTGCACATGGCCCTTCCTCTGTGTACGAGCATCCCTATTGTCTCTCCTCTTCTTATAAGGTCACCTGCCATGTTGGCTTAGGGCCCCACCTTAATGGCCTCATTTTTAACTTAATCACCTCTTTAAAGACTTTATCTTCAAATATGGTTCTATTCTGAGGTACTGGGGATAGGTGCTTCAACATATGAATTTGGAGAGGGACACAATTAAGGCCATAACAGTCTATTAAAAACTATCGTAGAGGTTACCCAGGATGCTTGGGAAGCACAGAGCAGAGGGACAGTCAGAGAGGCTTCACAGAGCACATGAGGAATAACCAGGTCTTAGGAACGCGTAGCGATTAGCCTCGGTGCAAACAGTGGGCTCTTCCCACAGATCAGACAGGTGTGAATGAGGCATCCATGAGTACATGGTAACATCATGGACTTTCACAACTGCATCTTATTTTCAGTCTAAAAATGCTGCAATGGTATATGTCCTTACAGAACAAAAACTCAAAATAAGGATGTGTACGGGTAAGGAAGATCTAGAAACATTAATGCGTTGTTGGTGTGGGATGAGAGCAGAGCTTGAATTTGGTTGAAACGATGCGATGATGGAATGTGGAAGTGTTCATTCAGAACACCTGGACAGGGAAGCTGGACAGAGAAGGGACAGACGCCAGGAGAGGCCTGCCCACCCACCATTTGATGACACACTCTTGGGCACTGTGTGCGTGCTTCTCGAGCCAGCAGCAATTTTCTATTATACCGGCTCTTTTAGGCTCCTGCCACCAGGGAACTCTATCTGAGGCACAAATCAATGGGGTCCACACTCCATTCCTCTGTATGGTCCTTACTGTTTAGCAGATGATATTTTTCACCTTGAAGGAAGCTTTTAGAAGCCAAAAGTTTCTGAATTTGCACAGTCTGTAGAACCCTGTTGAAACTCTATTGAATTAACAAAGTTGTAGATTGTGGTAGAGAATTAAAGAAATGAGAAGTTTCCTGGCTTGTATTTGTATAATGCCTCCATCTCCTGCATCACGGAGAACCATCCTCCATTTTCACAGCTCAGAATCAGTGACAGTAATAATGATTTGAATTTGAAACTAAAATAGGGTAATTTGGGGTTGTGGAATATGAGGAAATTATGGATTGAATCAAAGAGTTGTATTCCTCAGAGGAAGCTGCAGGTGGGTAAAACAATTCATTTGAGTTTGGTTTTGAGGATTAAAAGGGGGAAATTCTTTTTCAGAGGCACAGAAAAATGTAAGCAGTGTGTGATTCAAAGATGTCCACCATATGGATTTGAATGGATCAGCTTTCAGAGAACAGTGACATCAGAGAGCAATTCTCAACTTCTGAAGCCCTGTGAGCCCAGGAAGCAACAGAGCTTAAAATGCCCTGAAATTAATTTTCCTGCTTTTATGATTTTAGCCAGTGTTTTCATTTTAGTATTGATACCCAGAAACAGTTTCTCAAGGGATCCATTTAAAAAAAAAAATCACATCAAATAAGCAAATGACGTTATTCATTTACTTGAATAACTAGAATATAAATCTCCAAAATTGCTGAATTGTGTCGAGTTCAAATGACCAGGATCAAATTTGCATACATTCAAGTCAACTAGGAGCTTTACTCAAAATTATTATAACTTTGAAATGTGTCTTTAAATAAACTGTAGGAGGAAACAGTGGTAAAATCTGGAATTAAAAGTATGTCAATGTTTTACTTTGTCTCCACTTTGTCCATGAATTTCTCTGAGCTTTTGATAATTCTGTTTGACTTAGTTTATCCATTTTTAGCTATCGTTATTACTTTCATAAGCTCTTTCCACATTCAGCATAATACCAGAACAATGCGAAGTTCAATTAATTTTTATTTATATGTCAGTTTTAATCGCAGTCCTGGCAGGAAATTTATACATTATCTAGTCCACTCATCTCAGTTAGTAAGAAGAAACTTCTGGCATGAAAAGGGAAAAGACATTTTCCAGAGACACAAAGTGATGTTGTGGCAGAGGTGAGCCTCAACTATGACTCCTGGGTCCTCCATTCCATCACCTTCTCCCACCCCTCTTCTTTTTCCAGATTATTCTCTCTGGGTGTCAGGAACCTTCTCCTGGGTCCTCCTCCCAGCCAGGACCGGATCAACTGGATAGAGGTTGGAGTTAAGGATAAATGGAAAAGGATCATGGGCACTGTTGAGGTGTGGGATTTCCCACAAATCCAAGCCAGATTCAGATGAGTTTTGTTTGAATTCTAAGTTGTTTTTCAGTTATTCACATTCCTCCCTCCCTTCCTTAAAACAGAGAGTGAGGAAGAAAACCAGTCATCGATCCACAGTTTTATACTAGACTGTGAGACAAGAACTATCCTCGTTGCTTCTCCATCACATTTACAGATACCATGGACCTTTGCTTGGCCAAGGTTCTATACGAAAAAGGCTTTTAATTTGGGGAGCAAGTTCCTTCACTTAAAAAATCATCATTCATCTTAATTTTGTGCACAAATAATACTGGACATTGTGGGGATACGAAGATGTATGTCATGTTCTCTGCTCTCATAAGGTTTATAGTAGTAGAAATTTTAGGTTTAAAAAATGTAACTATTTAATTTTTAAAAATTCCTAGGCTGCCAGTTAGTAATGGTTGCATGTTCTTTTCGCATTTACTGGAAGGAGAAATCCTAATAGTTTAGTGGGAAAAGCCAATCATTGGGGTTTTCCGCTGGCATTCTAGAAGGAAGCACGCTCTATTTCAGACAATACAATAACGTTCTTCCAGCAAGAAGGAACTAGTTCAGTGCCTCAAAGTGGTTCAAAGGAAAAGTTCCTGAGAGAAAGTAATTTGGGCAAGCCTTAAATCAAATCCTAAGGGACTCCCTTGTCGTTTCATAATGCTGGAAGAAAAAAAAAACAACAAAAGCTTTTTCCCTCCCACTCTTCTCTGGACTTCCGTTGGCGGGACGTCTGTAACTGACAGCTGCAGGCAGCATGGCTTCCATAGTTCTAGGCCCGTTTCTCTTATTATGGGGGAGGGAGGTGACTCCTGCCTCTAGGATCCCTCCAGGTATAATGAAATTATTTATTGAATATATATATTCAGTGTATAAATAGCAAAATTCAATATTTATATACTTAAATTTTTACATATGAATATAAAATTCTTAGTTTGGTAATGGCAAAGGAAATTTTTATTCATGAATATGAAATGTTGACTTCTGAATATGTAATGCACCGTTTTCCACAAATGCCTACCCCCATTCACAGCTGCTGTTCCACCTCTCCACCCCCACCCCCCTTTCCCCTCTGGGAGACTGAATACCCTGGCCTCGCAACCAAAAACCAAATCATGCCAACAGGAGCCCGTGTCCATCGGGAATTAGCAACCGCTAGGCTCACTCTGGCAGAGCAGAGTCTGTTTTTCAGTCAGCTCAGCATATTATAAAAATAATAGAAGCGATTAGGGAAAGAGCTCTCGATGTAGGTGGGACTCACTATTCCCTTTATTAATATAGAAACAAACTCATGAAAATAAGGACGAAATTGAGGATGTTCAAGAATAAAGTGGCTTTGAAGAGGGCTTACATGTGTAAACGTATGTTAAGCATTGTGACAACTCTGGGCAAAGTTGAAGTTACTGTAACCCTGGAGTTTCCGTTTGATAAAGGGTAACTGGAGTTATTTGAAAATGAAAGGATTCGTTGGAATGTTGGTTCCCACCTCATGATAGCTGAGCAAGTTTGTCTCTTTTAGAAAGGAAAGTTTAGATGTGTGTCCCTAACAAAGCCTTTCTTTCACACTTGTAATTTATAAATGGATCCACTTAACTTCAGTATAGCCGAGACACAGCCTGACAAGGGTTTTCTGAGTTTGAAGTGTCTGTTTTTGCTCTGTTCTTTGGTCACGATGAGTGGAGACGGGGCTTTCCTGGATGCTACGTGGTCAAGAACTGGCCCAGAGCTGGCCTTCCCCGCTCAGGGCATGTGAGTGCACCCGTGACCTCACCGCCACCCGGCTCGGGACAGCAGCAGAAAGCGTTGTCCATGGCAAACAGTTCTGTCTAAATCCCGCCCAGAGAACCCATCCTGAGAAGGACGGTCGGTGGAGTCAGAGGCAGACTTGTGCGTGTCTTTCCTTTCCTTTCCAGGGTCCATCCCTCATGTTTAAAGTAGGAGACTCTCAAAGCCAGGAAACTAGTCAGACGTCCAAACTCTGCCGTGACGCTGAGGCCCCTGTGAACCGGAAAAGACATTTACAGTATCCCTGTCCAACTCAATCGGTTCCAAGTATCTACCTCTGATGCTGAGGGGGGTGGGCTGTGGGTCTAAAGTCTAACCTGGGTAGAGGCAATGTACAGTTCACCAAGGTCACTTTTATTTTTCGTTTTTCCCGTTTAAAGAGAGAGTTGAGTGTATAATGTTGGCACTTTTACAAGAGGCTGGTAAAGAGAGAGGAAAGAGGAAAAAGTAAGACTGTTTTTAATTCATCAAACTGCTGCTGATTTTGGAATAATAAACACAAGTCTGTTTCCTTGATTATTTTATAAATAGCAAATATTTGGGTAAAGGAATCTGATAAGTGCACAGACTATAGGAATTGTTTACCAAATGATGCGTCAGTTAAAAAAAACAAATAACAGTCCCCAAAAAACCCTTGAGTATGTCTGTGAGATTCTTCGGTCTGGTTCCCAAGGTCCTTAGTCATCATTTCCCTCATCTTTTGAACTTGATCAAAGCAACACGGGGGCCTCTGAGGGGAAAGATTGGTTCCATTATGCAAAAGGCAATAAGGTAGTGCCCTTCCCAGCAGTTAATAGAGAGGAATGTTGTAAAATACCGTGTGGTTTTCAAATACCAAGACGAAAGTTTTCTGGTTTATAACCTTCCCAGTCATCTCAACTGGCCTCCTGGCTTTCTCAGGCATTGCTGACTGATTCCATGCTAAACCAAATTGGTTACATGGAGACCTGCTGCCCCAAGTAGGCCAGACCTCTCTGCCTGGTGCTAGCTAAGCGTAGCCCTCAGAGACACCAGTCCTGGGCTTCTCCTCCAGACCCCAGCCAAAGTTCTGGGATTTCCACAACACCGAGTTACTGTAAGAGACTCCCAACTTAACTCACTGACCCAAACATGCAGCAAATTGCATTTAAATGAGCAACGCATGCCCGGAGGAAAATAGGAGGAAAATATAAACTGTGGTCACTGCATTCTTCTGATATTTAAAAATTAAAATGGAAATATTTTGTCCCTTTGGATTTCTGGGAACTTTAGGGTGGGAAAATTCTTCTGAAGTTCTTGTAAGTGGGATATCAATTTTTTGATTGAATAATTACCAAGAGAAGAGGAATGAAATGATGTTTTATTTGTTTGTTTCTTCAACAAATGTTTTTTTGAGCATCTCACATGGCCAAGGCTGAGACAGATCATGACGAACAGGAAGTTGAACAGGAAGGGCCTGGCTCAGTGGGCTCAGCAAGCACGGAAAACACTCGCCACCGGAAGGGGTTCTCTCAAGGCGAAGAACCTCCTTACTGTGGAAAGGAGCATGCAAACGAACCATCCACCCCGCCAGGCAGCATTACGAGTCTCCGATTTCTTGGGGCTAGTTTTTCAACCTAGAACCTTAGGAAGTTAGAGGTCATCAAAGCCCACACCCCAACCTGCCCTGTCTGGTGGTTCCAGAGTCCATGAGTCCCCAGAGAGCGGCTCAGCTCTGTAGGCAGGTGCGAGTGGGTATTCTCTCTGCTTCAGAGGCATAAAATTCCCTGTCAGGGGAGCTGACTCCAACCATGCAGCGGGAATCTCATAGCCCTTCGAGACCGGAGTAGATGGGTTTGGTGTGCTCCGCTCTCTCGGAATGCCTCCTTAATCAGGCTTTGAAGTTGGTCCTCAATACTAAATCAAGAAAATATCTGCTTTTAACCATACTTGTGTCAGAGTCTTTGAGTTACTTGATCCATCCTTAATCCAAATCACAGGTTGTTCTAGGAGACTCAAGGACTCAGAACAGCTTAAATGTGGCCCTGGAAGGCAAAAGACTCTATCTGTCCAGTTTCTAACCAGCCAAAGAGAAGCAGAAGTGTCAGGCAGCCTAGCAGAGGACAGGTAATGACAGACAGGATATAAACAGAATGGACGAGGCTCTGGGCAACAGGCTTGTTTCCATAATGGAGTCTTTTAACATGATAGGTACATGTTAAACACAAACTTAATTCGTTTGCCGAAGAAAATAGATTGGATATAGAAAACACCTTTCTTTTGAGTAACTCGCAGAGAACACACAACTGCATCTAAACCTAATTATGTTGGAGACTCTATATGAGCCTGACATCATGCTAACTATTTAAGTGGAAGTCAGAACAGCTTTCAAACTTTGTGAAACCATGTTATACTTATATAATACCTTTCATTTGAACATTTATTCTCCCAGTACTTCTGCAAAGGTGTAGATAATTTATGGCTTATTTTATGAGTAGAGAAACTGAACTGGCTAACCATTAACTGGTTGTGTTTTCTCAAAGTTACCCAGTAGGTAATTAGTAGATTTAAGAAAACAATCCAAGACTGCAAATTCCCTGTTTCTTGGCTTTTCCCCTTAGATCTTTCTACCTTAAATGATCCTAAAGGCAATGCCATAAGAATGTAAGAAACCCTGTATTAAGGACCCCAGTGGACTGTTACCTCATTACTATCATAGGACATTTTGATGGGGAGCTTGATAGTTACCGTACATGAATTTCTTTCAAATTTAGTACTGTTTTTAAAGTGAGGCAAGAGGGACTCTTACCCTGGTCCCTTAGCTTTAGAGAACACCGCGTATCACAAACACACATGTTAATTAACCGACACATGGGTGCTCGGTGCTGGCACAACACAGACCATACCCCTAAACTCTGCCCTGATGAGTAATACTGTTCAGGCCCCAGGGAAACACCGTGGCACTTCTTTTGCTGTATGGCCTCTGGACAAAAAGACTGTGACTAGATGCCATGAAGCCTATGGGCTGTGCCATTGCTGACATCAGAGATGGGCACTGCTGTGGAATGTGGTGAGCATTAGGTAGCAGGATCGCTTAGGTAACTCACTTCCTAGTAGTGCTGAGCATCCATTTCCTTGCTCCTCTTCAAGTTCCAATTGATGGCCCTTGAGATACTCAGGAGTTAGTGTGATATTCACCACAGTTGCAGATGGTGGCCAAAGAACATTTTGCAATATTATACCCTGCATATTACTCTCAAATTTATATATCCATAGGGCTAAATGTACCACTAGTCAATAACGATATTGATTCTTCACTTGAACGCAAATATTAAAGCATATATTATACAAACCTCAGTTTGTACAGTAGATCCCACAAATATTATGTGTGGACCTGTTTAAAGGTTATTATGACCTTACTGTGGGACCTTGGACAGGTCAAAACTTCTCTGGGCTTCTGTTTCTCCATTTGTAAGAGAAAAGTGTTGGACTAGATACTCTCTAAAGTCTCTTTCAGCTCTAAAAATATTTTTAAAATTATTCCACTTATTTATAAATATATATGCTTCTTATAAAACTTATATAACCTTATATAAAACCTACTATAAGCCTTATATAACCTGCTATAACCCCAATCAACTTTGTATAAAAATGTAAACACTTCTTATTCTTCATTTTGCCTATCTAGCCTCGTTTATTGATTCATCAGGCATTTATAGGGTACCCAAAATATGGCAGACGTGGTGCTCTACTTCAGGTAAGAACACAACAATGACTAAGTCAAAGTTTATGTGTCCTAGCATCTCACAGGCCAGAAGACACATCATTAGATTAATCGGCTATAATAAGTTCAGGGCAATGAGAGCTGGGCCTGCGGCAGGAAGCAGACCACAGGGCACTGGGCCCCTTATCTACCCTGTGGAGGGATGGCAAGCCAGAGAAGGATCTTTGGAAAAGCTGGTGTGTGAGTTGAATCCTAAAGGACGAGCAGTGGCCAGCCCAGCTGAGAGAGCAGCTAGAGCATATCAGCTAGAAGTGCAGCACAGCAAAGGCACAGACGCACGAAAGAGCATGGAGCATGAGGAATGCACGCATGTTAGCAGAGCCTGAAGCAGCAGGCAGATACTGGGAGTCTTAGATGGACTTTATTCTGTAGATGATGGAAAACTACAGAAGGTTATACATAAGGGAATGACGTAATAGATTTAGGTGGTAGATGGATCACGATTTGGCAACGGTCTGGAGGGATAAATTACTGGAGGCCAGATTAGAATCAGAGGAACAAGTTGGTGACTGCAGACATAATCCAGGTGAGGGATCCTGAAGGCCCAGGCTGGTGCAGTGACAGTACAGATGGAGAAGAGGGGTGGGATTGGAGTCAAATTTTGGAGCACAACGTGAATCCATTTAGGTAACAACCAAATTCAGAGTGTCCATGCCTACATTGGTCCATTTGATTCTCCCAACAAGAACAGCAGGAAGAAAATTTTACCTGCTCCATGTTCACAGATTTGCATCTTTAAGATCAACTTGCCACTTATTTTGCATTATGATGTGCAAGCAAGCATTATGACACGGACACCCTACATTCCAAGAGGTTCATTCATTGATCCTCATCAGCTTCGGAAGCTGTGAGCAAATCATTTCCAGTCTCTCTGTGTCATCCCTTATGCATTCTAAAAGTGCTTTTGTGGATGGAAGTTTGCACCATTAAACAGGACTCATGCCATTCACCACATAGATTTTCAGTTTTCAACAGAGAGAGCCTGTTCACAGCCAGGAACAGCGAGCAATCACTTCAATGTAGGCATCTGCAACTCTCTGTGCAAGTGAGTCAGAAGCAGAGGGTTGGTTTTTACTTATGAAAGGCAGATGCCTTTAAAATTCAGGGGGCAAATTCTTGGCACAGCAAATGAGGTCAGGTTGCCCCAAATTCTCTGGAAACAAACAAAGGCAGTTGGTTAGATTTGGCCAGCCTAGAGGGCAATCGTTCACCAGGGAACCAGCAACTGCCCTTGGGAAGCTCCAGAGGAGAGTGAGACTGTGATCCTAGTTAGAGCCCTGCTGTCCAAATGGCATTTACAGGGGTCCGTGATTTACACAGATTTATATAAGATTGAAGGCACTTTATGGAATCTGTTCCTACAATTACATTTCCTAAGAATTACTAGGGATTAGAACATCACTATTCTCAAACACTCTGGCACATAGTTTTCTGTAAACAGTTTATACAACAATAAAGGAGAGAGAATGGTCAGTTGCCAATTTGTGTGAGCTTTTCCATGCAGAGCTCACTATGGCCAGTTCCTCCTGATTTATGTACCAACTGCTTGTAGCCAGCTGGACAACAGTCATCCTGACTCCTTAGCACTTTTAGAACATTTTAAAAGTAAGCCCTAATAAAAGCCTTCCTTTCTATTATCCCTGTCCTTTGGGATGAGGAAAATTCCCCATAGAAATTGAGTACATTTTGCAAAAGCCATAAATCCTAGGAGTGACATTTTAATGTCCCAAAGTTGGTACATAATAAATGTCTCTTGTTATAAGTTAGAGCCTTTCTGGGATGTGTTGACCTTTGAAGTCTCTCCAATAGATAGGTTTTCTCTCTTATTGAAGGCTATCATGTATTTGTTTTAATTTATATTAACCCCAAAATTATGATGAAAATTCTTCTGAAATATTTGACTTTGTTTTTATAGCCTGAAATGATACTCAAATTTGGTGACATGAATCACTTTACTTACCTAGCACTGAAGAATTAAAAACCAAATATCACATTTGGGGCGGGAGGTGTGTTATAGAGTGAATATGGTAGAGAAATTGTAGTGTGTTTAAGAGTTCAAATACGCTTATTATTCAACATTTTGCATGACGATTTCAGCCTATACACACACATACATGAATAATTTTGAAATTTACTAAAAAGGAATCCACTAAGACTCTTACCATTAAGATTCTTTATTAATAATCATATTGATTACTAGGAATCCATTTTCTGCTATCAAAGTTGGATTTTCTGCTCCCAGGAAGATTGGGTATATTTCCCGGATTGCTGAGTCAAAGCCTGCTGATTTCTTTGGCCTCCTTATTCCCTCCCCAGCCAGGTGCACCCACTCCGCTATTGACTTTGGAGCACCAAATGGTTGCCACACTCAGACACAGGTCTCACTGAAGCCTGGAGCCTATAAGAGGAAGCCCCCATGGAGATCTTGACTTTGAGTCCATCGAAGAAAATTTCCTATGGTCTGTTGAGCATTTGGGGCTGAAGGGTAGTTTTTCCCCTAGATGTTTTCTGACTGGAGTAGATTTTCAGAGCTTCTGAGTATGGAGTGCCGACAACGTGCCAGGCAAAGTCCACACAGCAGCGAACCAGACAGACATGATCTCCATCCTCCTGGAGGGGGCTCTTGTACCCTCAGGTTAAATGCTCTTTGGTCCAGTTAAAAGAACATTCTAGTACTAAATTTAAAAGTGGAGACACAGAATTATATGGTGCAATTCCATTTGTGTGAAAAACAATACACAGGAGTAAACAAGTACATATACATACATTTGTATTTGCCTTAAAAACATTCCAAAGACCCAAGTAATACTGTGGGATGGAGGAGAGAAGGGAAGCATTTTATTTTCAATATATATCTCTCTATTCTTTGTTTTTATTCTGTGTATAATTTATAATTTTAAAGAAACCTAGTCTTAAAAACCAAACAAGGTATCAAAATATATCCTCATAAACAAACACAGAAATGTATATTGGAATGGAATAAAAAAGCAATTTAGAAGTGTATCAAGGAAGATTGCATTTTTGTAAAAAATAGTTGTAGATAGATGGATAGATGATACATAGATAATAGTGTATCTGTGAGGAAAAAAATTTAGGATAAAAAACAAATTGCTGTCGGAAGTTACCTTTGGGAACATGCTGAAGGAGAAGGCTTCTCATTTTCGATGTGAAACACTTTCTGTAGCAATTGACTATTTTTTCAGTGAGCAATAACTGATAATCAGGAAAAAAAGAATTTTTTTTAAATAAGAAAAACATTATGATATGCTTTATGCCAAACAACATCAGCTAATTCTTCTTCATTGAAGTGATAAAATTAACTTAGGGAACATTAGATATTACAGGGGATATATATTAGATAATTTTTTTTTGGTGTGTGTGTGTGTACATATATATACACACATATATATATTTTTTTATAAAGGACCATAAGCATAAACATTCACCCAGTAAGTTTTTCCACCAAATCCCTGTAAGTCTCTTTTGTCTTTAAAATCCTAAATCTGAGAGGATTTCACATAACTCTTCACGTTTGATTTGGAGCCAGTCCCTCTGTGGAGGGGTCACAGGGGAAGGCCCGGATGAGATACAGTCCAGCAGCGGAAACTGAGATCCCACGTGGGTCACTTGACCTTCCTCTGTGTCACCGTCCACAGCCATATCACTGGGAAAGGGTATTTAGTTAGTCTGAGGGGCAAAGGGCCCTTTCCATCCTTAACCCTTCTGCTTGACCTCTTACCCCCAAACCTTTGCTATCTTAGGGGCCTCATCAAGATGTAGCAAGCAGAATCAGTTTTCATTTTACTTTCAGAGCACTCATTTGAAGGTTTTCATTTTGAATCGGCCTGGATCTGGATGTCAGACCCACACACAGCGGCAAGCTCATGCATGGTGGAGGCGGCCTAGGCAGGCTTGTCTGTACTTTCACTTCCCACCCAGATTCCTGAGTACAGACCAATGGGAGATTGCGTCAGATTCACCAAGGCAGACCAATTAGACAATCCTGAAATCCCCTGGATGACACAGCATGCATGCAAGCCTGTCTGTACCATATCACATTGCTAAATTTAGATGTACTCTGGCTATTTTACAGAAAGAGCTCTTGAAAAGAGGCAAAGAGATCAATCCAAGGATACGGAAAACCTGCCTGGGCTGGTTAGTCTCCACTTACTTTGTAATGCAGACAGAGGAGGAGTTAATTCCAACCTCAGCTAGTTGCAACAGAGTCCTTGTTTCCATGAAGTTACTCTTGAGAAGGAAGTGGCTTCTAGGTGCTGGGAGCTGATGTCTGCCAAGCCCACACAAGATGTAAGCTGGAAACAGTAATTGGTATCCTGAAAAACAGTGTCAGTTATCCAGCACTGAGTTACTGACTATATCACGTGAGTGCTTACAACAGGGCAAATAACAAGCATAAGAATAAAATCAAGCATTCCCCAAGGGACAAGACTCAATGGCCCAAGTATTAATAGTATCAAGAACATCATTCATGTTATTAATGAAGTATTCAGAAAACATGCATCAGATACACCTTTTAACTCATGTGAAAAAATCAAACGTTTAGGATATGTTGTGGTCTATAAACTGTGAAGTTTTAAATATGTTTACTAGTTGATACCAACAAGAGCAACATTCTCCGTTTAAGACTACTTGGTGCTTGGGAGGATGTCATAGATTCTGTCTCGTAAAGAGTCAAAAAACTATTGAGTATGTTAGCCATTATTTTCTTTTAGAAGAGCCAATCTTCTCCAAAGTCTTTCCAAATATTTTTATTTGCAGAATTGAGTCTTTCCAGTCCTTCTGAACTACGGGGCTTGAGAGCTACAATCTAAGATGTACTTAAAACTTTTCACATGTTGGTACCTCACGGTGCTTTGAGGATGAGTTGATAGATAACCTCTCAAAAGGGTCAAGAGAAGCGCAGGTGAGCGTTAGGATACAGGTGGCAGAGTAAAACACAGAATGGAATCCAAAAAGCTCGGGAAGACGTGGAAATCCAAGTTGCCCTAAGAGAAGACTGAAGAAAAGAAATGTATGCAAAAATAAAAACAATAGTAACAAAAAAATACCCCAGCGCTTTGATAAGGATGAAAGTTACTGTGTTCCTCTTTCCCATCTATCGGTCGAGAAGGCACTGGCCCCAAGTGAACACATGTGCACTGGAACAGAGGATTTTGCATTCCAGAACCCATAAATTCATCTCTGATTTAATCTCAAAGTACTGAAGCGAATTACACGAACAGGAAAAAATGGAGTCAAAAGAGAAGAAAAAGAAATGAGTTGGATAAGGATGTAAAAAATAGTCATATAAAGAACTATCATGGTAAATTGGATATAATTTTATATCTGTATGTTATTTTATGTTAATAATAATATTTTATGTTAATAAAGCATAGCAGTTTTATCAATATCTCTTAATTTGGGGTACACAATTCTTTTAAACATTAATCTATCCTGAAGTATAGATTTTCATAAATATCCTTTCTGCACTATTCTGATCTGTCACCTATATCCCAGAGTCCGGAACAATCAAAGCTTTGGGTTCCATTTGTAGTTCTGTTGCTTCAGCCACATTATTTAAAATGAGAAGAAACCAAATGGGTGGAAACAATTTGAAAATGAATTTGCCAGTTAAAAAAAAAGTCATAATTCAAAATATGAGATGAGTCAAAAGGAGAAAGTGCCCAGAAAGAAAACATACACACACACGCACGCGCACACACACACACACACACACACTCACACACACAGAAAACTATATCATTAGGCAAGTTTGTTCACTTTCCAATAACAAATGACTCATTCATCAGTTCATAAGCCACATATATTACAGGACTTGAATATAGAATGGTATCTACCTTTCAACAACAATAAAAAAGACCCTAAGGCCTTGCATTACCTCAGTTTTCCCCTAAGTCTCTCAACATGCTAAACGATCTATTACCCTTCAGAACAGACATCTGCCGAACTTGAATAGACAGGGGAAAAAGCAACCAATTATTTTTCTACTTTGCACAAATAACAGCTATAGTCACTCCTGTTGCCCAAGGCCCTTCTCCCTTTCCCTTTCGTTAGGAGGTGATACATACACACATACATACATATGTATGTGCATACGTACATACATACACATACGTGTGTGCATATATACATATGTACATACATACATACAAAGTACATACGTACGTACATACATTAATAGTTTTACAGGAATAATTATTCAAAAGCCCTCTGTAGAGCTGAGTTTGGACCAAGGTGCTGCCTACAACTTTAGAAGAAAAGTTCTAAAAAAACACTGCAAATAATGACTCAACAATTACTCCAGGAGAAGACCAGCGGCATTATGTTTGGGGTCTGCTGGGTGTGCTTTAGTTGGGGGAGGGGCTTCTTGATAACGTAACCTTTTTCTGTCAGGGCTTTTCCCACAGGAGTGGGGACAGGCTTTCTGTCTCCACATGGTCTGTGTGACCTCACACTCTCCAGCTTCTGGGTCAAGAAATCTAGATTTTATGTTATTAAAGTACACAAAAGATGAATAAGTGAGGAGACACATCTGCTTCATATTTATACATAAAGCAAACTGGGACACGTCAATATTGGTCAATGCTATGTGGTGGGTGCACTTGCATTTGTTATATTATTTACTATACCTTTCTATATTTTTTTTTAACTTTTAAAACAAAGGCAAACAAATTAATAAAAAGAGCTTCATGTTTCTACAGAAAAAAATATGTATTTTACTTTGTGAATGAATTAATTAAATATCCTATAACTCAATGAAATAAATATCCTTCTAATGTTTTTTTAACAAGGAAAAGTTTTCCATATGTATCCCATTTCTAGAACTAAGAAATTTTTTGTGTAGAATGTCTGCCAAATATTTGCTGTTTGTGATCAAGAAATATTAAAGTCTATTTAAAAGTACATAAAGAAAACAGTATAGTAGGATTAAAAGTTTAAAGAAAAACTACCAACATGGAAAAAAAGAAAGAACTCTGGATTTTAGTCTACGTGCTGTTGCTAACTTCTATTTGACCTCAAGCAAATGTCTTTGCTTCTTCTGGATCTCAGTTTCCTTATTTAATTTAATTAATTAATTAATTTATTTATTTATCTTGTGAGGAAGACTTGCTCTGAGCTGACATCTGTGCCAATTTTCCTCTATTTTGTATGCAGGATGCTGCCACAGCTTGGCGTGAAGAGCAGTGCGCAGGTCCACACCCAGGATCCGAACCCCGCAAACTCCAGGCTGCCAAAGCAGAGCATGCAAACTTAACCACTATGCCACCAGGCCAGCCCCTCGGTTTCCTTATCTTGAAAGTGAAGATAATACCTCTCAAACTAATGCACTTGGTTTTTGTGAGGGAAAAACTTGATACGTAAAACTACTTTCAAAGAACAAAGCACTGTTTGAATGCTAGGTAGTTTCATGAAAAGCTATAGCACCTTCCTTTGATTTCTTTCTCTAACCAATGCCATTAATAATAATTATGGTTATAGTGAAACTGGCATTAAAAGTACATTCCTGAT
This sequence comes from Equus przewalskii, assembly GCF_037783145.1. NCBI lineage: Eukaryota > Metazoa > Chordata > Mammalia > Perissodactyla > Equidae > Equus > Equus przewalskii. The sequence continues at coordinate 55,482,920 of NC_091839.1, read as the reverse complement.
CTATGCACTGCTAATTACAGTGCCATGGTCATCTGGGCACCTAATGAGTCTTGTATGATATGGTCATGATCCACCATCCTACAAAGAAATTCATTCTCTTAAGGCTTGATTCCAGAGAGACTTCCTCTTTCCATGTTGGAATTTTCTTGCATCTGACATACAGATGGAAAGGGCAGAATGTTCCAGAAGTGTATGATAGATCCACTTTAAATATGATTTGTGTGTGATGATTAATGTCCCTACGTACATTCTGTCTGATTTGTAGTCTTTTAAACTGAAAGTTGCCCTAACCACATTCCATTGGATTCCATTTTACGTATAACAAACTCATGGAATCTGGGTTGGTTCAACTGTTTTTCAACGGGCATCTCACTCACAGATGTGGAGTATCCTTGGCCTCAGCCGAGTACAGCAGTCAGTTATAACATCCTGGGAAAATAGTCAATTTAGCTTGTGATTCATGTTGGAATAATGTATTGCTTTCTAGTAAGAGATTCCTTGCAGTTGTGTCTACAGTTTAATAGCAGACAACTTTTACAAGAACATTTTGCTGAACAAAAATTTCCCTCACAACTTTTAGAAATGGAGTTTGCACAAGAGTATTTGAATAGCAAAGACATTACTGAATAAGACTGGCCAAATCCAGCATAGTCATCTCACATAATTTTCTAACTCTTGAATAATAATATTCAAAGCCGAGGCTGAGATTCCACTACTCTCAAATGTGGTTTTAAGTTCTGAGGTGGTTTATTTTCCTCCCTGAAGTTTATCACATTTTACATCCTGGGAATGGAATCACTGACCCCCACTAAGAGAACATTTTTAATGATTTTAGTAGTTCTTGAGATGCTTTATGTCTCATGACTAAGCAACAGACGTAAAAACACAGGCATTGTGGAGATTCCTAGATCTTCCCTTAAAGTGCTACAAAAGTTGAGGCAAATCACGTGCTGTACCCGTGCCTCAGTTTACCCATCTGTAAAACAGGAGAACAGTACTGATCTATAACACAGGGTTATTCTCCAGCAATGGGGGCAAAAGGTTGCCAGTAGGAAGTGCTACTAGATTATTAAATCAAAATATTTGATTTTGTGAGTTCAAATATTTGTGGAGTCAGTTCTAGCATTTTGGTTACTTTCATTTAGGAGAAAAGTCTTCGTTTAAAAAATGGAGCAAATGAGTCATTTAAAAATTTACAGAAAAGTAAAGCAAACTTCCTGATTGTATTGAGGTAACAAATAACTCTGTCAGGATCAGGAATCAATCTATCTATAAGAAATGGCTAACTTTAGGGGGCCAGCCCTGTGGCCGAGTGGTTAAGTTCGCGCCCTCCGCTTCAATGGCCCAGGGTTTCACCGGTTCGGATCCTGGGCGCAGACATGGCACCACTCATCAAGCCATGCTGAGGCGGTGTCCCACATGCCGTGACTGGAAGGACCCACAACTAAAAATACACAACTATGTACTGGGGGGATTTGGGGAGGGAAAAAAAAAAGAAGATTGGCAACAGTTGTTAGCTCAGGTGCCAATCTTTAAAAAGAAAAGAAAAGAAAAGAAATGGCCGACATTGAAGACATGTCCAAGAGTATTTGTACCTCCCCACATTAACACTCTCTCAATAGCACGCTGATAATTTTGGTGACATTTGATACCTGCAAAAATGAGCAACGTGGAGGTTTAGGGCTTCACTTTAGTCAATGATACACAGCGCAGGAAAATTCCATTCTCCTGCAGTCCAGACTTGTATGCAAATCTCCACACTTGGTATTTCATATCAGTCCTCCAAAAGGCATCTTCTGTGGACCCTGAAAAGAAAGTATATCCTTTGTAAGGGTGCCTGTATTCTTAGACACCCTTAACATCTCCCAGCTCCATCATGTCACCAAGTCACCAACCAAGGTGGTTGAATTTCTATGGTGTGATATATAACACAGAATCATTGTATCCTATCTCACATAAAATTTTAATACATTGGTAAGTGGTCACCATACAAGGGACAGGCAAAGCTGCTGCCCAAAAGACATAGATCTAATAGGAGAAGAGAGGCATGAATTCTCCCCTGACTCTCTTTCTTCATAAGGCTGGTTGGTGCCTTTCCTCTGCACTCCCCAGCCCCCTCTACATTCCTCCATCATTTGTACTTACTGCCTTACTTGGTAGTTTTGTGCATAAGTATCTGTTGCCCCTACTAAACTGAGAGAATCTTCCATAAAGCCAGCATGCAGTAGGTATGCAAAAGCTATAAGGTATCTTTTTTCTTCTTTTGCCCTCCTCTTTCATTAATTTACTAATTCATTCATTCTTTTTCGAGCACCTGCTATGTGTAATGGAAATGGAAATAATGCTTAAGGGAGACTATGTATGGGCTGTTTATCTGGAAGGACCTGGATGGCAATCAGAGATACTATAGAAGGTTTAGGCACATATGGTGACTGACAGACACTCAATGACATATCACACAGCATGTTCTAATGTATTTTGCAAACCTTTAAATAACTAGTACAGCAGGTCAGTTCTGTAAAATGGGGGTCACTAGAGGAAGATTGGAAGGACAGAGCATAGGGACCTCAAGGAGAGCAATACGACAACGCAGAGCCTCGGGAAGGGGCTCCAGTCAGGGCTGGAAACCAGGACACAGTTTTGGGGAAAAGATTTCAAAATAAAAAAGTACCCTTAAAGCTGATCTCTACAGCTGTGAAAGGAAAATTCAAGACTTACAGGAACAGGTACCAATTAACATTTGGCAGGAAGGCAAAAAAAGCCTCAGGAAAATGCCAAGGATTTCATCCGGATAAACTTGTACAAGAATGTTAAGTTCAAGAGCACCAGATGGCATTTTCTGAGGTACTTGGTATTATAAACAGAGATTTCTGATACAGGCATTTCCTCAGAGATAGAGGAAAAGTCGCCCTCAGATTTTTATTTGAGGACAGATAAGTGGCACCAAAGGAAGCCACACACACATGAAGTGCATGTGGAGATGTGAAGTGAACCAGACAAGAACGCCCCTTCCCTTCCTCTGCCTGAATTTGTTTTCTTTGGTCTCCTTGAGGTTTACTGGTAATAGCCAAGCTCAAAAAAATAAACTTTTGGTATCTCTTTTAAGAAATACACTTTTTATGTCTTTTTCCAGAAACAATCCCCTTATGAGACTGGAAACTCTTTCTGCTATCGTTTTGCCTATCAGAGGAGAGAAGATTAAGATTTTCTTCTGGCTAATGGATGGCATAAGCGGAAAGCTTTTGAAGCTCTTCGGGTAATTTGGAAGAAAGTGTTACAGAGATTTATTTTCATTCTTGTTAATAAATAGGCAACATTTCTCAAGATGCCAAAAGTGGGGCATTTGTTTCTCTACTTTATACACAAACGTCTGCTATATTTGTGCCCTTCCTCACTCATTTCCTTTGCTCTGTGCTGCCGTGCATCATCCCTCCACCCTGCCCAAGCCAGGAACATCTTATATCTTCTTTGTTCCCTTTCTAACTTCCACCTCTCTGTATTCTTCCACACGGCTCCATATGCTTCAAATAAAAGCCCATTGTCCGTCTGACAAGTCACCCTTCTCCTCTCTCTCATGTTCCTCCTCATGAGTCACATCCCCTGGAAGCCCACCTTCCTTTAGGAGTGTCATTCTTTCTGAGCCACTTCAGATCCTGAAATGATGAAGAGAATCACAACAATACCATATTTTCCTGACCTCATTGTCACGTAAACACTCTCGGAAAACTTCCTTTCAGAGACTTGCCATCCTTTTCCTTTTACGATGTCTTTTCAGGGATGGCTGTAGGTCCAAGAGGCAGACATGCTTCAGATTTTGCTTTGTGCACTTCCTAACCCGCCTGTTAGATTCTTAAATGTCACCCGGGATATGATTGTAATAGCAATAATAGAAAAGGTGAGAATACAGTTGATGGGCAAAAGCACATTTATTTATGAAAGGCATTGAAAAGTCCAAAGGAGCCCATCGTATTTTAGAACACAGGTACAGTGAGAAAGATCTAGACTAGATCCGTCTTCCACTGAGGGGAGACAGAACTTGCTGTAGGCTAGACCATCCACCATGGAGAGGAGACAGATCCCACTGTAGCCTAGACCACCGCCATGGAGAGGAGAAAAGAAGGACAGATCTGAGTTTGAATCCCAGCTATTGAAGATTACCTTACTAACCAGATAACCTCTCAAAGCCTCAGACTCCTCTTCTGTACAATGGGAATAATAACCTGACTCATGGTGGTGGTGTGAGGATTAAGAAAGATAATGGATGTAAGTTGCTCAGCATGGTTACTGCTAAAAGGTAAATGTTCTGTAAATAAGAACTGTGATTACTAGATGTCAAAAGGGGCATCTAGAGAGCATGTAGATGTTTGGGGAGGCAGACAGCAGCATGCCCAACACAGAGTAGCAGGCATTAGAAAGAGACAACGGTGTCTCTCCAGTCTCCGGGAAGGCGACCAACCAGCCCAGAGAAACTGCGGGAACAGCAGGTTCCTGGGGGTGGCTCAGGCTCAGCACCCAAGTCAGGGATCCACTTAAAAGACAGAAGCCCATACATTGGAACAAGGAGTCAAGATCTTGGCTGGCCAAACCTCACCAATGCCTCAAGGCTGAGTTCCCCTCAGGCTCCTTCGGTCCCTCCCACCTCAGACCAGGGCTGATTTCAAAACTAGGGTGGGTAGAAGGGGCCAGGGCCTTGGCTGAGTAGCACCTTTCCTTAGAAGTCTGACAGAATTCTTTATTTCTTTTCCTTTCATGGTATATACACAAACATCAAGTTACCTTAAGATGAATCATTGAGAGAGAGGAGTTTGAATTTTCTCCAAGACAGCTGTGTTTGAAAAGACTCTTTCCTCAGAAGTTCTTAGGTTTCAGTATTCCATTCTATCCAACCAGCTCCAGAACTTTCTTTCCTTTATCTTGCTTGCCTGAGCAATTGTTCTGCAAGTCCTCGCGCTCCATCTGCCTGCTGGCATTACCCAAGGACCCAAAGAGTTTTAGGCTGATCCCTTATGGTATCTTTAGATTCAGTTCTTTAATATTCTTTCTGATTCAGAAACATAAAGATGAAAAACAAATATGAGTGTCCCCTCGAATGTAATCATCTTTATTAATGTGACAGAGAAGCATAATATTTTTAAAATATAACTATTTACTATACCAAGTTTTAAAGAGCTTAGTTTTGGTAACAGATAAAGGAATGTTTCATGTGTTTATTTTTCTCTTTATGTTGATATGTATACAGGTAAACTGAAAGAACATTTCATTGAACTATTGCACCCTGGAATATACACTGATTGTGGTGAGGTAATACATTAACATAAGGTATTTTAGAGAAGGTTTCATTGTCATATCAATGTTGTATTAGATGACTACTTTCTGAAACCTGCACAAGTTGTCCTTTCCTGAGTGTTCTGAACCTTGCAGCAGGCACCTAATGTGTTGGTGGGTGTTATTGTTGCTTTATAATCTCCAAAGATCGTCTCCTACCAGGCCGTCCCTGCACACTTCGGTCACTCAGTAAATGCTGTGGACACATTGACAAAACCTGAACTGTATATCCTCAGTGGTTTACTTTTTATTTTGCGCGTACATACCAGCAATACTTGGGGAATTGTCAAGTTGCCTTTCTCCTATAAAGGAGAGAAAGCTGTTACTTGAAAACCAGGGAAAACCCTGAAAAATCCATGAACCAGGCAGGGGCCAGGTTAGGACAGAGAAGGGGGGAGAGATTACGCTGGGCAAAGAGGCTTGGGTATTTCTCTACAACCGGGCGTATGGGAGCGGAGGAGCAATCTGGCGTTCCACAGCTGTCATCTACAGCCACGTAGTAGAAAGTGCGCTTTCAGGAAGTGGCTAGTGGAATTTCCCAATGGCAGACAGATAATCTAGAAGGTGGGGTGAGTGGAGAGTTACTAACAGCCTCTGGGTTATGACAGAGAATGTCCCTAAGTCAGCCCAATTGTCGGAAGGGGCACACCATGGTGGAGGATTCACTTTTCTGGACAAGGCTGGAGGGAACCCAGCAACATCTCCAGAAGAAACTTTAATTCTTAGACCCCCAAAGCCCCTTAGTGCTGGAATAAAAGGAGAAAGAAATGACCCAAGACAAAAGAGGATAATTCAAGACCAGGTCAATGGTGTCTCCACTAGCGGGAGATAGTGATTGCTCCTTCTAGTCTCTCTTTATTACCATCTATTTTTATGTGTCTCCTTTTCATGCTTGATAGTGAAAGTGAGCCAATTTTAAGCCCTTGGCACATTTGATTTGTTGAGTAGGAGTGAAACAGGCAGGCTTTAGGTTCTTTTTCAGTCTCACATACTTGGAGAAGGGGCTGCATTTGGAGAAGTTGCTGTTGGTGCTCCAGGGCACCCAGTGTCCATGGCACCAGCTGTGAGCTCCCCAGGGCCTCTGCATGCCATGCCAGCACCAGGAACACCTCTGCTTCTCAGAAGAACCTATGGAGAGCCCTGCGGGTGGAAGAAAGGCCTGCCAGTACCGGCTTGGAGGGTATTTCAAACACTGAAATGTTGAAGTAGACGAAACCAAATGATCTACTTTCTCAAGCAATGAAGAAAAACAAAATAGAAGAGAAAAATTATTTTTCTCCTCCAAATGAAACCATAATTAAAACTGTCTGAGAGGCATCAAGGTTTCATTCCACTGCCCTTTTTTTCCAGTCTGTATTATTTATCCAAGTCAAGAAGGAAGAAATTCATCCACAGAACATGCTTCGCAAAGTGAAAAGATGTGTTAGGATTCCACTACCAGATAAAATTCCCCAGAATCACCTAAATCTGAATATTTGGAGTCTAAATCTTGACAGAATGCAGAAATCTTTGAATATTGATCTCTAGCCCCTAAGTGTATCAGCTCCTCCAAAAGTGTCCTCCCAGGTTAATCATCTTAGTGGATCCCATTCAGCCCTGGCGCTGAATTTTCACCTCATCCTTTCACTTCCAGGGATGTGAGCCCATCAAAGGAGGAATAATTTTAGTCAAGAGCAGAGGCCGAAAATAAGACTTAGGAAACCCAGTTGTGTGGACAAAAAGTCTCCTGGAACCCTGACCTTTGCTCTCTTTGGCTCCAAAACTCCTCTCTTGGCATTTTCTAGGCAGGTTTCCTGGCTGTCCCTGTTGACCCCAGTGAGGTCAGGCCAACATATGTTTAAGCGAAACTTTGCACTTTTCCCACCTAGTCGCCCGACATAATTTGCTATTTCATGTTTTGCTCCTGAATTTACCTCATCCCTTCTTTCCTCCTTCTCCCATTATCCTTTATCCCTTAACTCGTATTCTTGATACTCCAGGCTTCTCATCTCTCCCCCGAACACCCCCTCCCCATTCCATACGATCAGTACATCTCTCTGCTTCAGTGTAACTCAGTAGCCCGTGATAAGAAACCACTTAAGCCTTTTCCCCTCATTTTCCCTGTGAAACAACAGAACCGAAGCACATCATGGGCTTTGCTTTACAGAAACAGGAATCCCAGACCCGCCTCCTTCAAAAATGTTAATACTAGATTGAACCACAGCATAAGAAGAAAAAGGATCATTCTTTCTAGCCAAGCCAAATACTATTTCCTCCTCGATGAAGAGAATGAACATATCTACTTTTTAAAAATATCTACCTACTGACCACATGACACACTAGTATTCTACAAGATACATGAGAACTCTGTATCCTCAATGTTCATCGAGGTTTTTACCCTACAGAAAATCCTCAATGTCTTCCAAGTTAAACCAGGGAAAACTAAGTTTATTTGCTCTGCATCTGCTACTCAAATCTGTTGAGCCAAGTTCATCCTTGTGCTGTTATGTATACTGAGTGAGGGGCTGCATTGTTTCTTCCCCATATTTAGTAGTGCATTGTACCTCATATGAACATAACATTTTTGCTTCAATTATGACCCTGGATTTGAAACTTTTTATTCCCTGGATAGGATGGAGAAATAATTGGGCAAATCTTGGCCAGTCTTATAAAAATTCACAAATGCTGTTCTGAGTAAAACAGTTCATAATGATTTAAAAGAGGCTTTCTGCTCTTTCATCTCAACATATGAGGTGGGTGGCGGGGGAGGGAGGAAGCAGATCAACGGCCAAAACCAAGTTTTGATCCCGGCTCTCACCCAAGCCCCACCCACCAACGCCATCTAAAGCAAGGCCATTTGTCAGCACTTCTTTCAGGAGCATCATAATTAAGATTCCACAATTCACGTCTGGTATCAAAGGTTTGTTTTAAGGGAAATAATTGATATGGCGTCACATCTCTGTGAAGAATCAGGAAGGTCCATTCAGAGTCTAGATTTTGAGCACTGTGGTCTGAGCGCAGTTCCAGGCTGCAGAGTGGAAAGCTTGCTGCAGCCCCCACTGAACTGGATGCACAGATGTCACACAGAACCCAGTGAAATGAACTTCAACGAGTGAGGAAAGAAAGTGAGGAGGAATGTTTTCGCTTCTGACATTTCTCTAACAACTGTGTCTAACCTGAAAATGTGGCTCCAATCCTTTTCAGATCTATTATTTTCTTTACAGCAAAGTTCTAAAAACTTGGTTTCTTTTGATTTCTTCCCCCCCTGGCAGGAAAATGACACATTTGGGGCCAAGGCATTAAAGCATGGTCTCCTGGGAGAAGGGGGGGAGGGCTATTGCTCTCCAGCCCACAAACAGTTGCAGGTGCAAAAAATGTGCACACGAAAAGAGAGGTCTGGTAGAGGCCCCTTTTAAACTGCGGCCTTTTAAGTTCAATAAATCTCTTTGCTCTTCTCTTTGTGAGCCGTGTGCTTCCCTCCCACGCTCAAATGCACATCCGGGTCCTCAATGTGGCTTCCAGAAGGAATCTTCAAGTTTGTTGTGAAGTTTTCCGTAATTACATAATCGGTGAAGTCTGTGAGTTCGTGTTGAGGTGGAAGAAAAATGCAAGCCTGAGGATTACAGTAACATAATTAGATGGCTTCCTGTAAGAGCCAAGTGATTTTTCCCTGGGCCACATTCTGATTGGCTGGCCTCGGAGGCCGTCCTCTTCTCCACTGAATCACAGCTAGATGGTTGTTCCTGCCGGCCAACCGCCCCAAGGTGTTTTACAGCATTTGTTTGTGTTGTGGGTGAAATCTACATACACACTGCATCGATTTGATTAAGAAGGCAGGAGCCACGAAACCAGAGGGCTGTGGTTTCTTGAATGCCTTTGCGTCTGTGTGGTGACAGAGCCAGTGCTTAACTTGTCTGGGCCGTGGTACCTTGACTCATCCGGCGGTGTCTAGAAGCCTTGATTCCTTGCCTTGGGGTTTTAGGGGCAGGAAGAAAGGAAAGACCACAGCTGAGTTTTAGGTGTGTAATAGAATTCAGTACCTGATATGCATCATTTCTCATGAATTTTTTCCAAGTCAGCTGGATATTGACGATTATATATATTAAGAAACAGACAGAACCAGAAATAGCCTTTTAGTGACCGCAGTATTATCCCCTGAGAATCCGCTTTCCCAGCACCCAGCAATCCTTAGAAATGGTTACTCATGTGCTCACTAAACCGCCCACGCTCTGATGTTCAGTTCTGTGTGTGTGTTTGCTGCTTTGGTTTACTCCTGGCACACACAGAGACTCTAGGAATTTTTTCAAAAGCACCGGCAAAGATAGGACAGCAACTGATTGTTTTCTAAACCAAACTAACAGCATTATATAGGAAACCTTTTCATAGCTACCTTGTTTTTCATCTGGTTTCCGTGGAAACTCCACCAAGGGAGAAGTATGAAGTAAGAAAAGATGACTGAGGGCAATCTCTCCCTTTATTTTGTTCTGTAATAAAGAGCTAGGACCTCAGATTCTGTAATTGATGCTAGAATGTCACATGATTTTAAAAAATGCAAATGGGAAGACAGGTAGATTTCAATTGGTAACAGTCTGCACCTAATTTTTAGGAACATCAAGTTGGTCCGATGCCAGTTACTATATTCAGCAAACACAAAATCCTTCTCTGGAGCAGTTGATCAGAGTTTGGATCCTCAGGTAAAAATTTTCCAGAGATCCCTCTGGGTTCTACTACTCCAAGAGGTTCTCTTGCCCTGCTGTCTGGACCCCTCCTTTCTGCTGCCATCAAGCTGCTCATTCATTCTGTCGAATTTGCTTTCAGAGTTACTCTAGCTTCATACATTTATATAGGGAAGCATTCTCTCTCTTTTTCTGTGGTCCCCAAGAGTTTAAATAACATAAATCTATTTCTTAAATATTTGAAAGAATCTCTTGGAAAACAAACTGAGCCCTGTGCCTTTTTGAGAGGTAACCCCCCCTAATGATACATCTCCTTGCTTTTTGAAAACAACTCTTCTTGATTTTGGCTTTGCCAATTTTGAGCTCCAAAGAAGAAAATGGTTAGTGATGTCTATATATAAGTATTTGCTCCTTTGCTTTATAAAGTGACAGATAGAAATTGTTTGGATTCTCCAAATTTTAATTATTTCAAAATGATTATAATAGTTCTCTTATTAATCAAACATATGATAAAAGAAACAAAAACTTCCCAAATCAAATAAAAAGTTCAGTATTCCCGGTTATGTTTAAGTAAAATGTGTTACTGTAAATATGGCCCTGGTTAAAAAGAGATGTATTCATGCTCATGCACAAAGATTACTATGATAATTGTCAATAGAATAATGAGAGGGGGAAAAAAAAACTTTTTTCTATAGGTTTCAATGTCTTTGTCAACTAGCGATGTTTATAATATACTTTATGGGTTAAATTAATGATTTGTCAATGTCCTTACTTTCCATAATATATCCTTACTCCCAGCATAATCAGAGACCAAATCTCTATAAAATTGATTATGTATAAAACCTCAATAGAAGAGAAAACCTCCATTCCAATATTGCTGTATAATATTATATAACATGATAATATATATAAATAATATAATAAAAATCTTTAATTATAAAAATTAGCCAGAACGATTTAATCTTATTTTATCTGTTACACAGTTATCTATGATTGTATAACAAGTTATCCCGAAACTTCATGGCTTAAAACAACAAGCATTTATTATCTCATAGTTTCTGTGGTTCAGGGATGAGGGCATGGTGTTGCTGGATCCCTCTGGCTCAAGGACTCTCACAGGGCTGCAATCAAAGTGTTGACTGGAGCTCAACTCAGGGAGGATCCCCTCTGAGCCCGCTCATAGGCAGGATTCAGCTTCCTGTAGACTGTTGGGGTGAGGACTTAGGTACTTGCTAGCTCTTGGCAGGAGACATCATTTCCTTACTAAGTGGGCCTCTTTTTGGGGCAGCTTAGAACATGGCAGCTGGGTTTGCTCAGTGTAGGCCAGTAAGAGAGAGAAAGAAGGCAAGCAAGATGGAAGCCACGTGCTGTTTTGTATCCTAATCTTGGAAATAATATCCCATCTTTTTTGTCATATTTTACTACTTGGAAGCAAGTCACTAGGTACAGTCTGCACTCAAAGGGAGGGAATTGCATATCGGCATGAATATCAGGAGGCAGGTTCATTAGGGGTCATCTTATCATCCACAGAGACTCCTGCTTCTTTCTTATAATTACCTAAAGGCCCCAGCTATAATCAGAAATTGAGTCTTCTGGAAGAAATAGTACAAGATCTCAGTAAAGGGCAATACTTTAGCTTTCTACTGGTTCAAAATTCTCAATTGTTGGTAGACACTCCTGTCCAATGGTTATGGTTCTTCCAAAAACCATTGCCCTTGACAATTAGCAGATGTGTGACTAAATCCTACAGATACTAGAAAAGATAAACCATCCGTGTCCAAATTAAATGAACAGCCCATTTGATATTAGCTAGATATTGTATCAATGGTCTGTCTTGATATTAGTTATCTGTTATATTAGTTATCTATTGCAGTACAGCAGATTACTCCAAATGGCTTAAAACAAACAAACATTTATTTTCTCACACAGAGCTCTATGGGTCAGGAATTTGGGAGTGGCTTAGCTCGGATATGCTGGTTGGTATCTCTCAGGAGACTGCAGTCAAGATGTCAGCTAAAGGCTACAGTTGTCTAAAAGCTTGACTGGGGTTGAAAGAGTCACCTCAAAGGTGGCCACACGTATGACTGGCAAATTAATGATGGTTGTTGGCAGGAGGTCTCAGTTCCCCACTGTATGGGCCTCCACAGGGCTGCTTGAGTGTCCTCATATCATGGCGGCTGGCTCACCCCAGAGAGAGAAAGTAATCCAAATTGATTGTGGGACGTATAACTATGTTTCAAACTTTAATAATGATCCTTGTCTTAGTGTTTGTCCATGTTGCTGGCACAAAATGTGTGATATCCAGAATATTAAATTCTACAGAAGAGCTACCATGCCAAATGATTCAACAAATGCTCATCCCTCAAAAAAGGACAGGAAGCTCTGCTGCTTATAGAGGTCAAAAAAACTTCCATAAAACTGTGATGTTTGGTCACCAGCTATCAAACCACAGGACGTATGCCTGTGTCCTGCCCTATAAATCACTTAGCTATACCACAGGATTGCCAGTACACAGAGAGCAGATAGGACGAGGAGTGGTATAAAAGTATTCCCTTATACTTTGGCAGACCATCAAAAGAATGAATACAAATATGATCAAGTAACCAAAAAGTCCTGGGAAATTTCCTTCATAAGACAAACAAAAGAAAATCAATGCTAAAAGACTTGACAAAATAGTTGGAGCTCACATTAGGAGTGAGACTTGTCATAACAGGTAGAGTGGCTTTGAGGAGGTGGAGCCTTAGGGCTCTCAGGTGTGGCTATTAGTAAGGGTCTGGCTCTACAGCAGCAGGAGTCTCTGACAAATCTTGATAGGATCTTGATTTGTTAAAACTCTTTGTCCAGAGACCACCAAGTACACATCTGTGGTAAAAGAAAGAAGAAAAGTTAGATTGATTTGGCCTGCTCCAGCAGGAGACAATACAAAGCTGAGGAACCACGAAGTGAGTCAAAAGAAGGGGAGCCTAGAGTAGAGTAACTGTAGGACCTGGGGGCTGAATTAGTCATAAGACAGTCCTGGCATGGATTGTCCAAAATTTGTAAACCAGGCAAATTACTGGAATAGTCAGTGGTCTCGTTTTTAGAATACGTGATCTTTGCAGAATTCCTGTTATGTCATCCTGACTCTGGTTCCATCTTGGAACAAAGACGTATTATATAATTTTGACCTTGGGCCATTTATCTGTAAGTCTATATGACTTATCTGTATGACTAGTAAGTTATATCAACTCTCATCCTCAACCTATATAAGGGAATGGAACTAGTCCCTTCCCACTCCTTCACGTCCTGTGAGAAAGTCTCTAACCAAGGAGTATTTGATGAAAAAATCCCTTCCCTCCACTCATGCTGTTTCCTTTTCCTAACAAGACTCACTTCCAAGCTTGCGGGGAAAGGAAGAGCTCAAAACTGGATCATTTCTCTCATTGCATTTGCGTGCAATGTTTCCCTAATCATAACTCCACTGCAAGATTCCTAGCTCAAAATCACATCCTTCAAAAACTGCTTTCCATCGACTCCTCCTCTCCTTCCCATCTTCAAGTGCCCACCCCTGACTTAGAGGAAAAACTTATGCTCCCCCTTTGTTTTCCTGGTGCCTAATAGAGTGCTTGGTACACAGTAGGTGCTTAGTAAATATTTTTGAATTGCACTGGTAATATCTAAGTAATTTGGCAGTAGGTATTATTAAGATACTTTGATATTTCTATTTCAGCTCTTTCTAAATTCACTTCTCTCTGAATCCCTATTGCACAGTCTGACGTTGTTCTCTAATAGTTTCATAGATATTACGTTTATTTTGTTTTTCTTTTATTTCAAGTATTAATAGATTGTGAGCTTTTAGGGATAGGGACAATTTCTTTTATTTGTTCGGCACCCTCCACTCCACTCCCATGCCCCTTCAGAGTTAAGATAGTTCTCCTGCTTCCTAAATATTTGTGGGTTTGATTATATTTTGAGATATTAACTTACGTTTTCTCCTGTGTTTCCTCTACCCCTTTTCTCCTCCAATTCAAGAAGGCAGTTGACTCCAAATTTTATTGCCTTAGGGAAGGGTTGAGGCCAGGTGTGAAGCAGGAGTACAACATCAGCCATTGTGGCTTTACTTCCCAAAGGCCTAAACCCTTAGAGGAATGGAGAAAGTTTGGTTTGGTCAATGAGGAATGGGATTCCCAGGTATAGACAGAGCAACTGGAAAAGTGGGGAGAGCAGGAGATTGCCAGGTCCCCCTTTCACTGCCCCAGCTAAAAAAAAATGGTGGAGTGGAGAATGTGGAGAGAAGAGAGAGTTCTAGGGGTCCAGGAGAGGTGTGGACTCAGGTCCTGCTTGCAAGGCAGCAATTCCAAGGAGGTGACCAACCCTCAGAGTGGAATGGATACAAGGTACTCTAGGCTGACTGATCAGGGACAGTCTTAGAAAAAGGCCCTCCACTCATAGTATCGTGTTAGGTTCTCAGACAGTGTGAGATGCATTCTTGGGCTTTGGGATGAAGCAGGTGAGGATGCTAGAAGGCCCGAGAATAACAGGGCTTGGAATCAGAAATTAAGTTGCTGTGATCCTTAGAGAACACACTGTTCTTGCACATCTGAGTATGTGGGAATTTATCTCTGCTACATTTGTTTAGTTAATTAATTAGTTAGTTATATAAACTTGGCAAAATTATTGCCTATCACATCCTAGAAGGGACAAAAAAAGTTCATATCTCCTTATGTTAAAAGTGAATATATTATATAATTTTGGATCCTAACTCTGTCATGAATTAGCTGTGTAACTTTGAGAAAATTATTTCACTTTTTTAAAGTCTCAGGTGCATCATACATTTTAAAAATAGGTAAAATAATATTATCCACTGTGTTGGGGTGGTGTGAAGATAAATTGAGATAATAGCTATAAAATGTTTAGCAAAAGAACTGCAACGATAGCTATGATATGTTAAATTATATACTTTTTTTGGATTGAAGGACCTTAGTATTTGTGTCAACCAATTAGTAATGATCTCATAATATTCAAATTTTGACAACAATAAAAAATATCCTTTCCCTCCTGTATGTTTATTTCTTCAAAAAGAAATTAATATGTCCAAGGAAAATTCAGCAATATTTATGGAAGAAATAGACAAAAATAGTTCCTCAATTTAAAAACTTCTCAACTAAATAAACATAGAATAGGAAGAAAGTTATGCATTAGAGGCTTTTTGAACTTTAAAAAAAGTGTAGATAAGATGAAAACATAAGTTATGAGATGCACATATTATAATTAAGACTGAACTAAGTTGTAAATACTCATATATTATATATCCATGGCAGAAAAGGAGTCTAATTTTTTCCAAGATGAATTTATAACCTATATGTCAATGAAATTTCAGTTTTTGCTGATAGATGGAACGCCATATATAATGATGAGGAATACGCTAAAAGCAAGAGCAGTAAATGGCAATCTTCTGACTTACTGTATGTGTCACGGGGAAGAGTTGTTATTTCTCACAAGTAGAGGTGAAGTCAGGGGCTATTATGGTCCATATTTAAGTGCTTTTGCTGGTTTCTTCCACATCCACCAACTTGATTAAATAATAGTTTGACTCACAAGAGACTTGAGCTTGGTGGCTCCAAGTTCATTCCCAGTCAAGTTTGTAAATGTCTCTGGGGTTCAGCTTTAGAGAAGTACAGAGATAAGAAAAGGCTCCACTAAGTACCAGGCAGGGTTCCCCAGGGGAGGCAGCCATCTCAAGAGGAGGCAGCAAGTCACCAGATAGAGAAGGGGATGAGAGTTAGAAGGCCTGAGTGACAACTACAAGTCTGCCTTTGAAAATATGTTTCATAGCCTCAGGCAAGTCCTACCCTGTTGGGGGCAGGGAGGGAAGTGCTGTGGAAGCTGCCCCTTAAGAAAGAATGCTTTGAAACCCTCTCTGATGGAGCAAAATCCAGGGCTTGACAGGAGATCCCAGTAGTTTCACAAGAAAATCAAGGGTGACCATTCTCTGATGGTTGATCAGGTCTTCAATGAGAGCCAGGTGAAAAGTATTAGAGCCACATTTCTGTTCTAGCATTTCAATAAAGAAACACCAGGGGGTTCATTTTCCAATACCTGTGATCTCAACTGGCGTTTTAATTGGTATGGCTAGTAGGCCAGAAATAGATAGCTTTTCACCAGGAGGAGCAGAAAATCTTAGCATGGCCTAACATTAAAACACTTCAGAAAAAAAGTGTGCTATTGTGATTTATAAGAAATGTATATTTGATCATTCAGGTGACAAAATGCATTTCTCATATCTATTTGAACTTTGCCCACAGTTCCTGGCTCACAGTATGCCAAAACCCTGGAATTTTCCAAGTGATAAAAGCAATAGGGGCATCTTTTAATATAATATTTGGTCTCTTGCCCTCAGTTCCTGAAAACACCTCAGAGTCATAAAGGGTGTCTCGTTATTCATAACAAGCCCCTTTCCACGGCAACTGGGTTTGTGTGAATGAGGTGACTTTTAGAAAGCACCTGAGGGTGGGGGCTGGTTGCCAGAAGAACCAACCACGGAGAGAGGGTTGAAACTTTCAGTCCCACCTCCTGATTTCTGGAGGGGGGAGGAGCTGAGGGATGACTCAATCACCTGTGGCCAACAATTTAATCAATCATGCCTGTGTAATGAAGCCTCCATAAAAACCCAAAAAGAGGAGAGTGTTGAGAGAGCTTTTGGGCTGGTGAACACGTAGAGATCTGGGGAGACTGGCATGCCTGGAGAGGGCGTGGAAGCTCCACGCCCTTTCCCACATACCTTGCCCTATGCATCTCTTCCCTCTGGCTGTTCCTGAGTTACATCCTTTTATAATACACTTGCAATCTAGTAAGTAAAATGTTTTCCTGAGTTCTGTGAGCTGCTCTAGTAAATTAACTGAACCCAAGAAGGGGGGCATGGGAATCTCTGATTTATAGCTAGTTGGTCAGAAGTACAGGCAACAACCTGGGCTTTTGATTGGCATCTGAAGTAGAGGGGCATTCTTGTTGGATTGAGCCCTTTCCCTGTGGGATCTGATGCTGTCTCCAGGTAGATAGTGTCAGAATTGAGCTGAATTATAGGACACCCAGCTGGTGTCTCGGTGGTATGCGGGAAAGTCACACACATACATTGAAATTGGCGATCAGAACCCTTTTAGGGTGGTTGTCTGAATCTTTTTAAATTTTTTAAATTTACCTCTGTAAGTCACACTTACTGAACTTCTACTGCACTCAGAGTTAGGCATTAGGGTTCCCAATGTTTAATGTCAGGTATTTGTTCAGAATTGTCACCTAAATTCTTCTTGCTTCTAAGTCAATCTAAGGGGAAAATGGGGAAAGGGTATATGGAGGATATCAGCATCTTCTTTTCTTTCCTGAGAACCTGCTCTGTGTCAAACACTGAAGTAGTTCTCATTTTTAATGTGTCTCATTTAATCATTGTAAAAGTGTCACATGGTGGGTATGTGCCCCATTCCAGATGAAGAAACTGAAACTCAGAGAAGGTAAAGAACTTGCCCAAGGTCCCACAGCCTAGGAAATTACAGAGAGGGCATTTGAAGCCAGATCTCTCTAATTTCCACAAATTGTGCTCATTCCTCCACAATTACTGCTCTCAAAGACCAAGGGAAACATAAGCCTTTGCGTGGAAGAAGAATCTTATGTTGTCACTTGGCAAAATAATTTTGTATTTTGGGGTCATTTCTCTCTTTACCTACTTTTATTTATATCTCAATCAGTAAATAAAAATAAAAAATCTTTCCCCTATCATTAAAATATTGTGGTTTGAAAGGATAGTGAGTTAGTTGCTTCGTTTATAATCCATGCCAATCCCCAAGATACACTATAGACGTTTAGAAGATGAATTCTGAAGTTAACATTAAAATTGGTTTCTTAGGAAATGTGTGCTCACAAAGATTTACAGTCTCTCACCAGCTTTTTCCCATTCCATTCAATTTGGTAGCCCCGACCGTAAACAACACTTAGGAAAGAACCCTTGAAGAAGAAGAACCCGAGAAGAAGAATGGGGAAAGCAGACATCTAAAGTAGTTGTGTTACAAAATATTCAAAAAGAAATATACCATATTTAAAAGAACATTGCTAAATGTTTGCCTCATCTTCTATGTGTGAGTACAATTTTTTTTTCTATCTGAAGTTCCTTCACATATCTTACTAAGTTTAATCCCAGTTTATGTATCTGTTGTCTATTATGAAAGAAGTCTATTTTTCATTTTTTTAAAGTGATCTATTGCAGATATATAGCTTATCTTTGTCTTCTCTACAGATATTACTGAATAATATACTATTTTGATAAATATTAAGCTAAATCCAACTTCTTATTACAATGGCTTCCTGTACATATGTTAGTATGGTTGGTAAATAATAATTGTCTTGAAATAAAGAAAAGCAGCCCCTGACATCTGGGAGCTGACCTGGTGCTATTAGCCAGGCCTTGGTATTCTTCCATTAAATATACACAATTTCACAGAATGTCAACATCAGACAAGACCATACTTGGTCTTTGTCTGCAAGATCTACAAAGGCATATGACCATTATGGATCCAGACAAAAACAAGACCACTCTGTAATCGTGTCTGAGTACAGACAAAACATGAACAATGTCCAAACCACAAAATACCAAATATCCCCATTTGACTAATATGTGTGATTGTTGCATTTTTACCAGTTACAGCTTTAGCCTTGGTCTAGCCTCCCATACCTCTAGAAAAGATGTATTAAGATACACAATTATGGAGTTATCCCCACTTGATGACAGCATCCTAACCAGAGATAAGCCCTGGTTCCTTAAACCTTCCCCCAAATCACTTAACACAACCCAAATTTTATGTCTTTTCCAATACTTTGTTACTGAGACACCCCCAATTCTCCATTTGCTTTATTCTCCAGCAAGCCTTCTCTCTCATGCAAAGAGTAATAAACAAAAATCGTTTAACAATGGGGTGTTCCTGGTGGTCTTTGTCTGGAGGACATTGACAATCTCTTCATGTCAAGCTTTTTTACTATTTCTTTTTCATATCTTATTACATTGACCAGATGCTAAAATAACATAGAATAGTAATAGTGTCAGCAAACATTCCTGTTCAAAGGGACTAACTTGTTTTACCCTAGAATTAGTACTTCCTTCTCTTATTTTTTTATTTTTTATTTTTTTGATGAGGAAGATTGGCCCTGAACTAACATGTGTTGCCAATCTTCCTCTTTTTGCTTGAGGAAGATTGTCACTGAGCTAACATCTGCACCAATCTTCCTTTATTTTATGTGGGATGCCTCCACAGCATGGCTTGACAAGTGGTGCTAGGTCTGCACCCAGGATCCCAACCTGCAAACCCTGGGCCACCAAAGCACAGGGTGCAAACTTAACCACTATGCCACAGGGCCAGCCCCTTGCTTCTCTTTTAAAGTGGGTTCCTTTATCATATTAAGTAAGAATAGTTCTATACTTGGAAAAAATGTTTATTTTGAAATTGACACAATTTTAATTTTTTTGTCTATTATTAACTTTTCTTTTTTAAAATATTGTAATGAAAAATTATTTTAATAGATTTTGCTCCCATGAATTTCTAAGATAAATCCTTTTGGTTGTGGTGAATTATTCTTTTAATGAGTTCCAGCTTTAACAAAGTGTGTAATTTATTAAAGAATATTTTTAAGCGAATAAAATTAAATCCGCACCATATGCCAAATTCTGTCTTAAGTCATAGAGATGCTGCAATTTAAAAAAATCATCAGAAGGGAGGTGACTGTGGCTATGAAAGGGTAGCATGAGGGATCCTTATAATGGAACTCTTCTGCGTCTTTACTGCAGCAGTAGTCACACGAATCTACATATGATAAAATTACATGGAACAAAACACACACCCAGATGAGCACATGTAAAACTGGTGAACTCTGTGTCAGGTTGGCAGATTCTATTGATGTCAATTTCCTGGTTGTGATATTGTACTGTGGTTATTCAAGTCATTGCCACTGGGTGAAGTGTACACAGGATATCTCTGTACTATTTCTTACAACTACACGTGACTCTACTATTATCTTAAAAAGGTTTTAAAAATTATATAGTCCTTGGCATCACATAGAATAAAATCTAGTAATAGAAATAGATTATAAAGAAATAAACACACAGGGGCTGGTCTGGTGGCATAGTGGTTAAGTTTGTGCACTCTGCTTCAGCAGCCTGAGGTTTGCGGGTTCACATTCTGGGCACAGACCTACATACCGCTCATCAAGCCATGCTGCGGCGGCATCCCACATACAAAAAATGGAGGAAGATTGGCACAGATGTTAACTCAGGGACAATCTTCCTCAAGCAAAAAGAGGAAGATTGGCAACTGATGTTAGCTCAGGGCCAGTCTTCCTCACACCCCACCCCAAAAAAAGAAGAAGAAATAAACACACAAAGAACTATATAATAATTACTATAATTTAGTTAGAGGAGAAGTGTCAGGTGCCATAAGTTCATACACTATTGGAATCTAGTCTGTGCTCAAGGGTCAAGAAGAGCCTCCCTGAAGACATAACATTTAAAGTGAAGCCTAAGAGTGAGTAGGAATTGGCCAAAAAAAAGGGAGGAGAAAGATGGAAGACTTTCGTCTTTGGGGGAGCGGGGTCTCAGCAGAGAATACTGATTGTAAGGAAGATTGACAGAAGGTAATGCTGGAAGAAATAGTCTGGAGATAGGTTATACTGCACCCTGTGGATTATAATAACTTTATTATGAGACTAATGGGAAGCCACTAAAATGCTTTAGACAAAGCAGTAGTAATATCAAATCTATATTTTTTAACTATTACTTTGACATTTAGGTAGAGAACAGCTTGGTTGGAAAAGACACCCAAAAATATACAGAAAAAAGGAAGCTGCCATAGGAGTCCAGATTAGTGATGAGTTCCTCGGAACTGGGTGGGGGCAGTGAAGATGGGGATAAGTGAATGGATTCAAGAGATGCTAGACAGATTTGGTAATGATTTGAATGTCCGATGTTGATATTATAGAGTATACCCAGACTCTGGCAGGGGCAATGGAGTGGATGGAGAAGCCATATTCCCAGGTGGGGAGGATTAGAGGAAGTATAGATCTGAACTGGGGTAGGGGATGGTTTGGCTCAATTTTAAATCTAAGATGAGATGCTGGTGAGACATTTCAAGTAGGAAGTAGTCATCTCCAACTGGAACATAGAAAAAGAGACATGGGCCAGGGATCAAAATTTTAAGTCTTTGGCATATAGATGATATTTAAAGTCAAGGGGCTAGTTATGGTCATTAAAGGAGAGTGAGAAGAGAAAGAAAATAAGTGGCCCAGAGGAACTTCCTGATGGACTTGAACATTGAAAGGTCAAGGAGATTTAGAAGGAGCAGTCAGAGAGGGAGTGGAAATTCAAGTGATGTCGGAGAAGCAGAGGGAAGAGAGTATTTCAAGGGAGAAATAGTAAACCCTGTTAAATGCTCTGCTGAGAAGTCAGATGAGGCATGGAAACGGCCGTTGGATTCAGCAACATGAAGATCCTTTGCAACTGGGGTGAAGAAGGGGAGAAAGAATGCCAATGGAGGTGGGCTTGCAAATTTGACTGGAGGAAGATGAAAGAGCTGTACCCAGGTGATATCAATTTTCTCTAGGAAAGTATAGACACTGGGAAAGGAGATTTGAGGAAACTGTAAAATAGCTGCAAGAGACAAGGACAGTGAGCAGACCAGAAAAACATTTCAGCTACTGGGGTAGATTTTTTTTTTAAGTTTAAATAAACGGAAATTATGCAAAGTTTCTCTTGGATAAGAAGACTCAATATTGCAAATCCTCTTCACATCTATCATTATATTTGATGTGGTCATCATAATTATTAAAATTACAGTTATATTTCCCACTTATCGAGGGTTTACTGTGTGTCAGGCGCTGGGTTAAACGCTCATAAAACCCGAGTCAAAATCACAAGTTCAAGGGAGCTTGCAAAATGACTGTAAAGTTTACCTAAAAAATAAACATGCGGGAATAGCAAAGAAAATTCTGGGAAAGAAAATATCGAGTGTGGATTAAACAACTGTAATTGTGGTTTGCAACAATAGAGCTCAATGGAAAGAACTCAGAAATAATCACAAGTTTATGACAGGGTGACTTCGATCAAGTTGGGTTTTCTAATCAGTGGGGAAGAAAACAATACAATTTCTACCACAAAAAGTTCTGGAACACCTAGATAACCATTTGGGAAATAATAGTCAGATCTCTACATAATTCCTTACCCCCAAATTGGACTAATCAAAGATGTGAATGTAAAAAAATTTAAACTATAAAAGAACTAAAGTGTAAATATTGTATTAAAAAGATCTGTAAAAATACGGAATAATATTCATCATTGACTTGGCAAAAACAAGCACACACTCACACACACAGACAAACAATGCCAAAAGACGAATGTTAAACTGGGGAAAATATTGTCAGTTTTTAGCAAGAAAGATTGCGCTCTTATAGACCAATTAAAAATATGAAGAGCTCTTTTTTTTTTTTTTATAAAGATTGGCGCCTGAGCTAACAACTGTTGCCCATCTTTTTATTTTTCCTGCTTTTTCTCACCAAATCCCCCAGCACATAGCTGTATACTTTAGTTGTGGGTCCTTCTAGTTATGGCATGTGGGATGCTGCCTCAGTGTGGCCTGATGAGTGGTGCCATGTCTGTGCCCAGGATCCGAACCAGCGAAACCCTGGGCCTCCGAAGTGGAGTGCACGAACTTAACCACTCGGCCACGGGGCCGGCCCCTGAAGAGATCATTTTAACAAGAACGACAAGAGAGAGAGAAAGACAGCTCAGAGTAAAAGAAATACCCATGGTTAATAAACATGTGAAAAGATGCCCAAGTTTTGTCAGAAATTTAAAAAAACAAAAAACAACAAAGTGATATTGTTTTTTACTTATCAGGTGAATTAATCCAATTAACATTATTTTTGAGCACCTGCTAGGTGCCAGGTGTTTTTAGTATTTTCTTATGAGTATATTTTACGTAAAATTACTTGTGAGCTTATTTTCCATAAAGAACTACCAATTTTTAATAATACGATCAATATTTTGAATGGAAACAGATACCTCTAAAGAGCTTGTTAACGCTTGAAAGGCAGGTGTTTTTCCTTAAATAAGTCAAACTTTCTCTCAGCAATCTTGTTTATATGCTTAATTTGATTAACACATTCTTTTTCACAGAATGCATATTCTTCAAAAGCAATATTTTTTTAATGTTCGCAAAATAAGTTATTTCCCTCCTGTTTAATTATGTTTTGTTGAATTGATGATGTTTCTGAGAGTGCAAAGTTAACCTTGGAATGTTGAAGGCAAACCAAACCAGATCATAGCCCAGTGACTCTTCTCTGCCATCAGCCACAGATGAGAAGAGCAGCTGGGGCTAGCATTGCTTCCTTTCTTCATCTCTTCATTCTTTCATTCAACAACATTTTTTGAAAGTCTACTCTGTGCCAGGCACAAAGTTAGGTACTGGGGATCCTAATGGACAGGGGAGAATCACTGCCCTCAGATTCTATCATCTAACTGGGGCGACAGGGAAGTAAACCTGCAATGAGAAGACTTTGTTGGAAGACCTTGCATTTGTGCTAAGTAACTGAAGTCTCCCCTCACCTCCATTCTTTCCATCTGGGAACAGTGTGGTGCTACCCAGGGTGACATGTTACTTCTGTGACTCTACTAGATACCCCTTTGGGGGTGATTGAGGCACTTTGTTTAAAGTATCTTTCTAAATAACGTGGCACCTAAATGCAGCTAGGTCATGGACTTCCTCTAAATTAATAAGACTAAACTTTTTGGTCATATGGGAGAGATTTTCCAGGTCTAAATGAATCATTATGAATGAGTAACTCATGGACGTAACAAATGTTCTATAATTAAGAAGATAAAAATGCATGTAAGAAGCATAATAAATCTCAGAATAAAGCCAAAATGTGTCCATTTGTCTTTGTCAACAAATACTGGAACGAACCAAAAGAAGTAGTCAAATGTGTAATTCCAAACAGTCTATGCTTTTAAAAGCCCACTGAGCTAATATATACCGTCTTAGGGGAAAAAAACCCAAACTTCATACTATATACTAAAGAATTAAAATAATTTCACATGTTACTTTATGGACTTCCTAAATTATATCAGATTGAGCCATATGAAATTGACAACATCGGATTTTTTTTTAACCTAAAAAGTTGGCAAATTTGTATGGTTCACCCTGATAGAATAGCATCATTTCAATTCCTAAGAGGAAATCTTTAAGTAATGAGAAATTTATAGAGCTCTCACTCTGAGTCACACACTGTGCCAGGTTCTGTCTGACATTAATCCAAGGACTTTACCTGGGGTCCATGGACTCCCCCAAAAAATCCAAGGCTAGAATTGAGGAGGGTCTTTGAACTTGGATGAAAACAATTTCACACATTTATTTTCACTAACACTTTAATTGGAACTTAGCATTTCTTTCAAATATAGACTCAAGTGGCAAACTTTGGTAACATTAGCAGTATCTTTGTCTTTGTCACCCATAGAAATCACAGCTATTTTCATATTACATTACAGTTATTACAACTGTCTCAAAATAACATTCATTTTTATCACAAACTTTAAATTTGTTGATATTAGACCTACTTTTAGATCTTATTATTGAATGCACTTATTAGTAATTATAAAATTGTTTTTAAAAATATTTGAAGAACTGTAATATGATTGGTTTGCTTTATAGTATCATGTCTTTCATTTTATGTATTTAAAATATACTGTTCTGAGAAGAGGTTTCCAGGCCTCCCCAGATTGTCAAATGGGCCCATGGCACAGAAAGTTCAGAACCTGTAGTACCATTTGATCCTCGTAACCACTCTGTATAGCAGGTAGTATTTTCACCCCAATACACAGAAAGGAATGGTTGGAGCACTTGCTGAAGGGACACAGCGAACAGCACAACCTGCTTTCACAAGGAGTCTGGCTCCAAAGCTCCTGCTCTTTACCAGGACCTACACTTCCTTGGGAAATTTCCAGGTGACCCGTGGAGATCGTAACAGTCAAGATACTGATGATCATCAAATAATGTCTGTGTGAACCTGAAAATGTTTCCCTTGTGCAAGGACTATGCAATAACCCACTTTAAAAGTGTCATGCATTGGGGAGGGCCCTGTTGCCTACTGGTCAAGTTCAGCACTTCCTGCTTCAGCAGGCCAGGTTTGGTTCCAGGGTGCAGACCTACACCGCTTGTTGGCAGCCATGCTGTGGCAGCAACTCACATATAAAGTAGAGGAAGATTGGCACAGATGTTAGCTCAGGGCAAATCTCCCTCAGCAAAAAAAAATTTTTAAATAAAAATAAGAAGTGTTGTGCATGACAATCATAACTTTACAGTGTGAACAAGAAGATATTAACTAAATAATAATTAGAGTGGGCCCTGGGCAACAGCCAGTGCTGTGAGGGGGTAAAGGCCACAGAGACCCAGAGGAGGAACTGTGAGAGGAGCCAGGATGGAGGACCTGCCACAAGTAGGTGTGACCAGGTTGTAGCTTGTGAAATTTGCTTTTTACACAGTTGCTGACTTCTGCCTTCTTTTCCTACCACTGTTTTTATTTCTCTTTCCCTCTTCTGTCCCCATTCAGTTTCTAATTCAGATTTCTATCCCGCTTCTCCATATAGTAGTCAATTTTCAGCTTGAAAATGGAAGGAAACATGGCAGGGTATAGCAGATGAAATTTAGGCTTATACGTTTATCCATCTGTTTGAGCTTTCATGTTTTTTTTTAGTTGAGGTATAATTGACATATAACATGTTAGTTTCAGGTGTACAACATAATGATTTGATATTTGTATATGTTAAAAAATGATCAAAACCATGTCTAGTTAACATCTGTCACTGTATAGTTACAAAATTTTTTTCTTGTGATAAGAACTTAAGATATACTCTTAGCAACTTTCACGTGTGCAGTACAGTATTATTAACTATAGACACCATGCTGTACATTACATTCCCATGGCTTATTTATTTTACAACTGGAAGTTGGTAACTTTTGACTTCCTTCACCCATTTTGCCCACGCCCTACCCCATGCCTCTGGCAACCACCAATCTGTTCTCCGTATCTGTGAGCTCAAAGTTTGGGGGTTTTTTTAGACTACACATATAAGTGAGATCATACAGTATTTGTCTTTTTATGTCTGACTTATTTCACTTAGCATAATGCTCTCAAGATCCATCCATGTTGTCACAAATGGCAAGATTTCCTTCATTTTTATAGCTGAAAATCTTCCATTGTGTGTGTGATATATATATATATATATATATATATATATATACCACATTTTCTTTATCCATTCATCCATTGGTGGACACTTAGGTTATTTCCATACTTTAGCTATGGTAAATAATGCTGCAATGAACATAAGAGTGCAGATATCTTTTCGAGTTAGTGTTTCCATTTTCCTTATATATATACCCAGAGGTGGAATTGCTGGATCACATGGTAGTTCTAGTTTTAATTTTTTGAGGAACCTCCATACTGCTTTCCATAGTGGCTGCACAAATTTATATTCCTACCAACAGTGCACAAGGAATCCCTTTTCTCCACATCCTCGTTAACACTTGTCATTTCTTGTCTTTTTGGTAATAGCCGTTCTAACAGGTGCGAAGTGATATCTCATTGTGGTTTTGATTTGCATTTCCCTGATCATTAGTGATATTGAGCACCTTTTCATGTACCTGTTGGCCATCTGTATGTCTTCTTTGCAAAAATGTCTATTCAGATTCTCTGCCTATTTTTCAGTTGGATTATTTGTTTTTACATGGTTTTTACACGTAATGGAAAAAGATAATAGATTCAAAGTCAGGCAGAGATTCCCTACCTAACCCAGGAAAGCACTAGGGATTTCATACCTACCATTTCTTTCATTCTTAATACGTTCAACCATTGTTTATTAAGTCATGAACCAGGTCCTGGGGATTCCCAAGTGACTTTTAGTCTTCCCAGGATAAACATGTATTGACAAATACCACCCTCTGAAACGCTACTATTTTTATTTACCTAACAGTAGCTGTAGATATGATAGCCATCTTCACTTTCCTTAAAGAACAGTGAGGATCCCCAGGGAACCTCATCACTACAGGGACATCATGGCTGGGAAATAGACCACGAGGCTGGTGTGTTGATGAGCTCCCACTGTAGCTCTTCCTCCTCTTGATTCCCTGCTGTCAGGCTCCCAGTGGTGTGGTGGTTTATAGACCAAGGCCCTGCGTTCAGATGACCCGCATTTAAATTCCTATCTCCACAATCCTAGAGAGATGGCCTTGGACGAGTTAGTTAACCTATCTGTGCCTCAGTTTCTTTATCCGTAAATGAAGTTGATAGTGTTATTCTCTTCATAGGGATGTTGTGGTGATTAAAAGAGACGTTTGCAAAGTAGTTGGCATATAGCTTAATAAATGTTAGCCATCTTTATCATCACTAATGCTACTA
Source organism: Equus przewalskii (assembly GCF_037783145.1). NCBI lineage: Eukaryota > Metazoa > Chordata > Mammalia > Perissodactyla > Equidae > Equus > Equus przewalskii. The sequence goes on along the minus strand of NC_091839.1, from coordinate 55,455,480 downwards.
TCACTCCTTTCTCTGTCCTCTGCTCTCCTTCTTCAATCCTCATGCCACAAACGAATTCCACCTCAATGAGGAAAGGAAGGGTTCGGGGATTGCTGAAGCTAAATTTCTCCTGTCAATTTTAGGTTTGTTGTGGTAGAGGAAATGATGAAGTAAATTTCCCCAGCTACTTGGAGAGACAAAAAACAATGGCCAAGAAGGGCCGACAATCTCAGCAACAGAAACATGTGCTTCCAGAAAGAGTCACCTTCTAAGGCAGTATGAAACTTTTTATTCCAAGGCATTGGAAGTTTTCACAATCATGCTAACATAAATAATTAACCCATTTTAAAACTATGGACATTTAAGCGTTATTCTCATGCTATTCTTGGTACTTATACTCCAGGCTCAGCGTATACTTGAAACTATATGGTAATTATAAACTGATAATTGAAGCCCGTTTGATGGACTCAAGATGGAGAGATTGGCAAGCTAGTGTGAGTTGAGCACTTACTAGGTATCAAACGCTATGCATTGTTTTTTACACATCGTCTCATTCATCATCATGACAACTCTATGAAATGGGAATTGTGGCTCTGTTTTAATAGACCAAAAAATGGAATTTATTAAAATTGACTAATTTGTCAGAAAGAAAATACAGCCAGAAAGAGACAGCCTTGTGATTTGAATGGTGCCGACTGTGACTGCAGGGCCCACATTTGGTGGGTCACATACACCATCCTGCTTACCTGGTGTGTTAAATGGGCTGCTAAGGTGGCTGTAGGATATTAGCTTCATATGCGAAGACTGCCTCCTCTACTCCCAGACCACAGAGTTGCTTATTTTCATTGTCACTGAATTGCACAAACCTACATGAGATTAAAATCATTATTAATTTTAACCTCACTAACAACGCCGTAATCTTTGCTAAAACTTCCAAGAATCTGTGGCCACATAACAAAATGCTACGTCAAAGGTTGAGCAAAAAATTAGAAAGTGAGGGATGTAACTGAAAAGAACATGCTGACTCTTAGATTTCTCTGGGTAAGAATAAAGTGGTTCCAGTAGACTCAGAGCTTGCCATTTGTCAAAGTCCACAGGAGGGAAGGTGTTCTCTTTTTCTGCGGAACTCCACGTTCGCCAGATGAGGCACAGTGCAGAAAAAGAAAGTCAAGAGGTTATCTCCTGCAAACGTTAAGAGCCTCTCAATAGTCAGGGAACAGTGCTTTGGACGAAGTTCTCAAAGATCTTATCATTGGGCTAATGGTTTTCAAAGTGAACTTTTTCCTTCTATTCGGCATTCATGAATCATACCAGAAATGAATGCCCTGGAGTGTAGCAGCATGAGTTTTAACCATTTCATATCTATGTTTACTCGTGAATCACCTCTTCTCAGAAACTGATTTCCCATATTATGTACTCCCTGCTGACTTTTAAAATAAAATTCAGCTGAGCTTTGAAAAGTGCCCTGGGCTCATTCAATAAAGTGATCCTATAAAGTCAAGCGCAGGTGAAAATGTCTGGCCTACGGTATTTATCTTCATTGCTGATACATAGTGTTTTCTGATCTAAATCTCTACCCGAAGATACTTCGCTCCTAAGAAAGCAGGTTCTACAATGACATTTCTTCGTTTTTCATCTGATCAATAGACTGTTGTTTTCTGACAATGCCAGAGAGGGTTTGTGTTTTGGGGTGGCAGAGATGTAATATCACTGAAGACACTCACATGCCAGCTCTCATGACAACCACCATGCTGGCAGATAGCCTTCAAAGAGAGCTTGACCAGCGAATGAAGTTGCCGCACAACAGTTCAGCTGTGAACGTTGAAAACCCTGGGCACCCTTCTTCTGGAAGGTGAGTGTGAGCAGATATAGTAAATCACCATTTTAATTAAATAGTAACCAAATATCCAAAATAAAAATCTTCCTCAAATAGAGAACCAAAGAAAGACCAACTTACTCACCTCTTTGGGGCCAGTTTGCCTCCTGTAAAACATAGGACTGGAACGATATATCTTTAAGAGACCCCATGGGCTGGTGTTGATTCTGCCAAGGCTACGGGCTGAACTCGTAATCTAATCCCAGAGCAATTTCGAGACTTTACAAGTAGATAAAATGGGAAAAGGAAATTGTTAAAGATTTGAGAGAAGTTAGAATCTTAATTCTCTCTCTCTAGACCTTCTTTTGGTGGCCTATTCATTCTTTGCCCTCCAATTGGGATTTGGAATAACACAAGAATCATTTTCTAAATAAAGAGCTGGAAGGAAAGCCCAAGTTAACAAGTGAGTATCATGCAGCACACCTTCCTGGCACTTATAAAAGCCAATATCATATGTAACTTCACTCAAATAATATTTACCAATACCTTTTATCTACTGGACTATGTGCATAGAAATAAGGTTTATCAAATCATAGTCTAAAAAAAGAAAATGCACCCAGTTTTGTCCAATAAAAGGCAAAGATAACAGGATTTCTCTGATATATATAATCACTCTATCTTCTTTCCACTTTTAACATTGTTTTTTGACATAGTGTAGATCAGAGAAAACACACAAAAAACACGTCATTCCCAAGGGAACTTTGAAGCAAGAGATCATAGTCTCTAACTCAGTCTTGTGATGATCAACCTATTGACCCACTGTTCAACCATTATTTCAAAGTCTTCACCCAGTTTTGAAATCCTAAAGGGCCACATTTGTCCTTGGCCCAAGCATACCGTTCTCATTGGTATGAGTGGGATGCATTCTTACAGGCAAAGGGCAGTTTGTAGCCCCAATTCTGCAAGAAAAAAACCATGATTCACATTGACATTATCATAGGTCCTGGCCTCTCATAAGCTAACTTATCTTATCTATCACGCACCTTGACAAGTTTTCTGTTTCCATCAGTCTGACTATACAGTGCTTTGTCTAAAACTCTGAGATGACAAGGGCTTTCATTCACATAAGCTTCTTTTTTTTTTCAAAAAAAAAAAAAGCCTTGTTCAATGTCAAGTAAATTCAGATGGAACATTATTAGAAAGTGGTTGAGCAGAGCAGAGTGGGAATGTATTGTGGAGTACTGGTGTTGGGCAAGGAGGACTCATCCCTGGAAAATAACTGGGCCCTCCAATATATCAAAAAGCTGGACCCACAATTCACCTCCTCGCGGCCCAGGGAGGTTCGCTTGCACCAATGCTTCCCCAAATTCTCCATCCCAGGGTATCCCGCTAATTGATTGAAATTGATGTTATGGGGAAGGGAGTGGTAGGTGGTGCAGGGGAGTGGTTACTTTGAAAAGAGTATCCTTACTCATAATAACAAAGTCAAAGAAAGAAAAGAGAGAGCCACAGAGCCCAGCAAATATGGTAACTCATCTGCTGTAGGGACGGCTACGTTAGGAAGCACAGCTTTCATGTGAGTTAAAGTCTGTTTCCGGAAGATGGGAGGAAGGTATGGCAGGGAGGAGAAGGGGACAGACTTCCTAGGCAAGAGCTGCTCTGATGGCAGCCCCCAGGGAGGAGGAGTCAGAGTGAAACCAAGACTCTCAGAGCCCATCAGCTTTCCCAGCATGCTGCAGGGGCACACTGGCCTCATTTGTAGAGAGTGATAATAGCAATGCCCAGTGACTGTCGAACTCTCTAGAATTCATATGGACTTTCATAGCACTGTTTGAATGCCCACTGCAAGATGAAGTGTGAATTAGGAGGTATTTGTTTCCATCTTATTGATGAAAATCCTGAGACAGAGGAAGAATTAGTAACTTGCTCATAGTTATATGGCTGGTACAGGACAGAACTGTGTCGCAAACCCGTTTCTTTTGATTCCACATTCTATGCTATTTTCACGGGACCACAGTTGCTGCAGCGTCCTATCTCATGATCTGTTCTAGGGTGTAGCATCAACATGTAAAGAATTCAAGTGGAAGTGTGAACCTAGCATCAAAGACAAGTAAAGGGGAGAAAGTAAGCAGTAGATGAGATTTCTAGTCTTCAAATGGTGTTAATGGGATACCCCTTATTCTGGTCCCTTGGAGATGAACTAGTGGAGGACAAGCCATTCACAGCCCACTGCAATCTATCTGCCTCACCCAATTCCACACAGAACACTGGAGGATTAGAGAGCGAGCTGGAGTGAATCAAAATATGGAGGTGGGATATGTGTGTGTGTGTGTGTGTGTGTGTGAGACAGGAGAAATGGTAGAGGAGAGTCCAACCTATCTATTTTCTGCTTCCTTGTTTCTTTAGGTATTCAAGGAGCAGAGAGAGAGAGAGAACAGGAAGAGACTCAGGAATGGACCATTCTTATATTCAGATTTTACCTCGTGATGAAGAAAACTGTTCTCTGTATGCAGATCTCTGAGTTTTGCTAAATCTTTGTCTCCTTTCCTTCCACAGCTTTTCTCGGAATCTGAGCAGAGACTAAAAGTAAAGTGGTGAATCCTAACTGACCACATGCTGATTTCCTTCTTATTTCAGTGTATTCATCTTTTCTGTGTTTGGGGGGAAATGCCTGGATCGATTAGCTGAGGTTGTGCTCAGCCGCATGCCGTCCGGGAAAGCCGAAGGATTGTGGCGCTGCAGCACGCGTCAGCTGACTTGTAAAATTTCCTGACAGCACACTTATTACATGTTGTAAAACCCTTAGACATGGACTTGGGGAAAGCTCTTACGGCCACAATAACACTCTATGTACCCAGAAGTTCTTTTCAGCCAAGTCAGCGGCATCAGCGGTAAAGTGAATTTGCTTCTTAAGAAAACTAGAAGTAAATGCCAGTAAACTCAAGTGCACATTGAAGAACCAAACTTGAAAAAGAAAAAAAGAATCTTAATGCCAGTAACTGTTATCACAATCACCTCTTCTAGGGTGCCCCATAAGGGAATTTTCTAGTAAGGGAGATTAGCTTGGAATGTTCTTAAGATACTTAGAAGAATGGTCTGCACGTGCTGCCTTATTTCCTTACTTTTCATTTCTGCTTCAAGCCAGCACACTCCTATTCTTCACCTCTCCTCTCATCCCTCCCACTGCATTGAAATGGCATCTCAAAGATCACCAGGGGAGTGCAAACTGGTGCAGCCACTATGGAAAGCAGTATGGAGTATCCTCAGAAAATTAAGAATAGATCTACCATATGATTCAGCTATCCCACTGCTGGGTATTTATCCAAAGAACTTGAAAACGCAAAGGCATAAAGATACATGCACCCCCATGTTCATTGCAGCATTATACACAATAGCCAAGACTTGGAAGCAACCTGGGTGCCCATCAAGGGACGAATGGATAAAGAAGATGTGGTATTTATACACAATGGTATACTACTCAGCCATAAGAAATGATGAAATCCGGGCATTTGAGACAACGTGGATGGATCTTGAGTGTATTATGCTGAGTGAAATAAGTCAGAGGGAGAAAGTCAAATACCGTATGATCTCACTCATAAGTAGAAGGTAAAAACAACGACAAACACATAGCAACAGAGAATGGATTGGTGGTTACCATCGGGGAAGGGAGGGAGGGAAAAAGGGGTGATTAGGCTCACATGTGAGGGGATGGACTATAATTAGTTTTTGGGTGGTGAATATGATGTAATCTACACAGAATTCGAAATATATTATGATGTACATCTGAAAGCTATATAATGTTATAATCCAATGTTACTGCAATTAAAAAATAAATAAATAAATAAAAGATCATCAGGAATCTTCCCTCCCTGAGTATAGCATCCTTTCCTTTTCTTTTCTTTTTTTGAGGAAGACTAACCCTGAGCTACCATCTGCCACCAATGCTCCTCTTTTTGCTGAGGAAGACTGGCCCTGAGCTAACATCTGTGCCCATCTTCCTCTACTTTATATGTGGGACACCCGCCACAGCATGGCTTGTCAAGCGGTGTGTAGGTCCTTGCCCAGGATCCGAACCAGAAAATCCCCGGTGGCCAAAGCAGAACGTGTGAACTTAACCACTGCACCACCAGGCTGGCCCTGCATCCTTTTCTTAGTTCATCTTATAGGCTTTCTTCTTCCCTTAGCATTGCAGAGTCTACATTCTAAAACTCTCCTCCGTGTGCTTTTCTGACTCCTCTTCATTCTCCAATCTTGTAATTTGATCACGCTTTACTTTTAGGTTCATGGACCCTTGAGAATCTGATGGAGTTACGGACCCTTTTCCCAAATGAGGGTACATGTTCCAATAGACACAAAAAATTGACTGCAACAAGATACCACCTATAATGAATAATATAATAACGACAATACCAAGTGCTGACAAGAATGCAGAACAACAGAATTCTCATTCACCGTAGAGGGGAATGCAAAATGGTATAGCCACTTCAGAAAACATTTTGGCAGTTTCTTATAAAGTCAGATATACACCCGCCATACTATCCAGCAATCCCTCTCCTAAATATTTACCCAAGAGAAATGAAAAATTACATTTCCATAAAAATCTGCATGCAGATATTTATAGTGGCTTTATTCATAATCAATAATAACTGAAAACAACCCAAATATGCATCTACTGGTGAATGGATAAACAAACTGTGGTATATCCACACGATGGAATACTGCTAATCAATAAAAAGGAATGAAAAATCTCAAGTTCATTATGCTTCGTAAAGGAAGCCAAAAGACTACATACTATATGATCCCATATATAGAATGTTCTGGAAAAGCAAAAGTAATAGGATTAGAAAACTATTATTGTTTTAATAATAGGATTAGAAAACTGTTATGATTAGTTGTTGCCCGGGGCCTGGGGTGTGGGGAGAGATTAATGACTAAGGGACATGCAGCAATATTTGGAGAGGAAAGGAAATACTCTAGATCTCGATTCTGTGGTAGTTATACAACTATGTATTTGTCAAAACTCATAAGACTATACGCTCTAAAAAGGGTGAATTTTACTATGCAAGTTTATACTTCAATAAACCCGACCAAAAAATTGTTTGTTTGGCTTTTTTGCTCTGAATTTCAGGAGTGTTGTGGTTCAGGGATTTCAGGGTAAATTTTCTACCACAAAAACCTCTCTCCCTTTTTTTCCTTCCATTCCTCTCAGTCTGTACTTTCTCCCTGGGTTCTCATCCTCTCTTGTGGCTTCAAGCACAGCCTCCACGCTAGTGACTCCAAATTTTACGTATCCTGAACTCCAATTCAAAATATTTGCTGGCAATTCAAAACTACCATGTCCAACACCTACGCTCTTCTGGAGAGTTTCTTTCCAGAACTGCACCTTCTCCTGTGTTTCCTAAATACTTCGTTTAGAACTCCCTGCTCTCAGGCCACTTTTATTGGACTCATCTGCAACTCCTTTCCACACTCATATCTCCTCAGTCACTAAATCCTCTTGACTGTACATTTTAATTATGTCTCCAGCCGTTCTACATCTTTCCTTATATTTCCAAAGCTACTTCCCAAAGCCACGCTGTCATATGTCTTCCTTAGACCCTCTTAATAGCTCCCCCTACATCTAACCCCTTATCTCTTCACTCCACACTTCATTAACACTGAACAAAGGTTGGGTTACATGTTTCCTTTGCTCAAAAACCTGCAAAGTTTCTCACATCCTATGGGATGAAGTATGGTCTTCTTAGCCTGACGTTTAAGGCTCTGAGTGATTGAGTGGAAACACCTTTTCAAGTCACATCTCCTACCACATTTTCCCACACATGCAGCCTCCAAAAACGTTATCAATGTATTGGCAGAGACCATAACGCTTAAAATCTTCCGGCTTGTGTGAGGTCTCTTCCTAGAACATACTTCCTCTAAAATTGTTTGACTAGTGACACAATTTCCATTCTTTGAGATGCGGTCCGAATATCACAATCTCTGATGAACCCATCCCCAATCATCCCTCTCAGAATTAATTCCCCTCTTCCTTGGCATGCCTCTGGCATATGTGATGTATGTGTGTATGCATATGAGCGTGTGTGCACATGTATCTTAAGAGACTTAATTACCAGATTGAAGTTATTTATGTAGTTGTTTGATCCTACTAGAGAGTCAGCCGCTTCAGGACAGGAACTGTGTCTTACTCATTTTTAGATGCCCCACAGCGGACTAGTAAGGGCTTCTTCCAGAGAAGATGCTCAATATTTGTTGAGCTAAATTTGATTTAAACCATCTTCTAAAATTAAAGAAAATTGAGCTCCACAGAATTAAAATAAAGATTAAATTAAGGTCCATACATCCTCTAAACAAGACTTGTATACCATATCTACTGTGTAGACTGCTCCATTCCAAGTCAGGATTCAAAAAATATAGAAAAGTCATTGTCCAAAATGTCTACCTATTAGCCTTAAGTTCTGCCACATGTAATTGGAGCAACAATGTCTGATAGAGCGGAAGAAAGGCCTCTGGCGCACATGGCACATGAGACTGGCCTTCTTCAATATCAAAAGTCAGCTTATTAGACCTTTCAGATTGAAATCGCTTTTAGGCTTCTGTAAAACAATCACTTTGTTAAAATAAAATATATTTACCTGAGATTTGATACTAGAGATTTCTCCATTCATTTCAAGTAAGGATGAGAGGTTGGGTCCCTAGCATAAGTTCTCTAAACGTTAAATAGAAAATAATAAAATAAGAACTTCATCAGTATTTCAAACCTGTGATCAATCAACAGGAATCCATTGAGAATTTTCTATGAAACTAGCATTGTTCAAGACAGCCTAAATAGTATGGGCACTGAGATATGCTCTTCCTTCTCAAGGAGTTTAGAGCCCAGAGCCAAGAAAAGGGGGCAAAACTGTGTGAAATAATCAGAAACTACCATCCTTATGGTAAGGGACGATAAAGTGAAACCACATCCAGAGAAGAGAGAGATCTCCGTGGGCTGGTGTCATGGACAAACACTTGTAGAGCAAGGTCCGCATGTCTTGTTTGAGGAAAGGGGTTCAATGACACAGAGCCAGAGTATTCGTTTCCTAAGGCTCTGTAATAAATTACCACAAACTGGGTGGCTTTAAACAACACAAATTTTTTATTTCACAGTTCTGGAGGCAACAAGTCTGAAATCAAGGTGTGTGCAGGGCTGTGTTCCAGCCAGAGGCTCTAGAGGAGGTTCTGTTCCATGTGTCTTCCAGCTTCTGGCGGCCCCAGGCATTCCTTGGCTTCAGGTCGCATGATTCCAGTCTCTGCCTCCATGGTCACATTGCCTCCTCCTCCTTTTTGTGTATCTGTTTTATAGGAATACATGTGATTGCATTTAGAGCCCACCTAGATACTCCAGCTTAGGCTTCTCTCGAGGTTCTTAACCTAATCACATCTTTTGCCACATAAGGGAATAGTTACTCTTTTTCAAATAAACTAATACTCACTCTTTTGTCCTCTAAGGTAATATTCACAGGTTCTGGAGGTTAGGACATGGACATACCGTTTTAGGGGCCACCATTCAATCCACTACAGCCAGCTACATAATATGCTGGACCCAGAGCAAAATGAAAATGCCAGGCTCCATTTTCAAACACCAGTAAAATCATGCCATTCAAGGTACTAAGAAGCTTTTTTCTTTCTTTGGTGGTCTCTCTCTCTTGATTTGTCGTGATTTTTTATTTGCTATTTAATGTCATTCTAAGAAAAGAAAATTTAAATTATTTGCATGAATTTTATCATTCATCTTTATACGGTGCAATGATAGTTTTAAACGCAAACATAATAGCATTTAATTCATATGCAGAATCACCAAAATTACGCAACTTGTATTTCATAACTAGTACGTGCATCTGTTTTTCATTCTTACCAGAACAATGGAAATGCTGTACAAAACTGAATCAACTGTTTTTATTACATTTCTTAACACATACTTTCTACCAACACTCTCTGTCTTTGCCTCACTGATGATTAAGGAAGGACTGAAAGGAAAAAGAACTCTGGGTTGCGCTATTGTTCCCCTTTCCTTTTGTGTCATCATTTTCAGCGTAAGTGGTTGGCTAATACAGGGAAGTGATTTGAGTGAGAAAGGACATGATAACACCACTTGGTAATTTGTGTTTCTTAGGATGTCATTGCCTTCTTTCTCACTTGAATCAAGTTCAGGTTTGAATTGAAAAAATGGCCTCTCAAGGCTGTCAGTGGCCCTTACTCAGTCATAGACATAACACATTTACCTTGTACTCACTTTGAGTCTTGCTAAATTCCCACTCATTGTGGGTCCACCAGAATTCTGTGCTCATGGGGCATCGTGAATGCAGTATGTGAATGGGTGGCAAGGGACAGCAGACATACAGATTGCACAGATCTCTGCTCAAGTTTATATTCCATTGTCCTATTGGACTTCACTTCTAAAACATAAGTTCCAAGATAAAATTAAGTATTTCAAGCTGACATCAGAGCATTAAACCAAGAGCTCCTCTAAGCGTGGGGCCCTGGGCAACTACACAGGTTGCATGAGATAGCCCTGTAATGAGGGGCCCTGTGGTACAGCGTTCAAAATGTTGTCATAGCTCATTTTTGAATTGTGATCCGTTGGTTGTGAAATTAGTGTAGACGTGGGTCATAACTATCTTTAATACACAAACACACATACACAAAATTTTAAAATAGAAGTAATTTATATATAATAAGGATAAGCATTATTTTGTAAAACCTGTAATTCAAATATGAATATCTATGTATCTATTTCTGTCTGAGGGTCATTGAAACCACTGTTCTAAGGGTCAGCTCATGGGTTCCGGAGTCAGAACATAGGGATTTCAATACCATTTCCATCTACTACCCTCAAGGACCTTAAACGGCACCATTTAAATTTTTTGAGCCCAAGTGTCTCCACATGCATGAGGTTCAAATGGGATAAGTGAAAGTGCTAGGTAAACAGTTATTAATGAAGTTAAGCCTAAACAGATGCCTTCCTCTAGTAACTTCCTACAAATGATGGAGTAAAATTGATACTCGAACATTCTCAATCCTATCATCACAGATGGAATGGAATTTTTTTTAAATAGAGCATTATTTCCTGGTTTGCTCAAGAACGCTGAGAGACATAAAGTCTTCCTTTTGGGGTAAATGCAGTTTTTCACCTTGACTAGGTAGTTCATGTACAAGCCTTCCGAAGGTAGATTTTAGCTCAATATTTTTATATGATAACAAGCACCACTTACAAATACCTTCATGTCCACACTATTCATAGTGTTTTATTGGGAGAAAGGATGTGCTTAATATTATGCAGAGCAGCTTCTTCCTCTAGGAACATATGTCTTTAAGTAGAGTTCTCTCAGGTGATTAGAAAAGTACTTTGTAATTTAAAGAGTCACAAAGGCTAAGTAAATATCCAAGTTTACATATTAATGAGTGCGAAGTTGATGGATCTAGCTACTTTCATTAAATTGTTATAGGGTCATTTTCTAAACACTCTAGGTTTGAAAAAATGGAATGCACCATTTGAGAAAGAAAGAAGTACTGAAACACTAGTAATCTCCAACAGCCTGGAAACGAAATAAATTTTCAGTCTAAGGATTTATAAAACATTATTCGGGAAATTTCGTTATCATGGCTGTGATCTTCCAGATGATCCTCAATGCTGAAAATGGTGTAACTAGGCCATGCCCTTTGGAGAAGTCACCTCCAGTGGGAGGAGGAAGGCCACTGGTTTGTGGTTTTATCTTATTCACTTTATGTAACATATTTGGTTCTGGTTCAGTAACGGAAGAAGCTTATTTGAGAGAGTTATGTTTTAGGCTCTTCATACCCTTCTTAAAATGGTTGCTTTTTTAAAAAAGATGTTTCTAACATGACAAAGCATCTAGGTTTTATGCCAACGATAGTGTAATAAATCTAAAGTATTTTTCAAACTTAAATGCTGTGGCTCTTAAAAACTATATGGGTTATCCTTTTTATATTCACTTCATTTTTTATTTTTTTCTCAAAAAAGCAGAGATCTCACAGCTACCTCATTCATCAGGCGCAGACAACAAAGACACGATTTCACTGATCACCAGAGGGTTTGTGGTTTTGAGTACAGACCATTTGACAAAAGGAAACCCCAAATTCTGGGTGGGATGAGAACTGAAATGTGGGTAGATCTAAAGTGAATAGTTCCATTACCCTCCCCCCAAATGTATGGACTCAAGAAACATATTTCAAACTTCCCCACACCAGGTTGCAGACTTTGTAAGTGAAGAGAAAGTGGGATTCCTGAAAACGCAAAGTAATTCAGACACATCTTTAGCTGCCAGAGCATACTTCAGACAAAAAGTTTAAAGGCAGCAAGAAAGCAGGCAATGGAGTTCCCAGAGAACCAGATGCTGTGGTGAAAATGCACCTTGTGTAGATTTTACTCCAGACATCAGTGTACACACTAAACCTTTGGGGAGGTGAGAGAAAAAATAGGAATTAATAATTTCCAGATTCGAGGCTTCAGGGCACACCCTGATCCACTGGCGATTAGTCAGTCTTTATTTTCTCTTCCTGTTCTGTGTCTGTGCTAAATTGTATTTGTAATATTTGTTTCAAGCAGCTGTTGTTTGTTCCCATTATTCTTTTGAGATTGTCTCCTTCTTTGTGGTGGTAAATTGAGCATTCCCTCTGAATTTGGGGGATAACAATTTAAAGAGTGTTGGGTGAATTGGAGTCAACACTCTAGAAAACAAACACCATGTCTAATGATTCCTAGTAAATACACAGAGCAAAAATTTATCCACAAGAGCTCTCAATTACTTCACAATAAATAGCAAGAGGAATATAATCATAAGAGTTCCTGGGAATTCAATATGCCATATGGCTCTAATAGGTCAATCTGGTAATGAAAATTAGTTTTCAGTTTTTAGTATTTTTACTATTTTAGTTAACAGCACTCTCATTGGAAAATACTTTAAGATGCTTATTTTTACCATAGTCAGGAGTCAGCAACAGACCACAAATCTTTGGATTTGTGTTTTAAAAGGGAGGAGGTCTATGTTGTCTTCTCATTGTCCAAAATATTAAGAGAGAAAGTCAAAATCCACACACAGACAAAAAATACCACATAACTATGTTCTATCTGGCTAGCATCACGTTTTTAAGTGAATTTGAGTGTCTTTAGGCAGAGTATATATTTCCCAGTTTGCCAAAGGACTACCACTCCCTATTATTTTTTGATTTCACATTTTCTGTCGCCTTCCTGGCCAATAAATGCATTTGAGTTTACTACCCCTACCCAGACCATCATGAGACTTAATACTAAGAATGTGGTTCTCAGTATTACTGTGAACTAACGAGGATGCCGATGGGTCCATTCATTAAAGGCTGCTTTAGTAACATAAGCAGAACAGTTATGCAAGGAGACTGGTAAATGAAAGATTTTTAGAATAGGCGAATAATCATAGATACTACACAAGGGAAACAAAGTACCTTCAGAAAAATGAAGTAGAAAATTATTCTAGAAGCCTGGGAGCTGAATCTGAAGTAAGATATGAATAAAGGTTACACACCAGAGATTTATAGGAATATCTTTTAAAAACTCTTTCTCATTCAGCCTGCAGCTAACAGAACACCATACGCAGAGTTAGCACTCAACGATGTGCTTGTTAAATAAACATTTTAAAATATGTTTTTTTTAAAAAGTTGTAGATCAGTTAGGTATTTTTGTGTTTTAAATTTGAAAAAATTTCAAATGAATCATTTAGGGTAAAAGGTGGTGGATGCATTCAGTTTGTAAACTTCTGATTGTTACTGGCCCTTCAAACAAGCTTGCTCTCCACTGAGGAGTAAATGTGATTTTTTAATCGGCAATATCAAATCATTTGCATGTTAATTGAAAATTAAAAACAAGGAGAGAAGAGAGATATCAGGGTAATAATGAAAAGATTAATGCACACTTTATGGGGACCTCCGGAGAGGTTCCATTTTCATGTTAGGACAATAAGAGTGTTTAGACAGTTCCTATTGTGAATGAGGAAAGGGGAATTCAGCAGTATTAGGGATTTTTCAGAAAGCCCTAAAACCGTTTTTATTTTCCTTCGTTTTGTTTTTTGAAACTTCAAGTTTTCCAAAACATTTTCTCCTTAACTTAAGCCTTTGTTTTTCAAAGGAAATTTAATTTGAAAAGCATGTTTTTTCTAAACTAAGTTCAAACTTGTATTTATACGAATAAGACAGATTTTTGTTTGAAATTAATTGTTGTTTGCTTCTCGCGCTACAAGAGAAATGAAATTCAAAAGACTGAGCTAATGTATTTTCAGAGTTGAATACAACGCAGGCTAAAACATTTCAAATTCTGTTCTCAGTTAGGATTTTAAATCATTTTATTTCTTTATTATTATTATTATTATTTATTTGATTTCCAGGATAGGAGTTTAAAAACATACCCATAAGTAACAATCTGGAACAGATTAAGGAACAGTTAGTTCAGGGTCACTTGAGGAAGGGGTAAGTTGGCAAAATCTCTGCTGGTTTTTAGGTTTCTCATTGGAGAAAGAGCAGAAGGAACCCAATGCCCCTATGTTGGAAACCTCTTCTGAGACACCAGCACAGGGCCCAGAAGCCCTGGATTTCTGGGAGTGTAAGCACACATCCTATCACGTCTGTTTATTTCCTATTATTTTACTACATACCTTGGCTGTGATAAAAATCAGGCGCCGTCATGGATCATTGTGGAACTGCTCAGAGGAAATTTTCTTCTCAAATCCAGAGCCTCTAAAAGTTGTTTAATAACTTCTGTCCCCGCCTCACCCCCAAAATCAACACACACACACACCATGTTTTTATCCATCCTTTCACTAATTCATCTGACATTCGCAGGGCATCAAAAGTGTGTCAGGTGTCGAAGTAGGCACTAAAAATATTACGATAAATGAGACATTCTCTAAACTTCAGAAAACTATAGCTTAATAAGGGAGGTGGTCATAAAAGAGTTATCCCAAGGGAATGAATCATATATAGCCTTATTAGAACATAAAAGTGAGCCTGTCTCTGGGTAGCTTATCTCAGATACACAGGGATCTTAGCATTGTTTCTAAAGCAGATGGGTCAGTGTTGGGTTGAGGGTAATTGAGATGTCCCGTGAGTTTCCCAATGTGCAGTATCCGCGCCGGTGTGCCTGTGGGCCTCTGGCACCATCAGCAGAGGTCCTCACTCCTGAGCACAGCTTGGCTGAGCTCTGCTCATGTGCCCTGCCTGGAATAAAAGAACCACCAAACACCGCTTCTTTGCATCCACAGAAAAAGGAGGATAAACTGAGGCAGCTCAAGGACAAAATGTAGAACAGAAGCTTGTCTTTGGCTTTTCCAGCCTGCCATTCCTTCTCCTTTTTACTCTTCATCAGAATCAGATTCCCAGACTTCAGGACACAGTACATACCTTTTCCCCAACCCTCTCCTTATACACAAATAGGAAAGAATCTACTTTTGCCACATGATAGTTTGGAGTTGCCACCTGTAGTGGACAGCTTTCATTTTTGGCTGCCTAGCAACTGAAGATTTTCCTGTGTTGGGAGAACATCAAATTTTGTGAATCTTGGGGAAGGAGGGAGAAAGGAGAAGGAGCTAGATGCTCCTTCTCTGCACACGCTAATGTCAAGAAGCTGGCATGGGACAGTGACACTGTGAAGCAGGGTCAGCTTCAGGGGCCACTAGAGCCAGCAGAAGCAGCATGAAGCATCCAGTGGCTGAGATGCCACAGGTGGTACCTAGCCACCTGGTTGTAGCGGTAGGAGCTGATCGTTGCACTGTTATGGGTTGAATTGTGCACCTAAAAGATGTTGAAGTCCTAACCCCCAGTGTCTGTGAATAGGACCTTATTTGCAAATCGGGTCTTGGCAGATGATGAAGTTAAGATAAAGTCATTAGAGTGGGCCCTAATCCAATATGACTGTGTCTTTATAAAAAGGGGAAATTTACACACAAAGCCAGACATGAGCACAGGGAGAACACTATGTGAGCGTGAAGGCAGGGATGAGGGAGCTGCATCTACAAGCCAAGGAACTCCAAAGATTGCCAGCAAACCACCAGAAGCCAGGAGAGAAGCATGGAACAGATTCTCCCTCTTGGCCCTTGGAAGGAACCAAAGCAGCCAACACCTTGATCTCAGACTTCTGGCCTCAAGAACTTTGAGGCAATAAACTTCTTTGGTTTAAGCGCCAGTTCGTGGCACTTTGTTGCAGCAGTCCTAGCAAACTCATATATACACTTTCACCCGACTTGATTCTCCAGTATTTCTGATAGTTTGTTGAGCTACCCAATTCCTTCTGATAATTCTTTACGTTAACTAGACTTAGTTTCTTGTTTGTCCTTAGGACCCTGATTGATAGCTCTTTCCGCATCCATTCTTCCCTTCCCCCTTCCCAGCAGCTCCAATTTCTGCTTTAGGATTCATGTGGTTCTGGGGAAACAAGCATCACCCCAGGATCCAGGGTAGAGCACATGACCTCTGCTTAGCCAATCAGCCAAGTGGTTGGTTCCTGAGTGGGCAAGGCCCTGAAGATGATCCAGTCACAGTGAAATGCCAGACATTTTCTAGAACGCCGAGGCAAAGATACTCTCTTTCCCGCTGTACCTAAATAAAGATGTCCGTAGCCTAGCAATTCTGGCAAGCTTACCTCAGGGAGAAGCCAACTACAGAAGGAAAGAAAGATGGAAAGAAAGAAACGCTGTTCCTTAGTGATATCATTGAGCCACTGGACCGGGCCCCACCTGAAGTTAGCTCTCCCACTGGACTTCTCATTACATGAGCCAAACAATTCTCATTGTATAAGCCAGTGTGAGATTGATTTTCTGCTGTCTCCAGCCAAAAGTATCTGAATTGGCACACCCCATTTACACTTTAAACATTAGTCACAGAATTTTGATAATCCTCTAAATTATGTGCTGCTTAAAATATTGTGTCTAATTTTGGAGCGAAAACTCTTTAAAAACAATGCCAAGCAATTGTGAGCAGTTGGATGTCATTTTAAGTGAGCAGAGAGGTTACTGTCTAACTGCTGAGATGCTGTTATTGACCCTGAAGGAAATAGTAATAGTAATGACAATAATGATGGTCATGGTGGTGGTGGTGGTAGTGGTGACGGCTATCAATTCTCAAGTGTCCACTCTGCACGGGGAATTTGAGGAAAACTTTCATGAAACAGAAACATGGGCTTTGGGACTTGAACAGTACACTGGAGTTTGCCAGACACTTCAGGTTCTTGGGGACAATAGGAGTGTCCAAAGTCTAGATCAAACGCTTACCTTCCTTGTGTTTACACCTACCTGTTCCTGAGTCATGCAACACAGGTACAAATGGTCCTGTAATCATAGCCCTGCCCATTAACTGGAACAAAAGAAACAAATTTGGAACTCAGTCTGCCTTGAGGGGGATGGGGCTGGCACCACTTTCCTCTTCCCAGTGAGCTTTATGGTGTACCCTGGCTACTTGTGTGGGCACTGAGTCATAATTCCCTCCCTCGTCTTCTTCCACTTGTCCCATATTTTGTGTGCTTGGTGTTGTATCCTGATTCCTAATTTGCACTCCAGTCCTCTGTTGTGACTAAAGATCTCTGACTCTTCAGCCAGCTGCCAGTCAGGGGGCTTCCTCTCAGCACAGAAAGACCTCCTTGAATCTGACTATGTCGCCTGCTGGAAAATGAGCACAGCCCTCACCCACAGATCCCTACAGGCTTGTCCTTCCTAATTACTAAACTTCACTTTCAGCCGTTGTTTCTAGCCTGGCTCAGGTCTGAGTTCACTCCTTGGCCACCGCGATAGGGATCTGCTGGCTACCCTTCTTAGGGGTTGGCCCCACTACTGGCAGGCCCTTTCTCCCAGTCCCTGCTCCACCATCCTTCTCCAGCTAGAACTCCAGCAAATCGAATTGCCAAAGGCATGTGGATTACAACCATTCTCCCACTAACAAGCCTCTAGGAATTTTAGGTCTTCTTCTATCAGAACCTGGGGGTCCAGTGCTCATTTTCCTGAATCCTCTCCATTTCCCTTTCCTTGTAACACCACCACTAACTTGGGTCTCCTGTTTCAGAATGGTAATGCAACCAATAGAATGCAAAGACCCCCATGTCTTTTGCTTTAAGTTCCTCAGAACCCACATATTTACCACTGAATTAAGGGGCAAGAATCCTTGGGTATTTGGAATCAAAGAACAACCAAATAAAAAATAAGTGTGTGAATGAAACGCCTAGGGGAGTGACTGCAGAGGGATTTGAAATAAGAGCAACCACAGATGTTGAGGAGCAAGAGACTAAACTTACGTGAGAATCACAGTGTATAAAAATGACCATTACAGTTAAACAATACATAGGAGGTGGAAAGATCATTAGCAGAAACACTTATCATAGGCACTAAGAACCAACAAGGTAAAAACAGAAAAAATAATTATGCCGTTTTCATGTTGATCATCTACATTTATGTAAATCACCTTACATTAAGGATATTACTAAATGTTTCTATATTAAACCTAAGTTCCAGTATTTAACGCAGTTTAGTATAATTTATACCAGTTGTAGTATGATTAAATGCTCACAGATTTAAAAAATTAAAAGGATGATTACTCAAGAAAGTTATATTAGGGGCCAGCCCCATGGCCGAATAGTTAAGTTCGCGCGTTCCGCTTCGGCAGTCCAGGGTTTCACCGGTTCAGATCCTGGGTGCAGACACAGCACCACTCATCAGGCCATGCTAAGGCGGCATCCCACATGCCACAACCAGAGGGACCCACAACTAAAATATATAGCTATGTACCAGGAGGCTCGGGGGAGAAGAAGGAAAAAAAAAGAAGAGAAAGCTATATTAGATTCCGTTGATAAGGAATGATTCTGGGTGTTGCAGAGATAAGTAAGGGTGTCTACATGGAGCAAAGGTGTACATGCACGTATGACAGTCGTATGAGGCTGACTATGGCCATGTTTCTGAGAGTGCAAAGCTGGAAGTGACAGCTGGTTGAGTCAGAGAGGAGCTGGCTTTGAAGATCAGACAGAATTTAGACAACAGAATTAGAAAGAAGGGACAGCATCCCATAAGTTATACAGGAAGTGTGCTAGTTTTTATGCTATTTCAGTTTGCCTTCACCTTTTTCTCTGTCTGCCTACTGTTAATCCACTTGGGCATAGAATAGAAACATTTTAGTTAGAGAATGTTCTCAACACGAGATCCAGGGACTCTGCAGAAACTAACATTGACCATGTTTGGCCAACTTCCAATGTGTTCTTTTTCCCGTACTAAACACACAGAGTAAAATAAATGTTTATCGTTGACAGAGCCCCCTTTTCACTGGATTCGTTTTTATAAACAGTGAGTCTAACTTATTTTCTCCCTGCATTTGGAAAACTGGAAAGTCCATGCTATTCTTCATTGACAGCATCTTGGTTGGGAAGTCATTCCAGCTTTATTACAAAATGGAGTGACATTTCCCAGAACGATGTAATCTATTTTGACCATTCCGAGCATTGCCACCTTAGCAGGATATCTCATTCCGTTTTTGCAATACCGGTGTCTGGATCAGGGCATGGACACTAGGGTCCCTCACCAGGGAAAACTCAGGACTTGCAGATTCTGGCTTTCCCTGTGCTGAAATCAGGAAACAAAAATGTCACTTTTTGTAACTTTGGTTTATCCTATTCTCTCCTAACCAGATGCACATACTTTGAAAAGACTCTCTTCTTTTTTAAAAACCATGAATACGAAGACAATGGCTTGCTTAAATGATATTAAATGCAGAATATTGAGTCTATTATGGGCATCCCTTGATGTGGTAGGACTTCCTGAAGGAAACTGATTTTATAATACTGGGAAAGTTTATTGTTGAAAATTTTATTTGAGTTAATGGATTCTTTTGAACCCAATGTTCGTGTTGTTATAGGTGGAAGAATTCTTGGAAAGTTTGTCTTTGATTCCCTGACTTAGAAATAGAAATCCACTTTGTTGGGCCTTGTTTCCCATAGAGATACTTGCCAAGTTAATCTATATTAAATTCTTCCCAGATTCATTTAGTGTGGACTGGCTATGGCTGACCCAAAGCTATTTTGAATTGAAAAACTTTCAACAAGTTGTGTGTAAGAGTCAAGCTTAGAATGACATAAAATTGAACAAAGAAAAAACCTCTTTTTGGCATTTCACGATAAGTTGGCCCAGTACAATTTTTGTGACCTTATGTAACATTTTCTCTCATCTTTGGCAGATTAACTTTGTCTTTCGTGTGTGTAAAAATTGGACTTTCATAAGATGGCACATAAAACTAAAACTAATTATTTCAACATTCGTTTAAAAATGTTTATTAAGAGCCAGCTATGGATAAGGCTTGGTCCTGGAGATGTGGTGTTGAAATGATAGGCATGGTCCCTCCCTTGTGGCTCACAGGGAAAGAGGAGACAGGCAAATAGATGAGCAGAAACAATCAAGTATGGTAGGGTTTGTACATTATTCATAAGACAAATTGAGGAGCAACGTTACTCATGGAACAAAACAGAAGAATTTTGCATATTAATTCTCTTGGGAAGAAAATCTGTACATAGACTTTTCATTTTACATGACGATTTATAATTTGCCTTTCCCTTAGTTTGACAGCAAGCAGCTAAGTTTTTATACTAGGATCAGAAGAGTGAAGAAAAATGTCTGAACAATTCACGATTACTGGTGGGGATCTTCTAAAAGAACTTATAGATCAACATCAAAGGAGGTGATTTAAGTATATCTATTAAGAATTTGAGCTGAAAATAAGTGAAAATTTAGTTCCTATCCGAAAAACGAAGCTATAAGTATATAATTTAATAAAACTAAGAGTAGCAGAAGAAATAAAGCAAGCTTTAATCATAGAGAAACTTTGAAACAACTTCTACAAGCAAGTTGAAATTTAAAAACTAGATTTCAGTTCCTGTATGGAATTTTGCTTTATTCAGAACTGCTGGGAGCACTGGAATGAGAGATGTGAGACCCAGGTCTCTCCTTCAGCAGCTCATTGTCAGGCAGGGTAGAAGACAAGTAGGCAATCCCAACACACCCCACCAAGCTGGGGAGAAAAGACACTCCACAGTCATAAAAGAACATTCGTAAAACACAATTGTTGAAAGAGCCTGTCCGCTTCATGAGACTGCGAATAATTGAGGTTGGCAGAGCAGTGGGTATGATCTGGAAGACAAACTGGAGAGACAGACAAGAGAGAGGTAAAGAAGTACCAGAAAATCAGGACGAGGAGTTTAGATTTTAACATGAAGTTAAACAGAAAGCTTTCAAGTCTTATGCCTGAAGGGGTAAGATGACATTGTTAGATTTTGGTTTTTAGAAAAATCTTTCGGTTTGCATGGTGGGGAATTGATAACAGAAAGAAAAGACTGGAATCAGAGACACAAATAGAAGGCCTTTGCAGTAATTCAATTGAGAAATGACCAAGTCCTGAACTTCGATAGTGGAAACAGAGAGGAATGGATAAGCTGGGTAATTGATCAGAAGTGAAAGTTGAGAGGATGCTTCCAGATTAAGTTGATGGGATGGCTGGTGGGGCATTTACTGAGACGGAAATTGCAAATTGCTGGAAGAGAAGTAGGTTTGGGTGGAAGATAAAGAGTTGGATTTTAAATGTTTGCGCAAAAGATGCCTGTGGGTGGAGAATTCTGGAAGGCAGCTGGAAACATTGGCCTGGAGCTTCAGAGAAGAGATCTAGACTTAAGATAAAAATCGTATGAGGGAAATCCCCCAGCAAGAGTGTGAGGGAAAAAGAGGGTGAAGGACACAGGTCTGGTAAACACAGACTTTTAAAGGCTGGGCAAAGAGTAATTCTAATAGATGACCGAAAAATAGAGAAAATAGAAAACAGGAAAGATTGGTGCCATGGACTCTCAGGGTGGAGAGACTTTTCAGGAAGGAAAACATGGTTGATAGTATTAATTGCTAGAGAGGGCAAGTGAGGTGTGTCCTTTGGGTATTCTTGGCAAGAGCAGTTTCAGTGGTAGGGTGGGGTCAGGAGTCAGCTTGCAGGTAAAGAGAGGAGGTAATTAGCGGTGGGGAAGCAGAAACAAGAAGTGTAGACTTGTGTGAGGCTCTGCTTTTCCAAAAGGAGAGAGGGGTTAGGAAATGTACAGGCCTATGGTTTTATGTTTTGGAGTAAAGTCTCACTCACACACACACACACACACACACACACACCCAAAATAAGTACTGTCATTTGTTTTATTGCTCTAGCTTAAGAGCGATAGAATGATGTTGGCATGTAAAATTCTAACAATAGACACCCTAAAATTTTCAGTGATTCCTTCCTTTTTGTTGTAACTCAAGAAGATATAACACATTGTCTTTAATGGTCAAGAAGAAATACAGCAATGCAAAGGAATTAGATATAAAGGCAAAAATTTAGAGACAAATAACTAAAGCATCAGATAACAGCAATCATCCCAATTTGTAACCTCAAGTCCACAAACTTCCATTCATTTGGCGATCTTTTTTAAATGGAGGCCTGTTTTTTTTGAAAACAAACGATTCTTTTACAGTTATCTTCTGAAAGAAATGTACAGATGTTAAAGTGAATCAGAAGAATGGAGGGACATTCATTTTTATATGAACAAAAGTCAAAAATGCCCTTTAAAAATAGCAATTTTATGTTGATTATCTCAACAACAGGAGGAACTTTAGAATCCATTAGCCCATTTTACAGATGGGAAAACTGATGCCCAGAGGGCTCAGGTGGCTTGTTTACTGCTAGGATCAGGACAAAAACCTTTCTCTCTTAACATCCATCTGACCACTACACCCCCAAAAGATTTCCTCTTCCTAAACCAATGCAAGTTGCTGTTGGCTATAAAAGGAATATAATAATTCTGTTCATTTGACTCCCAGAGGTTTCTCACCAATAACTGAAAGGGCTTAGAAAGTGCATTGAGCTCTAGGCAAAATAAATTATACTCATTGAAGGTGTTTATCTTCTACTAATGCTACACTTTTCTATTTCCATTTACGTCTTCATATTTTCTTGGTTGCTCTGTGTATTATTATTTTCCAATCACTCTGGTCCCTAATTTTACACACACACACACACACACACACGCAAACCTTTCTCTTGTAAGCTTACTCCCCTTTCGTAAAGCTGTCCTCACTGCTGTCAGTTGAGCGTTTGGGTCCTACCTGGTCACCATGTGGCGTGTGAGTTCATGCACACAGATGGTCTGAGCTTCCTCACTAAGGGATAGTCCCTGTCCCTAAACCTGGTTCCCACAATTTGTACAAAGGCCAACCTCAAAGGACCACCACTTACGGGTCCTCTGTGGGATTAGAAACAGGTTTTACCACATGTTTTCTGTCCTGGTTCCGTTTCTGAGAGCCCCTCACACATGACATTAGACTTGGAGATACTTAAGAAAAAAAGAAGGAAAGAAAAAAAGAACACCCTTAAAGCTAATCCTGCTGTTGAAAGAAAGCAGAATTAGACTTTGGAAAATGTCCATTCCTTAATATCTCATATTGCTCTCATTTGTAGTATAAAGTGATGCAACTCGCATTGTACTTTGTCCAGTGGTGCGCTTAATCCCCATGAAAGAAAGAAATGAATCACTGAAGAAAGACTCTTGCCTCCCAAATGACTCTTTCTCAAATTAGAAATGAGTAATTATTAAAGGGATAAATAACTAGAGTTTCTCAGAATAGATAAATTTCCTCAAGTCATGAGACAGCCCTCACAAGATTCCCCCATCCCAAATCCTGGAAACGCTAAGCCTCTGACACCCCCATTCTTGCGTTCAGGAACTGAGACATTTAAATGGGCATGAGTGGAAAAATCCACATTGGCTCACAGGATATGAATACGGTTTCCTTGCTTCAAGTGGCATCTTAATGGGAATTGTGTTTCTCACTCCAATTAAGAGGCCAAGCCCCAGAGAAAGCCTCTAACTTTCAATAGCTGTATATAAATAGAGTGGGGGAGTGAACAATCACCTCACCGCTTTCCCAGGCCTGCCTTCAAGGGCATCAGACTACAGAACCAATCGCATGAGAAATATCACTCATGTGTATTGCCATGGTGGTTTCCATTTTAAAGGCTGGTATTTACCATTCAGTCAAGAGCGTACTGTAACCAAAAAAACAACGAGTTACGCGTTGTGATAAAGTTAGTCCGATGCAAATGCCAATTTTTTTGAGAAAATAGCTATGCTAAAGCAATTCAGATGTCTTCAAGAGAAAAGTAATTTATCTTGCCTCTTTGATCTTATAGAAGTTCACTGTCTCTCTTCCAAGCTTCAGGTATCTCTAGTCACTAGGAAATATCTTGAAAATTAGGCTAAAATTGGTGAATAAACAGGCTAAGTGCAAACACATTGGTTCCCCAAGCTCTGGTCATGATCCATGAGCACGAATGAAGAACGGATCTATCTGTCATGCATTGTTCTCTGTAGGCCCAGCTTGATGAGTAAGAAGCTGAGTTACGGTTTCTTGGCTGAGATCAGCTGTCTCCAGGAACTTGAGTAACTGTCTCCAGCCTAGTGTGTGTACAGAAAGCAGACGGGCCTTAGGTAGCCCAGAATTTAGCAAAACACGAGGCTGTCTTCCTGTTAACCTACTCACCTTATACAGCAGCAAAACGACAATTGAAAAAGGACCCAAAACGCCTCCAAGTAAGAGCATTAAAATATAAAAATAACAAAATGCCATGCTCGGCAGGGATGTTTTGTGGGAGGTGATTTCCCACTGTCATCGTGCCTCAAAAGATTTTATTTTATTTTATTTTACTTTATTTATTTATTTATTTATTTGAGGAAGATTAGCCCTGAGCTAACTGCTGCCAATCCTCCTCTTTTTGCTG
Source organism: Equus przewalskii (assembly GCF_037783145.1). NCBI lineage: Eukaryota > Metazoa > Chordata > Mammalia > Perissodactyla > Equidae > Equus > Equus przewalskii. Next base: position 55,430,855 of record NC_091839.1, on the reverse strand, counting down.
AGGAACACCGGCCCTGAGCTTAACATCTGTGCCCATCTTCCTCTACTTTATATGTGGGACGCCAAGCCGTGCCGTGTCCGCACCCGGGATCTGAACCGGTGAACCCTGGGCCGCCAAAGCAGAACGTGCGCACTTAACCACTGCGCCACCGGGCCAGCCCCAAAAGATTTTAGACAAACCACAAGCATTCTAATTTCTCTCAGAAGTACATTATGGATCTATCATCCATGAATTTAGCTAATTATTTTGGAAGTGACTTAATTTCAGTCTAAACTACTTTTTGAGCATACACATCATAAAGGTAAATAGTTGGATAGAGATAGATAGGTAGGTAGATAGACCAATAGATAGATGGATAGACAGACAGACCAATAGATAGACAGACAGACAGATAGATAGATAGATGATAGATAGATAGGTAGATAGATAGATAGATACACACACATACTATTCACTGTGTGAAACAGGTTATTCTTGTTTGAGCTAAATTTCTGCCCCTCGAATTTTCTAGGTTATTTTCTTTATCCTATTAAATCAGATTTTGTAAATAAATTTGTGTTATTTTTCTGCATGGTTTGGATGATTTTATGGGTTTTATAGACGCCCCCTCAACCTCCGCTCTTTCAGACTGGAGTACTTTTTGTTTTATTTTATTTTTCAGTAATTTCACTAGAAATAGCAAGTAAACCTATAAATGTCGAAATCTCAAAAGCAGATCTTTTTTGCTCACTTCTTGAGAGATAATCCTTGAGGAGAACACGGAAATAACAGTCCAGAAGGAGATAAAATATACCACGTGGTTTCCGAGGGCACTTCCAGTGATCGTGGCCTATTTGACTCCACCACACAGGGCAGATTCATTTGTTTTACAAAAAGGTTCTCAAATTATCAACCTGCCTCCACCCTAACCCCAATTTTGTTGCAGGTGAAGAGGATAGTTAGTGGGTGACTAGACCAGATCAGAACAGTTACTCTCTACACACATGATCTTATTTCATCCTCACCACACCTCTGAGAGATAGGTGTGATTATCTCCATCTTAAAGATGTGCAGCTGAGGCTTGGAGAAGGGTTAAGAAATATGCCGACGGTCAGAGCTGGTAAGTGGTAGGACCGAGATTCAAACCCAGGATTGTCTGGGTGCCCGGTTGAGAACCTGAAAATGCTTCTGGCCCTGCCATTGCGGGGATTCTTACTCTTTTAGGTTGCCCTCATCTTTTAGGATATGAGTCTATCCTTGTCTTCATGGTTCCTTTACACCAGCTGTGCATGTCAATTAGCTCAGGAACGCATCTACTGCATCTGTCTTTGCAGCCTTCTCTCTGTTCAGCAGTCCTGTTTGCAACGAGATTATAGCACAGTCACTACCATGAATCCCAGATGAGTGAATATGAATGGCAGCAATGTTAGTAATTAAAAATGTGAGATGCTACCAGTTTTCAATTCGGACGGTTGAAATTGTATATGTGGCTATTTTCCACTTGTAAATTCAGTCTTTTATCCCCACAAAGCGTCTGAAATGAGAGAAATAAAAATATGGTTGCTAAATATTTGGGGGGATTATTTTGTAGGCCAGTGAAAACACAATCTTTCATTTGTTTCACCAATGGTGGGAAGGCTCTCTTTTTTATTTTCCTGTATAGGTCCCCTGGGAATGAATGCACACAACACAAAATAATATTCTTTTAATTTTTTTTTCCAAAAACGCTATTATTTCCACATGGTGACATCCATCTCCCTTTTCCAAACTGCCCCAATAAGCTCCAGACAGATTCAATACAACTCAAAAATGTAAGGGATGGCTTATTTTGGCTTCAGTATTCAAGTCTAAGGCAAGACAACTTTATTTTTTTGGTGAGGAAGATTGTCCCTGAGCTAACATCTGTGCCAATCTTCCTCTGTTTTGTATGTGGGATGCTGCCACAGCATGGCTTGATGAGTGGTATGTAGATCTGTACCCAGGATCCAAACCCATGAACCCTGGGCTGCCAAAGTGGAGCATGCAAACCCAACCACTATGCCACTGGGCTGACCCCTTCAGGACAACTTTTTAAGTGACACATGTGGTCAAAGTGTAGATTATTTTCTCCAAATTATAATATCTAAAAAATTAAAATGAATTTCCCCACTCTCTGGGACTTTTGACTGTGAAACTGTGAACTCATCAGGATACCTGGACCAAAAGGTGACTGCCTCGACCCTCTCCACGGTAAGAGCATTTGGGGTGCAAGATGTCAGCTGACTGCTGAGGAGAGAGCCAGGGGCTAAATCAGAATTTTGAGTTACCAAAACATCTACGCTCTCCAGCAAGCATGATATAAGACAGTTTCCCCTAAATGTATTCATCTTGTCTGACTTGTTGTAGATGATCCTATTCAAATAAATTTAGAGAATGTGGTACATTTTCCTTTTTTCCTATTGGCAACATACACTGCCATATTAAGGGAATGCAGTAAACAGCTGAATTTTCTTTAATATAACAGTTCCTACTTTCTTTGACGATGGAACTCTTTGTCCTACAGCGTCACATGAAGCTAATATCGGTGGAACACACTTTGGAAACAATTAATCATCAGCAGAAAGGGCTCAAGATCTAACTTAGGAGGGGTTCAGGCTAAATTTTTTCTCTTGAATTTAGTAGGTATCACTTTGGCAAATCATAAGACATTATCTAGAAAATGTGGGACATGGGGAGAAGGAAACGAAATAATGGTGTGAAAGCATCTCTTCAACAGTAAACTTGCATGTAGTTACTATTTTTTTAAGAGAAAAATTAGGTGACTTTCTTGTTGTGGCACAGTGGGTTCGCGAGTCAGCGCTTGAGCTGCACGCGGGAGAGGGACGACTCCGACATCAAATTTTACAATCCTGAGTTTTATCTCCCTAAGAATCTCAGTGTGACCTTGGACATGGTCTCTGTGTTTCTCCTAATGTGCCTGAGACAGAAAGCCAAAGCTTTTGCCTAGCATATTTGCCAGCCAAGATTCAGAACCACCAGAAACACAGGAGGGAGCAATCCCTCTATCCGCTAGCTAAAATAAGAAAGAAAAAAAAACGGGGCGGGCTGGTTAAAGCAAAACAGGCAGGGTTCCCAAGAGGATAGACAAGCTAACCAGTTACCAAACTAGAAACTTTGATGTCCAGGGAGTTACTGATATATACTATTTTGATTCTGTGGCGTGCAAACTGAAGTCTGCCTTTAAAATTATTTTGAAGAGCACTGTTAACTGTGGCTTTCCTTTAATTTGCAATGATAAGTTATCTACATTCCCAGAAAAGGAATGAATAGTAACTAAACCAGTAACAACAACTTGGTCCCTTCCCTGGACCTCTGTCATTGCCAACTTTCATCCCCTATTCTTTGAGTTTGAAAAATATTTTTCCATATTAATATTTAATAATACTTTATCCTTATGACTTTAGACTGACATAGTGCCCTGTTAACTAAGTTTTATCACAGTCCTTCTGATCAGATGTGGACCGTTTTAACTGCACTTCTCATATTGAGATCCAAAAGGGAGGATTTAAGATAGGTGCCTGAATTCGCAATGGTAATTAACAGGACAAGTGGGCTGAAGTAAAAGAATAGTAAATAATATTTGTTGAAAGTAGACTATTTGTCAAGCCCTGTATATGTTTTTTGGTTTTTTATTTTATTTATATTTTTTAAAGACTTTTTTCTTGTATTTTTTTAAAGATTGGCACCTGGGCTAACAACTGTTGCCAATCTTTTTTTTTTTCCTGCTTTATCTCCCCAAACCCCCCTGTACACAGTTGTATATCTTAGTTGCAGGTCCCTCTAGTTGTTAGGTTTTTTGTTTTTGTCTTTGTGGGGTTTTCGCTCTGCAAGGTAGATGCTATTTTTTCCACTTTACAGAGGAAGAAATTTAGGAATTAAAAAAATAAATAATTTAATACCTTTTATAGATTCAAGCAGCTAACGGATGGAGCTGGGATTTCAACCCAGAACAGTTTGCCTCTAAGACTGACCTTTTTATCAGTAATGACTCTCCAAATGACCAGCAGTATAATTCTGTATCATATCATAGCCTATTTTTCCTTTTTAAATTAGGTTTCACAAGCTTTGGTTATGAGAAAATAAAATGGCAGGATTTTCAGTATTCAGATTTGAACCTACCCCCAGGGAATACTCTGCCCACACTAGTATCAGCAAATTGGACACCGATTCTTTTTATGGCAAAATCCTTCTCACTTCCTGGATTAAATAAGCCATTCAAAGTACAGCTTCTGGGTACCCACAGCAAATCTATTCTTTTTAAGGACATGAGTTCACACTATGATGTATTTTTTTGGTATAAAAATTACCTTACAAAGTATGTGGATAAAGCTTTGCTTTAATGGCTGATATTCCAAGCCTTTGAAAAATAAGATGAGATGATTTTTTGTTCTGACTTGTCAGTATTCAAAATCACTTTTAATGTTATTATTCTTAAAAAATAGCCTTAAAACACCCAACTTTATGGTTTGCAGAATTCATTCATCTGTAGGTTTTGAGGACCCTCTTTGCCCCCGGCTTGCTCTTGGGTGCTAGAGAGCAAGTGATTAATAGTGGAAATCGCTGTCCCGCGTAAACTTGCCGTCTAGAGCAGAAGCAGGCGAATAAATTATAACCACAATACACACAGAACAAAAGTGTTATGTTAAGGTTAAGTAGAAGGTACAGCTAAGCAAATCAGGGGTATTAGAAAAGAATTACCAAAGGGGCTGATATCTAAGCTGAATCTTGAAAGATGAGTACCGGTGTGTTAGGCGGGTAAACAGAGAAGAAGGAGGCAAGCCCAGGTAATCATTAGTTTACTAGATGTATGACACATGGGGTGAATGGAAAAGGATCTGCGTTACAAATGTATTTCCATCAAATGTAAATAATTTTCCTAGTTGCAGGTTTGGGGAAACATTTTCAGTATTCCAATAAGCCCACCATTCTTCAGAGCCTTTTCTAGATTAAAAATGGAGAAAATCGTGGATTTAACGGGAGCAGGGTGTGTTGTGAAAGTAGCTAAATAGCTGATAGGCTAGGATGTTCTCCCGGAATCAAATTCTGATGATCACATCTGTCACATCAGCACACATACAGCTTCAACAAGCAGCAGCTCCATTTATGGATTCTGTCTGATTTTGGAGTGCAAGATTTTGAACTTCCATTATATTCTCCTCTCTGATATGGTTGCATGATATTTAATTCAGCTCCTCATTTTTCTATTGTGAACATGCCCTTGCGTTACTTGGTTTTTAGGAAAATGTTGTTTTCTGCATTGCACTGCCCCTTTAACAGAGAAGTTACAGCAATAGAGTGTTCAAATGTGACAATTTATGAATTCGAAATCTTCAACTTTGCATAACGGTATAACGTTCTTCTCCTCATGACTGCTCTAGTCTGCTAAAAATTACCTCAGAATAACATCAAATCATCAATGAACAAATAATGTAATTTCTGCCGTCATTTAACATTACCAAATATGGAGATGTTTAGTCTTTTTACAATTACTTAAGAGAAAATATAACTTGATGGGAGCAAATGTTGAGAGTTTTTTTTTTTCATTCCAAAAGTATGTTGTCACTAATTTTTTTATAAATTATTGAAAAGACGGAGGGCGTGAAGCCCTTCGGAGAAACCGTGCAGATAGTCCACTTAAAGTCTGTCTCATTTGATTGTCTGGAAGCCAAGTATTTCTTACTTGGAAACGATGACAGTGCATGCAAGTTGTGACATGGTTTACTTCCTTTTGTTTCAACTTCAGGTGACTTTCCCAGGAAGAACTGGTTTGTGATCCATCTACACAGCACCACTCCCTGTCCTTTGTGCAGAGTGGATTGGGTCATTGCAATTCTTCAGAACAGCTCTTTGAGGTTGAATATTTTTGTGGAGTTGGAATGATCTTATCCCTCCTTTCCCGTAGCGTAAAGCAATATCTTGGTGACCTGCTGTGTCATTCTGGAGGGAGCGGATTGCTATAGATATTCCCTTGGAATGTTATCCGAAGGGCCTTTAGATGATCATATTTTATAGGCTTTTGACTTCTTAGAAAACTCTCCAAATTATTCTCACTTAATGTTTCAACCAATGTATCTAAGTAGAAAATTTGCTCGAGAAACTAAGATCTATAATTAACTAATTCGATTCCTAATATTAATTCTGTCACCGACTTGCTGAGGAATTACGTAGCACAATCAATTAAAATAGAAAGTCTTACTACTGGGGGTGAGCACGCTGAAGTGTATTCAGGAACTGATAAACAATAATGTACACCCGAAATTACGCAATGTTATAAACCATTATAATCCCAATAAAATTACTTGGAAAAAAATGGAAAGTCTTAGAGATTCAGAAATAAAAAAGATAAAAGGAGTTATATGCTTGAATGGTTTTGCATTATCAATCCTAGTACAAATGACTAATGAATTTGTTGTTCATTATATTTGAATCTGTTGTTTGAATCAATGACCAGTAAGAAAATCATAAAAGATCAAAAATTTTTCAGAATTAGGATTCTGGTATAGATGTATTATGAAGGATAATAATTTCCTAATTTTAAGAAAGATCCTTTGCCATGATTACAGCAATTAAGTCTGAACATCTTGAGCGAGTTCCTGCCAAGAGCTGCCAAAGAATGAAATTCACTCATACTTGTGAAATTTAAGCGCATTATTGAAGATGGTAATGAATTTAACATTTCGGTTAAAACCAACAGATGATTGCAATGAACCAAGAAACATAAGCATTACCCTAATAGGTAAATTTGCAGTTTTCTCATCTATAAAAGGCATTTGCTAAAAATCAGTCTTCAGACAAGAAAGTATAATAATGATAAAAATAATTATAATAATGATTATAATTGCTGCTATATTGTTATGCTTAATATTTTTATCATTTAATTCTCAAAGCAATTTTATGTAACCATATGAAGAAAGTATACTATATAGCCATAGCTATAGCTACATTATATATATAATATTCTATATATATAAATTCTATATATAATATTAGAAACAATTATGTAATCACAGAGTGGTTAAGTGTGAGTCCAAGAGAATATTCAATTGCTTTATTGGTTTGGGTTACATTTTGAGTTCTGTTTTCTCCTCCTAATCTGACATAGGAAAATTCACTAAACTGCGTCAAATTAATTCCAAAACAAGTAGCTGGAGATGAAACAATAAAATGTCAACCTGGTTGTGCTAAAAAGTGAACATAATTAGTTTTGACTCTGTATGAACATTTAAAATTAATTTTATTTGTACGTAGCAGTAAAGCTAAATGCATAACATACGTTGTTCTCTAGATCGTAAATATTTGCAAATCCTGTCGCAATTCAGAGGAAAGGCATCAAAAAAAGCTAACTATCTTAATCATCTTAATGGATAATATTTCACATAATAATACATTCCATCTAAACTGTGCTTTCTATACTAAATAAGGGACAAAGGAAACTGTCACACCCTTCAATAGAAACTTAGCAAATGCTAACATTTAAATGCTTTATATTTGACCAGGAATGTTTTATTTCCTCCAATATAATTCTGTAATATTATAATCCAGATAGCTTATTTGGGTGAACATTATGAAAATCACAGCATGGTCAACTTAATATCCTGAGGAAACCACAGATGGCCATCACGTGTTTTTGAAGTCACTGTATTATTTGCATACAAATCCTGTGGAAGCCAGCACAGTGACTCATACAGCGAAATGTGAAGTTATCATACATTTCCTGAAATTCCACCTCTTCCATGAAATCTTTTATGTTAACTAATTAGAAGTGACAGTATTCCTCCCTGAGCAAGCAGAGTCATTTCCTCTCAATTCACTTTTCCCCTCAGCTTGTGTGTTATGACACACTTTCTTCATGTGTAGTTGCATAACGTTAAGATGTTGACTACACAGAGACAAATGGGCAATCTGAGTAAATTTTTAGCTTCTTAGGCTACATGTTTGTAAGAAATAAAACCACGTCTGTTTATCTCCTGTTTTTGACTCAGTCTTGCTTCACCTATGATCATTTATATTTTGAGAATGATGAGGATGACGGTGAGGAAGATGGCAAAAATGTTTGTGTAAAGGGATGAGGATAATAAGGTGCATGTTCAGAGTCCTTGTGTTGAAAGGCATTAGGTATGGGCAAAACAGGCAAGTGATTTTAGGTAAAGTTGTGAAGGACCACTTTGACCTGTCTACTGAGGATTTCTGTCTCTGAGAGGCCGTATAATGCAATTGGATGGTCATTTCTTTAGAGTTCCTGTATTAGCTATGTGACTTTGGGCGAGATGTTTAACCTTTATGAGACTCAAGATTCTCATAATAAATAATAACAGTCTTATAAGATTGATATGAGGCCAAGAACCATCAATCATTAGGCAGATAAATAAAATAAAGTTTATAACATTCATGGTACTGGATCTGGCACATGGTTAGCCCTCAATAACTTTTATCTACTGTTATTGGGAATCAAGAAATCTATATTGAGGGGCTGGCCCGTGGCACAGTGGTTAAGTTTGCACATTCCGCTTCAGCGGCCCGGGGTTCGCCAGTTTGGATCCAGGGTGCGGACCTACATAGCCCTTAGCAAGCCATGCTGTGGTAGGTGTCTCACATATAAATAGGAGGAAGATGGGCACAGACATTAGCTCAGGGCAAATCTTCCTCAGCAAAAAGAGGAGGATTGGCGGCAGATGTTAGCTCAGAGCTAATCTTCCTCAAAAAAAAAAAAGAAATCTATATTGAATGCCATACAAGGTTCATACTTAGGTTCTAATGATATTTACCCTCAATTTTGTGTTTACCTTGTGCCAACCAATGTATGATTGTAGGTGTTATCTCCCTCTTTACACTAACACCCTACTGAGTATTTATGAAGTGGATTATACAGTTAATGAAGAGCAGAGGCAAAACTCTAACGCTGGGCTTTGCGTCACCATCCTCTGTTAAGATGCCTCAAAGAGCCTCCACAGCCAACTGAAATCTGAAACCTTTCCATTTGTTTTCCTGATAAGTAACTTGGCATTATTCTTCTGACATTGTCTTGCTCTTCAAAATCCTACCAACAATTTGGGATTGGTAAATGCAAAATTCTGCTTTGAATTCTGACCGGGTGCCTTTTTTTAAACATTATAGTTAAAAAAAATATTTGTTGATTTTTCTATAGTGGAGACTTTTTTGAAGGAAAGGAATCGTTCACTTCAATTCGAAGAAAAATTGCTAACACTTAGAGTAGTTCCTGTCGCATAACAGGCCTTCGGCACATGTTTGTTCCTGTTATTCCTTAGCATTCTGAGCTGTGCTATCTTCTCTTCTTTTTTTATTGAGATATAATAGACATAAAACATTGCATTCGTTTTAGATGTACAACATAATAAGTTGGCATATTTATATATTTGTGAAATGATCACCACAATGTTTAGTTACCACACATATGGTAACCACACATAGTTACCACTTTTTTTCTTGTGAAGAGAACTTTTAAGATCTACTTTCTTAGAAACTTTCAAATATGCAATATTATTAGCTATAGTTGGTTGCCATGCTGTATATTACATCCCCAGGACTTATTTATTTTATAACTGGAAGTCTGTACCTTTTGACCACCTTCACCCATTTCGTCCACCCCTCTCACTCTGCCTCTGCCACCCTCCAATCTGTTGTCTGTGTCTTCTCTTCTTTTCTACATAATCTCCCTAATTCATCCATCCTCATGACTTCCATGCTAATTTCATAAACTCTTTGAACGTCAGTTTCCTCTACCATAAATTTTGTGTCCTCCATAAAATTTTCTTGTGATGATAAATGAGACAATAAAACATTTGGCATGCCCAGAAAAATTAATGCCTAACACATGGTCGTCAATGAATATTTGGGACTGTTATCATTGTTAAGCAGCAATTATGTATTGCTGGCTTCTAAATCTCTATCACCAGCCCAGACTACGTTCTGCCTCCAAACATATCTAACTTCCTATGAGACATCTCCACTTGGATTTTCAACAGCCATCTCAAACACAGAATGTGTGGAACATTATGTCTACATTTCCCCATGACCCCTCCCCGTCCCACCACCAATTTCCTACTTCCACTAAATTCCAGTTGCCAAAGCCAGAAATCTGGAAATCATTCTAGGCGTCCTTCTCCTTCCCTTACTCCTGCATCCGGAGTCCCAAAGCCCTGAGGATTCTACCTCCTACTCACTCTTGAATCTACCTCTCCTTCCATGCATCCTGTACATCTCCATGCAATACCTTCTCTCACGACTGTCGACACAAGCCACCCACACGGTGTCTGAACCCCTAGTTTCAGTCCTGTCCAATTTATCCTCTAGATTGCTGCCAAAGCAAGGCTGTTGAAATGCAAATCTGAGCACATCACTCCCCTACTACAGGCTGAAGGGCCACTTTTTTGCTCTTCAGCCTCATCTCTTTATCCTGTGCTCGCACTAAGTCAGGCTCCACGCACCTCCCCAGTGCAATGTACTCCATGTCTCCAAATCTTCACACAAGCTCTCTGCTTTTGCCACCTCTACACATATGTTCTTCAAAATTCAACTCGTATGTCACTTCTCTAGTAAACCTGTTTTCCACACCAGTCATGAACCACCAAAACTTCTATCTCCTCCTACTCCAGGCTGGGCAGGTCCTTTCCTAGTGCTCACCTAGTTACCTGTACCAACGGGATGATAATTCATCTCATTCTTCATCTATCTTTCTGTCTCCCCTCTACTTGATGAGTACCTTAAGGGCAGAGATTATTTTTCCCTTTGTATTACTACCCAGGATGTTGTCAGAGACACAACCTGTACTTTGTAAATGATTATTACTTAAGTAAATAGATACCTCTTTAAGTTTTCTGCTCTTAATTAAATCTCTTTTGTTTAGTGCAAAGAATACAGAATTTGGAGTTTGAAGACTTGCATTCAAGTCCCAACTGTGCTACTAGTTGGAGACATTGAACAAATTAGTTAATAAATTAGTTAAATTTATTTCCTCGTGGTAAAGATCAGATATGATCATGGATGTAAACTTTGTAAATAGCAAAGGATTTTGAAAATATAATAGATAAGATACAGAGATGAAATACAGTGTAGCTCAAGATGAAATGATGTCATTGAGATGATCAAACTTTAATAATTGAAGCTGTGCACTCTGCGAGTGTCTTTTTTGGGAAACACGTAGCACAGACACCTGTGTACAAACCTAGATTCTACTATTAATTCTTATTGATTGTCTGTATTGTGTAAGTTATTTAAATGCTTTGGGCCATAATTTTCTCATCTGTAAAATAGGAATGGTAATAGAATGTCTCCATAGAATTGTTGTGAAGATTAGATGCATTAAGACCTGTAAAACACGGCAACTGAAAGACTGTAAATCCGGAAAATGTTGATGCTTTTGTCATTAAAAGCCCTTGTTTCTCCCATGAACCAAAGAATAACTATTCTATTTAAAATTTTGGAGTTATAAGAAACTATTGGTCAAATATTACTGAGTCTAGAATTATTGAATGTAGACGCAGATTGAAATTTTAATGGAAGCAACATCCAAGACCTAGAAAATACGAAGGTAGCAGTAACCGTAAGGAGGATAAATGGGTAAGTGTACTTACAATAACTAATAGATATTAATCAATGGTTTTACTTATATTAATTTTCCCCATGTTTTTTCAAAGAATTTGATAATTCACTGTAAAACCTGACTCTTTCCCACCTACGTTCATCTTAAATTCTGCCACATTATAAACACACTAATATGATAAACACACACATTATACAACATTCTAAAAACACTACTCTTACCTTGTCATTTTCTTTAAAATTTTCTTTTTTTGGTTGTCTCCTACACAATGCACAAGATAAAAGCCAAACTTTTAACTTGATGTTCAAGGGCCTCCATCACTGGGCCACCCCCTCCTACAATTTATCACTCCCAATTCAAATCCGCTGCTCCTGATACAACCCCATGAACATGCCCCATGAGTTCCTGTTTCCTAATCTGTTCATGCCACCCCTCTCCACTAAACCTCACCAGAATTCCTTCCTCTCTCTCCCTACTTCCAAAGTCTACCCATCCTTCTCTCACCCCAGTAGCCATTGATAAATTCTTCTACTAAATTCCTCTATTAATGATGAAGATGATGATGATAACAAAGATGATAGTAATTAACATTGATTGAGTGGTGACTAAGTGCCAGGTACAAAGCCAAAAGATTATGTATGTTATCTCATTTAAGTCTTCTAACAACTTTAGAGTGTAAGCACTATTACTTCTGAATGAAGCTGAGGCCCAGAGAGATTCAATCCTGACAAGTTACAAGTACCAGAGTGGGTGGTAAGGGCCTGGATATGAAGGAATACCTGCCTGCCTGCTTCTAAAGTTCCCGCTCTTAACTGCTAGGCTGTGCTTTCCCGGGTTGTCCATACTGATTGTCCATAGGTTTGATGTTTGCCATTTACTGCTTTGTATCATTAGTTAACTCTTCTGTGGATGCTTGCTCTCCCATTGAGGTGGTTATTCTCCATATACCTCCCCAAATCTGTTCTCTGTTTTGCTCTGGGTCTTAAAGGCTAACTGTTTGGGCTGCATCATCTACTTCCTTGCCCTCTGGCTTCCTGATGAGTAGGGAACCAATGGAAGGCATCGGCAGGAGATCAGATGGTTGGGAAAAAAGAGATGGAGTCACTCTCCTACTTTTGTCACTGTTCCTTCCCTGCCTCGCCAAGTTTCACTCCTATTGAAGCAGCCTTCTTCCAGGCCCCCAAGTTCTGATTACACTGCCCTCCTTGTTCATTCAGGCCCAGTGATGGTAATAGCTTCCTGCTGTTCCTAATCCCTTGGTGTTTTCACCATTCCTTGCTGGTTTCCTTAATCTTGATCATGCCATTGTAAATGATCTTTTCTTTAAACTAGTTTCAGTTAAATATTTTTAATATGCCATCTGATTCCTTACTAGAACTTCCACCACCATCTCAAATTTTTAAGGAATTAAAATATTGGAGCTATTTGATAAATACTGATCACCCCTCTTGTTAGTGAAGGAGTATGTACCTCTATGTGCATATAATGTAATAAACTTATGAATATGAATCTACAGCAATGACTATCTTTCTTCTTCTGAATGTGTTTTATGGATCATTATTAACTATGCCTAGAAATCTTAATCACTTCTACGCATCAGGTCATGGTAAAAGAGGAATGCATAGAGAATACTCAGGAAGTTTTAATTTGGCGTTTTACAAGAGTTTCCTGAAAACTGCCTTTTTTCTGTCCAGCTTACACAATGATATGGGATGCTTCCTGTATAGAAGAAATGTATATTTTTAGATGTAGACTAGTCTGTTACAGAACATGGCAACATTTGCCCACGGATCTCCCCAAGCATCAGTGTGTGTCTGATTCTCAGGCTGTGCATCTGTTGAGTTGTCAGGAGTGCTTTTCCTTGGGGCTGTGAACCACCCCTCCCTGGAAGATTGTTCTCAGAGCTGATTATTCCTGAGCCTGTCCTTCCCATCAGACATAACTTCATGCTCTTTACAATGATCTAAGGAGCCTCTCCCCTTCCAACCCCAATTCCAGCTGACATTTATGAACAGTCTGTTCAAAGCAAACCCAACTTTTCTCCACCGAAATGATAACCTGAGTTTAGAAAAATCAACAATGGCAGTAAATGAATGCAACGTTTATCTTTGGAATTAAGGAAGGATTTCCAGTTGGCTGATTTTCTATCATAAAAGCATTGATTGCATTCTTGTATCCAGACAGGGCTTTTACCATACAAAGAGAGCAAATCTATGTAAAGAAAAACATTTTCTGATATTTGTGGCAGTAAAACCTTATTTTTTTTAAACCCTAGGTAAATCTATTTATATTAATCCATTGAAAAGTAAAAATGGAAATTTTCAGGAGAGAGAAAAATGTGTGCTTCAAACCAGTCTCAGTCATTTAGAGAATGCTTGGTACTCAAAGATATAGGAAACAATGACTACTTTAGGTGGCCACTAACATGGGTCAATACAGTTTTTCTTACTTCTTTCCCTCTTATCAAAGTTTCCAAGATGGTAGAGCCATGTTTTAATTGGAGCAAATAGCCCAAAAAGGAGCGTTACAATAGGCCTACTTCCCCAGGCACGGTCTTGTCTGGTTCAGGGGTCCCTGCCCATCTCTCTGCCTCGTGAGCAATGGCAGCTTTGAATTAGGGGTGAGGAGTTTATCGAAGGATTATTTTTAGATAACTGAGAAACATGAAGAGTCAATTTGCTGGTATTTTTCTTTTCCTGTAAGGATGAAAATAAAAGCTAAACGTTGAGGTTGATCATCAGAGATGTTACAATAAATTCAAGTACTTACGACTTTATAAACAATTATCGGGTGCCTAGTGATTTTTAAGAAATGTGTTTAGTGATTTCACTTGTCCAAACAGCTGCAGAGGAACTGGAAATTTGTTTATTTTGAGAAAACTACAACAACAAGAATGTAAGAACCATTTCCAGGCTAGCATTGCTGGGAGAGGATAGTTACACTTGGTGCAATCAGTAATTCCTCAAACATAATAATTAGTCAAGAACCAATCCAGGTTTCTACCCCCATTTACTAAACAGTGTGGGGCTATGTGAGAAAGGTGACGACAACCATGACTTTACCACGGTCAAAACAAGACTCAAGATTCATTAAGGAAGCCTCATGGTACCCTCCATGTTGGTAAGGATACTCTGGGTTCATGATCTGATCTCTCAGTTCTACTAGCCTGGAACTTCACTAATTTGTGTATCCAGGATCTATCAGATTTGAGGGTAGCAATTCTCAATCCAGGTATGCAACAGAATCAATCATCAGCAGAGGTTTAAAAATTTATACATGGCCTGATGTCCCCTCCTGAAATTCTGACTCAATGGATCTAGGTTGGAGCTTTAGTCGAGTCTCTCTGTATTTTTAAGCTTTTCAAGTGATTCAGATGCAGCCAAAGTTAAAAATCACTGTCCTAGAACAAGTACTAAAACTGCCCAAAGTCTTGAGAGCAAAGGTATGTGAGGTTACTAATTTAACTTTTTCTTCTTTCTCCTTCTCACCCTTTTTCCCATCCTTTCTTTCCTCCTTCAATATTTACTAAGCACTTACTGTGTGCCAGGCGCGTAGGAGGAATATCCCTGACAATGTTTATGTATCCAAATCCAATAGTCAACATTTTCTCTTTCCAAAAGACTAATTCCCTTGGAAAAGCAAAGGAAGTTTAGAAGACTGATGGTAAACAGTTAAGTCATTGATCAATTTAACAAGAACCGGTTAAGTCTTTACTGTGTGTTCATCAGAATAAATGTCATTGAGTGATCTTAAGAGAGATTTTTATTTCACTACAGTTGCTGGATGTGTCTCTCTCTACAATTCTAAGATAGTTTCTACCTGCCGACTCCGTCAATGCGTTGTGTTGACAAGTCAGTGTAGCCCTATGTAGGACAGTAACTGGAGAAATACGGACATTCTCTGTACCTCTTATACAGCTGTGAAGACTTCCTTTTTCTACCTTTGTTACTACACCACATCCTTTCTTCATTTCAAAATAATTTCATAACTTATCTTACCTAAGTTTGCAAGTCTTACTGTAATTACTTAGAGAGGAAAGCACCTTATTCATTAAACTATTTACAAGTCATATTTTCAGATGGACATCCAGGAAGGTTTCTTGCACCAAGATAATCCTATTTTCAGGATGGCAAGTGCTTAAGGGCCTCAGTCTGAGAGGGTGGACCTTCCCTGTCCCGGATGGGGCATTCTCAGTCAGCTCTGGTCGGAGAAATGGACATCCATTTTATTTTGGGACCTGTAGCATTCTGTCCGGTTGGACGACTATGAGAAAAGATTCTACTGTAGCAGTGACCCCAGTGAGGCCCTCCTCTTAGAAGTCAGCCATGAGTTTCACTCACATTTTCTCCACTTTTTAAATGCATTCCCTTTATTTTAACTCTCCCTATTTGAAGATGTCTCTCCATATAAACCCCCACCCAGACCTCTGAAATCCAGTCCTGAAACCTAGCCTCAAATCCAGCTACTCACAGTCATCTCTACCAAGAAGACTCACATGACACTTACATCCGAGTGGAATGAATCTCCCCAACAATGTGCTCTTCCTCCTAGATTCCTTGCCTTTTTGGTGGCAATGCCAAACACCTAGTGTCTCAAGGCAGAAACCTAAATGACATCATAGATTTCTGTCACTCCATCCTATTTCTTCTTCTCCCACTCATCTCACTCGATAAATCATCAAGTACTTTTGAGTCCACCTTTTTAACATCTCTCATATCCATCGTGTTTTCTCCCTTCTACTGTAACTGCCTTAGTTTAGAGTCTCATTAACTCTTGCAGTAGTTTTATAATTGGTTTCTACCATTTTTACAGCTACTGTCTTTTCTGCATCACTTCAACCTCAACAGAGACACAAACATAATATTTCTAAAGCAAAGTTTGATCACGATTCTCCTTTGCTTAAAATCTTCCCTGGCTATCATCACTTATGGGATAAAGGTAAGAATGAAGAGGACGACACACACAAAATAGAAAGGAATAAAGCCACGTGGAATGTATGGGGAACCATAAGCATTTTGATAGTGCCCAAGCCCATGAGAGTGAGGTAAAGAAAGCAGAAGGTAGGAGGAGCCAGATCATCCACAGCAGGCCAAGTATCTGCTGTTCCTTCTTCTGGAATGCCTTGGCCTATTCCCTTAACTGGCAGCTCAGAAGTGACTTCTGGAAAGCATTCTCTAATATCCTTACATGGAAGTTAATCATTCCTTCCTCAATGCGGATGCTGTGTCTCATATCGTTGCTATTGTTCTAATTACAGTTTAATATAATTACTTGTTTGCATGTCTGTCTCCCCTTTAGAGTATGAGCTTCTTTAGGACAAGGACTGTGTTTTCTTCATTCCTGTATTGCCGTATGACAAGCTGCCCAGCACATAGTGAGCCTCCAGTAACTGATCTCTTTCCCTCTGCTTTCTTTTTAATTTCATAAGAACGCAGATGAGAGGAGGCCGGCCCCACGGCTGAGTGGTTAAGTTCATGAGCTCTGCTTTGTTGGTCCAGGATTTTGCTGATTTGGATCCTAGGCGTGGACATGGCACTGCCCATCAGGCCATGCTGAGGCGGCGTCCCACATGCCACAACTAGAAGGACCCACAAAAATAAAATATGCAACTATATGTTGGGGGGCTTTGGGGAGAAAAAGCAGGAAAAAAAAAAAGATTGGCAACAGATGTTAGCTCAGGTGCCAATTTTTATAAAAAAAAAAAAAACGAATACAGGCAAGAGATGATAAAATCTTAGCTAACAGTGATGGTAGGAATCCAAGGAGGAAATATGTTTTTAGAACTATTTAAGAAATTGAATTGACTTAGGCATTAACTAAAGGGAGATAAGAAATGGTTGTCAGACCTCTTCCTCAAGGACGTAAGGAAGAGGGAGCTCATCTTCCTTGTCCTCAGTTATATAAGTTTCAGTTCTTTGGGATTTTATCTATTTTGTTCAATTATTCCTCAGAGCTTGTGGTATATCTAACATTAAGTTTGCATTGAATCAGATTAAAATTAATTATAACTTTTGACATTTTGAGTGTTTTAGTATTATTATTAGAGATAGCTTTTAAAAAGGAAGTGACGTTTAAGATAGATTTGAACAAAGCACAGATGAAATTTCAAAGCAACAAAATTACAAGGCAGGAAAGATAATTCTACGAGAATGTTAGCAGAATTTGGACAGGTTCTACTAAAAATCAACTCAGATTACAAATGAATATAGAGAAGAGAATACAGGTGAGGACAGGAATGCTCTTTGGATGAGGAAAACACTTGCTATGGGTGATTCCAGTAATCAAACTGGACGCAAACCATGTGAATCAAGCATCAGGCTCCTTTATAACAAAGAGAGCCCTTGGTCCAGCAAAGAACATGCCTCCCCCTGAAGGAGCGGGCTCCCAGTCATGGCAGGGCTAGGAGAGGGGAAGTGCTATACGGGCAGAGGACATGGAGCCGGAACAGGTTTCTCTTGCAAGAGTGAGGCCGGATTTGGCAACGCCCACCATGCCTCTCAGTTTGAGTCTTTGAGACCTGACCTGCTAGTCCTGAGTTCTGTAAGCTATTCTTCCTGACTCAAGGATGAGAGCAATAAGACACAAATGAGCTATAACGATATGTTCTTACTTGGTCTGTCCTCCCTACTCAGTATACAACCATTGAGTCCATGCCGGTAAGAAAACTTTCTTTCCTCTCATCTTATCCCTCTGCTGCTGGGAATAATTTTAGGAGCTCTTTCAGAGCAAGTCATATCTTAATCAGCCCTAAGCCCTTGGGCCAGTCGTGACTGCAAGACTGGTAGCCTCAATGAATCATCAAAATGGATGATGACATCGCCCTCCGGCCATCGTGACTTGGCACCTCCAGGTCAGCGTCTGTCTTTAGATCTTTACTGGCCTTCCAACACCTACTGTGAGTGTGGGTTTGGGGTCTGAAGACCCCTCTTTTCATTACCCAGTCAGTAATCCTTTATTCTATACAAAATCATTGCCCTGAGACAGAAGATGTGTTGACCACCAGGACAATCTTGGAGCTGGCGTAGTGTCTCAACTCTTACCCCAGGTCCATCTCAGATGCCCTCTGACTTCTGACGTCCAGGTGCCAGGAATTTTTCTCATAAGAAATGAGAAACATCCTTTACTTCTGGCTCTCTCCTTCACCTACCAAACGTGTAGAATTACTTAAAAGGTTTACTGAAGCCAGGTCTCTGGACCAGACACAAAGGAGCAGACGTGTATTACTTAGATGATCGAAGTGCTGCGTAAAACTTGCTTTAGAGTCATGTGCATGAAAACAATGAAACTTGTAATAAAACAACTTTCCCCATATCTTTAGTTTTATCTTCCAATCAATATTATAAATTTACAAGGAATAACAATGACTAGATTTGAATTAATTAGGTGGGATTTTAGCCAGTTTCAATAAAATGTGTATGATCATAAATATAGTGGTCATATATTCAGATGTGCTGAGAAAACGTAGCTCTATAATTTTGTCTATAATATAATTTTTTCACAGCCCCAACCACTTTTTGGATAAAAATTAACTAAATTTTTAATCTAACTTCATATTAATATAATTTGCTAATTTTTTAAAAGATGAGTAACAGTATCTCATTTTGATAAAAACACTTGAACCCTCAGAGAGCCCCATGCCCCTTAAGAGGGTGTCCAAGTGTATGGAGGGAGATATGTGACTTAGATGTCCTTATGGGGTTAGAGTGGAAGGACATCCCGGTCTCGTGCTGGTCCTTTGGGGAATGCTGATAGTGTTCGCTGTTGTCCAGAGCTGCCTGTTATCATCTGGAGGCTGCTTGTCCTGATGGCCTCCATGCTTAGCCTGCTAGAATGCCCTAGGTGACTGTCCCCTACTTCTCCCTCACCTCCTCGCCTGAGCCTACTGGCTCAGCACTTCTCCCCATGGCCCTTTTCTCCCCCTAAGACGGGCTATAGTTCCATCTTCCAGCTGAGTAATTCTCTATTCAGTGGTATTCCATCTGCTGATGAAGTGATCATCCAACAATGTGTTTCAAGTATTACCTTTTTAATTTCTAGATATTCCATTGTTTACTTTAATTCTGCTTGTTCCGTATTCATATTTTCAACTTCTCTTTTATTTCTTCAAGTATATTAAGTATAGTTTATATTGAGCATTGGACATCTCAAACGGGTCAAATCTTTCAGAGTCTGTTGTCAGTATCTGTTCTCTGAAATTCTCCTTTGTGTTATTTCTTAGTGTGTTTTGTGATTTTTGACTGTGAGTTGCTAATTTTCCTTAAAACTTTCTCTGTAAGAATCTTTGAGGCTTGGATTGAGCTTCCAGTTCTCTAGAACAGATCCATATCTACTTCTGCCAGTGACCTAGATGTGCTAACAACTGGAAACTATTTAAATTCTCAGCTTGGAAGTATGAGTTCTAACAGATAATCTTTCCATAATATGATTATGAATGCTCAATGAGAATTTTTTTCCTCCTTTCTGCAACCAAAGGTAAGGCAGCAAGTTATTTTGTACCTCTCCGTACAGTGGAGTTGATTTCTTATTCACCCTGTCACAGTGGATGCAGCCATTTGAGATACTCTGAATCTGACACAAGGATTCTCCCTGTTGGTGAAGCTCTGAGGTTACCTTTCATTTCCTGAACCCCAAGAAGTAGTCAGAGGAGAAGCTCACGTTTCCCAGGTTTAGTCAGAATTCCCCCAGTTAGAACTCACTTTTGGCACTTGTTTATTTCTCAGGGCTCCTGTTTTCTCTTCTTTTATGTGCTTGGTGAATTCCTTACTTTTGTGCCATCTCAACGAAGTGTGCTCTTTTTTTTTTTTTTTTGCTGAGGAGGATTGGCCCTGAGCAAACATCTGTTGCCAATCTTCCTCTTTTTTTGCTTGAGGAAGATTAGCCCTAAGCTGAAATCTGTACTAGTCTTCCTCCAGTTTATATGTGGGTCACCACCACAGCATGGCTGATGAGTGGGGTAGGTCTACACCCAGGATCAAAACCCACAAATCTGGACAGCTGAAGCAGAGTGTGCCAAACTTAACCACTATGCCATGGGGCAGGCCTCTCAATGAAGAATTTTTATGCTGTCCAAGAATTTTTTTTAATCAGGAATGTCATCTAGCGTATCTCCTCCAGCATACTGCTGGTAACATCACCAGCCCTTTTCGTATCATAAATAAGAACAAGCATTTACAAGGTTGAGATTTTATACACTGGAGCTTTGGAACCAGACAAATCTAGGTTAGAATTCCAGCTCTTTGACCCACTATTGTATGACCATAGGCGAGTTTCTTAGACTTTTCAATCTCTACTTGCCTCATTATTAAGAGGAGATTACAATACCCTTGGCTTTCAGGTTAATATAACGATTAAAGAGATCATATTGTAAAGCACTTAGCAAACCGCCTGGAATCTATTCAGTCATGAATAGTTATTTTGATTATTACTGTTATTTTATAAATTTGCTCCATGCATTTAAATTTTTCATAAAATAATTTTTACTCAATTAATTAAACAAGTATTTACAAACAATAAATGTTCTAGATTCTAGAGTTAAAATAGTGAATAAGATAAACTCCCAACCCTTTGATACTTATATTCTAGTAAGAAAGATAATAAACCAGTAAGTAAGTAAATATATACAATATCAGGTACTAATAATTGCCACAAAGAAAAATAAAGCAGGTTAGGAGATGGAAAATAATTGGCTAAGATATAGATGCAGGTCTATGTTAAGTAATATGATCAGATAAGACCTCTCAGAGAGGAAATAATTTGAACAAAATCCTGAATGAGGTGAGAGAAGAAGCCATGTAGATAACAAAGGAGAATAGCCTCCCAGGCAGACAGAAGCACTAGTACAAGACGGTCAGAAACACACTCGCCCTGGTGCGGACCTCTGGGATGGTGAGCACGGCTGGAGCAGAGCGATGAGAACTGAGGTTCGAGAGACTGGTAGGGGACAGATCATGTAGGACATCATGAGTCATAATACGGACTTTAGAGTTAACTCTAATTATAATGGAAAGTCACTGGAGCATTTTGCACAAGGGAATGACATGATCTGATTCATATTTTAATAAGACCACTCTGGACAATGTATGGGGAGTAAACAATGGGAGTAGGACAAGGTAGACTAATGGGAAGCCAGTTAGGAAGCTTACTGCTGACTAGAGAGAGACAGCAGGGGTTTAGGCTAGGATGACAGTGGGAGAGGTGCTAAAAGGAGGACGTGATTTGAAAGTAATCATGTCCAAAGTTCACAGGGTTTGGTGCTAGATTTGGATATGGAAAGACATAAAGAAGTTCAGGATAATGGATATCTAACATTTTGGGCTGAGCAACTAGGGGTAAATGAGATGGGAAAGAGTGGCAGAGAATTGAACTTGTTAGGCTAGGAAATCAAGTTTGGGTTCTTGTACACATTAAATTTGGTATGTCTATTAGTGGAAACATTTACCATGAAATTGGACACTTATGAGTCTGGAGCTCTGAGGACTTGCAGATAAAATCTGGGTCAGCAGCATATGGATGGTTTTTAGAGCAATGAGAGTGTGGATTCAGAGGCAAAGAGCTCTGAGGATTAAACCCTGGGATGCTCCCTCATTTAGACACTTGGAAACTGAGAATGAGAGTCCTGTGAGGGTAGAGAAAGATATGGAGATGGGAGTATTGGAGAAGTCAACTGAAGAAAATGATTCTAAAAAGAGAGTTTGTGATCAGCTGCTTCAAATGCTGCAGCAAAGTCAAAAAAGATGAGGGTTAAAAATTGACCATTGCGAGGGGCTGGCACCGTGGCCAAGTGGTTAAGTTCGCATGCTCAGCTGCAGGCAGCCCAGTGTTTCATTGGTTCGAATCCTGGGCGCGGACATGGCACTGCTCATCAAACCACGCTGAGGCAGCGTCCCACATGCCACAACTAGAAGGACCCACAACAAAGAATATACAACTATGTACCGGGGGCTTTGGGGAGAAAAAGGAAAAAAATAAAATCTTAAAAAAAAAAAAAATTGACCATTGCGCTTGACGTGATGGAAGTTGTTGGTAGGAATGAAAGTATGATTGAAGTTATTTGAGGTGAGATAGTTAATACTGAAACTCTTTTGGGGAGTTTTATAATAAAGAAGAGAAAAGTCATGAGGATGTGTATTCCAGGAGAGTGTTTTACAAGATGGCAGATATTATACCATGTTGGTATGTTGATGGGCACGATCCAGGAAAGAAGGTGATATTAGTAATGCAAGAGGGATGTGGGATATAGGGAAAAGGCTCCAAGTAGGACAAGCAGGAGAGGATTCAGAGCAGAAGGTGTTAGTCTTAGAAAGAAGCATGGACAGTTCATCCCTCCCTCACTTTAGTCAGCTCTCTGCTCAAACCTAATAAGAGACGTCTTCCCTGAATATCCTTCCTAAAATTGTACCTTACCTCATGATCATGGCTATGCTTTCAACCTCCTTTGCTTTCCTTCGTAACACATTTCATGTCTAGTAACATGTTGAATGTGTGTTTATTGATTTATTATTCGTCTTTTACCCAAGAATGAAATCACCAAAAGGGAAGGGACTTCATTTGTTTGCTATCTCGAGAATTTCTAACACTGCCTGGCATATAGTACCCATTTAATGAGTGCATATTGGGTATTAAATGAGTAAAACAGGAAGAAAAATAGAAAAATTTGTGTACAAATGCAGGTAGGTTGGTAGATTTGGTGGCAGGAAGAATGATTATTTCTCTTCTCATTACTTCTATTTTCTCAGTGTAATGAGAGGCAGAGTCAACAGTCAGAAGGGAACAGAAAGGATAAAATATTTGCCTCAGAGAACGGAAAAAGAAATACACTACAAAATGTAGCTGAATTACCAGAAAATGTCAAGAGACTATGTAAGACCTGTGGTCAAAATAGTAAAGTGAGACCAGTTAGTAAATTTGTGAGTTTTCTTTCACCTAAAATATGCCAGTTAGGTGTAGGCATAGAGAAAGTAGAGAAGTGGGTTTAATCAGCGTTGGGATTTTTGCTGTATGAGTATGGCAGAGGGAGAGGGGGCATTCCACTAGTTTCCGAGGGCTGCCATGAAAAAATTACCACAAACTTAGTGGCTTAAAACAACAAAAATTTATTTTCTCACAGTTCAGGAGGCCAGAAGTCTGAAATCAAAATAGCAGCAAGATTGGTTCCTTCTGGAGTCTCTGCCCCATGCTTCTCTCCTAGCTTCTGGTGGTTTCTGGCAATCCTTGGTATTCACTGGCTTGTAGCAGCACAACTCCATTCTCTGCCTCCATCTTCACATGGCCTTTATCCATGTGCCTATGTCTCTGTGTGTCCTTCTGCTCTTCTTATGAGGACACCGATCACTGGATGTAGGGCCCACCTCAATCCAGTGTGTCCTCATCTTAACTAATTACATCTGCAAAGACCCTATTTCCAAATAAGATCATATTCTAAGGCTCTGAGGGCACATGAATTTTTGGGAGACACTATCAACTCATTGTCGGGGTTGAGGGCATATGGGAAGAAGTGACTCTAGCAATGAACCATAGAGTTTAATAGGAAAAGAGATATCAGGACATGTAGTGGGGTGAATAATGGGCACTGAGAAATGGTAGGGACCATGGATTGGTGGGCCCTGCGTGGAGTAAGGGTACTACAATAAGTGAGTTGGAAAAGCAGGAGATGGTAAAGAGTGGGAAGCTTGGAATTTTGGAGACAACTGATAATGTCAAATTCTAGGGCATAACCATGGAAGACATTGGTGTTACGAAGGAAAGGGATCTCAGAACTGAGGAGGTCAAGGAACTATGAGGACAGCACATTAGCTAAATCAGCTATGGGGGTGGTAAAGTCCCCAAGGATGGTGCCAGATGGAAAGGTGTAGTATGTCATGTGCTACAATCCCTAGGGACTGAGGAAAAATGACCATATTGTCAGTTAATCACCTCAATAAGGACAGATAGCCGCTGGTTCCTTATGGCATGTGAGCATGAAAAGAGCTGGAGATTTTGAGGGAGGAGCATGGAAGATACGTGCCCACCTCCAGGTTCTGTCAGAGCTGGGGCGTGCGGACATAACAGCCTCTCCCTAAGATTGACCAGTGGACCGCACCATTGTCAGGGAATATTCAGGTGTCAAGTAGAACAAGAACGTTCAGAGCTTAATTTCTGAACAAGGTGTGCAGAGGATTCTGCTGACCACGGCATGATGGAGAGGTGTGGGAAGTGATCAAAAGTGGGAGACTGGCTGAGACAACAAAATGTACACTGCTGTGGGGGATGAGAGGCTGGGGAGGAGGTTTGGCCAGAAAGACTTCTTATAGTGGTGGAAGTAAACAGGGCAGCACAGCCCAACACTGTAGGGACAGACTTTAATTTAGTTCATCCTTCTCTTAACTCGGGGGATGTGATTCCCTACATTCTCAGTATTATAAATAACTCTAGAATGAATATTTGTACCTCTCCGGAGTGTTACAGCCACTGCACTTTCAGGTTATATGTGGTTCACTATGTTTAGTAACATCTGCCTCTAACTGGAATGGGAGCTTGAGGGCCTTGAGAGCTGGGCTCACGATCTATCCTACTTCTTTAGTCATTGCATTTTGCACATAGTAGGAGTTTCAAAATGGCTGCATTGGTTATAGTTATTTGAAAAACCTAAAAATAAACCCATTTTCAATTCTCTTCCTCTATGCTTTCCTTTGTCATTTCTGGAAATGGAACACGGAGCACAATATTATGTTAAAAGATTTTTTCTACCCTTATAATAGTCTTCAAGCCTGTTTACTTGTTCAGGGCACATTGTCACCATGTGACAGGACGTGTGTGCTCTAAAATGACAAAGTGTGTGGATCCTAGCCAGCAGGGTCAAGAAAACACTTCATAAACAAGGCTGTAAATAACATCTGGGCTGTCCAAATACAGGAGGACCTGGTAGCTTTTCCTTTGGCTTGTTGTTTTGTTTGGTCGTGGCCATCTCCCTGTAGACCCAAACAAGTCAGGGAGCCACTGTCAGCCCCAAATAACTTCAGGCTAATTCTTGTCGTTGAGAATATATGGCAGGCTGTCAATGGGAAAACCAGATCCTGCAGAGTGAAATGACAGGAAACCAGTGAATCACAGTGTTGAAGAAGAAAGCCAAAAGGTCCTAATACTCAAGATAAAGGCTTTGAACCATGAAAGGGAAATAAAGCTTGTAAACACTTTTTATCTCAGAGTACAGAAAACATTTGATGAGAATAATAATAACTTCAATTGATAGAAGAGTTCTCATTTGAATACCTCAAAATACAACTTTCCATGCAGACATTAGTCAACTTAGCCATCTAATATTCAATTCATATTCTTTCTACCATAGTTGTTTTCTAGTCTATTATAAAAACATCCTTTAAGTAATGGAAGTTACATCAAATGAAAGGTTACGGTGATTTTTAATATCTTGAAAGAAAACTACATTATAAAGATGTACTGCAGAAAACTCTACCGTGGCTACAGCTGCAAACTCCTCAGCTACCTTGATTACTCATTTAACGATGGTGCCTTTTCTAGATGCTGTAACTTGTTCAGATGGGATTTGAGTTCTGCGAATGCAACCATTACAAATAACAACAACTTTGAGAAAATAGCAGTGGAATCTGATGAGGTGACTTTTCCCTTTCTCTGTCTCAAAGAGCAGTGCCAGAAAAAGACCTTTTGCTAGTAGCACGCTGCATCTCAGCCCTTGTTAGAATTACAGAATTGAGAATGGGCATGATGTGATGGCAGGGCTGGGTGGGGCTTCAGACTTCATCTAGCTATGTCTGTGTCTGTGTTACTTCTGTATCTCAATGCCCAGCTCTGGGCACCTGCCCAGAGAAAGGTGCCAGACACGCAGCTTCCTTCACTGATGTTCATGGCACAGACTAATAGAATTGCAAGGAGAACCAGATGAATCCACCGTCCTAGTTGGGGACTTCAGGAGTACTCTGGAAGCACTACTCTGTCTCTGGTTCAATTCTATTCAGCAGATACTGATTGAGTAACTACTATGTGCCCTGTGAGACAACGTGGGAACACCCCTGGACTTGGAGTCAGGAGATCTGAGTGCAAAGCCAGGTTCTACCACTTACCACCTATGACCTCAGGTCAATCACTTGATGTTTTTCTCGGTGTGCCTCCACATCTGTGAAACAGGTTGCAATGAGAATTAAATGCCATAAATTGTGTGCTGTTATGTGCTCAACTATTACTTTTCTTCTTGTCTTCTGGTGGATTAGGTGTTGTGGGAAACATAATATCAGTCTAAGTCAGGTTCTGACCCTTGAAGAGTTGAGTGTCTAACGGAGAGACACTGGCCTAACTCCTGGGAGAATTTAGCTCATGGACCTGGAGACGACATGAGGGACTCACCCTAGTACTGTGATCCCGCTCTCTGTGGTGCAAGCAGGAAACTTCACACTCAACAGGCTCCCAGGTGACCTGAAGCATTCTACTGAAAAGCTAGCCTCTATCCTCCTCAACCCTGTGGATGCTGACATTTTAAAAAAGACTCCTGAGACTCAAGACCTCAAAGGCATTTCAGGAGTTACATTATAATACATACAATAGTGTTGGGGACTAGAGATAGAGAGGGAGAGAGAGGGGACCTCCTCCCACAACCTTCTCTTCCATTATATGATATATGAGCTCTGACTACAAAGCTCACATTGCAATTTTTGTGTTATTCTTTCGTGCTACTAATCACTTTCTACTTTCCATTAGAAATTATATATAATTTATTCTCTCCGTGGTTCACCTTGTATCTCTCAAAGTAGCTTAGCACATGGCAATGAGAAATAAATGTTAGGTGAATTGATCAATGAATAAATGCAATGTATTCTTCCCAACTTCCGTAACTGCTGAAGCCCAAAAGGAAAGGGAGGATTGGAATACAGAAAGCAGAAAGGCAATGTCTCTGGAGTTTCCCTGGCCAAGATCAAAGCATTTTTGACTCATGAGGGGCCATTTCCCAAGGATGAGAACAAGTGAACATTTCCCTGTCTCTCTCAGAAAGGGATGAATGCTGAGATCTTGAAAATGCCTTGCTCTATTCTGCCAAACTCACGAACACACCATATGAGATGCTGGTGGAAGTGGATTTACCAAAATAATTTCCAAGAAAGGAAAACCAGTGATCAAAGTGGGCTGTCCTCCAGTGAGACTTAGTGGCCCAAAAAATTCAATCAGCTATGGCCTCAGGACTTTTGGCAGGCAGCTTGGTGCCTTTCTCTCTGCAAGCAATACTGTCCAGTGGAGAGCTCTAATAGCCTGAAACACTGGGTTTATCATGGGGAGATTTCTAAATCTAAATTTAAGAGAGTGTATAAGCACAGAACTAAAAGAGGAGGAATCAGTGGCGCCAAGAGCTTATTCATAATGCCTTATGTGGCATTTGGGAGATTTTCCAGGTTTGAATTGCTTGTTTGTAATCCACATTGGCATCTTGCTGAGGGCAGATATTAAGGTATGTTCCCCATATCCATTTGGGAGACATCAGCTAGCCAACTTCAAAGCCAGGTTGACCAGGCTCTCTTAGGATTTCACAATGGAACATGAGCTTTGAAAGGCAAGAATGCAAATCAGGGTCTCATGTGGCAGTCTGGAGAAATCAATCCATTAGAGTTAAAGGCCTTGAGGGGTCTCCCCAGATCTGCTGTTATGAAGGGGATAACTTCAGTAGGAACAAGTAGCAGCCACTTAACCTGAGCATCAGTTGCGCTGTTTCGATGAGTGGTTCACAAGATTCACTGCCACCCTGAATTAAATGTAAGATCTCACCCAAGCTGGTGTCAACATCATTTGTATAAATATATATACACATATATGCCAGGTCCACCCCTGGAGAGCCTGAATCGGTAGGACTATGGTAGAATTCTAGAATAGTTGCTTTTAAAGCTCCCCATATGATTCTGAGGCACAGCTAGGTTTGGGAACCAGTGGTGTGCATAATTAACATTGTCCAGGAGTAGCCAAGGTATGGAACAACCCACAGGCAGCATTACCATTTTCCAATGAATTTTTGACTTTGAGAAATACTTCAGGTAGTGATTTCAATTTTATAGTTATAGTCATGTGCTTGACATACACACTCGCTCACACACACGCACAGACACACACGCATGCATGCGCCAGTGATAGAAAGAAAAACTCTAGATTTGATTCACCCAGTTACTGGCCAAATTCTTTCCATCCACTGAACTTCCTCAGAGCTCTTTGAAGTCAGCAATTACTTTGTTCTCAGAAGAGTCATTCTGTGGCGAGGAAAATGTTGAAAGTTTGGCAATGTATTAGGACTTTCCAAATCTGGGTCATTTCAAAATATTTATCTGTATGTTGTTTATTCTTTTTCAGTATTTAGACCTCATTCTTTCTAATAACCAGAGGGCAATCTATTGATATTAGTCACCTGGAATGCATCATAAAGATAGTAAATTTGCCAGTAGTGATAACAAAAGACAGCTACTGATAACTGATTTCCTTATTAATCCACCCTGTCTTGGTTCAGAAACCCAGATTTAGTAAACTGAATAGAGCCCTTCACACAGTGTCTGAAACAGAAGCATTCCTCACTAGATATGAACTATGATTTTCATTATTCTTTTTTCATTAACTCATTACCCAGCCCCACTCCTGACAAGTTATCATCGATGTTCTGAGCAAATATTTTACATACACCCTTTTCCTATCTTCTAGAATTACTGTTCCCTGACCTCCTGTTTTATCCCATATGTTTGTCCCTGACACTTATAGACAGAAATCTTTGGGTAACATTTCCATTGATAGTTGAAACATATGGCCTTTTTTTGATGTTCTCTTAGATTCCCCATTTGCAGGAAACCACAGATCCTAATGTCGATTTCCTGTGTTGCTGCAGAATCTCACGATGCAAGGATTTCACTTTTTAATGGTTCCTTCTCTCCTCACGTAAGCCCTTCCATACAGCAATGCTCACTGTTGCGTCTGAACACACACTGACTCGTAACGCTAGGCACGGCTGCTCCAACCCGTTTCTACTCTCCAGCTCCACTCTGTGGTACAATTCAGCCTGACCCTCCAACCCCCAAAGGGTATTGAATCATTGGCTCATACCCAGTCCAGGTCCCAGTTAGCATCCTCCGTTTTTCACTATGTAATGGATTAAGTGTTGATATTTACAGCAGCTTTATTGATAACCCTGATGATAAGATAGCTTTGGTGTCTCCCAAACCATCTATGTTCCTTCAGTGAATACTTCCACTGGATTCCCTCATCACAGCACGTTATCCATCAGGCTCTGCCTCTCACAGGGAAATTCGCAAAGCCAGAGCATGTGTGTGTCTCAGCCTTTGGAAAAGATAGGCAAATTACAAAAAAAGGGACAGTTTTTAATCTGTTTTGAATCTACTGTCTTTCTACTTCTCAAACACACACACACACACACACACACACACACAGAGCCTCTGTTTTTCTAAGAGCTTTTGAAATTTTGGTTGGCTTATACCCTCGAGGCCAATGGACAGGAAATGAGAATTGAATAGGAAAGGAGCTGAAAACATCTTCTTCAAATTTTTTGTTGTGTGGGGTATGATAGTTTTCCATCTAAAATGCTTTAAAAATAGATTTACCAGGAAATATTACTTTATATAGTAGGACTGCCATTCCTTAATATTTGTATATGGTTATTATTATCACTACCAGTTAAAATCACCATATTAATAGCTCTCTTGAATAAAGGCTTTCATTGACCATCTGAAAAATTTAGAAAATATTGAGATAAATTTCCCTGCATTGTAATTGCAGGGATGATGTTCTAAGGAATGTCCTATCGTTAAACAAGTCCCGTAGAATTACAGTGTTGAGGGAAAGACCCTTATTAACTCTTGAATCATTCACTCTTTTAACTTCATTTACTATACAGGAAAAGTTTCAAATGATTTCACTTAGACATAGAAAAATAACCCTTCTAATTCTATTTAAGATTTTAAGACTTCCTAATTCTATCTTCTTTCTCATTTATGCATTTGCTTCCCAACCTACATTAAAATAGGAAAAAAAATAAAAACAATGTAGTGAGTTTTTCATAAAAATCTGTTCTTCAATTTGAGATTATTTTCTACTTACTGTTTTGGTATTCAAATGCCCTTCCTTTTTTGAAGTTATAGATACAATAGATGAAAGATTTTTGCTTATTGTCCTCACTTGACAAAACAAAACGTTGTTACTTCCACATTGGTCTCCAAATTTAATTTTGAAATTTTA
The DNA here is from genome assembly GCF_037783145.1 of Equus przewalskii. Lineage (NCBI taxonomy): Eukaryota > Metazoa > Chordata > Mammalia > Perissodactyla > Equidae > Equus > Equus przewalskii. The sequence goes on along the minus strand of NC_091839.1, from coordinate 55,400,056 downwards.
CTTTTTAAGGAAATTCAAAACTCCTGAAATCATGCCTTTAGAAGTCCATGACAGGACACCCTGCTAAATGCTGCAGTCGTGGTTGCAATAAGCCAGACCACGCAGAGATGCCTGCCGGAGACTTTGCTGCTATAACTTAAGAAATAGATTAGGTGACTGTGGCTGGTGTCCCAGAGGTCATAATTCTTCCTCAGATATTTCAAAAGGATAAGGTAATTAAGTTAATAATCCCTGTTGTTATAAATATTAGATGTGGCGTTGTTCGTTTATTGCTTCTAACATCCATGATATCGATTTACACAAGAATAACTTGAGGGAAGTTCTGGTATTGAAGACTCTAGAAAGGAACTAGGATCAAAGACTCCTAGATTAAAGGGTTGATTTAGGATAAATGCTAAAAGGCATAATGTGAACAACACACTTATTACCAACAAGAAATGCCAGTCTTACCTACAGTTCTATCTGGTGACAAGGATTTCACTTCCTGTAAAAGCAAAACAAAAACGGAAACGTAATCGAGTGAAGTAAATTGTTACTTGTGCAATTAACATAAAAGCGCTGGTATTTAGATACCTTTAATTTACATTTAAAATGCAGTTTAATAGCTAATGTAGGTAGGGCCACACAGGAAGAAAAATTTTACTTCTAAATTTGTGCATATTTGAATAGTATTTACAACAAATATACGCTTGTGTTTATAATCCTAAACAGTTCACTTATCTATGTGTTGTATTTTGAGATCATAATATTTAGAGTCTATATCTGAGCCTCTTTTGAGAAACTCAGAGTACAGTTTAAACAGCTAGATTGTCCCACTTCATGAACCACAGACGTCTAAATTAGCGCAGCTTCACAGGCTCAAAGACTGAGATTGATTGGTATGCGGTCAAAGAAGACTTTTAATATAACATGAAAATACAACCTATACCAACTGTGCAGTATTTCTGAAAACAGCTGCTTCTCAGTGTCATCTCACACGTGACAACTGCTATGGCAGAGGGCTGGTAAAAACTTTTGAAAACAACAAAAACTTACGCAAAACAGTTTTAAATCAGTCTGCCAAGTTGACCTCGAAGGATCATTTCATATAACATTTGCCTTAACTAAGTTTCAATTTTCCCACTTACATCCTACTCCTGGGCAATTTTCCAAGCCTGCTACCACTTTCCAGAAGCCCTGGTTGGGTATTTGTGTTCAGCGTCTGGTACTCTGGAAGGGTCTGTTCTCCTAAGTCTGTGATTGTCCACCATGCCCTGCAAGTAGATATGCTCTCTTCTTTTCCACATTCAATTTTTATTTTTGGCCAATTAGCACATAAGGTTTTGTCCATAACAGCGATCACAGACTGCAGCTCATGGGCCAAATCCAGCCCACCATCTGATTTTGTAAATAAAGTTTTATCAGGCCATATCCATGCCCATTGGTTTATGCGCTGTCTATGGATGCTACACAGTTGAATATTTGCTACAGTTACTGCATGAACCACAAACCTTAAAATTTTTTTCTATCTAGCCCCTTATAGAAAATGTTTGCTGGCTCTGGCCTACGAGGAAGAAAACACATGTTGCCAGAGGGGATTATCCATCCACATGGGCTTGGGTGTTAATTCCTTATCAAAGAAACATTTCAAAAGAATTTTTTATTTAATGTCATTGCCTTTCAAGTCACTGAGGAAAAAACATATTCTTTTCAAAGACAGATGTTGCCCATGTTTCTTATGCTTTTACTTTTTAATATTTGGTCTCTATGTAGATTCATAATGTATGCTGGGGGAAGGGGAAATATTTGGGTCAAGTGTGATCAATGCTGAAATAGGCAGGCCTTTAGCAAAATTTGAAGACGGTGAACCCAACTTTGGTGACTTTCCACCGTCCCTTTTCTCCTGCCCTGCCCTCTGCCTCTTTCTCCTTGGCATGGTCTACGTCATACACAGATTCCTCCTTTACTTAGGTTAGCTCTCAATTAATCCCCACTAGCTTCCTAACTGATAGTGACTTTGGTGTTACTCTCCTCATGGCATTTATATTTTAAAAAGGAATTTCTGAAACTGAGGAAATATAGCAAAAAACCCAGCTTGCCAATCAAGGGGCTGAGTGTATGGGTTACTGTCATGTCAAAGTTTTGATCTCCATCGGGCAGCCCTTGGGCCAGGTGCTTTCCAACAGCCAGGAGCCACTCCAGAGGCAAGCAGCTTCCCCTGGGTGACACACTGGCACTGTATTTTTCTATCATGTCATGAAATGAAGAAAATTGGGAAGCACTCACCTCTAGGGATAAATCATTACGTGTTTCACTTACCCTGAAAGGGGAACAAGTCTTGGGAAATCAGAATTAATGGTGACCACTTTATATTTCCTGGAAAGTTAAAAGACTCTGCTTACAAGTAAATCAATAATCTATAGATTAAATCAGATGAAGGAGTCCAATTTGAGGTCACTTATAATTCTCAATCAAGAACAAAATCAGATTTTACTAATTAATTGGGATTGTATACTGATTATAAGAATGTAGAGTACACCTCTGTCCTCTTCCTCTGGTGGGTGTCCTTATCACTTTTCCCAATGTGTGGTCCATAGAAGGAACTCAATATTGTGTGGTTGTGTGATCTCTGAGGTGATCCATGGACCTGCAGCATTGTCATCACCTGACAACTTGTTAGAAATGCAGAATCTTGGGTCCACCCCCATCTCCTGAATCAGAAGTTGCTCTTTAACAAAATCTCCCAAGTGATTCCTGTGCCCTCAAGTTTGAGAAGCGCTGGGTAAGAAATCAAGTGAGACTAGACGTATGGAAAATATGAAGTTAAAAATAAATATTTTAGGAAAGATGAAAAAAATAAAGTGACTGTAAAAGGAAAAAGTGTTTTTTTTTCTTTTAAATAAAAATCCATGGGGGAGAGCGCCATTTTGTAAACTCAGTCAGCACCCAGACAGACTTCACCACACAGCAGAGTCTGACCTGCGGACAGTTGAGCAGAAATTCTGACATGGTTCCCAACAGGTACCATTTCCTTTGAAATGCTGTGGAGGGATGAAACCCTGATGTGTTGAACTTAGCCTGGCTCTATTTTTCCTGGCAGGAAATTCCATCAGCTTCACGCACATATGGAGGGTTCTGGGCTCGTATTGGGAAGGCTCAGCAGGACACAGAGATGATTTAATGGACTGTGCAAATCTCCAAACTGGAACCCACTCCCAGAATAGAAAGAAGCACCTGGGATTCTTGGAGTGCACTGTCATGGGGCCAGGAAGAAGGATGATCCTTGCCATGGTTTAGTGACTTTTGAGATGCCTTCTGTCGGGCCACTCTGACTCCTAAAAGAAAGAAATTAAAAAACCATTGCCCAACCAAAATGGAAAATAGAATTGCCTAATATTTTAGAGAAAAGCATCACATTTGCAAATCTATAGAATACGAGGTACAACTTACATGCTTGACTTTGATCTTTTGCCATCTTTAGAAATAAATGCTTCTGGAGTCAGAGGTCAGAATAAACACCATGGTGGGGAGAACCATATTCTTCTCTGTCCCTTCTATGCAGTAAAGTGCTTTGAACTTTTCTGGATATCATCAGGAATGTGCAAAGTCAATTATTCTGACTGAGAGGATCATGGGCATTCTTTTAGATTTCCTCCATAAGGACAAAGACAGATCTAACTACAGGGCAAGATTCCTAGAGACGGCCTGGGGTCACAGGCAACTTTGTGGAGAGCTGGCAGAAACTGCAGTCCTCCTTTGGGACTCTGTAGAGCTGGTCCCTGCACAAGAATAAATCTAGACAGCAAGAGCTGAGCTGAGACAGTACAAGTCTGGATGCTAAGGTGGAGAGAAGAAAAGGAGAGAGAAACATGCTCTAGAATCCATAGTCTGGAAGTATAAGCCCACACAAAGTTCCGAAGTCCCTCTTTAGCCACCTTGGCAAGGTGCTGAGCTCTTCATGGCCTGTTCTTTTTTCTTTTTTTAATAGCACAATTTTTGGTTTTGTTTGTTTTTGTTTTTGTTTGCAGGGAAAGATTCACCCAGAGCTAACATCTGTTTCCAATCTTCCTGGTTTCCCCCCACCACCCCCAAAGCCCCAGTGCATGGTTGTATATCCTAGTCGTATGTCCTTCTAGTTCTCTGTGAGCCACCACCACAGCATGGCAAGTGACAGATGGGTGGTATGGTTCCGTGACTGGGAAATGAACCTGAGTCCCCAAAACGGTAAGAGTGCTGAACTTTAGCCACTAGACCATCAGGGCTGGCTCTTCAGTCTGTTCTTAAACTTCCTGTCCAACATCAGTGTTTGCTGTGTTCTTTCCCAGTACAAGTCAACGCCTCTATGATACTTTCTCTCTCCCCAGCACAGCAAACTAAATGTCATCTTTCAAGACTCAGAGCCTATGACATTTTCTTACAGATGTCTTCACACCTCTGCCACGGCCAAAAAGGTAGGTTATATCACTCATTCATTGGGCTCCTATGCACTTGTTACATAATTCTTTTTTAGAATTTATTCCATTGTCCTTTAATTTCTCATTTATAGCCCATACACCAATGTGGTGCCCCAAAGGAGACACCATGTCTTTTTTGTCCATTTCATATGCCTAATTCTTGGCAATAAAGCATGGCATGTAATAGGCAATTAATTTTTGCCAAATTAGAACAAAGTTATTGTTTCAAACATGAATACCCTTTAAATAATCTCTCAACCCTCTTTAACTTTTTTTTTTTGGTAAAATGAAGGTGATATATCTACTATAGAATCATTTTAAAAACTCATTTGGAAAAATGTGAAATGTACTAACAGCCCAAAGTACATCTCAAGTCCTTCATTTTTATAATTTTTTTGCTGACAATTCTGATTCTTTTATCCACAGAGCAGTCAATATGATAGAGACACCGAGGTGTGCTGTCTTTTATTGCTCTTTAATTGTTTCATATCTATAGACCTTACCTCCCCAGATATATCGTAATTCAATTCAATTCAAACAATTTCAAATCAGCAAATGGTTATTGAGTGACCAATGTTTGTGAGGATCTGTGCTACCTGAGCGCTGGCACCAGTTCTTGTTTTGACTTTTGTTTTAATTTATTGAACAAATATTTGTTGAGTATTTACTTATACATTTGATCCCTAGTCCGAGAGAGATTACATTTCCTTTTTGGTCTCCATGTTTCCAAGAAAATGACCAGTATTGCACAAGGTCAAGGGAAAATCGAACAGGCGACAGTGAGTGATCTTGGATGGAGCAGTTGGTGGTCCCAAGCTCAAGATAGATTCACAGGCAGAAAATTCACATGAAATTCAGGTAAACCGTGGCATCAGGAGGTCCCATCCAGGAGGCAAAACATGGCAAAAAGGGACTTTGAACAACAGTCCACGTCAGAAGTCATGTGGTCCACAGGTTATAGCATCCCTGACCTGGGGTGAGGGAATACTGTGGCCTCAATTCTAGAGAACACCTAGAAAGTACTGAGGAAGATGACTTAGGCAAAAACTTGGGACTTTTAGCTGAACTCTCATAGAATCTCATGGTCCGCTGATGAAAATACTGGCAACAAGACAGCTCATACCTAGAATCTCAGAACCCCAGAAGCTGTACCTCCCAGGCTGCAAAAGAGGTTGGAGGAAGTTGGAGAAGCTGGGAAATTATGCCTGAAACAGGGATTTCTGGATCTGGGGACTAGAACTCAATTCTAAGTTCCCCCAAATAGTGGCCCTGAGGCTGTTGACCTTCCATCCTTCCATCTGCCTCAGTTGAGGGTGGGAGTGAGCCAGCTGGTAAGGGGCACTCAGAGGACCCAGCGTCAGCCAAGTCAGAGAGAGAAAAAGAGGATCAAATGGGACAAGTAGCAGGGATGACCAGAAAGGCTCAAGACTGGGAATTCAGCCACCAGGTACTAAAAATAGCTCCTTGTGTCACTGTACTTATTGCACCACATTGATGTTTTCTTTTTACTTGTCTGTCTCCCTTGCTAGGCGCTAAGCCTGTCTGCCCACGAAGGCAGAGCTTGGGTCTTACCTCATTCATCACTTTATTCTTAGTACAAAACATTGCCCGCCACAGAGTGGGCACTCAAGATACATTGCCCAATAAATGAAAGAGTGTATTCATGTCAGGCATGGGGCAAGTAAAGTCAGTCAAGTAAAGAAAAGTCAAAATGCTGAACGTGGAGATGTACTGTGGGCCAGGCAAGCAAGGGGTCAAGTCTACAAGATAAACTGAAACAGTCCTGAATAGTGGTTACGTGTCTGAGCTTTGGGGTCATGCCTGGGCTTGAATTTCTGGTTCTGTTTCTGTTAGTTTCTATCTCGGGAGCCTGGGCAAGTGTTAAATTGCTCTGAACCTCGGTTTCTACTCCACGAAATAGCAGTTTATACCTCATATGAGGATTTAACAAGCTAGTAGGTAAAAAAGGTCAGCTCAGTGCTAGATCCTGTACTCAACAACTGGTTGCTATTAAGGCAGGCAGGAAGCAGCAAATCCCGTAATTCCAAAGCTAATAAGCATCATCCAGAGATGGGGAGACTGGAGCCCAGAGATAAAGAATCTAGTCTCTGGGACTAAAAAATAATGATGAGGAACTCAAATGGAGACTGAAAACACAGGCCAAAGATTGAGGTTTCGAGGAGCAAGACTCAGGCAAGAGATCTTATACGTCAGGCATGGAGGGTACAAAAGAAAGGAGTGTAGCTTGAACCTATTCCAACAGCTTGCAAAGGCCAGAGATCCTTCTGTGCCTTAGAGCAGGACTGTTCACAGCAAGTGGGCAGGTATGAGCTCATCGGAGAAACTAATAAGTACACTTGGCAAGAACGGGAATGAGGAAGGGTGTGAAATCAGGCAGTTCATGACGGCCAGACACATGGAAGGTGGTCAATAAATAGTTGTTGATAATTTACCTTCATCATTAGCACAATTGTTGCAAAGAGGAGAAGTGCATATGTACTCATTTTGATTGTGAAACTTTTTCAAACTAGGCAAAGTTGAGCATCTTATTTGTGAACATTCTGGAGGAAATGATGTTTTCTAAGCTATCTCCACTATTTTATCTGTGGAATCACTGGTGTGTTTTATGGAATATTTGGCCATTTGCCCTTAATCTACCTCCAACAATATAGGAAGCACCACCTGTGCCAGCATGGAAACAAGACTTCTTGGCTGAAATGGGTGTGAGCAAAATTGAGGGCTGGTAGAATGAATGTGACACTTTGACCACGTGGGAGACCTTCTTATCTCTCCAGCCACCCCCTCTTGCTAAAGCTGTATCATGATTTTGCTCACAAAGACCGTGGTGATTCTGAAATTCTCCAGCTTCTTTGAACCCTTGCTCAAACATGTGGCCTTTGGGGGTTGTTCAGGCTGTTTTTTTCTGAGTAATGAATCTGTTTCTGAGCATACAAGCAACGGGCATCACAGAGAATGCAAAGTTTTCTTGTACAAATGTCAGTTGGAATAAAAGGAATCTGGAGCCAGCCTGGCAGCCTGGGAGCCGTTACCAGATGAAGTCAGAACCTCAGTTTGTGTCTGCATGACACCAAACATCCAGCTAAAAAGTGAAAAACTCAAGCAGTCATCCAGATGTTTTGTCTGCTTGATGCCAAACATCCTGATGTTTTCAACTATCCAGATGTTTGGCATCAGGCAGATCAACATCCAAAATCTGGAAACATCTAGGTGTTTGGTATCTTGTAGACACAGCCTTGGACCACTGGGCAGTGAACACCAGGAACTTGGACATCATTTTTGCTGTTAATAGGAACTGTGAATCTCATAAGAGCTTCACAAGAGTAAGGTGATTCAGTTTAAAAAGGGAAAAGAGCTTGGAGTCAAACACATGGGTTAACAGGGCTCTGCCAGAGGGACTGATACGAAGTAGAGAAAAACACAGCAAAGCCCACTGCACTGCAGTTCAAATGACTTTGCAGTCTCTCGCTCAGGCAACAGACCTCTTTCTATGTCCGTTCCTCAAACCCTCGGGAAGAGGCGGCAGGGAGCTCAGCTCTGGAGCAAGTCAGTTTGAGTCTAATCTTGTGTTGATATCAGGCATTACTTATGAAACTGGATCCCCTGCTTCCTAAAAGTGAACCTGAATTTCTCAACTGATTTCAGAACTTTTTTCATGTCCTCATGACCAGCCTGGTCACGCTGAAGTTATTTAACTTTCAAGTCGATGTATTTCTGGATATGCCTCCTTAGTATGAATGTAAACAAGGACTAAGCTGGCCTCTAAGGGGACAGTGAGAGTGAACTGTGCTTTGCCAGAACTAATTTCATTCTCTTTTCTAGACAGGCACTCTTTACTTCATCTCGCTCCTCTTGATTCTGGCTCATGATCTATGCCTAACTCTCTCTTACTCTTCTCCCAATAATCCTGAGAAATGCAGAAGAAAGGAAGGAAGAGCGAGAAAGAAAGAGAAAGAGAGAAAGAAAGGAATCCAAAGGTCCCGAGGACAGCATGTGCAAGGGAGTTTAAAAACAACAACATAAAAGGAAGCATAAGAGCAACCTAATAAAAGGATGAAACACGGTCATGCGACAGAGAAGAGAATCTGAACATCTGCACTTTTTCTTATTTATAACCATGTCAGGAAAACAGGAAAAACAGTGTGCAAAACCTCAAGCGGAATTTTCTTTCTGTCCCAATTTTGCTAGTATATTCCACTTGGAAGAAAGTGACCATTTTGATTGTCTTCTATAGGCTTGAAATATACTATTCATCATTGTCTCATGCATCCTATGATTGTGAGTGAGTCGTTATTACTCATTGTTACGTGGGGGAATTCCTCCCCTACCCACATCTGGACTTTTGCCGTTACAGCAAAGGGTAGAAGCAGAGCCTGTCTGACCCTTTGTCATTTCTAGATTCGACGCATCCTTTTCTCTTTTTGGATGGCTTCTTTGCCATTGTTTTATTATTGTTGTTGTTGTTCCTTACTGGTTGGTTGAATTGTTTTTAAATTTTGTTGTGACAATGGTAATGGCAACGGTTGCACTCAACCCAAATTCCCTCATCAATATCATCACTGTTAAGTCAATCAGGAGATTAGCAATTGCTAAGATACACATAATTTGGGCTCCTTAAAGGAGACAGACATCTGTTTTCCTTGGCAGCAGTCTTGTTTCCAGGCCCTTACTTGATACCATGTGTGTGCCTAACTCCCATTCACAACAATAGCTTTTATCCTTGGGGTTTGGTAGTATAGTTAATTGATGCCTTTATCTTTTCATGAGAGATGCCAGCTCACATCAAAAAAAACAAAAAAGGAGGGAAGAAAAAAAACCAAAACAAGACACACTACAAAGGCTTGGCTTCATATCTGGTGGAACTAAAGAACCTCAAAGCCGGACTCAGTATTAGAGAAAAGTAAAGATTGCTTTCATCCACATTGCTGAAAAATTTGCCTGTATCCTCTAATTTTTCCTGCCAGCACTGAGAATTCAATAAGTATTCAGTCCTCAATATTAAAATCTGATTTTTGCCTTTGAGAAATACAAGTGTCAATCAAAATCGAAGAGAAGGAGGGGCAAGGTGTGTGTTTCCTGGATGAGAACAAGTGATGCCAGACAGCTGGGTGGGAACCATTTCACCTTGGGCCGTGATGGTAACTGGAGGCCAGCTGCCTTCTCCAGAAAGAACTAAAGTGTGCCTTTTTATGAACTCTGGAATAAAGGATCAGGTCAGTTTGTTTGTTTATTGCAGCACTCTGCAAACTGGGATACCCACATATTGGGAAAACAATGCTGTCATGTCCTAACTCCCTAGAGAAAAATCAAATTCTTTCGTAGGAAAATAATCCTACTGTGCTCAGAGGAGTGCCTAGCTTTCTCACATAAGGGAAACTGATGCATTAAAGTTATGATTATTTATTCATCCCCTCAAAAAACATTTATTGAGTAGGAAAGCAGCATGGGGTTGACAGGAAAAGCTCCAGATTAAAAATTGGCTGATGAGAGTTCTAGTTCAGTTCAGCTGGGAAGATAAGATAAGCACGTGAAATATTTCAATGAAAGTAAAAGACAATACACAATTAAGTACCTAAATGGGCATTTGGTTAAGATAAAATCTGTCTAAAGGAAGATAAAGCTTTGTATTTCCAGGATGTAAGAGTAAGAAACACTTTTCAAATATGTCATCTTAACTATTTTTATTATTATTCATTGTAATTATTGATACTTAGTCTCAAAACTCTGATCCACACATTTTCCTTATGTGAACATAAAGAAAAACATCAAGACTGAAGTTTTAGATAGCCACTTCACTACTAGCTTAAATTGTCCTTTTTCTTTCAAATCCAACTATTTACAGGTATATTTTAATGGTTATATTTTCTTTTCTTATTATTACAAGTATACAGAAAGAATAGACTAATAATAAGCACTGATTTATGCATCCAGCTTTGTCAAATCTTGATGTTTTGCCCTATTTATTTAAAATCTTTTTTTAAGGACAAAAGACTGTCCATATTCAGTTGAAGCCCCTTAAATTCCCCTCTCCTAATTCCCAACCCTTCCTCCCTCCATCCTTCCCACAGTTAACCGCTACTCTGAATCTGGTGTTTCCCATTCATGTTCTCATACTTTTACATTATATGTTCATATACATAATATACTACATGTATTTAACTTTATTTCAAAGGTATTATAAAGTATTATTATTATGCAATTTGTTTTTTCACTAAACATTATGTTTTTGAGATTTATCCACGTTGATATTTGTTTTGTATATGTAGGTCACTTATTTTAATAGTTGAAATTGATTATAACACAATTTATTTATCCTTTCTATTCATCACCACTGGGTTGCTTCAAATTTTGTGATGACAAGCAAAGTTCTCATGAATATTCTAGAACAAGCCTCTTTGTGCACATGTGCTAGAGTTTCTATAGGGGCAGAATTGCTGAATCCTATAATATGTGCACCTTATACTTTCCTAGCTATTTTCTAATCATTCTCCAAAGAGGCTGTCTTGATGTATACACCCACAAGAAGCGTGTGAATATTTCTGTTTATCTGCATCCTTGACAGTGCTTGCTATTGCAAGTGCACATTTGAAAAAAGTATTATCACTGCTTCTACACTCAAAATGCCTGAAATATTACTAAGCATAAAGATGCAATTGCTTCATTATTGAAAATAACATATTGCACGTTACCACCAATCGCATAAAAGAATCTCCAGTGCCTACAAGCCTTCCCACCAGGGAAAGCTACCCAATAGCCAAAGATTCTGTCTCTTCCTAAGATGTTTCAGGGTGTTCATCCAAGCCATGATCAAGTTTTAGAACTAGGAAACATTTTAGAAATCATTCAATGCAGTAGCATCATTTAAACATAAAGAGTTATGCACAGAATCACAGTGCAATGAAAATTATAGTATTAGAATTTATTTAGAACCTACTATGTGCCGGGTACCATTCTAGTTGCTTCACAAATATTTTTAATCCTCACGACAATAGCCAGATAACATCACAAAGAGTTTATTCTCCAAAACACATTGTTATTCTCATATGGCTACAGAGAAAAGACACCATGCTATTTAATTGGAATGGAATAAAATTGTACCAGACAGAGTTCCTACTTTTAAAGGCGTACAATCTGGAAGGGAAAGCGACACCACAATGAGGAAAGCTTGGTGATGGCTCGGACCAAGGCACGCTGCTGGCAAAGAATCTTTTTCCAGAGGGGATCACTTAGGACAACATCCTGAGGAAACTGGAATGGGAATTGGGCTTTGAAGGACAGGTAGAATGTGCATGGACACCATCTCACCTTGGATGAGCCGTCTGCGCATTGCCTACTTAATGACTATGAGGTGGCCAATGAGTGGCATCCAAGGGTCTACGGGTATGTCTATGGGGAGAGGGGAGGACAAACCAGACTGGAAAGGGCTAAGGGGAAAGTCAGTCTGACGAAGACAGCAGAAGATCTGGAGTATCAGGCAGCTGGCCAGCAACTGGGGAAGACCCAATAAAACTACTTCTCAGGACCACAGCAGCAAGGCCCCTGTGCTCTGTCCCCCGCTGACCTCCTTTCTTCCCACTCTCCTCATCTTGGCTCTGACCTGTTGGCCTCTCTTCTGTTTCTGGAACATTCCAAGCTGGTGGCCCCAGGAGGATATTTCACCTACAGCTTCCTCTGCTTGGGACATGTTGCCTGGTTTTATGCACAGCTGGCTCCTTATCATTCAAGTCTTTCCCTGAACATCCTATCTAAACCAGCCTCTGCCCTTCCCTTCCTCCCTCTCAGCAACCCATTTTGTTTTCTTCACAGTCTTTCTCACTGTCTGAAATTATCCCACTCGTTTATTTAACCACTTGCCTCAATGACAGAGTGAGCACCATGAGAACAGGGAATTGTCATTCTTGTTCTGTGTTGTGTGGCCAGCCTCTGGCACATAAAATGGCTTCAGTAAACATATATTGACTGTTGGAAGAATGAACCACAATATGCTACTTTCCAAAGAGGCAGGTAGGCTATCGGAAACTGCAGTCTTTTAAGAAGTTGGGATCTCACAGGGGTAGAGTGCAGGATTAGATTAAGAAGACACTGAGTAAGATGTATGAAGTAGGAGGTTACCAAGGGGGACTCAGAAAACAAAAATGTAGCAGGGAGATAATGTGTCAGCTTAGAGAACAGTGCCTGGCACATCACAGAACACAAAAAACTCTTGTCAAAGGAATTGACTCTCAACTTTAATCTGGTGACTATTCTGAGAGCAGAGAGCCTGGATGTGGGCAAATTAGTTGGGAATTTATTCCAAAATCCCTCCAAAATCTGGTTTTAGAAATCTGGTTCATTGCAATAGCAGTGGGATATGGCAAAGAGAATCAACAGGACTTCATGACTGTTTGCCTGGGGAGGGGGCTGAGGAGGGGACAGTGTGGGAAAGAGGGAAATAAAACTGGCCCTGAGCTTCAGAGTCTGGGTGACTGGGTGACACCATTTCAGAGATGGAGAAGTCCAGATGAAGAGCTAGTTTGGGGCGAGACTGGAGAGTTCAGTGTGGATGTTTGGGGCACATAAAGGCCAGAACACAGCAGAATTAGGAGGAGGTTGAAATGAGACTGGAGCTCTATAGAGGCCTAGAATAAGGATATATATGTGCGTGCAAGCTACTTCAATCACTTTTGGAAAGAGGCAGATTGGGAACAAAACTAAACGGAATTGGGAATATCAGCCGTATAGCAAGAATGTAGCAGGACCCAATCTATCCGGCCTGCCCTATTATTCAGCAGCAGAACAATATTGGGATTCATCTCAAAAACTGGGTATGCTGGACTTCTTTGGACCACAAGTCAGGCCCTTAATACCTAATATCCTTTCATCTAAGCAATTTACTTTTCTTAGGAGGCAATATCAATAAGCAGTTAAGAACACAGCAATGGAGTGATTGCCCGGATTCCAACCCTGACTTTGCCACTTACTAGTCACGTGAATTTAAGCAGATTATTTAACCTCACTGTTTCTTTATCTGTAAGATGGGAATAACAATAGTGCCTATGCCACTCAGACTGTTGTGAAGATCTAATGAATTAACGCATGTAAAGCATGTTGCTTAGAACCTGGTACACCAGAAATACTCAAAAGAATCCCCAAAGCTTTGTATTGAGAACTGGAACATGTGTTTTTATTTTCATTTATGAACAGGCCTTGTTCAGTCTGGGTATGTTTTACTGTCTGGGAAATTGTAGAATATTTTCAACAAAATAGGAAAACATCCCCATTAGTGTTCATTCCACCAAAGGAGGCCACCTCGTTAGATTGAGATTCAAAAGGACACCACTTAGGCATGCTGCCACTATGTCAAGTCCCATGTCTTGCCACATTTTAGCAACTCAGGTGCACTAAATTCTCACAATTGAAAAAGCCCTGGGAAGAATTTCAATGCTATTGTTTTGCAGACTTCCTTTCACTCTGCTTTGAATTTGTCCCAGTTCCAATTTTAGACAATAAATCACAAGCCTTTAAAAAGGGAGTTCCATTCAACATTGAGAAAAGGGAAAATGAATTCGTGAACTAGATGTCAATTATCAGTCCCCAACTGGGGCAAAGTCTGAACTCCTCAGCTCGGTAAATTCAACCATGGGGGATTTTTTTGGTTGTTTGTTTGTTTAGTTTGTCATTTTATTTTAAACAATAAAGTTTGTTTAAAATGAGGCCATCTTTCTGCTTTGTTCATAGTTGTTGGGCTATCAGGAGTAATGAGGCCGTGCAATGTATTTGATTGGTCATTCCTGACTACCTTTAAAAATGAACCCTTACAATAGTAACTTTTACAAGGATAATCTACCAGCAAACATCAGTAGGCCAGACATACTGGCAGTCCCTAGTCAATCTGTAACTGAAAACTAAAAGTATAGCAGGAAATCCTAATAATGAAACTTGCAGGATTATAGAGCCACTGAAGCAGAAAACAAAAAGTAGGTGATAACGGCTAAGAAGTGCAACCTTGACAGTTGTCATGTCTTTGAGGATTTTCTTAATGCGTGGGCAGATCTTCACCTATTTTTGAATTCAGTTTAGCCATCCAAAACAACTCTTGGCTCTGGGTTATTTTCCATCCTCTTCTAAGAGAATACCTTGTAGCTACAATCAACAGAGCTATTCCAACAAGCATTTTTTGCTCAGTCTTTCCCAAAGTAATAGAGAGTTCAGGTTATCACATCTTAGTGTCATGTGGTGCTAAATTACACTCCAAGGAGAGATAACAAGACTGCCCCAGGGGGGTGGGAGCCGTGGGTGTGGACTTTGTCCCAGCCAAGGTCCCTTTCTCTCCAGGGGAGCTAAATGTGTCAAGCTTATGTGGTGGGAAGGGGTATCAGAGCTGGGTGGGGTGGGGTCAAGGAAACAAGGAAGGTAGTTCTGCCATTGGCTCAAAAATTCCTAGGCCCCCTTGGGTGCCACAGTTGGAAACAGTGATTCCATCTTGTATTGCCGGTGAATCACAAAGTGGCCTTGAGTGATCACACCCTTCCCATGTGTCCCAGCTTTCTCTCTTCTGCAAGAGAGGCGTCTGCACCACCTGCCAAGTGTGGAATGGGGAGATCTGTTAGGAAGGCCAAATCTTCACCCTGGTCATACCAACACTGTTTTCCAGTTTTCTGCAGTGGATCTTAGAACCCCACTGCCAGCCTCCCATGGTCACAGACCCCCAGACTTTGCATTCAGCCCCACACAGGCTCCAGGTGCAGAGTGAAGAAGTACAATGCAGGCTGGACTAAGACCTATAGGACACGCTTCCTAAATCTGCTAACTTACTCTGTGTTGCCCGCACGTCACCTTCTGCTGACTGCTGCCCACGTGTCCAGAGACTCTGCTGGTCTCTTACTGACTAAAACTACCCAGAAACCGTGGCTTCAGGCAGCAGTTCCCTCTAAGCCTCCTTCAGGAATCTGGGAGGCAGCCACCATGTCTATAGTACTTTCCTGAAAGCCAAGAAGAACCCAGCTGCTCATGCAGTGAAGACTGTCAAGCCCTCGTGGAGACATGACATTATCAAGCACAAAATAACTGCTTTAAAAGAATGGGAAATCATTTATGTGCAACTGGAATCTGCTCTCACCCACTCACCCACCAGGGTGAGCATTTGAAGTTATGTAAATGTGGCAATTATGAAAAGAAAATATGTTTCTAGGATTGGAAACTACTATATTTTTACGTCTTATTCAATGTGCAATAGCTTTGTGGCTATTGAATTAAGAATATGGCATGTAAGAAGACAGAAATCAGGACCTAGAAAATGTGTACCTGTGCAGCCTCTCTACATTGCCAGCTCCCAGAGAAGGGCAAGCACACCTTTGAAGGAGAGGGAAAATCTTTTAGTAACAGGATATGAAGGTGACGCAGTCTACCGCGTCTCAGACTATTCTCGAGCGCCTGGCACATGCGGTCGCTCAGGCTTCTGACAATTGTAAGGGAAAATCAGTACACGTCCTTGCTATGTGGAAACCCATCCCATCTTCAGCACCCCCAGTGTCTGGGACCCTGGGGCTGTCATGGAGCCAATCCATGTCTCCTCTCTGCAGGAGTCTAGGTTAACACTGGAGACAAGCCCAAAAGAACCACTGGGTTGGCCTCGGAGCTCCCCAAGCTGGACTCCTAAGGGTCCTGTCAAAGGAGCCAGTTGGCCTTTTTTACTAAAACAAGAGAAATCTGAGGGTCCTAAAGAATATTTACTGGATTCATACATGTAGGGGAAATCCTCTCACGTAGAGCAGGCTGCATCCAGTCTTCTCTAGGAACGAAGACCTAGAAATAAGAACATTCAACATGGTATCAACCATATTAGAAAATGCTGATATCTGCAGTACCAACGCACATGATATAAAATGTATCATATTCTCCCCGAAACTCATGGAGTTGTAGACCTCAAATATGTATACCTTTGGGGTTTTTTTAGAAGATTAGCCCTGAGCTAACATCTGTTGCCAATCTCCTTCTTTTTTTTTCTCCTTCTCCCCAAAGCCCCCAGTACATAGTTGTATATTCTAGTCATAGGTCCTTCTAGTTCTTCTATGTGGGACACCGCCTCAGCATGGCTTGATGAGCAGTGCCATGTCCACACCCAGGACCCAAACCAATGAAACCCTGGGCCAACAAAGTACAGCGTGCGAATTTAACCATGGGGCCACAGGGGCCAGCCCCATTAAATATGTATAACTTTTTATATGCTAATCATACCTCAATAAAGTGGTTTAAAAAGTAAAAGAATAAATAAAATGTATCATTCTACCATCTAATTTACATCTTTATGTGATTTAAACGGTTTTTAGGTTTTCTATTGAGATTTTTCTAAATCTTTTTTTTCTTCCCATCACACATGTTTGTTTGCAGGATATTTTCCCCCCTAAGAAGGTACATTTGACATTGGACCTCATGTCATTACTCATCTTTCTCTAAAGCCTGGTGAAAGCGTTATGTGATTTTGGAATATGCGCTTTACTTATACACTTGTCAGCTGATCATTTCGTAAGTGCTTGTTACAGAAGATAATCCAAAACAGAGTCCTTCACATCATCAAAAGGTTAAACTTCAGATTCTTTTGTAACACTTACACCTACAGTATTGTGTCTGAAACCAAGAGCAGAAAAAAAGAGACATTTTATTCTTTTGATCTGCCTAAATGTGCAAGTGTTCATTTAAGCTCTCTTCTCGCACATTCATCCACTGGGTGCCTCTTACTGTGTGTTTAGGTTATAGTGAAAACATAGACATTTGTTCAGCCTTACTTGCAGGAGGTCGTAGAAGAAAGTCTATTTTGGCCTCCTGAGAAGCAGGCGCTCCCACAGTCACTGGAGCGAAGGAATGAATGCTCTGAAAGGATATTTCAGAAGAGCTAAATGCCGTCTTCATTCATAACTCAGCTATTTTAGGATATGGTTCAGAAAAGCTTCTTGGTCATTCATCAGTCCGCACAGCAGCAGAAGTCAGATCTTCGTGATAAGCTATGTCTCTCCGCGTGTGTACATCTATACACGTACACACGGGGATAGAAATAAACACATGTGCCTGACGTGACCCATATTTTAACCACAATCCTCCCTATGATGTGATTTCAGGAGCACTTAAAAGACATTTTGCTGCATTGACATCATAAATCTCACAATTAGAGACTCATCCTTTACCTTAAAGTTTCTCCTTCTGTCAGGACACAAATAACCCAGGGGTGGTGTTAATATTTAGAGCTGTACTCCAGTGCAAGTAAAGTTATCTGATTCTCTGCCAAGAGTTGGGTTCGATTTCCAGCAAACAGAGAGGACAGATGACCCTGGCTGTCCCGGGAACACAAGATTGAGAGAAAGGTGTCCAAGAAGGGAGAGTAGCATTGCTCCGAGACAATGTTCAACTGTATCCCTAGGGCCAGAATGGCAGCATGTTTTGAAACAGAGACGACTTAACTAGTGAAATCAAAAGAGGTCTTTAGCCTCAGAAACAAGAAAAAAAGAAATAGAAATGTCAATAAACAAGAGACTTCCACCTTCTCTTCATGAACCCACCCCCTCTCCCTCAAACAGCATCTGTGTTCCCCTGACTTATTCTTGTTCGTGACCCCCAACAAGATCTGGGAGCCTTTCATCCATGCATTTTGGCCACTGACCACGGCCTACATTTCCCTTGTTAAGAAAAGGAACTAATCCTCAGATTGCCAAACATTTATAAACAAACGAACTTAGAGTAGATTTTCAAAATAAGCCTTTGTGACGGTTATAGATGGTCAAGATGGTGAAAGTGAAACCAAACAGAGCAGAGAGGATAACAGGGTGGACTGGAGGCGCCCAGCCACGGGTCCTAGAAGCCTGGCCACCGAAGAGGAAACAGTCGTGTCCCATGCTTAGATCCGGCTGAAGTTTCGCCATCTGAGTGACATCGAGACGGTTTATGTGAATGGAGGTGTTTTCAATTTCTCCTTTTAAAGCACAAGGACTTTGGCAAGGTCACTTGATGTGTCACACCCTGACCTCTCCGAATCCTCTCCAAGCCTTAGTGGGAGACAGAACAAAAGGTTTTAAACGCAAAAGTTGGGCAGACTGCGCTGTGTCCGGGAAAACCCAGCTATGGTGGGCTTATTGTTGTCACGATGACCATTCTTCTTCCGCCGACATCTTTCATTGCGTCTCCGTGTTTTTGTGAAACAAAAGAACCAGCTGAGACTCCAACAAAGAAGAATGCAGGGAAAGGGGAGAGAATACTTTGAGCAAGAATAGCTTGGAAGGAGCCAAAAGTGGAAAAGGAAGTCTAATTCTGTCCCAATCCGGGGGAAAAAAGTTTTTTGAGAAATGTAAACAAATCAGGAAATCCTGGCACTTACTCCAGTTCCGATCTGGGGAAACGCAGCAGTCCTGTCCCCAGGACTGAGCTGCCTGCCGTTTGTGAATGAAATCCAGATTAAACTGTTCATTGAGCCCTGCCAGCCCCGCAGTTTGCAGCTTTCCTTTTGCCTATGGCGTAGCTTCAGCTTTAAAATAATAATAATAAAAAAAACATATGCATGTTATTAACTCTCCATATTCAAATGGAAATTCAATGCTATCATAAATCTCTCTTTTTCTAATGTAAATTCCTTTCTCTAGCATGAAGCTGCAGGAAAGGCATTGTATCTGAGCAATCTAAACTTGAAAGAGAATTTTTGTTAAACCAGTTATGATAGGGGAAACATGTTTTTCACTGAGTCGAAAGATTAAAGTTGGTTGTAAAAAGGGGTGGGGGACTGAGGGAGACTCATTGGTTGCTCAGCTAATGATTAGATACAGAACTTCAAGGGCAAATTAAGAGGCACAAAAGAGTCGTGCAGATAAGTGAAAACAGTTCCAATGATATTAAATAAAAGATGCATTGTTTATCTTAGGTCGTAATCTCCACTTCCATATTCATCTCCATCTAAGCAATGCCCTCCTCCCCATTAGCTACCCCTAAGTGGGTTCCAAATTCGACTTCACAACACATCTGCACATCAGGGCATCTGTGGCTCCCTTTCTCGCTTACCAGAACCACCCTCTTCCCCTAGCTTTGCTATGTCTGGGTGCCTCTTCTAATGAACCTTTGGCCAAGAAGAATGTGGGCATGAGATGAAGAAGAGAAGTAGTCTTTTTTTCTCTCTCTGTTTGGAAATACGTCGTGAACCCTTTGGTTTATGAATATTCACCAAATACCACAGATGCCTCCTTTAAGTTGTCTCCACTAATTGGTTTTCGTTTGTCACTCTTCTCTCACCCTACCACTCCTCTTTGCCTCGTGCCCCCAAACATACCCCAGATCCTTCATTTCAAAAATTATTCTTTCTAATGTAGTCTTGGTCTGGGCATGCAGCAACAAAAATATGTCCAGGTGTTATGGAGCAACAGGGAGCAAATTTAAAGGGCTTCCTGAAGCTGTGATATCAGTAGAAGCTCACAGACAAGGAGAAGTTTCTCTTGGACGGAGGAGATGGTTTTGAGGAGGACACAGGCTCCAGACATGCCTCTCCTCCAGGCTGAAGCTCTTGTCCCTTTAGTATGTGTATTTGCATAGAAACTTCCAGAGCGGAGTGGGGTCAGGGCTTCAATTCTCAAGGCAAAAGCTTTCTCAATTAACTTTTAAGAACACAGTACAAGGATATACAGAGAAAATATATCCCTCTGTATATACGAGAAGTAGTAACTCTGTCCTAGAAAGGCATTTGTGACAAAAAGTAACATTGAAATTGGAAATAAAAATAGTAACAGCAGGACAAAACTTGACTCATACAGGTTTCCTATTAAGGGTTTGAATACACATGCCTGCAGTCAAATTATTACTAATATTTAGAACTGAAATAATGTAACTTAGAATCTTCTCAATAAAAATACCAGAACCAAGCTCTCTGGCAGCCTTCTAGCATCGTCATCTCCCCACAGGGACCAGTTTCTCCCTGATCTCTTATTTAATGTTCAGCATTCAAGATAGGAGATTTAATGTTCTTTCTGGATTGGTCAGAGATTTATGGCACCTATAGAAATGTTCATAAAATCTGAGGCTGTGCAAGGCTTTTGGCGTCCATCTCGTTGTTATCAGAACCATAAAAATCATCACCCTCGTGTCCATGGCCAGTCTTGTCTTTCTAGATAATGTAATCCAGAGAAAAATAAAATTGCCTCTGAGCATCTGAGCATCTGCTTCCAGTAGAGTATGCTGTCAAGCGTGTGTGTGTGTGTGTGTGTGTGTGTGTGTGTGTTGAGAGGGTGGTGGTGTCAGATCAGGAAATGGAGCTAGAGAGCAGCAAAATCAAACTGTATCCATTTCAGGACTTAAAGGGGAACTTTGTGAGACTGTTTCTAGGGCACCTCATTTCATCTGTCAGAAGGGCGCTGTGGTGTGTACATCATTCTCTTCAGCCTGGTTCTCTGGCCTAGCCTACCCGGGAGTGGTGGTCTCCAGAGCGTAGACAGAGAAGGGAAGCAGGTGCTTCAACTCCCAGCATCTGGTTTAGATGACCACAATGCAGAGAACACCTGCAGCCTGCATTTCAGCCAAGTCTGGCCTCCCATTGTATTCCATTGGACTTTCTGCCTTCAGCAAGAAAAAGGCATTGTTTATCAGATTTGCCAAAGGATCTCCGGGGAGGTGGAGAGAGACAGGAAAAACAAACCTAAAACAAGATGCAAGTGTAAGAGAAGCGCTGGGAGACCTTGATGATTTATGTCTATCCGAGGTAATCTTTCAACCTGACACTAGGAAAGTAAAGCTGAGAGAGGGAGAGAGAGCCAAACGTTAGCATGGACCAAGACAGTTTCTAACAGTTTTCCGAGAGAACTGATATTGGTAATCTTGTCCAAACCCTGGTCCTTAGGAGGAGACAGAAAACAAACCATATTCACTAAGGGTCTAATTTGTGCAGGACTTTGTGCCATCAGGTTTAAAGGTAAATGGCTGCTGCCCTGTACTGGAAAAAAACCTGACAGAGAAGATGGTCTTGCTACTTATGTACCAAATGTTCCATTGGCTCATTTTGTAATTTCATGTTTTGTAGTAACAACGTGTTGAGGGAACTGCTTCTCTGCAAATCATACCAAAAGCAGTAACCTTGGTTTAGACTTCTCTAACCAAGGCGGGCAAAGCAAATACAACTGATCCAACAATATAATACAACCTCATGATTGGTATATTGGGACAAAATTAGAGAGCTTATTTCCAGGGGCTCGGAAAATACTGTAGAGGTATCATATAAAATGTGTTTTGTTGTAAATGATTCCCAATGAGTCCCTGAGTTTTCTTTCCTTTGTATAGAGCCCCAACTAGTGGAAAACTGGAAAACTGCAATTAAAGTGAAACCATTTCCATGAGACACGACCACAGGTCTTCCCTCAGGTAAGAAAGAGTCGTGGATCTTTCAGATGTTGCTCTTTTCGGGGGATGAAGATAAGGACTAGATAAGGACTGCTAAGCGGGAGGGAGATGTGAGACAGGCTTATATTTAGCTTTTTACGGGGTAAAGGGCACACTGGTCCTGATGAAAACATGTACAATCTCTCACATTTGAAATGAGTCAATGTGCTGTATCTACAGCTAATTTGAGAAAGGAAAACATTTCTTGAGTTCAGAACTTATTCTTCTTGAAGACATGTTTTCAGAAGAAAGGGGAAGGCACTCTGACACAAGAATGCATACACTGGAGGAAAGAACCCTGGTTTCACAAATTAAATGAGCATGCAATTACAATTGTGTCACGCTAGTTCCGAACAGAACAGATAAGAACGTGTCCCTGTCGGGGTCCGTGAAAGGGAAGATAGAAGCAGGGAGAGGCAGCAAAGGGAAGGAAAGGCTCCAAAACCCACCAACTAAGAATAAAAGAGCAGCACTTGGAGAAGTGACGGATGACACAGATTTTCCTGAAGGAATTGAATCTTGGGAGTTGTTGGGGTTTTAGTTTCTTTCTTTCTTGGTTACTTCTCCATTTTAAGCAATCTCATTTTTTTGTGGCTTTTAGAGGAGTCTTGGCTCCCTTACCAAAAAGTACCAATAAAATGCAGGTGCCCTAGAAAGGTTATAAAAATGCAAGATGAATCCATCAATCAGACGAAGTATAGTTTCTGTGCATCAGGGGTTCATGGACAAGCTTCAGGGACTTCATGCAACTCCCTAACAAGATATGCAATTTCTCTGTGTGTATGTGTGTGTGCCTTTTTTCCTGGATTTTATAGCTTTTACTGATTCTCAAAGGGGTCTGTAACCCGAAGGAAGAATAAGGAACATCACTCTACCGGAACCTATGCACAGACAGAAAACAGTCACATTTTAATGGTTGTCCGTCAGGGTGATCTCAGACTTCATAAAATTCTGTTCTTAGAGAAGCCAAGCAGAGATAGCACAATATTTCAGGATATCACAAAGCAGACGGCAGCCTTCTGGTCTTTCACGCAGTGACTCTTCAGACAGAGTTATAAGAAGGTTCCTGGTGTGATGGCACAGGGGTACCCTCCCCAACCTCAGCATAACGTGCGTGCTGTCCTTGAGCAGTTTCTGAGATGCCTGATGTCCATTAACAAAGCTTGCTTCTGGACACATTAAACAACATGGGTTGTGCTCAAAAACCCAAAAACAGAAGCTGTCATTTTTTTCAACATTTTCGCTGTGGAAAATGGGAGAAAATGTTTAACTTTAGGACCTGGAGGTTTCCTCAGCACATTCGATTGTTATCAAAATTAAGGCAAGAAAGCAGAACTCTTATGCCACTTCCTTAAGTTTTGTGGTGGTGATTACACTCTCCAATCCTTCATTTCGTTTGAAAAGGGGTTTGTTTAAATACGACATATTTGAAGATCATTAAGTCTCTCGAGTTCAAGGATAAGAAGAGTGATAAGGCCTTCTTGATGCTATTTAACTTTTTTTATGGCATCAGTTTTCCCATAGATTTTATTTAACAAATGACTTGGTTGTGAAGAAAAGTCGTTATAGTAATCTGCCTGGCCCAGCGTTCACCTCCCAACCAGACAGTTAATCGCACGCGGGGAGCTTCAGGGATCACTAGGGAACACACACATCACCCATAAGTAATCCCCTGTTAGTTGGCATGTGGTCCTATGTCACTAAGATTTTCCTTTGAGCTCTTGTCACAGCCCCTGTTCTTTCCACCTCCGATAGGCACACTCTGTTTTCAAAATTCATGAAAAACAAGATGAGGAGCTAATCTAAGAAAGAATACGAAACTTGCCTGCATTTTTTTTTCTTGTTTTTGCTCTCTGTTGCTTTTGAGACTAAAAGAAACTTACATAATTGATATAAATTTTTGCGTCCTTATTGGAACAATTAGGCAGAAGACTTCAGGAAAAAAAGTTTTCAAAAATTGAGGTTTGGTGGGTTTTTTTATTTTTTTTACTCCCTTACCCCCTTACCAAGATCATTTAAAAGGTTATTTTAAATATAACCACAAACTGTTCAACCAGACGAAAATGAAAGTAGGCCACTTAGAGGTTTTTGTCTAAACTAAAGCAGAACATCTTAAGCTAATAATTTTAACCATTGGGAGTTCACTGGCTACTAGAAGGAGTTACTTTGAAATTAAGAAGGAAGTATTTTAAATATTACATCTGAATTTGTAATTTTTCTCTTGTAGGATATACAGAGTATATAGTATTTTTTTTTCCATTCCCCTTAGGAATAAACTGACCTTCCTCCCAGAGCAGTGAAACCCCAGACTTGGACCCCAGCCAGCTGCCTTTCAGCGCCACATCATTAAGAACTCTTGGAGGTGCTGTTTAAATGTAAATTTTCCAGCACTCCTTCAGCAGACAGATAAGCTATGCTAAAGCGGTCCGGGCATGTTTGACACATCCAATTTTAAAAAGGAAGGAAAGGGGGAAAGCTTTCAAAAATATGTATATCAAAGTGAAAGTTAGTGAAAATAAGGCCATTCATCTAATTTAGGGGCGTCAAAAAGTCAGATACTGGTACCCGTTTCATGACTTTCTAGATAAAAGCAAATTTGCCAGTCAGTTTAAAGAAGGACGAGCAAACCCTCAAATAAAAACGTTGTTCATGCATTCTCAAGAAGGCAAGCAGCCCAGAAATAAAAGGAGGCCACTTATATTCCCTATGTTCTAGCAATTTAGGATTTCTTCAGACATTGTCAAGGTCCAGCGTGAGGTCTGGGTAATCGAAAGAGAGTTATAATGCACGTGCATACAAGACACAAACCTAAAGAAAAGACGGAGAGAGGGAAGGAGAGAAAGGAAAATCTCTATTTCCATTCAGTTGATACTCACATTTTAAACCCAATATAGGTTGAGACATGCAGGTGAAAATAACAAGGTCAGCTCATGAGAGAGGTTTTGGAGGGGAGCCATGCCATCCCCCGAGTCAATGCTGAATAGTCTAGCAGGTCTAGACTTCATTAAATAATATCATCTGCCCTCTATTGTAACCCGTGATGTCAATTGAATATCCAACCATAGAATAAGGCAGAAGCAGCCAATTTGAAGACCTTTCCTTCATTTCACAGAATTCTATCAACATGTAGAAAAACACAAGTGTATGAGCACATGTACACAATCAATTTTCAATTGCCTGTAATTATGTTCCCACCACCACTGATAAACGAAATTAATTTCTAATTAATTTTGAAATGCATTTCAAGCTACTATACCTTCTGGTATGCATTTAGCTTAATCTCATATTACTATCTTAGCACACTCTGACAGAGTCAGAGGGTTGAATGATAATGATTGAAGTGGCCTGAGATGTTTAAAGCAACCATGAAAATTTACAAAATAGATAATCAATACTAAGATAATGAAAGCGTGCAAACATTTTCTTTTTATTATCTTCTTACTCTTAATTAATTCCTTCTTAATGGCTATTTAACCTTACATGAATCTTCACATAACTTTCCACTGTGATTTTTCTCATTGATTTCCACAATGACTAAATGTGCTGAGTAAAATATTAATTCTTAATTTCTTTGTGGCAGAAGTATACACTTTGGGAGTATTACTATTTTTTTTTAATAACTGATAACTTTTCCTACTTACAAATCAGGGTTTAGTTGGTGACAATTTTTAAAGAAATTGACTTTTCACACGTTACAAGTTTTCTTAACTCACCTTATAAACATACTTGACTCTTGCGACTTCTCTTCAAAGAAAAATATAACCAGATCAAATACAAAAATGAAGAATATGCAGATTATGCCAATGCCACTTTTTTCCATGTATTTAAAACGTATATCTATATTTGATTACAATTAATGAGATAGTTTGTGTCTCCTCTCTTGCAACTTGTACAAAATCTTAAAAGAAAATGGAAATTGACTCTGAACGAGTCCCACAACCTGGGAATTCTGAGTTTTAGCTGTACTTTTTTGTCAGCAGATAATTTTTAGCAAATCAATTCAAACATGCAAAGAAAATACAAAATTGGTTTAAACAAGTTACCAACAAAGGTACAAGCACGAAAGGGCAAGTTATGTCTCCATAAATAAATTTATCTTGGGCTTGGTAAGTCCTATGTCAAGTACACACCAGATAGAAATATCAGTTATGTTTAGTTAAGGTCAAAGTTCCAATTCTAGAATTTTGGTTACCTGTCCTGTATACCTTATACCTATTTTTAAAGGAATACGCCATTATTGTCTGGCCCCTAGACTACATATTTTTTTTAATTTAAATTTTTATTGATGTGTTTTTGCAATATACTTGGGAAAGATGCCAAAATGTTAACATCAGTATCAATAAAAATTAATGTGAATGTTTTAAAGGAAAGAGTGAGAGAAAAGAAGGAAGAAAAACTATTTCCTGTGTGTAGCCATATTATTGTCATCATTAGAATCTCATTAAAAGTAAGAAGACAGAAAAGAGTGGCACATGTGTGTATCCAGTCATATTTATCTCAAAACTATGCCAAATCTCCATTTGAAATTTCATGATATTTATTATTTTGAACCCATCTAAAATTGCTTCTTACTGAAGTTTTTGGATGAGACATGTGTAATTTGAGTAGCTGTAGACATTTATTTGCCTAATATGAAACTTTCAGCCATTAGTATAGTTATAATGTAATTTATCTTAATTTTCACTAAAACATAAAAAGTTTGATACTTTTCTGCAACCGTACAACTAGGCTCCATGTCTATTCTGATGTGAGGGATTCTATAAAATGATTTTTTTATTACTAAAATCTTTCTTATACATTGAGAACCATTTACATATGTATTAGGCTAAAATTGGTCTTATGCAACGAGTCTCATATTTTTTACAGGCCACATATATTTGAATAGAGTTTCCAAAAAAGAATAAACAGTCATTAGAACTCTACTCTATATTCCATCAAATAATATTGAAAAGAAACTTTCTTGTGAACACTGAACAAGAGGAACTTATCTATTCCTCTGTTTCTCCTCTAATTTATGGAGACAGAAAAAAGTTTTTATTTAATAAAGTCAACTTTTATTTGAGAGCCGGTAAATCATTGCAAAGTCCATGTGCCAATGGTTTCTGTATTTGTTTCCTAGGGGTTCCATAACAAAATACCAAAACCTAGGTGACCTAAAACAAAAGGAAGGTATTCTCTTACAGTTCTGGAAGCTGAAATCGAGCCGTCCTCTGTGCCCCGCTCTCTCTGACAGCTCTCAGAGAGAATCTCTCCTTGCCCCTTCTAGCTTCTGCTGTCTGCCAGCTGTCCTTGGCACTTTTCGTCTTGCAGATGCATCACTCCAGTCACAGGGCCGTCTTCTCCCTTTGTGTCTTCACATGGTCTTCCCTCTGTGCTTGTCCTGTGTCCGAATTTCCCTTTTTCATAAGGATACCAGTCATATTGGATAAGGGCCCACCCTAATGATCTCATTTTAATCGGATGCTCTCAGTAAAGACCCCATTTCCAAATTCACATTCTGAGGTACTAGGGGTTAGGTCTTCAACATATCTTTTTTTTATGGGTTTGGAAGGAGCAAAACTTAATCCATAACAATTGATATAACTTAGTTCTGACAAGGATCTTGCTGGGAGGTTTTTTGTTTGTTGTTGTTTTTTGTCCCAGAAAGACATAGTCTCATCACAATTCAGATAAAATTAGAATCCATTTATAAAGATTATGGAGGAATAGGCTGGCTGGTGTCATAGTGGTTAAGTTCACATGCTCTGCTTCAGCAGCCCCAGGTTCGCAGGTTCAGGCCCCAGGCACCGACCTACACACTGCTCATGCGGTGCTGTGGTGGCATCCTATATACAAAATAGAGGAAGAGTGTCACACATGTTAGCTCAGGGCCAATCTTCCTCATCAAAAAACAACAACAAAGATCATGGCAGGAAGAAGACCCTGGAAGTTGAAATTAAAAACTGAAATTTTCTCTAAAAAGTAAATTGTATTAGATTAAACTATATCAAATTACTGAAAATTTCAACCACTTTTTACCAATAAAAATGTCATTCATATGTCCCAAATTAATACATTAGTGGAATGAAAAGAGAATTAGAAAGCTGGGAAACAAAGAAAAAATCATCAAGGAAGCTCTGTAAGAGATAGACACAAAGAGGAAATAGAATTTTAAACAAAACAATCTCCTTCTTAACATCATCATTTTAATTTTTAGAATTTAACAAAATAATGTCAATGTCTAAAAGCATTTTTTATCACAGCACAATTATGCTATCCTTTGTTCTTATTCATTTGATTTTTGTCATCCTATCTACTAGAACTTTTTATTAATCTAAGAAATCACATCTGTTTTTTAAAAACAGTATTGCAGGGGCCGACCCCATGGCCGAGTGGTTAACGTTCCATGCCCTCTGCTTCGGCAGCATTGGTCCATGGGTTCGAATCCCAGGTGTGGACCTACTCCACTCATCAGCCATTCTGTGGTGGCATCCCACATACAAAAGAATAGAGGAGGATTGGCGCATATGTTAGCTCAGGGCTAATCTTCCTCAAAAAAAACCCAATATTGCAACAACACTGCAGATTTGTTTGAAAGAGTCATTGTTATCTATCTTTGGAAGGGAGGCAAAATAAACCTCTCAAAGATAAATTTAAAAGTTCAAAATTTCAGGGGCCAGCCCACCAGGGTTCACTGGTTCGGATCCCAGGTGTGGACCTACGCACCACTCATCAAGTCATGCTGTGCCAGGCGTCCTGCATACAAAATAGAGGAAGATGGGCACGGATGTTAGCTCAGGGCCAGTCTTCCTCAGCAAAAAGAGAAGGATTAGCAGCAGATGTTAATTCAGGGCTAATCTTCCTCAAAAAAAAAAAAAAAAAAAAAAGTAGTTCAAAATTTCAGATCCTTACAAGGAAAATGAAAACTTTCAGGTCATATTTCCATTGCCAAAAGTTAAAGTTAGTCTAATATTCAGTAAAAAGCCATAATTAAGAAAAAGGTTAAAATTCTGTATGTCTATTCTAAAAGCTCACCATTTCTGTAAATATTCTATGTTAATCTTGACAGGCATGTTCATGGATAGATATAAATGTATTTTTACTTTTTCCCAACTTGAATTTTGCAGCAGGAATGCATCCCATGCTTTCGTGTCCAATATACCTGATGAAGAAATGGGGCCTGCTTAAGCAAACAGGATCTAGCATTTTAATCATTTTCCCACAGAGGCCAACTATGTATTTACAAATTACTAAAGAAAAGGTTTTCAGGAACAAATAAATGGTTTTTATATTTTTCAGTATGCTGGCAGTAGTAAGGGTCCCACCACTCTGATTTCTGAGAGTCCTAGAAAGTGTTTAAATTCAAGGATTTGGTCCTCAATTGGCTTTCACAGACATCTTTGAACCACATCTGAATTTTCAGTATCATTATAATGTTATCTTTATAACAGTTATTATTCTTTCAGTTGCAAGTGACTAAAAACCCAACTCAAAAGCACTAAAGCAAAAAAGGGAATTTGGTGGCTTACGCAACTGAACGATTCAGGAGAAACTTGACTTAGGATTCAAACAATGTCACCAGGAAGCAGTTTTTCCTTCCCCAGGTCTGGGCTCCATTTCTCAGTGTTAGTGGCAAATGACTGACACCAGGTTTGAGAACTACATTCTTCTGGGTTTGAATCCATCTAAAAGAACAAACATTTATCCCAGCATTCCTAGTGAAAGTCCAAAATTTGCTCTGAATGGCCCATCTTAGATCATACATTTACCCCTGAACCAATCACTGTGGCCAAAGGAATAAAATTTATATCTGGCTAACGTTCTTTACCCTTGGGCTCCTACCACAAAAATAGGGGATGAATGGATTCTAAACCGAATGGTGATGTATTGCCAGAAGAAGGAACGCAGTGCATCGAGGCAAGCTAAGACTATTGATTTGTTTGAAACACTAAACAAATGAGTAGAAATTATAGGAATCTTGTCAGAAAGAGAAATTGTGTTCACATCAGTTTGACTATTTTAACCTAAGTAATACTTTTATTATGCTTTCAATTGTGAAGATGGTAAATTCAGTCAAAACTAAAACGGGCTGTTTAGGGAATCCTAAAGATTTCACTCTCGAACTATTGTGGAACTGCTGCATAAACACCATCCGTCATATCTCAGATATCATTTGAAAGCATCATCTGCACAGCCTTCGAGCACCTTTAGACTACAGGAGAAGAGGTTTCTGGCATAGTCAGGGTCTGAGAAGCACCCATCAAGGAGGCTATTTTTGCAAAGCTCTGTGGATTACGTTCAACACCTTGAATTACATGGGAAATGAACAGGAGCTGGGAGCAGCCAAGGGTACACAGGTGTGGCATGAGAGGAGCCCACATTCTTAAATCGACAGGCGGCCATATTCTATTCAAGCTTCGTTCCCCGGGTGGTCCAGCTAACAAAGCTTCCTGTCATAAAGCTATCGCTCAGTACAAGGCAAGTGTATTGTGAATGCCAGGTTCAAAACAGTTCATTGAAAACTTCTTGGTGAAGTAATTAAAGCAGGCTGAGCTTTGGGAAATCCTCCAGGAGGGAGCTCGTTTTGAGAACAGCTTTCCAATTCACATTTCGTAAGCCAAGGGTAAGCTTAGTTCAGATGAATAACACACACACAAACACACACACACACACACACACACCACAAATTGTGGGATTAAAAAGTAGAATTGAGGTCAGGGCTAGACCACAGCAGAAGTGAATTGGCTTAAAGAAAACTAGATATTTTGTCTCCAAAACCATCTGTTTGTTGGATTGTTTTGCTTAATTGCTACTATTTGTATCTCTAGATTCAAATCTATGTTAGCAAGATTGCAGGTGAAGTTGCCCGCCTATCAGCTATACAGCTCAGTATTTTTTCTCCTTTGGGCAAAAAAAAAAAAAATAATGTGTGTTTCAAATGAGTAAAAGCCAAGCAGAAATTTATCTTCTGCCAGTCTGGAAAAACAAAACAAAATATAGTCTTTGTTCCTAAGGATCTTAAAAGACATATGGACAAGCTTCCACCATCTATCCTACAGGCTATCCTTTGCCTCGGGTCAGGGGATCAGAAAGGATAATTTTTCAAAGTTCCTTCCAGCTCTGTTCAGTGTGTCTGTCAGGTATATGGTTGTATGTCTCGCTTTTGTCGGTTTGCAGCAATTGCCTCCATGGTAATTGTTGTCAGTCTCCTAGGATTCTGCTGTAACAAAGTACCACAAATATAGTGGCTTAAAACAACAAAAATGTATTCTCTTAGAGTTCTGGAGGTCAGACATCCAAAACCATTTTACTAGGCTAAAGTCAAGGAGTTGGAAAGTCTGAGACCTTTTGGAGGCTTCGAAGGAAAAATCTGTTTCCTCGTCCTTTTCAGCTTCTTGTGGCCACCTGCATTGCTTGGTTTGTGTCCCCTTCCTCTATCGTCAAAGCACGTCGCTCCTCTCCCTGCTTCCGTCATCACATCACCTTCTCCTCTGGCTCTGACTCCTGCATCCCTCTTATGAGGACCCTTCTGATGACAATGGACCCACCTGGATAACTCAAATCAAGAACCTTAACTTAATCACATCTGCAAAGTTCCTTTTGTCGTATAAGGCAACATTCACAGTTCCCAAGGACATATTTGGGGTGCCATTATTCAGCCTACCATAGTACTTCTTCAGAAAATTGGATTGATGTCATTCTATGACATTATTCTGTGATTTTCAATTAAAAGAAAAAACAAAGTCTGCATGTGCTAACTGCTACTAGGAACTGTAATATCTTCAAAATAATAGGGTATAGTTTATGCCCTTAAGGAGCTTTCATCAAGCTGGGAAGACAGACTTATGTGCCAGTTGGAGAAGTATTAAATAGTGAGTGTGGGACCCAGCCCCATGGCCGGGTGGTTAAGTTGGTGTGCTCCACTTCAGCAGCCCAGGGTTTCACCAGTTCGGATCCTGGGCTCAGACTTAGCACCATTCGTCAAGCCATGCTGAGGCGGCGTCCCACATAGCAGGACTAGAAGGACCTACAATTAGAATATACAACCATGTACTGGGGGGCTTTGGGAGAAGAAGGAAAAAAAAAAAAGAAGAAGAAGATTGGCAACAGCTGTTAGCTCAGGGGCAATCTTAACATAAATAAATAAATAAATAAATAAATAGTAAGTGGGAGTGATACACAATGTTATCAAGCACCCACTGTGTGTCAGGCACTATATGAGATGCTGGGTATGAAAAGACAATTGAGTTATGGTACCTACCCCAAGTTGAATAGGAGTCCAGAGAGCAGAGAGAAATATATGGGAGAAAACTCTGTATCTATAGGTAGAGGCAACAGTTTTACACCCAGAAATTGTCTTATAGATTGGATTAGTGTGGTGGGAAAAGCAGTGGATTGGCATAGTCCAGAAATCTTGGTTTTTCCAATGACTTGGCAAAAATTAGCTGTGTATCCTTGGAAAGATCACATCCCTTCTCTGGTTGCTCTGATTTTTAGCAACTTGCTGGTTTTAATAGTCTGTGAGTTTTATGACTATCTTTCAGAATTTTAATGAAAAACTGCTGTCAGTACTGGAATTGATGGAAAACAACCATAGGAATTGAGAAGATGGATAAAAGGATTCAAGATTACTCAAAAAAATAGAAAATAAAGGAAGGCAACAGGAATTGTTATAGATACTGAGGGAATAAAGAACTGAATAGATTCATTGGCTGAGCCGCTATGGAAAGCATTGCCTGTCCACCCATGATAGGACTGACTTTTCTGGAATGACCCGCATGTGTCCAGTTGGCTTTACTTGGTTATTGCATAATCCACAATGTGAGACTTACCTTTATTAATTTAGCACTCCTGATGGTTGAGATAGCTAAAGAACTCACGAGGTCAGTTGTTTCCTGGAGATAAAAGTTAACTCCTGCCTAAAAGCTATGATTTTCTGGCACTGGACACAAAGTTTTCTAGCTAAAGCCTGAATGTTCCAGAACATTGATGAGAAACGCAATTTATTTTAATTTACATGTTGAATTTATATATTTAAATTTATTCTAAAATAATCTCCCAATCAAGCAGGCTACGAGAAAATATATCTCAATCTAGTCTGATGGGAAAAGCCTTAATGTGCTGTATCCAACGCTTATTCTACAATTTAATGTCTTTAACTTTCCAGTAGCCCAACTTTAAAGTGTCCCTGAGCCCTTTTTTATTCTCACTGAAGTAGGGTTAGGGGTGAATATCAGTGAATGGGAAAACGGACCCGTAAGAGAAAAAAAGAAAATCCTTTCTTACAAACAGCCTGAGGTGAAAAAGCATTTGTTGCTCCTGCTGGAGAGTTGGGGCTGGCTCCTTCTCGTCTTGCCTTGAGTTTGAAAAGCTGCTGTTGTTATCAGTAGCATTAATGTGCTTCAGGAGAAAAATAAACAGCTTTCCATTGAACTGTTGATATTTATGGAAAAGGTACAGTGGCTTTCTTTTTAGCCCCTAGAGTAAAAGGAGAAAAACTTGGCGCTTTTGAGGGAAATGATATAACTTGTAAATGGTGTTCTCAGGAAGTTTCTGAGGCGGCCAACAGAAATGGTGTGTCAGCTTACAGATTTTATTTTTTCCACAGTTGTAGAAATGAAGAAAGTTCAAATTTTACTAGAAAAATAAATAAAAATTAAATCGTAATGGCTGACCTGGGGAACTCGTTCTTTCCACTGATCTCCTGGGAATGAGCTCCCAGGCATTAGGTGCAATGCAAACACAAAGCAGCCCAGTTCCTTGTGTAAAGAGAGGTGGAAGAAATACATGCACAGTGTGTTGGTTCCTTACAATGCCTATTGCAAACCTGAAATTGACGATCCTTAAACACAGGGTCGTTTTTTGTGTTAGTACAGTCGAGGTCTGTTTAAAAGCACAGCCTTGGAGTACAATAAATTCCCCCACTTTCCCTAATGGATTTATTCTCCTTAAGTTCTTTCTGTAAGAAACGTTACACCATTTGAACCAATGACATGAAACCGTTGAGGGGAAGATTTATTCACTTCACAGGTTAATTCATGAAAGTGTGGGTCTAATTGTTGCATTTGGTGAGTGGAAATACAACATTTGCACAGCGCCGCTCATTTCCCTTCTTAACAGCAGGTTAAAATAGATTGATATTTTGCAGCCTGGCTTTTCATTTCATGGGATTTACACCCTGTTCCTGGAGTAATCAACAGCTTCTGATGGATGGTGATGCCAATTAATTCAAGTGCTCTTTTCCCATGAGCTCATGAATTTATTGTTACTGCTCACACAATTTACCTTTATACTCCAGACTTTTCTCCCTCTTTTCTTCCGTAGACTTGTCTTAACGTGTTTCTAGGACCAAGCATGTCACCAATGCTAGGTCACCTTGCTAACATGAGATGGTTAGTAAAATTGATATTGTCCTCCTTATATACACTAAAAAGATACTCTGTTTCAATATTCATATTGTAGTCTCCCTCCAAACTATGAGAGCCACAAAAAGGTTTTAAATGGGGAGTTTATAGTGATTTTTTTTCTGTCTCCTAGATTACAAAGTTCTGTCTACATCAACAGATATTTATTGAAATATAAGTGCAATGAGGTGTTTTACATGTTTATACTAGTTTTTACTATTTGTAAAGCACTTTTGTATCCATTGGGTTGTTTGATCCTAACAACCGCCTTGGCAGATGGAATGGGCAAGTATTATTATCCCCATTTTACACGTGGAAAAAGATAGAGGTTAAATGTCTCGCTGAAGGTTGCACAACTAATTACTAGCAGAACCAGTTCTTCGACACAGGTCTTCTAGCTTCCAGGGCAGGATCCTCCTGCTCCACCAGGGTGTTCAAATTCCATCCTGAGAACCCGGTCTGAGGCCACCTAAAAGAAGGGTTGCAGGGGAGGAAAACAGTCCCATTCTGAATTCCCTCGGAAAAAACAAAAGCCTGGCTTTTATCTGCTTTGCCTATTGAGAAACTGGATTGATTTGTATTTCAACAAGGAGATCTGCGGCAAATAAAAAAAAAAGGAAAACCACTGCAAGTCTCTTATGTACCATATGACCTTAAAATGACTAGAAAATACTGGCACGGTGATAATGTTAGTTCAGTCATATTTTTCTGGTACTAATAAAATATTTAGTCAGTTGTAGAGAAAAACGTCAATTCTAACAAATGAAGATATCATCAGTATCATCCTTAAAGCATTAAAAACCTGGTTATCTGTTAATACCATATTAGATAATTTTTTAAAAATTATTTGGAAATCTTCTGGAAACCTATCAATTAATAATAGCAAAAGGGTGACTGGGTGAACACAGAGATCTGGCAATAGGTGTGAGTAGTGCTGGACGAAGGCAGGGAGGATGTGACAGAGCCTGACCTTTGTCTTCTTTCAGGGTACCATGCAGGCCATTTATCACCCAGGCCAAGAACATGCCTCTTTAGGACGCTGTATTCTAAAACCACGTGAATAGTTTGCTTTTCTTTCTCTAGAGAGATATATTGTGATGCGCCTTAAAATCAGTTGACAAATGAGATTTTAAGAAATTATACATACATGGGGACCCTGGAGTCTTGAAGGAGGAAGCATTTGAGTTTGGGGCTACTGGTGATCACCACACCCTCTCCCCCATCTGCCCTCCCCCCACCCCTCCCCAACACACACACACACACACACACACAGAGAAAAGCTCTCTCAGCAGAGTGGAGCTTGAGCAGAGACCACCTGTAGCTGACAGTCTGTTCGCCCCGGTTCCCTAGCCGATGTTCCCAGAAAGACCCTGGCTTCTTTGAACCTTCCCATTATTTTGTGATTCTTCCAATAAAAACTTTCTTTTAGCCCAAGCTAGTTTAAGTTGGTTTCCTATCACCTGTCCTAGAAAAAAAGC
The DNA here is from genome assembly GCF_037783145.1 of Equus przewalskii. Taxonomy (NCBI): domain Eukaryota; kingdom Metazoa; phylum Chordata; class Mammalia; order Perissodactyla; family Equidae; genus Equus; species Equus przewalskii. The sequence continues at coordinate 55,364,368 of NC_091839.1, read as the reverse complement.
CAGAGTAACACGGCAGCAGTTCAGAGAGATGGAAAGGGCAAAGACCTTAGAAACAAATAGCTCTGAACTTGAGTCACAGCCATTCCAGCCATGCAAACTTAAGCATGATTTAATTCCTCAAAGCTTCAGCTTCTTCCTCTGTTAAGTGGTCATATTAATAATACCTTCGTCCTAGAGTAATGGTGATGACTAAATGAAATCATGTGCGTGAAAGTGTCCAGCCGTCTTCCTAATGCTATCTTCAATGGTTAGGAATATTTCCAAGACCCTAATATACTAGTCATTCATTCACTAATTCAGTCAACACTTATTTATTAGTCAAGTGCCAACCATAGACTTAGTATTATACCTAGCATCAGGGCAAGAAAGCTAAAAAAGAAAGAAAGAAAGAAAGAAAAATATAGGCTCTTTGATTTCAAGAAGTTTGTGGTTCAGTTGGAGAAACATACAAATGATAGGGTTGACTATTGTCACAAAAGTTTTTGGCATAAATATGAATCAACACAACCTAAGGGAGTGACCAGGGTGGAGTTCAGCGTGTCAAAGAAGTTTCCTAGAGGAAGTAGAATTTAAGCCAAGGTTTGATAGTAAATACAGTGTGACCAGGGTGGAGTTCAGCGTGTCAAAGAAGTTTCCTAGAGGAAGTAGAATTTAAGCCAAGGTTTGATAGTAAATACAGTGATGCAATCAATAGATTGCGAGAGAGACTCTTTGAAAATGAAATGTCCTTCCTCATCTATTTTTATTTATTTTTTTGAGGAAGATTAGCCCTGAGCTAACATCTGCTGCCAATCCTCCTCTTTTTGCTGAGGAAGATTGGCCCTGAGCTAACATCCGTGCCCATCTTCCTCTACTTTATATGTGGGACTCCTGCCACAGCATGGCTTGATAAGTGATGCACATGTCCATGCCCGAGATCTGAACTGGTGAACCCCAGGCTGCTGAAGTGGAACGTGTGAACTTAACCGCTCTGCCACCAGGCCACCCCAAAATGTCCTTCCTTGTCTGTCAAAACTTTAGGTTCTTGGTCCTTTTGAATGAAAATGTTAGTATCAAATGGCACTCCTGAGTTGAGATTTGACTCATGGTGACTACAGACCCTAAAGAGTCACCTATTTGACTATCAAATAGCCAGTCAAATTTAATTCATACTCAGGCACCTTATATGGTTTTTATCTTCTAAGTTTCTTTCCAGCTCCTTACTTTCTAAAAATGCCTTGTACAGATTAAATAAAAGCAGTTATTATAGGGATATCCAAACAAAAGAGTGTTGTTTAAAAGACTACAAGGGGGGCCCACCCAGTGGCTCAGCAAAGTTCACACACACCCTGTTTTGGTGACCCCAGGTTGGCCAGATCCTGGGAACAGACCTATGCACCGCTTGGCAAGCCATGCTGTGGCAGGTGTCCCACATATAAAATAGAGGAAAATGGGCACAGATGTTAGCTCAGGGCCAATCTTCCTCAAAAAAAGACTACAAGAAGAAGTTGTATTTTCACCTCATCTCTGTAATAATGGTAATTTTGTTAAAGGGTAGATATGTACTAAGTACGAAATACTTTTTTCAGATTTCCTCTAACAGCTCTTGGGTACAATTTTTATGAGCATGTATGAGATGGGGTGCTTCATGCAAATAATCCTAGAATTACTTTCTATCTAATTGTGTTCAAACTCCAGGAGATTTGAACTAACAAGAAAGGGATATCAGCTAGTCGTGAAGCAAATTTTGCCAAAATAAATAATAATATATAATCAATATGCATAGACACTTGCCTAAGAAGCAGAAATTAAACATATCTGTACCTTTTATTCTACCCAAAACCCACACATTTGTTTGAGGAAAGAAATTAGAAAGCTAAGAATATGGCTTTGGTGTCAGGTGGACCTGGTTAACCTCTCTGAGCCTCAGTTTCCTCATCTGTGAAAGGGAGATAATCGTATGTATCTCATAGAATTCAGTGAGTATGAAGTGAGGGAATGTAAGTAAAGGTGTGGGGTGATGCTTGGCACACACTGTGTTAGGCGCTTCTGAAGTGCCTCACTTATGATAACTGGTCCACAGCCCTAAATGGATGCTAGAATTACCTGGAAAGCTTTAAAAAAAAAAAACCCAGATGTTTCAGACCCGCAAAAGAGATACTGATTTCATTGGTCTGGGGAGAGGCCCAGGCATTGGTAATTTTGAAAAGCTCTTGAAGTGGTGGTAATGTGTAATGAGGGATGAGAACCACTGCCTTAGACTTTGGCATCACCAATACCTACAACTCCTCCATGACCCAATTTCAAGTTTCTCCCTCTCCACACTCTAGCTCCTTACTTTCCCATTCACTCTCTCTCCCCATCTCAATAAAAGGCTTTTAACTCCATGAGGATCCAGTGGTTCTACCACCTTTACATTGACCCTCTCTCCAACCTTTTATTCTCTCCCTATTTATCTTCAATTCCATGGTTCATCATTAAGAGTAATCCCTGGCATATTTTCTCAGCTTCCTCGGCCCCTCCACTTCACCCCCCTCATCTGGTATGGTATCTGGTTGTCAAAGATTGCTCCCCATGAAATAAGCCTCCCAGCATTCATGCTCTTTGGGAGCCCCCTCCCATCTTGACCCTGGCTGATCTGTGACTCACTTTGATCAACAGAATGCAGTGGAAGTAACACTGTGCCAGTCCAGGGCTAAGACTTAACAAGCCCTGGCAGCTTCTGTATTTGCATTCGGGGGAGCCCTCAGATATGTAGAAATTAAGCTCTTCTGCTAGAGAGACTCCATGGAGACACCAGCCCAGCTTTTCGGCTGTCTCTGCCAAGGCACCAGCTCAGCTGAGCCCCAGATGACTGTACACCCAGCCAACACCACGTGATGCAAAAGAACAGCCTGGTCAACCCACCTAATTGTGAGAAATAATACATTGCTATTGCTTTAAACCATTAAGCTTTGGGGCTATTTGCAATACGGCAATAGACAAATAGGAGTTTATTTCTGCAAGTTCTTTGCTGACATAATAGAAACCTAAAAGCAATGATGTTGTCTTTGGGAACAGACAGAAGGTAGAAGAGCCTCACAAGACTATTAGCGAAGACTGGAAGAACGGTGAAGAAACTCCTACTGGAGGCTGGAAAACAGAGGACCTGGGTTATGTGCTGGCCAATCAAGCAGCAAAATTGTCACCTATTGTGTCATAAGAGATAGAAGTGGTACTTTTAATGAAGAGTGGATCTGGGTAAGGAGATTTCCAAGCAGAATAAGAATTTTGTTTAATGGAGTGGATTATAATTTGATACACAAACCCACAAAGTTTTTAAAGGAATTATATCAGCTTGGATTGAAAGGGACAGAAATAGTCCAAATGGAAAAGTGACTTTGGGGCCCCAACTTCTAACAGGAAAGAATCAGGCTGAGAATGCTATTCAGATGCAAACATGGGTTATGTCTTAGGGAAAAGAAAGATGGTCTCTGTGGAACCAAGAGCCCAAAGAAAAGAAACAAGACTAGTCTCAGAGAGCAAATTTCTTCCCTAATAAACGTAGATTCCTTGACCCTGGAACAGAGAAAATTGATGGTATATTTCCAGCTGGATTTCGGAATTGATATGGACCAGTGCCTCTCATAGGCTTCCTGTCCCACTCCCTTTTAAATGGGAGTGTCTCCTGTTCTCCTGTTCCTGTGTCACTATTGTATTTTGGGGTTGGGGGTCAGTGCAGATCAGATGTGGTCTCTTTACTTCACACATCTTCAGCTCAAGAGAAGATGTACCCAAGGGATCTCATCTACACCCAATAACAACATCCTAGACTTCAAAGCCTGAGCATGATTCTATGTGAGATGAAAGTTTTGAGGTCTTGGGAAGGGGGTGTGTTTTACATGTGGAAGAGATGCGAATCAATGAAAACCACAGGATAAACTCCAGCAGCTAGTCTCCAAAGATAGCCTCCAACATACCACACCTTCTTGTGTCCTCACCTTCACTGAACCAACAGAATGTGGCAGAAGTTATCTGGGCCAGTTCCAAACATAAGACTTAGTAAGTATTGGCAGCTTCTACTTTTTCACTTTTGGAGCCCTGAGCTGAAATACAGTAAGTCTGAATACCCTGCTGGAGATGCCAGGTGGAATGGAAAAGGCTCTGAAACTACCTGGAGACAGAGAAGCCCAGGCATCCCAGCATCCCAGCTAAGCCCAGTCTTCCAGCCATCCTGCCAACGTACAGACACATGAGTGAGCTGCTGTGGACATTTCAGCCCAGTCAAGTCCACCATGTTACTGCTGCCCTGCCTGACACCTTGTGAAGCAGACCAACAGGTCAAACCACAGACTTATGAGAAACAATAAACTACCGTGCTTTGGCATTTGTTATGCAGCCATAGATAACTGAAACACGTCAATTCCAGTTGAATACAACTCTTCCTTTGTGCAAATGTGGCATGAGTGCGCTCCCAAAGCTGATGAGGCTGGAGAAAATCGCATCACCCTGTTGACTAGTCTCACTTTAAATTATAACAAAATATCAAGTGGGCCGTTTGTGCTACAGAGTAATCATACTAAGTGTCCCTAGTCCGTTCACTTACTCCCCCACGCCATCTGTTTGTTAACTTTTTAATTTGTTTCTTTGAAACAGCCAATTTCTCCTGCTCCATCTTCACCCTCAGCTTTGACCTTTGCTCCTTCTTTCACTCTTAAAATGGAAGCAATTAAAAGACGACTTCCACAAGTATCTTCTCCATCGTATCTATCCTTCTACCTACACCTGGGGCCATGACTCTGCCTTTCCTTCTACTACTTTGCGTAAACTGCCCATTTTCCTGTTTGGTGCCACCCCTCCACTTTTGTAGTAGCTTCTGTTCTCTATCACTTCAGCACCTCCCTGCTCTGCTTCATCAACTTCTCCCTCTCTACGAGGTCCTTCCCATTAGGGAAGAAAACTCTCCCATCTTAAAAATTATACTTCTCTTGGGGGCCGGCCTTTGGTGGCCTGGGGTTCACAGGTTCAGATCCCCGGCAGGGACCTAGCACCACTCATCAAGCCACGCTGTGGCAGCGTCCCATATAAAATAGAGGAAGATGGGCACAGACATTAGTTCAGCAGCAACCTGCCTCAAGCAAAAAATAGGAAGATTGGCAACAAGTTAGCTCAGGGCCAATTTTTCTCACACCCACACAGAAATTACACTTCTCTTGATCCTACTTTCCCATCTAGTCACTTTGCCATTTCCACGCTCCTCTTTACAGCAAAATCCCTCAAAAAGATTGTCCATACTGTCTCCAATGTCTTTTCTCCTATTCTTTTTTAAACTCACTCTAATAAGAATTTTACTTCCAACCACTTCATTAAATCATTTTTACAGTTGATAAATCCAAAGGCCAATTCTCAGTCCTTAGTTTATTTGAACTATCAGCAACATTTAATGTAGTTGATACTTCCCTTTCTTAGAAGCACTTTCTTTACTTGATTTCCAGGACACAGGCTCGCTCAGATTTTACCTCTATTACACTAGCCGCTCCTTTTAGTCTCCTTTCCTGGTTCGTCCTCACTTTTGCAATATCTAAATGTTGGAGTGTCTCATAATTTGGTCTTTAGACCTCTCCAGTGCTCCATACACTTGTTGATATCATCCAGTCACATGACTTTAAAAACCATCTAGAGGGGCCAGCCTGGAGGCATAGTGGTTAAGTGTGCACTCTGCTTCAGAGGCCTGGGGTTCACAGGTTTGGATCCTGGATGTGGACTTATTCACAGCTCATCAAGCCATGCTGTGGCAGCATCCCATATACAAAGTGCAAGAAGATTGGCACAGATGTTAGCTCAAGGGCAATCTTCCTCAAGCAAAAAGAGGAAGGTTGGCAATGGATGTTAGCTCAGGGCCAATCTTCCTTACCAAAAAAAAAAAGAAAAGAAAAGAAAATCTATATACTGCTGTCAATCTCAAATATTTATTTCTAGTCCTAATCTCTCCTACAAAGTCCAGACTCGTATCTGCTTACATGACAATAGACATCTGGAATCTAGCGTGTCTAAAGTGAACTCCTGTCCTTCTCCCTCAAACCACAACCAATTTCTCTCTTTGTTCCTAGGTTCAACTCTGCATTCCCAATCACTCAGGCCGAAAACCTTGGAGTTATCCTTAACTTTTCTCTTTCTCCCACACTACACATTCAGTCAATCTGCCGTTAAAATATGGTTAGAATATGGCCGCTGGTCACTCCTCCACCACTGCCACCTTTGTCCAAGCCGTCATCACCTCTTGTGTGGATGGTTGCGACAGCTTTGTAACTAGTCTCCCTACTTCCCCACAGTCTTTTCTCACTACAGCAACCAAAGCAATCCCCTGAAACTGAGTCAGACCGTGTCACTCCACCACTCAAAACCTCCAGTGTCTCCCATCTCATGCCAAGTTAGAACTCTTACACTGCTTAAAGGGCCCTAAAACATCTGCACCCCATCCCTACCCTCACCTCTCTGACCTTGTCTCTCACTTCACTTCCCTTCCTCACTCCTCCTCAGCCCCTCTGGATTTCTTAGACCCTCTGGATAGGTATCAAGACTTATACTTTCTTCCTCCTGGAAAGATCTTCTCCTGAATACTTTCATGCCTGCTCTCTCATCTCCTTCTATACTCAAGAACACGCTTTCAGTGGAGTTTTCCTAGATAACGTTTTCTAAGTTGCCTGAGCATTCCCTAACACTCATTTCCTGCTCCACTTTTTTGTGTAGTAATTATACCATTTGTGTACAAATAGGAAGCTCTCACCTCCCATCTCCGCTAAAAGGAAAGCTCCGTGAGTGTGGGGATTTGTCTCTTTTTTATTCACAGTTGTCCCATTGTGAAAAACAGTGCCTAGCACATAGTAGGTACTCAGCAGATATTTCTTGAATGAATGGATGAGTAGCCCTAATAAAAACACGAATTCTAGAGCTGATCCACTCAACAACATGGATGAACATCAAAAACATTATGCTGAGCTAAAGAAACCAGACACAAAAGAGTACATACTGGATGAATCCATTTATATAAAGCTCTAAAAAAGACAAAGCTAGTCTATAATGACAGAAAGCAAATTAGTGAGTGCTAGAGGCTGGGGATGGGTGAGGAAATGGGAAGGGACATGAAGGAACTTTCAGGGGTGATAAAAATGTTCTTTATCTTGGTTGTGCAAAACTCTTTGAATTTTGCACTTAAAATGTGTACATTTTACCGTATTTAAGTTGTACCACGTCAGAACGTTAACTGAGAGAATGATGGAAACATGGAGTTAATTTAGATCTTTGGGGTAATAAGATTCACAGTGATTTTGAATGAAAGAAAGATAAATCTCACAAATTGTTACCTATAATAAACATAATATTTAGAGAGCACAGCATAAATTGTCCTTCCCGTGGTCTCTATATAAGGAATGGGTTGTATCTTTATGAGATATTAACCAACGTATCATGCCTCAGTTCTTCAAATTTTCCAATTTTTTTTCTTTTGGCAAGATTCGTTTATTTCTCTTTCTCACTAAATAGGATGTATAACAAAATTTCTATTAAAATAAAGTCAGCATTGGGGCAGGTGGACCAACAGAGAGGAGAAGGCAATAGGATGCCCCTCTATCACTCCAGGTCCTATCAGGAAATCCAAAATGGGAATTTAATAGAGAAAACCAGTGCAAGCCAAAACCCATAGGAACAATAAACTTAACTGAGTACTTCAGAAAATGGCACTTTTTTAATCCAAGAATCTTTGCAGACTATGTTCAGGTGTATTCCCAATAAATTTCACATTAGGTAGATCCATAATACATATATTTGTATACAATACATAAAAATAAATTTAACAAAAAATGTACAGTAAGTAAATAAAGAAAATGTCAAAATATTTCCATGGGACTAAAAAAGAGACTAATTCATGGAGATGCTATGAGTTCCGAATTGGCCTATTCTCTCTCAGTTAACCTATAGAGGAAAGAATTGTTGCAGCAATGATACAGCAATAGTCTGAATGACTCTCCAGAGGACTATGCCAAGTGAAAACAGCCAATCCAAAAAGGTTATATACGATACAATTGCATTTATGTAACACTTTAGAAATGAGAAAATTACAGAAATGGAGAACAGATTAGTGGTTGCAAGAGGGTAAGGGAGCGAATGGGAGCAGGAGGGAAGTGGACGTATCCACACAAAAGGGCAGCAGGATGGATCCTTGTGGTGTAGAAATGTTCTGTATCTTGACTGCATCAATGGCAGTATCCTGGTTGATATTGTTCTATAGTTTTGCAAGATGTTACCACTGGGGGAAACTGGGTGAAGGGTACAGGAGATCTCTCCATATTATTTATTACAACTACATACGAATCTACAATTATCTCAAAATTAAAAGTTTGAAGCAATTACTTAACCATTTGGGAAAAAAATCATGTTATTCCCCTCTCTCATTCTTGACATCAAAATTAATTCCGTAACAAAGAGTTAAAGGTAAAAACAACTCACAGCTACCATTTATTGAGCAATTACTACATGCCAGGTATGTTCATATATATTTCATTCTATTCTTCCAACAAGCTCGTAAGAGAGATATTATTATCTACATTTGACCAAAGAGGAAAATTAGGTGTTTTCCCAAATTCATACATAAAAAAAGAATAATCTACAAATAGAAGAGAAACAATAAACCGCAATGTACTTGTATTGAATGGATGAATATGATTCTAAGCATTTTAATTTTTTTCTTCTATAATTATTTATCTGCACTGAGTTGTCGGTGATGAACATGTTTTATACCTTTCAAAAAATTTTAAGGTTGGGCAAAGATAAAAAGTAAAGAACTTTTATCAAGGACAAGTTAGCAGGGATGTATGGCTCACACAGCAAAACACAAAAACTCCAGCTTAGTATAAGCTGTGCTTTAATAATTGCATCTAATTACGAGGGAGTGTTGAGCATTAATAATGTCTAAAGATGTTTAAAAAATAGCAATTAGCAATGACAAAGGAGAAATTTGGCAACATTTAGGAAATGACTGAATGGAGTAGAAGCAACGTGTTTTGAAAGGTGGATTTGATAATTACTAATTACTTTTGTTCTCATTTCTACCCAATTGAAGGAAGAGAGGCCAGAGTCAACCACAATCTTCTAGGCAAAAGGTAACCAGTGCCTGGATTTGGGTGACAGCAGTGAGGGTAGGAAGGAAGGGACAGAGATCAGAAAAGCTAGGAAGGAAGTGGATAAGACTTGGTGATTCATTAGCAATAAAGAACAATGGGCAGAAAAAAGCCAAAATGTGATGTAATAGAAAAAACAACATTGGGTACAGCCTTGGTTTTGCCATGATCCAGATAAGGATCCTAGAGACAATCTTTTAATGTTCTCTTGGCTTCTTTATCCTCATCCCTACAACGAATGGGTTGCTCTATAACTTTTAAGATCCCTCCTAGATCTAACATTTTAAGGTTAGGTGACCAGAATGACAACAGTAACATTGACAGAAATCCTGAGGAAGAATCTGATCCCAAAGGCTGAGATTTAGATTCTGACAACACCACTGCTGTGTGACCTTGAACAAATTACTTAACCTCTCTGTGCGTCAGTTTCCTTTGTAAAATGGGAATAATAATAACAGTGCCTACCTCCACAAACTAGAAGGACCACAACTAAAATATGCAACTATATGCTGGGGGGATTTGGGGAGAAAAAGCAGAAAAAAAATAATAGTGCCTATCTCACAGAATTGCCCCACATAAACCTGTAGGAAAGTGCCTGGCACGTCATAAACCTCAATAGATACCAGCAATTAATAACAGTGCCATCTATACTTAGAATTGATCACAATTATGCCTCAAGGTCCCAGCACAAGGACTCTCTAGACACCAAAACTTTGTCATAAAATTCAACTGTTATTACCTCTCTACCATAATATAATATGTTATGGGGGCAGATGGCAGATGGTTTGTAGAAATACGCCACGCAGGTTTCTGGGATTTAGGTGGCTGAGTCATCAGACCTGGTGTGCTACATAACCTTCCGATACTGCTTCCTAAAGTGAGCGCTGCTAGTCATCACGTCCAATCTTTCTAGCCCTGCACCATCAGGTCCTAATATTTGTCATGGGTATTACCCTAAAGCAACAGAACATAAAGATCTGAGTCATTTTGAAAAAAATAAGTGTTTATCCAGCAGCTGTAACCGTCAGAAACAAACCACTCTGAGAGAACGGATGCCCATGCACCAGATGGAGAGGGCGTGCGGCTGACCTCCCAGCCTTGGCCCTGTTGCCGTCACTTCCTGCAGAGCGTATGAGGCAAGAACCGGGCAAAATGGTAAGTTTATACACGCAGGTTGATTCCTTCCCTGCCCAAGCCCATCCTCGCCTGAATCTCATTGTAAGGATGGCAGTTCGGATAATGTCTGTCAACTAAAAGAGTAGTAGCTATTTGCCTAGGACTGCAAGAGGAAAACCAAATACAAGAGAGGAAAGCTTGTGAGAAGAGGGTACCAGCGAGGACGTGGTATTGGTACACAGGTCTCAATATTAAAATCATAGAAGAAATCTATATAACAAATGTAGAGAAAATTTTATTATTTAAGATTCAATCTACCAGATTTGTAAAATTTACTTCAGAGCCAACTTTCAATTTCAACTTACACGGGGCTGCATGCCTCAGACACTCTTTAAGCTGCCTTCTAGAACAGTGTGAAAGGTACTTTCCGAGCTCAAGTCAGCGTGATTATCTTGAAGTTCCCTCCACTTCACTTTAAAGGCCACTCAAATTGCTGGTTTAAACATTTCTAGAATGTAAGGAAGAAATGGCAATTGAATAATTCTTTCTTTGTTTCTCTCCCTAATGGCAAAGAGTATTTTTGTTTTATCTGTTTTCAAATTGTTTTCGTCATTTTCAAAATTGTACACTGAGCAGGCAGAGTGGTTATGTTAAACCTTAGTGTCTCTCATTAAAATGGTTCATAAATGAAGAAAGTGACTGGGTGTCTGTGTCTTCCTGACCACTCAGAGCACAGAATTCCACCATCAGCTCAGGACTTCAACCCAACCATCATGACTGTGCCACCTTGCACCTTGAACACTTGCTCTTAGTAACACATTGAAATTTCTCATCAGTTATCTTTTTCTCTACAACTGTTAGTAGAGATGATCAGTAGTTTTAATTTTTTTTTTTTCCTGCTGAGAAGCAAAGCTGTCGAGAGGAGGGTGGGTGCTGGAGAAGCCACTGAATTAGTAGCAGCTTGTTCTTAAGCTCAGTAATTTCAGTGTTGGCCTCCAGCCCTTCCAGTAATTTTCAAAGTGCCTATTTCCCTGTATTAAATGCTTTTCTTCTTAAAATACCTGGAGGTATTTCTATTTCCAGCTCTGGACTTGGACTGATAATTAATACAACTTGTCTAGGACAGATGACCCCTAGGGATGTTCCTGACACACTGTTACAAAATAAATTACTTTTTCTGATGTATAAAAATACATATTGCAATCGGGTGTTTTGGCCACCTTAATTTTTCAAAGTTGAGTTATTTTCATGGTGTTCCCTTATTCCTGTTTTCCTAATTATTGAAAAAATCAGTGGAATAAACACAGAGAGCACAGCCAGGAATTCTTGACTCAAGAAATGGAATTCTTCTTTATGCTCATTTTCCTGTCTACTGAATAATTAAAAGGAGATCATATTCATGAATCTTCGTAGGATCATGGAAACATTTGGCTGAGAACTGTAAAGTCAGTGGTCAAATGTTTCCTAATAATGAATAACTTGCCTAGACTTTACAGAACCCAACATACTGTCATTTCTCTATTATGATGCCAGGAACAGTAAGGAGCCAAGCAAAGACTCAAACCTGGGATATTCTGGTTCCAGACACCATGCCCTATCCTAGAGCAGTCCTCTGTCCCACACTGCTCCTCTGTACACTGGAGCTCAGCCCTAAAAATTTGAGGCAGTATTTTATATATATATATATATAAAAGATATATGTGTATACATATATACATATATATATACATATATAACATATACATATGTGCACATACATATATGTGTGTGTGTTTCCTGATTAACCTCAGTGGTTTTATGAAATATTGACCTTCACCTTTGAAAATTGCAAGGAAGGAGGGGCATATTGGGGTTTAATGTCCCAATTCTATTTTCTATTTTTAGATTACCTATATAAATATCAAGCCACTTTAAGCCTGACGCTCATCATGGTGGTTCTCCTTACAGCTCTCTCCCTTCTTTGAGAAATCAGTTTCTTCTTTTTCTCTTCCTGTCTACCCCACACTTGGGCATTGTTCTTTGGTATCACATGGTATCAGAACCCTTCGTGAAATAATACAGGTCAATGTTCTCTTCCTTCAGGATGTCTCAAATCTCTTGAAGGGCTCCATTCCCTGTACTGTAGTGTTGCCATCTTTAATCATTTGGAGTGTCTTCTGAAAGAGCCTTTTTTTTTCATAGAGGTCATAATAGCTTATAACATTGTGAAATTTCAATTGTACATTATTATTTGTCAGATACCATATATATGTGCCCCTTTACCACTTATGCCTACCACCCGCACCCAACCCCCTTCCCCTCTGGTAACCACTAATCTGGTCTCTTTGTCCATGTGTTGTTTATCTTCCACATATGAGTGAAATCCTGTGGTGTTTGTCTTTCTCTGTCTGGCTTATTTCACTTAATGTAATACCCTCAAGGTCCATCCAAGTTGTTGCAAATGGGACAATTTTGTCTTTTTTATGGCTGAATGATATTCCATTATATATTTATATATCACATCTTCTTTATCCAATCATCAGTTGCTAGGCACTTGAGTCGCTTCTATGTCTTGGCTACTGTGAATAATGCTGAAATGAACATAGGAGTGCATAAGTCTCTTTGAATTGTTGATTTCAAGTTCTTTGGGTAAATACCCAGTAGCGGGATAGCTAGGTGGTATGGTCTTTCTATTTTTAATTTTTTCAGAATTCTCCATTCTATTTTCCATAACAGCTGCACCAGTTTGCATTCTCCCCAGCGGTGTATGAGGGTTCCCTTTTCTCCACATCTTCTCCAACATTTGTTATTTTTTGTTTTGGTGATTATAGCTACTCTAACAGGTATAAGGTGATATCTTAGTGTAGTTTTGATTTGCATTTCCCTGATGATTAGTGATGTTGAACATCTTTTCATGTGCCTCTTGGCCATCTGTATATCTTCTTTGGAAAAATGTCTGTTCATAGCTTCTGTCCATTTTTTGATCGAGTTGTTTGTTTTTTGTCATTGAGTTGTGTGAGCTCTTTATATATTTTGGAGATTAAGCCCTTGTTGGATATATGATTTACAAATATTTTCTCCCAGTTGGTGGGTTATCTTTCTGTTTTGTTCCTGGTTTCCTTTGCCTTGCAGAAGCTCTTTAGTCCCACGTAGTCCCATTTGGTTATTTTTTCTTTTGTTTCCCTTGCCCGAGTAGACATGGTATTCGAAAAGATCCTTTTAAGACCAGTGTCAAAGAGGGTACTGCCTATATTCTCTTCTAGGAGTTTTATGGTGAAAGAGCCTTTATGAATTTTTTTGTACTTTCCTCCTTTATTGCCCTTGCAGGCTTTGTACAGGCATGACTATAACCGAAGCTGGTGCAGGCAGAGGCAAAGGTGGAGAGTGGTGAGGCAGACTCTTGACCTCACTATGCCTTAAACTTGAGAGAAAATAAGTGAACCACAAGAAAATATTAATTTCTTTTTATTTCTCTCTGCTATTTGAGAATATTTACTGTGTAACAGAAAACCAGCTATGGCAATTCTGTTTTATTGTTTCAACTTGCTACGTGTGTTAAAAAAGTGATTAAAAAAGACAATTGAGGTGATACAAACAAACACTTCACAAAGTTGAGTCTCCTGTCGGAGAACTGCAAAATGGGGTGGAGGGCAGGAAGCTTTTATAGGATAAAGAATAAAGAACAAGGAAGAGAAAAGTAGAAAATGTCAGGCTGGAGCAAAGAGTTAATCTTGTTTGTAGTGAGAAGACCCAGAGCTGGCTGGGCGTTTGAGGATTGGTTGACCGGATATACTGCATTTCAGGTCAAGCAGAGCGTTTACAGGCATGTGAAAGTTATCTTAAGTTTCGATTTGCTGACTTTGCACCCCAGGCAGGAGCAGCTCCATCTTGAGCCTAGAAAGTTATTTCAATATGTGATTTTTTGGTAATCATTAATTAACATTTTAGAATGTTTGGAACCATTTGACACCCTGATATACAGTGTGAGGGAAGTTCATATCTACCAGTATTGTATTTTGGTCCAGGTGTATCTTATCTTTCCATCTCCCACCCAGTTTGGACATCTGAAAAGAAAATACTCTCAAAAAGTCAGTTGGCCAATCAGAAGCATCCAAACCTGGGAGGAAGAGCAAATACATTGGATGATAGAAACTGGACCAAAAAAATCATGACAGGCTTGAACTATGGACCAGAAACAATGAGGTAAAAATATAGAGATTCAGATAAAGGCCAGCACCCGGCACAATAACGCAGCTGGTGAGGTTGGAAAAGTTAACATTTACTGAGAACCTTCTTGGTACTGCACCCTCTGCAATGTGCTTTTGCCTATCTTGTAAATTACGGTACAATCACACCCTCAGCATATGATTTTTACCTAGTGGGATAATGTAATGCAAGGTCAATGAGAACAGGGGCTGGATGGGAGCCAACTGTGTTATATTTGAATTCATGTTATGAGTGGGTGCATTATCTTTGGGTTTTATTGTAGTAAGTGTGAGGAGATGCAAGACTTTTGGTTTTCAGTACTGCTGAGGTGCTGCATATGTAGAACTGTAGCATCAAGAACTGATAATAATTACATTCTCTCCTCCGGCAAAGACTACGTGGGGAGTCCCGCTTTTAACTCTGAAGACTATTCTCTAAGTGAGAGAAAGGCACACAGCACTGCCTTCAGAAGAGAATGGAGTGGCATCTACTTTGAGGTGGGGTACAAGTTCTAAACTCACCACACTACAGTCATGCGTGGTAAAGTTCATCTTTGGAAATTCCTTAAATTGATTTTATATTGCCAGGATCTGGGTCGTGTGAAGGTCAAAAGTCAAAAATTAACTCCTTTGGTTTCCCTGTGTGTATGTTTTATGGGCTTCTTCCCCTGGTTCACTATGAATCCTGTGGGAACGGCGAGTGTAAAGGAGGAGAGGAGGATAAGAGGATTCCCATCCCCGACCTCTGTTGTTGCTATTTGTTGCAACACAGATATCGTTGAATTTCTGTAAGTTCAATGAGCTTTGGATGCCACTCACTGTTACCAGGAGAGTGAGGGAGGTTCAGAACCATGCCATATAACTCAAGAAATTAGAGATACTGAGTCTTAGAGCAACCTACTCACAGAAGACCCCACAGCTCCCTTAAAATGTTTGGAGGACTGTCCACTGAAAGAGGAATTAGAACAGAGTCAGTCATTTTCAAACAGCTGGAAATGGCTATCTGGAACTCTGTATTAAACAGAATGTGAGGCAACCTCCAAGGTCAATGGAGAAGAATTTTATTGATGATGATGTTCGTCAAATGCTTGAAAGAAAGCCAGTGCCCAGGTGTTGCACGTGTTGGGAACAGAGTGGATATAGTTGACATATTCTGAGCACTTGAAAGGGGAGTTCATGTGGGATTGGAAATGCTGTTTTCTGTCATGTACACTGAGAAGTCAAAAAAGTCAGTCTGGAAAAAGAAAGAAAGAGAGAAGAAGAAAGCAAATTTTCAGAAATGAGACAACTTACCACCCCAAAGATCATTCTCCTTTATTCCTGGTAAGTTTCCACTTCTCGTGCCTATCCCTCATAAAGAAATCCACGTATCCTTCCAATAAATTTCCCTTTTTGGCTTTAGCTAGTCATCTAGGTTTCTGGCTTTTGCAACCAAACAATCCCTAAGAGGTCTATGTCTCAGTGAGGGCATATTTCCATCCCATTTAATCCAATTCAACCAATGTCTATTGAACGCCTGACATACTTCTTATGTCTTATAATTTGGATCCAGTTATGAGCCTGGCCTACGACTCGAATTGATGGAAAATTCAAAGGGAAGAGCAGGCAGAGATTATGAAGAGACATAAATAAACGAAACAAGACAGAACATGGTGAGAGTCCTTGGTTCTTCTCACCCAGGTCATATGTTCTGAGTTCTCTTTAACATTTTCCCCAATGGGTGCCAGTGGGCAAGAGGTGTGGGTGGCCGTGGCTGAGACACAGCCCTTCGAATTGTCATAAGTGCAAACCCGAGGAATGAGAGGAAGTTTGACACAGGAAATAACAGCCAGCAGCAGAGCTTTCTGACGATGAAGAGCACAATCCAGTGAAGCCCTGTAATTAAGCAAGATCTTTTTTTTTTATTTGTTCAGAAACTACTGCCTTAATCTCTGAAGATAATAAACCTCACTTAAAGCCTTGAGTTAACTCGCTGTCCATAATGACTGAGATACAAATAGAGCTTTTATCCCACAAAAACCATTACCAGGACACAACTGATTAAAAAGTTAACCAAAATCCCTATCCCGAGTTAGAACCCTTACTTCTAGGAAGAGCCTGAGGGGAACAATAAACACACACACAGTTTCTATTTGTGTTCTGACTGCAAGGTTCAAAGCAAAGGAAACCCAAACCAAGTCAAAAGTTGGGAAAGAAACTCTAAATTGGCCAGGAGCAGCCAAACTTCCTCTTCTGACTTATCTGTGCTTAAATAACTAACCCCAGAACAGGCGCTACTGCTGTCCCCAAATCAAAGGCCCCTGCTGCCACCCCCACCGGAAAATGGATTTTCTGCAAAGCTCCTCAAGCTGCTTAGCTCTGAATTGAAGTCTCGTACAGTGTATCAGGTCAGTAGAGCCTGGGTCACATGCTTGGGTGCTACCTGCAAGAGATACTGGAAAAACAAGCCATCATCTTTACTCATGGGGAGGCAGGAGTCATAAAGTGGGAAATTCTCCAAACTCAGGAAAGTTATTCAAAAGGTTCTAGTCATGCAAAAACATGCACATGTCCATTAGATCACCTAAAGGACTTATTCCTCAGTTGTAAAATTCAACTAATTAACAACCTAGTTTGCTAAAAGACTGCCAACTATCCCTCAGGAACAATTCTCCCCTTCTTCTTAGTAGTATAACTCCCTTCAAGTTTAGCTGGGCACATGACCGCCCAGCTAGAGACTACATTTCTCAGCCTCCTTTGCAAGTATGACCATGTGACTAAATTCTGACCAATGGGATGTAAGAAAAAGATAGCATTTGTAGCTCCTCATGTTTTCCTTAAAGATGAAAAGTGCTTAGCCTACCTTTCTTCTTCCTTCTGGATTAGAAATGGCAACAGTTGGACCAGCTGCCTTGGATCTAGATACAGATGCATGTGTTGACGTTGTCAGAACCAACCCATAAGCCTGATTCCTAGATAACCTCACAGGCAGTGGTTCCAGGTGAACTTAGAGGGCAGTGCTGCATTTCCAGCCCTGTTAGAACAGCTTTGGGCTGTTACATCAAAATGAAATAACTCTGCTCTTATTTAAGGTGATGTATTTTATGGGCTTTTTGTTACAGCAGCTTAGGCTCCACACTGCCTAATATACTTGGTCATTCCAGAGACAGCACGTGTGAGTCTGGAGCTCTTAAGATGACTGAGGCACTAGAGGTAGATTCATAGGCTACTGGTGTTCTGATTGCCTTCTCAAGTCGTGCATAACAAACAGGAAGGCCTCTCCTGTGGGAGCCTAAGTGATGTTCTAAATCTCCAGGTCAGTGCATGGAATATGGTAGGCACTTAATAAATGCTAGCGAGTTCTCTGACCCTTCTTTCCAGGAATCATGGTAGCTGAGCGTCCTGAGGGACCACTATTGGCCTTACTCAGGCCTTTGGGATGTTTCACAAAACTCTCCCAGAGAAGATCACCAAATTGTCACAGCTAGGTTCAAGCTTAAATTCACTCAGATAAGAACTTAGAAGAAAAAAAGGGAACTAAGTTTGAGTCTGATCCTATGTATTCCCAAAATATCTAACTTGTTTGGGTGGAATACTGTAAAGATGGGGTGCCTGGCCTACATTTGAATCCTTTTAGGAAAGAAACTCTTCTACAATATTTAAATGCATGCTAGCCAAGGAAACTTCTGAGCTTTCTATCCACAGGGGAAAAACACCCCTCCCTGCTTAGATAAGCCTAGTGGTGGAAGAAGCTTCTATGGCGTCACAGGGAGCCCATGATGCTGGATGAATGGGGGAGTGGCAGTTTGGGGGTTAAGGAGAGTGGAAATAAAAGGACTCATCAAAAGATAGAAGATGAGGCTTCTAGCAGTGACTGTGCTGTAATTATCCATGAATCTATCCAATCCCCACATTAGGTTAAACATCCATCCATCCATTCATTCATCAGTTTAGTGATGTTTGTTGAGCACCGACAATGTGCCAGGTATCATCCGAGGTACCAAAGATGTAGCCGTGAATAAAACAAAATCTATACGGTATATAGAGAAAATTAAAGCAAGGTTAGGAGATGGGGAGTGACAGGGATGCTCTCTTAGATAGGCTGGTGGGGAAGGCTCTCTGAGTGGGGGAAATCCCAACAGAGATCCGAACGAAGTGAGGAGGGAGTGTCAGGCAGGGAGTGTCATATATATCTGGGCATGCCAGGCAGGCGGAGCAACAAGGACAAAGGCCCTGAGCAGGGGACTTACTTGGCAAGTTTAAACAGAAAGGAGGCTGATGTGGCTGGAGTATAGCAAGGCAGGAGAAAAGTCAGTGGAAGTGCCTGCAGAGAGGGGCTCTGGGAGTAGGCGATACAGGCCATGTATGTTGTAGGAAAGGACCCAGTTTCAATGTTCTCAGAACAGTTCCTGGCCACTGAGCACAGGGCTTGGGTCTTACTCACTCTAAGTCCCCTGTAGGGCTTTAACACTGCAGACATTCTGCAGAGAAACTGGAATAAACTGAATAAACTACTCTGGACTATACTCTAAACAGGCACATCAGGTACACCCAGCCACGAACAATACTTATATGTTTCCTTAGGGATTTTGGCAATTCACTGCACTAATAAGCTTGTCTTTGGCCATCAACTAGTTACATTTGCTGCAATAGAAGACTGATGATTTTTCTTTCCACATAACTGCTGACCTTGGAACGAGAAACACAACTGCATAAGACATTAAGTGCCCAAAATGTCATAAGACCTGGAGCAGCGATGGCACAAGCTTATTTTGGTAATCATTTGGGCAGAGTCAATAGAAGCATTCGTTGAATAATCCACTTCTGTATTTTAGGAAAATTGAGTCTTGAGTCAATTACCCAGGAAATGAAATGAACACTGCTGGCATGACAGGTTCTACCTATTGGTAGAAACATTTTTCATGCCCAGATTCTCTAAGAAAATTATGAAATGACATTGCTTAGTCTAGAAATTTTCTTCGGGATATATGAATTTAGTGTTTATTTTAAAACTATACCCTCTCCTTTTTTGAGAAGGGGATTTTCTTTTTTTCCTGAGGCAAGAATGGCCTTTGACTCAAGGTTAGATGACAATACTCCATAAAGGACATTGAGGGCTTTGTAATGGTAACAGGAAAAGCCCAAGAAAAGAGAGAACCTTGCTGAAGGATACATGCCCAAGAGGGAAGGGTGGGCTCCGGTAGGGAGGTGGGAGGAAGGCAAAGAGTGAAGAAGATGAAGGAGATCTGGAAGTGACTATTATTTCAAGAGATGGCCCTGATAAGCTTATTGTAGAGCACGGAGCCCCCGGTCAGCGACCTTTAACTGGACTCAGGTTACATTTGCTGTCAGTATTCAGTTGTCACAGAAATGGTCCATCTTTTTGAAAGACACATGCAAAGTATAGCTCAACTGAAACTATGTCTGTAATGACATTAGGGTTTTCACCTGTTCAGTGTAATATCCATATAAGTATTTAAGGCCATTCTGCCTTCTAGACACTTACCACTTGCTATGCCAAGTTGGGTGTTGTGGTCTCCAATTTTAGCCTAATAGTGCCGTGTACTCAAATATAGAGTGGCTGTTGCAGGGGATGGGGGAGGCAGACTGAGGGGGAAAGGGAAGTGATATATATGGGATGGCTTTAATTTCAATGAGACAATGTCTTAGAGATTCTGTTATCTTTACAAAAGTTTTTTATAGTAGTCTTGAATAGTTCTATTTTTCAGTTTCTCCATTTTGTTTTCTTCCTCAGAAGAGATGCCATCTCTTATATTTTAAATTTCCTGTACAGAATTTAATTTTATAGTGCCATCAAGACCAAAAATATGTCAATTTAGTGAGGGAAGATATTTCATTGCTTCAGAACATCCACATTTTGAAAAATAAACATGTTTCTTTTTCTCCTTGGTCAATTTGGCAGCATGAAGTAACTTATTTGTGGCTGTTATTTGTTTCCACAATTTCCCTTAATAGTAGGTTTCACAGTCTTTATATTCATGAAGCATTTCCTTATGTCTGGACCAAATCCCTTTTTGCTCTAATTTGAGGCCAAAGACTCTGTGGAGTTGCTCACAATCGTCTATTGAATAGATAAACACTTGGAATTTGTTTTGAAAGCTCACTTCAGCCTTGTCTTTACTAGGCTAAACAATCCTGCTCTCGCAGCCTTCCTCAGTGGCATTATAATGCATTCATGATCATGTGCTCCTGTATGAAACTGGACGCAATTCAACAATCTCAGGACTAGTTCAAGAAATGCCATACACAATTTATTTAACTTAATCCTATTATCCCTCGTATTTGAATGGTACTTTAATTTACAAGGTACTTTTATCAGCAATGGCCCATTTGGTCTCTGTAACAAATCTACGAGATGAATATTACTTATTTCTCTTTTCTTTTTTCTTTTTCTTTACAGATGAGGTCACTGAATCTTGGGCCACACTGCCAGTAAGTGGGAAAGTAGAGATACAATCCCACTCTTTTGAGACAAGAACCAGGGAGATTTCCACTACCTAGCAGCTGCCTACTATGTGCAAGGCCCTGTGCTGGGTGTTGCAAAGGATTTACATGAGTACCTGATTCCCACAGACCAGCTTGCACAGGTAAGGAAAAAGGTCTTGGGAAGGAAGTGGAGTGAGTTGGGCTCTGAGTGTTAAGTAAGGATTGGGTAGGCAGAGAAGAAAGTTAGCATATTCCTGGTGTAAGGAGACCTGTGTGTTGTGCAAGATTACTGCGTGTTAAGCTTATCTCTTCACAAGTAGGGGGCATCCTTTGAGAGATGATAAAGTTCCATGGTGAAGAGCTCAGGCTGTAAAGTCCAGAGGCTTGGATATAAATCCTGGTTTCATCAAGTACTAACTTTATGGTCCAGGGCAATTTCCTGGATCTCTTTTTGCTTCATTTTCTCATCTGTAATATTGGAGGATTAAATGTAACAATTCATGTAAGCATACAATAAATGTTAGCTATCATAGCACCAAAAATCCTCAAGAGACTAATTGTATCCAACATATAGTAGGAATAAAGGGTAGATAGGGGTTTTCCTAACTCACATCTCAGAGTATCTTATTTCCCAAGGTTGTGACATAATTCGAAAGCATTCTTATTCTTGCCACCAGTTCCTTAGGCCAAAGCATAATATCATTCTAATTTTCACTCTCGTTTTACAGGAAAAGAACCTGAAGAATAATCTGGTGGATGAACTCGTTATTCCCTCCACAGAGACAACTTTTAGTCTCACTGTTGAATATTCATGAGTCCAATGAACCTAAACTGCACACACAAAAAATCTAATAGGATAGAAAAATAAATCAAATTTTTAATTGGCCTAAACTGTCATTTACTTTCCATCTTAGCATGTAGGTTTTGGGTATTTGTTGTGCGTGGTTTGCATTTTGTTTAAATTAGAATGGCTGTTTCTATAAAACTCACCTCTCACTTGTGACCCCAACCCTGAATTAGAAATAAAGGAATACAGTTGTCATCACAGCGCACTTACAGGGATTTGAGCCTAATCCTGAGTAGTCCCAACAAAATGTGTCATGCATGTGAAAGCCTTCTATCATGAGTGCTCTGATGAAAGGAGAAACAAAATCACCAATTTAGAGGCCAGTGAAGAAGGCTTTTGCTGGAGAGGTGGGAGAGGCAAGTATAAGGTTGATCAGTGTCTTTACATTGGGGTGGAAGTATGGAGTATCACAAATAGTCTGCATTGCCATGGATGAATGGTACATGTGTACAGGCTACTAAATAATCATGGGTCTGGTTTTCTTCCTCCAACGGACCACGTAGTGTGGTGAGAGGCATGTCATTTGGAATTGCAGGGTGGGTATGTTAGTGCACTATGGCTGCAGCAACAAATTACCACAAACTTAGTGGCTTGAAACAATGTAGATTTAATTATTTTGCAGTTCTTTAGAGTAGAAGTCCAACATGGGTCTCACTGGTCTAAAATCAAGAAGTTGGCAGAGCTGCCTTCCCTTCTGAAGGCTCTAGGGGAGAAGTCATTTCCTTGCCTTTTCCAGGTTCTAGAGGCCACTGGCGTTTCTTGGCTTCAGGTCCTCTGCCTCTCTCTCCAAAGCCAGCAAAAGTGGGCCCAGTCATTCTCATACTGCATCACTCTGACCCATTCTACTGCCTCCCTTTTCGGTTTATAAGGACTATTGTGATGACATTGGGCCCACCTGGATAATCCAGGAAATCTCTCTATTTTAAGGTCAGCAGATAAGCAACCTTAATTCCATCTGCAACCTTCATTTCCCTTTCCATGTAAGGTAATACATGCACTATTTGCAGGAATTAGGACATGGACATCTTTGGGGGACCATAATTCTGCCTACCAGAGTAGATATTGGTGTCAAAAGATATTCTCAAAACCATTTGTTCAACAGATGCATTGATTAGTTAGGTTATAAGCCTCTCTTTTATCTAAAAATATCTACTAAAATTGTTAAGCCTACCAGACATGGACACCTTGGTGTCGGCACTTATCTGGAACAGCAGCTCTGCCTATTAACTTGGAGAGAGGCAAGGAAAGAACACAAAGAGAGTCAAGGCAATATGTCCTATGCTCAGCCTCTGTACCCAACATTTTATTCTTTGTTTTTGTTACGTGCACTAAGAGTTTCCCCTGCTCAAAAGCACCATCAGCTCACACTCTACGGAATATCAAGAGCTTCTGTACAAAGTTCTGTGGAGCTCTGCCACACCCATTTGCCATCACCTTACTCCAGCTAAAGTGGCTCATAATAATCCCAGGTTCATCTCTTGTTGGCTTTTCCTCCTTCATAAGTATTGAACTGTCATTTTCAAAATGCCTCAAGTCAACAGAATTCCAACTCTGATCTTGTTTAAAGAAAAGAGATACATTCAGTTGTACTTTTAAAACTCAAGTCCTGACTTAGTCTATCCAGCTGAATTGGGATCATCAGAAAGGAGTAGCAAAAAAAAAAAAAAAAAGATATTAGAGATATTTCAGGAAAGTTAAATTTAATTTTTAAGTTGAACATTATAATATTTTTAAAGTTCTGAGAGCTCTTGAATAATTTTTCTTCATTCATTCCTCTCTTGTACCAGAGTAAAGATCAAACCACTGACATCAAAGAAAATATTTTGTTTTGTTTTTAAGATCCTCATTCCACCAGAGGATACAATTCCACAAATTTTCTTGGTAATGTATTCTGAAGTTTAACAGTTCTTCTGTCTGGAATTTTTTCCTGGTCCAACCTAATTTAAATTTACTTATTCTTTTATAGTCTTAGTCAAAATGTAAAAAATCTGGTTTTCAACTTTATACAGAAGATATTTCTGTACTTAAAGACCCTTATCAGTGTTCATCCTTGCTAGGTTTGTCAGATCTAAACCTGGAGAACATGGTGTATGTTTTGACAAGACTTGTGCTAACAGTAATGCTCTGTGGTGTCTAACCCGGACTCAAACATTGTGTGTGTGAGTGCATGTGGGTAACGGCATGTACATGTGCGAGTGTGTGTGTCTTTGTTCTTTTAAAAACAGAACTACCAGAGAACCCTCCCCATATGGGACATCTGGAAATCCTGCCAAATTCCCTTTTTCCAGATCAAATCATCCCAGTCCCATTTAGTTTTGCTTCCAAAATTCAAATTTGTAAACATCAAAATGCACCATTAAAGGAAGCAAGAACCGCAGTGGCATGCATATGTAGCTAAGCATCTAGGGTAACGTAGAGTCAAACTTTCCTAGGAAAAAGAGAATAAATAAATGGCTTTTTTGTCTATTTCTTTCTAGCCTTAGAAATCTATGAAACAGAACCAAATACACCAACATATATTTGAGTATCCAATGGATTTTTAGCACTGACACAGGCTCTGTGGACCAAACAAGTAATTTGAGTTTTGTAATGTGCTTGAAATACGCACATATAGGATCTGTCTCAGGGGTGTCAGTGGAGCTATGTACTGGCAATTGACTCAAGCTTCCCATTCCCCCAGGGCTTCAAATGTGAGCTTTAGGTTATTTCCCCTAAAGAAAGTCTTTGATTGACAGAAGATGTTCATCATTCAAATTTAAGCTTCTGTCTCATTACAAGCATCCCACCTACAGTGCACTTTAAATGAAATAGTTTTTATAAATCCTGTAATTATCTTATGAAAAGCCCAATTACATTGCATTGCTTTTGTATTAAAAGCATTCATTTATTAACCATAAACATTTAAAATATACCACAATTATTTATAACCCTGTTGTAAAGTTGGGAAGTGGCCCAGGGCCTCTCTGAACCTCTGGGAGGCCCTGTGTGTATAGAACCCTGTCTTGGCGTCTGAGCCATTCAGTAAGAAGCCACAGGCTTCCATGGGTGGCACTATGCCAGCATCCAAAAAAAGCAGGGTCTGCCTTTATTGGCTTGATGCTTTGATGGCCTTTGATCAGGTCATTGTACCAGAGCAGCCAAGATAGAGGGCAAGATGTGGCCTTTCGGTAACCTTCCTTCTTTGTGTGAGAGTAAGACAAGTTAATTGGGCTTGACAGTACAGATGACCCTTTCAAGTCAGGTAAAATGAGACTGTTGTGCTTTTCACAGGTAGATAACTATTCATATTGCTTGTACTGTCTATGGGAAGAGAAAGGGGCTTGTTTGTTTTAAATGTTTTTCAAGGAAGGCAACAAAGATTCCCGGGGGGTTGCCTGGCCAGCTCTATTTAAGGAGACAATGGTGCCATTTGAAGGGTTTGAGACACATTGAAAGGTAGAGAACACACTCCCATTGATAAATTATTATTATTGATAACCCCTTCTTTGTCCTCCGTTTCACATAATTGTCAAAGTTCAGACTATGGGACCCAGTAGACTCACTTTAGAGCTCTCTTTCGGAAGCTACCTCTGAAAAGGGGTCCAGCCTTTCTGTGTTTTAGTAGTGATGGAATGTCCTGGGCAACCCCAGCTGGTATTGTTGACACCTTTTTAAGCAATTTGTTTTGCTCACAATATATTCTAGAACTCTTTTTCCCTTTGCATTAGTTCGATTCTCTTTATGAGCAACACCAATGACCATGCATGTGTTTCCAGGGGAAAAGAGAAATCGTCTGCGAGATCTTTCCTATGAGAGGAGCAGTCACTCTTCTCACTCGGCAAGATTTCCATGGTTGGAACATGGCACCATCTTCTCCTCTTCCCTGTAGAAAACCAAAAACTCACAGGCCACTTTCAGGGAGTCCAAGGCCCCTTAAGGTGGTATCACTTTGGTACCCACTATTCTATTTTCACCTGTGTTGGTCCTGTTCTAGTTTCAGGAGAACAGAACCTAATTTAGAAGAAAGAAAAGGAGAAAGGGAGAGAGGGAAGAAGATAACAGGGCTAGTCTCAGTGGAGGTTCTTAGGCGGCTGCAGTGGGTTTCTGCTCCCTGTGAACACAGCCCTGTCGTTGGAGGCACAATCTGTGGACTGATGTCATATGTCTTCCATTAGTAAAGAGAGATTTCCAAATAACTCCAAGATTTACCAGTAAAATAAAAAATAAAACTGACTTTTGTTGCATAGCACCAATGGAATTTCATCGTTACAGTATTGGCAGGGCTTCAGAAAAATAGTTTTGTCCATTTATTGTTCTAGGCTTTGTGAATAGGTAGCATTTCTTGTGGAGAACAACCTGACAATGCTTACCAAATGCCAGACCATACAATATCCTGTTTTTGGAAACTTACCTTAAGGAAACAATTTAAGAGGAGAAAATCATATTATTGGAAAGTATCTCTAAATAAAGGGAGATGCTTAGAGCAGCATTATGTATACTATTCGAAACTGGAAAGAATCTAAATTTCCAACAATAGAGGCTAATTAAGCAACTATGAAAATATTAAGTGTGGTGAGTGGACATGGAAAAACATTGATGAAACATAAAGTAAAAAATAATGTAAAATTCTATATACACAAAAAACTACAGAGGCTGGCCTGGTGGTGTAGTGGTTGAGTTTGTGTGCTCCACTTTGGCAGCCCAGGGTTCGCAGGTTTGGATTCCAGGAACCGACCTAGCACTGCTCATCAAGCCACACTGTGGTGGCATCTCACATAAAATGGAGGAAGATCGCCACAGATGTTAGCTCAGCAACAACCTTCCTCAAGCAAAAAGAGGAAGATTGGCAACAGATGTTAGCTCAGGGCCAATTGTCCTCACACAAAAAAAAGAAAAGACTACAGTCATGAAACAATTTTTGTGTATATTGAAAAGGTCTGTAAATAAACGGAAATGAATTCTTTGGTTTTTTTTTTTTTATCTTTTAGAATTTCCTGATACAATACTTCAAAGCTGATTTAATCACAGATGATTTAGGAGAAAATTAATTCATGTTTACTGAATGAGTGGTTATTGCCAGGGGTACATTTTCTTATATCATTAGAGATAAGGAGATGGTAGGAGATTAGTTTAGCTACCAAACATTCCATAGAAATTCTTTTGTTATCCAAAGTTTCAAGTGTGGTGTACCCAATAAACTTGAAAAGACTAGGATATTAGAGTCAGCATCTTCCCTTCATGGCATGATCAGTGGAAAAAATCTTTTCTCATCATCTTAGAAAAAAACCATAGAGTTACCACATGCAGTTTCAGAAAAACAGTGAAAGTGTCTTACATAGTAAAAGAGAATCAGTTCTCACTCATTTTTAAAAATTAACTCAAGAACTTTTAATATTGTTCCAAATTCAATAAACTAATTAAACTAAGAAATATATTGTGAGTAGGGCGTAATCTTATTAACAAAGCAAAAATTAGTTTTTCAAAGTTCTGTGTGTGACAAATGTGCTAGCATGAAGACATTTGTTTACTTCTTTTTTGTTTATGGAAATCTTGCCCTCTCTCTTGATTGTAAGTTCCTTTAAGGACAAATGATTTGCTTTTGCATCATTTATTCCCCCACATATGTGCTAGCATCCAGCACAAAATTAGCGCCCAATAAATATTTGCTTAAATAAGTAACAAATGAACAAGCCAAGCCAAATTCCAAACAAGCCCTTTTCCTCTTTTAATTTCTGTATGCTACATTATAGGAGAGTTTGTTTAATAAAACAACACCAAGAATCTTTGATTAAATGCCAAAAAGAATTCAACATTTAATAGTAGAGTAAATTCTACCATATGGAGAGCCAGGGAGGACTTCTACTTTTATATTTTATATACTTCTGGATTATTTTCATGTTTTATAATAAAAAACATATGTTACTTCCATAACTAAAAAATAGGATAAAATAATAGGCTGAAAATGTTTTGTTTTGGCATAAACATTCACACTGTAGGAATCTATTGTTCCTAAAGGGGTAGAGACAAAAGGAAGTTTCAAGGGTGCAGAGCACAGAAATATAAATGTTGTGTTTAATATAAATGTTAAGATTCACATAGCTTGAATTTAGAAAAATGCTGTTGACCCAGATCTCCTCAATCCTTTCCTAATGTAAATGAAAAGGAGCATGTTTTCCTCCACCTTTAGAATAACAGATTCTTTTCACTAGATCTTAGGGAGAGGGAGGTGGGAAATCATGTTGTTTTGCACTTCTTGTGAGTGAGTACAACTCCAATCAAAAGAAGGGAGAAAAAATGCTAAAGAGGACAAGTCATAGCCTTTCTCATTTCCCCCCAACTATTTTGTTCTGGGTTAGTTAGAACTTACAAGACTATGCTGCTAAACTTACCTAATAGTCTCAAAAATGTGGCTAAACATTGAGAAGATTTTACTCTAAAATTCAATTTATGGGGACTTGAAAATGAGTTAAATCTTCCCACCTCTTACATGTGGGCTGCACAAAGTGATTTTCTTCCAAAGAGTACAGAATGGAAAGGAGGGGAAAGAGCAACTTTACATGGAGAGATCCAACACCACTCACCTAGGTGATCAAGGTCAACAGCCACTGTTATAAGTCTTACTGACATCACGTACCCTTGAGATAATGTGGTGAGACCAGCGCTTTACCTCTATGGTCTTTCTCCCCAAAACTCCCAATTCCAGTCTAATCATGAGAAAAACCTCAGACAAATCCCAATTGAGGGATGTTCTACAAAATACCCACCAGTATTCCACAAAATGGTCAAGGTCATCAAAAACAAGGAAAGTCCGAGAAACTGTCACAACTAAGAGTTGCCTAAGGAGACATGACAACTACATGTAATGTAGTATTCTGGATGGAATCCTTCCTGGAACAGAAAAAGACATTAGGTAAAAACTAAAGGAATCTGAATAAAGTATGGACTTTAGTTAATGTTAACATATTAAAATTGACTCATTCGTTATGACAAATGTACCTTGGTAACGTAAGAAGTTAACAATAGGGGAAACTGGGTGCAACATATATGGGAGCTCTCTGCGGTGTCTTTGCGACTTTTTCTGTGAATCTAAAACTATCCTAAAATAAAGCGTTTAATTTTAAAAAGTAAATGAAGCAGGGATAAGGGAGGGGCAATTTAATATACCAATGTTAAAGATTTCTTCAAGCATGAAAGTTCTCATTGTCTGAAAAATATATGCCAGTCTTTGTGGGCCAATATTAATCCAAAGTATTCTTTTATGACATATTCTTTCAAAGAATTTGAATGCAAGAAAAAAAGAGTTATATCTGAAGATTGGAAGGGATCTTGAAAATATTCTCACCCAAACTCTTCATTTTATGAATGAGCTAGTAAGGAACTGAGAGGCAAGGCTAGTGGCAAACGTAAGCCCCATGACTCCACGCCCCCAAACTATGAAGACCCCCTACAAGAAAATGCTAACTGAACACAAGTAATCTGTTTCTCAGATATCCACCCGTCTGCTCGCAATCTGCCCTTGCTTTTGATCAGTCAATTCCTAAGAAGAGATCAGTCTCACAGCCAGAAATTTGGTATAATTGCCCAAAATTTCCCAGTAACTTAAAATTTAAAGTGATCTAGATATCAGCATAGCTGAACGTAGGACTTTAAGAATCATTGACATCTCTTGATTTTTTGCTTTAAAGCTGCTCTATATCCCTGGAGTGTCAGAGCAGATGTATCCAGACTTCCACTGGCTCAAAGTCTGAGCAAGTGAGTTTTGAACTTATATCCAGGAACATCCCAGAGAGGGAAAGTGCTTACCATACCTTTCAGGCATGTATCTCCCACCTAAATGACCCCAAAGTGATGTTAGACAATAGCTCCAGGGAAGGAATATTCTTGTTTACTCTCCCATCACTTCTTGGAGTGACTGAGGATCTCTGATGATGTAACTAAAATGCCTTAATCATGGCCTTTTACGGTGCTATCATCTTATACGGTTGTGCAGGTTGTCCATGGTACAACTAGCATGGTCATACATGACCATCCACTTTAGGACTGACAGTAAGCCAGGCATGAATCAGAGTTGATGTTTAAAGTGAGAAGAGGTCTACTTTAGCTCTTGTGATAGCAAAAGCTCTTTTCCATCTACCTTTTTTGACACGTAGATAGCACTCTATTAGATAGTGATTGTTTTGATAAGTTCATTATTGGAAAAAAATACATGCAGGAGGTATGCTCTGATATTCCTTCATAATTCTGCAGGTCCAGCAAAGTTTCTAAAGCCCTCTTACTTTCCCCAAACAAAGGAGCATGGACAACCCAGTGCTCAGGCGAGGTAACTAGATTTTATAACCCTTCAACACTCAAGAGAAGAGTGAATCTGTGCGGGAGGCGTGTCAGGTTTCCTGACTCCCAATCTAGTACTCTGGATACTAAGATGTGATAATTTAGAATTGTTGGAATCATTTTTTATTCTTTAATATTTCAAACAGATTAAAAATGACACCAGCCAATGTTAGGTGTCATGAAAAAATCGTAATATCAAGTACTGGATCCAAAGATTCGGTCTGGTTATGCTCACCATGCGCTACATCTGAAATATTAGAACCATTTTGCCATCCAGCAAAGATGTATTCATCCTTACTAAGAGCTTCTCTCTGAGTTCTTTTCACCTATAAAAAGGGGACTATAGTATTCTTAAATATTGTTCTAGAATATCGTGCCAAAACAAAATAATGTAGTAGATATTCTCAGTGGGAGAAAAACAGCTCAATTTAACATGTTTCCACAACTCCAGGCCCTCAGGGAGAATAAATAGCTACTTTAGGTTGGCTGTCTCACCACAGTTATTCTAACGTAGAATAAATAGTTAGATTGACAGGGTTTGCTCGTAGATCAGGAACCAGCTATCACAGAGTCTACCATGATGAAATGTCCTATAATAGGCAGCCAAAACACTCCAAGATGAGGTGGATCAAAGTGTAATCTATTGCGCTACTGCCTAACTTTTCTATTTGGTGGCAAAACTGTCCAGTAATAGCCAGAAAAAAAAGAATGAGCCCCTTTTAGATAGAAGAAAAAAAAATCTCCTATATTAGGTAGTACAACGTTACTTTATAAAAGGATTTCATCAAGAAACATTCTCTTTCAAAGATACCATATTTTATTTCTTGTGACACATTCCAACCAAACAATAATTAACATCAGCTTTACTACACAAAGAGAAATCATCGGTTGAGGAGAGCCATTTCAAAGCAAACGTATAATTTCCTTCCAACGTGTATTTTATATTTTGTCAGTTGTAAAAGTTAAGCATTATGTACAGGAAAGATGACACCTGAGCACGTAGAGGATCGTAGTGTTCCACATTCTAGACCAGTGTTATCGATTAGAACTTTTGGTAATCGTGGAAACCTACTGTATCTGTGCGGTCCAATATGGTAGCCACTAGCCAGATGTGGTGACTGAGCACTGGAAACATAGCTAGTGTGAATGAGGAACTAAATTTTAATTGTATTTACATTTAAATAGCCACATGTAGCCAGCGGGTACCTCCCTCGGCAGTGCAGCTACCGACACCAGGTTACAACCTAAGAGTATTATGGCACATGGTTCAGAGTAAGTGCTGGTTTAAATACAAAAAAAAAATAATGTGAAGTTTGGGAAGTATGGGCTTTGTGCCCATCATTTCATCATTAAATCTCTTCAACTGTAAAATGGGAATTTGTGACTCATCTGAGAAGGATGTACTTCAATAAAATTTTGAATACTTTTCAGAATTTTGTATGAATCATAGATTCCTGATCAACGAACAAGGATCATGCCTTGTATTTCTTTGTCGTCCTTTGTCCATTGGTTGCTCTATAATCTTGATGGTTGATTTGATGGCGGCTGATTTAAACAAATGTATTTTTTTAATATAAAGAATTTTATAAAGACTTAATCACTGCTAACAAACAATGTAATTAAATCTCCCAATCAAGGGACTGGATTATCTAAGTAACTTAGTGACTAAGTAAACTACATATTCACATAAAGTTCTCTTTTATCCACACCAAGCCTTTTTTGTGCACACAAAGCCTAAGTAGAGATGTCAAGGAGGCGGTTGAACGCACAAATCTGTAATTCAGAAAGCAGTCAAGATTATAGTTTGCACATTCTCTCTTTAATTTTCAAAGAGTAACATACTATCTAAATATTCACATTATTAAAATTGCAAAGTCCTTTAAGAGACTGCCTGCAATATGGTTCCTATCTTCAATAGTCTATTCCGTAGCATTTTACCCAGTTGCATATACCATTGTTTTATTAATAATATTAAATGAAATGGAATCAAGTGGCATAAATACATTAGCACTGACATTCTAATAAATTATCCATATGTATTTTTATTTTTTTAATTATTTTTTATTCTTTAATTTTTTTTTTTTTTTGAGGAAGATTAGCCCTGAGCTAACTACTGCCAGTCCTCCTCTTTTTGCTGAGGAAGACTGGCCCTGAGCTAACATCCGTGTCCATCTTCCTCTATTTTATATGTGGGACGCCTACCACAGCGTGGTGTGCCAAGCGGTGTCATGTCCGCACCCAGGATCCGAACCAGCGAACCTCAGGCCGCCAAGAAGCGGAACTTGAGAACTTAATTGCTGCACCACCAGGCTGGCCCCTAATTTTTTTTTTAAAAGATTTGCACCTGAGGTAACAACTGTTGCCAATCTTCTTTTTTTCTTTCTTTCTGCTTTTTCTCCCCAAATCCCACCAGTACATAGTTGCATATTTTAGTTGTGGGTCCTTCTAGTTGTGACATGTGGGATGCCACCTCAGCGTGGCCTGATGAGCGGTGCCATGTCCACGCCCAGGATCCGAACCAGCGGAACCCTGGGCTGCCGCAGTGGAGCACGTGAACTTAACCACTTGGCCATGGGGCCGGCCCCCATATGTATTTTTAAATTAGTGTTCTAGTTGATTGCAACAAAACTTATGGGTAGTAAAAATGTGTCAAAGTTCCATAAACAGCTCATTCACTTCAAACTGTCAAAGTCAGCAAAACTTTAATAAACAAACAAGGTTTTACATTTTTTTAAATAGTTCTTTGGAACTCATTTTAATGAGAGTAAAGCTATGATAAAATGCAAAATGTAATGATATTGTATGTTGCTATATTATATATGTATATTAACTTTTTTCCAACTTAACACAAAAATGCCAAACTAATCCAACATTCAAAAAGAAACTCCTAAAGTTTCTAGTTCATCCCTCTATATCTAAGTTAAAAATAAAAATATAAAAGATTCTTTCTGAATATCACTTATATGTCAGTTTCAGGATCCTAAGATATTTAGCGACAGTCACATTTAAAATGACTGGAAGAAAGGTACTAAATTCAATTGTTTACAAAACATATTCATTTTAAGAGCCCTACTTTCAATTCATTTTACAACATATATTGTACATATTTTCTTTCTACCACACAATCTTTAAATGTGGAACTTTCATTTTCTGATCATGTTTAAAATGAACAAAATTAAATGTTCTCTGAAATTCTAGGGATAAATCAAAGGCAGCTAGCCTGCTCGCCTTAACTCACTCAAGAGTAGGTTTTTGCTGCCACCTGTTGACAATAATTGCAAATAATAAATCTTGACTCCACAAATCACAAACCCCCATAGTTGAAGAAGTCCTTGGAAATCCATCCATACTACTTCCTTCATTTTATGAATGATAAAAGGGCTGAGAAGGCTAAGTCCCTCTCCCAAGGTCACTCAAAGGAAACAGATGTGAAACTTGGATATAGGTTTGGGCCTTGGAGTTCAGTGTTTATTTTCCTAAACCAGCTATGTATTCTCACTTGTTTAGGTGGCAGAGCACCTGAAATGCATAGTGCTCTTTGCATACATCATGAAATACTGATGTGCTTAAATTCATTACGTTAACCAGTAATATTTTTGCCATCTTATGGAAGAACAAGTCTATGCCTCTCCAAAAATATTGTAGCAAGTAGGTCCATTTGATATGACATTCAAACAAGTCTGGGCATGTCTGGAAGATGGGTAAGATGGGCTCACCAGGTGTCTGTTTGCGTGAGTGACTTAAGGGCCGTCTGGGAAAGAGTTCCTCTTCATGAGAGAAAACAGTTGAGGCCCACAAGTGTGACCCACGAGCACACGAAAGATCCTGTGTACTGGTTAATGTGCGTCACAGAGTGGCTAAAGTCTCATGTTTGAGTCTGAAAGAGAAAGAGCTGAAACTAAGGAGTGAGTAAAAACTAAAGGAGCTCTTCACACTGTGGGCACTGGCTTCTTAGGTGAAAGGAGACAGCTCCTCTGAGGCCTCCACCCATTTCATCTCTCTGGGAGGGGTATAAGTTCCTTCAACACAAGCCTTGAGGGCTTAGCGGGGACCATGACCAGGGAGAGTCAGGGCAAGGACAGAAGACCACATGGCACCTGGCTGACCATATTTATTAGCACATAGTAAATATCCCCTGCAACTCTTAGAATTAGTTGAGAAGGGAGACTTTAAAGGATTTGAAGTTCTCTCGACTGCTGATGGCAACGTGGCTAAAGAAAAAGCTTGTTGATTTCTATTACTCTGAGCACCAGGCTAATTCCACAGAATTGGCACTTGTTAATTCAAACTTTATGAACACGATGTTGACACATTGTAGATAACTAATAAAAAAACTGGCTGTCATGATAACCTAATCTAAAGGAAAGATGTATGACCTTAAATTAAATGATTTAATCTCTCTAAACCTTGGCTTCCCTATATGTAAAATGAGAAAATTACTAACCTCCCCTTCCTACTTCCCTGAGATATTCAAATAGAAAGTAGTGTTTGTTAATTTCACCTAGACTTTGCTTCTTATTGATTTGCAGTTAATTGCAACCATGTAACTTCTTTGGCCAATAAAATATGAACAGAAGTGACCCACCACATGCAGACAGAAGCTTTAAAAGCCAGTGTATATTTCACTACGTTCTCTTCACCCTAACATGATGATCATGGAACACATGTTACAGAGCCTCTTTAGGTCTAGATCAGGTCCCTGAGTATCTACACGTGAACAGAGCCCCCTACTGATCCACGCTGGACACAGAGCATGAGGGAGAAACACACTTTTGTTGATGGAAGCCACTGAGATTTGGGGATTATTTGTTGCCCCAACATAAACTGGCCTATTCTGACTGATCCAGGGGCCTAGCCACATCTGGGATACCTATATAAAATATAAAGAAACAATAGGAGTCGAGTGGACGTGACTGAAGGAGGCCTTCTTGGAAAAGATGTTCTAGGGAAAGGTTTGAAAAAAAAGACTGACACAATAAAAGATGAGGAATACTAGTTAAAGAACTGTTATGTTTATAGGGCTAGCTTAATTTCATATATGGCTAGGACTCCAATGGTCAAAATAACTATGTGATGTTTTCAGACAACATCAAAATCCTAATCTCTCATACACTCTAACACCTAAATTGGTTTTAGCGAAAATCAATTCTTTACCCACATTTCTATGAGGCTTGGATGTTAAATGAAGAGAGAAATAAGAAGCCTAAGATGCAGATTTTCTTTTTCTGGGTAGCACCTCTTTTATTTAACATGCCAGTGGAGGTCTCTATGAATATACAATTTTAAAATATATCTGAATTTGGACAGAAAGGAGATGCCCCAAGAGACACAAACAGGGGCCAGCCCCATGGCCGAGTGGTTAAGTTCGCTCACTCTGCTTTGGTGGCCCTGGGTTTCGCTGGTTCAGATCCTGGGTGCGGACATGGCACCACTCATCAAGCCATGCTGAGGTGGCATCCCACATGCCACAACTAGAAGGACCCACAACTAAAAACATACAACTAGGTACCCGGGGGCTTTGGGGAGAAAAAGGAAAAATAAAATCTTTAACAAAGAGAGAGACATAAACAAATAAAAACAAATTCTTCATCGACAAATTTCCCATCCCTTCTCATCTCTGCTGAACATCAGTTTTAAACTTGATGAGGAAGGGTATCTCCAAGTCTTTATTTTACCGCTTTCATCCACACCTTCACGGTGTTATACAAAACGACCCAGGGGACATTGTTGAGTGAAAGGATAGGGTGACACAAGTGAAAGAAAGAAAGAACCAAACAACGAGGCCTTTGATGGGGAGCCCTGAGATTTCCTAACAGCCAAGAGGACTAACCAGTGGTTATGAAAGGAGTAGGTCCAACTCCCACTAAAACAACACACACGCCCCTTTCTCTAACTCCTGAAGAGGAACCCCGAGGAGAGCAGTTCACGGCGCTCTCCAACCCAGACAGGTTGAACTTCTTTGCCCTTCCTGAGTCCAATAAGAAGAAAGCATCCACACAAAGGAAATATTTTTGTTGGCAGTCAGTCCAGAGTGTGTTGTCATCCCTGTTTTTAACAATCCGCCAGTCAGTTTGGGTGTGGTCACTCTTTTTGAAAGTTGAGTCTTGAGGAAGTAGGTCAAGTGAGCCATTTTTGTTGAGTCCTCCTGAGTGTGACTACATCCTGGCGCTCATTATATGTGTTGTTTTGGAATTGCTGTCTTGCTGACACAGAGTGCCACCTACTGAATCACCAACCAGCCTTTCTGGTTAGCCCAACTGACCAGAAGGGTTGAACTCTCCTTTCAACAGGCTGAGTTGGGCAAGAGAATGACCTGTTGTGCAGAAAGTCAGTGGAGATTGATCAAAGGACTGAACGTGGTTGAGGAAAGATTGGTGGGTAGAGTTAAGATAAATAACCTCAGGGGGCCTATATTCATCTGCATGAGGGAGTTAGAAATTGAAAGAAGACAAGGACTATGAGATCATCAGAGGCAACAAGACAAAGGGCTTTGAGGAGAAAGTGTGAGCAGCTGTTCTGATTCACAGTCCACTAGCTCTTCCCTCTATTACAATGGCAGAGGCTACACCATCTGTTCCCCAAAATCCTCTTCTTCCCAGCAGATAGCTCGGGTCCATCCTCCAAGTTCCTTGCAGTTAGTGTAGCCATGTGACCAGGTTCTGACTAATGGAATGTGAGAGGAAGCACTGCATGCTGCTTTCAAGTCTCCCCCTTAAAAGCCCCATCCCCTTTTGCCCCCTGGCTGCCGGTGGTGGTAACATTGCAATTCATGTGTTAAAGACACCTCAGCTGCAGTCAGTCTGGGTCTCTTCAAGGAGTAGAGCACACTGGAACGTGAGAGTTCAGTACAGTAGGAGCACGTCGAGCCATGTGGGAGTAGGAGGGATGAAGCTGGAGAAGAAAACTGGTCAAATCATAAAGTTCTCCTGTATTCATTGCTGATAGGGAACTGAGAGAGTTGTGCACTCGTTTTATAGTAAATAATAGTGTGGGAGTCAGACATTGTCAAGGATGTGATACAAAGGATAAGAGTCAGGGCAGGCCTTCCTGAGGTGACAAAGAGATCCTAAAACTTCAGAGACTTAGAAAACCAGTTTCTTTCTTTCCCACTTTATAGGACTGAGCGGTTTCAAGTCAGCAGCTAGGGGTAGAAAAGGGGCACCACAAATGTGCCCCAGCCCCCAGTTCTCAGCATTTCCATAGGATGCTCCTTAAACATTCTTCACCTCCCCTCCTACCACACCTGATCTGTACCTGGTTAATTCCTACTCATTCTCCCTGTGGTAGCTTAGACTTACTAGCTTGGGGAACCCTTCTCTATCCCTCCAAGACTGAGTTAGGTGACCTCTGCACCCCCACAGCATCCTATCCTATACGTCCTACTTCACTAGTCTCTCCTCCAGAATCTAGGCTCCATGAGAATATAACTGAATCTCTGACTCCTACAATGGTGCCTGGAATGTGGCAGACACTCAATAAATATTTATTAAATGAAAGACTTATTCCTGACATGGCCATCAAAATCCTAATATAATAATCTGAGATAATTTGAGAACAAGACAACATATTTTATATCTTTTTATAATTTCATTGTTTAGTTCAGTCCCTTGTACATGGATGTTATGTGTACATATCTGTTAAGTGAATATCTTCTTTGAGAAAGCCTTATATTTTGTTTTTTAAGGGAAAACTAGGTGAAATTTTGAGGCCTAACCCAATATTTGCATTTTATCCTAAAAATGGCTCTTTTATGCATTTCCCTAGTTGTACTTCCATATGCATAAGAAGTAAAATTTTTCTATGAGTGATAATTGGAAAACTCCAGAAATATCAACATAACCATTGAAACAATATATATGAGGAATGGATGTCCACGATAACTGACACAGATGCAAAAGAAATAGTTTAGGTAAATAGAGCAATATCAGGTCAAGTTTAGAATTGAGGCTGTGGTGTTAATCTGAAGGGGAGAAGATTTTAGTGGGTTGTCAAATCTGCAGGCCTGCAAATAAAAATCTGATCAAGAACTCTTAGACTTATGAAAACCTGTTGGAGAGAAGCTGATTTCAACGATGGAAAGGTATATATGTATAAACACACACGCACATACACAAGTGTTTCAAGAGAATAGATTTTGAAGAGCTAATTCTAGGAAGGTCAAGAAGGGATAGAGAGCAAAGAAAATCCTATTCTTATGAAGGTTTTGAATTATTACAGCAAATCTTGAGTTTCCAGGGAAATTCTCAATAACACGTCTTGTGTTTGTACTGTATTGTGGTAAGAGACGGGCTTATAGCAGATAATATTTTTTAAATATTTATGCATTCTTTCTAGAAAAGATTGAAGGCAGGTAGTCCTGAGTGTACACACAGCATGAGTGTTCTTGGCAGTTGCAGGTGGTATCCACATGTGTTTTCATGGGGATGGTCTTAAGCAATTGGTATTACTGCAAACTTGTAGGGTGTAGTACCTCAGGCAAAAGATGTCTGACTCCACTGTAAGGATCCAAGTGAAGTATTGAGGACCAAGAGAGGATAAGTGACTTAGAAAGTAAAGTGAGCCTCAGGCCTTGGCCTTAGAAGAAAATGTCACTGGAGGTGTTAAACCACCAGCAGATGGGCAGCCTTAAGAAGGGAAGTCTTCCTTTCCAGAAGCCTCATACAACATTTGCAGAAACTGTACAATAGCATAAGCATTTGCAAGTTCTCTATGGATGGGACACTTCCAGATAAGAAAAGGGACCCAAAGGCAATGGGAGTGGGTCAAACAGTTAATCTAGGGTGAAGCTCTCATCAGAAGGCTTATACTTAACTACAGGAGCCACCTCAGCTTGGAGTAAAAGCAAAGCTGCGAAATCTGAGTCAGGCCAGCAGAGGGCATAGCAGCGAACTTTGAAACCCTGCTGGTTGGGGCTTAGGAGAGTTTGGTTAAGTGCAAGTATGAACCAGAATCTGTCAGTGAATAAGGAGTGAGGAACTGCCTATGAAATTGGGGCTGCATTGAGAAGACAAAGAAACCATCAGAAGCGAGTCCACACTTCTGATGAGCAGATTTCAGTAGTGTGACAATCAGGAATTAGTTTCTACTTGACTTCAAAGAATATGGACCAGTAAGCAATTGGCCCCTGTTTCTGATACTAGAGAAAAGGATCACAACAAACTGTGTCTCAGACACTCTTCCTGGAATCTACAGCTGGCACCCCAGATCCTTCTGGCCTGAGTGACAGCCTGCTCTCTCCTGCACACCACTACTTGACATAGGGTTGGCAGGGGACTAACACAGTGGTGTCTTGGACCTTGAAAAGCCCTTACCCCACATCTACTGCCAGCCACCTAGATGGGTGAATATCCTATCTTGCCCTAAGGTGAAGAGAGTATGAAGACATTGCTTCCTTCTTTATCCATTGGACTCCAAATCATTAGGCTTCTACCTAAAAAAGATGTTCATATGTTACGAGTGATTTGTTTGGTTTGACCCATAGGTGGGCTGGGAAGGGAAGACAAGTGAGCTATATTTACTATGAAAGTTTTTCTTTGAGTCTAGTACCCAATGTAAGCTGTGAAAAGAGGTCCTGGGAGCAGCCAGAGTTGCTCTCCTTGAGCCCCATGGACAGCAAGTGTTGAGAAGGGAACACTGGAACTCTAAGACATCGGTATAAACCCAGAAGCCTCACTGGACAGTGACTAGCTCTTAAAAGAAATGTATTCAGAAAGACATCCTGAGGCTCCGGGTGACTGCTTAGCAGGGATTCAAAGGCTCTGTCCTATTGGCAAGGTATACGATACTGTTCATTTATAAAAATGGAGACTTCCTTACATTACATCACAGTCAGCATGCTTACTAGTGTTTCACCTCTGAGCTTTTACGCCCTGTGGAACTACCCATGCCCTGCTCTCTCACTGGCCCTTAAATAAACCACAAATTGTGATAGCTGATTGTGAATGCTCTCAGTACTGTGAGCAGTCATCAGTCACTCAGGACTTTCTCCAAGGCCCTCCTGCCCCTCTCTGTTTCTTTTTCTGTTTTACAGTTCACAACCTCCACGAGCTCTGATTTCCCTGCCACAAACTTTGGGTCTCATACTCTAACTTTTCTTTTTTTTGAGGAAGATTAGCCCTGAGCTAACTACTGCCAGTCCTCCTCTTTTTGCTGAGGAAGTCTGGCCCTGAGCTAATGTCCGTGCCCATTTTCCTCTACTTTATATGTGGGACGCCTACCACAGCATGGTGTGCCAAGCAGTGCCATGTCCGCATCCGAGATCCGAACTGGCGCACCCCGGGCTGCCGAGAAGCGGAACGTGCAACCTTAACCGCTGCACCACCGGGCCAGACCCTCTCGTACTCTAACTTTGATGTTTGCCTCTGGACCTCTCAGATCTGGCAGGCTTCAAACTCTAACCGGGTTTTTAGATCTTGGTCCCATAGTGTGGCTTTAAAGTTTGCTCACACCTTCAACCTGAAGGGCACCCGTTGTCTCAGAGGAGGGCTCCACTCCTTCCCTTTGCCGTATATAACAATCAGGCCAGTCTCTGGTCCCCAAAGTTCCCAAAGGAAACTCTGAGTTGGCACCAGCTTAGTAGGCTATCCAGTGAAGAGATTCTCTCTATTATCTGACAGGTAAGTTGACAAAACAAGCCTATAGAGTAGCCTTGGGCCACTTGTGTCTCTGACACCAAGGTTATGCCAGGAAATTCAAGGTCAGTTGAACATGAATTTAAAACCATTTCTTTCTACCATGACTTTCAACCCAGTGGACAGAGAATAAGAAATCAATAAATACCATCTGAGGTTTAAACTTGTACTTAAGAACACCACACCCACCAACACCCCATAAAGACTATGACATCTTGATTTTTCAAACAACAATTTATTCAACTGGTGCCTCTGCAAAAAGTAGGGGGAAATGCAGGTCTCTTTCTTCTTTCATATTACCCCATAAAGTCTAAAGAGCTCTTTCGAGAACTAACATCTCTAGTTTGAAAGAAATGTCTATCTGAGGTTCAGTGATCCCATCGGTTTTATTTTGGTTTCCTCTGTTAAAGTCAAGCAAATATTAATTTTTTAAGAAATTTATTTTAAAGTAATATGTATTGTATAATCCACTGTGCACATATACCAGTTTATTTATTCAATCTACTGTTAATGGACATATGTTTTGTTTCTAGTTTGGTGCTATAAACATTCTCCTCCATGTTTCCTGGTGCAGACATGTATAAATTTCTCTAAATAATACAGAACAGTGGAATTGCCAGCTGTGGTGTATGTGCATGTTCAACTTTACTAGGTACGGCAAAACTGTCTTCCGAAGTGGTTTTAACAACTGCACCCCTCCAAGTAGTACATGAGAGGAGTTGCCCTCACTCTATATCTTCTCCTATACTTGGTGCTTTCAGAATTAATTTTTCTAATCTAGTGGGTTTGTGGTTTTAATTTGCATTTCCCTGATTACTAATGAAGCACCTTTCCAAGTGTTAATTGGTCATTTGGATTTCTTCTTTTATGAAGAGCCTGTTTAAATCTTTTGCCCATTTTCTACTGGGCTGATAACTGTTTTCTTAGAAAATTTAAAATATATTCTGCATACTAGATTTTGATAGTTAGATGTGGTATAGATATTATTGCCCTTAATGTAAACTTTTCTTTTCACTCTCTTTATGATGTATTTGTTGAACAGAAGTTCTTAATTTTAATGTAATCAAAATTATCCTTCTTTTCCTTTATGATTGGTGTTTCTGTTTAAGCAATCTTTCCCCATCCTGAAACTAAGAAGATACTTTTTTCCTGTTTTGTCTTCTAAGAACTTTATTGCTCTTTTTTTTGTTGTTGGTATTTAATCTACCTGGGATTTCTTTCTTTTTTTTTTTTTCCTGCTTTTCAATCTCCCCAAACCCCCCCTGCACACCGTTGTATATCTTAGTTGCATGTCTTTCTAGTTGTGGGAGGAATTTATTTCTATATATAAGCCATAAGTCCAATTTTAATTTTTCCATATTAA
Source organism: Equus przewalskii (assembly GCF_037783145.1). Taxonomy (NCBI): domain Eukaryota; kingdom Metazoa; phylum Chordata; class Mammalia; order Perissodactyla; family Equidae; genus Equus; species Equus przewalskii. The sequence continues at coordinate 55,322,357 of NC_091839.1, read as the reverse complement.
TAGACATTTTTTTTAGCATCAACTTATTGTATATAAGAATACAACTGGTTTTTACATATCCATTTTTAATCAGCAGCTCCCTAAATTCTGTTAATTCTAACCATTTATGCATAGATTTAAAAAAATTATATACATACATAATCATACTATCTTTATTCATAACTCATGAATGGATATTGAATAATTAAAAAATTAAAATATTTCTATAAAAATAATCACATGATTTTTCTCATTTATTATCCTAATGTGGTAAACTATATTGATTTTTTTTTATGTCAAACCAACCTTGCAGTCCACAGATAGATTAACTAAACTATGATGGATTGTCCTTTCTGTACATTGCTAATATTGTAGAATCTATGTTAATACGTTGTGTTAGTCATAATAATTCTCTTTGCTCAGACTGTTCTAATCAGATTTTTATATCTAGTTTGTGTGAACCTAATAAACCAGTTGGGGGATAGTCCCTTTTTTCTATATTCTGGACTACTTTATCTGAGATTGGGATTACTTTCTCCTTGGATGTTTGGTAGACTGAAAATCATCAAGCTGCTCTTTCTCCTAAGGTTGGAGGAGCAAAAAGTTAAGCAGTGTCATGCAGATGCCATGAGTACAATGCTGCTGCTGCTATCCCAGCACCACTGTCACTAATTACTGCCACTTCTTCACAGGAAGCCTACAGCCTGCACCGCCCTGATGCAGCAAAAGCCTGGGAGTCCACCGTCCCTTTGAAATTGCCAAACTTGCTGCTGATGCTTTGGGGGCCCAAGGTTCCCCACTGCTGATCCAACTCTGGTGCTATGGCGGCAGCCTGCAGCCATCTCCTGGTGCCTGCCACTTCCAGAATGTAAGCAAAAAGAGAAAAGTAGTGTCTCTCCTCCCCCTTCTCATCTCTGTCTCCTTCCATTGATAGAACCTTGCCAGAAAGTAGCTGACAAGGAAGTTTAGGAAACGTAGTTGCCAGGCTTGCAGCCCCTTGCAATACAGAAGATAGCAAATAACTACCAGACTGTTGCTGAATGTTAGCAGACTAAAAGCCAATATAGTTTCCTGGCATGATCTCCCCGAGTTAAATCCTGGTTGATTTAATCACTAGGAAATTTCTGGGCCTACATTAGGATGCTTTCCTTCAAAACTGGCCCCTTGTGATAGACAACTCAGATATAGTCATTTGTTTTCAGGGTAATCTTTCTGGAGTGTGTACAGGGAGACTACATTGCACAGCTCCACAAGGTACCATTTACATAGAGTGCAATGTAAATGATGCCCCTTGGAGTTCTTTATCCTGGTGACTCCACTGCTTCCAATGCTCATGTTTTTCAATGGCTGGTTTGTTTGGAGGGAGGAAGGGGGGTATCCCTGGGAGCCTAGCAAGGGAGTAACACTTCTCTCTTTAGCAGGACCTATCTAGTCTGCCTTAAGCCCAAACTGGAAGCCTCCATGCGGTACTTTTATAAAAACAATAAAGTGGCTCTTTTTTCTCACTTCCCCCACCAAAAATGGTAAGGCCAGTATAGAGTTGGGAATTCTGTCAGCTGCCTTTTAACGGAATTTGAGCCAGCAGCAAGAGACAGCTTAGAGACTTTAAATGGTCCTAAGGTTTGGGGCAACCTCTAAACCAGCTAAGGTGCCAAACTCTTTCGGTTTTATAGGGCACTGAATCTCCCAAAGTGCAGAGGGTAATGGGCTGAACAGTAATGCTCCCCCAGCATGTATTCCTTATTAGAGGCCACAAAACTTCCTTGTGGGTTATAGTGAAATGGTTGAATTATAAATGTTAAATAATACCAGCACAGTGCACTTGAATATAGGTTTAGCTCTTTAGAACTAACTAATTCAAGATGATCCCTGTGAGGACAGCGTGAGAAGCGGTAGTAAATGGAAAAACATTCTGGTTGCTCCTCAGCAACTCCTGAGAAAACTGGAGACACTGAACAGGGTAGAGAACCATGAGTGTGCAGGTCAGATATACTGCTTAGTTTAAATTAGTGAGAAAAAACACCAAGAGGTCACATCATTAATTATTCCAGAGTTGTAAAAGTTCCAATAGAAGTTAAAATTTTTAACATTAATATTCTAAAGGTCATAAGATGAGGTGTTTTTCCATCAAAGACTCTCTGTGTCCACCTCTGATTTTCTGCATGCGTTTTCACGTGTTTCTCATCTGTCTCCGTATTCTCTTCCTGTGTTTAATCTTCACCTTTCTTGATATTAGCAAATCTGGGATGCTGTCTCTCCATCTTCCTTTGTCTATGTCATTTTCTTTCCCTCTCTGTTCCCTCCTAATCTCTTACTTCTCTACTTTTATAGCTAATCATTTTGAACTGCATATTTTTCTATTATGTATTGTACTTACTGAACAGTTCTAAGCTCTCAAGTCTAAATTTAAAACAGATGAATAGATCATTTCATCTTTCTCTACTTAAATAAAACAAGTTCAAGAAAAAGTCACGGTCTGAGTCCTTAACTGTTAGGCATCAGAATACAAATGAATACTGTTAACTTAGTGAGGTGACAGCGTGCTCTGGCATTTATTCTGAGGTGGCACTTGCATTTCCGAGATGGTTCAAATACTTCCTTCTTTTCATTTGCTACAGATAGGGTAGAGCATGGACTTTGCAGTCAACTGACGAACTTGGATCTTGGCTCTGTCTTAGTTGTGCGATGACTTCAGACAAATTCCTTTAAAACTGCTGCGATTCCTTTTCCTCATCTGTAAAATGGGCTTTGTTAGGAGGATTGAAGCAGACAACACACATATCAAGTACTTGGCAAACGTAGGTAGTGTACAATCAACCTAGCCAACGGGAGGGGAATTCCTTGTCTTCCTCGCCATCAGCCCTAGTCCAGCTGCAGACAATCTATGCGGGAGACCATTGCACTGTCTGTGCCACATACAAAGTTTTGGGTTTCAATGCATGAGGAACTGGGCACCAGGATAACTGCCTGGAAGGGAATAGAGGATGATACCTGAGGTTTGATTTGTCCTTTGGGTACCACAATTCCCATAATTTCTACCTAAGTTCCTGCTAAAATGAAGTCCTAGGGACCTACTAATGAACGTCCTTGTAGACCAGAGAGTATCTCTACTTATTGATGAGGAGGGACACCATCAGAGTGGTTAAGGATGAGAATTGGGCACCAGAGAGATTTGGTTTTGATTTTTTTTTTTTTTTTGGTGAAGTCTTGCGCAAAGTCTGCCCCAGTTTTCCTCAACCATAAAACTGGGATAATATTAATTCTTACCTCATAATTAAGACAATTTCCCAGCATATAAGCAGCATTCAATAAGCATCAACCATTAACATCATTGTTGTTGTTATTAGGAGATCTGTTGGGTCAGGTGTTCCTGGGTTGCTCTTAAAGAACCCCCTACAAATGGGAGAAGCATAGGGCAGTGTCTGGTAACCCGGGGGCCAGGTGATAGGCAGGCAAGGCAGGGGTGGCGACTGGGATCAGGAATGCTGGCCTGCAGAGGGCTATGTTCCTGTCTTCCTTTACACTAAATTTAGCATCAATAGTGTGAGCTCTGGGGCTGGCTGGTGGCATAGTGGTTAAGTTCGTGCACACTGCTTTGGCTGCCTGGGGTTCACAGGTTTGGATCCTGGGCATGGACCTACACACCATTCATCAAGCCATGCTGTGGTGGTGTCTTGCATATAAGATAGAGGAAGACTGGCACAGATGTTAGCTCAGCGACAATCTTCTTTAAGCAAAAAGAGGAAGACTGGCAATGGATGTTAGCTCAGGGTGCATCTGCCTCACCAAAAAAAAAAAAAAAAAAAAAATTAGCGTGAGCTCTCCCAGAACTGAGGATTCTCAGGCTGCCCAAGGAGGGGGTCTGGAAACAGACGCAAAACATGCTTATTAAACATCCCACCATGAACAGAAACACTGAACCACGGGGGAGGCATGGAATTGGACCATAGCACAACAAGACACAAGCTTACAATAGTTACCATGTCCACGTGCAATTTAGAACGTGAAGGACTTTCTGGTCACACCAATGCCCTCCCCCAAGGACTTTTAAGAAGCCAGGAGTACAAAACACATCACACACACACCACAGCTCTGATGATTGGGGCTATAAAGCTTCTTCTGGATGGTCCAGAAAGCAAGACCAGAACACACATCATCACTAGCCCAAGGATGAAGAAATAGAACTATTACAACTCGATGAGTGGGGCCCACCCCATGGCCGAGTGGTTAACTTCCTGTGCTCAGCTTTGAGGCCCAGGGTTTCGCTGGTTCAGATCCTAGGTGTAGACATGGCACCGCTCATCAGGCCATGCTGAGGGGGCATCCCACACAGCACAACCAGAGGGACCTATAGTTAGAATATACAACTATGTACTGGGGGGCTTTGGAGAGAAGAAGAAAAACAAAAACCAAAATAAAACAAACAAACAAAAGAATATTGGCGAAAGATGTTAGCTCAGGTGCCATCTTTAAAAAAAAAATTTCGTGAGTTTGAGGTCAAGCATCTTGTCTACTACCCTTTTCTCCCCACAGGGAGGATGGTAGGTGCTCAATAAACAAACATGTTGGCAGGAAAGGAATAAAGGAACCGGCAGAAGGAAGAAAAGACCCCAGATAATTTCCAGTCCTCCCACCTCAGTCCCCTCTCAACTGGTAAATCTCAGATAATGGCTCATCTATTGCCCTACTAACACCCCAACACACCTCCTTCATCCGGATGCCCAACCACCCAGTGCCCACCAGGCGCGTGGGAGTGCAGTGTCTCCTTCAGGGTCATCACTATCCTTTCCTCCTTCCCTTCCAAGCCCAGCGTCGCAGGCCGTGGAAATGAGGCCACCCCAAGCGCTCTGCTCTCAAAGAGGGGAGAGGCAAGGTCTCTCTCCGCCGCCCCTACCCAGCCCGGGCACAGGGAGAGGGAGGAAGGATTCATGAGCAGACCCTGCTGTTCACTCTCCTTGAGGGAGGCCAGCTGAGCGAGCGGAGCAGGGGCGAGGCGGACAGCGGGGGGACCCGGCGCGGTGGCCGCGGGCGGCGGTCCGGCATGTGCCCGCTTGGTGGCCGGGGCCGGGCGGTGGCGCGGGCGCGGCCGGCGCTCCTGCAGAGGGAGCTGTGCGCCCTGCCTGGCGCACGCAACGCGCCGCCTCGCCCTCTTGCCGCCGCCGCCGCTGGGCCCGCCCGCCGGGGAGGGGCTCCCGGCTCGCCGACAGCGGCTTCCTGCTTCCCGCACGTCCTCGCCGCCGCCGCCGGTCGTGCCAGCCCTGGCCGAGAGCCGCCGCCGCCGCCGCCCGCTCCGGCCCGCGCGCAGCCTCGCCCCGCAGCCAGCCCGGCCCGCTCGCGTCCGCTCCCGGAGCCCGCGCCCCTCGCCGCCCCTAGCCCGCGCCGGCCATGCTGGCCTTCCAGTACCCCGACGTGTACCGCGACGAGACCGCCGTGAGTGCCCTGCCCGCGCCCCCGGCCCCCGCCCGCAGCCCCCCGCCCGCGTTCCTTCCCTCCCCTCCCCTCCCCCGCGGCCTTTGTTTGCGCGAACCGGGCCGGGGGCGCCCGGCTCCTCCCGAGCCGCGGGAGCCCTGGTGGCCGTCACTGTCCCCCTGCTGGCGGCCGAGCCTGTGATCAGCCCCGGCTTGGCCGCTGCCTAAAATCAATGGGCTCAAGGGCAGACGCCCAGGTGAGAATGGGCGCCTTGAGGGAGTGGGGAGACAGAACGTGTCACCGCTTTTTTTTTTGACTGGAGGAGGCTCTTGCTTAAATATGGTGGTAGGAGAAAGTGTGTATGTGTGTAGATGATGTCAAATTGAAAAACAAAAGCAAACTTTTTGAACTTGCAAATCTAAAATCCTTAGAGTTGAAGTTCATTCATTCGATTTCAGAACGTATATTGAGCGCCTCCCCTGCCCCAGGCCGAGGGCTGGGCGGTGGGCGGTGGGGATGCAGAGACCAGACAGTGTGATGGGGAAGCTGGAGCAGGGACCCAGTAGTGTGGCGGTGCTGATTCAAGTTTTCCTAAACAAGAAAAGGAGTTAATAGGGGCTGAGAGGGCTTAGGAAGGAGAGGGGATGGCCTTTTTCAGAACGAGTTAAAGTTTTGCCTAGCGGAGGGGTTAGCCACCGTTTACCTAAGCAGTGGGTGCAATTCTGGGCAAACACCTTTTTTGTGTAAAAATTACTCTGGCATCTTGAGAACTGGGGTGAATCCAATGTTATGGGCATGATTCTTTTAGGAATAGCCAAATTTCTCAGATTACTTAGAATTAGAATAGAAGTATTTTTGTATAATACAGTTCTAATTTTTTTCTGCTTATTTTGACTCGATTTATGCCAGAAAGTCTGCACTTTAAAGCAAATCTCACTTTGGGGTACAGGGTACTGAGGCTTTAGAGTAAAGATCATATGGTTTTAAGTTAAGACTTCCCAGTGGCCCGGGTGCATTCATGGTTTCTTTGACCAGTGGCCATCTGGTAACCGTGTTTTCTGTCTGTTCAGCTGCTTGCTTATTAAATTTACTGGTGGTTCAAAGGGTTGCTTCCTTTGTGTATGGGAGTAAAGCAATCTTGCTGGAATGGAAAAGAGGACAAGTAAGAAGACCTGAGGGTTGGTTCCGGTCTTGTAGCTCCCTAGCTTGATGCCCTCTGGCAGATCACTTACCTGTTATAGGTCTTCTTATATATGCAATGTTAGGACTGGCTTGGCTAACCACAGAGCTTACTTGCTTCTGCAGTGAGAATATCATTCATTCATTCGTTCTTTCATTCACATGAAAGTCCAGCCCTGCAGTGTGCCAGACTTTAGTAATGTGAAGACATGTGAGTATCACAGTTTGGTTCTTGAGGATCTTTGAGTTTTCAGGATAGTTGAAAATAGAAAGAACTACCCATTCTGTGGTTTGATGAGTGCCATTTTAGATTTGTTTTACTTTGTTTTTAGGAGGGGTTGCTTCTTGCTAAGTTTTTCCCTATTTGGGTTATCAAAATCCTGCAGTTCATTTATGTATGTTTAATAGTTCTTGAAATGGTTGAGGATTTTGTGAAGACATCAAAAAGATTATGAACAATTAACTCAAAAGGGTACTACACTGTGGATTTTAATCCTCTCCAGTCTCTTCTCACCAGAACTCATGATAACTCTAAGCCTCAGGGCCAAGGGAATGTAGCTCTGGTCCCGCCCGGACTCTGCTCTGTGGATCCTTCAGGGTGCTTATCCCAGCCCTGATAGCCTACAGGGGATATCTTTTTCTGGTGACAGAGTCCTGATTGCTAAGCCCTAGGCTCAAACTGTAGCTTTGATTTCTAGGAAGGGTTTGTTTCTCTCCAGCAGATGCTGGAGATTGCCATAGCTCTCTGAGTCTCTCCCTTGAGCATCTTCCAGCCACATACTGGGCAGTCTCCTACCAAACTGTGGGGCTGGAGCATGTAACCGTTTTGGGTGGATTTCTGCCCCAGCGAGCAGATGTTTGGAAACCATGGTGCTTCCAGTGTAATGCCATTGCCCATTCCGCAAGAGTGTTGCTGTCGGGTTGCAGGCCTGCTACAGGGATAGAAGAGTGTATAAGAGAAGAGGAGAGTACAGAGGAGGATGGGGTTCATTTCCATCAGGAGGAGAAGATAATGCATGAATTCAGCCTGGAAGGTGGCCAGCTGGATAAGGTAGAAAGGACATTCCTGGCCATGTGACTAAAATAGAGCCATAGTTATGTAGGGCTGGATGGTCGTGGGATTGCATTTGTTTGTAGGATGGCAGGAAGGCCATTGTGACCAGAGCATTCACGGGTGGATTAGCTTGGATAGGGACTGGAAGAAAAGAAAAGGGAAGTGTGACCAAGTTTGATGGGCTCTGCCTGCTGTGTGTACAAGTCTGCACTTTATCCTGAAGGCAGCGGGTGAGCGGATGAACAGTACAAGTAAAATATTGAATAGTAGCAGTGCCTTATCAGGGCTCTATTTTTAAAGCTTCTTGGAGAGATGAGGCATGGCTTGCAAATGTAGATGGGAGAATCAGATACTGCACAACCTGAGTTCAGGGGATGTGGCTATGATACCACCCCACTTGTAGGGGATGGTCTTGTAAAAGAAAAACGTGGCGGTAGGGGAGTGCACTTGGCTCCTGGGATTGTCCTGGAAAGAATCCGTTTCTTGTCCTGGTTAAAAATGTCTGCTCAGGGGCTGGCTTGGTGGCATAGTGGTTAAGTTTGCATGCTCTCCTTCAGGGACCTGGGGTTCCAGGGTTTGGATTTCAGGCGTGGACCTACACACTGCCCATGAAGCCATGTTATGTTAGCATCCCACATACAAAATAGAGGAAGACTGGCACAGATGTTAGCTCAGTGACAATCTTCCTCAAGCAAAAAGAGGAAGATTGGCAACAGATTTTAGCTCAGGGCCAATCTTTCTCAAAAAAAATAGAAAGAAAGAAAAATGTCTGCTCAATAACTACTGACCTCAATCTGCTTTAGATGATAATGCTGGTTCTGGGAAGATGGGCTTGTTTCCTCACAGGTAAACACTATTCAGGAGGCAGCATAGTGTAGAATGACTGGCTTCTGAGTCAGGGTCCAGCTGTCCACCTGCCAATTTACACATGGCCTTGCTCATTAGCAGGAGGTTAAATCCACAGGCTTTGAGCTTGGCTCAAGGTGGGTCACAGTCCTACCACTTATTAACCATCTGGCCTGTGTCAATTGCTTTAGCTCTCTCCAGCTTCAGCTTCCTCATCAGGAAAATGGATTAGTAATAACCTCACAGTGAGGACCAGACGAGGTAATGTGGCCGAAATCTATGGCGCAGTGTGATCTCTGAGCAAACAGTAAATCTGGGATGTTTACTCTTACCAACCTCTCTGAATTTCATCCCATAATCTGTAAAATAGAAATATCATCAACTCTCTTACAAGGTTGCTTTAAAACATTGGGTTCAACAATGTGAATATTCAGCAGATGTTTTTTGCTTTGGGTCTGGCAGTTGGCAACACCTTCGCTTAGTCATAAAACTAACAGGATTTCCAGTTAATCTTTTCCACTTCCTTATGAAAAGTTAGATTTCTGGATATGTCTGAATTTGAGTAACATCGTAATCAAGGAACATTTTAAAGTGCCTGGTCTGTGCCCTCTGAGGAATGTTTGGGAAAAGCTCTTAGCAGATTGTTTTTAATCCCAGCTCTGGTTCTGAACTCGGTATGGCCCTGGGCAGGTTGCCATCTTGTGCCTGCCATCCCTCCTAAAAATGTTGGATTGGAAGATCCTTTACAACTTTACATTTTTGTGATTTCTTATTGTCAGAGAAAGACAGTTGCTATTTTAAGCATAGTTCATAACTGCTTTAAGGTTGTAAAATGTAAAAGACTCAGGGATGAGAAGAAAAGATAGAGAGCTTTCATTCAGTGGTGACAATCTGCTAAAGTTTAGAGAAGCTTTACGTAAGGATTGAAAATTGGTAATTTTCGGAAGACTCATCAGGAGAGGTTTTAGTCTGGTATTTTGTCCCTTGTGCTTGTTAGTCAGTTGATTAATGAGAACATTTCTTGCGTGTTCCACCTTAACTGCCTGTTCTTCCAGGTGGGCAGTCCCCAGGTGTTCTGGCACCTGGCACCAGGGGAGGACAGATGCAGACAAGCCTGGGCTTTTAGGCATGGAGAGATTCTTCTCAGCTGGCCAACAGGAGAAACAACGTTCAAGTTTTCCTTTTCCAGGAGAGTCTTTGCCTTCCTTAGGACTAGCCCTTACCTTCTGGTGTTATAGGACAAAGCAAGAAGGAGACAGATTAAAAATTCACCTGCAGTGCATGTGATCTTCCCGACAGCCTCCTGCGAGAAGCCTTAACCAGGATGTTAGAGCTGTTCAGAGAGCCTTGATTGGAAGACATTGTCATTGTGGTTTCAATTAATTAGATTAATCATGATAATATGGAAATGGAGAGGTTTTATGATGATTTTTACCTTTGGAAAATTTTTTTAGGCATGCTCGCCTAGGGAGTGGTGGCTCCCAGTTGCTCTTCCAGACTTGGTCATTCTTTAAGACCAGGCCCAGGAATTTGGGCTTTTAAGAAGGTCCCAGTGGTTCTGATCATCAGCCCCTGTGGGAGCTCCCCAAGTCTTTGCCCCAGCCAGGCCCTGCTTACACCATAATGTTATTTCTGCAAATATCAGGGTAGTCTGAATAAGTGATGCCTTTGTGCCTCCTTTCATAAACTGTGAAAGAAACCATTCTATAATACACAAAAAGGAAGAAAGGCTTCCGTTTTAGAAGTGTTCTTTAAGTGCATTTGTCAGCTTTTTCAGGTCAATTAAAATCACACTGCACAGTAGTAACTTGCTTTTTGGCAGTTTAGATTTAGAGGCAAAACTGATCATATTGTATATTATAGGGAGATTTTCTAATCATTAGTAAGCTTAGCAAGAACGGGAAAATACGCACGTGTGTGCCGTTCCCTTACAAACGTGCCCTCCTTGCATTCCTCGTGCATTGTATGGTTCTGTGCTTTGCCACTGACAACACATTTTCAAGTTTCTTTAGCACAGCAGCCGCCCTTTGTTTTGTGTTATACAGACAGAGCTGTTTCCCATTCTGACCTTTCATCTTTCCTCCCTCTCCAGCTAAAACATTCTTTTCATGAAGGGTGGCTGGACACCTTTGAGAACCTGCCAACTTTGGTTCATGTGGTAATTTGGGCAGACGTGTTGCCAGTGAGCCAATTGGGGTATTTTTGTCGCTTTCCTCTTTCTTCATCACATTCAGAAAATACTAATTTAATTGGGGTGAGATGCTAATTAATACCACATTTTGTCTTTTGCAGGTACAGGATTATCATGGCCATAAAATTTGTGACCCTTATGCGTGGCTTGAAGATCCAGACAGCGAGCAGACAAAGGTAATTGGGGCTTATAATTAAAGACAAGGCAGCCTAGTAGCCAGCACCAAACCCTGGACATCAGTAACTGTGGCTTTTCCTTCCTGGTATCTTCCTGTGTTTTCTGCCCTGGGATGGTGATTATACCTGTTGGTACTTCCAATTTTGTTAAATGATTTGTGGGTAAAAGATGAAAATATTTTTAGTCCCAGAGAAGGTCAAGTAACTGTTTTGAATAATGTTTATGGTTTATAGTGTCACTGATGAACCAGCTGTTTGGGATGAAAATATTAGAAAGAAAATGGATTTTTTTACCAAAGAAATATGAAAACCTAGAAAAAGATAATATGGAAAAAAATTGCCTATATGTTTTTTCCAAGGAAAGAAAATCTTGTATATTCAACAAATATCAGGTCTTGAAAACTGAATGCTAGTTTTAGATTACTTATTGATTTTAACGTAATAACAATAAAAATTAAATCATAAATATAAAAGCATTCTTATGCTTTATAGAAGTAAAGGAGTGGAGGGGAGAATTTTCTGCCCTATGGAAAAACATAAAGCTTTCCTATTCTTTTGGAGAAAGCTGTAGTATTTTGAGCTGAAGTCTGATTTCATTAATGAAGCTGTCTTGAAGTGCTATGTCTTGTGGATATTTTTTCCTCCCCGGAATGCCCAGGACTTGTCAATCGGGACTTGTCATTTGTATACAGTATATGTGGTTAATGAAGTTTGCTTGGGTGAGAGTAGTCTTTCTCCAATCCACCTCAAGTTCCTTGACTCTTTATTTATAACCGTATTTACATGCTACTTAGTACATAAGAATATGTATATAATTTTTAATATACTCACCATTCCAGAAGTGTATTTGAGCTTCTTTGGAATTCCAGGGTACATTTCCCATTAAAAACATGTTAAATGCACTCTGGGTAGTTTTCCAGGTCAGCCTCCAAAAGCCTATGTCTTAGCTCCTCTTGTGTCTTGTGCTCCCTCGCCACCACATAGACCAGTGTTCTCTGCAGAACTGAGCTCGGATTTCTGAGGCAGGTCAGATTTGCCAGGAAAGCATTCCCTCCTGATGTGGCCCTGGACAGTGGGATTAGGATTCTCCCCTTGTCCATCCCCACTCCCCACACACCCTCTCTGTTGATTGGGGTTGCAGATTCCACCACCTTCATATCCTGGAAAGAGCTTGACAAGGAAAGGAGTGGGTGAAGGGCTTAGTGGGGCATGACGATCTATGGAAGAGGAGAAAGTCAAGGCAGGGAGAAGTTGCTCCTGCTCAGGTATAGCCTGTGTTGTCTCTTCTTCCTTCGTTCCCACGCACTGGCTTGTCTGCTCTCCTTTCAACTACCCTCCCCTGTTCCTTGTGGCTAGTATTTCTCTCCTTTGTCCAGTGTAGAAGCTCTTACAACTTCTTCCCTATCCTTTGTCCTTGAAGTAAGTGCACCACCATTTTGACATTTTCTAATGGTCTTTACTTCTATCTGTCATCCTACATTCTCTCCCTTTCCTAATTCCCTTCAAGAAAGACAAAGTTCTCATGGGTGAGAATGATCGGTATTTGGGTTTTCATTTTTCTTTCATGAAGCACTGGGTTATAGAAGTGGATGGGTAAAGATTCCCAAGTGAGAAACAGATGGCTATGTTTAGGAGCAGGCAAAGGCTCTAGTTCCACAGATGAGGCCAGGGGGAGCAGGGAGCAGGTGTGGGTCTGCTCCCGACCTTGACTCTGCCACAGACGACCTTGATCATCCAGCATTGGGCTGAGCTAAGACAGGAGTTGAGCCTGGGAGTGGAGAGGCACAGGCAGCTGCATAAAAAGAACTCCCAGTATTCAACAACAAAAAGACAAAAAGTGCAGTAAAAATGGGGAAAGACTTGAACATACACGTCAAAAGAAGATATAAACATGAAAATACATACATGATAAATGTTCAATATCATTAATCATCAGGGTAATGCAAAATTAAAGTTCCATCCTGGAATGGATGGAAAGCACCAGAGAAGGGAATGAATTTCTTGTGTATCTTTTGGCAAGTTGTCCCAAGGACCCTGTCTGTGATGGTTACTTTGTCTGAAATGTTGGGTACCACCTGGATTTCTTCACCCTTGACAGTGATTATCTGAGTGATTCAGCAATGTCAGAATGACCCAGTTTTGGTTTACATGTTAATAAATGCACACTTTGCTGTTCCTTAATGGATAATGGCTGGTCCCATGGATGACAAGCCACTTATTAGTGGATGAAACTTCACTAATTAATGATCTTACAGTCAGCGTTTGATAGAAGCCAGTGACATTGGCTTATACACTATAATTTTTGTGGTATGCACTTATTGGATGCTTCCTATATGCCAGGCGCTTTACTGGTAGTTCTGCATACCTTGTGTCACTTAATTCACAAACTCTAAAATAGATCTTTTTGTTTTCCCTATTTTACAGATGAAGAAATTGAGATTCTGAGTGATTAAGTCACATGTCTAAAGTCACTCAGCCAGTAGATGTGGAGACAGGACTAGAACGCAGTTAGCCCAGGAGGTTGTCAACTTTGCATTAAAAAAATATTAAAAGGGGCCAGCCCCGTGGCTGAGTGGTTAAGTTCCCATGCTCCGCTTCGGCAGTCCAGGGTTTCACTGGTTCAGATCCTGGGCGCGGACCTAGCACTGCTCGTCAAGCCATGCTGAGGCAGCATCCCACATAGCACAACCAGAAAGACCTACAACTAGAATATACAACTATGTACAGGGGGGTTTGGGGAGAAGAAGAAGAAAAAAAAAGAAGATTGGCAACAGATGTTAGCTCAAGGCCAATCTTTAAGAAAAGATAATGATAAAGAAAACAAGACTCTGGATGTAATAGCTCTGTAAATGCAAGCTATAGGAATTTACTCATGTCCATGCTTGCTGTGTGACTTTGTGGGTCCTCGTGTGTGGATCCAGGGCTGGCCCCCTACTCCCACGTTAACGTGTTCAGACAGCACACCTCAGGTGTCAGAGGGGTTGTGCAGCTGTGCCTTCCCTCTGCATCCTCCATACATACCTTTCTCACTCTTCTCCAAACAGGCTCGTTATTGACCAGGGCTAGTATATCATCTGGGATTTGATGAGTTAAATTTTGGTCTCAGACTGAAAAGGTAGGGTGTGTTCTTCTAATGAGCAGCAGAACAGCATGGACATTTTCTACTCATTTACACAAAAGTGTATTAGCCATAAATACCTTGGTGTAAAAAGGAGAATCTTCACATAGCCTCCAAAACAAAGAAAAAGCTGCTTGTTACATTTTCAATAAAACCAGTCAGGAAGTGAGGAACAAATGTCTTTTATACTATGATCTGAAAGGCTATCACCAGGTCTTCGATTTAATCTTGTGTTTAATATAGGTAATCTGTTTCTGACAGTGTCTGACATTTAAGGCTCTATCCTTTATAAAAGAACATCAGAGCAGACTTGTGACTTAGAAAATTCTCAAAAACAGGGGTGGGGGGCGTTGAATCTGGGTGAATCTTTTCAAGTTGTTAAGGCCCGTAGAACCCTATTTTATAGCAAATGTTCCAGATTGTAGAGGATCCTCCAAAACTCAGTTGATTCTTTGAGGTAAATCCAACCTTGATAAGAAAACTCAACAGAGAAACTTTGCAGAGAGGAAGCGGTAGACCAGTGCTGCCCGGCAGGCGTGTAACGTAAGCCAAATATATAATTCGTATTTTTCTAGTAGCCACATTAAAAAACTGAAAAGAAACAGGTGGAATTAATTGTAATAATATATTTAATCTAGTGTACTCAAGATATTATCTCCACATAGCGATATAAAATATTGATATTTTACATTCTTTTTTCAAACTAAGTTTTCAAAATCCAGTGTGTATTTTCCACTTACAGCACATATCAGTTCAGACCAGCCACATTTCAGGTGCTCAGTGGCCACTTGGGGCTGGTGGCTACCATATTGGACGTGAATGGACCAACCTTTCTTGTGACTATAGATGTAAGGAATATAAATAAAAGTTAATAGATGAAAAAAGCAGAATTAGTCACAGGAATTCATGAACCGTTTAATATTAATATATTGATAGACTAAACTTTTATAATTATCCTAATTGGTCTGTAAAAGAAATTAAAGAAAATCCAAAACTAAAAGTAGAAATAACAATGCTTTAATAAGATAACAAATATCATTCAAAACAACCTAAACACTGGGCTAGAATGTCTCTGTCTCTACTATTTGTAAATGTTTGCAAAGCTTTGACTAGGGCAATAAAACAAGAACTAGAATTTCTAGAGGAGAAAATAAAACTATCAATAATTGTAGATTATATGATTATCTATCTAGAAAACCTAAGGGAAACAACTGAACACTTACTAGAATTAATGAGCTCAATGAAGTGAGTATGTAAAAAATAAAGATAAAATCAGTAGCACTCATATATGCCATCAGTAATGAAAAACCCATCTGATAGCAGCAACAAAAAGCAAGTACTTGAGAATGGAGAAGAGATTTCAAGCCTACTGGAGAGTAATAATGTCACTTCAGAAACTTGGAGGTCTAGAAAAGGGCCAGTTTGGAGCATTACTTGTAATAGTGGAAAATTGGAAATAATCTCCATTTCCAACAGTAGTGTAGTGTTTAAGCAGAATATGGTGAATCTGTTTGGTGAAACAGTCTATGCATCTATTAAAATTTGGGGCTACAAAGATTGCTCACAACATGAAAGAGTGCTTGTGGTAGAATATTAAGTGGGAGAAAGATGCAGGTTTACAGTGCTCCAAATGATGACAACTTTAAAACTACCTTTGTAAAAAAGATTCTAGACAATCTGTATGGAGATACAAACTAAACAACAAAAATAAGATAAAGGGAAAGCTCTGGGTTAAAAGCACTTTAGATTTCTACTAAGTGTGATATGGTCATGGAGTGTCTGACCCACAGTGAAATCTCAATGATGTAAGCGGAGCACCAGGAAAACCTCGGAAGTTTTCAGCGTGAGGAGACAGAGAGGGAGGTTGCAGTCATTAAAAATGATTTGAAGACTAGATAGGCAGGTCCCAACAGGCAGTTAGGCCGTGCTTCCCATTCAACAGGCCTTTCCAGCTTGGCCTTTGCAGATTTTAGGAGGAAGTTTGCGGCCGTGTTATTGCACCTTGCTATTTTGATACTGAGGTAACTTGAGCCCCCAGTCGACTAATAACAAGACTTTATCCTCCATCCTTTATCCAGTGACATTAACGTGCATGTGGTTGACTTCCTAACCCTTAACTTCTTAGATTTCCCTCTAGTTTCCCAGGGCAAACAAGCAAGTGAACCCCAAACCCCACACTCTGCCTTAGCTTTTTGAAGCCTCTTTCTTCGTCTCAGGTGGTCTCCTAGCCCCTTCAGGTGTGCCCTGTTCAGATCTTTTCATGGGCCAGCCTCCCCTCTTCCTCTGCCTGTCTGTACTCTGCGTGCCCCTTGATGTAGCCGAAATGCCCCCTTCCTTTGTCACCACTCCCATCAGTATAAACCATTCTCTTCAGGATCACCAATGGCCCAGTTGCCAAATCCAGAGACTTTAAAAAAATCACTATGTGTTCTTCACTGTGCACATGGACTTCATGTCTGGGGGAACTGTAGACGCTTCCGTGTATTCTGGCCAGGGAACTGCTCTCAGGCCTGGAGTCTGCTTGCATTGCTTTCATCGCTGATGCCGCCATCTCACTCTCAGTAACTGTGAGAGTATGAAATGAGGATTCATTTTTCCTGGCCTCTCTGTCCACTGTGGTGCAGTCAGTCTACACCACACTTCCTGATAATGACCACTTCTTCTCTTTACATCACTGGGCTTGGTTTTGCAGCACCAAAGTCTAGATAGTCACAACGTCCTTGTGACCTCTTGAGGACTCACCCCATCTTACTGTGGCTGCGGCCTCTTAGTTGAATATTCTGGAAGTTGTTACTGAGTTACTGAAAGAGAGATACACAGAAAAAGAAGGAATTTACGCCTTTCCAGGGATAGCTGCCTTAATTGTAACTAACTGTGTCAAGTCTGGCTCTCCGAACTCCGCCCTGGGGCTTTGGCATACAAGGTAACCAAAAGTAGAATATCAGCCTCATGTATCAAATGACTGATTTCTTTTCTCTCCCTGAGAGCCGCCCTGGGCAAAATGAGAGTAACTACAGCTCCATTTCCTTCCTGGATCATGGGAGAAGAACTCTAACGGGAACCAGCAAAAGCAAAACAAAACATTTGTTTCTGTGTATGTTCATTCCTTCTAAAAAAAAATAAAAATAAAAAATAAAACTACCATTTGTTTCAGAGAGGATCAGAGGAATACACAACATAGACCTTCTTTCCTAGGACCTTGTTTGCTCTCCCTTCCCGTTCTCCCCTTTGGCTGAATAGTTGGAGGTTGTACCTGCTGACAAGGGGCACAGAAAAGTAGAGAGAACAGGAGTGCTTCAGCCTTGCAGGGTAAGAAACCTGGAAGCATCACCTTTTTCTTCCCCTCTGCCCTCACTGTTTCCTTCCTTGGCAAGAAAGAGTTAACTGTTACAGGACTTCTGATGTCTCTAGGATGTTTCAGTAGCCTAGGATTTCTGGGGAGGAATTTTAATATCACAGAGGTCTGTGGAGAATCAAGTTTAGGGAGGTAAACACTGATCTTCCCTGGAGTCCTTCCTTTCCTATCCTGAAATCTGTTTATTTGCTTGCTTTTGTTCTTGTTCTTTAAGGTTAACCCTAAAAATGTGTAGCACAAGGAGCTTCTGCCCTGTTCTGGGGTCAGTCTGGGCCAGATCTCCCTGGACAAGTTGCTTTCCCTAGTGGAACAGAGTAACACACGGAAGAGCTGGTGGGGAGCGAGGTGAGCAGAGATTGATTTGTCCAGTTGCGTTTCTGCATCAGGCCACTGGGCTGTTGGCTGAAGAGCCAACAGAGTGGATGCTTGGTCCTGGGACTTCCAGTGCCGGGAAGGCTGGTTCAATGTCCCTAAGCCAAAAGACGGCAGCTAACGCTTACTGTGGGAGCCAGGGAATACTGGAAATTAATTAAAGGTATATAAGACTGGTTTGGGTTTGCAGTGTCCTTTGAAGACTTTAAGACAAACTGTGAACATCCCTTTTGTGGATAGTTCCTTCGTCCCCTGAGCTTGCAGGCATTTCTGATGTTATTCTGGGAGGCAGTGTGGAGGAACAGAATATTTGCCAGATGGGACTAGAAGTCATAACACACGAGTTGTAGCCCTTGATCTTCCATTTTCTGTTCTGTGAACATAGCAAACAATCTAACCTGCAATTCATCTTCTTCATCTATAAAATAAGTATAATCGTACTCAATTCATCCAGCTCCAGCGTTTTAATGACACCCAGCCGAGGAAATGCATGTAAAAATTCGTTTTCCACCCACAGCAAAACTCTGTACAAACAAAAATGGTGCAGGTTGGGCATGCTGCCTACATTTTCACCCACAAAACTGAGCAGGGTCTTTTTGCTTTTTGAATTCTAGGTCTTTTAGAAAAAGATACGTTCTGAGCATTGATTTTTTCCCCCCCAGTGGAACTATGACTTCTAAGTGTGGTTTCATTGTTCTAATGTGCAATGATTAAACTAGGCTGAAGATTATCTTAAAGCTGTTTGGTAGAGCCCCCTTTTAATTGGTGCCTTGTGAACCCCCCTTGCACCCATTCATTAATGTTTCATGTTTGGACCTGCATTGAAAATTACTAGTATGTCATCCCTTGTCTAGAGTAAACAGGAAGTGCTTTAGGTAAATATATTATCACATATTATCTCAGTCTCCAAGACTTCTAAGGTCTTAGATGTCTCACCACCTCCCATGGAAATGTTTAGCCTTATTATAGTTTATCAACATACTTCTCGTAAATCCACAATTGAAATATGTATTTAGAGAACAACTTCCTTTTGATCTCGGGATGGGATAATCATCCAAAGCATGAAGGCGTTTCTGGTCCCAGACCATCTTCAAAAGCACTGCTTTCTCTTTTTCTATCTTCTTACTCTTACTTTCTGCAACAAAGTTTTTGATGCAAGCAGCAGAAACTGATTCTGGCCAAGTTAGGCAAATAGGGAATTTATGACAAGAATAGGAGGCCGGCTCCTGGGATAGATGGAAAGGCCAGGCTTGGAGCAGGAGGGAGCCAGAGAGCTCCAGGGCTTGGTGGCAGGAATTTCTGCTTTTTGCCCGGCACTGCTAATGGCATCTGTGCTCTCCAGTCATTCAGCCCTCTGTCACTTGTTCAAGTGACTGCGTCCCAGCAGAGGGAGTTTTGATTGGCCAAACTCCAGATGTGTGCTTGCAGCCTTGGCTGTGCTGCTGGCAATGAGAAAAGATTTGGTGCAAGCCCCAGGGACCCTCTGGCTTCTGTCGTAGCAGGACAACTACCTGGAGTTACCACCCCGCTAAGAAGGGAGGACATGGGGGAGGAGAATGGATGCTGGCTACCCCAAATATCACAGTCATTCTCTCCTCCTTCTCTCTATATAAAGGCTCATTCTCTGCCTTTCCTCTCCTGCCCTAAGTTTACCTGTCTGCCCTCTGTGCCAAGCATTTGGTTAAATTGAAGGGGAGGAAGGGATATGCTGTCATAGCAAGACAGATGTGGTCCATGCCGGCATGGAATTACATTCAAGCCTGGGAGAACCAGAGACTGGAGGTGGTGCGCCACTTAACCTTTGAGCTGCTGGAGGTCAGTGCTGAAAGGAGGATGAGCCACATCTTGCGTGGAGGCGAGGACTCCAGCCTTGTTTGTTCGCTATCAGGGAAAGCTCCATTTTTGAAAAGCAGACCCTAAACCATTGATGAAATGCTTAAAGCACTTGTGTACATTTAACAGTGTTGTTTTCCCTGCAGGCAGGTACCCAGCTTTGGTTTCAATCATCTACACTTTGCTTATGAGAAATGTTCATATCAGATATGGTATCTTTGGGAAAATAGTTGTTAAAGAACTAACAACTAAAGAACTAAGATAACTCAGACTTCTCCCAGCCTCTTTTTTCCCCCATACTTAGGTATCTAAAATCCATTCATCACCCCATTCTTCTGTGTCCAGAGGAGAAAGCACTCAGTCATAAAAATCACCTGGGCACTTGTTAAAAATACAAATGCCCAAGCTGTGCTTCTGGAGCATCTGATTTCAGGAGAAAGCTCTGTTTCCCAAGCACCTCGCCAGGTAATTCTTAAGATCCAGAAAGCTTCAGAAACCACTAGAGAATGCTTAGACATGATTAGAGAGCAATAATAACACCTTTGAAATATATGGGGCCCATGTGCAAGGAGCTGAAGTGGTAGTAGGTGCCTCACTGTTGTTTATAGTGTCTTTGTAAATTAGGGGGACAGTGTTTGTGGTTCTAATTTTTCCCATGGGGGGAAACCAAGGCTTGAGTCATAATAAAGACTCTGAGACTCTTTATAATATTGCATGGCACTGATCATTTGAAGCATCTCTCTATTTAATCAGACACAGAGTTCTCTGGAGCTCCAGTTCTGCCTCTGTAAAATCTCATACCTTTCTCCTTGTTTTTAACGTGGCTGATGCTGACCTTGTTTGGGGCATGCATTGCCACCAAGCTAGACATTCAGTACCTTCCTAAGCTGTATCCCTTATTCCAGAATTTTCTTTCCACCCTGTTCACCCCAGCAACTAATGAGAACCTTTGGAGATCTTGGAACGTATTTATTCATGGAAAGGCAATAGTGTATGGTCCATTTAATGAACAGCTTTAAAGGTAGAAAATCAGATTTGGATCTTAATGCCACAGTTTTACCAGTTGGGTGACATTGGTCATGTTTTTTTTTTCCCATCTCTAAGCTTCAATTTTCTGATTTATAATTTGTAGAAAACTACTGTGTATGACTGTGGTGACAATTAAGTGGCAGTGCTTTTGAAGCACGCAGCAAAGTGGTAGACACCATTAAGTGCTTAAAAGACGCTTGCCATTGTATTTATTATTGAACAGTTTAAATGGCATGGAAATTATCTGCTCGATAATTTGAAAGACCTCATCTTTAGAGTTATCTGGGATAAATTCTTTTATTGCAATTAATTCTTGGGCTCATCTCCACTTTCCTTCATGGTTATTGCTCTGTTCAGATCTTCCTTTTTGGATCCGTTTTAGTCATTTGTGTTTCCTAGAAAATGGTCCGTATCACTGAGATTTTAAAATTTACTAGCATGACATTATGTGTAACATTTCTCCTGATGACTTTTCTCCCCATGTCTGTGGTTAGATTTATTGTTTCTAATTTTGACTATCTGTAACTTCTCTGCCCCTTCCTTGATTAGTTTAGCCAGAACTTGGAGTGAACTTCTTCTTTTTTAAAAAGCAGTGGTTCTAGGACTTACAATTTATACTCTTTTAATTTTCTAGTTGATTAATTTCATTTTATTTTCTTTTGTTACTTTACAACTTTTTGATTTGAGTGTTTAATTTCTTTCTTTCTTGTTTACTGATGAGACACTGTTAGTGTAGACACTTTTGTCAGGCTTCCCCAGCCCGTACTTGGGCACGCTTCCGGTCACTTCCTCCTCTTCCAGGCTGCTCATGTTCAACTAACTTCACCTTGCCCGGCAAACTGAAGGACTCCTAAAAGAGCTGTATTAGTCAGGACTTGATTAGCGGTGCCAGGAACTCAACTCACATTAGCTCATGTGAAAAAGGAGCTCGGTGGCTCACATAATTGATGACCAGGGTGTATGTGCCTTAGGCACAGCCTGATCCAGGAGTGCACATGATATTTCTGGAAACCTGTCTCTCTCTGTCTCTTAGGTCATCTGCTTTTCCCTGATTTGTTTTCCAGCAGCCTTTCCCCTGTGCTAGGGAAAGGTGGGCCTTACCTCTTTAGGTTTCACACAGTCCACATAGCCCCAGATCTCATGAGGTGATGTAACTTCTATCTTCCAGCGTTCGTCTCTGTCCCTGTAGAATGATTCTGTTGCTTTGCCTGCTTCATGACTGCTTCGTTGACTGTGGCCTGTAGATAAGAACTGATGCAAAGGCTCTGCTTATGAAAATGAACAGCGTTTATTTATATGAAGAACGTAGAAAGGAGATGGCATATTTAGAATGCAGACCAAGGTATCAGTAACATTATCTCTGACAGGTGGTGGTGCCCACTACCAGTACCCAGAAGTGAAAAAATCTGATCGAGAGAGAGGGTAAACGCCAGACTTCCTGAAGGTGTAACGGTCGCTTTCCAGACCCAGCCTTTTTATTTGGTTACAGAGCACCTCACCTGGGCCAGATATACCTCATCAGTCACAGGGTGGTCGCTGTCCTTCAGTACATGGCACACCTAGGCACCAGCACTGTCTCCCGAGCCTGTTCCAGGTACACTCCTGAAGTCAGAGCTGTGGGACTAGATCAGCTGAACTGCCCCAATGAGTGTGGGAGACATGATAAAAAGCCTTTAGAACAGCCTCGAGCCTTTCTTGTGTAGATGTCCTCCCAGGCCCTGGGTAGTCCTTGGTCTAGGAGTGGGGTGCTCTGCTGGCAGCAGAGGTCACACACACCCCTTCCCCCACTCTCTCAGTGGGACTTCCCAAAGGTATGAGAAAGAAACAGATGTCAACTCCAAATGTTTTCACCATATCCCGTGAACTTTAATTCTTAATAGTCTTTTCTTACTTTCTAAATATTCTTGTTGTAATTTGAATTCCCTCATCGATACAAGAATTATTTAAGAGAGGATGTGTATGTATTTAACTTCTCCATGATCAAGTTTTTAGTTAGGTTTGGATTTGAGGTGCAAATCACCTCTCTGCTTACCAGGTTTCTGGTCAGTAGTGTGAGCACCGAAGAACTGAGCCAAATGGGGCTAAAGTTTCAGCTCTGAATGGGCTCCCTGGTAATGACTAGATTTGAGAACGAGGCTTGAGTCTAAGGTCAAAATGAGGGTTTCTGCTTCCTTCCCTCTTCATTGACAGTAACCAGCCCCAGTGAGGGAATGAGTTCATTTGCCCATACAGGGATAGGCGGAGAAGGTGGAAAGATCTGGCTGGGCTTCTGGAAGGCCCCATGTGATTAACAAATCATGTGCAGCTGGAAGCTCACTGGGAGCCTTCCTTACCTGAGAGCAGATGGTCTCAGAAGAAAGGGATTCACCTTGGGGTTTTAATGTTAAAAGACAAGCCCAGTGGATTTCGGCCTCTCACCAATTGAATTCAGTATTTCTCCTCCTTGGGAGTGAGTAGGAGGTTTGTGGGGCTGGGAAGAGAAAGGCACCTCACGTAGTTGAGGTTAATGGCATTGCGGTCACAATGCTTCTTGGGCTTTAAGGTTTCCTTTGTGTCTAATGTACTGCTAATTTTTGTAAATATTCGGTGAGTACTAGAAAATAAGGATATAGGTATAGATTCCTCATATTAGTCTTTTAAAATACATTATTCCATTCCTTTATAGTCTGAGTTTCTAGATGTGTTTCCTGGAGCCGCTGCATCTCATTTTCTGTTTGGCATGACCTGCCTCCGGTTTTCCGTGTGACTGTCCAGCTCCCTGGGTCCTGCAGCCTCAGGCTGAGCTCTGCCACCTCTCAGCTTCTTTTTTATGGGGATCTCCCTGCGCTTGGAGAGTTGTTTCCAAATTCTGCTAAACTCCCAGCAGAGAGAGAGGGTCTGAGTGTGCTGCCCCCTCTGGCCTCCAGGATCTGCTCAGCGCTTCACATGTGGCTGTGGTTGTGGTTTTCTGCCGGGCCATGCTGTGAAAGCATTTTTCTCCAGAAGCCCCTGATTGGTACTTTAACAAGGTCATATATATATTTAGATACACGCACACACACACATATATGTGTGTATCTCATTTGCAGCAGAAACTCCTCAAAGCTTGTGGGATGTAGACAGCACCATCCCTAGTTTTTGTTGCTATTTGAGATGAGTGGAGGTTGATACCCACTGAGTGGGTCTCCTACCTAGAAGTCCCTCCTGGTCATCTTACTGCCTACATGCCCCACTCCCCTCAGCCCCCTGCCCTATCCTGGAAGTAGTTTCTCCTTTTTGTTCTCCTGTAGCACTTCTCTTTATCTGTAATTCATCTTTTTTAATCCCATATTATATAATCATAGTGTTTTGTATATCTGTCTATTTCATAAGTAACTTTATGCATCATTTTGAGTCATATATGTAAGAATTCTACTTGTAAGAGGACTTGAGGTATTTTGTGAATTAAAATATAGTACATATGAGGACAACTACATAGAATTCTTTCTGAAGACACTAGGGGTAAAGGAATCTCCAGCTCCCAAACTGAGTGACTCTTTGCCAGATGGCTTTGCCTTTTTTTTTTTTAAATTATGATAAGAATTAAATTAACATGAGCTCTGCCCTCTTAAGGTGTTACGTGTACAATACAGTCTTGTTAACTATGGGCACAATTTTGTACAGCACATCTCTAGAACGTAATCGTCTTGTGTAACTGAAACTGTGCTTTGAAGGTTTCTAATAGTCAAGGAAAAATGAGATATGAATAGAATGATATATATGTGAATAGAATTATAGTTTTGAGCACCTCTTCTTAGGAAAATGTGTTTGGATTCATCCCCAAAACCTAAACTGTTGATCCTCTTTAGAGGCTCAGCTGTGAGTGTCATTAATGGGCTTTCAGGTTTCAGTTATTGTATTAATACCCTGGAGTGTGACTGTGGATGCTGCAACTCCTGAGGAACAAAGAGAATTTTAATTCCCCTTACCCTGCTTCTTTATCTTCGTGTAATTTCGCTAGTTTTTTTTCCTCCTTTATCCTTCTAGCTTTTCTCCCTTTCCCCCAAATTTGTTCTAATTTTTAGACCAAGAAGCTAGACTATTAAATCCATAAATGACCAAGAAGGTATTTTCTTGGTTAAAATATCAGAAATATTATTGGCATTCTGTGGAACCCAAAATTTTACACAGCCCCTTTTCAGAAAATTTACCACCACCTTCATGACAAGGATTTGCTCAATTATGAAGATGTATGTTATGAAAGAACTTGAGACTTCCGGGAATTTGAATCTTGTTTGGCTTTGTGTCTAGATAGTTGAGTTGCAAGGGTCCAGTTTTTAAATACTGCTCTAAGAGTAATTGACTAACATTTGTGGGTGGGAGGTGACAAAATTGAATGTAACAATTCTAGAATTATTTAGTTATTTAGTAGTATTATGATGCCTGGTGTAACGGTTTTATGAACATTTGAAACAAGAAAAGCCAAAGGATCTGCTTTGGCATGAGATGGATTCTGTTGCAGCAGTGGTGACTGTACCAGGAGACATCTAAAAGGAGCAAAACGAAATGGACAAACAATTGGAGAACACAGTTCCACCTTTCCAAGGGAATGTGCTGAGCAGCCTATGACTCTTGGACCCACTGTGGTCCTAGAGCCAGGATGGGGCCTAGATGCAGCCTCACACAAACACAAATTGGAAGGATTAGAGAAATGATGTCTGCAGGGCTCTCTGCTCACAGGACCCCCAATGGAAGAGGAGGGGCCAGCCAAGACCCTCAGCATGCTGGGGTCTCAAGGTGGGAACCCCAAGTAGCTAGAATGTTCTGCTAAGTCTCTTCTGGGAAATAGCCAACAGATCTACACACTATTGTGCACTGTGCTCATTTTCTCTGTCCTCGTTCCCATTACAATGGTCGTTCCCACTCCTTTTAAGAGACGCTATTCCACTTGGCCTCATCAATCACTGGACCACTGGCCCAGCTTCCTGGCTGGCCTCCCTCTTTCCACTTTTGCTCTCCTATCATCTATCCTTCATCCAAAGCAAGAGTAGTCTTTTTTAAAAGTAAACCAGATTGCATATAGCTATCTCCTTACCCAGTCTTAGCTTGTTTGCACTTAGAATGAAGATTTAAACTTGCTGGCTGCCCCGCAGGTGCTACATGACCTAGCTCCTGCCTGGGTCTCTGCCTATGGCTGGTGCTTCCTCTCTCACTCATTCCCAGCTTCCTTGACTTTTTTACTCTCCTTCACGCCACTAACTCCTATCCCAGGGCCCTGACCTGCTGTCCTCTGCCTGGAACTCTCTTCCCTGCTCTTGTATGGCTGCTCCCTCTCACCTGTTGAACCTCAATTCAAAACCTCAGAAGGGCCTCCCTGGCCGCCCTGCTGGAAGTAGTTGTCCTCCCTCTCAGAGCTTCCCAGGATCTGTGGCGAATGACCAGTTGTTAAACTCCCAAACCACTGTCGATTGGTATTTTTGTAAAATGTCACAAAGATGTCACAGCAACATCCAGTTGCTTGTAGTGCTCCCTCTCAGTCTCTGTACTTGTCTCATCATGGGCTGGCAGTAGACAATTCAGGACCAGCGTGGGTTCTGGATGCTCCTTTGAGTAGCAGCATTGCTCGTGATGACCCTGGGTGTATCCTTAGGACCAACCGCTCTCCACAACCCTCTGGCTTGTCGTTTGTCTCCTCCGGCGGAATGTTAGCAGCTCAGTGGCAGGGATCTTGTCTTGGACTTGTTGCCCTCCATCTACAATGCCAAGATCAGTCGTGATGCACGCTAGTTTCCTATTAAATCCTTGTTGGTGCTTCAGCACCCTGACACACTTGCCTGGCCCAGCACAAGCAGAAGCAGATCATAGGAGGCTCAGGCTGCCCGCCGTCTCCCCCGGGTGGGTCTGCTTTGTCTCCACATCCAGTATCAGGCACGGAGTCAGCCTCAGTCACTGTTAGAATGACTGGAGTAGAGTAATTCCAGCTTGAGTGCTATTGCCAGCTCACTGCATGACCTTGACCAGATGACTTCAATACCGTGTGCCTCCGTTTCCATGTCCATAGCGTAGCGTGGCATTTCCTTCCCGCCTAAAATCAGGTAAGGCTCTTGTACACACTTTGTGATCTCTAAAATGTTGCCCCTGAATGGCCTGGCAGCTGTGCATTGATTTTTGTAACTAAAAAGCAGAAGCCAATTTCCTCGCTGACACTCATTTTAATGAAATAGAGTGGTATCAGCAACCTTTTCTGTAAAGGGCTGTATATTAAATACTTTAGATGTTGTGAGCCACATAGATCTCTGTTGGTGTTTTTTTCCCCTACTCTTTAAAAATGTAACGACTATTCTTAGCTTGAGTGCCACAGGAAAGCAGGCCAGGATGAAGTGTGCCAATTCCTAGAAATAGGCAATTGGAATTGTATTTCTGTGGGACTCGGTAAATTTTATTTTCTCTTTGAATAAAATAAGAAATGTGACCCATAACAATTTTGTATTTCTTGAATTGATCTTCTTGCAAAAGATGTTGTTCATCAGTGTTTATATTTTACACTTTCTCTCTTGTTTTCAAGTGCATTATAAACATTAATGAGTTTTAGAACAGCTTTCTCTCAGCATAGAATCATGGTTCTCCAGAGCGAGGTTGGTGGTTTTTGTAGGAGAGCCCATTTAAAGACCGTTTTGAGCTGGGATGGGCCCTTAAACCTGGATGATCTGTCCAAAAGTAGACTCAAAAAATAACACATTTTTGTCTGCCAATCAACGTATATTGTTGTTAATTTCCTGAAGTTTTCTCCTGAGGTTTTACCTATTTATAGACATCTGATTAAACATTCCCTTGCAGGGAATGGCCTGGTGGTGTAATGGTTAAGTTTGTGTGCTCCACTTTGGTGGCCCAGGGTTTGCAGGGTCGAATCCCCATCACGGACCTAGCACTGCTCGTCAAGCCACGCTCTGGCAGCGTCCCACATAAAATAGAAGACTGGCACAGATGTTAGCTCAGTGACAATCTTCCTCAAGCAAAAAGAGGAAGATTGGCAACAGATGTTAGCTCAGGGCCAATCTTCCTCGAGAAAAAAAAAAGATTCAATTGAATTTAGAGCTGATATAGTTATTCTTGTTTCATTTCTTACTAATAGCCAGATGTGAATTATAATGAGGCCAAGTTTTTGTAGTGTTATAAACTTTCTGACTGCTTGGTTACAAATAAGGTATACTTGGATGCAGCTGATCTGTTGTAAAAACTGCCGCTGCCCTTGCTGCCAGGGTCTCTAGACTTCCTGTAGGCTGTCTCTT
Organism: Equus przewalskii; assembly: GCF_037783145.1. Taxonomy (NCBI): domain Eukaryota; kingdom Metazoa; phylum Chordata; class Mammalia; order Perissodactyla; family Equidae; genus Equus; species Equus przewalskii. The sequence continues at coordinate 55,294,569 of NC_091839.1, read as the reverse complement.
GCCCTTCTTATAAACCAGTGTTGTTGATATTCTTATTCAGTGCCACTCATTTTCCTTTTTTAAAAAAAATATTCTTTAGTTTCAAATTTAAGCAAAGTTCTTTGAATTTAACAAGGTAGTAAGTCAAAAACAAAATTGAACCTGGGTATCTCTAACTTTCTTTTTTTTTTTCCCCTTCTTCTTCTCCCCAAGCACCACGCCCCTCCTCCCAGTACATAGTTGTATGGTCTAGTTGTGAGTGCCTCTGGTTGTGGCATGTGGGACGCCGCCTCAGCATGGCCTGATGAGCGGTGCCATATCTGCACCCAGGATCCAAACTGGCGAAACCCTGGGCCGCTGAAGTGGAGCGCGCGAACTTAACCACTCAGCCACGGGGCTGGCCCCTAACTTTATTTCTTTAACTCTGACATCTTTTGGGGTCACCAGCTGCTGACTGAGAAGCCTTTCCTAGCTGTATGATGTTGAGCAATGTTTTAACCACTCTGAGACTCAGTTTCTCTATCCGTAAAGTTGGGCTAATAAAACAACTTTCTCCATAGGATTATTAAGTTCTAAATGAATTAATACTTGCCTGGTATGTAGTTAGTGCCATGTGAGTCTTAGATGGTCTTATTTATTGAAGGAAAGTATGCTTTTGCTGGTACATATTTTTTAATCTTTCTCCCTCAGTTTTATTGAGATATAATTGACATACAGCACTGTGTAAGTTTAAGGTGTGCAGCATAATGATTTGACTTACATATATTGTGAAATGATTACGCCATTAAGTTTAGTTAACATCTGTCATCTCATATAGATACAAAAAAAGAAAAAGAAAAAAAATTTTTTGTCCTTGTGATGAGAACTCAGGATTTATTCTCTTAACAGCTTTCCTCTATATGTGTTAACTATAGTCATCATGCTTATTTATCTAGCACTTACTTATCTTGTAACTAGAAGTTTGTACCTTTTGACCACCTTACTCCAAGTCCCCCTTCTCCTACTCCTGGCCTCTTAACCATAAATCTGATTTCTTTTTCCATGAGTTTGTTTTTGTTTTTCTTTTAGAGTCCATATGTGAGTGAGTTCATACAGCATTTGTCTTTCTCCGTCTGGCTTATTTCACTTAACATCATGCTCTCAAGGTCCATCCATGTTGCTGCAAATGGCGAATTTCCTCCTTTCTTATGGCTGAATAATATTGCCTTGTATATATATACCACATTTTCTTTATCCATTCATCCATCAATGGACACCGGTTGTTTCCACGTCTTGGGTGTCGTAGATCACTCTGCTGTGAACATGGGGGAGCAGATATTTCTTTGACAGAGTGTTTTTGTTTCCTTTGGACATATTCCCAGCAGTGGTATTGCTGGATCTCACTGATACATATTAATGGATAACATGCCACGTGGAAAATATCAGATCTGACTTGCGTTGTCTGTTTACATTTTCTCTGCAGGCTTTCGTGGAGGCCCAGAACAAGATTACTGTGCCCTTTCTCGAGCAGTGTCCTATCAGAGGTTTATACAAAGAGAGAATGACTGAACTGTATGACTATCCCAAGTACAGTTGCCACTTCAGAAAGGGAAAACGGTATGTGAGGATGCTCTAATTCAGTTTTTATTTTTACTTTTCTAGTCAAAGGCTTTCGTAAATTTTAAAACACAAATTCTAAATAACTTATCAGTTTATGAAATTAATTCATCATAAAATCCATCCATTTCTGTGCTTGAATATGAGAATAGCATTTTTTTGTTTATTGTCCAAAATCTTAAAATAAGGGTTAAGAAATTTAGTAGAGGTATGTCCTAGGAAGAAATCTAGATTGTAGGAAATTATTGTCTTACGGCTAGTAATTGGTGAGAGAGGATGATTCATACAAAGCAATGGAGATTTGTTTGCCTCTAAAATTAATTATCTTTGGCTTATACTTGAAAAGATTTTATATATACATTTCTTCCTTCCAAGAATGGAAATGGTCCAAGAGGTGGCATCTATTAATTCACCTCTCTTGTCCTTCTCCCTTTCACACCCACATAAACATATTCTCTTGTATTTTTTTTAAAGTCTCTTTGGAACCACCATCACAAATGTACTTTAGAATTTCTTAGACTCCCCTTCACAGGGATCAGCAAAGTACCATCTGCATGCCAAACCCTGCCCGCCACCTGTTTTTGTAAATGAAGTTTAAATGGCACAAGACACGCCCGTTTGTATATGTACAGTCATGCACCACATTTCAGTCAACAATGGACCGCATATACAGTGGTGGTCCCATAAGATTAGTGCCACATAGCCTAGGTGTGTAGTAGGCCATACCGTCTACATTTGTATAAGTACACTGTAATGTTCACACAGTGATGAAATTGCCTAATGACGCATCTCTCAGAACATATCCCCATCATTAAGCGACGTAGGACTTGCTTTTGTACTGCAACTGCAGAGTTGAGTAATAGCAACAGAGACTGTAGGGCCCTCAAAGCCTACAATATCTGCCATCTTGCCCATTACGGAAACGGTCTGCTGACCCCTCCCCTAGCAGCTTGCGTAGGGAAAGGAATCAGCATTTCACTTTAGAAAATCTGCTTTCTTCTCCATTGGAAAGAAAAATTACTGCTTTATTTGGACATCGGTTTTAATTTTAGCAAATAAGGCAGTGTTCATTTGTCTCTGTTTAGCCAACGTGCAGAATTACAGTAAGTTATTTGAATATCTAAAGCAATTCAGGTAACAAACTCTAGGTACAGGGAGATGATTGGGACCTTCCCCTCTAGTCCCCACGTTCCCGGATGGCCTGTTTGCAGCTGTAGCTTTGTGTGTTGTTTTTCTTTTTTCTTTTTGCTCATATGTGTTTGGTTTTACTCCACAAATAAAAAAACTCCACAGCTAAATAAAGACCATCTCTGTCCCCCAGGTATTTCTATTTTTACAATACAGGTTTGCAGAACCAACGAGTGTTATATGTGCAGGATTCCTTAGAGAGTGAAGCCAGGGTGTTCCTCGACCCCAACATACTCTCCGATGATGGCACGGTGGCGCTCCGAGGTGAGTGCTGCACAGCCAGGCCCATGGGAGTCCCGGGGCCCTCATTTATGGCTCTGACGTTGCTACAGTCACCTCATCTCTGAAATACCAGGCAAAATGTGGACCATATTGTAGAACAGATGCACGTTCAATATCAGGAAAGCTACTTTTTGCACAGTATCTTTAGAACACGTGAGTAGTCATGTGTTCTTCTGATGGCGTGAAGTAGAACTGGAGAATAATTCACACTTGACCCAGTTTAACTTCTAGGGCTTCTGGAATCTTGAAGTATCATCATCTTCTGTAACATCTCTGAGACCTATCTATGGTTGGGAAAATGTTAATCATCTTCTATAAGTAATTTAAGCTGTGCAAAGAATGTTCCAACTATACATATAAAACAGGAAGGAATATTTATGAGATCTGTTTCCTTGGGGGCGGGGGGATGTGATAGAGTTTTAAAATTTGGTTGATTGTTAGTATGTTAGCATTAAAAGTATAAAATAGAATCTTGTAGAAATTAGACAACTTGGTACCCTGTCCCCTGAAGATGCAAGTTTGAAAACTGGGTAAGTTTTGCCTGCAGTTGCTGTGTGTATCCTAAATAACTCTGCTCCCAAGATAACCTCCTTCTCAGGCCTTAAAGAAGATTATCCCAGGTTTGTGCCATAAGCACTAGTTCTAGGGTAAGAAAGTAGGCTATTCTCTGAGTCTATGATTTAATAATTGTACACTCTGAGAATCATCTCTTGTTAGCATCCTAGCTGTTTTTAGTGAAGTTGGCTCAGCATTTCCCCTGTGGCATCTCTGTTTCATAGAAAAAGCACAGTTGTAGGTTCAGCCCAGCAGAACTGAGCAGCTGGACCACTTAAGTCCTGAAATGGATTAGGTGAGAATTAAAGAGCCTGTTCCAAGATCTGTGCAAAGACCCTTATATAAAGGCATTCAGTCGTTTAGTGATTCCCCTCCACAAATAGTCTGTGTATGTAAATGATGATCCTTTATCTAATTAGCATTAAAAGTAATCAGCATTGAAAATAAGGTGCCAGCTAGCTTGTAAGAGTATTCTTCCATGAATTTAAGCTTGGAGTTGTAAATGAATTTTATACACTGGTTCTGTGCAGTAATATGCCCTGTATAAGAATTCATTTAGTTGTAACAAAAGTCTATCTTGCAACTCATCCAGAATGACTTCATGACAATAGAGTCTCACTATTGCTGTGGTAATTCACTCCAGTAACTTTTTAATGGAATGCTCACAATGTACAGGCCCTGGTGGATGGAAAAGTAAATTGGACATGAGGCCTGGTCTCAGTCTTTGAGTTTTCTGAGAATGGTGCTATAAGGAAGATAGAGTATGGGTAAACCTTCAGATTCTTTTATAGTATGTGATTTTTTAAAACATGTATTTTAAATCGAAATGTTCTATTTCAATTTTTCCTGAAAATTTTCTAATTATATATAAACAATCCAAACACTATAGTGTTATGTAGAGTAAGGCGTGAATATTTTCTCCCCATCACCTTCTAGACTTTTTTCTGCATTTATATACCCATGAGCCTGGATACTCTATAGGAATTATAAGTGATTAGTAAGTAGGCTTTGTGAAATCTTAAACATATTTCCCATTAATAGAAATTCCTTGTAAAATAGTAGAAAACCTTTGAAAATAGTTGGGTTTCTTAGAATAATTTTCAACCCCCAGTAAAGTTTGGCAAACATCATAAGAGGAGATCTCTTGTGTCAGTGTCTGGTGTTAAATGCTATATATACTTTATGATTATAAAAACCAATATAAACATGTAAATATTTGTCAGGAAACATTCCACACTGATTGCAGTGTTCTGTCTGTCATGACCCTAAGGAATAGGACATAACAGAACAGTCTGTGGACTGTTGCTTGTCTTTTTTTTTCCACGGTCACTTTTGGAATGTACACTGTGAGCATTCGTTGCCCACCCTCTGCCTTTATTTAGCTGGGTTCATAGTGATCAGATGGTGTGGACATTAATCCTTCAGGGCCAGCAAGTCTCAGAAAATGAGGTTGTAAAGAGTGATTTCAAATAGTTTGGCATCCATTCCAAAAATTACCTAACGGCTCCAGTGTAATTCTGTTACGTGGAATGCATCATAATTCAGTCATTACTCTATATTCCTTACTCCTTTTTCCCTTCATTCCCTTCAGAGTATAGAGAAAAAATGCTGAAAGTCCCAGATGAGCTCTGCTTTTAAGTGAACTGCCTATTGAATTAAAGAAATTTAAAAATGGAAGCATCTTAGTGATAATCCAGTACAGTCATGCATCGCTTAACAATAGGAGTACATTCTAAGAAATGAGTCAACGGCAGTTCCATCATTGTGCGAACATCATAGAGTGCACTTACACAAACCTAGATGGTACAACCTATTACACACCTAGGCTCGATGGTACTAATCTTATGGAACCACCATCGTATATGTGGTCTGTCGTTTCCTGACAACATTGTTATGTGGCGCGTGACTGTACTTCACTTTACAGATGAAGAAAGTAAGACCTGGAGAGATTTGGAAACTTGTCCAAGGTCATAAGGCGACTTCCTTGTAAGACCTGAGCTCAGCCCTCAGAGTTCCTCACTACATTTCCTGCTCCTTCTATTGCCGAATTCTGCCTCATGTATGACAGAGAGCTTGGTCAGACAGCAAAGAGGGCCATGGGCAAGGCTAGGAGTTGTCTCCCCATGTTCACTGTTTGATGATCTCGCCTCTGTCCCATAGGCTATGCATTCAGTGAAGATGGTGAATATTTTGCCTATGGTCTGAGTGCCAGTGGCTCAGACTGGGTGACGATCAAGTTCATGAAAGTTGATGGCGCCAAAGAGCTTCCAGATGTGCTTGAAAGAGTCAAGTTCAGCTGTATGGCCTGGACCCACGACGGGAAGGGAATGTTCTACAACTCCTACCCCCAACAGGATGGGAAAAGTGATGGTGAGTTAAGACTTCAGATGAAAGCACCTTTTTATGAACTAGAAGTGTGACTTCACATGACTATAAAAAGGAAGCTAAACTCCAATAGAGGTTGTTTGGTCTAGAGGCAAGATTCCTCAGAGGACGTTGTGTTAGTTAGCTTTGTTGTATAACAGATCACCCCAAAATTTAGTGGCTTAGAATAATGACTATTTATTTTTGCTTATGAGTCTATAGGCTGGCCAGGCAGTGCTTCTGGGTTTACACAGCTGAGTTCTATCATGTATCTGTGGTCAGCTGCGGGTCAGTTGGCTGGTCTTGGCTTGACTCTCATGTGTCTGGGGCCTCAGCTCTGCTCCATGTGGTCTCTCATCCTCTAGCACACTAGCCTGGACTGGGGCTTGTTTGCATGGCAGCTTAGTAGGATTCCAAGGGGAAGAGTCAAGAGGCACAACCTCCTTGATACCTATGCTTGCTACTGTCGTAACGTTACTTTGTTATGTTCTCTTGGCTAAAGTAAGTCATGGGGGCAGCCCCTCTTCAAGGGGTGGGGAAACAGATACAGCAAACTGTGAAGAATTGTGGCCATTATTGCAATTACTCCTTCACAAATGTGTTACATCTCCCAAGGGGATCATGGAGACGATGGATTTTTTTTAGTAAAACCAAATTATTTAATGATGTTGACTGATTTTAAAATTTTCCTATCGCAGTAGTCATCTCTCTTCCCCTGATCAGGAGTTACAGATCACCTGTTGGTTGCATTCATCTTGACAGTTTTCTCCTTGTTAATTTCCGGGGCACACCTTTGTTCTTCTCCCCTTCAATTGCACAAAGATCCTATTGTGTTCAAGTGGTTCCTCTTTCTTGCCACTGTCACTCCTCATCTTCCTGGACAAGAAGGGCCCTGCACCTTGTACCTTGCTGGCACAAGCTGTCAACATCATCTTCTTCCTTATACCACCCCATATTTCTACATGGTGTATGGCATTCTCATGTTGTCTTGGTTGGTCTTGACGGATGGTTTTTACAATCCCTTTGTTAGAGATTTGGAGCTGGGTGCAGAGTTTCAGTTCCTTATTGCAGGGCCTGGGGCTGCAGAAGAACAGACAAGAAGCAGAGCTGCTCCATTGCTTTCTACTGCACATGCTGCCCCATTGTCATGACTTGCTGTATCTTTGTCATCTTTAAAGGTGCTTGCTTTCTTTTCTGATTCCTCCCCCTAGTTGAATTGGGAATAAGGCTACAACACTTTTTATCTCTTTTGGCTGTTATTAGCTTTTGCTGCCTTTTGATTAGACTACTGCAATACCTTCTTCTTAATTCACCAATGAACTACAGGAGGAGCTAAGAGTAGGCTCTTTATTCAAGGATGTTGGCTGAAGAAAGACCTCTGTGCTCTATACACTGAATTAGCTGCCTGTGTTAAAAGTACCCTGAGTTAGGAAATGTTGGCTATTTCCAAGTTCTGGGAGAACAAAAAAGTGTATAACTGGCTATTTCTTGTTAGAGAACAGTGTTAACTTGTGAAAAACATGAAAGTTACTATTTATCCTTAGCTTTCAGTGGCAAAAATGGTGATGATTAATAATTGTAGTTGATTGAAGAAAGCCAACATCATCTCCCAGCTGTATTTTGCTGCCTTTTTATGCAGAGGACCTCAACAGCCTATGTGATAGAGGGACTTACGAATGACGCTAAGCTTCTTACCAGTGTTCCTGGAAAAGCCGTGGAAAATCACCAAGTATACCCTAAAGCCTTTTTTAATATTATGGTATTATCTTGCTTTTTTTCTTCATTGTCCTGAAGGCTTGGTATGTTTTTATAATGAAAAAAAAATAGTTCAGTTTCATAACAGCCTCCAAAATCAGCAAATATGTGTGAATTACCTCCAGGGTGATACCCGCCTGATACTTAACTTTTTTTTTAAATAGACTTTTTCTTTTAGAGCAGTATTAGGTTCACAGCAAAATTGAACAGAAGGTACAGATATTTCCCATACTTCCCCTGCCCCTGCACGTGCATACCCTTCCCTATTACAACATCCCCCATCCGCCTGGTACAACTGATGAACCTTTGTGGACACATCATAATCACCCAAATCCATAGTTTACATTAGAGTTCATTCTTGGTGTTGTACATTCCATGGGTTTGGACAAATGTATAATGATATGCAGCCACCATTCCAGAATCAGAGAGAGTAGTTACACTGCCCTAATAATCCTCTATGTTCCACCTATTCATCCTCCCTCACCACCCACCCCTGGCAAACACTCACCTTTATATTGTCTACATATTTTGGCCTTTTCTGGAATGTCACATAGTTGGAATCATTCAGTAGGTAGCCTTTTCAGATTGACTTCTTTGACTTAGTAATATATGTTTAAGTTTCCTCCATGTCTTTTCATGGCTTGGTAGCTCATTTCTTTTTAGCACTGAATAATATTCCCTTGTCTGGATGTAGCACAGTTTATCCATTCATCTACAGAAGGACATCTCGGTGGCTTCCTAGTTTTGGCAATTATGAATAAAGCTGCTGTAAATATTCACATGCAGGTTTTTGTGTGGACATAAGTTTTCAACTCCTTTGGGTAAATACCAAGGAGTATGATTGCTAGATTGTATGGTAAGAATATGTTTAGTTTTGTAAGAAACCACCAAACTGTCTTCCAGAGTGGCTGACCGTTTTGCATTTCCCCCAGCAATGAATAAGCGTTCCTATTGCTCCACATCTTTGCCAGCATTTGGTGTTGTCAGTGTTCTGGATTTTGGCCATTCTGTTAGGTGTGTGGTGGTATCTCCTTGTTTTAATTTGCATTTCCTTGATGACATATGATGTGAAGCATCTTGCCATATGTTATTTGTTATCTGTCTATCTTCTTCGATGAGGTGTCTGTTAAGGTCTTTGATCCATTTTTTAACTCGGTTGTTTGTTTTCTTATTGTTGAATTTTAAGAGATTTTTGTATGTTTTGGATAACAGTCTTTCATCAGATATATCTTTTGCAAATATTTTCTCCCAGTCTGTGACTTGTCTTTTCGTTCCCTTGACCGTATCTTTCACAGAACCGAAGGTTTTAATTTTAGTGAACTTGAACTTATCAATTGTTTCTTTCATGGATTGGGCCTTTGGTGGTGTATCTAAAAAGTCATCGCCAAACCCAAGGTCATCTAGATTTTCTCCTATGTTAACTTCTAGGAGTTTATAATTTTGCCTTTACTTTTAGGTGTATGATCCATTTTGATTTAATTTTCGTGAAGTGTGTAAGGTCTCTGTCTAGATTGTTTTGCATGTAGATATTCAGCTGTTCCAGCACCATTTGCTGGAAAGACTATCTTTTCTCCATTCTTTTACCTTTGCTCCTTTGTCAAAGATCAGTTGACTGTATTTATGTGGGTCTATTTCTGGGCTCTCTAGTCTGTTCCATTGATCTCTTTGTTCATTCTTTTGCCAATACCACGCTGTCTTGATTAGTTATAGTAAGTCTCAAAGTCAGGTAGTGTCAGTCTTCCACCTTTGTTCTCTTCCTTCAATATTGTGTTGGCTATTCTGGGTTTTTTTTGCCATTTCACATAGACTTTAGAATCAGTTTTTCAATATCCACGTAATAACTTGCTGGGATTTTGGTTGGGATCACGTTGAATCTATAGATCAAGTTGAGAAGAACTGACGTCTTGACAATCTTAAGTCTTCCTATTTGTGAACATGGAATATCTCTCCATTTATTTACCTCTTTGATTTCTTTCCTGAAAGTTTTGTAGTTTTCCTCATGTAGATCTTGTACGTATTTTGTTAGATGTATATCTAAGTGTTCCATTTTGGAGGGGTACTAATATAAATGTTTTTAGTTTCAAGTTCCACTTGTTCGTTGCTGGTATGTAGGAAAGCAATTAACTTTTGTATATTGACCTTGCATTCTGCAACAAGATGCTTAACTTTTAAAATGTTTCTAGCATGGTACAATATGGGTGGAATAGATTTTCTTGAAATTGCCAAATGTGCTTCAATATACAGTTTTAACTCCTGCAGGCACAGAGACATCCACCAATCTCCACCAAAAGCTCTGCTACCATGTCTTGGGGACCGATCAGTCAGAAGATATTTTGTGTGCTGAGTTTCCTGATGAGCCCAAGTGGATGGGTGGAGCTGAGGTATTGTACCGCTATGAAATTCTACCCTCAAAGACCGTATGTCATGGATTGTATATATAAATATTCTCTTTATATGATGATCTTTATGGGTGATAGAAGTCCCTTGAGTGAATATTCTTTTGTTAAAAATATTGATATTCAACTTGACTCTTAACAGTGAAGGTGATAAACCTTTTAACTGTAATCTCAACATAAAAATCTTAACGCTAAAAGATATATGTGCTTATGGTAAAAAAAAAAAAGAAACTTTAAAGTACAGAATAACATAAAGTAAGACATGAATATTTTGAAACTCAGAATCCTACTTCTCAGAGGTGAGGAGAATATCCTTCCAAAAATTTTCCTTCTATATATAGGTGTGAATGTGGGGAGAGAGAGAGAGGATGTGTGTGTTTTCCTTTTTCACACAACTGTGCTCTTCATGCATATTTTTCATTTATTTTTACGTTAAAATAAGTATCTTTTAGACATTTTCCTGTCTTACAGATAGTTCATACATTCTTTGGGGTCTTGACTATAACTGTCCTCTATGGAAGTGATGTGTTTCTAAGTTACTGGCCCAGATTTTATTCTGTATCTTGAGAATCAACTGGGAAAAAACTTAGAGGTGCTTGGAGTAAGAATTGGATTCTTCTTGTTGGCTCACTTCTGAGTACTAAGAAATAGTTTTTTATTTTATTTATTTATTTATTTATTTATTTATTTATTTATTTATTTTTGAGGAAGATTAGCCCTGAGCTAACTGCTGCCAATCCTCCTCTTTTTTTTTTTTTTTTTTTGCTGAGGAAGTCCGGCCTTGAGCTAACGTCTGTGCCCATTTTCCTCTACTTTATATGTGGGATGCCTACCACAGCATGGCTTTTGCCAAGCGGTGCCGTGTCTGCACCCAGGATCCAAACTGGTGAATCCCGGGCCGCTGAAGTGGAACATGTGAACTTTGCTGCGCCACCAGGCAGGCCCCAAGAAATAGATTTTAAAAGAAATAAAAGCATTCTGAGTCTTTTAATATATGTGGACTATCATCCCATTTTTAGTGGGATTGAGGAGCCCATGAGAAATTTTTTAGCTTATTAAGCCACTTACCTCTTCCCTGAGAGACACTTAATACTTTGCTAAGAAAAGGACATTCACATTTGAACTTCTGCTCGTGGGTCTGGTTCATTGGGGGATGGAATAGAAATCCGTGGTGTTTTTAGTCCATGTGTGTTGACATACCTTATTCCAAATTCTCCTTTTTTAAGTTTTGTTTCTCTAGACCAGAGGTTGGCAAACTAATGCCATCAAGCCAAATCGGGCCTCCTGCCAGTTTTTGTAAATAAAATTGTATTGAAACTCAGCCACACTGTTGACATGTTGTCTGTGGCTACTTTCAAGCTACGACAGCAACAGCAGAGTTGACTAGTTGCCTCAAAGCCTCACAAAGCTGAAAATACTCTCTGACTCTTTATGGAAAAAATTGGCCAGACTTTAATGCAGTGTGTTAAAAATGAATTTCTAGGACTTATTATTACCTACAACTTTCCCCTTTTTTAATGCTTTTTCTTTTCCACCTAACTCCCCAACCTAGAGGCTTTTCTTGTGTAGTTACTTTTGTCATATTTCTCACATACTTGTTTTTAATGGCTCTCTGTATTGGTAGATTGTTTCTACTAAGTTTCCTTCTTAGCCCAGCTTCTCATACCTAAGGCTTCTGCTTACTACAGATAATGCGTATTTGTTTATAAAATAATAGACATTTTTATCTTCATCTGACTGAAATAATTAGGGAGATAAATATGCTATCAAGAAAAATTTTAAATTTTAAATGTTAGGTCTTGTGTTTCTCTTACCCTTTTTGGGGGAGAGGTTGTGATGGGGAAAACCTGAACTATATTTTTAATAATCAGATTTTATTCCTTTGGATTCTTCGTAAAACCAAAACATGCTCTCTTGGAGAAATTTTTATGCTTCAAAACTAATAATTTAATTGCAGCAAACCTGTTTTAATTAAGGTGAAATTATTTGATGGATACAATAACATGAATACTGAAAATAAAGGCCAGAATATTCCTATATTTTCGCATACTGGTCTAAAAGAAACAAGCTTAACAGTAGAAAACACCTGCAACTCTAGTTGTTTGGCTCTCTTTATTAGCATTTGGTTGAAGCAGCTAGGTTTTTTTTCTTTTTTAAAAAGTGTGGTAAAATATACGTAACATAAAATTTACCAGTTTAATCATTTTTTAAGTGTAGAGTTCAGTGGCATTAAGTACATTCACATTATTGTGCAACCATCAGCACCATCTATCTCCAGAACTCTTTTCATCTTGCAAAACTGAAACTCTGTCCCCATTCAGCAATAACTCCCCATCCCCCACCCCCAGTCCCTGGTAACCACCATTCTACTTTCGGTCTCTGTGTGTTTGGCTGTGCTAGGTACTGCTTATAAATGTCATCGTTATAGTATCTGTCCTTTTGTGACTGACTATTTCACTTAGCATAACATTGTCTAGGTTCATCCATGTGTGAGAATTTCCTTTCTTTTTGACACTGAATAATATTCCATTGTGTGTACATACCACATTTTGTTTATCTATTCATCCATCTATGGACACTTGGGGTGATTCCACAGCATTATTGTGAATAATGCTGCTATGAGCAGCCAGTTTTTTAAAATACAGTGGAGGCATATAAGATATGCATTTAACATGTGTATATTCAATTCTACCAGCTAGACAACTGAAAAGAAGAGCAGATTTAAATAGTTCAGGTGGTCCTTCTACCATTCCATTGCATGGACAAAATAACATACCTGCAAGGGTAATTAACTTACAGGTCCATGGCAGGAACCGCTTGCTGGTATGTTAGACCCCACAGCCTGTATCTTCTTAACTACCATGCACTCGGCCTCCATGATCAAAAGAAAAGAAATCATGCAAAAACAGCAGCAATGACCATTTAAAGAATGGCAGTAAATGAAGAGATGCATCTGTACTGCACAGAAGTAATAAACGAAGTTATAAGAAAAACTAAAGGGACATATATAGTGAGTCCTAAGGAACTTTCTATTGGATCAGGGCCCTAATGAGCAAATTCTGCAGAGGACGTCTTTAAGAAAACCAGTGGGCTCAGTAAACAATGAACTGGGTGTAGATTTCCCTTAAGTTGTGTTCCAACTGCTTGGAGGGTCTTGCTAGACAGATGTCACCTCACCAGTTGCCAAGGTTGGTTGGGCAGGTCCTGCTGACTATGTGAGTGTCCCCTTCCTTCTTCACCCTACTGTGTGTGGTCTTTCTGAGCTGAGAGGGCCTTCTTGCTGCATAGAGGAGCATTCTTTGTCACTTCAACACAAGTGCTATAGTTCACACGTATGAAGCCTTCAGAAGCCTCAGGCCCATCCTGGATTGATGGTTCAGTTCCAGGTCAGAGGAATCTAGATTATGAAAAAAATCTTGATGTGGGAATTTCTTGTACTTGTCAAGGAAGTATGATAAGCCCAGGGGAGTCCAAGAAGCTGGTGCAAGTTGACTGGCTGGACTGGAAGCACCCATGACTGGTGCGCAGATAAGCAATCAGGGCATTCACTGGAAATGAAGTAGACAGTTTCCTAACAGCCTTTTTTTAGTGACTTGTGCCTTAGAGACAAGCCAGTAGTCCTTTTCATAACCAGGCACCAAATGTATGTGCTGCAATCGTTGCCTTTATTTTTCAGGTAGTTGCTTTTAGAATTGTCATTTTGCACCTCGTATTTTATTAATATATTTAACAGTATCTCCGAACGGAGAGCCAGTGTTAGAGTGATGCGGTGTAGTGGAGCAAAAATCAGATTTTTATTCTAATCCTATCTGGTGGCCTTGGGCAAGTCACTTCATCTCTCCAAGTCTGCTTCTTTCCTTTCCTCCAGGGCTTTTTCAGCTCTGAAAGTCTATGGATGGAGGATTAGTCATAGCATCTCATAGACCCTGAAGCAGGCTTCCTGGGTGAGAACATAGCTGCTGGATGTGAGAACAGTAGGAGATGGGGTGTCAGGCTTTGTGGCTGTGGTTGGAGGGGCACGTGGGTGGGTGACTGGCTGGGTGTGTGGAGGCATGTGGGTCTCTGGCAAGCTGCCGTCCTCCTCCCCTTTGGCTGCTGCAATCTAGGTTCACTGAGGGCTTCCCTTTGTGTCCTAGATGCTGTCTCCTCATGACTCATCTTCCTTCGCCTGTACCTCCTCTACCTTCCTGCACGGCCAGGTCTTTCTGGCCTTGAGCGGTCTGGAAATTACGATCAAGAAGCAGCTTTAGTTTTTCCACTGTTGCCTCTGACAGCATCTCTCCCCAGGACGACTGCCTCCTACCCAGCAGAACCCATAGCTCTCTGGATGCTTTTGGGTATTAGAACTGTTACTAAACGTGCATTGCAGTCAAAAACAGAATATTGACTCTCCGGTGTACATGCTTCTTCCCTCTCCCCCGCTCAAGTTTGGTGAGCACATGGGGGACTAGCAGATGTAGGGTAGGAGCTATTCATTGTAGGTAGTGAGATCCCTTCAATTCTGGGAACCTTTGGCTATTTTTTTTTTCCTACCATAGAAAGACTTGGACATGAATAGCCATAGCAGCCTTGTTCATGATAGCCCCAAACTGGACACAACCCAAATACCCATTAATAAGTGCATGAATGAACAAATTGTGGTACATCCCTATGATGGGATGCTACTCAGCATTAACAAGGAGTGAACTATTGATGCACCCAACAACGTGGATGAATCTCAAAATAATCATGCTCCGTGAAAGAAGCCAGAAAAGAAAGAGTACATAGTGTTCAATTCCATTTATATAACACTCTCTAGAAAATGCAAACTAGTCTCTAATGGCACAAAGCAGATCAGCAGTTGCTTGGAGATTGGGGGTGGGGAACGGGAGGGAGGGAATGTGAAGGGGCAGGACGAAACTTAGGGGGATGATCAGACTGGACCATTGGAATTTAAGTGTGACAGTTGGGCCATTCTGAGCAATGACAGGATCTTCTGTTACCTCCGGGTAAACCTCCAGATTTAGTTTCTCCAGTGGTGGTGCAGGGAGGAGGAGCTGCAGAAGAGGAATAGAATTTTTGCTCATTGGGAGCTGTGTGATCTCTCTTGGCTGCTGACAGTCGTGAGCTGTGTCCAGACACCAGCTCTCTATGGCGTCCTTCTGTAGGTGGTGAGATCCCTTCCATTCTGGGAACCTCTGTACTTTGTTGTTTTCTGATGTGGGTTATAAACTCTCTGGCTGACCTTTGCACTGCCCTGGCAAAGCTGCTCCCAGCAGGATTCCCTCGAGATTCATACCTCTCTGCCACTCCCCTCAACCCCCATCCTTTGTCAGCTGGGACCTTTAAAATGACTGGAGGCCAGCTACCTTCCTGGTGCCTCTTGGCTGAGGGGAAGCCACATCCACAGGTCATTCCATCCTGGAAGTGCGGGCAGTGTTCACCACTGTCCTCCTCACCTGCCGACCAAGGGCCTCCTGCCTTTGATCCCCCTGACACCTCCGTGCTGCTGGGTCACAGAACAGCAGCTCCCTCATGCCCCTGGGGGCAACGTGCAACAGATAGCTAGCATTTGGTTGAAAGGACAGTGATGTTAATTATTATTTAACATAGACGATGAGGCTTTAGTTGGAGGGCGGGATTGTGGGAGGATAGAATTCGTCATGTTTTAGAAAGTTCTATTGGACACACACAAAAAAAGAAAGAAAATCTTTTTTATTTAAAAGTGAATTGTAGAGCATTTGAAAAAAAAAAAAAACCCAGAAATCAAGTATTTTGAGGCACTTTTCCCAGCAGGGGGTGCTCTAGAATGAAGATTCTGAAAATGTATCAAGTCCCTTTAGAAAGGATTAAGGAGAAAATGCCCAGCCTCTTTGTGATTATCCAGCTGAATCCTACATTGAGAACCTAACTCTATTCTACCTAGTTCTAGAGAAAAAAAAAGTTTGATTTTCTTTTTTTACAAAGGTAATCCTAATCTTGCTATTTGTCACATAAACCATCTTTCTATGTTTACTTGTGATCCCTAATAATTAAAAAATATATATATTTGTGTACAATTTGTATGTATATTTACAGGTATAGGAACATGTAAAATCGTTGCCTGTACCTTGACTCACCATGGGCACTCAGTGAATGTTGATTTCCTTACCTGCCCTCCCCTGCTGAGGCTCATGTATGCAGACTGTCTAGGCCTGGTGTGTACCCGGCCTCACCTTACACATCATACATAGTCAGTGAGGTACAGATGCTCCTCGGGGAGCTCTGCCTCACCTGCCCCTTACTCCTTGCGTAGTTTTGACTTGGCACAGTGACGGTTCAGCAGCCCTCTTCCTGGTCGGCACAGTCCATGTATTTATCCCCTAAATGCCTAGTGAGCCCTTACTTGCATCCAGCATTGTGCTAGGGCCAGGTGATACTCAGGAGCAGAGATGGGCAGGCGTGGGCCCTTACAGAAGATGTTCTGATGTAGTAAACTATTCTGTGTGCACATTTGTAAACAATACAGTGAGGTTGGAGGGCTCATGACAGAATTTCCTCCATTTTCGGTTTGTGTGTCATTTTGAAGACATGAATGTCCTCTTGACAAGGTCAGTGATTGAGCCTGAGGCTGCCAGCGTGTGGTCTTATTGGCGACCCCTCATTTCCTTGTGCTGTCCCAGGGAGTCCTGCACTCTCCCCTGACTCCTAGAGACTGATTCCCTCAGTTCATCACAGGAGCGACTGGGTGGTTGTCTCTCTGTCAGGCCCAGGGTGGACTCCTGACTGGACTGTGTGTGTCCGAGCTTCCTCGCTTGTGTCCTCTTTTTCATCAGCACCGCATAGAGTGATCATATCCATCACACCAAGTAGGACGCGGGGAAATCTCAGCAGCATGGTTGTCAAGGCAGGAAAGTCAGGAGGCCAAAATAAAGACCTGGACGTGAGTAAGGCTGGAAGACTGTGCTGCTCTGGGCACAGAGGACACCTCCTGATGAGAGAGAGTTGGTTTTTGTAGCAGTAATATAGATTTGTTAATCAATCACTTTTCTCACCTGACCCGTCTTATTGCTCAGTAAGGGAGAAAAGAAAACATGCAGTAGCTTCTTGAATAACCAAGCTTATCTGCCAGAGAAACAACCAGGTAGTTTAGAAACAATAGTGGCTATATCATGTCAAGACCTCCAGTATTTATTTTACTCTGAATGGGTTTTCTTTTCCTATCTGTTTCTGGCCTACCGAACAACACATCATACAGTGTGTGGATGATTCTTTTTCCCCTATTGCTGTGGTACTTCACTGTATTGGGGGCCCTCAGTAGTTGATTTAACAACTACCTGTTATCGATGTTTATGTTAATATGCTTCACATGTGCTTGTGACCGCCCCTGTACTTCTGTTACTGACACTGTTATTTTTATTACAAATCCGTAATGAGTCCCATAAATGAAAAGCCATCACTACAGGTGATGAGTTTGACATTTAAAAGTTTTCCTAGGTTAAGTTTTGGAAACATACTTAATATTAAAGAGATGATGTTATGATTCACAACCCTTATGAAAGGAATCCAAAAGAGTCTATGAAGTAAAATTGATAAAGTGTCCTGTTCTGAGAGGAACATGATTAACTCTCAAAGCTATTAAAATCCGTTTTCACTCCTTTTGTTAATTTCCCAGACAATTTTAAGTCTCACTGCTTTTTGTATACTTTTTTATACACACAGCTAATTCTTTCATCATAGTATATAAAAGAAAAGTCTTTCCTCAATTTGAAAAAGTGCATCTGGATTCAAATTATGAAAAAACTTTCTCCACCCTCTTCTTATTGGACTCTAAGTAGGAAAAAATTGTATATAAAAGAAATTTCGTGTCTGTGAAGATTTGATCATTCACACAAGACCACATGACTGGAGCTCAGTAGCTCCAGCATAAACTAGCTTAGGAGTTTTTTTTTGAAAATGATAATGTGTTTAGTGAAAATCTACATATTCTACGTGTATAAAAATACTGGTTATGTGTCCCATCCTTTTGGAAGACAAATAACTTTATAGATATTTAAATGATTGGGAGTTTAAAACATTAATAAATGATCTTCTATTAATTTTCTCCTAACATGAGATGCATGAAGAAAAGCTAGCTTATTCAGGTCCTTTGGAAAGCCCAGCTCTTCTTATTATGTAATATTGAAACTGAGAATAGCCAAATGCATTGATTTAAAAAATTTTATAATGCTAGTAATAGTAAATAATATTGGTTTATTGTTTAAAATGAAATACAAAGATTTCATTCTCCAGAGAAACTGCTATCATTGACATATTCTTTTGCACTTATTTCTGTAGATTCATTTTTTTAAAAAAGCCTCAAATCAATAGATGGTAGAGCTGTTGACCTCTGTGACCGGGGAGCAGCTTGAGCCAGACTCTGGTCTGAATGGATCACTGTCACACCTACATGAGGCATTAACTGAGGACATTTCATAAAAACATATTAGCTGGGATGAGATTCCCCTGAGCTGTGCTCTGGTTCTTGCTTCTCTCTCTACGTTCTGTGATTTTATGCCTCCTGGGTTTGTAGGGGTTATATTCCTGAATATGCTAAGTCACGTGAATTATGTGTTTGTTGGACTAGCGCAGAGTAAAGTAGAAAATGCCTACTCCATCAATTGCTTGAATGAAGTCTATCAAGGGTTTCCTTGGTATTACTATCTCAGTGTAGCTTAATACCATAATATGCGCAATTAAAATTTCTTAAGAAATTAATGTGGCTTCTTTAATGAAAGTATAAAGTCTGATACCCCCATACCTTATTTATGCCTTACTTTTTGATAAATATAGGTGAGTATGGCAGCTGTTATTAGGTGCCTTCTCCAAAAATAGAAGCCAACGTTTATAAAAGTTTCTTCTGGTTAGCGTAAAATGTGCCCAGTTGAGAACCCACAAAGGTTAGAGGGGAACACTTCTCTCCCCACCCCTCTGACCTCAGCTCAGGGTTTCTCAGTGACGAGACGCAAGTGAGGTTGGGAGTTCACAGCCTAGCTGATTCACAGCCCTAAGCCACAATCTGCAGTGAGCACCTTGTTAGCAATCGATTTGATGTCTAGTTCTCCGTCTGTTGAGTTTTGTTTCGTTTCTAGTCGATTCAGAACTCCAGCAAGGAGACGCACACTGTTGTTGGGCCTGCCCAGGAGACTGAGTGAAAGAGCAGTAGCTGTGGGCTGTGCTAATCTACACGCTGCCTATTTACAGGGTATTTTTGACCCCTTGCATGCTGTCATAGGTCAGGTTCGTGGAAAGCAGACTCAGGAAGTTTCATGGGAATGCTTTCAAAATCTCCGCCTGTGCTGGGGAGCAAAGGCAGCAGAGAGGGGAGTTGAACAGTGATGTAGTCATTACAAAGACTTGAGCCAGTCCTTCATCAAGCTCTCGGGCTGGATTAGGCCTTCAGCATTTTCTAACTGGGGGATGAGCAGTCTGGGCCTAAACTCCTGCGTTAATCAGTCATTGCATGTGGGATGAGCCTGGCCTCGGGAGAGGTGGCTCTTTTGAACTTGACAAGGCCTGGGAGTTCTCAGCTGAGTGCTGCCTGGTCCCAACACCCAGCCGCTGGAGGGATGAGTACTTCTGTCCTGGAGGGCAGACCACAGCATCCACTGCGCATGCTGATGTCTGTCGGTGAGATGTGTACTTGAGAATGAACATATATAGCTCGAGTGTATGTTAGACGTAGCTCTCTGAACGAGATACCAATACCAACAAGGCAGTTGTAAGAATGGAAAAATTCAATCAACCATTTTTAGAGTAATTCTACTTCTCCTTTAGGAATCACTTAGGGCCCATCCCTTCCCAAAAGCCTTCTCAGTTCTCACTCTTCCTCCCAGCTCCCCTTCCCATTAGATGCTCCTCTGCCCTCTCATCGTGCTTCCTACTTCTCATGATTACTGTTCTAAAGCATTACCTTATGAGTGTGTGCGTGTGTCTGCGTGTCTGTCTGTCTCTCCTGCCTGAGCATGGCCTCTTGAAGGCCCTGTCCTGTGCATTTCAGAATCTATTTCAGCAGCAGGCTGACTGTCAGTAAATGCTGGTTGAAAACAGCCTCAGCCCTGACTCCTCCAATAATGGACAGCTGGGTTTGGTGGCACGTGCTAAATCATCTCTTTGGTAAAGGATATGGAAAGTTGGCTGACACCAAGATTTTCCTGTTAAAACCAGCCACCTGTGGTGACAGTAGCCATCTCCGACCTCATCCACCCCCAGGAGCAAGGGGATGGCCTTTGGGTTTGTTTTTTGTCTTTCAAGGTTCATCCAGTTATGGATAATAAAACGCTAAGTACCAGTGGATTTCCAGATGTCATTTAGCCCATGTGTAGAATCCATATTCTTCGTACATCTGCATTTTTCCTTTTTCCAAAACTTTTATCAATACAGACGTTATTACTGTCTTCTTCCTTAATTAACATTTTCTTTTTTTTTTTTTTTTTAAAGATTTTATTTTTTCCTTTTTCTCCCCAAAGCCCCCCGGTACATAGTTGTGTATTCTTCGTTGTCGGTTCTTCTAGTTGTGGCATGTGGGACGCTGCCTCAGCGTGGTCTGACGAGCAGTGCCATGTCCGCGCCCAGGATCCAAACCAACGAAACACTGGGCCGCCTGCAGCGGAGCGCATGAACTTAACCACTCGGCCACGGGGCCAGCTCCGTTAATTAACATTTTCTAATGATATTTAATGAGTACTCTAAATGTAATTCAACAAATGACTTCACAGAATTAGATTGTCAAAGTAACTTGTATCTAAAGGGAAATACTTTTTTCAAAAATTGTCAGTGTTAAGAATGGTAAATAATTCTAGCTTTCATCTTGTTGCTATTGTTTGGAATGCAATTAATGGATTTAATAACAGCAAGTGTAACTATTTCATTTACAGTAATTCTTAGAATTTGGTTTTTGTTGATATTTATTTTCATAAATGATATATTTTCATGAAATAAAATCATTTTGACTTAAGGAAAATTTGTTTAAAAGAATATAGACATAAAATAGAAGGAAGCCGTGAAAAGCACAAGTTTAAGAATTACATACTTTATAATTGATCAGACTAGCATTTTTGCAACCTAGTTGTAAAAAGTCAGTGCTTTTGAATCAGATTAATTGCTTCCAGAGAACAGAGTTATTCTAGCTGTTGTCATATTGTTTAAAGAAAAAACAATAATATTTACTGAACTGGAATTTACACTGTTCCATGGGGCCGTTGGCTCTCCTGCTTTTCTCTTTTCCTTTTATCTGGATTTCAGGAAAGTCACTTTATTCCCTTGAGATTCAAGTGTTCCCATGGGCAGGACTTTTGTCTTCCCCTCCCACTGATTTCCAAAATTCATTTTTTAAATTGCCTTGAAATATAGTCTGAATGTGAGGCCGTGGTTCATTATGTACTGTTGTTGATTAAATTTCAGTGGAAGAAGGTGTATTTCTAATCTGTATACTTTGGGGTGACAATGACTAAATGATTTTGAAATTTGAGACCTTTCGCATTTGAAAATTCAGAATTGTTTCCAGTTTAGCAAATTTGTTGAGTGGCCATGGAACGTCTGGGTTGTGTGAAAGAGAGTTTAGTGAAAAAGACTGACTTAATTGGCGTCCCAACAACGATGTACCTTAGGACTTCTGCCTTAGATTAAATATAAACTGCTACAACTATTTAGTCCAGCCAGAAATGCTGAGAAAAACTCATTAGATGTGCTTGAGACAGCTGTCATCGAAGGTTTGGTGTGGTGCGTGCAGTGAGTTTTACTGCCCTGTCTTTCTGTGGGCTGAATCATTGCAACTGATTTGACCATCGTTCATGATCGATGGAGCATGACTTTAAGCACTAAGCTGTAAAGAGCCTGTCTTTATTTAAAGGACAAGAGAACAAAAGCATGAAGTATTATTAATGAGGCTGCTTTCTACTGCATTTAGTAAAGTTAAAGTAGTGAGGTTGCTGATGATATGCTCAATATAGGATGGTTTAAAAATAAGGTGGAACCTGAATTCTGGTCATTGTCTTATTAGCTATGTAGATGAAAAGCTTAAGGAAAATGTATAAAACACTAGAAATAGACTGTATAACTCCCAAAGCAGTCAAAGAAGTGGAAAAGTCTATAAAGAAATTTATACTAACAGTACAAAGAAGAGCAGAAAAGGGAAAAGCAAGGTGTATAGAATATTCAAAATTAAGACTGTGGAAGCCAGTACATCAGCAATAACAGTTAACGAAAACAGAATACAGATCATTAGGTTGGATTTTTAAAACTCCATCAAGTCATATGTTCATTTACGAGAGAACCACTTAAAACGTAATGACATGTGGGGCCAGCCCAGTGGTGCAGTGGTTAAGTTCACACGCTCCACTTCAGCAGCCTGGGATTCGCAGGTTCAGATCCTGGGCACAGACCTACGCACCACTTGTCAAGCCATGCTGTGGCAGGCGTCCCACATATAAAATAGTGGAAGATGTGCACAAATGTTAGCTCAGGGCCAATCTTCCTCAGCAAAAAGAGGAGGATTGGTGGCAGATGTTAGCTCAGGGCTAATCTTCCTCACCAAAAACACCCCCCAAAAAACATAATGACATGCAATTTGGAAATACATTGAGGATCAGAATAGAGAGAAGAGTGAGTGTAAATCAGAAATTTATATGAAGTTTCTCCAATACTGTTTGACGATCTTTGAAAAGACTATAAGGAGCCTAGAAAAAGGTGAAGAGAATGCACCTGAGGCATTTGATATTATGTGTAGTTTATGACAAAAACTCATACAGTAAAATGTGATTCATTTTGGGGAAAGGAGACTGCTTCAGAACTCAGAAAAAAGTCAACAAGAAACAGCAGCCAAATTAAACAAGACTTTCTAGAATCTTTTACAAAACTGTAATTTACTTGGAATCCCACTTCTATTTCAGGTACAAATTACTCTGGCTTTAAAATACTTTTTCTGAGAAAGAGATGTTTAACTTATAACATCCAGTGTACTGCCAAGTGTTTAAAAACACTGGACCTCAGGGTGGTCTGGTGGTGTAGTGGTTAAGTTCATGCACTCTGCTTTGGCAGCCTGGGGTTCACACGTTCAGATCCTAGGCGCAGACCTACACACTGCTTATCAAGCCATGCTGTAGCAGCATCCCGCATACAAAATAGAGTAAGATTGGCACAGATGTTAGCTCAGGGACAATCTTCCTCATGTAAAAAGTGGAAGATTGGCAACAGATGTTAGCTCAGGCCCAGTCTTCCTCACCAAAAAAAAAGCAAACAAAAAAAACGCTGGACGTTTTAGACATGCATAGCCATTATGATTAATTTATAAATGCAAAGAATCTGATTGACAAACAGCTGGTCTACTAAAACAAACCTGTAGATAGAAAGTGGATGGATGTTTTTGGAGAGCTAGAATCCAATTGCTACAAGTCTAAAAACTTACGCTAGTAAGTAAAACCGTAAGTATTCTGTGCTCAAACACGCTCATTTAGATGACATTTAGCTTGATATCAGCACATTGCACTGATACCAGGAGTCGGTGTATGTGGGCTTGATAAGAGCAGTGCAACAGGTCAAAGTTATGCTGACAGTTTTACCTCTGTATAAAAGAAAAGAAGCATGCTCCAAAGGCTGCAGGTAGTTCATAGAAGTGTTATTGGAATAGGAAACAGAAACGGTAAAAATATCCTACTGTGTAATGAGACAGAAGGAAATATATCATTGTTATGCTTTTTGTTAATTATAGGTGTTATCTTTTTAATTCATCCTCTATTAATTACTTTCTTAATTCTTACATCTATATATTTTAAGCGTACAGAATAATATGCCCTAAAAAATGTAATTATCCCAAAAAGAATTAGAAATGAGTTAAAAAAATAAAAACATAATGACAAATTTTTGCTTATGGCCATGACAGTGTATCTGGTACTGGACTAGCCGTCCTGCCATAAATAGCTAGAAAACTTTACAAAATAGACAAAACAACTGTTTACAGATATTTGTCAACAGGCATCACAGGACTGTGATCTGTGAGAGAGATGACCGTCCTATGATTGCCCCAGCTTTCTGCCTGGAGGTATTTTCTAGACTCCATCACTAGAGAAGAAGCCCTCAGGATATTGCAATCTCACTGAATTAAGGATCCAAAGACTGGAATTCAGGAAGACTGAAGCCCCTGGAATTTGCAGGCAGAGTACCAAAAGGAGGAGCCACACACTAGGAGTCCCAGAAATCTGCTTTGGTATCCCCTAGAGTCTTTGGCTGACTATTAAGCAGTGCGTGCATAGGACGAGACTCCATGATTCAAGCTAAGAACAACTACCAGGGAGTTGCAAGCTGACAACTACCAGAGGTTTAACAAGTCTGGGAGACTTTCACATTCTAACCAAGGTGGAAAGACCTTGTGAACACCCAGGGTATTCAGCAGAGAAGAGCCCAGAGAGGCCATGCCTTAGCAGTAGGGCTGTACACCTTACCCAGCAAATCTTGAAGAACAAGCCTTGAATGCATCGAGCTGATCCACCAACAAATTAACTGCCTCAAAACTTTTTAAAGGGAGACCAAAAAAAATTTTTTTAATTCAGACAACATCCAAATTGTTCAGAATCCAATAAAAAAAATTATTAGATGTATAAAGGAGAAAAATGTGACATATCCAAGAGAAAAATTAGTCAAAAGAACAGATCCAGAAATGACACTTAGTAGAATTAGCACATGAGGACTTTTTAAAAGCTATTATACCAATAATTTTTAAAGGATTTTAGAAAATGTTAATGTAATAAACAAAGAAGTAGAAAATATAACAATGAATCGAATTGGAAAATAAACTATCAGAATTGAAAAATTCTCTGCATGGCCTTAACAGCAGTTTAGATACTATAAAAGAAAATGTCAATGAATTCGAAGACAGAAAAATTGAAACTAAATCTCGAAGAGGGGGGAAAAAAGAAACAAGAATGAACACAGCCTCATTGACCTGTGGGACAATACCAAGTGATCTAACATTATGTCTTTGCAGTCCTAGGGTAGAGGTGAGGGAACATAAAAATATATATGAGGAAAAAAGCCAAAAATGATATGAATTTGATAAAATAGACAAACCCACAGATCCAAGAACCTCAAGAAATCTCAAGCAGCCTACAACAGCAAAGCCAATTATAATCAATTCACAGAAAACCAAAGATAATAAAATCTTAAAGGCAGCCAGATAAGAAAATCCACATTCCATATAGAGAGAAGGATAAGGAATGATTTCTCATCTGAAACAGTGCAAGTCAGAAGACAGTGGAAAGACACCACCTTAATGAAGCCAACTTTCACTGCCATATTTAAAACTACAATTCCTCCCACACGTCCTGGCTCCTTTACCCAGACCTGTTCATGTTCTACATGGCATTTATCATTTTATAATATACTACATAATTCCATATTTATGTGTGTCTCCTCCACTAGAATGTAACTCCCCCCCTACCCCTGATTTGTTCATCGATTTATCTTTAAAACCTAGAAAAAATGTCTTGCACATAATAGCTGGTTAGCAAATATTTTTTGAATGAACAAATGAAAGAATAACAGTTGTTGGTAAGTGTACTAGGGTTCTCCAGAGAAACAGAACCAACAGGATATGTGTACAGAGAGAGAGATTTATTTTGAGGAACTGGCTCATGTGATTGTGGAGGTTTGACAAAGCCAAAGTCTGCAGGGTAGGCCAGCAGGCTGGAAACCGGGGGAAGAGTTTCAGTTTGAGTCCAAAGGCCATCTGCTGGCAGAATTCCTGCCTGCTTGGGGAGGTCAGTCTTTTTCTGTAGGGACCTTCAGCTGATTAGATGAGGCTCACCACACCGTGCAGAATAATCAGCTTCACTCAAAGTCCACCAATTTAAATGTTAATCTCATCCAAAAAAAACCTTCACAGAAACATCCAGAATAACATTTTACCAAATATCTGGGTACCGTGGCCTAGCCAAGATGACACAGAAAATTAAACATCACAGTAGGATGTGGGAAAACAGGAACTCTCATAACTTGGTACTCTTGGTAACTCTTGTAACTTGGTACACCCACCTTGGAAAATAATTTGGCAACATCTAATAAAGTTGAGTATGTGCCTATCCTACCACTGAGCAGTTTTACTTCTGGGTACATACTCTGGGAAACACTTAGGTAAGGCCACAAATAAACACCTTCAAGAATTTTTCTACAGTGTTGCTTGTAATAGGAACTAAAACCGCAAAAGAGGAAAACGGAAATAATGTAAATGTTTATTGGTAGGAAAATAGATCCATTAATTGTGATATATTCCTAGATTGGAATACTGTACAGCAGTTAAAACAAATAATGTAAATATATGTATATCAACTTGGATTGATTTTTAAAATTATATTGAATGAAAAAAATTAGTTGCAAAAGGATATATTTAGTTTGATAACACATATATCAATCTTGACAACTCAAAACCATACTATATTATTTGTTGCATTAATTTTGTATCAAGGTTCTTTTTCTACCTAAGATTCTCCTGTTTAATACTATAAAAGAAATCCACAGAAGCATAGGCCTTTTATCTCTGATATCTTGTGATAGAGGAGAGTAAAGATATGCATAGAGTTGTTCAATAGAAACTTTTTGATGTGACCAGTGTGAACCACAAATGAACTTCTTTGCATCCATGCCCGTTTTGCTAATTCTTACTCATTTAGAAAACTTGTAAAATATGTAACCCGTGACAAAACTTCAGTCAGGGATATTAATATTCAAAATGGCAGATCGCATGTGTGTTCAGTTAAAGAATAGACTTTAAATTTAAATAAAAATCACATTGAGTCATGATGTTCAGTTATGTATACTGTTATTTTCTGCTTAAGTATTTCATGGTGTTTTGTTAAACTGTGATTAAGAGTGAAACAAGTTAAAACTGATGTTTACCTTTTTTTATAACTTTCTTTTTTTGTTTGTTTTTTGGGTTTTTTTTTGTTTTTTTGTTTTTGTCCACTTTTATTATTTTTTATTAAGCAAGTAATATAAATTTATTTTTTGAAAAAGTACTTGCTGTAGATTAAAAATTTTTTGAATCAACCATAATCCCATTACACTGAGATACCAATTGTTGGTTAAAATTTAATGTATAATCTCCACAGTATGTTAAATCTTTTTTTAGGAAATGAAGGCTATGTTCTTTAGCTTGTGGAATATAACTTTCTTATCCAATCATAAGTTTGGGGTAAAGATACTACATTTGAGGTTAACGTTTATTTTTTACTTAAGATTTAACAGTGCTCTCACAAAATATATATTCTAATCAGCCCCCTGCACTGCTTTTGTTTCCTTCCTAGTTGTCTGACGATGGTCGCTATGTCTTGTTGTCAATACGGGAGGGATGTGATCCAGTAAACCGACTCTGGTACTGTGACCTACAGCAGGAATCCAATGGCATCACTGGTAAGTTATCTTTCAAACACACATAATTATTCCGGGAAGCTCCATTAAAAAGCAATTCTTTTGATCTTCTAATTGATTTCCCAAGAAATCTTCTTCCATTCAGCCACATCATCTCGGTTCATATGATTTTTTTTATCACTATTATTCCATCAAATGAAGAAGATTGAATGAAGCTCTTTGTTGCCTTCAGCATTTTCTCTGCAGATTGAGCTTACCCATATTTTTTGCATGGTTATGAGTGAAAATACCCTGTGAGTATTGCAGATGGAGAGTGTTAAGGAGAAGCTGGCCCTTTGGTCTGTAAAGCATTAACAGCTGTCTTGATGTAATGGCGCAGGCTGTCACAGGCAAGATGGGAGACCAGTGAGAATTTACCGGGTTAACAGGTAGTCAGGAGATGGCTCCTCACTACTGAGCCACGTATAACAGCCTGAGCACAATAACAGCCTGATTTTGCTTCCTAAAGCCTCATATATCATGATAATAAGCATAGAACGAGCCAGTTACAAATTCTGGAGATGGTTCATTTTAAATGTTGTTCTCTTCCAACATTTATATCATACCACCACCATCATCAAGCGTTAAAGATTTCAACTGCACGATTTACTGTGCTGAAAATTCCCAGGCCCCAAAACTCTATCAGGGATATACTGGCACCCAGATAAGGACACTAAGCTAATTATACCTTGTTCTGGGTTAATGTAAAATAAATAGCTTTTAGAGATGGTTGACACAGATTTTCAAAATATACAATATCGAGTGCATTCTAATTATTAATTAGATTACCTCATTCTTAGTATCGAATCTATATTACATTATGATAAAATATATAAATTGTTTTTATTCATTGGGCACTGCATCTTTTTTAAACTTCTCTGAGCGAGATCTGCATCCTAACATTCTTAGATACTACTGAGCACCATTCACACATGTAGCGGGATGAAGTCAACGACATGTATTCTAGTGTTAAATATCTATCCATTTAATAAAGCTACTTTTTTTTCCTGTTTAAAAAAAAGAAGGGTATACCCACTTTGATCTCAAGATCATCCACATCAGTTTTCACATTCTCTAAAAAGACTAAACCACCACCCAAGAATTATTTACTTGAGTTGCAAGTCTACGTCTATATAGAACTGAGCAAACCTCTGAAGATCAAGGCTAAAAGCAACAGCCACAGCTGTGATTGCCTTTCTCCAGTTTATTAAAAATTCCAATTACAGTGCTCTTCCTCCAGAGAGCGCTTTCATTTTCTCTTTATGACTTCATCATATCTTTAAATTATTAGATAGGCTTGTTATTAAAAGATGCAAGTTAACGAATTAAAAAACACAAATTGCTTCATTTACTCCAAATAGAAAGGAAAACTTCATCTACATATTCATATACAGTAATACTTTGGATGAAACTTACGTGTCGACTGAACTTGAGGAAACCCTCTGTTTTCTTCCTAACCTCTTGGTCCTTGTCTTTTTTCCCACCTTATATGCTTTTCACCCCTAGCTGATCATTGCTGCATTAGTGAGGAATTAGAGAAGAGAATGTGATACCCAGAGACTGGGATTCCAAAAGGAAGGCACTGCCGAGGTGTGCTGGGCCCTCATCAACAAAATTCTAGATAGTGCAGCCACGGATGGACATGAAGAAGAAGAAAGGGAAACACCTAAGAAACCCTATATGGCTCTGATGCATTCAGATTGGAAGACCCTGTTTACAAAGTAATCCAGATCCTGGCTTGCCTTCCCAACTGGGTCTTTCCTTAAGTTGCTTGCTTGTTGCCTTCTCTTCTTCCTAGGTGATTTTTGTGAAGTTTAAGGGAAGAGCCCAGCACAGAGTAAGGACTCAGTAAATGTTAGCAATTATTATTTTCCAAAGTGTTCCCTTTTTTAATTCTTCTGGAGGAACTTTACCATTATTTTGTCATGATCTAAACGAATGTCCAACTGTATATTTGACTAGGACCATGTGTAAACCTATACATTTATTTGAGACTGTATCTCTCAGAGTTATGTAAGAACCACATATTTCTTATTAAAGTTATTTATAGGTATTTTATGTTTGGAAGATATCGATGGTTTGTGAAAGTATCTGTCAAGATTTAACCAGAGAAGCAGAACCAGTAGGTGATATATATTAGAAGGTTTACTGGAGGCTGGCCCCATGGCCTAGTGGTTAAGTTTGTCATGCTCTGCTTTGGCAGTACAGATTTGGTTCTGGGGTGTAGACCTAAACCACTCATCAGTGGCCATGCTGTGGTGGCAGCCCACATACAAAATAGAGGAAGACTGAGACAGATGTTAGCTCAGGGTGAATCTTCCTCAGCAAAAAAAAAGAGAGAGATTTATTGCAAGGAATTGGCTTATGTGATTGTGGGGCTGGCTAGGTAGGTCTGAAACCAGTATGGTATTCAACCTACTCATAAGGATATTCAACTGATTGAATCAGGCCCACCCAGATTATCTCAGATAATCTCCTTTACTTAAGGTCAACTGATTATGGTCTTTAATCACATCTACAGAATACCTTCACAGTAACACCTAGATTGGTGTTTGATTGATTAACTCAGACATTAGCCTAGCCAAGCTGACATGTCAAAGACATTACAATAAGCTCGTGGAAAACCATGTGGAGAGGAAGAGAGCAGAGAAGTCTTAACAATACTAACCTAACTTCATTTTTTAATAAGGTTAGTAAACTGACCACTGTTTGGAATTCATTGGGGCATTTAGAAAATAATGTAATATCCTATAAAGAAGAAAGCAGAATTTGAAGTGAATAATGGGATAGCTGGATTTGACGCTGTTGAGTTGCATACTGATGGATTGGGATCAATTTGGAGAGCATTCTTCTGTGATGGCCACTAAATTCTGGGTGTAGTGCTGGGCCCGTCATCTTTTTTAAATTATTGCTTTACTAGCATTAAATTTGTGGATAATATAAAACTCAGAGTCGTTATTCTTTTAGATGGTGGTCCTGGGATTCTGAAAGCTCTTGACAGTTGCAGTGATTGACCGGTACCAAAAAAGATGAAATGGATGTCAATTTCCAACTTGGGTTCAAGATTGGAGAGAGCTGGATGAGACAAGATTAGAGAGATTGGGGTTTTTTTTTTTTTTTTTTTAATTGATGGCTGGCTCCTTATAAGTCAATGATATTATTATGACTCCAAAGAAACAAGTACCTTGTGTGAGTTTAACTCTTGAAGACATTAAATATGTTTAGTTTATAACAGGAGAGAAATAGCAGATTGAGATAGTGATCATTGGAATTTTTTAAATAATTCCTATTAATTATCGTTGGATATATTGGGACCATAACCATAAGACTTTCAAATCAGATTTTAATTTTAATCTCAGCTCCACCACTGAATAACTGGTGACCCTGGAAAAGTTGTTTTCTCTCTCTTCCTGTTTCCACAACTGCAAGTGGGCAAATAATATCTACTTCATGAGGAGTGATGAAAATGTATACAAGAGGGCTTAGCAGGGTTCCTGGCGTATAGTAGGTTCTCAAGTAGTCTTTTCTTTTTTCCTTTTCTTGACTGAAAGGGGACTATTTTGATTCACCTCACTTTGGTTTTAGGTAGCAGAGGAAAAGAGATGGAGGACGCCCTAAAATAACCGTTTATCTTTGGTATCAAAGCTGCTCTAAACACAGATCTGGGTATTGACTTGTTTTCTGCAAGACCAGATTCATAATCAGAAAAGAGTCCTTTCATCAAAGAAAACATAAATAGGTGTGAAAAAATAAATAGTGGGAGACAGAGGGAAATTGTCTAATTCTGCAGGTTGATAATTGAAAATTCAGGGGTTTATATGCCTAGTTGGTGACCATGACTACAGCCCAGTATCTTTTTCTTGCTGTTTCCTTACCTGCTTCTTCGTTTTTGTTATCCTTTTAAACAAAGGGGAAGAATAATTAACATTTAGCTTAAATGCTAAATGTCCTAGTTAACTTTTTTTTAAGATCAGCACCTGAACTAACATCTGTTGCCAATCTTCTCTTTTTCTTCTTCTTCTTCTCTCCAAAGCCCCGCTGTACATAGTTGTATATTCTAGCTGTAGATCCTTCTGGTTGTGCTGTGTGGGACCCCACCACAGCATGGCTTGATGAGCTGTGCCATGTCCACGCCCAGGATCCTTAACCACTTGGCCATCGGGCCAGCCCCACTAGTTAACTATTAAATAAGTTAAATTTGAACAGTTGGTGACTGAAAACTAAATCCAACGTTATGAAATCTTTAATTTTTATATTGTTGAAATTTATACCACTTTTGCTAACCTAAAGCCTTTCTGCTGTGACTTTAATCTTTTTTACCTTAAAGGCAGGGAGAATTATCAGCATTTTCATATAAATTAATTCTTTACTTATTAGGGCTTCCCTAAATGGCCTGTCTGGAATACTAAGTAATTCACTTAGGTAGCTCTTTTCTAACTTTCCTGGCGTCTTTGTCTCCCAAGAAAACCTCTGCCCTGTGTATTTTGAAATGAGAAGCGCAAAAGCACAAAAAGTGGCCATTAGCTACTAGTATTGTAGAAAAAGCCAGCACATGGCAGGGAATAAAACTACGCAAATACAAGATGGAAAAAATCTCAGCATCTTGAGAGTTAAGAATTCTCTATGAGGGGCCGGCCTGGTGGCGCCGTAGTTAACTGTGCATGTTCCACTTTGGCCACTCGCGGTTCACCGGTTCGGATCCCGGGTGTGGACATGGCACCGCTTGGCACACCATGCTCTGGTAGGCATCCCACGTATAAAGTAGAGGAAGGTGGGCATGGATGTTAGTTCAGGGCCAGTCTTCCTCAGCAAAAAGAGGAGGATTGGCAGCAGATGTTAGCTCAGGGCTAATCTTCCTCAAAAAAATAAAAATTAAAAAATAAAGAATTCTCTGTGAATCTGCATTCCTTTATTGTTTACATTTGTCATGTAAATTTCCATTTCTGTTCCAGACTTGCTGACCATCTTCCTACCTGCTGCTTCGTGAGCAGGATCTCTCCCCTCTGACCCTTTGCCTCTCTTTGGAGAACCTCATTTCTGTCCTTACATTGCAGTATTTTAACTTAAGAATAAAATGAACTCTTGTTACAAACTCTGGGCCATTCCCTTTCCACAGGAACTACATTTGAGTCTGGTGGCTGTTTCTTTACCTGTCCGAGCAGGTAACTGCCCTGACTCACCTCGTCCACCACTCTGTAGAAATGGTGCTAGGCTCATCATCTGGGCCTCAGAAGTTTGTGCAGTTTTCCAAGTGTTCCAAACAGATAAGCAGGTCCCCTCCAGAGAGTATTGCACCCCTGTCTGCACTGGCTGCCAGGACATGTTCCGAGCTGCTGTCTTCTTTCTCTGGGGGAAGAGTGATTTCTACCCGAGAAGTTTCCAGGCTTCCTGGTGCTTTTGGTTGATACCCTTCCTTCTACTCCTTCTGCTCCTCTCCCCTCTTCTGATTTCTCTTTCTCTCCATACAAACATCCTTTGTGTGAGGATTTGTGAGCTGCATGAGATCAGAGACTTTGTCTTGTTCTCTGTGGAGTCCCCAGCACCTAGAACAGTGCCTGGCAGATGACAAAGACTCTGTCCTTGACTGCAGCTTCGTCAGGCTCCTCTGGGCCGCCTTCTTGACAATACCTTAACCTGGGATCCTTGCGCCCCGTCCTCGCTGGGGCTGCACAGCCAATTGTAGCAAGAATCCCACTAAGTCAGTTCAGAGAGAATCCTCTACCCTTGATATCTGAACACCCGTGATATCTGATTAAATTCCTCATCACCCCCTCCTCCACGTGACATCTGATTACCTTGACCTGCCCTCACCAGAATCCTATTCAGTTGCTTTAGCAAGAAACCCCCTACCCTGATGTCTCCTCTTAGTAACTTTTCATCCATTGACCACCTCGTTCTGCTCATTGGCTGTAAATGCCCAGTTGTCTTCTCTGCTTCTGGAGTTAAGCCCAGTCTCTCTCCCTTATTGCAATAATCTTCTTTACCTCTTTATATAATTCTTCTTATACATCGTATAAGTCTTCTTTTCCACTTTAACAAGTGTCAGAATACTTTTTCTGTAACACAGACTTGGAGTAGGTGGGCACCAGCTTGTCTTCAATGATTCTCCCTGCCCCTTTAGGGATGGATCCTTGTGCTCAGGTGGCCCCACTTTATAGGCCGTCCTCCATCAGAATCTGTTAATTTTCTTGTGAGCATTTTGAATCTTTACCTTTCTGGCCTCCTAAATTTTTTTTAATTAAATTTTTGTCCTTTTTAAACTCTGAGAATGATGAACAGGAACAGACCATGTTTCTCCAGTCCTGTATATTGTATGAGCAGAAGATTTCTGCTTCTCTTTTTCCTGTTCCTTATTTAAAATCAAAAGCGAAGAGGTTCAGAGTTCGATCGGTAGCGGGAGCGGAGAGCGGACCCCAGAGAGACCTGAGCAGCCCCACCGCCGCCGCCGCCGGCCTAGTTACCATCACACCCCGGGAGGAGCCGCAGCTGCCGCAGCCGGCCCCAGTCACCAGCACCGCAACCACGAGCAGCGAGGCCGAGACCCAGCAGCCGCCCGCCGCCCCCGCCCTCCGCGCTGCCGACACCAAGCCCGGCACCACAGGGAGCGGCGGCCCGGGCGGGCTCACATCGGCGGCGCCTGCCGGCGGGACAAGAAGGTCATCGCAACGAAGGTTTTGGGAACAGTAAAATGGTTCAATGTAAGAAACGGATATGGTTTCATCAACAGGAATGACACCAAGGAAGATGTATTTGTACACCAGACTGCCATAAAGAAGAATAACCCCAGGAAGTACCTTCGCAGTGTAGGAGATGGAGAGACTGTGGAGTTTGATGTTGTTGAAGGAGAAAAGGGTGCGGAGGCAGCAAATGTTACAGGCCCTGGTGGAGTTCCAGTGCAAGGCAGTAAATATACAGCAGACCGTAACCATTATAGACGCTATCCACGTCGCAGGGGTCCTCCACGCAATGACCAGCAGAATTACCAGAATAGTGAGAGTGGGGAAAAGAATGAGGGATCGGAGAGCGCTCCCGAAGGCCAGGCCCAACAGCGCCGGCCCTACCGCAGGCGACGGTTCCCACCTTAGTACATGCGGAGACCCTATGGGCCTCGACCACAGTATTCCAACCCTCCTGTGCAAGAAGTGATGGAGGGTGCTGACAGCCAGGGTGCAGGAGAACAAGGTAGACCAGTGAGGCAGAATATGTATCGGGTTATAGACCACGATTCCGCAGGGGCTCTCCTCGCCAAAGACAGCCTAGAGAGGATGGCAATGAAGAAGATAAGGAAAATCAAGGAGATGAGACCCAAGGTCAGCAGCCACCTCAACGTCGGTACCGCCGCAACTTCAATTACCGACGCAGATGCCCAGAAAACCCTAAACCACAAGATGGCAAAGAGACAACAGCAGGCGATCAACCCGCTGAGAATTCGTCCGCTCCCGAGGCTGAGCAGGGCGGGGCTGAGTAAATGCCGGCTTACCATCTCTACCATCGTCCGGTTTAGTCATCCAACAAGAAGAAATGAATATGAAATTCCAGCAATAAGAAATGAACAAAAGATTGGAGCTGAAGACCTTAAATGCTTGCTTTTTGCCCGTTGACCAGATAACTAGAACTATCTGCATTATCTGTGCAGCATGGGGTTTGTATTATTTTTACCTAAAGATGTCTCTTTTTGGTAATGACAAACGTGTTTTTAAAAAAAAAAAAAAAAAAGCCTGGTTTTTCTCAATACACCTTCAAAGGTTTTTAAATTGTTTCATATCCGGTCAAGTTGAGATTTTTAAGAACCTCATTTTTAATTTGTAATAAAAGTTTACAACTTGATTTTTTCAAAAAAGTCAACAAACTGCAAGCACCTGTTAATAAAGGTCTTAAATAATTGTCAAAAAAAAAAAAAAGTGAAGAGGTTCGTCCCATGGCATAGTAGTTGGGTTTGGCACACTCCACTTGGGTGGCATGGGTTCAGATCCTGGGTGTGGTCCTACACCACTTGTCAGCCATGCTGCAGCAGCAACCCACATATAAAGTGGAGGAGGATTGGTACAGATGTTAGCTCAGGGCTAATCTTCCTCAAAAAAAAACAAAGAGGAAGATTTGCAACAGATGTTTGCTTAGGGCTAATCTTCCTCAGCAAAAGAAAGAAAGAAAGAAAAATCAAAAGTGAGGTATGAAGGTATCACTTAGGACACCAGGCTGGCATGATGTTTTATTAGTTCTGCAATAGAAAAGACAGCTGAGTCTTGGCTCCTGTGATTCTAATGTGATCCATGCCTGCAGATTCACTGAAATTAATCATCCTGAACCTTGCAAGAAAATGCTTTGTGTCTGGATTTTCTTAGTTACATTTTCTGTGCTTTTCTACACCCAGACTGTTTCTTTTGAATTATATATTTACCTTGTTTCTTAAGTTTGTTGTAAATAACCCTATTTTGAATATATATAAAGTTACTTCCTATAGACTAAATTTAGAATAAATTTTCACATATTATCTACATTACAGTTAAATATGGGGTCTTAGAGCTGTCTCTTTTCTTTCAAATATGTGGACTTTTAAAAATTTCGTGAAAACTTAATTTATACCCTGAAAATATAAGTGGCGGTTTTCAACATACTTTTATGCATATTTAAATTAGTATGATATATTTCTAAATATTTTCATGTGAAAAGTGGAAGAGACTGCTATGTTTTTTAAAATTTAAATTTGGTTACTTCTGTTGTCTTTACATGATCAGCAAATATATGTAATGATCAGTCTGAAATGTAGGATGATGTAAATGTTACACTTAGTTATGAGGCAGACATGTATCAATGCTCCACTTTGTGCCAGGTGCTGTGTTGGGTGATAGAGGTGATGACAGCCCGTCCCATCATCCCTGCCCATCAAGTGTCCTCTGCAGGCTGGACAGTAGCTGTGAGATTGCCAGTGCAGGGTTTCAGGGCATATCAGCGGTGCTGTGACCGAGAGCACATGCCCAGGATCAGAGTTGGGACGTCTCTGAGTTTGAAAACTCTAAATTCCCTCCCTTTCCTCTGTGTTTTCTTCTGTTCGTTCCCTTTTCTCTTTGATTCTTTCATTTTTCTGTAGAAGGTCAGACACTTTGTTCCCTATTTTATATCAGCAGCAAAAAAAGATGCTGGCCATTTGGCCCCCTTTTTTGGGGGGGGCGGTGAGGAACATTTGGCCCTGAGTTAATATCCATTGCCAATCTTCCTCTTTTTGCTTGAGAAAGACAGTCCCTGGGCTAACATCCGTGCCAGTCTTCCTTTATGTTTTGTATGTGGGACGCCCCCACAGCATGACGTATGAGCGGTGCTAGGTCTGTGCCTGGGATCCGAACCTGTGAATCCTGGGCCACTAGAGCAGAGTGCAAACTTAACCACTATGCCACTAGGCTGGCCTTTGGCCCTATCTTGAATAAGTTTAAAATTATATCAGAGGTTTTTAAATAGAATCCTTAGGAAGCAATTGTTAGGTGAAAAGAACTATAAATGTCTGAAATCCCTGTTAGTAACGTAACACCCTTCTGCTTCAATGTAGCCATCCTTAAAATGGGCCAGAAGTGGCCTTTGTTCATGTCGCAGCATTTATGAAGTGTTTGGGAGGAAAAGGTGGATGGTGCTGACATACTGATTTTTATAAGGAAATATCAGCTTATCCTTTACTTCGTCCAGACTTTCACTAACCTGTCTCTCTGCTTTTTCCTTATTTGCTGAAAGTTTGATCATTTTAGATTGATGACATTTTCATCACTCACCATGTCTTCATTTTAATGCTTTCATGAATTACTGAAAATTGGTTTTCTCCAATGTAAGAAATTAGTCTACTCTACATGCTAACACATAATGATGAAAGGAAGCTCGGTATTTGTCAGACATTTAAATTGTTCATTCTGCCATCTCTGGCTAATGCAATGTGGATGACCTCTTGTTTCTAGGGAGCTAAGAAAATATTGACTTCGTGCTTCATGCCTGGTGGGGCTGGGCATCTTTTTAGGGGTGGAGTGGAAAGAAGGAGATAAACATTCGAGAAGCTTTAAACAGATGAGTTGTCCAAAGTTTAGCAAAGTCATCTGAGCATTAAAAGCCAGACCAACAGGGCTTCTGTGAGAGGCAGGGAATTATTAGAAAATAGTGTATATTTCAGAGTGGGAATGCAAAAAAAACCAATGAGAATTAGAACATCAAAAGACAGTATAAAAATAAGAAGCAAAACGTGAATTTTGAAGTAAAATAAGAAGTAATAGTATTAACATTAGTATTTTTACTAATTATAAAATTAGTGATTATAAGGGCTTTTCCTAGGAAAATTGCTGTGTGCTGTGAGAGATGGAAATTAGATTTTCAAAGCTCGCTGTTGGCATGTTGTGCTATGCAGAAGTCACATTTAGCTTATTTTTGTCATTTGAAGAATGCTGGGGTTATTTGGAATAGTAGGAAGTATTGTTTATTTAGCATTTTCTGTGTGCCAAATCCTGAGCTACGAATGTAGCTATTTCATTCAGCCTTCTCAACAACCTCTGAGGAGCACGTGTTGTTAGCCCCAGGAAACTGATGCAGGGGAGGCCAATTAGCTTTCCTGATACTATTGAAAGATTCAGACCCAGGTCAGTTGAGCTCCCATGCCGTGTTCCCGTGCTCTAACCATCACCGTGTGGCAGCTGTGCTGGAAGGAAGGCAGCAGGCCAGGGAGCACAGGAAGAGCAGGCTTCTGCCCACCTCCGTCTCACAGCATGATCCATGCTTTGCATTTCTCGTTGTTCCATGAGAAGGCTTTAATGTTTTATAAAGTATAAAAGCACTTTTTAGCTCCTGTTATTAGAGAGCTTACAAAACATTTTCTATGAAACATGGTCAATACCATTGAATTTCAAAGAAAGCAGTAAAACTAATGACTTTGCTCTGGGGAAAGCATAAGATGACTTATTTTAAGCTAATCTTCACTCAGTAAACAAATCATCCCCCCACTGAGAAGCAGGTTTATAAAAAGTAATTTTAACTTTACTGCAGAGACGTCTGGAAATTGAATTCTGTTGACTTCAGAGTGAATAATGCCACTTACAGACAAAAGGACCTCAGAAAAGGTGGGCAAAAAGTGAAGTGGTTCTGGAATTTAGCCACATCTTTTTTCTTTTTTCCTGAAGAAATTTTCTGTTTTCCATTTAAATCAATAGTGTTCTAAATTGTGAGTAGCAAAACTGAAAGAGCCCCATTGTTCAACTGAAATGCCATTGCTCTTGAATTATTTCCTAGCGGAAGCCCTGAGGAACAGGAGTTTCAGGAGAGTAAAACGATTTCTCCAGCTCCCTGTTTGAACACGCTGCCCTAGGAGGGCCTGGACTTTGAAGTGCTTTTCAGATTTTACAGCTGGATTTGTGTCAATCCAGCCATGTTTCTAAATCTGAATAAATTTGTGACTTGTAGTCTGTATTTATGACTAAGGTTAGTGCTTCAGAATTTGGTGGTAGATAATGCCCACAAACTTTGTTGTTTTGGTGTTCATTGGAGCTTGATTATTTAAAACATGTGTGCCACATCTTCAGGCTCACCTGATTATGCAGAGATACTGAAGGAAATTTCTACTGTGTTTTGCCTTTGGTGGATATTCAGTGACTTTTTTGCTGGGAGTAGGGTCATAATAAATACCTCTGCGATGGCAGCAAGGCCTTTTCAGGCAGAAACCGTAAGATGGTTACTATGAGAAATAAAGGTTTCACATCAGGAAATGTTTTGTTGTCAGGAGAACATTTAAGGAATCTGACATTTCCCTGAACCAAGTCTCTGTATCTACAAATATCATAGTCCAGAAAATTGAGTTTCATCTTTCTTATTATAAATAAATGTACCTTTCTGATTATCTGCAAATTTCACATTGCCAGCTAATTTTTACTTATGCTTCTAAGGAATGGTTTTTAGGTTTTTTTCCTTTTAAAGCATTGTTTTATGTAAACTAAGGTACACTTATCTTTGAGTGGTCATCTGCTTTTGAGGTTAGCAGTTTGTCCCTGAAAAAAAAAAATTGTATCTCGAATGCAGAGGTTAACCTTTTATGAAAATTAATTAACTATAAGGACTTCTGTCTAAAGGAGTTTGGCAGATTATATATTCTGAATCACCTCCCAATTGAAATGCTATGAAAAGCCTATAAAGCATCTTTTGAAGTATATTGCTCAGTTGGCACAAAAAAAGAGAAATCATAGAGACTGAAGATAAAATGAAAGCAGGAATCTTGAATTGTCCCTGAGTGTTTCTGCTGGGCTTCCCTCTGATGCCACGTAGGGCAATGGGGATGGAAGATAAAGCCTCTGCTTCTCCATGCATGTGGAGAGTCTAGTGAGAAATACCCTCAGTGTAAGGGTGATTGAGAAATAAACCTCCCAGTGGCAGAGCCGCGGGCTCAGGAGCAGGGAGGGTGTAGGAAGGAAACCTACCGTCTTTACCTTGGCACTGGGGAAGGAGAAGGGGAGGCAGGGTGTGAATTCTCCTAGATAAGAAAGGCTGAGCTTCACGTGGGTGCAGGGTATCTTGACTGTCCCTGTGAGGTCCAAAACTCCCCACACCAGGAATTTCATTTAAAGTGCCTCCCAAGAATCAAACAGAAGCTGAAAACAAATCTTCTCTGGAAGAGTGCCACTTCAACTCAGGCCTCCAAGAATTTCTACAGGTCATGTTTCAAGGGAAATCAGTTCACAGTCAGAAATCACAAATCAGATGAAGAAATTCACCAACGTGAGAAATAGAGCCAGCAGAAACACCACAGTGTAATTATCAGATTCCTAATGTAAAATAAGTGCATTAAACAAGCTTTTAAAAGTAAATGATTAATGTGATGCTGCTTTTATAAAAAATAAGCAAGAAAGAAGATACTGTAAAGAATGACCAAACAGATTTTGAAGAGGACTAAGTAGAACTTCTGCAAATAAAGAATATGATTGTTAGCATTAAAAAAATTCAGTTATTCAGATTAAAGACTGTTCTTCAGGTTAAAGAAGATATTAGACATACCTGAAGAGAGAATTAATGAAGTAGAATATAGATGTAAAGAAATTACCTAAAATGCAACCCACCAAGAGGTGAAAAGCATATGAGTGGTTAAGAGACATGGAAAAAAGCAAATCTTTCCAGCAATGATAAACTACATAATTGGGACCAACCATTCTGCAGAGGACAACTGGCCCAAGATATTATCATGAAAATGAGTTAGCTGTCTTAATATCAAAGCATACTTTAAAAAGCATTATTAGAGATAAAACTTCATAACCATAGAAGGTTCCATTCAGTTTTATGAATTATATTAAATATAATAATTCTAACTTTGTGTATCTAGCAGCATGTTTTCAAAATAGAGCAAAAGTTAACAGAAATACAAGTAAAAATAGATAATTTTTACAATCATAGAGGAACATTTTAACAGAACTTTCCTGTGACTGATAGAAAAAAAATGGCCCCAAAAATCAGTAAATATATAGATTTGAACAATATCATTAACAAATGACTTAAGAGACATATTTATCATATCACACCTAAAGGCTGCAAAATACACATTCTTTTCAGTCACATACAAGAACATTTAAAAATCATTTAAAGAAAAAACATTAGGCCATAAAGCTTTCCTCAACAAATTTTAAAAGATTGAAATCATACAGAGGATGTTCTTTGAGCACAATAGGGTTTAGCCAAAAGTTAATAACGATAACCAGAGGATGAATAATCTCACAAACATAATGTCAAGTGAAAGAAGTCAGACATAAAAGAATACATGTTGTATGGTTTCATTATATATGAAGTTCAAAAATAAGGCTAAATTAGACTATAGTGTTTATGGATACATATTATGGCAGGAAAAGAACAAAGGAAAGTAAAGTGATTACCATAAAAGTCAGGATGATGATTAGTTTTGTGGGGGAGAGGGGCTTGTTCAGAGCATCATAGTGCAAGAAGTTCCTCTTCATTCTTTTCTAAAAAATGTATTGACTATCCTTATGTGAATAGAATTTTAGAATAATATGGTCAAATTCCTTAAAAATCTCATTTGGATTTTTATTGGAATTGTGTTAAATTTATAGATTTCCCCTGGGATTGTTTGCACCTTTGAAATATATTATGTGTTTCCAGTTATTCAGGTTTTATTTGTTGTGTTGTTTTTAAGATTCCTCAGAAACATTTTAGAGCTTTTTTCATACAGATTTCACATTTCGTGTTAGGTGCATTTCTAAATATTTTATTAATTTTGCTTCTATTGTTAATGAGGTGTGTCCCCCACCCCCCACCATACTTTCTAACTGGTTATTGGTAACGTGTAGGAAAACTATAGATTTTTTTTAACTGCTTATTATTAGTTTTAATTTCAATTGTTTATTTTAAAATAATCTTTGTTCTGTTGTTGTGGGGTAGGTATTAGCAGTCATTTTATAATAATTTTCACATTCACTTACTGTTCCTCATTTACAGTTGAGAAAATGAGGCTTAGCAGAGGATAAAAAGATCTCTCGAAGTCACACAACTGAACAGTGGTGGAGGTTCTAATCCAGTTATATCTAACTGAAAAACTCTCTTTCTACCATGGGATTACATTTTCCCTCATAAATTTAATTCAACAACAAATGATATAGAGATATTATGCAACAGAGGTGAAGGAGAGAGTGAATGTAAAATCGCCAGGGATATAAATGAACTATCCAAATTAATATAGCAATTTCACTGTGAAATTGAAGGTAGGAGATTAAGTGGAGAATAGCTAAGATCTAACATTGCCTCTCAGTCTTTAGAGGTCAAAGGACATTTTTGTTTATAAAACTTTTGAGATGTACTCTGAACCTTTGTGTCTGATACATTGTGAAGCAGATGTCTTCTCAGTCGTTTTTTTTTTTTAAATATTAGAAGTGGCATTTAGTGAACCATTTAAATGATGATGATAGTGGACACCTTTAAGATTATTTTAGTAATGACCATCTCCAGACTTGTTCTTAGGACTAAAGGACTGGAAAGTATTCCTCCTTTCGTTCAACACCAATTTTATTTTGCGTCTTTGAAGTCCCAGCCACTCTATGTAGGTGCTGAGTATTAAATAGTGAATAAAAAAAGGTAAATTATAAACAAACATATAAGCACATATCTTGAGAAAAGTGCTGTGAAGAAATGATCTGGGTGCCAATCAGAGGTGCCTTGCCTTTGAGAGTGGGCTAGGCAGAGAAAACAGCCTGTGACAAGGCCCTGAGGCATGTTTTAAGGAACCTAACAAAAGCCACTGTCGCCAGAGGACAGAGGGTGAGGTGAAAGTTGGAAGAAGCTGACGTTGGCTAAGT
Organism: Equus przewalskii; assembly: GCF_037783145.1. Taxonomy (NCBI): domain Eukaryota; kingdom Metazoa; phylum Chordata; class Mammalia; order Perissodactyla; family Equidae; genus Equus; species Equus przewalskii. The sequence goes on along the minus strand of NC_091839.1, from coordinate 55,251,755 downwards.
GCACAAGGATTGTAACATACAGGACCATGGAGACAGTGGAAAGGAATTTGGATTTTATTCAAAGAGTAATGGGAAGTTTCTAGGAAAGGCACCAACACTGACCAATTTAGGATATTAAGACATTGTAGTGGCTGTGTACTGAGAAGATCAAGAGCAGCAGTGGGAAGACCAGGCGGGAATCTGATGCTGCAGACTAGGGTGTCTGACCCCTGGCTCTGTTGATGTTTTGGGCAGGCTAATTCTTGGTTGTAGATGCTGTCCTGTGCACTGAAGCACACTTTGCAGCATCTCTGTCCTCTACCCACTAGCTGCTAGTTGTAACTCTCCTCTCACCTTCCAAGTTGTGACAACCAAAAATGCCTGCAGACCTTTCCGAAAGTCCGGGGTGGGGCTGTCAAATCGTCCTGGTTGAGAGCCACTGCCATCGACCAGGAGTGACCTAAGGAAGACTTGGAATGGGGTGATGGCAGCAGAGGTAGAGAGAGGCACTCAGATTGGAGACACACTCAGGTGGAAGAGGGTTTACCAGATTACTCAGGGTAGTGGGCAGAGAGGAGATCCCTCATTGCCAGGCTTTTCAGGAGAAGCTTCCTTCCCATTTTTTAAAAAACTTAAAATTTACCCACGTTTGTCCTTGCTCTTTGTCAAGCCTTGGAACTTGCAAATATTGTGTCTGCTGTGTGTTCTATACACAGAAAAGATCCACCCTCCCTCCCATTGCACACAAACCGCGTTTTCAAACACTGGAGAAGTGACCTGGGGCTTGGTCTTTCGCCAGGAATCCTGACGTGGGTAAAGCTGATTGATAACTTCGAAGGGGAGTATGACTATGTGACCAACGAGGGGACGGTGTTCACCTTCAAGACGAACCGCGATTCTCCCAACTATCGCCTGATCAACATCGACTTCACGGACCCTGAGGAATCTAAGTGGAAAGTGCTTGTTCCTGAGCACGAGAAAGACGTCTTAGGTAAGACTGCTGCTTGAAAATTGGGCTTTTGTTCTTGCTGAGAACGTCACCAAGTTGGGGCATCTCTCGTTCTCTGGTGACCGGTTACAAGGTAAAGAACCTTTGACCTCTAATCCTCAGGAATAAAGTGTCTAAACGGCACAACCAAGTATTTACTGTATGGCGTCTTTGTAGTTAGTACAATACCATGCACGGTCTTCATAAAAACCCTGAAGGTGTGACTCCAGACTTTCAAAGGTAGTTTTTTTTTAAAATATCAATTGTTTTTGTCTAGTTATTGGCTGATAATAATCACTAACATTTAATCTTTTAAACCATTTGGATTCAGAATCCTTAGCTTTTAGCTTTTGAATAGCCTTTGGCCGTTTGTATTATACCTATTATAGATCTTAGAGTGGAGTTACAGTCCCCTTATTAGAAAAGAAAATAGACTATTGTCAGATTTAATTGAAATCTGTTGCAGTTGCTGCTGTGTGCACTGAGCTACATTCAACTTTTCAGAACCTCACTTCTGTATCAATCATGTTTCAGAATGCCTTTAAGTTCCCTGTTATTCATTTTCTCTGTGATTTTCCAAAAGCGATATGCTGCTTTATAAAGTATTTATTGCCTGAAAGCTGGATTTGATTAGAATAAGACTCGCTAATTTTGCCACTGCTTTTTACACAAAAGGAGCGTCCAGTACCTTCAAGCCAGTGAAGAGTTTGCTTGTTGAAGGTGAACTTCTGCTGACGGGTTGAATGAGGGTAAAATCTAGGACCGTCCCCAAACGCGAAGGTGGAAGATACGTAGTTAGGAAAAGAATTCCTTTTGAGGTCTGCAGAGTGGCCCCGGCTCAGATAAAGCAGTCCTCACATGCGTTTTTCAGTGAATTAAAGCACAGGAATGGAGTCAGACAGATCCAGGTTCACTTCCTGGAAAGGTCAGGAGCTCTTCCTCCCTTGGCTCAAGCCGGGGTGCTCTGTGCCTGGCAGCTATTTAAGCCTGGCCTTGCATAGTGGGTGGACGGGGAAGCGGGGCGCATGATGACAGCAGACTCAGGGAGTGATTCCCGTGGGGCTCCTGCGGCCGGTGTCTCTGCAGTTCCCTGGGCCCTGGAGGAGGCACTGCTGTGGGTGTTTGCTTGAGATTCTCCTCAGCCCCTGGGCATCCAGCAGCGCCCTCCACCCTCTTCTGTCCTGAGGTCTCCACACCACTTCAGGCAGTTCTATTAGATGGAACCCAGGACAACGTCATCTGTGCTCTTTCCTACGAAAATCACATCTGCAACCCCCAGGAAGCAGCCCATCCCGGGCTCTTCCCCTCATACTTAGTCGGCCCTTCTGCCTTCTGGATGTTCCGGTCACAGTCCCTTTAGCTTCTGGGTTTCAGTTAGGCACCAGCGCTCTGTCTCTGTCAGGCTGGGGTTCTCCCCAGTGGGAAGGGGGACTCACAGCCTGACTGGGGATCTTCCCAAGGAAACCTCTTCACCTGTCTTCTCAAAACCTTCCAGTCACTCTCTGACCCTCCTTTATATCTGGTTGAGTCGTGGAACAGGTTTTTGGCCATTTCCTTTCACATCTGCGTGTGAGCAATCTGCTTCGCAGTGACTTTGGTAGCCTGATGGCTTCTGTCCAAACTGAGACAGAACGTCCGCCCAAGGATGGTAAGAGGCCACATTCAGTGAGTGCTTCCCAAGCGCCACGTGAGTTGATCTCATGCGTTGGTGGGTCCGAGTGAGACTTTGGTGGCATGAGTCTTTGTGTAGGGTGCCCTGGGTGCTTTTCAGGTGCAAGTTAGGGTGGAAGAGTGATTCTCATATGGGGATTCATCAGAGATGAAAATATTTCCTAAGACGTGTGAATTTTCTGCCTTTTAAAGCCAAAAAAAAAAAGTGGTTTTAACTGTGCCTTAAGGTGACATCCTCTCTCACTTGTACTTCTAAAGAAATGCAAATCGGTGCTCAGAGATTTTGGGGGGTGATATATTTTTATACCCTTCCTACTGGAAGGTTATAAGTTCTTTAGACTGGAAAGGGGAAACCTTCAATATTCACTAGAACTCATCAATTCAAAGAGAAGCACAGTAGAATTTGCTATATATCATTAGCACAGAATGCCCTATTGAGAATAAAAACTGGAGATGAGTCATAAAGTACTGCTGTAAAGTCAGAGCTTTTATTAACGACAGACTACAAATCACCTTGTCCTTTTCTGATTCACTTTGTCTGTTTTATAATTCTGATGTACTCGTAGTTAACACAGATTGATTTTTCTTTGACAGAAATAATTTACTTCAATTTCCCCCCCCCAAACTTTCTTTAAAATATGAAGGCCATATGAAATATATTGCTTGATTGAGACAGTTTAAAAAAAAATTGAATTGGGCAATGAACAAATTACTTTTAGACATAAGAGTTCTTATCCTCACCTGAGGAAAAGTTTGCTGTGATAATCTAAACAGCCCGGTGGGATCGAGACCCCTGGTGATGCTGAGTTCCTTCTGGCTTGTTCATGTCTTATTCATGTTGATAACTGATTACGTTATAAGCATGAACTACAGGTTTCTTAGGTTATAAAAGTAAGCAGTGTCCAGAACCCCACCACCACACCCCCCACCATGAAACCCAAAAAGGCTTGTCTTTTCCACATTTGAGCTGTTACCTGCAGCCTTATCCTTGCTTCCATTTACCGCAGCATCTCTCCCTCCAGATGGCCTGTCCTTACCTCATGCTGATCTTGTCCAAAATGAAATGGATTGTGCTCTGTGCCTGCCGTTCTGTTTTCTCCTTTCCCCCATCACCTCGCTCACCTCCACTCTCCCAGCTCTGTCACTGACAGCATGGTTACTCAACTCAGAACCCTGGAAATTGGGGAGGATTCATTTCTCTACCTTACTCTCCCTATCCCCACAGTCGCCAAATCCTGGTGGTTCTTCTTGGAAAATGCCTTTCATTTCTTTCCTTGCCTCTCCGAACTTTATCTGCAGCTTGATTTGATTTGACTGGGATATTGCAGTAGTGTTCTTCCTGCTCTCTGGTCCATCCTTCCGTATCCGTCCATTATTCTACATCCTTCACTGGTGTCATCTTTATTTATGTCACCCTTCTGTCCAAACAGTAGCTCCTCAGTAACAGCTAAGTCAGAGCTAACCTTCCCTCTACCTGGCTCACGGAATCGCCATCAGACCACCGCCACCATCGCCACCCACCCCAAACTGAGCAGCTTTTTTCTTCTTAAAAATGGATCTCTCACTTGTTCTGTTTACCAGTCTCGCTCCCTCCCTTCTTTCCTGCTGTTCGTTCCTGTTCCTTCTCTCTCCTCTTTCCTAGCTCTGACCTTCATTCATTGAGTCATCTGTCTTCCCACCACCTTGTCCCCCAGAGGGCTGTCCTGTTCTGACACCACCCTCGGCAACCCCCATCGCCACACCCGTGTATTTGAGATGCAGCTCAGCACCTGCTTAAGGGCTGTCACTTGATTTGGGTCCCTACCTACCACTCACTTTCCTTTGTTTACACACTACTACTTGTATTTTTATAAGATTGTGTCTCTAGGGCAGACGTGACGTATCTTCTTACAGCTCTAGCACCTTGCAGGGTGTCTGGCACATACCAAGGGCTTGATACATTTTTGTCAAATAAACAACCCTGACAGACATGGGTCATGATTTGGGTTTTGTTGTTTTCCTCCTGATATCTCCTATAACATGATATTGGACACAAAATGGGCAGGCAGGGTTATTTGTAGTACGCGTTATCTGGATTATCACAATCCCATGGCTCAAGGTGGAGAATGTTTTGTTTCATCTGCACTAGACAATGACGAATTATTAAAGAAATATGCTCGGGGCCAGCCCAGTGGCACAGCAGTTAAGTCACACGTTCCGCTTCGGCAGCCCAGGGTTTGCTGGTTCAGATCCCAGGTGCAGACATGGCACCACTTGTCAAGCCATGCTGTGGTAGGCGTCCCACATAGAAAGTAGAGGAAGATGGGCATGGATGTTAGCTCAGGGCCAGTCTTCCTCAGCAAAATAATGAAAATAAAGGAATATGCTGAAAACTATGAATGATTAAAACCAAATATAAAGTCACTTTGCAAGTCTCATTGCTTCATAGCCCCGTGTGTAGCTCAAGAACTATTGTTCAATGAAATAAATGTTTTGCTAATTTTCGAAACTATATTAGGTTTAATCCACCCATATCTTTTCAGAATGGGTAGCTTGCGTCAGGTCCAACTTTTTGGTGTTATGCTACCTCCATGACGTGAAGAACATCCTACAGCTTCACGACCTGGCCACTGGTGCTCTCCTCAAGACCTTCCCGCTGGACGTCGGCAGCGTGGTGGGGTACAGCGGCCAGAAGAAGGACACAGAAATCTTCTATCAGTTTACTTCCTTTTTATCTCCAGGTGAGAGTCTCTTCACCAGTGTTGTTCAATTTAAAAATCACACTAATGTTTGGGTTTCTTTCGGGAAATGGAAATGTAATGCTGTGTTATTGAAAATCACATATGCTGCATTACAGCCAAAATTACTTCCTGGGAGTAAAACAGTAAAACAGACGCTCAGAGCAAAGAGAAAGGTGCAGCCCTCAAACCATACTCTCCTTTCTCTTATATCCTGAGTTCTGTTCTGGGGACAGGACCAACTGTTGTTTTAGGCTGATTTGAAAAATTGTATGAACAAATATGACCTTAGATTCAGCCTTTAGTCTATGTATACCAGGACACACGCAGTGCAGATAACTAAAAGCATAAAATAAAAATCTGTAGTCACATCTGACATTAAAAAACTTATTTCTAGAATAAACTGAGAATAAATTCTGCTTTTGTTAAACTGAATTAAAATATAATTCTAAAAGTATACTCTTACATCATTTAGAAAAAAAGCTTGTTACTTGGGTCTAGTAGAGAAGAAAAAAATGCTTGTAAATTGTGATTTTACATTTCACAGTATGGGTTAATTTTCCCCAAAGCAAACATAGCTCTCTTTTTAACATTTTTTAACTTGGTCACACTCATTTTGCTTTGTTTTATTTTTTTCCTGCTTCTCCACTTGGCTGCACTGTTTTTGTTATAACCGAAGCCATAACGCACACTCTGAGTTGTCCCAGGAGTCTGGCTCCATTGGCAGTTTGCAGTTGACTGGGCAGACCCTATCCTAAAGGCAATCTGGCTGAAACAATTTCTGTGCTTTCCTTGTTTGTTTTTTTGGATTTTTGGTTTTTTTGTTTTGAGGAAGATTAGCCCCGAGCTAACATCCGCCCACCAATCCTCTTCTGTTTGCTGAGGAAGACTGGCCCTGAGCTAACATCCTTGCCCATTTTCCTCTACTTTATACATGGGACGCTTACCACAGCATGGCTTGCCAAGCAGTGCCATGTCCGCACCCGGGATCCAAACTGGTGAACCCTGGGCTGCCAAAGCAGAATGTGCAAACTTAACCACTGCACCACCAGGCTGGCCCCCTCCTTGTTTGTTTTTTAAGCTCCTTCACCGCCCTTTTTGTCCTGCCCAGTTTTGTTACAGTAGTTAGTCCTCGGCAAATAAAGCAGACATAGGGGAGAGCCAGGCAGGGGTTAAAGTGGCTCCATCCTTCTGGGGTTTAGCCAGCTGACAGTGATGTCTCAGCCACTTTTTTTTTGTGCCTCGGAGTCACAGAGTAGGCAATCTATAAGGAATCTTATCGTCATGACAGGTGCTGTCAGAGTTATTAAAACCAAAAGAGTGATGTTCTGTAGGCAGGTCTGATGGTATACCTGGGACACCCAGCTGGCTTTCCTTGTCCATATGCCATTCAGAGTCTATAGGGGGGCTCGGAGAAGTGCCCATGAGGATGTGGAAACCATGCCCAGGGCCAGGAGTCTGGGTGTCAAGAAGCCTCCATCAGAGTGTCCTGCCTCTCACCCCTCCTCCTCCAGAGCCTAGGGTACAGTGGCAGCCAGTGGACATGACCCAAGAAAAATCTGTTTTCTCCAGATAGCCATTCCCAACCCACTGCTGCAGAGTCCACAGTTTATTTCCTCAACTTAGACTGGTTCCAGAAATTTTACTTTGGAAAATCTCATAGCATAAACCGTTTAAATGGATAAAGGGCAATAAGGACAACAGAGTAAGGGTGAATCACTTGCTCTTAATAAAAGCCAGAGTCCCCACAGGCCTGTAAACCACCTTCAGTGACCCCAAGTGGCCATTTATTTCAGGAACAAGCTCGTCATTACCTGGGGAAGAAAGGGCTCGTTGTCCTAGTATAAAATGATGGGTTCTGTGCCAAGCAGTGAAATATTATCTGTGGCCGTGAAGTTTGAAAAGGGAAGTGTGTTCTTAGCTCTGTAGTGCCAGGCAGCTTCTGAACAAGCTTTAATTTGTTACTGTAACGCTTTGTTCTTCTCCTTTGTCTTTTCTTAGTCATTTTGCCTTGAGCTTTTTCTTTTCTTTCCTTAATACAATTTGATATCTAAAACCAGAGAACGGGGCTTCCAGACTCAGGCCTTCTGGTCCAAATGCAAAAGTGGCCATCAGGTAATTAAACTAGATCTCTCGGAAGCAAGAATTGTCAGTGTGTGTACCTACACAGCCGTACACCTACATGTCAGCATACTGGCTATTGTGCGCTGGTCTCTGAAGGTTCACTGTCCACTACTGCAGTAATCAATAGGAACTAAATTTTAAGTAAAGCCCCAGGGCCGAAAATAACTGCAGCTCCAGCTGCTATGGACGCGTGGTGCATCTGGCAGATGCACACCAGCTGACTTTGTTTCCCATGGAGGTACATAGTGAAGACGTGTCTGGGCCCAAGCCATTTTGGAGTTTTGTACCTTGAGTCACACTTGGGAGAAAGTGGGGGGGCCGGGGCAATTTGGAGGACAATGCACTTATTCCCTGTGACTCAGACCACTTAGTGGTTGAGCTGATTAATTCTGTACTCCTGCAACTTTGAAGGGTTGTCTGAGGTTAGCTCCAAACAGACTTGCACATTGTAGTAATCCAGTACAGCAGTCCCAGGTGCGTGGACCTGGGAAACAGAGATGAGAAATCAAAGAACCTTTCCCAGACTGTTGGGGAAAAACAAAAAAAACTTTTTTTTTTTGAGGAAGATCAGCCTTGAGCTAACATCTGCTGCCAATCCTCCTCTTTCTGCTGAGGAAGACTGGCCCTGAGCTAACATCCGTGCCCATCTTCCTCTACTTTATATGTGGGACACCTACCACAGCATGGCTTGCCAAGTGGTACCGTGTCTGCACCTGGGATCCGAACCGGCGAACCCTGGGCTGCCAAAGCAGAACGTGCACAGTTAACTGCTGTGCCACCGGGCCGGCCCCCCAAAAATATTTTTAAGACTTAATTTTTTCTGGAACAGTTTCAGGTTTACAGCAAAATTGAGGGGAAAGAACAGACATGTCTCATATACCCCTGTCTGCACACATGCATAGCCTCCCCCATTATCAACATCCCCTACCGGAGTGGTATATTTGTTACAATCGATGAACCTACATGGACACATCATCATCGCTCAAAGTCCATACTTTGCTCTAGGGTTCACTCTTGGTGTAGTACATTCCGTGGGTTTGGAGACATGTATAATGACATGTGTGCATCATTGTGGCATCCTACAGAATATTTTCACTGTCCTAAAAAGCCTCTATGCCCTGCCTTTTCTTCCCTCCCCCTCCCCCCATCCCCTGGCAACCACTGATCTATTTACTGTCAGCATAGTTTGCCTTTTCCAGAATGTCATATAATTGGAATTATATAGTATGCAGTCTTCTCAGATTGGCTTCTTTCACTTAGGAATATGCATTTAAGGTTCCTTTATGTCTTTTCATGGCTTTATAGCTTGTTTCTTTTTAGCGCGGAATAATATTTCATTGTCTGGATGTAGCACAGTGTATCCATTCACCTACTAAAGGACATCTTGGTTGCTTCCTAGTTTTGGCAATTAGGAATAAAGCTGCTGTAAACATCCGTGTGCAGGTGTTTGTGTGGACATAAGTAAGTTTTCAACTCTTTTGGGTAAATAGTGCAAAAATTTCTGAGAGACTTATTTTAGTTTTTGTTTATACTTTTTTCTTTTAATAACCTTAAAAGCCAACCTATAATCAAATAGAACAGTATCCACATGGATCATCTTTACAAAGTTCTTTTGACTTCTCTTTACATATCGTGTTTTTCAGATCCCTCTGATTCTTTTTTTCAGCTTCCCCAAGCATTGCCCCTTCCTCTTAACTCCCACTTCTTTTACTTTCGTAGGTTCGTTTCAGATTATAGCAGGGACATCTGAGGCGATCGTCCCCGCTTCCTTCCTATTGCTACAGTAGGCTTATTGAAGCACTGTTTTGCTCAGGAGACCTGCCTCCTCCAATCTAGACACCTCCTCTGGCGTAAGGGACTTCCATAATCCAATTCTCTCTTTCTTCCTTAAACTTTGAAATTTATTTCCTAAGGACTACCTAACCAGTCCTCTCTGGTTCTTGATTCTAGAATGTTTTCTCCAAACCCCATCTTCCTTGTACTTACCGAGCCTATTCAGACAGGGCACAAATCATCATTAAATTATAGGGATTCCTGTTACATTGTGAATGTGCAGTGGGCTAACCTGGGCTAACACAGGTGGATCTGTAAATAGAAAGTATTTATCAAATAGATTAAGCCCTGGTACCTTCAGTTTTCACCCAGCCTCCTCCGAGGTGCCTCTTCTGCACAAGACAGAAGAACAGAGGTCAGACAGTTGGCCCTTTCTCTGAACAGTAGCCAGCCCCTGTTGTATACTTTTTTCATTCTGCTGTTAGAGTATTTGATGTCTCAATTTTTCTAGATAAACAAGATTTAGAGTGTGTTTCCTACTCCTTGTCTTCAGTAGGGAACTTGCCTTCTAGTACTTTAGTGACTTGTCTAAGGTCACTGGCCCGGTAACTCAGAGCTGGGAATCCTGGCTCCCGGGTCCCTTGTCATTCACTGTACTGTAAGTACCAGAGACGCCAGGTGAGGCAGGTGCTCAAATGGCACATGGTTGGTCTGCTATCTCTTTTTGTTGTTGTTTGGAGTTTTTTTCATGGATTCAGATGCTTTTTGTCTTTCGGAGAAAGGGAGTAGGCACCAGTCAAGAAGCTCTTCAAAAAATTAACATTCAAGTGAAGAAAGCCTTTGCCTTCAAGATTACATTCATCTAGGCAAGTACGGTATTCAGTGTCTCTGGTGAATTAGAACATGTGCCCAGAGTATAGTGTGAAAGTACTTTAATAAATAAAAATATATTTCAACAAATATCCAGGTAGAACTTAAACTAAGAAAGCCAATACTTCAGTCACATTATACATCTCCCACTGTCAATGTTAATTGTACTCCCTATTTATGGTACCTTAAAATAATTTGTCTGTAAGCATGAGAATTGAGATAACATTCATAGGGATTAGCAGGCATGCTGTTAGTGAACCTAAATATCTTTTTTGCCAGAGGGGGGCAGAGTATTGTTTCTCAACTGTTAGTGGGGTATATACATAGAGGAGTTGAGAAGAAAGCAAGCCACCATTTTAATACCTGATCAGTCAATTTGAAAGTGCCCTGTGGGAGTACCATTTGGTTTCTGGTTTTTCAGCAAGTACTGGGATCACTACATTGATTTTTTCATCTACTTGACAGTGTATGTTTGAAGTATTATATGGGAGGGCTGTTCCACAGCGGCCGCTCTGGATGACTAATTCTGCTTCATGAACCACACCAGTGTCGTTGTTTTCAAACAGTAATGACTCGTCTTACTGTTTCTTTGATTTAGTTCTTAAATGTTAGAGTGTAGTAGCATTAACTTCAGGAAATGGAATTTTAATTAGTGATTAAATAAGCTGGAATTCTTGGTGTATATTCAATGATTTGTGTTCTGCACCATTACTGGGATATGCAAAATTTAAAAAGCGATTCTAAAATGGCTACCCAATCATCTCTAGTCCCTGATTGCTTTCCACAATGTGTCCACAGATGAGTAGGGATCAGGTAGCAGGAGCCCCAGAGTTCCCATGAAGAGACCCCTGACTGGCTGTTGACTTTGGACAGACCATTTGAGTTTTCCGTCTTAATCACCTGGGGTAAAATGCCCCACATGAAGTATCCCTTCTTTGACCTGCACTCCTGAGGGTGCTGGAGTGGGGAACACCTGTTAGGTTTCTGCAGTTAGATGTTTACCTCGTCTCATACTCACAGAATACATTAGAATCTTCTAAAATGTATACTCAGATTACAGCTATAAAAAGGAAGGCCTCACAAAGGCTTAATATCCATAATATATAAAGAACTCACACAATTCAACAACAAAAAATCAAACAACCTGATCAAAAAATGGGCAGGAGACATGAACTGACATTTCTTCAAAGAAGATATATGGATGGCCAATAGGCACATGAAAAGATGTTCCTCATCGCTGATCATCAGGGAAATGCAAATCAAAACTACACTAAGATATCACCTTACACCCATTAGAATGACAAAAATAACTAAAACTAATAGTAACAAATGTTGGAGAGGTTGTGGAGAAAAAGGAACCCGCATACACTGCTGGTGCGAATGCGTACTGGTGCAGCCACTATGGAAAACAGTATGGAGATTCTTCAAAAAATTAAAAATAGAACTACCATACGACCCAGCTATCCCACTACTGGGTATCTATCCAAAGAACTTGAAATTAGCAATTCCAAAAGTCCCATGCACCCCAATGTTCACTGCAGCATTATTTACAATAGCCAAGATGTGGAAGCAACCTAAGTGCCCATCAACAGATGATTGGATAAAGAAGATGTGGTATATATATATACAATGGAATACTACTCAGCTGTAAAAAAGAACAAAATCGTCCCATTTGCAACAACATAGATGGACCTTGAGGGAATCATGTTAAGTGAAATAAGCCAGATAGAGAAGAACAATCTCTGTATGACTCCACTCATATGAGGAATTTAAAAATGTAGACAAAGAGAAGAGATTAGTGGCTACCAGGGGAAAGGTGGGGTGGGGGGTGGGCACAAAGGGTGAAGGGGTGCACCTACAACACGACTGACAAACAACAATGTACAACTGAAATTTCACAAGATTGTAACCTATCATTAACTCAACAAAAAATTTTTTAAAAAAAGTAGGAGGGCCTCGTCTGATGGTGAGGATGAAGAGCGAATGCTCACACAGCGCTCCATGCGCCAAACTGCTGTGAGCATTCTTCGTCCTGTGACCCTGACGCGGCAGTGCTGATGACCTTGTTCCTGACCAATGCTGCTCTCCTGCTCTTCATGGCGTCCGATTGTGCTTTGTGATCTTGTGTCTAGCGAGTCTGTGGACTCAACTAAGACTTCTGCTCCCTTCTAGGTATCATTTATCACTGTGATCTTACCAAAGAGGAGCTGGAGCCAAGAGTCTTCCGGGAGGTGACTGTGAAGGGAATTGATGCTTCCGATTATCAGACAATCCAGGTATGGAGGAGCATTTGATCTCGATAACGTGAGAGTTACAAAATCTGACCTTCCATCCAGGCCATTCACACCTCATCTTGTCAGAAGCCATGTAGGTAATCCACAGTCATACAGACGACAGATATTTTGGGAGCTTCTGCTGTTTCTGGGCACTGAGCCTGCCGGGTCTGCTCCCATACCTGCCACTCTTGACAGGAAGCCAGAGTCCTTTGTCTGGGGGATCTTACTGCAGTAGCTATCAAAGCCACACAGTTTGTCTGCTTGCTTGGAAGTGGGTTGTGTTCTAGTTCAGGTCTTGTGGTGTCATAAGTAACAACATAGATTTGCTCTATATAAAGGATTTACTCAGGTGCTATGAGTCAGTCGTTTCGGCCTCAAGTTCATATATATTTCTTCCTGGCACAAAGTGGGCACACCATGAAGTACTAGAATGAATGAATTAACTAATTAATTGTCAAGGCACCACAAGCTCACCATCCTTTCAGGTTAAGAATCGCCATTTTTGTTTCTTCAGCTCCCCAAAGGTACTGAGTCTCCCAGAAGCTGGATCACTTATTGATTAAGGATTCAGAACGTCTCTGTTCCTTTGCGAGGAGAGGTCACCTCTTGGGTACCAGGTGTTTATCAGGGCTCTCCCACTTGGAGGGCTGGACCACACAGACCACAGATTAGGAATCAGACCGTTGGTTGTGAAGGAAAGTTAAAACAAACAGCACAGGATGCTCCCAAGAATGTTTCTGTGAAACTAGGGCATTATTTTAGCCTTGTGAATTACCCTTCACCTGTCTAGAACTAGTCTAAATGATAGGCTAGATCTACATTGTAAATAAATAGAGCTTTGTACAAAAACCAATGGTGACTGGGTCTGGCTCAGGGCTGCAGTTTTCCAATCCCGCTCTGTGTCAGGCGTCAGCAGACTGGCCTCTGGTTTTATTGGAGAATAGCCACACCCATTTGTTCACATTGTGTCTCTGGCTGCTAATTAAATTAGCACTTTAACAGGGTGAGTGTAAGAGAGACTGTATGGCCCACAAAGTCTAAAGTACTTAGTATTTGACACTCTAAGAAAAAGTTGGCTCATCCCTAGTCTGTATAAATAGTATTTATAAAAGCAGAATGTTCCAGTAGCCGCAAAGGGCCTTTGTCATGAAGCTCTGTCAGACAGGCCTGAAATCTCCACAGTCTTGTTAGGTAACATTGCGCGAGTCATTTAACCTTTCTGCCACATTTTTTTCAGCTGTAGAGTAGAGATAGTATCTACTTTGCAGGATTCCTGTAGGATTATGTGAGATGATGTATATTAAGTGTCTGGCACATATAATGATTTTTTTCAATCGATATTAGAAATAAATGTAACAGACTTTTATAGTCTTCTGTATTCTGGCCTGCTTCTTGCTTCATTTTCAAGATGAGCCATCACCTGGAGAGAGATTTTGTGGAGGCTTATAGCCCCTATCTGGTGCTTACAGTGATCATTAATTCACCCTAGTCCTATATTAGACTTTTAAAATCACTTTTAGGCTGTCATTCTTTGCTGTTTTCCTTTTCTTCATGTGGAGAAAATGTGTCCTTATCATCTGTAACATTTGGTCTTCTCAGGGCCTAATTCTACTCCTTGCCTGGCATCCCCAGGGCCAGAGTGTGTGTGTGCATGCACATGTGTGTGCAACACTGCCTCTCCCACTCCCATCAGTAAGGCCAAGGAGGCCGGGGCAGCACCCAGTGACCGTCCCCTCTTCTGCTCTCAAGGATGCAGCCTCAGCTGCCCTCGAATTGAGTTGCCCACTCAAGACCCCCTGTCTTCTCGTCGTCTCTACTACAGGGTCCTCTCAGCTCTATATAAAAACACCTTACTCTCCTCCCTTTTCCACCCCCACAAACAGTTAGTGCCCAAGTGTACAATGACCTTTGGAGTTTGGGGGAGGGAGGGGCACCTGTAACAATGATGGCTATAACTCTTACGTCTCAGTGACAATGATTGGAGTTGTGTCTCCTGTTGAGTAGCCATTTTTGTCTATTCTGATAATAGTAATATTCTTTACAGGTGACACACAAAGAAACTACTTACCACCTACTATACATTTTTTTTTCATTTATAAATGAAAAGATAAAACTTTACACCTGAGCAAGTGCTTGTGTGGAGTAGGAATCTCTCAGCCATGTACATAGCAGCCTGAATCTTCCAGATTAAACTGGGGAGGAAACGGGCTTGGGTGCTGCCAGTCACCTGTGTCATTGCAAAACTGAACTGCTGTGCCTGGCTGTCCACTGTGCAAAGAAAACTTCCCTGATGTTAAGCTACTCAAATACTTATAACCTTTTATTTGGACTGCTTCAAGAAGAAAAAAAAAAAGAGTCATGGTAAATTTTTAAAGAGATAGTAACTAGAGAGAATGCATTGCTTTACAGATTTTAATGCACTGCTCATCATTTCCATGCTTTAGAAAATGGAGATTTGCCTGTGGGCAGAGTATAGCCTCTATGTATAATGCCAATAGAAGATTTATATCGGTTCATTATACACATCATACATATTGCACTGAGTTGTTAAAATAGAATTCTTTCATTGTGTACAGGCGCTTTTGCAGTGCACTGTGATGTCACAGCACCTAGGCTTGTACCACTTACAATCCTTTTGGCAGTGGTGTAGATTCAAGTGTGTGCAGCAGAGCTGTGACATGGCCTGTGAGCGTGACAGATGTTCTCACATGTTGATTAGGCTCTCAGCGGGCTTGCTAACCATGACCTACCCTTGTAAAAGCAGGCCCTAGAGAGGGATTTGTGCATGGATGGAAAACATCCTGATGGTGTGTAATAGAAACCACAGCATTTTGAAAAAATATTCTATTTTTGTTTTCAGTTACTTTAGGATAATGCCACTTTTGATTCCACTTGACTCTGGTGTTTATATTTATTCCATATGTGATTTGGAAAGAAGATCCCCTGGGCTATTTGTCACTCCTCCTTGCATTCTGTGAGGCACGTTAACATTTTGAAGCAAATGCTGCAGTGCAGATTACCCTGCTTGGTTAGTGAACGCAGTTAATGGTGGTCATGACCATGCACATCTACTTGGTGGTGTAGCTGGTGAGAGAGACAAAGCCAAGGAGAGAGAAGGGTCGAAGAAACACGGGGCCAAAGAAACCACAGAAGGCTGCTATGTGATGTACATTCTCTCAGGACCCAGAGCATCTCGAATGGGCGAGGTGAAGGATATGGTGTCATATTTTCCTGATAGACACAGAACAAAGCTGCTGTCTCTATAGCCTTTATCCATTCCTGATTACCACTCTGGGTAGAAAAATTGATCTGTATCAGAAATATAATTTTGAAAGTCAAATCCTGAAAAACTGTTCGTTTCTCTTCTAATCTGGGGTACATAGAAGAATTTAGTTTTAGGTAGGTTTATCAAATCTGCAGTTGACTAATCTTTTCTTTTTCCTGCTTTTTACTGTGAGTAGCACGACCACATAATATCGATTAGAACCTCTGTGCCCAAGTCTTTTAAAAAGAAGTTGAAATACTGAGCATTAGAATTACATTTGTAAAACAGGTTTGGTGATAAGTGATTTCCCTGAAAAATCTGTCTGCATTTATAACCAATAATATGTTTCATTTTAAACAAAGTGAAGTAAAAGGGAAATGGTAGTTGGTCTGTCAACAAAAAATTATGATGCAACATGCAACGCCAGGTCCTATTTGAATCCAGAGAAGTTCCAGACACAAGCACTGTCCCTGGGAAATTACAGTCAGACTGAAAAGTTGAGACATACAGATCTGGAAGATCAGCCACCCCAAAGATGTTCTCACAGTGGTCCAGGGAAAGGTGCAGGCTGCGGTCAGCACTGTGGTGTTAGAGGTTCTCCTGGCCAGGGTCAAGGAGGCCGTCTTCACAGCAGAGGTGGGAATTGGGCATGGTTTTGAGGGACAGGTAGTTCCGTGATTCCTAGTTCCCCACTAGTGGTGGTCCCCAGTACCACCACGCTTCATTCAGAGGCTGCCTCTGCCTTTTCACAGCAGTGTAATTTCATAATCTCACAGTAAATTCAAAAAGAAAAGAATCACACCCTGCACATCCTGGGCAATAGGGTTGCCTCCGGCAGTTGTCTTTTGAGGATGGAATAGTGTTTGCCCTGTGGTTGAACGTGGCATGATAAAGGAAAGTAGTGTAGCAAAAATGTACTTTTTGGTTTCTCAGTATCTCATTTTTGTTCAGCCAGCTAAGAGACTGGCTTTTCTCCTCCCAAAATGAAAGACAAAATTTAGAAACGTGAAAAAGAACAGTGAACTGAGTGTACTGTGAATAAACTCCATTAACAACAGTTTCCACATTTTATCAGAGGCAATGAATTGGAAGGAAGATCTAATTTTATGGGGCAGAAGCAAACTTAAATCAATATACAATCATGCATAACTTAACAATGGGGGTACGTTCTGTGAAATGCGTTGTTAGGTGATTTTGTTGTTGTGCGAGCATCATATAGAGTATACCTACATAAACCTAAATGGTATAGCTTACTGCATACCTAGGCTCTGTGGTACTAATCTTATGGGTCCACCATTGTATATGCAGTTAGTCGTTGACCAAAATGTCATTATGTGGCACATGACTGTAGTACGAAAATAATAAAATTATAAGTATTAACATAGATTTTATTATCTTGATTCCTGTTTTGTTATACTCAATAGAAATCTTACTTTCCTGAGGTTTACCTACAGTGATGCATATGAGACATCAAGAGCATCCCAAAGGGTGCCGTGTAGCTGAACAGAAATGTTAAAATTAAATGATTCTTTGGGTTCACCAAGATGCCTTGGAGTAGAAGGAGTGGGAATTTTTTTCTTAATTTAGTCTACATTTTTCTAACCTTGGTGATAACCAATTTGTGGTTGCTAGCATACAGGCTCTTCCATTCAGAGCACATGTTCTCAGAGCATTAATTAGTGTTTTAATACTCATTAACTTTTGTGCTGAGCACATGGCACATACAGTTTTTGAATATTGACTCATCCACGTCCTTGGTGAATTGACTGTTGAACTAGTGAGGATGTTTTTCTTTAGCACTGTGTTCTTACCATTAGGTGTAGGTCAGAACATGCTAGTGAAGAGTGAATGGGGAAATATTTTCAGAAAGAACTTTGTGAGGGGTTACTGTGCTTGTATATGATTAGGAGACTTCTTTAAATTGAATCAGTTGTTCTCGACAATTTATTGCCTAAGCGTTCATGTTATATTTGGTATTATGCTTCACGGTGACATATTCTTGCATACACAGATTCCTGCCCTTTCGAGTTCTCTTTGTCATGCAGGTATTCTAGATTGAGGGCATCATCTTCATATTCAGAGAGCACATATTTATGTCTCTTTCTCCTTTACATATCAGCTCTGTTCAAATAATTTGATTGTAAAAGATGATAAGAAAGAGACTTTGTTTTCTTGCTATTTTATCATAGAGAAATAACTTATGGGGCCCAAGTCTGTCGTTGCTGCAGTCTCCATTCCACTGTAAATAAATCCTCTTCCATGTTTTAAAAAAGGACATTACTTTGCAGCAGCCTGAGAATATGTAACCCACTTTCAGTACAAATCACAAGGTAGTCTTGAGAACTGAGCAGCCAGTCCCCATAGTGATAGACCTGGGGAGATCCCTTGAGCCTTCTGTGGGCTTCCCTGTGGCAAGGGATGGAAAGCTCAAGGCTGACTCAGGCCTGTGCTGAGTTTTCTCTGAACTTTGCTCTGAGGAAATGGGTCCTGTTTAAATTATGAATGAGGTCTGCAGTGAGATGGGGACCGGGAAAGCAGCTGAACCTGTGCCTGGTGACTTACAGCATCAGGGTGGAGGCCAGGAAAAGAACCCCATTGGTTGGCTCTCCTGGGGGATGCAGTGGTGACTCGGCATCATGGGAATTTGCTCATCTTGTTTTGCTGCCATGTTAATGAGTCAAACAGGTGTTGATTTAATTTGAAGGTTAGATTCACTTTTAGAAGGCCGTCCAGGTTGATTGTTCTTTAATAATATTGTTGTATTAGAGGTCATAACTGTCAAAGATCAGGCTGTGCATAAACTCGGTACTATAGGTGACAACTATACTCATTGAAGTATATACAAAGTTTTCAATATTTAGATATCTACAGATAATACTGGAATTTATAGGTTTAAATTTTGTTTACATTTTTCTAGGAGTCATCACTTTTGAGATCCATAAAAGTTGCAGGTTGCTGATCTTTGCTGATATTGAGCTGCGTAGATTTCAGGTCACTCACGGTTAACAGCTAGCTCCAACTCCTTGCTAGAAAACCATCTTGGGAAAAATGTTTTGTTATCCTATAAAAACAAAGTAGAAAGTCACTCCCTTCTGATTAGAACTGAATCAATAGCGTAGTACCATCTATGAATAGTATGTGTGCTAATCATACATATCTTTGCCATTTTCATAATTATTTCTGTTTTAAAAATGAATCTGAATCTCAAGGCGTGTTATTCAGGTTAGATTCAGCTGTGAGCAACAGGAAAAAAATAAAAATAACCATGGCTTGAAGAAGAGAGATATTTATTTCCCTCTCACATAAAAGAAGTGCAAGCAGAATCAGTCCAGGGCCGACGTGGTGTCCAAGGTGTAAGGAATCCAAGCTCCTCTCTTGCTGCTTCATCACACATGGCGGCCGTTCCCTGGGTCACTTCATGGTCCTTGAAGGCTGCTGGGGTTCCAGCCATGTTATACCCACTTTCCAACCAGCAGGAAGGCAGAGGGAAGAGGGAAGGAGGGGAGGTACATGCCAGCTGTCTTATAAGGGTGTTCACTAGAAGGTAACATACATCATGTCTGCTTTCATCTTATTGGTGAAAATGTACTCATGTGGTCACACCTTGTGCCAGGAGGTTTAGAGATGTAGTTTTATTCCCAGAAAAAATGTGCCTTATTATCAAGGAAATGGGGGGAATGGATATTAGGGGACAACTAGCAATCTGCCATGCAAGGCAAAAAAATAGGCCTTCAGCAAAAACTTTTTGGTGTGGACCCTGAGACCAGGAACCTAAACACCACCTGGTAGCCAGGTACCTAAATCTCAGGATCAGGGTTGGAAAAACGAAGACTCCAAAAAAGTTGAATTTTCAAATATTATAATTATAGACAGCAGAAATGACACACTACAAAGAGAGAAGCACCTTTTAAAGAGGCTTTTCTCCCACGAAGAAAGACATTTAATGTTGCTTCTAGAACATGAGTATATGTTGTTCCTGAACCCTTGTCTTGACTTTAGCAGAAGTGTGATGTAAGAGTGTGTGGACTGTTGGAGCATTAAAATCAGGATGAACTCTGAGGGGTTCTCTCTGGCGTGAGGGGGACGTGGGTTAGCTAGTGTCCAGATGGCTCTCCAGCTGTTTGATTCTGTGCTAGAGTCTTCTTGCCTGGGATAACCAGCTCCCAGCCACCCTCCTGCACTGTCCTTGCAAAGGATGTGTACACAGGCCATCCTTGAGGGGCCCGCCCACTGGAATGGAAGCATGGCACGAATCAGCCTTTGGGGAGGTAGTTAGGTTCCTACTTCCATGGCTGCGTCTTGTGCTTGCTCCTAGGTGGTATGTTTTCCCACTAATACGGTTTTGGGCTCTGGACAAAGCTGTTTGCTCCACTGCATGTACATTAGAGCTCCTCTAGTTGAGCATTCTCACTTTACAGACGAGGACCCTAAAACTCAGTCGATGTCAGTGTTCCAACAAAGGTCACACTGTTGATAATTGACAGAGCCGAGACTAGAACACAGAACTCCAGAGTGATGCTAATCATGCTCATTTTGTTATGAGGATAAGTTATTTGTGCTCTCAATAACTTAGCTGGGGTTTTTTTTCACCTTTAGAATAAACAAATTAGACCTAAAGGAATCTAAATCCCTAAGTTCCCTTACTTCTAAAAGTATGTTTCTACATCATTGTAAGTATCCGCTGAGTACTTTGTAGACTCTTATGGAAAATGTTAAACAATAAAAATACTCTCTGTGTGAAAGGGGAGATGATAAGGGCCCATAAGTTCATTTTTTAATGACATAAATATCATTATGATTATTTAAATATTCTTTTCCAGTCTCTTGTGGCATTTTAATGGAGAGTCTCATTGCCTTATCCATTTATTTACATCATATATATATGTATATACATATATAGTATACACACACATGCACACATACATAGACACGTTTATATCTTAATCTGAGGGGCTTTATTTAAGTCTTAAATGTTGGTCACCATGTAGCAGTTGAAACTCCATTTAAAGTATCTTCAGAAGTGAAATAAAACTTTAGTTATATTTTTACTTTTGTCATCTTATCTCTTCTTGGATCCCTCCAAGATATTTCTCAGGGGTTGGCATTAACGCCAATCCTCGCACCGGGTTGCTTCTAATTCAAATTCAGAAGAATATTCACAGATTTACTTTGGAAGCTCTAGCCCAAGACTTTGGCTTCTTGTGCAGCGAACCTGGAAAACAACTCCTGTGTCCAAAGCAGGTGACCTTCTTTACTGCTGTTGTTTAGAAGGGGACATCCATGGCAGTGTCTCTCCATGTATTTCTGCCTTCTTAATAGGTGAGTTAGACAAGTATTAACAGGATTAGGGGGCCATCTAGAAACGGGAATCTGATCATTGTTTCGATTTTCTCTGCACTGAAAAGGCTCAGCAGGAGAGATTTGGGGGTTATCTTTCTCCCGCTTTTCTGTGGTGGTATCACTCCTAAACCCCAGGGCTGCATCTTAAGTAGGTTGCCAGCTAGACAAGTGTTCTTTGCCTTCCTGCTCTACTATAGCTTTTAGGGCAAAAGGAGAAAAGAGACCACAGGAGCTTAGTGTGGGCTCTGCACCTGCTGCGGTTCCTTCCCTCGCTTCTGCCTTTGCCTAGAGTTATGCTGGTGGTAAATAGATGATGGCGTGAGTAAAAATAGACCAAGCACTGTGGATGTTCCATTATCTCCCGGGAGGAAAAGCCATTACCGGCCTGACTATCATTGTCTGTGAAGAAGGGAGGGAAAAATGTTCCATTTCCATAAGCATAATCTTTTGATTTGGATCAAGTGTACCCTGATCTGGGTTTAGAGAAGTAGACTTGATCATTCTCTGTTCACTCCTAGTGCTGACTACATGGAAGAGGTAGATTAGAAATATTGAAACAGTGATAAACATGATGGTAAAGTACCATGACATGGAAGGCATTGTGAGGGTACTAACTGGGGACACACGTAGGTGAGGAGGTCGTTGTCTGTGTCAAGTGTGGGTTCCTCTACCCAATTCTTTTTTTTTTTTATTTTTTAAAGATTTTATTTTTTTCCTTTTTATCCCCAAAGCCCACAGGTACATAGTTGTATATTCTTCGTTGTGGGTCCTTCTAGTTGTGGTATGTGGGACGCTGCCTCAGCGTGGTTTGATGAGCAGTGCCATGTCCGCGCCCAGGATTCGAACCAACGAAACACTGGGCCACCTGCAGCAGAGCGCGTGAGCTTAACCACTTGGCCATGGGGCCAGCCCCTCCTCTACCCAATTCTTGATGCCTTCCTTCATGCAGCCCCGCAGGGTGCCAACTCACTGTCCTGAGTTCCCACTCCAAATACTCCACACCATCCAGGCTCATTTCCTATCCAAGCCCTTGACCACCCTACTCAGACTCACCTCCACCTTGCTGTCCTTCTTTTATGCTCCATCTTGGCACTGTTCATTTTATTTATTCTATTTTCTGAAATTCTACACACTTTTTTAGTATTCAACCAAGTCCCAACTCCTCTGTAGAAGCTTCTCTTCTTGTTCTACCCTTGGGAACTCAATCTAAAGCAAAAGACAAGGAAAGGAGATGTTCAGCTATTACTCGAAAATACAGCGTGTGTGTGTGCACACAGTAAGTCAGACTCTGTGCCAGTGTTCTCTATGCATTATCTCATTTCTTCAGAGGAAAACTACCCTTTGAGATGAGTAATCTCATTATCTCAATTTTCTAGAGGAGGACTCTAGAAAAGTTAGATGGTTGCCCTAAGTCACGCAGTGGCATAACTGGCGCTTAAGCCCACCTCTCCGATTCTGCAGTGCTCCTAAGCATGGTACCACCTGCCCTGAGAAGCTGTGCTGGCTTCTCTGGTAAGGCTGTCACAGTTCAACAGTTGTGCACCCTGGGGTGGGTAGTTTTGGGTCTTCATGTAGAAATTGATATAAAACATTGTGGCTTTATTAAGGCCCTAGAGAAAGCATCATCATTTACCTTGGTTAATGTCTTAAAAGAAAGAATGTAAATTATCCACTCAGGCTGTATGGATCAATGCAGCTCATATTAATTCTTGTGCATTTAACATCATCTGCCAATCACTTCTGCTTAGTTAAGTAATAGATGAAAACCTTGTGTCCTCCCTGTTGGTTTGTATACGTGTTATATATATATATATATATATATATATGAGGAAATACAAATATTAGTATGTATACAAACATATTTTTAAGCAGAGAATATGCTGTTTGATCCCAGTTAAGGTAGTGGGTAATTCTGAAATTGAATCCTAAACAGAAAACCCTTTACGGTGCAAGTAAAAATCATGTATGTGCTGCCGACATGTGGACCCTGAATTTTTCTATGTTTTGCATAGAATATATCTGGTTCAACTCCAAAGTTTAATGTGCATATAGCCAATTTAAATAGCTGGAAAAGATTAAGGAAAAGTATAAATAAACTGTGGCTCTGTTGGAAGTGCCAACTTTGAACCACTGCTCAGAATCTTCAGAGATAGGAAGGATAAAGGAGCATTGTGGGGCGTCGCCGGAGTTCCCTCTGCTCACCTGTCTAGACTTTCACACCTAATTCAAGTCCGTGTATGGCTACCAGCAGGTCTCCTCCTCCTCCTCACCTTCCATCAGAAATTCTTGGTCAGCACTGACCAGTGGAGGTGGGATGAGGAAGAACCACTTTCATTCATCTAATCTGTGTATTTATTAAGAATTTACTCTGTGCCAAGTATTGTGCTAAACACTGGGCATGTGCTGTGACCTAGAGAGATGGGGTCTTTGCCTTTATGGGAATATTGGCAAGAACAATGAACAGAAAATAAATGTGAACATTACAAGTTGGAACAAGGGCTGTGAGTGAAATAAACAAGGACTGTTGGGAGAATAACAGAGGAGCCCAGTGTGCATGGAGTGGTCAACGAAAGTTCCCTGGAGTTTTCATTTAAGTGGAAACTTAAAGGCTAAGAGGGAATAACCGGGTGAAAATGAGGGAAGAGCAGCCCAGAATGTTAGGACAAAGGTCCTGAGAACAAATTGCTTGGCTTTAGTGAGGACCTGAGAGAAGACGGGCATGGTGAGTGAGGGGGAAATGGGCAGTGGGCATGGGGGAAGGCAGGGCCTCACGGCTATGTTAGGAGTTTGTTAGGGGTCCCTAGGATAGTGGAAGTCCCTGCAGGGTTTTATACTGGAAAGTGACATGTTCTGATTTAAGAAGATCATTTTCCATTGTGTGGAGAATAGATTGAAGGGGCAGATGTGAATGCAGAGAGAGCTGACAGACATCTGGAGCAGCAGACTAGGTAAGAGAGAGGCGGCCTGGACTAAAGTCGAGACTGTGGGTGTGGGAAGGAGGGGTTTAGAGTACATCTGGGAAGTAGAGTCCACAGGACACACTGAGGGATGGCATGTCGGGGGACAGGGAAAGGGAGACATCAAGGACAGCTCTGAGATTTCAGATCTGCGCAGCTGCTACCATGTATCAAGTTGTTGGCAGTAGGTTGGGGTGGACAGGTTTGGGAGGAAAAATGTTCTGGATACGTCAAGTTTGTAGCGTCTATTAAATTGTGATCCAGCTGGTGATGTCTGATGTGGAGTTGGATATTTGAGTCTAATCGTTAAAGGAGAGATCTGAATTGGAGTTGTAGGTGTGGACATCTTCAGCATAACTGTGTTATTTAAATCCAGGGGAAAGGAGAGAATCACATGGAGGAACGTATAAAGAGTGGAGAAGGCTCAGGACTGAGGGCCGAGGAGCCCCACATCTAGAAGTTAGTTGGAGAAGGAAGAGCCAGCAAAGGAGCCTGAAAAGAAGCAGCCAAAGGGGTGCAAGGAAAACTAGCAAACCCCAGAGTAGATGAGCAAGTCAAGAGAGGGTTTTAAAAGGAGGGAGTGGCAGATGACAACCAGTGTGTTTGGTGGGTCAAATAAGGCAGGAAGAGAGTTCTTGGGTTTGACAATGTGGACTCATTGGTGATCTTGACAAGAACACTTGCAGTGAGCAGTGGAGGCAGACTGGTGGCTGAACAGGGCCTATTGAGAAAGACGAGAGGATGCACATGGCGTTCATATATTGGTTTCTTATGGGTGGGTGTTACTGAGGGATGGGGGGATTCACTTTGCCTCCATACGTTATTGTATTGCATTATTTTCCTAGTTACAGCAATCTTATATTAATGCTATAATCTGGAAAGCTTATATTTTAAAAGTTTAAGAAATTTATAAGAAAAAAAATAATCCCTGATAGGTTAACTGAGCATCTCTGACTTTTAACAGCTGTGGGTTTATACCTTTCCACTCTCTTCCTCCTTCTCCAGATTGCTTTTTAAATTTGTTATTTTATTCTTGTAGAACAACTTGTACAGCTGTGCTAAGAAAGCAAATCAATCAAAAGAATCAAATTTTAATTTCATAAAACATTTCACAAATGGAGCCTTCCATAGCTTTATGACAGTAAGTTCAGGATGGGGGAGCAGGTGTGAGCGGAGAGGGAAATGGAGAACCATGTGTGTCGACAGGCTTTTGGGAAGTTTAATCACATAGGGTGAGAAGGGTGTATGAGGTCATTGGCATGTTTCCTTAAGTTGGGAGAAACCAGATTGTTTTTGGTGTGTTGATGGGTTGGTTCCAGTAGGAAGGGAACCACCACAGGAGCCGAGTTCCTTGAGAAGGTGAGGGGATCCCAAGCCCTGTAGAGGGATTGGCCCTCACAGAAGGAGGGACATTTCCTCCATTCTGCCAGGAGGGAAGAAACCCAGCCTGTCTGCCCAGTGCCTAGGAGCCTCAGAGTTGCAAGTTCTTCTCTTTCCTTCTGTGAGACCTCATAGGCCCTGAATTCTCTATCTTCTTACCTAATTTTTTTCCAAACAATTTCTGAGTTTCAAATAAAATCAAAAAACCTTGAAATATATACATTTTTTGCTGTGTATTCAGTTTAGGAGAGGGAAGACTCAAATACTGAGTGTTAGAACTTTCTGCTTCTTACGAATGGTTCTTTCCTGTTGCTCTTTTTTGTATCAGTCAAGATAGGCTAGGCCATTGCAGTTAACAAGCACCTCCAAAATCTCAGGGGCTTGCAGTCAGAAAAGTTTCTATCTCGTTCCCACATGCTGTCCCTTGGGCATCAGCCTGTGCTTCCTCCAGGCCCTGCCTGAGGAGCTGCCCCATCCCCCAACCCCTGCCACCAAGCCTTGCCCGTCTCCATGGCACAGAGAGAAAGTGTATCACATCCCTCAGTGGCCCTGCAGTCCTTTTGTCTAGGAGTATCACCTCCCACCCCCAGCCACATATCATTGGCCAATACCATGTCATGAGGAGAAACTAGCTTCAGAGTGGACAGATGACGATGGCCATCCTCCATGTGCTGGAAGGAGAGAGAACGGCACACGCGGGACTCGCCTGCTGACACCACACGTCCCTCCCCAGAGAAGGCAGACTAGGCCTTGGTGCAGTTTGGGGGTTGCCTCTGCACCCAGCCCCATCCTTTGACCACAGCACCTGCAATTCTGTCAATAGAAATCCATTCCATTATTTTTAAGCTTTCATTTTTCCAAGTATGTTCTTTAAAAATAGAAGCAGCTCTAGAAAACCTAGTGAATAGTCACTATTTTTTCTCCAAGGACCTTATTATTTTCTCTGGTGGACTCAAAATGATAGGAGTTTTTGTCCTGAACATACTGTTTTTTAACTAATGTTTATTCTTCTACTTTACTTAATAAACAATGTGTACAGCTGCCAGTCAAGCTTCTGTGTAGCCTGAGTGGCTGATAACTGCAGGCTGATCTGTGCAGCCTCATCTTACACATCTGTTCCCACTGGGCTTTCCCAAATTCTGCCCATAGCTCTCGGACCTCCATTACTCTTCGCTGGACCCATTTGGATCCAGGAGCTTGGCTCGGGCTCCTCTAGTTCTCAGGTGCCTAGGGTCTGTGAGAGGAGGACAGGATGATGCTGAGGGCAGGGAAGCAGCACGGGGGCTTGCTGGCCACTAGTGACCCCCTTGGCTGCATCACAGTGTGGCCAGGCACTGGCCCTGTCTTCATTCTCCTTAATTTTTCCATCCACTCGCTCCAGCCCCTCCTTGTCTGGACCTTTTTGTCATACCCCTTCAGGCCACCTCCATCCCTCTCCCACCCCTCTGAGTAGAGCCCTTCATGGAGAGATGGGATCCCCTCTATGGCTACTCTCTCCTCCATAGCCACAGGTCTTGCCCCGAGCTACAGGGCCAATAGTAGTAGGGTTAGTTTGTGGTAGAGATGAAACTGGCGCTGTCTACTAGATTGCCTCTAATGTGGTACTCTTTCATCAGTGGAAAAATAGAAGTGTAATCTAGCCAGACTCTTCCCTTGGGGTGACATCAGTGAATTACAATCTCCTATAAACATAGTAGCCCCACAGTATTGGAGCTTGTGGTGGTATGAGTTTGTGTGAATGATCTGTGTTATTCTTGATACATTAGCGGCCATACTTCCTGGCTGGGGTCAGTATCAGCAGGCAGGGCAGCCAGTTCTGAGATCAGTGGTCAAAAGGAAGTGACTATTTGCTATTGTTTCGTAGGATAATGTGGCTACTTAATAAATAGCATATCCTTCATGATTATCTTTGTCTACTAGTTTGACCAGCCTTGAATAATGCCCACAGTCTGGCCTTTGCCCTCTGCCCGTCATCCACTCAGCTGCAGTCATACTGGGCTCCTCGCTTTGCTTGTATGCACACGTGCTCCCCAAGCACAACACTCCCTCCCCCACCCCTTTCTTTCCCTGCCTGGAATTTCCCCCCTAGTCCTGGCCCACTCCTTCACTTCTTTCACAGCCCTGATCAGAGATCCGTCCCTCACATCAGCTCTACTGTTTCCCCATTGCACGTATCACCAGCTGACAAGCTGACATTATCTTTTCATTTGTTTATGTGTTCGACTGTCTTCCCTTTAGAAAGTGGTTTTGCCCACTACTGTGTCCCCAGAGCCCAGAGCACAGAGTAGATACATGTAAATACTTGACGAATGAATGAGAGGCCGGGATAGATGGTGCCCTCTGAAATTATTTAGTAATCATTGCCAGAAACCCATAAAAATGGAACATTTGCTTCTTGTAATATTTCTTTTTTGGACCATCTCCCTCTTCTCTCCTATGGTAATTGGTTCTCTCTGTTCAAAACCAACAAATATTGTCAGAAGAAGAATGTTTACTGCCATCTGTACTTCTTTGGAATTGTATGATCTAGTCTTTAAGAGTGTTTTGGGTCATAGTCTATGACCAAAGCAGGAAATACTACCACCTCTCCCTTTTACAGCATCCAAGTAAGTTTTTCTTTATATTTTCTTAACACACATTTGTTGCACTGTTATTGCCTACTTACAAATGTGTGGGAAACTTAGACAAGTTGAGCAAGACAAAAGCAATTCTACCAGCATGCAAATTCAATTGACTGATTCCTTGTTATGTTTTATGAGAGTTTATGATCATTACTTTGGATTTCTTTGTATTCCTTTGCTCACACTTTTGAAGCTAAGTTTTCTCCCTTCTAAGTGGCTTTTGTCTTCTCTAACATGGTTTCTAAAGTAGCCTCTTATGTCATGCATTCAATTTCCTTTTCCTTCTTCACTTCTCAATGTCTTTATTGATTTGTATGTATGGTTCTTGTCTTCTTCATTGTTTATATTTCTTGTAATGTCTTTCCATGCTATGTTAGTCTAAGTGAGGTCCCAGAAGTCCCTGTGCCTCAGAGAGAGAAGCCAAAGGATGCTTAAGATAGTGATAGTTACACTGACTAATACGAATTTAAATAAAATGGAATTTTCAAGAGAGAAATGAATGACTAGGTGAAAAGATTGCTTAAGTAAATAAAAATAATTATTTCACAGACATTTACTAAGCTACTACCTGTATCTGACAGTGCTGGGAATATAAAGAAGGATAGAGTTTACTAGGGGAAATGGGGATGCAATCAAATATTTTTAGCAATTTGATGGTAGGAGAGATAGGAAAGTTGATCACTGGTCCTAAGACAGCCCAGAGGAGGAGGAGCATCTAAGACTGCTCCTGGGAGAAGGCTTCCTGGAAAGGCTTTGGGCAGACAGGAAAGGCAGTGGAGGGAGGAGAGCTTGTACAAAAGCAGAGGTATCTTCAGCACCACACTGGAGCCCAGTAGCAGGAGATGAGCAGGAGATTTTGTCCCCTGTACAGTGGGAGCCCTTGAAAGGGCCTGTGCTGGATGCGCATGTGGCATCTACCAGGTGCTCAAAGAATTAGGGTCAGGAGTCAGGGAGAGTCATGAGGGCTGGCAGTGGTGGTAGTGGATGACCCCATGGGCACAGCCTGAACACCACAACCATGTGTATAGAGGGGGAAGAGGACCAAATTCTCAAGGGAGCACTCATGTTTAAAGGATGGGGGCAGGGGAAGAGGAGCCAGGAAAGCTTGCATCATGGGAGCCGGGGGAGAAGTTTCAAGGAGATTGGCATGGTATTGCAGAGAAGTCACAGGGGATATGGGTTGGGCAGTGCTGGGATTGGCTGTGAGCATTTGATGGTGAGAGCAGCCACTGAAAGTCAGGAACCAATGGACTGAAGAGGCTGTGAGTGGAGCCATGAGCCCAGTTGCTTCTAACGGAGGGGTCTCCTTACAGGCCTGGGCTTTGTGTGTTAATTACTAGATAGTAGAGATTGTAGGGGAGGAAGACATTTCCTCTACCCACTCTAAGTCCTTCTGGCCAGACTATGAATTAAATTGAAATGAGACAGAATAACAGGAGAAAATTAAACAAAGCTTTATAACATGTATACATGGAGAAACTCAGGAAAACTGAGCAACTCACCAAAATGGTGGAAGCTCTCACCTTAAATACCATCCTCAGCTAAAGACAGAGGATGGTGGGGGTGGAGGGAGTCAGTTATGGGAGGTTACCAGAAAAGTATAGTAAACAAGAGTAAGGTTATTGTGCAGATTTAAGTCCTTGCCTTCCGCATTGATAAGAGTTTCTAGAGATAAGGTCATCCCCCCTTCTTCCTGGTACAGAGAGGGAGACACCTTTACAGATGGAGATTTCCTTTACAAATGTAAATGTCTCTTGCAAGGGGAACTTCCACTTTTCAAAGTTTCTCTCATGTCTGCAGTTTTTTTTTTTTTAAAGATTTTATTTTTTTCCTTTTTCTCCCCAAAGCCCCCCGGTACGTAGTTGTATACTCTTCGTTGTGGGTCCTTCCACCTGTGGCATGTGGGACACTGCCCCAGCGTGGCTCGATGAGCAGTGCCATGTCCGCGCCCAGGACTCGAACCAACGAAACACTGGGCCGCCTGCAGCGGAGCGCGCGAACTCAACCACTTGGCCACGGGGCCAGCCCCCATGTCTGCAGTTTTTAAGAGTAACCAGCCCAAAATAATCCTCATGCTAAAGAGACTTCTCTTGGGGTGGCCAATTCCAATCCCCCACAGGATATTACACAAAATTCACTAAATAAAAGTTTTTTTATGCAGTGTGCTAGCTTTGTAGCCAGCTTTTCTGCACACACCCCTGATGCTTCATAGTCATCAGATGGTCCCCATCCACCATCCTGAAAGCCGTCTATCATTCGTACAGCACGATGTTCTTTTCTAGATCTTCCATGAACGTGAGTTGATTATTCATCTTAAGCTTTCATTTTGCATGAACTTTGATTTTTTATTACCTTAATGCCCCTTGATTATTGGTGGTAATAAAAAGGGGTGTGTGTGTGTGTGTATAATTAAAAGTATATTATTTCCACATTTTAAAACATTTTGAAATGAATAGGCAAGATCTTTCTATCATGATGGTGCTGGGATAAACACAGTGGTGGGAGGCATTTCATAGCCATCAAAAAAGAAAAAACTATATAGGCTTCGCTGATAAGATTTTTATGCTGCTGCACAAATATAAAACACTTCACACAGTCAAGTTTAGAATATAAATCAGAGAAGAATCTGTGCTTGTACCTTCACAGCAGGATTTCTGAACTTTGTGATTTGCCTGCCTTTCTTCCCCTTCCTCTTTTCTGCCCCCTGGTGAGTTGCCTCCCCCGGAACTATTGGTGATGCTCCTCCCAGCCTCTGCTCTGTCTCTTCTAATTGACCACCTCTTTGCAGCCTGGTGTCACCAGCGTGAGTTCATTTCTGGCCCTGTGTTTCCCGGTGGGGGTAGTGAAATGCACTGTGGGTGCTCATGAGCTTCTTAATGATGTTCTTTAAGCGACTGGAAATCATCTGTGATGGGTTTCTTTCTTGCCTCTTACTCACCTGAGGAGTTTACTTTGGTGATTTGCATTTGTGTTGTCTGAGAGACTCTAGGTAGAAGTGGATCAGAGGTAATTGGAGCACCGGCTGTGTCCAACAGAAATTCACATAAATGTCTCGCTCGGTGCCAGAGAATTTTCCTTCCATATTCACCTTTTCAGTATTCCAGGCATTCATTTTTCTGCAGTAAAATTATTTTGTGTGCATTTGCTCCTCGCAGTGTTTCCCAGTACCTCAGTTTCCCCTCGGATGTACAAATGGAAAGTGGTAATTGGACGGTTGTGCCAGCTTCCTGGTTCTCAGGCTTCGGTCA
Organism: Equus przewalskii; assembly: GCF_037783145.1. Taxonomy (NCBI): domain Eukaryota; kingdom Metazoa; phylum Chordata; class Mammalia; order Perissodactyla; family Equidae; genus Equus; species Equus przewalskii. Next base: position 55,220,546 of record NC_091839.1, on the reverse strand, counting down.
ATAGTGTCCTCAGTTCAGGGCCACTCTCGGCTCTATTCAGTTCTGTTTCATCCCCACCCCCCACAGCCGCGAACCGCTTGATTGCACAAACACTGCTCTCCTTTCTCCTCACTAACATCTGTCTCTCTTTAATAGTTCACCCTTTTAAGGAGTGCATAACTACTAGCGACATAGTTTTAAAGCTGCACACTCCTCTTCTGTTATTGAACATTCTGGCTCAGTTTGTCTTTTCAACATTTTGAGTATTAATTTTACTTTTCTAATGCAATAAAATAAGTGGTCTGCCGCAGTTTCGAGTAAATGAGGATTTGAAATGGATTTCAAGTATTCCTGTCGGGTTTTTATGATGCAGGTGCAATCTCAGGCAGTAAATTACCATAACTAAACAGTTGAGGAGCCATAAAGCTCATCTGCCATGGCGTGGCTAAATTAATAGATTAACAGCTGCACGTTAGGAAAATGTCAGATGTTAAATATTTTTCGTTGGTAATAAGTTGGAAATTTGCGACCTTATACATGCTTATTCAGTCTCGAAAGTGCCTCACCCAGAATTAATTTGTATTTTATTATTTTTCAGCTTCAAGCATTTTGATGCTAGACTCTCGACTGCTCTATTTTTACGGATATTTTTAATGAACTGCCATTCAGAATACTTTTTCTTATGTGGTTTGATTGAAGGATAGGGCCCAGTTTGAGGATTCATTTATGGATTTATCCAGCAGTTGTTTTCTAAGTGCCCATTGTCTTTGGGGCACCATGCTAGGTACAGAGGTGAACAGATGCACAGCCACAGAAGGGAGACACAGGAGGGCACAATAGCTGTGCCACAGAGGGTGCAGGGGGGGCCAAGGGATTACAGTGGCTTAGAGCATGGAGTCTAGAGTCAGTCAGCCCAGGTTCAAATCCTGAGTCCATTACTTATGAGATGTATAACTTGGACTAGTTGCTTCTCTGGGTCAGAGTGACCCCCCCCCCTAAAAAATGGAAGTATTCATGGTATAGACCTTATGTGAATTAAAATGAGGGAATATTTATAAAGCTCTTAGAAGAGTGCTTGGTACATGGTAAGAACTATGTAAGTGTTTTAAACAAATCAAGTAAAATAAATAACATATATGTTGACCAAAGGAAGAACTAAGGAAAACTCTATTGTGAAAAATATACAAACTGTCAGGCATTTTAATATTTGTTTTTAAATCTATGGAAACTTTAGTTGACAGCCAGCTTATTAGGAATTTACTGTCACTAGGTTCTGGCTCCAGAGACTTGGCTAACTTTTGTTCCCTGTGTTTTCAGTTATTTTGATGTTTTCAGGTAAGGAAGAACTTTCTAACAATTAGAAAGGCTCCAAAATGAAATGAGCTATTATTGGTGCTGTTGAAAATTTCTTTCTCATTACTGGATATAGCCAAGCAAAGGTTAAACCTGCCAGAGATGTAGCTTCAGGGATGCCTGCAGTGGGTAGGAGTGGAGGGAGGGGTCAACCCAGTGAATTCCTAAAGCCAATGAAATTTTTCTTATTTCAGTCCTGCTTTAGTCTGTAAAGGCATGCCACATTGGCAGTGGGGGTCTGGAGATGTGAAATGGCAGTTTCGTTGGAGAGGACGTTGAAGTTGGGAAGGATTCACAAAGGTTGAAGGCAGGGAGTGGAGAGTTTTAATCACTGGTCTAAAACGTGGACTTCGTTTTGCAGAGAATGAGGTGCCACATGTTTTCAATAGGGGCGTGACCTCAAGTAAAAGGAAGATTTTTTTTTATCGCAGGGAGATGAATCTGGTAACAAGTGCCTGGGGATTGGGAGCAGGAGTCCTGTTAGAAGACAAGACCATCCTGCAGTCAGGCAGGGATAAGATGGTGTGTGAGAGGCATTCAAGATGACTTTGAGCCTCAGGAACCGAGGCAAGCTGATATAGGTACTTGGAGGATCAGAAAGAGAATGTTTGATGTGCAATTCTTACTCATTTATTCATTCAACAAATGTTTACTGAATGCAAACAGTGCAGAGCTCATAACCTGCTGATGATGGATTCGTCCTACTGTTTTCATTAAGAGCAAAACAAACACACATGCATTCCACGTGCAGCCTAAATCCCATTGTGGGGAGCCTTTATTATGGGGCATTTTATGCGTTCTGCAAGAACACCCCTAGAAACAATGCCTATTACAAAAACAGAAGCTGCTTTCTCTGAACCTCTGCGTATAGTAGGTCCTTTGCTTTTATGAAAGTGTCTGATTATGTGCTTGCATCAACCACAAACAGATCAGAGCAGTAGAACTGAAGACGGCTTTTATGTTCTGCCATCGTCATATTTATTCACTGTAGTCCTCGATGTCTTTCTACCTCAAAATATCTGAATACCTCTAAACTCCAGATAAGCGCATCAAAGTGCCGCGATCCAGTTCTGCCTCTACCACTGTCTTTCTTTTCCTGTATTCAGAACCTTCCACTTGCTATTTCACTTCTTGCTCCACAGTTTGAGACTGGGAATAAGCTCATTATTCCAAAGAACAGACGGCTGAGCCTTTGAGAGCTGATGCATTTCTGCAGAGACTATCTGTACAGCACTTAGCACATTGTTGGTGCTCAAGAAATGTACCAAAAATTGAAGCAGATTTTTCAATGGACTGACTTTGCTGTTACTGAGGTGGCCCATGGGAGTTTTTAAATCTCCACTGTTAGAAAAATGTCCAGCCATCCTTTGAAAAGCAAACTTAAACGATCTGCAACAGAAATTTCCCCACTTCTGCCCAAAGGTGACTCTGAAACTCCACCCTCCTCCTCCCAAATTAAATGCCTGGAAAATAGATAGGATTACAACCTTCTAATGCCAGGCTAGCATTTTTAACCTAAGCACAGAACAGAAATGTGCAGTGCCTCCTAAAAGTCCTAGGAAGTTCTTCATATACTTTTGTTTTACAAGATAATCGGGGCACAGAGGTTGCTTTCTGCCCAGCTCTTTGGGTAATGGAATGTCTTGTTCCCGTTTGCGTTGACAGTGGAATTTCTGAGCAGCTCTGCTCCTTGTCAGACGTATTTGCCGCACTTAGCACAGGCCACACAAGTGGCCTCTGTCAACTCCGATAAAAAGGGAAGCTCAGCACCCTTTTATGAACATTCTCCTTTAAACCTGTCAGGTGCTAAAATTAGGCAGGAGCTGCTGTCACCAGATGTTCTGCTCCCCGAAGGGCTTGCCCTGGGCAGTTTACCTCTGTGTTTTATGTACTAACGCATCCCGGTACTGGTGAGCATCAGAGGCCTGGCATCTGCCTCGGGGGCACCAAATCTGAAAACTAGATCAAATGTGGAGCTGAAGATTGTTTGTTTTTGGGAGCTTAAATGGTTGCGCATGTCTGAATGTCTGAGCAAAATTGATTTTATTACAAAATGTACTCATCTCAAGAAAAGTAATCATTTTAGTAGAGAGAGCTGATCTTTTCATAACTGATGTCATTCCCTTGAAGAACAGTAATGCTCCCTTGATTTGTTTTGTTTACTTGCTCCTGTTTTTCCTTTAAAGGAAGATGCTTTTATTTCATCTGTTTGAAACCAAATTCACATGTTAAGACAGCCACACACACATGTTCAGTGACTGCCATCTGGTGCCAAGCACGCTTCCAGAATAACGCCCCTTTGTATTGGGTGATGCCTCTGGAAGGTCGCACTTGACGATAGGGATGGGTCACTTCTGACATTTTTGACTATGTACTTTATATAAATGTATACCTTTTCTCTCTTTTCCTTAGTAGTTTTTTAATTTAAAGGATTCAGCACAAGGATTCATGAGCTCTTATCTGTTAAACAATCATTCATTAGATTGTGGTCTTAAATGTGCAAAATTTTAAACAAATTTTTAGCAAAAATTTTAAGCAAAAGAAGCTACTTTAAATGTAACTAATTACTTAGAAAGTTGATGTTTTCTTCATGATTCTCTCAAACATTTTTTGTTTCATTTGTGAAATGAATTGTGTCTGTTAAGCCTTTTAAAATACTGCTATTGAAACTGAATTTTTTTAAGTAGAACAGCATAGCAGGATATAGTGGGATTTTTATTATCATTTTAATAATCTGTCTTCAAGATGGTAACACTGATAACTCTTTGGAGAAGGATCGTCTTTCCAAGCAGACTCATTTTGTTTAAAAGAATAAATACATAATAACTCCTGTATCTGGAATATGGCTTTTGACGCACTTGAATAAGTCTCCTTTTCAAGAAGGTAACAAAAACAGAAAAGCAAATAAAGCAAAGCATCTCTGGCAGAATATTCAACCCCTGGATTCTCTGGAGATGGGTGATCATTGTCTTAAAAAAAAAAAGAAGAATAGGGGCCGGCCCCATGGCCAAGTGGTTAAGTTCGCACGCTCCACTGTAGCGGCCCAGGGTTTCATCGGTTCGAATCCTGGGCGCGGACATGGCACTGCTCATCAAGCCATGCTGAGGCGGCATCCCACATGCCACAACTAGAAGGACCCACAACTAAGAATATACAACTATGTACCAGGGGACTTTGGGGAGAAAAAGGAAAAAAATTAAAATCTTAAAAAAAAAATCTATTAAATCTCTGCCAGAGGTTCTAACATTTGCAAAATTTTGCTAAATTACACCCAATAAAGCTGTTTACAAGTAAGTAATTGCTTGAAGTGAATTCCTTTGGGATAGAGTAGGATAAACTCTGGGCCAGGGCCTTCGGAGACCTGGGTGGTAATCTTCCATGAGCTGGCAGTGTAACTGGCAGCTATCTTATCTTCGTGGATCTTAGGTTTGCCATTTGTAAAATGAGAGAGGGTGACCAGCTAGATGAGGTCCTTGTATCTGAAACACTTTCGAATGTTTGGGATTTGGGATTATCAGCTTAATTCCCCAGGGTTGAGAAAGAACTGACACCAGCTTTCTTTACGAGGTGGCACAGCCTTGAGACCGCTCAGAAAATACCCATTGCTGTCCTCTGTCGAGAAACTGTGGGCTTCCCAGAGGGTGTGGCTCCTTATTGCCTTGCCGCACTGAATGGTCTTGGTTTTAGATGTGGAATAACATCGTTATGCTGCTGTGAGAGTCTCCAAAGTGAAGAATTTAAATTTTAAAGGGGAGGAAAACAAAATTAAGAAAGGCCGCTTTCTTAATTCAGTGTTTGACCAACCTTTGGCTGGCTCACTAACGTCCAGCACTAACTGTGGCTTTGAATCCTTTGGATGATGTTTGTTTTTTATTTGCAGTGTCCCAGATGAAGGTTTCATATTGAAACAGGCTAAAAGAGTCCCTCTCATGAGATCTCATGGGTGCTTCCAAAGACAGTCTGTCTCTCATAGATTCTTTGGTGGTGCTTGTAGCCTGTTAAGGTGGAAGGGTGTGCAGGGGACAGAGCCTGTGGCTGTCCCTGGCTCCTTGTTGAACTGGATCTATCAAGACAACCCATTTGCTCTGCTCCTGACAGGAAGAAGGGAAGACAGAGCCCGTCAGCTTCCCGTGATGAGCCATTAGCCCTGGATGACAGACAGACTTTTTCTATTACTCAGGTGGGCGCCTGTTAGATCCCATGTGAGCACTTTGTTTTCCTGTCCATTAAGGATCCTGTAAAAGCTTTGGCATTCCATCAAAGGGCTGTGCCCTCAGTGGACACTCAAAAAGAATGGATGTGTATTGTCAGCTCTCTCTCATTTGGTTACAAGTATGAGGAAAAAAGTAAATCTTTTTTGCTTTTTAACTTGAACCTGAGTATTGTGGTGGCAAGAAATTATTGAATAATTGAAAAACAACACGTGGATTTAAGCTTTGGCAATTGTCTACTCATCACGCACTTACGGCTTTTTTATTTTTTATATATATATACATATATATATATATACATAGCTCATTATAATTTTTGTATGTTACTAATAATACTTTAAGGGTCTATTCCTACCACGACTCCACTTTAGCGAATGAGAGGAGTCAGGGAGACCAGTTGGTTTTGAGGCTAGTGCAATGGAGAATTCTGAGCAGGTTTGCCACTACAAATGGGAGGAGAGGGTCCAGGTTGTGAGAACTGAAATGACTGAATGAGCGCCTGAGTGTGGGGGTCCTTTTTGACAAGATATGATTCTGAGAGTTGGCACTTGGGGGGCTGAGAAGCCAGTGAAATCAGAGACCACCGCTACTAGCCTGTATAAGAGAGCCCCGGGGAGGACCACGGACACAGCCGTATCTAGGGCATGTTGACTTGGAGGTGTAGACGGGCCACCCACCACGTGAGACCACAGCCCGTGAGTCGAGGCAACGCGAGAGGCTTTCTAACCAGCCCCTCATGTGGGCCTGCACTTGTGGACATAAAGGTCCTCAGCTCAGGGTACTTTTTCGGCACTCTCTGAGATGGCAAAGGAGGAATTTGCAGAGAGAAAAGAGACCAAAGTATAGAAAATTGCAAAACAGTAGCATTTGGCAGAAGGAAGAAGAGCTGGTAATGGATCAGTTAAGTAGACTGAAAAAGAATTTGAGAAATAAAAAAAGAACCAGAGACCTACTCCACCCTGGAAGCCAAAGAAGCAGTCGGCAGATAGGGATCAAGACAGATGAGGCCTGGCAAGAATCCAGTCCAAAAATGGCATTTCTGAGCAGTGGGGGAAAGAATAATGCTTCAGTGAATGGTGTGTAATAGTTGGCCGTTTGGGGAAAAGTAGTTAGATGCCAGACCATATGTAAAAATAAACTCCGTTTGGATTAAAAATATAAATGTAAAAATTCAAAATGAAAATATAGACAAATATTTTTATAACCTCGAGTGAAGGGGTCGTATGCATATATGTGGTATCTGTATTCAAAGTATACAAAGAAAGTTAAAAAACAGGTTTTAGACTGGGAGGAAATACAATAAAACATGTGGTAGAAAAAAGGCTAATATCCTTAATGTTAGAAGAGCTTCTATAAATGAATGAGAAAAGTAACAATAAAAGGGTAGGCAGGGGCCGGCCACATGGCCGAGTGGTTAAGTTCACGTGCTCCGCTTTGGTGGCCCAGGGTTTGGGGCTTCAGATCCTGAGGAAGAGAGATAAAATGACTAATAGATCAAAATGTTTGGTAGTTTTAAAAACTTAATCTTAAAGCAATATTGAGATGGTAATATTTGCCTTTTAGACTAGCAAAAATTAAAATCCATTTTAACATCCACTGCTAATGAGAAATAGACACTTAGGTATATCATTGTCATTAGGAGCTTAAACTGATACAGTTTTTAGAGAATTACCTGTCAGAATCTATTGAATTTTTAAATGCACACACACTTTGGTATAATAATCTCATGTCTAAGAATATATCCTACAGAAATCATAGCAGGATTCAACGAGATTTATCTAAAAGGGATTTATTCCATCATTGCTGATAATAATGAAAACAAAGAATAGTCTGAATATCCATCACTGAGCAAATGGTTAAATAAATTTTTGTACATTCATACCATGAAATACTAGGCAACCACTTTTTTAGTGAGGTAAATCTGGGTGTTTGAACCTGGAGGGAATTCCGTGATATCTTGCTAAGTGAGGAGAGGAACAATAAGTTGCAGCCCAATGTTAGCCTGATTCTGTATTGCCACATGATAATAACCTGTGTATGTGTTAATGTATATAAATAGGTATGTCTATAAGCTTATGAAAAAGTTGGGAAGCATATACACCACTGAGGTAGAGGTAGGGATGGAGGGGCAAGGAGAAAGACGAGAACGTTCATGGATGTCCTTTGAGAGAGTAGTGGTGGAAACAGGAGTAAATGAGATAGGAAGGTGTGAGCTGTGGGGGTCGGTTACTGTGGACGTGTTTGATCAGGAAGGAAGAGGAAGATGGAATTTTAGCTTTGAGGGACAGACAGGTCAATACAACAGGTTTGAGCTTTTTGTTTTATCGTACAGAACAGGAGAAATTTGAGTCTGTTGTATGCCAAGACAAGGGAGAAAATACAAAAAGAAAAAGTTGTGGTAATCGGAAGAGTGCGGGAGTGGTGGAGTTGGTAAGGAATGGAATCAAGGCTGACTGAGTGAGCCTTCTTTCTCTGGGGATGTAGAGGGTAAGTGAGGTTGGGGAAGGTTTTTCAAGAATCCCAACCACATGGCCTCTGAAGACAGGCAAGTCCAGAGAGTAGGGGATGCACATGGGTGGTGTTGGGGATGGAAGAAAATGGCAAACATTGGAAACAGCTTTTCTGGAATTGATTTAGGATTAATGGAGGTATAAGGAAGACATTTAGGAAAGACATAAGAAGGAAAAGACAAGGAAGGAAAAACATAGGGAATTCATGTAGGGAAAGAAAAAAAGAGACATCAGGCATAATAAGTTCAGAGCCCGTGAGTTCAAGTCTTATTAATTTGTGATGAAGTGAGTTGGCATTTCCTGAGTGGCAGCAGCCTGGAGGAGGAGAAGGAATCCAGTGAGTCAGGTTAGAATTAGAGGATTTCAGGTATTAATGACACTTAAAGGGCTCGCTAAGGGTCACAAGCTGGGCAAGAAAGCCCAAGGGAGGCTGACAGAGCCAGAGAGCGTATAAGGACTGAATGTTGTAATAAGAGTCACAAATTTAAAAAGGCAGCGACCTCAGGAGTGAGGAAGGGAAGGAGGTGGTGAAAGAACACGTTGGAGTCAGAGGGGGAGCGTCAGAGTTCCTCACAGAAGAGTTGCAAGTTCTAAGGGCCAAGGTGACGGGTGTCTGTAGTGCCTCTTGGTTTGTATCATAGACTTTAAGTCCCCCGAGAGAAGGAATTATCCAAGTCTTGTCCGTCTGTACATCTTCCAGATGTGCCACAGTGCCTGGCACATAATGCACACACAGCAGATATTTGAATGAACAAGTGAATACGGTGGGGTAGAAGCAAAGGTCTTGACATTAAGGCATTCAAACATCGGTAGGATTCAAGCGTCTGTAAGGTCAGGATGCTGGACTGGTCATCAATTTTATTGTTAAAGACACTGAAGAAAATCGCAGAACTGGATAAAGTATAAAGTCATATATTGAATTGTCAAGGATTGTGCAAAAATCCCTGGTTTTAGTAGATAGAATTGACAAGGATAGAGGGAGTGATAAAAGCAAAGGGTATGACTAGTTTTTTGAGCTCAGATCCTCCTGCATCAGAGTAGCTAGGAGACATGCTAAATCCACAGCCTTAGGGGCTCCACCCAGGCCTGTGGAATCAGAATTTCTGAGAGTGAAGCCTGGGAAACATCACAGATGCTTAGCCCCGGCCAATAAGGTTTAAGAACCACTGGTGTAGATTCTAAGTGGAGCTTTTCGGTTTGGCCTGGTTTGGGGAACATAAGGAAACGAGGAGTTTGCTGTCTTCTCCTCCTAACTGAGCAAATCCAGAGCAGTGAGAAAGAAAATACTCACAGAGCCTCTTAAAGAAAAGTTTTGAAGGAAGTGGCTTCAAGAGGAATCCAGTTTCCGTTAAGTCAAAGAGTAGAAAGTGCATGGTGGAAAATGGCTGGGCTATTTTTAATGACTATTTCTAAAATGTCCACATGGATTCCTTCCATAGTTTCAAGACTCAGGATTCAGTTTGCCCTTTTACTGGAGAGTCAGGTTAAGGTTTATCAATTGTCCTTCTATAAATGGAAATGGCATGGAATACTGTTGTGTGTGTGGAGAGAGAGATTGGATAAAATCTATATACACGCATATGCATGTGGTGTATGTTTATTTCATGTCCGAAATAGCCTTCTTGTAAGGAGTCTTCTTGAAGATGATTTTATTGTAATCGTCTTCACAGTGCCCTTTCACTTTTGGACAGGGTTCAAAATGTTATTTTAACATGTGAACCGCACCAACTTAAAATTTGGATATATTTTTGCAACTACGGGCATAAAGGGGACTTTGTGCTTTTGATGGCATTCGAAAAGGATGCCTTTGTCCTGGAGCCAGATGGGAGAGTTGCAGACCAACCTGAAGGCATTGGATATCCTACAGGTGGTAGCAAGAAAAGTGGTACCAGAGGAGGAAGCCAAACTGTCACACAGCAACAAGATGGGGCACTTTGCCAACGGAAGAAGGGTCCCAGAGTCAGCCTAGTGGGGACTAGGGGTGCATCGGTCCTGCTGACTGGCTCAAGAGCGGGGTGCAGAGGAGGTGTTTCCTGAGGGGGTGAGCTGGACTGGGGAGGATTAGGTGCCAGGCAGGAGTTGAGGACAGGTGGGAAGTTGGGGGCTAGCTGGAGGGAACACTATTTGTCGAACAGATGATTCAGTTAAGGTAGAATCGTGGGAGACATTTGCCCCCTTACTCCTTCAGTGCTGTTGCCTCTGTGGTTAGAGCGCTCCAAATTCTTACCAAGTCTGAGTTGGAGTATTTAGCTCGTTAGCCTCAGCCAAGCACTTGGAACCTCTTCCTCTTACTCTGCATTTATTTGTACCACCCACACAGTTACACTCCATTAGCGGCTGCTAATTGGCACTAGATGACTTTAATAAAACTGTGTCCCTTCTGATAATTTTGAACTCTGCAGAATATTCTCCATGTTTCCTAAACTGTCAAATTTATGTCTCTCTAGTACTTCTCCTCAAAGTCAGAAACAAATGCTTTTTTTTTTTTTTTTTTTTAAAGATTTTATTTTTTCCTTTTTCTCCCCAAAGCCCCCCAGTACATAGTTGTATACTTCTCGTTGTGGGTTCTTCTAGTTGTGGAATGTGGGACGCTGCCTCAGCGTGGTTTGATGAGCAGTGCCATGTCCGCGCCCAGGATTCGAACCAACGAAACACTGGGCCGCCTGCAGCGGAGCGCGCGAACTTAACCACTCGGCCACGGGGCCATCCCCCAGAAACAAATGCTTTTTCTACTACTATTTCTTAGCAAGTTTCACGAAACTGCAGACTTGCAGGCATTTACTGTGGCCCTATAGTGCCTTTCTCCAAATCTTCATCGCCTTCCCTCTCTCCTGCCTGCCCCCCACTGTTTGTTTCCAAGGTCTTTGTGGCAGCTTTCTACAACAGAACTGCCACCTTAAAAAGATTTGGGTAGAATATGGCTGCAAAGTCACCTTACGCGTAAAGGTTTATGTTCTTGACTGTAACATGTGAGGTCAGCAAGACATTTCCGATCTGGGGCACTTGCCAGGTGTCAGGTGGGGTAAAGATACCATGTTTGCCCAAAGAGAAAGCTATTTACAGATTTTCTGTCTGGAAGAAGCCATTATCAGCTTTTGGTGGCTTATCACTTATTCTATGGCTTATCCCTTGAATAGCATTCAGTGTTCTCTTTCTTACCCCTTTCCTCTTATTCCTTTTTATCCATAAAGTAATGAATATAGAAATGTTGACTGAACTTGCCTGAGGTTGCCCAGATGCAGGAAAGTTTCATGAGCCTTAATTAAAAATACTGGAGAAAATGTCTTTATTTTATCAGGAATAATAATAGGATTTCTGTTTTGCTCCTCATCTACTCTCTAAGCCGTATATATGTTGTTGTTGCTAGCATTTATTTAAATGGCTGAACCTAGAAAAATGAAGATTTGTGTCCTAACGTATAGGGAGGAAGTTGAATATGAAGTTGTTTTTTAGAAAAGAAATCTCCCTAGATTGAACTGTTCGGTTAGGACGGCCAAATCCCACTTGTCCAGCGCTGGGAGGGACAATCAGGAGCAGAGACTCAGTGTCTGCTCCCTTCGGTGGGCCTCGCAAAGGCCATAAGAGGTGGCCGTGATGGCCCCAATTTGGGATGAAGAACTGAGGCTGAGAGAGAATAAATGGCTTCCCCAGGTCAGTTAGCTAGATGGTTACGGAATAAGAATTCAGATTTAAAATCTTCCTATTTTCAGACCCATGTGCTTTTCACTACTCCACACCATCTCCATAAAAAGTGAAAGATGCTTCATCATCAAACACCCTGAGTGGTACTGGATTTTTGCTGTGTGACTCTACATCTTGAACTGAGAATTTACTCCCTGTATATTTTTCTCATTTAAAAGCATGCAAGTGTTTACTAAGTAATACTAGATCTATTCTGCTTTCTTCTGTTCTAGATTTTCTACCCTAGCAAGGATGGTACAAAGATTCCAATGTTTATTGTGCATAAAAAGGGCATAAAATTGGATGGCTCTCATCCTGCGTTCTTATATGGCTACGGTGGCTTCAACATATCCATCACACCCAACTACAGGTAAGCATGGACCACTCTTGGAAACCACTCTTGGAACTTCAGCGTGTATTTGATGCTCTCCATACAGCAGAAAGAAACCAGAGACTAGTCTACTAAATCATGTTTTTCTAATATATTAAACTCTATATTTCTTGCTTGTTTTCGTGGAGGGGCAGGATTACGTGTTAACTACGTGCATTTTTGGTCAGGAATTTCAGGATCATTGCAAGCTAGCCTTGTGTCTTCAGTGGAATAGGTTGTTTGAGAACTAGATGCTGAGGCTGTAGATGCCACAGAAGGTTGGTGTCACCTGAGGTCTGCGATTATTTCCCAATAACTTAGGTTCAGGGAGAAAAGTCTGCATTTGTACATTTGCTCTTGTTTACATAAATATCTTCTATCAGTTATTTGCAAACTTGATTTTAATATCCCATTCACAGTATAAGATGGAATCTGCTTTGAGCGTGTTTAATAAAAACAAGGAATCTCCTACCAGCAAGACCAGCTTGAAGCCAATTTCTAAATAGAGCCTCACATGAAATCTGATCCTATTAGGGAAGAAAGTCATAGACTAGTGACTACCAGGACATAAATTGAGTAGATTCAATCAGCTGTCCCAAATCTGAATAGAAGAAAACTGTTACTTTGTTTTGAGCACTTGATATCAGTGGAGCACTCTGCTGATGATTTAGGATTGGATGAAGTATATGAATATAGTCCCTGCCCCGCAAGTCGTTTATAGCCAAATTGTGAACTGCCTGGAACATGCAGCTCAAGAGATTGATTTTATCCTCTAGTTAGTGAGGAGCTGATCAAAGTGCAAAATCATCATGTAAAACAGTATTTTCATAAGATAATTGAAGGGAAACGAGTTAGAAGAGGGTAGTAACGGTGGCTCTTCATTTGCTGTACAATGACACCGCCGTTCTACGTTCTGTGATGTCTCCTCTGGACCAGCCATCGTGCTGGGCAGGGCCTGAGCCGCAGACGGGCCTCCTATCTCTTGTCCGAGAGTTTCCCAGGCAATGAGATTCGCTATTTCATGGGTATGTCCATGTCTGTGGGGTAAAACCATACGCCATATTTATTCTCTGTGAGGGTTAATCTAAAACTGCAAGTCGTAATCTTTTTGCTGGTGAGGGGTCTTGTAAAAAATGTGATATCTGCAAAGAGCAATAAAGCAGAGTTTTCCTTTATTTATTAAGCCTGCTGTGTCAGGAATCTAGATACAAGTAAGGAAGGGCCCCTGTACCATTTTTATCCCAGAATGCAGTAGCTATGCTGGTAATTTCAGTAGAGACCATCAGGGGTGCATGAAAAATGTTGACAAGAAGACCAGGTGATTGAAAATCCATTTGGCCAATACAGTATGGTTGTATGGTCAGACACCTACCCCCACTCTCCTTTCCTCTTCATCCTCAAGATCCACAAAGTTAGCACCGAGACCATCTAGAGCCTCAGGTTGCAGAAGCCCATGGTTTCCCCAACTAAAAGGAAGAGTGATGAAATTTTCAGAAATAGTTCTCAAAGCAAAATTAATTTTAACTCACAGCAAATAGAAAAATAAATGTCACTCAGCATCATTAGGGTCAGAGGGGAAAGAAGAGGAGAAAAACATAAAATCCAAATTTTCCAAAGAACTTACTCTTTTTCCTGGAAGCTTTGTGCTATGGTTTCTTCTGTTTATTTCTAGAAAACGTTCTCGAGCCTTGAACACTCCACTGATCTCCTCTACCTCTCAATACACCCATTGTTGTCTAACTCCCCATCTAAATTTCTGTAAAACTGGAAAACCTGTTTAAAATCCATGTTTTGGAAACAGCTTTCTTTTTTCCAACTGTAACAATTTGGAGAGAGACTGGAAAAAATGGTAGCAGGGCCACTGTTGGGTGTTCCTATAAGCCAGCACCATTGCCACCAGGGCTGTGTCACATGGCTGGTGGTATTTTGGTTCCCAAGATAGTTGTTTAAAAGATGGATTCAGGGGCCGGCCCGGTGGCGCAGCAGTTAAGTGAGCACATTCCGCTTTGGTGGCCTGGGGTTCGCCGGGTTGGATCCCAGGTGCGGACATGGCACTGCTTGGCATGCCACGCTGTAGTAGGCATCCCACATATAAAGTAGAGGAAGATGGGCATGGAGGTTAGCTCAGGGCCAGTCTTCCTCAGCAAAAAAAAAAAAAAAAAAAAGAGGATTGGCAGCAGATGTTAGCTCAGGGCTAATCTTCCTCAAAAACAATTTAAAAAATAAAAATATAAAATATGGATTCCGTATGAAATAAGGGCCTCTGGTTTTTTCTGTTTGCATTATGAATTGCATATTCCCACTTCGTATAGTGAAATATTTACCAATATAGAAAAATGAAATATTCTGAATGCTCATGAAAATGTATGAGCTTTGCAGTTAAACATTAATCAGGAGTTATATATTTTCACTTTAATCAAGTAATATAAAACTATTGGGCTCCTATTTAGGTGATATTACATATGGAACGTCTTTGGGGCTATTGTTTTATTTATTTATTTATTTATTTTGAGATGAAGGGAGACAGCACCGTCCTTACTAGGAGGTTAATGAAAGGTTAACTATTTTTACTGTTTCTCAGTGTGTCCAGGCTTATCTTTGTGAGACACATGGGCGGTGTCCTTGCTGTGGCCAACATCAGAGGAGGTGGCGAATATGGAGAGACGTGGCATAAAGGTGAGATATTTTCTCTACAGAAACAAAAAAATATGGCATAGTCAAAGCTGTGGTAAATGAGCTGAGGGGGTTAGGAGCAGAAAAGCATTTTGGCTAGACAGATGAAAAATAAGGATAATTTCAAGCACATTGCAGGCACTACTCCCCTTTTAAAAACAGCTCCGTTTTTTCACATTTTATTTTCCTCTGTAGTCTATTTTAATGAAGTACATATTTTTCAGAAGCATTCCCTATAGACTAGAATCAAAAAAATTTTTTTAGCAATGCATGTGCGTACATTTTTATCTATCACTGTCAGAAGGGAGTCTGAGGGCGGGGACTTTTTCTTATTTATTCTGTCTTCTGTTAGCCTGGCTTTGACCGTTCTGCTTTATTTGCCTATCCCAAAATGGACTTCAAAACAGGTCATTTTCTCTTAAAACAAAAGAGATATAAAATAGAGCTTCCCTGTTCCCAGTGTGGGCATCCTTTTGCTTGTTTTCTCTGTTTTCCCGATGTTGCTGAGAAATGGCATCCTCCTGACATTGCTGCTGTGACTGCCCTGTGAAGGTTTTAGACGCAAGAACTCAGTTGGTTTTGTTTTTCTGGTTTAATGATTCACTCTCCATTCTCTGGCCTCCTGAAGCATGTATTCTAGTTGATTGAGGTATTGCTTATGTACTCACCTTCATTCCCCAGGTTGCCACAGGTTTTTTAAAGAATGATCTTTATTTTTCAATATATATATATATTTTTTAAGATTGTCACCTGAGCTAACGTCTGTTGCCAGTCTTTCTTCTTCTTCTTTCTTCTTTCTCCCCAAAGCCCCTCAATACATAGTTGTATATTTTAGCTGTAGGTCCTTCTGGCTGTGCTATGTAGGACGCCACCTCAGCATGCCCTGATGAACGGTGCCATGTCCACGCCCAGGATCCGAACCGGCTAAACCCTGGGCTGCCGAAGTGGAGTGCGTGAACTTAACCACTCAGCCACCGGGCCGGCCCCTGATGATCTTTATTTTAAAAGCTTGTCTCTTTTCTTCATATATGGAGCACAGCCCCTCTCCCAGGCTTTTGTGTGTCTGGAAATCACAGACTAACCGACGGTCTGAAGAAGACCTTCTCCACTTGCCTTATTCCTGTGTCCTTGTGGGGAGGATGTGGGGAGCCACCTTCACTGCCACCAGCGCCCGGCTTCTCCCCTCTCATCATCAGCCGTCTTTGTAAGAAGGCCTACTCTGGGATGAAGGTGGCCACCAGGGCTTGGGGTTGGTCAGCAGCACCAGGCAAAAAGGGTCTTCTCCTGGAACATGAGAGACCACCCTTTAGATCTGTGCGTTCTCTTGTTCCTCTCCAGCTTCCTGAACCTGAGGCCAAAGGCTCTGGTTTTCTGCATCAAATCCAATCAGCCAAGATGAGGGGAGATATGTGAAGAGATGTTTCATAAGTGCCTGTTACGTGTCAGGATGCAGAAAAGCCCAGGTCTAACCCTGGGTATTCAGCATGCACCCCAAGGGCTGATGTCAGACAACAAACTATTTGAACGTCTTAGGTCGGCTGCCGCCAGGTCATCCCCACAGACTTCATCAATCGTCATTGTATTTGAAACGGCATAGAGTTCATTCTGTAATTTTGACTTTGACCTGATAACTAGAGTTTAATTACACTAAGATCATACCATGAAACTGTGATATTAAGAGATGGCTGACAAAAAAGAGAATAAATAAGAATAAAATCTCTATATACCATGTTTGATTTACATCCCAAATCCAGTGCTGAGTCTGGACCCCTTGACCTGCCTAATTTCCTAGAAAATGTTTGAGGTGTACACACCCACACACCCACCCTCCTGCGTGGACTCCTGACCCTGTGGCCCTCTCCTCAAAGAACCTGAATTCTTTCCATAAAACCCCTCTGGTCTTCAGGTGTCCACCATGCTCAATAGGGAAGTGTGCCCTTGGTCCTGATCAACTCTCTCTTTCTCTTCTCTGTATTAATCACTAACAACTTACTGTCCACAAGCCCTGGGGGAGGGGAGTTTGGAGCTTGACTGAAGCTAAAAGTAGGCTGACTGTGTTTAGACTGATGCATAAACTTTCTTTAAATTTAGGCAGTGAAAGGACCAGAAATGGACCTTTTCCATTTAGACCCCAGTATACTGGACATTAATAAATCTAAATTCCCTTCAGTTAATTGAGTTTAAATTTTAATGCTCTTTAAAAAATATAGTCATATACCCAAAATGATATTATTCCTGGAAACTAAGTAATCCTAGCTGTTCTAATTCACTGGTAATTTCTTATTAAAATCTTAACATTTGTTTTTCTATGAAAAAATTTCTTCAGTAACACTGCTTCATTTTTAATTGAATTTCTGCAGAAGTGGTCAATCTCAAATGTCTGATTAGATCTGCGTCTGCTTTTTTGTTCATTTCATAGGCGGTTACTTCTGACATCTGTTTATGTAAGGGCATACCATACCTCTGACTTTTGGCCTTTACTTTTAGATATTCCGAGATCTTGAAATGTTCCTCTCTCTAAGTAATTTCTTTGTGTGGTTTTATTCATCGGAATAACTTCTAGATGAGAAAGCCCAGGTTCTCTGGGGAGATATGTGAGATCCTCTTCATTCAAGAATTGAGAAACCATCATGGGCTGCTCTGTGCAGCACCTGCCTCCCCATCTCATTCCTGCTTAAGTCCTTTAAATAAGTAACCAAGGGCAAAATTGGGGAACTTATTTATTGTCATCAGCTACTCATTTCAAGCTCTTGCAAAGCCAGGAGGAGTGAGAAATGCACCTCTGCGCAAAGTGCTTGCATCTTCCCAGGGAGAGGGGGACGCACACGGCCCCATACTCCTGTGCCAGGTGGAGCTCAAAGAGAATTGAACACTGTGCAAGGTCTTGTTCCATTTTGAAGTTCAGCTTCTCCAAAATAGAGGGTTTGGGGGTTTTTTTTTTAAGGTATACTTTTTGGTGAGGAAGATTGGCCCTGAGCTCACATCTGTTGCCCATCTTTTTTTTTCTTATTCTTCTCCCCAAAGCCCCTCAGTACATAGTTGTATATTCTACCTGTAGGTCCTCCTGGTTCTGCTATGTGGGACGTCACCAAAGCATGGCATGATGAGCTGTGTGTTGGTCCATGCCCAGGATCCAAACCAGCAAACCCCAGGCCACCGACGCAGAGCACGCACACTTAACCTCTCAGCCACAGGGCCAGCCCTGACGTTCTTTTTCATTACATTCTTTCAATCTCATGCTTCTCTGACATAACAGATCATTTTCTTCCCATTGGGGCATTTGCCTTTTAAGTTCTGGGAGTTTTTAGAAAAATACAAATCCACCATGTGGATTAGTGATTGTGGTATTGATGATAGATTTCCACCATGGGTAACAAAATTTAAATTGAGGCATTTTTCTAAATGTAGCCCATTGTTAAGTTGTTTAAGTTGATCAGTAGTTGAAACTGTGCCCTATCATCATTTGAATTCTCTTTAGGTTAAACTGTTATTTTCTTATGCTTTGTTTTGTTAACTGTCTTTCACTTTGGCACGTCATAGGTGGTATCTTGGCCAACAAACAAAACTGCTTTGATGACTTTCAGCGTGCTGCGGAGTATCTCATCAAGGAGGGTTACACCTCTCCCAAGAGGCTGACTATTAATGGAGGTTCAAATGGAGGCCTCTTAGTGGGTGAGAACTGGCTTTTATTCATTGTCTGTACCAGTTAACACACTTGGGGTTTTCAGATACACTGTCTGCAGGCAGCTCTCAATTTTGGCTCATGGATGGGAGCACTGGTACAAAGAAAGCAAAACCCATTGGTGTTTGAGCATCTGATAAACAACACAGAAAGACACAGCTGAACCCACGTTATACTGACTCCACTCAGGATAGCCTGAAAAGCTGTTCCACCTCCCTGCCCTGAGCTCTTCTGGGCTGGACCGCAATTCTCTCCTCCCTGGGGTGGAACTCCTCTCCCCCAAACTGGATCCACAGGTTTCTAGGGTTCAGCCAGCACAGGACTGAGCCTGATAACCCCTCTGCTTGTGTTCCTGAGAACTTGTAAGATGTGATCATCACTACACATTCGTTGAATACCTAAGCCACAGAATGCTAAATGCTGTGGGCACAGAGAGGGGTCATGATGGAAAATGAGGTACACACAAAGATGGCTCCCCAGCGTAATGGTACTGAAATAGTTCACAGTAATAGTTCACACTTGCTGAGCACCTTGTGTGTAGGGCCCAGGGCTGAGCCCTTGGCGTGCATGCTGTCATTTGATGTGCATGCAGCCTGTGAGGTGGGGACTGGTGTTATCCCCATTTTACAGAGGAGGACACTGAGGCACCTAGAGGTTGAGTAGCTTGCCCAGTGTCACTCGATTGGAAGATGGTGATGCTGGGGTTGGGGCCTGACACTGTGGTTTTAGGTTCTACTCTCTTAACCTCTATGTGGCACTGCCTCTAAGTAGCTTTTCCTAATTCTTGGTAGTTAATGAAATTTCGCTTTGCATTTTGTCTCTCAGTAGCACTTAACGTTGTAGTAAACATTTATGGGGGCCCTGAACTTTGGTGCCGGGGCCTACATCCAGTATCATTAGGATGTGAGGGACCATTGTAGAAATATGGAGTGGCACATGTAGGCTCAACCTAAAACATGCATGTGGCAATTTTCGGAGTTTTCAATCCACTGTTTTGGAGGGGGGTGGTCAGGGTCGTTTAGTTTCCTTGTCTTTGAAATATACCGAATCATGTCAAAACCTGAATTTCTGTTCTTACTCTTTACCCTGATAGAATATAGCCTTGAAAAAAACATTTTCCCATGGAGGGAAAATATATATGTCCAAAATAATTTGTTTAAATTTAGAAAAGGTCTTGATAAAGTTCTTACAAACAAAACAAATACCTCTGCCTATTCCAGTTAGAGGAGGCAGGCAGTACACCAAAGGCCCTGAGGCCAGCATGGGCTTAGTGTTCCAGCAACGGTGAGGAGGCCCACCTCTGTGGCTGGGCAGCGTGAGCGAGGGGAAGTGTCGAGAGAGGTGACAAGAGGCTAAACCAGGCAGGACCTCAGAGCCAGTCTAGAGGACCTGCTGTGCTCTGTGAAAGGAGAAGCCTTTGGGGGAGTTTTGAGCAGAGAAGTGTCATAATTTGACTTGTTTTTTAACAGGATCATGCATTGATCCTGTTATGGTGTTAAGGTAGACAGAAGACCAGGTAGCAGGTTTCTGTCCCTGTGAGAGCCTGTGGTCGCTTGGACCTGGGGTGTGGTGATGGAAGTCATGATAAGTGGTCAGACTCTGGGTATATTTTGAATTTGAGCCAACTGAATTTGCATATGGGTTATATATGAAGTGTAAAAGAAGGAAGAACTAAGGGCGAATCTGAGGCTTAATGGGAAAGGACATTGAAAATATCATCTTATTCCCATAGTGGGAGAATCGTTTTGTCATTTACTGGTTCATCCAATAGCTCCTTTCTACGTTCGGAGTTTTATATTCAGGCGTTGGTTTATGTCTGTTGACAAACCTGGTTGCTTAAGGAACCTGCAGAGACGGAGTTCCCCCATAGGATGCAGAATGCTTAGGTAAAAGGACAGGTTCCTGCCCCTCTCACCTGAGTGAGAGTCAGGGTCTCTAAAGGTGGCACTCAGGATTCAGTCTTATGAAGAAGCACTGAAATCAGGATTGGGGTGGGAATGACATTTTTTTGCAAGAGGCAGGAAAAGTCCAGATCCTTTGACTAACTCCTAGTCATGCCAGCTTTGATGTGACTTCCTCCCAGCCTCCGTAAACTGCCTTACACTGGGGTTAGGTACCTTACACCCCACTTCCATAGCACCTGAACTTTCTCAGCAAGTTGTTGCCACACCATAACTGCTTGTTCACGTCTTTATCTTTCCCACTAAAAAATTCACTCATATATCCCCAGGCCTAGTGCCAGGCACATGGCAGATGTTCAATAAATATTTGTTGAATTATCAAAAACATTAAAGTATGTTAAGTATACAATGAAGAATATTTTTATTTTAATTTTTTCTTTTGAGGAAGATTAGCCCTGAGCTAACATCTGCCACCAATCTTCCTCTTTTTTGCTAAGGAAGACTGGCCCTGAGCTAACATTTGTGCCCATCTCCCTCTACTTTATATGTGGGATGCCTGCCACAGCATGGCTTGACAAGTGGTGGGTAGTCTGCACCCGGGATCCAAACCAGCAAACCTCAGGCCACTGAAGCTGAACGTGCAAACTTAACTGCTGAGCCACCAATCCGGCCCATGAAGAATATTTTTAAAACAGGACAAGGTATGCCAGTATTGATTAGAGCCCTGAGCTGGGTTTAGGCCCTCTTCTGCCTTGGGCCATGTGAACTACTTCTATGCACAATACTTCCGACACCTGATGTGTAGGGTGTTTTTCCCCACACCAGCCAAGTCTCCAACTCTCCAGACACCAACTGGGTGTCCTACAATTCAGTTTGCTTCTGACACTACCCAGGGTTAGCACAGACCCCACATGGTAAGGGCTCAGTCCCACGAGACTGCCCCCACTTCAGACACCAGATCGACCAGCTATAAATTGGGGGTTCCCATGACCCCCTCCTTGAGTTCAGTAATTTGCTAGAACAGCTCATAGAACTTAGGAACACTCTTTTCTTACATTTACTGGTTTGTTATAAAGGACAGATCTCAGGAACAGTCAGATGGAAGAGATCCATAGGGGAACCTATGGGGTAGGGGTTGGCAGGCGGAACTTCCATGTCCTCTCTGGGCACACCACCCTTCTGGCACCTCAGTGTGTCCACCAACCCGAAAGCTGTCTGAACTCCATTGTTTAGGGGTTTTTATGGAGGTTCTATTAGGCAGGCATGGTTGATTAAATCATTAGCTGTTAGTGATTAACTCGATCTCCAGCCCTCTTATCACATGGTTGGTTCCTCTGGCAACCAGCCCCCATTCTGAAGCTGTCTAGGGGACTACCGAGAGTCACCTCATCAGCCTAAAACTCAGGTATGGTTGAAAGGGGCTAGTTAGGGATTATAAAAGATGCTCCTCTCACCCTTATCAGTCAGGGATTTCCGAGAGTTTTAGGAGTTCTGTGCCAGGAAGCGGGGACAAAGACATATAAATACATATTTCTTATTATATCACAATATCACAGGCTAGTTTTGAGAGCCAGAACAAGCTCCTCAACCTCCCTCATCCCTGTGAGTGGGATGGGAGGAGGGGGCACAGGGGTTTCAGAAAGTCCTTGAGTTTTTCAAATACCACCCCCCCCCCCTTGAGATTCTTTGGGGAGTAAATCTCTATAACTGATGAGAACATCCCGTCCCTAGGATATATTGGAAGGAGGGGGAAAAGCTTGTATGCCATTAGGCAGGTGATTTATGCTGGTTTCTTCCTGTGCTCTAAGGAAAAAAGGCAACCACGGTTCTGAAAGCATGTAAGTGTTGTTTTGTTTTTGTTTATTTGGATGTTTAACGATGGACTGCCTCCCTTTTCTATCTGTCTTGGTTTTTAGCTGCTTGTGCAAATCAGCGTCCGGACCTGTTTGGTTGTGTTATTGCTCAAGTTGGAGTAATGGACATGCTGAAGTTCCATAAATATACCATTGGTCATGCCTGGACCACCGATTATGGGTGCTCGGACAGCGAACAACACTTCGACTGGCTTATCAAGTCAGGTTTTAATTCATATTGACATACATGTTGCTAACAATTTGATATCATACTAAACACAGTCAGATGGATAAGTATTTGACTCTTTGTGTCTCATATTTGCATATAATTTACTGCAGAAGTCGGGGAAGTCATCGGAGTACCTGGCTGTCTTTCTTATTTTGATCTAGTCTTTAACAAAAACAAACTACAGAGGTGTAATAGGCAGAATTCTAAAGATGGCCCCCAAGAATCCTGTCCCCTGGTTCTTCAATTCAACCCTAATCGAGGTACTGCTGTGAGAGGACTGCAGATTAAATTAAGGTTACTAATCAGCTGACCTTAAAATACGGAGATTATCCTGGATTCTCCCAAGTGGGCCCAGTCTAACGACAAACTCTTAAAGGCAGGGCACTTTCTCTGGCTGGAGTCAGGGATGCGGCAGAAAGGGAGGTCAGGGAGATTGGAAGCATGAGAAGGACCCGACCCCCACTGCTGGCTTTGAAGATGCAGGAAGGCAGCCTCTAGAACCTGAGAGTGACCCCCACCCAACAGCCTTCAAAGAACTGGGGACCTCAGTCTTATAGCCACATGGAACTGAGTTCTGCCAACAACTTGAATAAGTCTGGAAATAGAAAATTCTGGAAAAAAATCTGATAACAACCCAGCCAGTCAACACTTAATTTTGTCCTTGAGAAACCCAGAGCAGAGAACCCAATAGAGCCATTAAGACTCTGACTTATAGAACTGTAAGATAAGAAATCTGTGTTTTAAAAAGCTGCTGAATTTGTAATTTGTCACAGCAGCAAAAACTAATAAAAAGTGTCATTATACCTTATATCAATGTATATGGGATTTTCTCTTCTAAATTAAGAAATGAGGAAATAGAGGACTATATGCAAGTGCTGTTAAACTTATTTGTGCTCTCAGGATAACCACATGTATTTGAAACCACAAGTCACATAATTGAAATATTATGCAACTTCCCACGTTCGTGTCCCTCGACCACTTTGGCGATAACAATGAGAAAATGGCAGACATGTAGCTTCTCAAGACTGTGAGCTCCATTCTTTTTTGGCTCTTCACTCTCTTTAGTTCCCACGTGTAGGAGTTTGGAGACTTTTATCAGCAGCGTTTAGGAATCGCCCTTGGAATAGCACAAGAAGCCTGTGTCCTCTGTCCCAGTCTTCTCAGTCAACTCTAAGTTTTGATACAATAACTTTGATTTCTCAAGTATTTTCTTTCATTTTATATATATATATATTTTTTTTTATGGCTAGCTCTCTGAAAAATTCAGGCATTTTAGCTGAATTCCTGATTGAATACTTTAAACTACTAAATTCCGTTCTCTAGGAGGGAAAAAGTTTACACAATGTTATAAACCATTATGATCTCAATAAAAGTACCCGGGAAAAAAGTTCTCGGGGCTGGCCCTGTGGCCGAGTGGTTAAGTTCAAGCGCTCCACTTTGGTGGCCCAGGGTTTCGCCGGTTCGGATCCAGGTTGTGGACATGGCACCGTTCATCAGGCCATGCTGAGGCAGCATCCCACATGCCACAACTAGAGGGACCTACAGCTAGAATATACAACTATGTTCTGGGGCCTTTGGGGAGACGAAGAAAAAAGATTGGCAACAGATGTTAGCTCAGGTGACAATCTTTAAAAAAAAAAAAGTCCTCATGATAAGAAAATAAAATTGTAACTATATGGAGGTGATGGATGTTAACTAAATTTACAATGGTGATCATTTCACAACATATATCAAATCATTATGTTGTATACCTAAAACTAATATCATGTCAGTTATATCTCAATAAAAAATAAAAAACCAAAAAACTATTACTTTTAAAGCACAAATAGCCTTGTTGACACACTGGTAAAAACTGAATATTGGGGGCTGGCCCCGTGGCCAAGTGGTTAAGTTCGCGCGCTCCGCTGCAGGCGGCCCAGTGTTTCGTTGGTTCGAATCCTGGGCGCGGACATGGCACTGCTCATCAAACCACGCTGAGGCAGCGTCCCACATGCCACAACTAGAAGGGCCCACAACGAAGAATATACAACTATGTACCGGGGGGCTTTGGGGAGAAAAAGAAAAAAAAAAAAAAAACCTGAATATTGGAAGAAGCTATAGTTCAAATTAGAGAAAATACACATCTAGAAGGAGAAGTGAGACTTTTCTCACTTAACTATTATTAATCACTGTTTAATTCGACTATGCTTTTATTCTTAAAACCATTTTTGTTCACCTGGAGACTTACCTTGTTCTTAAGAAGGTGCTGCCTCTGTTCCTCCGCGCTCTCACCCTTGGCCAAAGGCAGTTTCTTTCAGCTGGACTGAGAGCCAGCAGGAGGCCAGCAACCCATCCATCCCAGGTTCCCCAGTTTACAGACAGGAAACCAGGCCCAGCGAGGACCCGCATTCTTCCTAAGACTGCCAAGCTGAGCCTGGAATAAAGGAGTTTTAGATATTAAAGGGGCAAAAAGCTGCTGTCCACTGTGGATTCCAAATTTTTCAACAAGAAAGGCTTATGCCTATTGTATCCACAATCAGTGGTTTAAAAGACAATCAGTCCACTTTGTAGCAGTGAAAAAGTAAATCTACAGAATGTGAAAATATTCAACTCAAGACAGTAAGTGTGCATATAGTTTGGGTTATTTCAACAGCCCTGTGAGTTTCTCTCTCACACAGTTTTCCAAAGTGGGAGACCAATAAATGACACAGCTCCCAGTTGCCAGTCGCCCTGGCCATTATGGCCTAAAGGACGATACAAGCATGGTCTGCAGTGGTCGCCCGTGTACTAGTTAGCTGCTGTCCTCATTGCTAGTGCACTTAGGCTGGTAAACCGCATAGGTCAGCGTGCCCACCGGTCCTCCTTGATTATCCTAGTGAACAAACAACTGTTTTTGACATCCAGCCTCATGAGAGTATCTTTCCCTTTCAGATATTCTCCACTGCACAACGTGAAGTTACCAGACGCAGACGACATCCAGTACCCGTCCATGCTTCTCCTCACTGCTGACCACGACGACCGCGTGGTCCCCCTTCACTCCCTGAAGTTCATTGCCACCCTTCAGTACATCGTGGGCCGTAGCCGGAAGCAGAGCAACCCCCTGCTTATCCACGTGGACACCAAGGCGGGCCACGGGGCCGGGAAGCCCACGGCCAAAGTGATAGAAGAAGTCTCAGATATGTTTGCCTTCATCGCACGGTGCCTGAACATCGACTGGATTCAGTAAATGGAACTTCCCGCTCCCCACGACAGCCGCAGAAAACCTCAAGGGCTTTCCCACCGTTAAAACCGAGAAACCACTGGGCATCCTGCTCCCCCACACAAACACTATTCCTGCACTCATGGACTGCAGTTGAACGGAACTGCCACGGGAATTTTATCTTTTTTAGGCTTCTCCTTTTTAGCGAGCCCTTGGTGTTTGTCTTTCCACCCTGTGCAGGCACGTGTTTTAAAAAAAAAAAAAAAAAAAGGGCATGTTTGGATAAATAGCTAAACGGCAGCCAACACATTGTGAACATTCGATTGCTGAATTAAGAGTCTAGTCTGGCATACTTCATCCATAGCCCCTCAGTGACATTTGCTTCTATAACCATAACTGATATAGCTTTCAATAATGTGAGAACTGTTCTCATGACAAAGACTTCTTTGCAACAATAATAAATGTTATTTAAGAACGGGAGGCTTTATTTCTGGTTCCTTTGTGTTGAGCAGCAATTTCAGAAGTGCAGTCATTCTGGATCATGTCACTTTCCATGGGAATAAGCAGTTCGCTTTCCACGCAAGTTAGTTTGCAAACAATGGAGTCATAGAATGTTGGCGCTGGAAAGAAGTTGAGTGTGTCCGTTCCGGCTCCCTTGTTTGTGGGGGGTGAAGCTACGAGAGGTGCTCACTGTCTTACGTATTAACCGCTCGGTCAGCTGATAATCTGATCAGGGGCTCTTTTGGTTTGGATGCCTCCTTTTAGAAATCAGTGGACCTGAAACCTCAGTTTATTCACCTGTCATCAGTTTGATTACAAAGCATTCCTGGAAACCAGTAGCCAGGATATAAAACCAAGAGACCACATGAGTGAACTATCCAAACCAATACACTGATCCAAACTTATCTTACAATCAGAAATTTCAGCATTTCCCAAAGCTGTTTTTCCTCCCACAGACCACTTCTTAGAAATAAAAATAGTCATACTCTAACAAAATAATTTGGCCCCCTCTCCACTCCAAATCTTTGAAAGGAGAATAGACCACTCCTCAAACTATGGTCCGGAAAAAAATTTCTAAGGCATTTTTTTTTTTTTTTAACATCTCATGAAACACTGTTCCTTTGGGCATCAGTTTGGGAAATGCCCATCTAATTTATAAGAAAACAGTTTCTTCTTTGTCTCACTTCATCAGATATGACCAACATGATTACTATTTTGTATGAAGTGTCTTAACCTTAAAAAGGTAGCTTAAAAGATTACTTCATTATTCCAATAACTTGTACTTTTCCAGGTAAGTCCTATTTCCAAATCTTCCATATTTGTGCTTTTCTTTAAAGCTCTCTCCACCTCTCAAATTGCAGTCTAAAATTAGACGCACTATTTTCTGTCAGGCATATCGCTAGGTACCAAGCACAGCTGAAAGGTGGCTATGTGGTCTGGTTTTTCTCTTCTAGAATCATGTTTTCTGTTACCGTTTGTTTAAATAAGTAGTGTATATAGTATGGCTGTCATTGAACGTATGATTCATCATGACCCCCTGGAGAAGTGTGCCACGAGCTAGCAGTGCACGCAGAGACTGACGTCATCACCATCTACCCAAAGAGATGCTAACATGGACTAACTGCCACGTATCTGCTGACCAGCACAGTAGAAAATAAATAAATAAAATGCATTTGCATGGCTACACCAAAGGTAGCCTTTTTCCTGGACCAGCTGGGTTGTTTGAAGTGCAGACAGCTGAGTTGCAGCCACTTAGTCCAGAGCATTTTCCAGCCTGCACAGAATCCAGCCATCCTTTCTCACTGAGGTCTCCTGCTTCACAGAAGAGGTGGAAATACCGTGTGTAGGCTCTGAGCTACAGGAGCCATCAGTCAGGCCCAGGGTCAAGTCCCAACCTGTCATTTAGTAACTGGCAATTATGAAGAATGAACAAAGTAATACACTTATAATTGGCCTCCAACTGTGAGCTCACTTTCCCAAGCCAATTTCTGTATCTAGATTTTAGCTGGACATCTGAGCCCACACACCAAAGGTAGCTTTTTTAAGCCTTAAACATTGGAAGTAAGACTTAAGGTTGAGTTCCTTCCCAGATCTCAGTATCTTCCATATTAGATGCCACCTTCCACTCTGTCCTGTTTTCTGCCCTTTTGTCTTACACTCGTCTATTGTGTTTTGGGGGAAAAAAGCTACATTTAATGTGTATACACCTGGAATACTGTAAGACTTCGTGATGAGTCACATTTCCTAACACTCCCACTAAGGCTTAGCAGTTACACACAAGTGGTGCTGCTAGTTTGAAGGGATAAATTTCAGCTAAGCCTGTCACCCATCCCCATGTGTATCAGACAATTTTACCAGCCTTGGGGAGTCCCCCAGGGAAAACCACATAGCCAGTGCCCAGAAGGGTTACAAAGACTCAAAGATGAGTTAAAAACAGGCTGGAAAGCTATGAGAAGGGCTGTAAAAAAGCAACAGTCATTGGGGCTGGCTCCGTGGCCGAGTGGTTAAGTTCGCGTGCTCTGCTGTGGCGGCCCAGGGTTCGGATCCTGGGCATGGACATGGCACCACTCATCAGGCCACGTTGAGGCGGCGTCCCACGTCCCACAACTAGAAGGACCTGCAACTAAGATATACAACTATGTACTGGGGGGGGGGGGGGGGCGGGGTTTGGGAAATAAAGCAGAAAAAAAAAAAGCAACAGACTAAGGCGGTGATCAGGCCAGTGGGATGAGGGCTGACACCAATGAATAAGAAATACTTAGCTATATTCTGCAACCACTTATGTTCCAGGAGTTGGGGGTAAAAAAAAGAAAAGTCCTACCCTCGTGAAGTTGACCCTCCAGAAGGAGGAGAGAGACAATAAGTTATGTTGCTGAGTCCCCTGTGCCACCCTGCTTAAGCACTCTGTGTATAGATATGTTTGTCCTCAAGCAAAACTTATAAACCATGTGTTACCCTTAGCCTTCATTGGCAGAGGCCCAAGTTGCACAGCCAGGAAGTGGGCAGGCAGGGCAGTAACCCTGACAGCTGGACCTCAGAGACTGCACTCTTACCCACTAGTTTTTTTGTTGTTTGTGCCATAGAGTCGATTCTGACTCCTAGCGACCCTGTGCATAGCAGAGTGGAACCCTGCCCGGTCTTTTTGCAACATCCTCTCACCTTCCAGCACTATATCAGATGATGCTCTGCTGCTATTCATAGGGTTTTCATGGCCAGTTTTTTTGGAAGTGGGTGGCCAGGTCCTTCTTCCTAGTCTATCTTACTCTGGAAGCTCCACTGAAACCTGTCCACCATGGGTGCCCCTGCTTGTACCTGAAATACTGGTGGCATAGCTTTCAGAATCACAGTAACATGCAGATGCCACAGTATGACAACTGACAGATGGGTGGTGTGGTTCCCTGATAGGGAAATGAACCCAGGCCACAGGTGGTGAGAACACCGAATCTTGGCCACTAGACCAGGGCTGGTTAGTCTAGTAACAAGATAATAAACAGAGTTCCAGTTTAAGATGGTAACATAGGAGGGTCCTGAACTCACCTCCTCTCATGGACACACCAAAGCTACAGCTATGTGCAGAACAACGTCCTCTGAAAGAAACCCAAAAACTAGATGAGCAACTCCTACACATCAGCAAATGAGAAGAAACCCACATGCAAACAAGTGGGAGAGGCTGAGACACAACCTCACCATAAAGCCCACCCCTGGCATGGCCACCCATGGTTGAGAGGGAATTCACAACTCTGAGCTTCTCCCTGAGGAGTGAAGGGTTTGGACCCCACATCTGGCATCCCAACTTTTAAGACTTGCACCTGAGAGATGAGCCCCCAAAACATCTAGACTTGAAAGCCAATGGGGCTTACATCCATGAGACCCACAAGACTACAGTGAACTGAGAAACAGTTTTTTGTTTGTTTTTGCAGTCTGGTCACATTTTTAATTTGAAAGATAAAGAAAAACTGTAAGACTATAGGAAATTCTAATAGCTTTTTTTAACCTCTGTCTTAGCAACTGTCAAACATACAATACAGTATTACTAACTATAGTCATCATGTCATACATTACACCCCAGAACTTATTTATAGCTGCAAGTTTCTACCTTTTGACCCTGTTTACTCATTTCACCCACCTAAAAACCAGTTCTTAAGAAGCTGCAGGGACTCACCCAGCTACTCCCCAGGGCCCAGCAGAGAGGCAGCCAATTGACAAGTGCCCAGCCATTTTGTGAAAGAGGCCTATTTGCTTATCTTAAAGCTTTGGCCTGAGGGGCAGGCTTCTAATCTGACAGACATTCAGATCCAGGAAGCCCAGAGAATCCCAAATAAGAGAAATCCAAAGAGACCCACACCAAAACACTTTAAACTATCAAAAGTTAAAAACACGAAGAGAATCTTAAAAGCAGCAAGAGAAAAACAACTTGTTACAAACACGAGAACTCCCATAAGACTATGAGCAGATTTTTCAGTAGAAACTTTGTAGGCCAGAAGGGAGTAGAATAATGGATTCAAAGCCCCAAAAGAAAGAAAACAAAACTTCCAACCAAAAATACTCTACCCCAACAGAGTTATCCTTCCAAGTTGAAGGAGAGAGAAAGAGTTTTCCAGAGAAGCAAAAGCTAAAGGAGTTCATCACCATTAGAGCAGCCTTACAAGAAATGTTAAAGGGACCTCTTTAAGCCGAAATGAAAGAGTGCTAATTAGGGGCCGGCTTCATGGCTGAGTGGTTGGGTTTGCGTGCTCTGCTGCGGTGGCCCAGGGTTCGGATCCTGGGTGCGGACATGGCACCACTCATCAGGCCACATTGAGGCGGCATCCCACAACTGGAAGGGCCTGTGGCTGGGATATACAGCTGTGTGCAGGGGAGGTTTGGGGAGATAAAGCGCAGGGGAGGGGGGGTGGAGAAAAGAAAAGATTGGCAACAGTTGTTAGCCCAGGTGCCAATCTTAAGGAAAAAAAAGAGTGCTAATTAGTAACAGGAAAACATATGAAAGTGTAAATTTCACTGGCAAAGATAAATATATAGAAAAATTTAGAATAATCTAACATAAAGGTGGTGGGTCAATCACTTATAAAGTTAGTATAAAAGGTTAAAAGACAAAAGTAGTAATAACTGTAATTACAATAATTTGTTATTGGATACACAAGTTAAAAAGATGTTAACTGACATGAAAAACAATGTGGGGGAGGGAGTAAAATATGGCTCTTCAGAATGTGTTCAAACTTAAGATGATATCAACTTAAAATAGACTGTTATAAATATAAGTGGTTTTATGTAAGCCTGATGGTAACCACAAAGCAAAAACCTATAGTAGACACAAAAAAGATAAAGAAATTTAAGCATATCATTATAGAAAATCATCAAATCACAAAGAGTGCAAGAGAAGAAGAAAGAAAACAATTACAAAAAAGCCAGAAAACAATGAACAGCAATAAGTACATACCTATCAATAATTACTTTAAGTGTAAATGGACTAAATTCTCCAATCAAAAGACATAGAGTGACTGAATGGATAAAAAAATGACCCATCTATGTGTGGCGATTGACGTTAACTAGACTTAGTGTGGTGATCATTTCACAATATATACAAATATTGAATCATTATGTTCTATACTTGAAATATATTATTATATGTCAAGTATATCTCAGTTAAAAAAAAAAACGAGAGTCATCTATAATGCTGCCTACAAGAGACAAACTTCAGATGTAAGGATACACACAAACTGAAAGTGAAGGGGTGAAAAAAAGATATTCCATGCAAATGAAACCAAAATAAAGCTGGGGTAGCTATACTTATATCAGAAAAAATAGGACTTTAAGACAGAGACTGTAATAAGAGGCAAAGAAGGTCATCACATAATGACAAAGGAGTCAATTCAACAGGAAGATATAACCTTTGTAAGTATTTATGCACCCAAAATAGGAGCACCTAAAAAATATTAACAGAACGAAAAGGAGAAATAGACAGCAATACAATAATAGAAGGGGACTTTATGCCACTTACATCAATGGATAGATCATCCAGACAGAAAATCAATAAGGAAACATTGGCCTTAAATGACACATTACATCGAATGGACTTAACAAATATATACAAAAAATATATACCAAAAAAAAAAAAATTCCATTCAAAAGCAACAAAATATACATTCTTCTCAAGTGCACATGGAACATTCTCCAGGTTAGAGGATATGTTAGGACACAAAACAAGTCTTAAATTTAAAAAGATTGAAATCAAGCAAGCATCTTTTCTGACCACAACGGTATGAAACAAATCAATTACAAGAAAAAAACAAAAATTCACAAATATATGGAGATTAAACAACATGCTACTGAACAACCATAGGTCAAAGAAGAAATCAAGAGAGAAATTAAAAATACCTTGAGACAGGGGCTGGCCCCGTGGCCGAGTGGTTAAGTTCGCACGCTCTGCTGCAGGCGGCCCAGTGTTTCGTCGGTTCGAATCCTGGGCGCGGACATGGCACTGCTTGTCAGACCACGCTGAGGCAGCGTCCCACATGCCACAACTAGAGGAACCCACAATGAAGAATACACAACTATGTACCGGGGGGCTTTAGGGAGAAAAAGGAAAAAATAAAATCTTTAAAAAAAAAAAAATACCTTGAGACAAACGAAAATGGATATATATCATACCAAAACTTATGGGATGAAGTAAAAGCAGTCAAAACAGGGAAGTTCATAGTGATAAACACCTACCTCAAGAAACAAGAAAAATCTCAAATAAACAACCTGACTTTATACCTCAAAGAACTAGGAAAAGAAGAACAAATGAAGCCCAAAGTTAGCAGAAGGAAGGAAATAACAAAGATAAAAGGAGAAATAAATGAAAGAGAGACTGGAAGATACAATAGAGAAAAAAAAGTCAATGAAACTAAGAGCTGGTTCTTTGAAAAGATAAACAAAAGTGACAAACATTTAGCTAGACTCACCAAGAGAAAGAGAGAGAACTCAAAATCGGAAATGAAAGAGGAGACATTACAACTGATACCACAGAAATACAAAGAATCATAAGACTACTATGAACAACTATATGCCAACTAATTGAACAACCTAGAAGAAATGGACAAATTCCTAGAAACATATAACCTACCAAGACTGAATCACGAAAAAATTTAAAAACTGAACAACCCTATTGCTAGTACGGAGATTGAATCAGTAATCAAAAACCTCCCAACAAACAAGTCCAGGACCAGATAGCTTCATGTGCAAATTCTACCAAATATTCAAAGAAAATTAATGCCAATCCTTCTCAAACTCTTCCAAAGAGAATAAGAGGAAGGAATGCTTCCAAACTCATTTTATGAGGCCAGAATTACCCTCATGCCAAAACCAGACAAAATAACCTCAAGAAAAGAAAGTGACAGGCCAATATTCCTGATGAACATAGATGCAAAAATCTTCAACAAAGTGTTAACAAACCAAATTCAACAATACATTAAAAGGACCATACACCATGATCAAGTGGGATTTATTCCAGGGATGCAAAGATGATTCAGCCTTCACAAATAATACACCACATTAACAAAATGAAGGATAAAAATCATATGGTCATCTCAATAAATGCAAAAAAAGCATTTGACAAAATTCAACATCCATTTATGATAAAAACTCTCAACCAAGTGGGTATAGACAGAACATACCTCAACCTGATACAGGCCATATATGACAAGCCCACAGTTAACATCATGCTCAGTGGGGAAAAGCTGAAAACTTTTCCTGTAATATCAGTAACAAGACAAGGATGCCCACTCTTACCACTTTTATTCAACATAGTATTGCAAGTGCTCTACCTAGAGCAATTAGGCAAGAAAAAGAAATAAAGGGCTTCTAAATCAAAAAGGAAGAACTAAAACTGTCACTATTTGCAGATGACATCATATTATGTTGAAAACCCTAAAGACACCACCTAAAAACTGTTAGAACAAGTAAATGAATTCAGTAAAGTTGTAGGATACAAAATCAATATACAAAAATCTGCTGTATTTCTAAACACTAATAATGAACTATCATAAACAAAAATTAAAAATAAATCCCATTTATAATTGCATCAAAAAGAATAAAATACCTAGAAGTAGATTTAACTAAGGAGATGAAATGTACACTGAACACTATAAGACATTGATAAAAGAAATTGAAGATGACGCAAATAAATAGAAAGAAATTCTGTGCTCATGGATTGAAAGAATTAATATTGTTAAAATGTCCATATTACCCAAAGCAATCTACAGATTCAATGCAATTCCTATCAAAATTCCAATGGCATTTTTCACAGAAATAGAACAAGACAATCCCAAAATTGATTTGGAACCACAAAAGACCCTGAACTGTCAAAGCAATCTTGAAAAGGAACAAAGCTTAGAAGCATCATGCTTCCTGATTTCAAACTATGTTACTAAGCTATAGTAATCAAAGTAGTATGGTATTGGCGTAAAAACAAACAGATCAATGGAGCAGAAAAGAGAGCTTGGAAATAAACCCAGGTATATATGATCAATTAATTTATGACAAAGGAGCCAAGAATATACAGTGGGGAAAGAACTATGTCTTCAATAAATTGTGTTGGGAACATTGGACAGCCACATGCAAAAGAATGAAACTTGGCCACTATCTTATACCCACACAAAAATTAACTCAAACCAGATTAATGACTTGAATGTGAGACTTGAAACCATAAAACTGCTAGAAGAAAACATAGGCAGTAAGTAGTTCCTTGACATCATTCTTAGCAATGATTTTTTGGATCTCACTCTAAAAGCAAGGCAACAAAAGCAAAATATAAACAAGTGGGACTACAGCAAACTAAAAAGTTTTTGCACAGCAAAGGAAGCCATCAACAAAATGAAAGGGTAACCCACAGAATGGGAGAAAATACTTGCAAATCATATATCCGATAAGGGTTTAATATCCAAAATATGTAAAGAACTCATACAACTCAATAGCAAAAACAAAATCCGATTAATCAACGGCCAGAGGATCTGAACGGACATTTTTTCAAAGAAGACATACAGATGGCCAACAGGTCCGTGAAAAGATGCTCAACATCACTAATCAAGGAAATACAAATCAAAACCACAAGGAGATATCACCTCACATCTGTTAGAATGGCTATTATCAAAAAGACAAGAAATAAATGTTCGCAAGGATGTGGAAAAAAGGAAACCCTTGTGCACTGTTGGTGGGAATGCAAATTGGTGCGGCCACTATGGAAAACAGTATGAAGTTTCCTCAAAAATTAAGAATAGAAGTACCATATGATCCAGCAATCCCAATTCTGGGTATTCTGAAGAAAATGAAAACACTAACTCGAAAAGATGTATGCACCCCAACATTCATTGCAGCATTACTTACAGTAGCCAAGATACGGCCACAACCTAAGTGTCCATCGATGGATGAATGAAAAAAGTAAATGTGATATACATATATACATATACAAATACATATATATATTTATAAAGTGGGGTATTATTCATCCACATAAAAGAAGAAAATCTTGCCACTGTGACAACATGGATGGCCCTTGAGGGCATTATGCTAACTGAAATAAGTCACAGAGAAAGACAAATACTATATGATCTCACTTATACGTGAAATCGAAAAAGAAAAAACAAACCAAACTCATAGATACAAAGAACAGATTGGTGGTTGCCAAAGGCAGGGTTGGGAGACGGGAGTATGAAACGGGTGAAGGGGTTCAAAAGGTACAAACTTCTAGTTATAAAATAAATAAGCCATAGGGATGTAATGTACAGCATGGTGACTATAGTTAATAATACTGTACTGTATATTTGAAAGGTGCTAAAAGAGTAGATCTTAAAAAGTTCTCATAAGAAAAATAGTTTGTAACTATGTGTGTGGGGATGAATGTTAACTACTTATTGCAGTGATCATTTCACAACATACACACATATTGAATCATTATGTTGTACCCCTGAAACTAGTATGTTGTCAATTAGATTTCAATTTTAAAAAAGTTTTTTAAAAAGGTAAACAGAATATAATTTCAGAAATTAATGAACTATGAAGAAACACAAAGTAAGGCAAGTGAATAGTCATACAAGGAATGCAATTTTAGCCAGAGGTCAGAGAGGACCTCTCTGAGGAAGCAACATTTAAATAAAGACCTGAATGTAGCGGGACAGACTGGAGAGGGCAGGGCGGCTCAGCCCAGGTGAGGCCATCGGGGGCGCAGAGCAGGCAAAGAACAGGGAGGAACCTGACAGCCATGTGGAACACGACTGAAGGAGAACATAAAGAGAAGCAGGAGAACCATTTAAAGAGCGTGTGGTCTTAGCACCTTTAAGGAATTTTGAGATTGGGGCAGCAGGAACCCATTCACAAGAAAAACCTCTGACCTGCTACCTCATAGATGAGCCTCAAAAAACGCAATGCTGGGGCTGGCCCCGTGGCCGAGTGGTTAAGTTTGCACGCTCAGCTGCAGGCATCCCAGTGTTTCGTTGGTTCGAATCCTAGGCGCGGACATGGCACTGCTCATCAAACCACGCTGAGGCAGCGTCCCACATGCCACAACTAGAAGGACCCACAACGAAGAATATACAACTATGTACCGGGGGCTTTGGGGAGAAAAAGGAAAAAAATAAAATCTTTAAAAAAAAAAAAGAAAAAAACACAATGCTAAATGAAAGAAGCCAGACACAGATGACCACGCACTGCAAGATTCCACTCATATGAAATGTTCAGAAAAGGCAAATCTGTAAAGACAGAGCAACATAGATAAGAGGTTGCCTGGAGATGGGGGTGAAAATGGGGCTTAACTAGTTGGACATAACGGATCTTACTAGGGTGATGAAAATGTTCTAAAACTGGATTACAGTAATGGTTGCACAACCCAGTAAATTTACAAAAAAGCCATTGAATTGCACACTTGAGTGAATTTTACAGTGTATAAATTATACTTCCATAAAGTTGTCAAAATAAACAAACTCTGGTAGTGAAATAAAGAGGAAAAGGAGCCAATGACTCTCTGGAGGAACACCATCCAGGAATAGCCACCTGGAGAACTGCTATGTCAAGTGGCAAAGGCAGGTGACAGGGAGCAAGTGAGATTAAAGCTTGGTTATCAGGTCCCAGCAAGGAGGACAAGGGCTATTTTGAGCAGTGGTCCTTTTGTCAGAGTTCACCTCTCGGGACACAGCGGGCCCTCTCCCCTCTACTGCGCCTGCTTCTGTAGATCAGACTGCTGATACTACATCGGGTGAATACCACCCTGAATCCACTTCAGGGGCTTCTCTCTGCTCAGGAGCTCAGAGCCCCGAGCCCCGACTAAGAAAGCCATCGTTTTTCTCTACTGTTCAAGAGAAAAAGTCTTGGCGGCCATTTATGGAAATTAACGCCAAATAACCATAGGAATTGTAAACAAACTCCTTTAGTGGTAATATGTGATTTAGAAAGTGACTTACATTTAGATGGCACTGAAAAATATAATACTGTTCTCTGGCTCCAAAGTATTAAAGGCTTTGGTGAGGATCAAAGGCAACAGCTTCCAGCCATTTTGAAGAGGGAGTCAAACCGAGGTTAACCTGAAAACAAGGTCAGCATCAAAACATAACAACTCTAAATTCTGGGGAAAAGGATAGAAGTTAGCACAGGTGTTACTTCCCCTAGGCCATTCAGGTGTTGGCCCTGCTATTGGCCGTTTCCAGAGTGCCAGGTCCCCTGCAACCTCAGTCCCCATAGGTTGCAAGCACCTGATGACTTCAGAACATGAGGAACTTCCCAGCTCTGGTCTTGCCTCCGAGTGTAAAACTCCCTCTAATTTGTCCGCGACAGTTGTTAAATGCGAACGTCTTTTGAGAGGGAAGATAACTGGGAGGGGCTTCCTCATTTGTTAACACCTGAACTTCTGAGCTGATTTTTGCCATTTCCCAGCGAATAGCAAGGCTGTGTGGGATAACATGTAAATGAAGTGTGTTTCAGGTCTGCTTGGCAAGGGAGAGAATGGTCAGAGTAGGAAGGTAGGCTGTGGGAAGGGATGATTCCAGAAGGGAAATGAGGGAACAGTTATTACAGACAGAGTTTGTCTACCTCTCATTCTTGCCTTCAGCACGTCAGCCCAGGAGTGTTCTTACATGGCCTCACTTGTCACACGGGAGTTTGCTCTCAGCCACCCCACAATGTCAAGAGCCCCAGCTGAGAGCAATGATCAAGATGGTGGAAATACGGAAGTTCTGTAGCCTGAAGCAGTCCAAACTGGTGAAGAAGGAAAATTATTAGACACAGAGGAACCAGAACTAATTCACATAGATATTGGCCACCTCATATACATGTTGTTTCAAGCACCAGTATTGTCTATCCCAGAAACTGCATACCTTTTTAAAAGTGTCTTTTACTAATATTTTTTAAAATGTTGCAAAGATGAATGTCCCTTGTAATTTTTAAAATTTTTAATTTAGATGTACATAAAAGCTGCTAAAATAGTAGAAAGAACCCATATGCCCTTCACCCAGATTTCCCTAATGTTATCTCCCATAATCATAGTACAATTATCAAAACCCGGAAACTATCACTAATATACTACTATTAACTAACCTACACAGCTTATTTAAATTTTGTCAGTTTTCCCACTCAAGGTTCTTTTTCTGCCCTGGGTCCCACATTGTATTTAGTTGTCATGTCTCCTTAGCCTCCCCAGTCTGTGACAGTGCCAAGTTCTCCCTTGCCTTTCAATGACCTTGACACCTTTGAAGAGGACTGGCAAGTTATTTTGTAGACTCTCCCTCATTTTTAGTTTGTCTGATGTTTTCTCATAAATAGAATGAATTTCTGCATTTTTGGCAAGAATACTGCAGATGCGATGTTGGGCCCTTCTCAGTGCATCACGTCAGGGGGCACATGGTCTGTCTGTCTTGTTCCTGGTACTGTTGGTTTGGATCACTTAGTTAAGGTAGTGTCTGCCTGGTTTCTCCATTGTGAAGTTACTACTCTTCCCTTTTGAAGATTACCTTATAATTAATGATAGTTATATTTTGCCCAAATTAAAATACATAATTAAACACCAACTTTTGGCAAAGTATTTGAGACAAATTGTAGTAAAAGATATATACAGATAAGGTCCTTACCTGTTTCCTAAGCTGGGAGGTCCTCTTGATATTCCGTAAGCCTGGAAGAGGTCTGGTTATTTCCTTCTTAAATCCAGCCATCACCAGGTTCTACCAATTCCACCTTCTAAATATGCCTCAGCTGTGTCCACTTCGCTCCATCCTCACCATGTGTCATAATTTATCTCTCTGACTCCAAGTCTGGCTCCCCTCAAGTTCTGTCTACTCACTAACTCCAAAGAAAGCTTTAAAAAGCAAATGAGATCAAGTCACCTCCCGCCTTGAGCCCTTAGTGGCTTCCCACTGCCCTTAGGCACAGATGATCTGTGCAGCCAAGCCTGGAATGGGCCCTCCAGATGAACTGGTGACAAAATGATCCCCTGGGTAGCAGAACAAGTTAATCTCCCAGCTGCAAATCAGAATCAACTGGGGAGCTTGTTAAAAATATAAATCCCAGGAGTCCTACTCACAGAGATTCTGACTCAGGGAAGGAACGGGGATTGGCGACGTAACAAGCTTCCCCGGTGATTCTGACGCGGGGTCAGCTGGGGAATCACCCATTAAACAGACCAAAATGATGTTACTTCTTAGGGGAAACTATGAGAATTTTTTTCTCTAGTTTCCAAATTTCCATAATGCTGTGGCAATTCTGCTGTACTTATTCAATGTACCTAAATTTATTTTAAATTACATTAAATAAAAAATCAGCTAAATGAGAAGTCCTGATATATTCTAACTCCTGCTGAATTTGCATATATGACAAGGATGTTAGTTTTTTAAGAAAGGTGATCATTTTGTTTCCTAAGACTCGTTAAATTTAGCTCCCTCGTGGTGTGGATATCATCCTTTTGGGATCATGATTGAAGTCTTGTCCTATAGTAAAGATCCCAACCACGGCCATCGTCCAGCAAAAGCATTTACCAAGCTCTAGTCCCCAGATTTTAAAACCCAGGTTGGGCTGTGTGCCTGGCTGTGGAGTACCGGAAACATTACATGTCACGTTGGCATCCAAGGTTTGAAAGACAAATACAGTCAGTTCCAGGGCTAAATATGTCTTTTTTGTCATTCCCAATATTTTCAAATTTAAATAAAAACTAAGCAATTTCAAAAGCCCAAGCAGGCAACTATTTACGTGAAGTTTATTATATTTTTATAGAGATCGAGCCATTTCAAAACCCCTATGTCTGACTTATGTAAGCGGCAGCATAATTCCCAACAGGAACGCTTAGCCTCATTTTTAAGCAAAATATGTATTACACCAATGAAATTTAAAGTTCAAATTAAATATGTTATGTAAATACATATTTTATCTCCCGACAGAATAAGAGGAGGAGTGGCATTTAATCAGACTTTTTCTACAGCCGATGTGTACCTCCCTCTACTTCTGGTCTCGCAGGTTTTACAGCTGAACCTACTGGGGAAATTCCGGCAGAGAGAGGAGATGGGGAGCCAATGGTCAGGATGTACTGGCTCATGACAGGCTGTAACTACCTGGCTCCCTAGGCTGCTCAGCCCTGAGTCTGACCACACACATGTGCCTCCTTCTCAGGCCGAGAGCGAACTCCTTCGTCACCTCTTCCTTTGTTGGTTTTTTCCTTCTGATGAATGTGTATTTTTTTAACTGTCAAGAAAAATTTGGGGATGTAAATTGACAAAATCCTGATTAAGTTATGGAATTTCTATTTTGTTTTTTTTTTTTCTTTGAGGAAGATTAGCCCTGAGCTAACTGCTGCCAATCCTCCTCTTTTTTTTTTTTTTTCCTGAGGAAGACTGGCCCTGAGCTAACATCCGTGCCCATCTTCCTCTACTTTATATGTGGGACGCCTACCACAGCATGGCTTGCCAAGTGGTGCCATGACCGCACCCGAGATCTGAACCAGCAAACCCTGGGCTGCTGAAGTGGAACGTGCGCACTTAACCACTGCGCCACCGGGCCGGCCCTGTTTTGGTTAATTAATAAGGAAAATAGAGGTATTGAGATAGATCTTTATCACAGACTCTGACCATATGCAAAACAGAGAAAAATGGAAGATGCATGAAGTGTGAGGCAGTTGAAAATTCAATATTCTGCTCTAACTATATCCTTTTGGGTTTGGAGTCTAAACTGTAAATCCAATAAGCTCCAAATGAATGAGTCATAAAATCAACTGGGAGAACTAATCAGGGTCCCCCAATAGCCACTTTTATCCTGTGAGGAATTTGGGATTACTACAGCATTTTGATTAAAAGGTAATTGATTGAGTGATTACCACAGTATCAAACCACATTGCATTTTATTTGTTTGGAGTGTGTATCTTGGAAGAATTCTGGGCATCTTTCAAAATTAGGCAAGACATCTAAAAATGGAAACCAGAAAACAGAAAAAGCTTCAGAGGAGCAGAGAAAGTGATGCTGAGCACCTGGATGAAGTGCTGGAGTTGAGTGCTCAGCTTAGCCCTGAGCCAGCGAGCCCCTGGATGAGTGTGGCTAAGTTATTCTCAACTTCAGGAGCCGCAGCTTCTTCAGCCACAAAAGAAAAATACTATTTACCTCAAAGCAGTAATATACGACCCATGGATTCAGGGAGCAAACGACTTCCTAACCAAGGACAGCTCTTCTCCTCTAGCTAGTCTCTCTCTCACCTCCTTCCAGGGTCAAGTCCTCTGTCACACAGTTAAGGTCAGCTCTCTGTCCCATTCTGGTGACCGCTGAGGCTCAACAGACCCATCTGCCTGCCCATTAGGAACAACATTCTGTCATCCACCACCTGGCTCCAACATGCTGGCCACTTCCCCTGATTCTGCAGCTTCTTCATCCTGACCTCAAGCTCCTAGAAGCTCTGAATTTCTTCAGTGGGCCACATAAGAGCCTCTGGCTCCCTGCTTACCTCCTGCAGGCTATGGAGAGCTAGAAGCTGCCCACTGTCAAGCCAACTTCTCCTTCAAGAATGCATGTCAGTGAATGTGCCAACCAGTGGCTATTGCTAACCTCATAGGAAGTCAGAGGGGGCAGGGCACAAAGCCTTTTGCTTTTGTCTCCACCTATTTACCATGACTCCTAGAACTCAGCCTGAAGAGGGGTGGTTAGGACACACATGTCTCACTGCCTGCTTCCCCTCCCTCAGTTTTCCCTCCTTTTTCACATATGCCAGCTACTTCATGTCATAGGCTGACTTCTCTCTATCCCGGTCTTTTATTGTCATCTAGTCCAAAGGATGGTTCTTGATAGATGCTAAAGAATTCTCTCTCCTCAAAGTTTGCCTTTTATTTTTTTTTTATTTTTTTTTAATTTTTTTAAAGATTTTATTATTTCCTTTTTCTCCCCAAAGCCCCCCAGTACATAGTTGTATATTCTTCGCTGTGGGTCCTTCCAGTTGTGGCATGTGGGACGCCGCCTCAGCATGGTCTGATGAGCAGTGCCATGTCCGCGCCCAGGATTCAAACCAACGAAACACTGGGCCGCCTGCAGCGGAGCGCGCGAACTTAACCACTCGGCCACGGGGCCAGCCCCAAAGTTTGCCTTTTAAAATGAATGCTTTTCTGCAGACCCAGAAGTCCTACTCTAGATGTCAAAGGCTAGATAATGAGTCTTTCTCTTTGTATTCCTGCTGCGACACTCCTAATCTTCCCTTGAGGCAAACAAGGTACTTCTGGTCAGAAAATGCAAAGCTGTACTTTAATATATTTCAAAGAACATCCACGTTCTTCAGAATGCCACACCTCTCCCTGTAAGAATTTCTCTCTCCACCTCACATTTCCTCTCTGATTAGACAGGACTGAAAAGTTTCCCTAAAAGGAATAACTTAAATGTAGAACTTAGGGAAAACATAGAAAGAAAGAAGAAAGTTGAGGATGAAGCAAGCCACGTGGCTTTTCCTTTATCACATCAACTCCTGCCTTTGGTCATGTGTCTATCCTAAGATGACTGGATCAAAACACACAGTATCCTTCCCTTTAAATACTACTCTGAATAAATCAGAACAAAGACACAAATGATAAAGAGAAAACCATCATAGAAAGTCACCAAACTGAAATGGCAGTCAGAGATACATGGGAAGAGAAACAAGAGAAATATAGAATAACTGGAAAACAAGTGATAAAATGGCAGCATCTAGCCCTCATATATCACTAATCACTCTAAATGTAAATGGATTGAATTCTCCAATCAAAAGACACAGAGTGGCTGAATGGATTAAAAAACAAGACCCAACAATATGCTGCCTCTA
This sequence comes from Equus przewalskii, assembly GCF_037783145.1. Taxonomy (NCBI): domain Eukaryota; kingdom Metazoa; phylum Chordata; class Mammalia; order Perissodactyla; family Equidae; genus Equus; species Equus przewalskii. The sequence continues at coordinate 55,177,652 of NC_091839.1, read as the reverse complement.
GGAAAAACATCTCAGCTCTAAAGACAAACACAGGCTCAGGGTGAAGGGATGGAAGATGATACTCCAAGCAAATGGCAAGCAAAAAAAAGCAGGTGTTGCCATACTTCATCAGACAAAGCAGACTTCAAGATAAAAAAGGCAGTGAGAGACAAAGTGGGGCACTATATTACGATAAAAGGAATATTCTGCCAAGAGGACATACACTTATTAACATATATGCACCTAACACAGGAGCACCAAAGTACACAAAGCAACTATTAACAGACCTAAAGGGAGAAATTAACAGCAACACAATAGTAGTAGGGAACCTCAACATCCCACTTACCTCAATGGATAGATCATCCAGACAGAAAGTCAACAGGGAAATAGTGGAATTAAATGAAAAACTAGACCCAGGTGGACTTAATAGATACACATAGAACATTCCATCCAAAAACAGCAGAATACACATTTTTCTCCAAGTACACATGAAACATTCTCAAAGATAGACCATAAGTTGGGAAACAAGGCAGGCCTCAATAAATTTAAGAAGATTGAAATCATATCAAGTATCTTTTCTGAACATAATGCTGTGAAACTAGAAATCAACTACAAGAAAAAAGCCAGGAAAGTGACAAATATGTGGAGAATAAACAACAGGCTACTGAACAACCATTGGATCAATGAAGAAATCAAAGGAGAAATTTTAAAAATCTGGAGACAAATGAAATGAAAATACATCATACTAACTCTTATGGGATGTAGCAAAAGCAGTTCTAAGAGGGAAATTCATAGCAATAAGGCCCACCTCAACAAACAAGAAAAATCTCAAATAAGTAATCTTAACTGCACATAAGAGAACTAGAAAAAGAAAAAATTGAGCCTACAGTCAGAAGAAGGAGGGAAATAATAAAAATTAGAGCAGAAATAAATGACATTGAAACCAAAAAAACAGTTGAAGAGATCAATGAAACTAAGAGCTGGTTCTTTGAGAAGATAAACAAAATTGACAAACCCTTAGCCAGACTCGCTAAGAAAAAAGACAGAAGCCTCAATAAATAAAATTAAAAGTGAAAGAGGAGAAATTAAAATGGATACCACAGAAATACAAAGGATTATAAGAGAATGCTATGAAAAATTGTACGCCAACAAATTGGATAACCTAGAAGAAATGGATACATTCTTAGACTTACACAGCCTCCCAAAACTGAATCAAGAAGAAACAGAGAATCTGAATTAACCGATTACAAGTAAAGAGATTGAAACTAACCAAAAACCTCCCAAAAAACAAAAGTCCAGGACCAGATGCCTTCTCTGGAGAATTCTACCAAACATTCAAAGAATATTTGAATTCTCAAACTATTCCAAAAAATTGAAGAAGATGGAATGCTTCCCAACTCATTCTATAAGGCCAACATCACCCTGATCCCAAAACCAGACAAAGACAACACAAAGGAGGAAAATTACATGCCAATTTTGCTGATCAACATAGATGCAAAAATCCTCAACAAAATATTAGCAAACCAAATACAGCAATACATTAAAAGGATTACACACAATGATCAGGTGGGATTTATAACAGGGACACAGGGATGGTTCAACATCCACAAGTCAATCAATGTGATACACCACGTTAACAAAATGAGGAATAAAAATCAAATAATCATCTCAATAGATACAGAGAAAGCACTTGACAAGACCCAACAACTTATGATAAAAACTCTCAATAAAATGGGTATAGAAGGAAAGTACCTCAACATAATAAAGGACATATATGAAAAACCCACAGCCAACATCATACTCAACAGTGAAAAACTGAAACCCATTCCTTTGAGAACAGCAACAAGATAAGGATGCCCACACTTGCCCCTCTTATTCAACATAGTACTGGAGGTTTTGGCCAGAGCAATTAGGCAAGAAAAAGAAATAAAAAGTATCCAAATAGGAAAGGAAGAAGCAAAACTCTTGCTGTTTGCAGATGACATGATTCTATAAATAGAGAACCCTAAAGAATCCATCAGGGGCTGGCCCGGTGGCACAGCGGTTAAGTTTGCACATTCTGCTTCCGCAGCCCAGGGTTCGCCAGCTCAGATCCCAGATGTGGACATGGCACCGCTGGGCAAGCCATGCTATGGTAGGCATCCCACATATAAAGTAGAGGAAGATGAGCACAGATAGCTCAGGGCCAGTCTTCCTCAGCAAAAAGAGGAGGTTTGGCAGCAGTTAGCTCAGGGCTGACCTTCCTCAAATAAAAAAAAAAAAGAATCCATCAGAAAACTATTAGAAATAATCAACAACCACGGCAAAGTTTCAGGGTACAAAATCAACTTACAAAAATCGGTTACATTTCTATATCCTAATAACAAACTAACAGAAAGAGAACTCAAGAATACAATCTCATTTACAACTGCAACAAAAAGAATAAAATATCTATAAAAAATTTAACCAAGGAGGTGAAAGATCTATACCCTGAAAAGCGTAAGACATTATTGAAAGAAATTGAAGATGACATAAAGAAATGGAAAGACAATCCATGCCTGTGGATTGGAAGAATAACCATTGTTTAAATGTTCATGTTCCCTAAAGCAATCTACAGAGTCAATGCAATCTCAATCAGAATCCCAAAGACATTCTTCACAGAAATAGAACAAAGAATCCTAAAATTTATATGGAATAACAAAAGACCCTGAATGGTGAAAGCAATCCTGAAAAAAAAGAACAAAGCTGGAGGCATCAAATCCCAGACTTCAAAATATACTACAAAGCTATAGTAATCAAAACACCATGGTACTGGCACAAAAGCAGACACACAGATCAATGGAACAGAATTGAAAGCCCAGAAATAAAACCACACAAGTATGGACAGCTTATCTTCAACAAAGGAGCCAAGAACATACAATGGAGAAAAGAAAGTGTCTTCAATAAATGGTGTTGGGAAAACTGGACAGCCACATGCAAAAGAATGAAAGTAGACCATAATTGCACCATACACAAAAATTAACTCAAAATGGATTAAAGACTTGAAGATAAGACCGGAAACCATAAAACTCCTAGAAGAAAATATAGGCAGTACGCTCTTTGACATCACTCCTTGGAGTATCTTTTCAAGTACCGTGTCTACTCAGCCATGGGAAACAAAACAATAGATAAACAAATGGGAATACATTGGACTAAAAAACTTCTGCAAGGCAAAGGAAACCAGGAACAAAACAAAAAGATAACCCACAAAGTGGGAGAAAATACTTGCAATTTATATACCCAACAAGAGGTTAATCTCCAAAATATATAAAGAACTCATACAACTCAACAACAAAAAACAAACAACCCAATCAAAAAATGGGCAGAGGATATGAACAGACATTTTTCCAAAGAAGATATACAGACGGCCAGTAGGCACATGAAAAGATGTGCGACATCACTAATCATTAAGGAGATGCAAATCAAAACTACAACAAGATATCACCTTACACCCGTTAGAATGGGTATAGTCACCAAGACAAAAAATAACAAATGTTGGAGAGGATGTGGAGAAAAGGGAACCCTCATACACTGGTGGTAGGAATGCAAACTGGTGCAGTCACTACGGAAAACAATATGGAGATTCCTCAAAAACTTAAAAATAGAAATACCATATGACCCAGCTATCCTGCTACTGGGTATTTACTCAAAGAACTTGAAATCTCCAATTCAAAGAGACTTATGCACCCCTATGTTCATTGCAGTATTATTCACAATAGCCAAGATGTGGAAGCAACCCAAGTGCCCAAAAATGGATCAACGGTAAGGAAGATGTGGTATATATATACAATGGAATACTATTCAGTCATAAAAAAGACAAAACCATCCCATTCGCAACAACATGGATGGACCTTGAGGGTATTATGTTAAGTGAAATAAGCCAGACAGAGAAAGACAAAGCCTGCATGATTTCACTCATATGTGGAAGATAAACAAACACATGGATAAAGAGAACAGATTAGTTGTTACCAGAGGGGAAGGGGGTTGGAGGGTGGGTGAAAGCGGTAAAGGGGCACATATGTATGATGATGGATAAAAATTTGGCTATTGGTGGTAAGCATGATGCAGTGTATACGGAAACTATAAATAATAATGTCCACCTGAAATTTCACAATGTTATAAACCATTATGACCTCAATAAAATAAAAAAAGAAAAAGAAAATACTATTTCAAAAGATGATGCATTCTTGCTATAAGAACTTCAGAACACATTTTCAAACCTCTCATAGCAGCAGAAAGGTCTTCTGCAATCCTAACAATTCCTCACCACCCCTAAAAGATCCTGCACATTCTCAATCACAGTTGTATGAAATATTTTGTGAAATTCCTCATGCAGACATTTTATTCAACGCCTTCTAGGGCACAAGGCAGTAGGCAATGTAGAGATGAGTCATTCAGGGCTGGCACGCCAGGACTTTACAATCTAGTGAGGGGCAGAGAAGGGAGATGAGCAACTACATAATTAGCTATGAAAACAACGGAAAATAAAATGCTATGCAAGTGCTAACAGTGCATCCTAAAGGACACTTCTCACATGTGATCTCATAGAAGTGACACTGAGTCATGTGCTGGAAAATGGCCTGACAATTGTTTTAGCCAGTACAGAAGCGGCCTCCATGAGACTGAGTTCTCCTAGTGACCCCTAATAAACCATCACGGTTCAAGTTCATTGGCTTTTGATCAAGTGGAGGAGGCTGAAGTGCTAGCAAGGCCCTCAGTCTAAATGGCACTTCTCTGTGCCAAGCTTTGTTAGAAGCTGGGTGGACAGGAGCCAGGAATCGACTACAACGGCTAGCATAGAAATCTGCTGCAGCTCTGTGTGGCGTTCTGGGGTGCTGACTGAAAGTGGACGTGTGCTTTGGAAACCAGGTAAGTGGAGGGTAAGGTTGCTATTGTGCCACGAAACCTGAGACCACACTCTTTATCCCCATTATTTTCATCAAGGTGGAAGGCAGAGAGGGGTCTACAGAGAGCAGTGATGGAATGAAGAAAAACACAGTGAAGCAAGGAGAGCTGGCAGGGGTTAGTTGTACAAGCAATAGGGAGAATATTAAACTCTGGAGACCACTGACATTCCTAAATATGGGAGCGCAAAATTATTGTGTATTTGTTAAACTTGGGATAAACCCTCAAAAGAAGGAGATGAGGGAGTCAAGAACCACAAAAGACACCTTCAGAGGGAAGCCAATAAATATAATGGGAGAAATCAAGCCAACTTTAGAAGAAGCAACCCAAATTTCATTGGAAAATGTTGCTAGGAACTTGGAAATTAAAATAGATCCACTTAAATAAACATCCAAGGGTCTCTCATTTCACATCATGTGCTGAGAGCTGGCAACACTCTATCACAGTGACCAGGGCCTGGAATGCGGCCAAGGTACTTTACTCCCTTGTACCATAATCTGACAGCAAGGGGTAATATGCTTAGGAAACTATTGTTCAGCCCAAAGTCTAGAAAAAGGCGAGTCAAGGGGCCAGGTACATGAGGCTTAGCCAGCCCTGTCCAGGGAAGAGGAGGCTGATTCTGAGTATTTTATGTCTCCATGCAAATGAACAAGTTGGTGTTCTGCTTCTCCATTCAGACATGATAATGCAGAGAATCTGAACCAAGAGTCAACAAAGCAAAATGCAAAGCTGCAAAAGAACGTGGAGAAGTGGGATCCTATTGAAGATGTATGCACAGGAGCTGGGCCAGGGAGAATTCTTGCCACACACGTTCCACAGAAAGAATACGAAAAAAAAAATCTCTGACAGAAAAATTAAGTCGAAAGGATAAAATCTAAATGGCAAATTTGGACATTAACTGAAGGAAGGAGGACAAGACTTAAACTGAGCAGTTTCTTGGGGTCACCTTTTCTGTGTGTTAATTACATGTGACTCATAGGAACAAGGTATGGAGATCTGATAGGAAACTTTGTAGCCAGCCCTATGATAGGAGGACAAAAACTCAGAAAACATTTCTTGACTGTACCATCAGAGAAAGTGGGGCGTTGTTTATACATGACTGCTTCTCAATTTAATAAATTTATTTAAGGCAGAAGATGATAAGATCTGGGGGTCGAGGGTCAACCCTCTGCACCCCACCCTCCCATTACACAAAGTAATGGAGCTGGAGAGATGCCATGGAGGGGGAGAGAGATGTGTACAATCCAGAAAGACAAGCCCTGGAAAAGGTCATGGTACATGGAGCAAAGTGAAGCATCAAAAGCCAGGGGTCTGGGGACAAACAGGAAAATCTTATCCCATGGGACAGCAAATAGACCGAGAAAATTGAGAAGGACTTGAAATAACCCTCAGGCAGTGCATGCCTGTCTAGATCTCATTTTCACATCTATAAAATAAGGAAGTTAGACAATCTCTGAGATCAGATTCAGCTTGAAAATTTCATTACTAAATAAAAATTTTAAATTGACAGGAAGCAGAAGAATTAGGCCAAAGCAGGGTTATCCCATGAAACGTCTTCTATGACAAACTACACTAAGACCAATAGAGCCCCTGCGCCAGGGTGGAGTCTGAGCAAAGACTGGAGCAGCATGTGATCTAGGCACAGAGACTTTTTGGATCAGGTTCTCCAGGATCGTGTGGAGAAGGCTACAGGGCAAGAAAGGCGTAATAGATGAAGGGAGAGAAAGGGAAGGGAAAACAAAATAGCTTGAGATCTTATATTTAAAATGAGTTCAAACTTCATGTCTTACAAATTTTTCTTGGTTTTAGGAGTAGAAGAAGAAATGAAGAGTTGTCTCATAAATTTTTTTTAAAGTTATAAGCACAACTTTAAAGCACTTCACAAATACATAGCAGTTACTATTTTCGTTATTATTTAACTAGTTCAGTGGGAACATCGGTTCCTTGAATTCCCAGGGCACTCAGTAGTTCCTTGGGGACTTTTGGATATATGCTACAGGGCAGCCATTGACATCCAAAATCATTTATGGACTCTTAAAACAATGAATATGACAAAATAATAATCATTAAATAATGATGGTAAAATTGAGGAGGGCCAAACAGCTCCAAATGCAAAAGAACAAGTTGAAGGTACCAGAAGAGCTTAAATTTTTAGAGTCTTTAAGGTTATCATCAGTACGAATATTAGTGCAAGTTTATGAATGGTTTTAGCTAAGCTCTTAGAAATCTCTCAGGCTTTCATCAAGACTAGAAAACAAGGCAGAATGCATTTCAAAGCAGAAATAAATGGTAATAATGCTGGTGTCAAGCATCCTACACACTTGAAAGTCTTAACACTTGTTTCTTGAGAACACATGCCAATTTTCTGGGAAGTTGAATAGCACTTAGTTATCTTCCTGATGTTTCCATTCCCCCTCCTGTGACTTTGGCCACAGATCATCCACAAGAATATGATGGAAGTTTCCTTATTCTGAAAAGGGAGTGTGTGCTGCTGCACTCTATCTGCTGTTAGGTTGACAGGCAGCTGCACCAAGCCAAGAAGTAGCCTAAATGTTTAATGAGGCAGGAAAGTCATTCTTCTGTTGTAATGCAGACCCACCAGACGGTCTGAAAAGATCACCTCTGTTTGTTTTAAACTGGGAACAGACTGCTGAATATTTAATGAGTGCCACAGTATTCTGCTCTGTGAGGGACCAAGCGAGGGCAGGTTATGGCTGCCTGCTGCTCCCTACCATTTCAGATTCCCTCAGGTTTATTAATGGTGAGAGACAGCAAGGTCAAACCAAGACAGCCTTCAGCAGCACCCTCTGAGGCACTGCATACGGGGAAAGAAAAGTGGAAAGTCATGTGCCTGTCCAGGTGAAGCAACGTTAAGAATTAGAAGCAATCTTTCGCAAAAAAACGAGGAGAAGGCCTCCTATTTATTGCCTTATTCACAAACGTGGGGAAGAAAGATAGTGTTAGGAAGGAGAAGCGATCAAAAATTCTTGTTGTGATTATGGTGGAAAAGAGATCTTACATCCAGTTGATTCTATTATTTATTTGTGGTGTTAAATACCGTGTACTAACTGAATAATCCTAGGCCAAGACAAGAGTACTTTTGTGAACAATTTCCTCATGGCCAGGCTCAATCTTTACCTGATTAGAATCTGCTGCAATAATATGGGTGGGAGTTAACAGTGGCTTGGGCAAGAATAGGTTCTACTTCTCTTGTAGCTATAGAGGTAGAAGTAAGAGGTGTTTGATGATTGATTGGATGTAGAATATAAATAAATAAATTTCTTTAAAAGCATCAAGGATGATGCTAAGATTTTAGCCAGATCATTTGGAATAATGGAGGTGCCATTTACTGAGATGGAAACGGAATGAGAAAAGCAGTTTTAAAAGGAAAATAAAGAACACAGTTTTAAACAATGTTAAATTTGAAATGCCCTTGAGACAACCAAATCTAGGTGTCTAGTAGACAGTTGGATTTACTGAGCTGTCATTCGGGGTTGAGATATTTGGGATTCATCATTGTAGTGATGAATTTAATTAAATAAAACCACCTGGGAAATGGAGCTAGAGAATTGAAGAGTTCTGAAGACAGAGCCCCGAGGCACTCCAACATTTAGTGGTTAGGAAGTTGAAAAGCACCCTGAGAGGAGATGGAAAGAGGAGCCTCAGTACATAGGAAGAGAAACAAAGGACAAGAGGGAAATTCAAGTGAATAAAGTGTTTCAAAGAGAGAGGAACAATTGTGTCAAATTCTCCTAATGAGTTAAAAAAAAAAATGAAAACTGAGAATTGGCCATTGGATTTGGCAACAGGGAAGTCATTATTGTCATAAGCATCTCTGAAGAGTGGCAGAGACAAAAGCCTGAATGCAGTGGGCTCAAGAGAGGAGGCGGGTAAGTGGAGAATGCGAAGGATAGAGAAATATTTCCAAAAATTTTGGTGTAACGGTAAGTAAGGAAACGGAGAAGCAACTGTCCTGGGAAATGGAGTCAAGCAGATTTGTGTTGTTCTGTTTTGCTCTGTTTTGAATGGGAGGTATTACCCTGTATTTGTATGCTGATGGGAATAATCCAGAAGAGAGGGAAAAAATGACAATGAGGAAAGACACTCATGTCCTTGAGTAAGCAGAAGGGGATGGGACCGGTGCACACGTGGAGGGGCAGTCTTTATCCAGGAGCACGGACAGGCCATCCACTGTAACAGAAGGGAAGTGGGGTGCAGGTAGACACAGGAGCGGGTTAGTAAATTTAATGGGGGTATGTTGAAGTCGTCTTTGAATTGTTCTATTTCATAACATTGTTACATTTTTCAGGAAGTGGATTGCATCATGTAGAATACTTTTGGCTAGAAAAAGCACAATATCCAACCAAAAATGGCTAAATAACCGGGATCTCTATAAGAAGTTTCAAAGTAGACAGCCCCAGGTTTTGTTCAGTAGCTCAGGGATGACTCCAAGGATCCAGGCTCTTTCAAAATTTCTGTTTGCAGTCCTCTGGGTCTCGACTTGGTTCCCTTCGTAATTGCAAGATGGCTGCTGCAGACATAGCAGTATCTCACTGAAGAGAACTGGTACAGATGAGGAACAGTGGCATTGCTCACTGTCTCCTGTTTCCAGGTAGGAAACATTTCCCAGCCAGCAGACTCTCCCTCAGCCCCACAGGTAAGGATTCTGTCTCTTGTTCATGTTCCTGAGGGAAGATAGGCTGGCAAGGTGATCCTCTGGTATTTTCAACACCTTAGCAGGAGGCAACCGTTGTGACAAGGAAGAGATGAAGACTGGCCTTTGGGTTGGCTATCAACAGTGCCAGCCCCAAAGGGAGAGCTACTAATTCATTTCAGACAAAACTAACAAGTATGAATTTTAAGTATTAAGGATAACTACTAAAAAATAGAAGTAAAGTGACTAATTTCCTTATTGTAGATGAAAATGAAGGACAATCAAGGAAACTGAGATCCAGAGAGGAGGTGACTTGTCCAGGGTCGAGCAGTTAAGGCAGAGAGAGAACTAGCACTCCCAGATCCGAACGCCTGATCTAGAATTCTTTCCACAAAAACAGCCAGTCCTTTGCTTTACTGTTCTTAGAGTTATACTCCATGGTTTTATTACTACTACCACACACACAAACACACACACACACACACGCAGACCAAACACCAATTGTTGTCAGAAGTCATTTATTTTGTTTTTCAGGAGCATTGAACAAGTTATATTGTTCTGTCAGTACTCCCTGCCATCTTCCTTGTACCCAACCACACATTCACACATCATCCCTCAACAAGGGATGATGGAGCAGTCAGTGCCCAGTCACTAAAGAAAACTGATAGGCCCACATGAACACAGTCTATGATTTTGGCATCAGCTTTACCAACCATCAAATTCCCTCATCTCTTGGAGTTACCACTACAAATCTTGTTCTCTGTGCTCATCGTCTCCCTGTTCAGCTGCCATTCATCCTTTTTGTTTTCTTCAATCGTTTTTTTCTTCTCATTGCCTTATTTTTATCATGGTAAAATATACATAATCTAAAATTTGCCATTTTAACCATTTTTAAGCGTACAATTCAGTGCCATTAAGTACATTCACAGTGTTGTGTTGCCATCACCATTGCCTCTCTCTTGAACTTTCTAATCATCCCAGACAGAAGCTCTGTGCCCTCCCCTCCTCCCCACCAGTCCCATGGTAGCCACTATTCTACTTTATGCCTCTATGAATCCACCTATTCTAGGTACTTCATATAAGTGGCATCATATAATATTTGTCTTTTTGTGTCTGTCTTATTTCACTTAGCATAATATCTTCAAGGTTTATCCATATTGTAGCATGTATCTGAATGTCCTTCCTTTTTATGGCTGAATAATATTCCATGGGTATATTTGTACTACATTTTGTTTATCCACTCATCTGTTGATGGACACTTGGGTTGTTTCCACATTTTTGCCACCCATTCTTCTCATTGCCAACACTGGAGGATTTGTCTTCCCTTTCTCTATTCTTAACCTCCAACTTCTATTTGTTCCTGGCTTGTTTCTCTACAAACCTCCTTATTAACCTTCCTACCCACAAACCACCCCTAGCCTTCTTGAATCATTCTCATTCCCTTACTCTCAGATACAAGGCTTCCCTTTCTCATATATGATTTTGAACACTTCATCTTCTAACACAAAAGGTAACTCCCAGCTGCTTCTCAATTTACACATCTAAGAACAACCATTGACAAAATCTCCTTCCCCTTTGCTCTAACTCAAATGGATTTATTTCAGTCTCTACTCTAGTTCATGCAAACCGAGTCATTAACCAATATTCACATATGACTTATCCACTCTCATAAAATAGACCTTTCTACCTAGTCTCTCTGTTTTTCTCTTCCCAATCATCTTCTCAAATGTTCCTAAAACATTTCCTTCAATGTTCATAAATCATTTTCCTTAAGAAGCTATGACAAGTCCCAGTTATCACTAACTATACCAACAATACTCTTGGTTTTTGTAAGTGGATCTACCTATTTGTGGAAATCTGACCGATGGAGATACATGGGGCTAACTGGAAATGGCCACATGGTTGTTATGCAAATAAGAACTTGGATTAAGGGTATAGTAGTCATGTTTTGCATTTTATGATGTTTTGACATCTTGGGGGCTTTTCTGGCCAGGGAAAGAATGTCCCAGAGATAACAAGCAACTCATCTGTAAATGTGCCTTTCATATACAAACCAACGAATCCCAAGTCCAAATCCCCAACCACCTCCTTTATCTAACTCTCACACCAACCCTCCCCTAGATCAACCCAGGGCCAAGTACCAGAAAACCAGAGACCATCCCTATAGCCTAAAGTCTGCTGACATTATTCAAACTAGCTAATCCTAAACTGTTTCTCCCCACCCAGCCTTGCCTTTCCTGCAACAAACACAATAAAGACACTGGGCCATGCTTTCTTTTGTTCCTTCTGCCTCCTAACCAAACCTGGTGCTTCCCCATGTGCCCCTGTGTGGCATGGCATGCCCCACCTTCCCTTGGGAATTGTAAGTAATCAATTCTTCTTTCAATAACGTTAGACTTTCTGTGTTGTCACTCAGACACCTCCATAAATTAAAAATCCTGAAGGTACAATGGAGACAAAGGGCCAATCAAAACCACCAATGGTGTCTACACATTCCAAAGGGAAGTGAGAGTAATGCAAAAGTTCTACCAACTTGTCCTACCTAAAGAGAATCCCAAACCATGCTGTGCAGAAAAGAGTTAACATAGCAGGACTGATGCTGTCTTTTGAAAGGCCTGCTTACAAAGTTGGCCCTTGGCTGATGTCTAGGAATTTAGATTTTAGGGGAGTTCCCACAATTAACTGATAAGAGTGGCTCATTGTATCTAAACCATTCATACAAACAATGTGTTTTAAGATGATCACAGACTTTCCCTCTGGGAGTCTTGAATTTGGGTATCTGCCAGGCAAAGGGTGTCCCCAAACCCTGGATGCTGAGTCTCTAATGAGCTTCCCTGGTTTGCAACATTTCACACATGCTATCACAACTCATTGTTGGGAGAATTAAGCATGTGCTATGGGGCTCCACTGGGAGAGGGCCCTTGGAAGCTTGCACCTGGACTCCCTGGATTTGCCCCATGCACTTTTTCCCTTTGCTGATTGTGCTTGGTGTCCTTTTCATGTAGTAAATCATAGTCATGGGGACATCCATGAGCTGAGTCCTGTGAGTCACGATAGCCATTCTTCCAGTTCAGATGCTGTAATTTTTCTTTCTTATCTAATCAAAGCAATTCTGTCCACATCCATCATTCACCAAGGCTGATATATACTGTCATCATTTTGGAGGTTCCTTGCTCTCCCTTGAATTATGGAAGAGCCCCGCAAGAGGCTCTCAGTCTGTGGCTGCTATTTCACTACCACTTCTTTTCCAGTGGCCCAGGCACTCTTCAGTGATGTCCCTCTCAGTGTGCTCGCTGCTGTTCACAAGCTGAGATGTAGACATTCCACTCCATGCCTCCCACCCCCTGTACCAAAGTTCAGACAACTCCAGGATAAAGTAGTTTCTAGAGATTCCATCCTTCCCTTATTGAAGAATACACCCTTCCTCCCCCTTTTAGACAATTTGCTGAAATCCTCGCTCCTCAGAGTTTGGTCCTCAGTCCCAAATAACTGTCCATTCCTTCCAGGAGCTGTGGATCCCAGAGCACAAGAGCACAGATCTAACATTTGATGTATGGGGGTGAGGATGTCTTTGTGTGTGTGTGTGCACACGTGCATGAGTGTGTGTTAAGGAAGCAGAGGGAGAAGCAGCAGAGAAAAACAAAAACTGTTTCTCTACTTACAACACTTCTGACACCAAATATGCGGGGGTTTTTACCCACACCAACCAATTCTTCAACTGTCAGGACATCAATTGAGTGTTCCACAATTTAATTCAATTCTGACACTAACTACCTAGAATTAGCATCAGACCCCACAGGTTAAGGGCTCAGTCCCACGAGACTGCCTCTACTTCAGATGCCAATCACAAGTCTCAGGCCTCTGGTACTTCTGACTGACTTGGATATAAATCAAGGGTTCCCACAATCTCTTCCTCAGGTTTGATAATTCGCTATAATGGCTCACAGAACTCAGGAAAACTCCACTTAATATTACCGGTTTATTATAAAGGATATACAGATGAACAGCCAAATGAAGAGGTACATGGGGTCAGGCCCAGAAGGGTCCTAGGTGCAGGAGCTTCTGTCTCTATGAAGTTGCGGTGTATCAGCACACAGATGCATTCACTGACCTGGAAGCTCTCTGAACCCCATCATTTAGGGTTTTTATGCAGGCTTCATCACATAGGCATGATTGATTAATTCACTGGCCATTGGTGATTAGGTCCATCTCCAATCCCTCTCCTTGCCCCAGAGATCAGGGGGTGGGGCTGAAAGTTCTAATCCTCTAATCACACAGTTGGTTCCTCTGGCAAGGAGCCTCCATCCTCCAGGAGTCGCCTCACTGGCATAAACTCAGGTTATATTGAGAGGGGCTTATTATGAATAACAAAAGACACTTCTCCTACCCCTATCACTCAGGAGATTCCAAGGGTTTTAGGAGCTCTGTGCCAGGAACTGAGGACAAAGACCAAACATATATTTCTTATTATACCATCATATTATACCACATCGGGGGAGGGGGGGTAGATGAGAATTAATCCTTTATTCTTTGATTCTTCTACGACAGTATGAATAAGGCAGAAAAATAGCATATCAATAGGTTATCCTGCTACAAAAACAGTAAACTTAACTTTTTTTAAGGAACATTCTGATCAAAGTTATTTACTTATTAATGCCAGCCATCCATTTTTCTTCAATATCATCTCATGGCTACTAACAAACATTCGCTATTATTCAACCTTCTTCTAATACATAATCTCCACAGGACATCTCCAGTCTATTCATTGTTTATACCATCCACAGACAGCAACTTCCAACAACAATTTATGACTGAGAAAAGAGATTTCTAACTGAAACAACTGTTGGCAATAGAGGCATTAAGATTAATTCCGGAAGACTAACAGTCACAGATAACAGCCACAAAGGCATATAGATAAATTTGACTTAGGAATCCCAATTCCTGTTGAGAGACTTGGCGAAGGGATTTGCATTCTTCTGCATCAATTCTGAAAGACTGAAAAATACATGTATCCCTGTCCCCTCACACACGCTCCCAATCCTCTGGATCCACCCCTGCCCTGAAGCCCCTTGTAGGGCCACTTGATACCACTGTACTTTAAAGCTCAGTCTGCACCCAAAGTGGATCCACTTTATGCCATAATTTTCTCTACACAGAATACTGCTGAAGCTTCCAGAGTAGTATTCAATATAAGATAGGATTCTCCAATGAAAAGAACCAGGGCTTCTTGGACAAATGACTGGGTGTAGGGCAGGTAAAATACCAGATAAGCAGGAAGCATCTTTGAGTGCCAGAAAGGAAGTGCTCACAAAATAAATAAATAAAAATTTAAGACAGGGCATGTCGAAGGGACTCAAAAATGAACCTGAAAGAGCTCCCAGTGGACAAAGCTGCAACAATTTGAGCAAAGAAATAAATAACATAGCATTGGATTATCACCCAAAGTATAGATAAATATCCACAAGTCCATACTGATAATAAATAAATGATTGAAGAAATAAACGTGGGAGAACAGACAAATCCTCCTTACAAAGAGTTTCAAATAATTTGTGTAAATACTCCACACTCCAGTAGATGGAGCTTAATCCACCCCCCGCCCCTACCCCCAGGGATTTAGCCACTTATTTCCAAAGGATAGACTATGGCAAGGCGGGGGAGTAACTTTATGGTGGAACAACCTAGCAAACACTACCTGGGCCAAGTGATCAAGGTTAACAACACCAGTGATAAGTCAAGTTCATCATACAGACTCCTTGATGTGATGTGATGAGAACGGCACTTTGCCTCTGTAGTATTTTTCTCACAAACCCCTACCCCCAGTCTAATCATGAGAAAACATGAGACAAACCAAAAGTTGAAGGACAATCCACGAAATACCTGAGTACTCTCTTCAAAATTGTCAAGGTCACAGAAAACAAGGAAAGACTGAGAAACTGTCACAGACCAGAGGAGATTAAGGAGACATTATAATGACATGCAATATGATATCTTGGATAGTACCCTGGAACAGGAAAGGTGGTAGAGGGAATGCTAGTGAAATCTGAACCAAGTCTGTAGTTGAGTTAATAATACTCCAGTGTAAATTTCTTAGTTTGACAAATATATTGTGGTTATATAAAGACATTAAAATTAGGCAAAGCTGCTGAGGAGTATATAAGAACTCTGTTCTATATTTTCAATTTTCTATAAATCTGAAATTATTATGTGTGTGTGTCTCTGTAATGCACTGGGCACTGACTCAAGCAAATGAAAGTGTCCTCTCCATCCTGGTGTTTCCATTTCATTTATTCTGAATTCACTTTGCCTGGAAGCTGAAACCCGATTCCTTAAAATCGACCAGGATGAGTAGATCTGGAAGAGAGCCTCTCCTCAGGAACTGATAGGAGTATTATAGAAACACTTTCAACCCCATGGGCAGAGCTTGGAAAGCCCTGGGACCGCATCTGCCAAAGATGAGCAAACAGGAGTTATAGCTTTGTGAAGGCTTCATATCAGCCTTTTGTAATTAACAGCTCACTGCAGTGCTACAATGCAACATAAGAGAAATCGCAAAGGAACCGGCGGTCTCTGCCATTCAGAAGTGCTAAGGAATATGCTATTTGCAGCTATTAACACTACTCGACTGCGAACTTTGGTAATTACTTATACACTCCAACACCATCTTCATTTTTCACTCCAATTCTTTCCAAAACTTTCTTATAACAATAGTGTATTTAGGTTAATTTTACCTGCAAAATCAAAACTTAAAAACTATTGTTTAAAAAACTTCTGGATCATTTCCTCAACTAGTATCTATTGAAACAAAATAAAATTCCCTCTTTCACATGAGAATTAAAGATTTAAACATGTTAATAACATCTAATCTTTATATAAACATTTGTATATATAATATGTATAATAATATATAACTTTTATCCTCCTAAATTCATCCTTACATCAACCCTTTCAGGTCGGCAGGGACGATACCATCAGGGTGAAAAATCAGGCAAGTTGGCTTCAGTCCCACTGGGATCTCAGCAGCAGACAGAGGGGAAAGAGAAAAAACCTAGAGTGGGAGGGAGTGGAGTTGGGAGAATTGGTGCTGTTATAGGGCAAACCCCCTATAAAGGGAAAGCCTATAAGGGAAAGCCATGGCACACATTACAGAGAAGGGATGGGCTGGGTCTGGCCTGAGCCAAAAGACGTCTCATCTGGAAATGGTGAATGACCCAAAGAGCATCATGGAGCCTGTAGAAGGCCAGCTGATGACTAAGGGCCCCAGAGAGAGAGTACTCTGGCCCTAGCTCTGGCAGGGCTCTGATCCTGGGTAGAATATTAACCCAAAACAAGCAGAACACCTTGCCTAGGGTACTTCTTACTCTGTCCCAGATTACCACAAGAACTACACAGAATTCAGTTTTCTTCTGGAGACCTCAGGACACTAGCTTAGAAGCCTGGAGAGACAGGTTGTAACAATCATTCCCATTTTTCAAATGAAGTAGGTTAAGTGATTTAACCAAGGTGGACTTTGCAGCCAGAGTGCCCGGATTCAAATCCAGATTGCCCCACTTCCTGGGGTGTTAGCGACGGCAGGCTGTGCTAACAAGTAGATCCGCAAAGGTGTAACAGTTCAGACAGAGTAGGAGTTTGTTTTTCATCTACATGCTACTCCAAGGAAGGTGCTCCTGATTGATGGGAGTGATTCAGGGACCCAGGTCCTTCCACCTGCGGCTGCCATCCCCCCATGCCTCATCATCATTTTCATCCAGCCAGAAAAAGGTGAAAGAGCATGGAGGGCACTCCTGCTTCTAAAAAGCTCCAGAAATGGCACACATCTCTCACATTCCATCAGCTGGTACTCAGCCCACTGGCCACTCTACTGCAAAAGGGGCTGGGAAATGTCAGCTGGCTATGTGCCTACAAAGAAGAAACAGATCTTGGGTGAGTGGTGTCTGCTATGCTGGCTGTATGACCTCAGGAGAATTACTTAGCATCTCTGTGCCTCATTTTTTCCTCAATTATAAAGTGGGGATTATCATATTGCCTGCCTTAAAGAGTTTTTCATGAAGATTAAATGAGCTAATACATGGAAAGCAATTGAATAGTGTGCCATGTTCTCAGTAAGCATTCCACAGATGCTGGCTGTGGTCATCATCATCATCATCTTCATCATCATTCTTTTCATCCTTATCATGATTATTTGGAAACTAAGTGGCTGGCATTTAAATTTACATCTTTGACTCAGAACCCAGGGAGAATTTTCCTTCTCTTCTAGACTGCTGCTACAGCCTTGAGCATCTGTATAAAATGATTCACTTCTTAGCTTTCCTCCTGAAATACAAATATTGTTCCTCTAAAAAGCACAAATTAGAAAATCTCGTCACAATAATTGGAAGCAACTGTTGGGGCTAATGGAAGGATATGGTAGCCTTATTTGATTTCAAAAGTAATATTTCAGGGCCCTAACTATGGCAAGGCTCTGATCCTGGGCTGAAAATTTTCATTTTAATGAAAGACAGCATAGAAATGATGTGCTGGGGAAAAAAATCCAACTAAGGGCTCATTTTTCCCTAGGCCTGTATTTTGAGGGGAGAATATACATATTTAATTTTTTTTTCAGACAGCAGTTTAGTATCTCTCCCTACATATTCGTTTATTAAGAACATATTAAAGCAGCCATGGAGTGCTTATTCAATTTTTCTTTGCCCTTCCAGCCTTTTGGCTAAAATAGATTATATCATTCCATTTTTAGTTAATTCTATTTCATTTGCTTGAATATTGAGAAGAGTGTCAGGAAATGAAAAAAAATTTCCTTCAGTGAATAAATCGGACAGTTTTCAATCAGTTAAATAAAAATAGAAGGGCAGATAGCATCACTCACAAACAGTATGTTTTTCATTCAATATCCTTGAGCTACTTGACCATCTAATGTTGCCGTCTGTCTGCATATAAACCAAGGCTTTATGGAGAATGTGCTGTGATTATGACTCTCTCTCAGGCTGCCTGTGCATCTGGCCTGGACTTGTTTATTTTCTTATCTCACCCCTGGGACAGGAAAACTTGCCGCACAGTAGATCCAGCCCAGCAAGACTATCTTTGCTGGAATAATATGATACCGGGTTTGAAGCATCAATTTATTCTCACCAAAACAAGAAGCATTCAACAGAAGCATTAAGTAGATCTCGAAGAGGCATAATCTGGTTATCTTGTTCATTCCAAAGTCATGAAGGTAGAATGAGAAAGTCTACTCATGCATTCTCTCCTAAACAGGCCACCTCCGAACTTAGGAAATTCTGGGGGTGGAATATTTCAAGAATGTGCTGAAGGAAAGAATGCTGTGAAGAGCAGGTCTGGAAAGTGTCCTGGACACTTCTCTGAGTCTACCTCACCTTACTGGGTGACCATCAGGGGTCTCTGGGAGGTGCACGAGGGGCCTTTAGATAGAGGAATGTGTCAGCGACTGTGAGTTGTCTGCCAACACTGTTCCCCACTCTTCAAAAGTATAGAATTGTAGCTGTGTTCATGGCTGCCCAGCAAGATTACATTTCCCAAACGTCCTTGCATTTAGGTGTGACCATGTAACTCAGAGTTCACCCAGGGAACATGAGCAGAAGTGATATGTGCCACCTCCAAGTCATCCAGGGGGCCTCCGCCACCCTGCCTTTCCCTTTTCTGCAGGTTAGACCCTGACCACGGCAGTGACTCAGCTTTGACAATGCAGACACGGTAACTCCCTAGGGTCTTGCTGCTCCAGTGTGGTCAGGGAACAGCAGCACCACATCATCTGGGAACTGTTAGAAATGCAGGTTCTCAGGTCCACCCCAGATCTACTAAAACAGAATCTGCATTCTAACAAGATTCCTAGGGGATCTGTATGCAAATAAACTTTGAGGCACACTGGCCAGGGAATGGCAGAGCCAAAACTTGGAACAAACCTGGGTCCTCACATGAACAGAGCTTGTCCCACTGACCTGCCACATTGACTTTGAAACTACTATGTGAGAGAGAGAAAAAATGTTTATTATTGTTGCTATTATTATTATATTTATTACTTTGGAGTATCTTTATTACTGAAGCTTAGATTTATCCTAATACAAGCAGTGTGACACTGTCCACAGGGTCTCATTTGTCAGACCTTATTTTAAACTTCCCATGGAAGTTTCTATTCTCAAAGAGATCAATCTTAAAACCCTGCCACAAGCTTGCACTCTTATCAGCTTCAAGATCTACCAAGTGAGACTTCGGGACCCAAAGATAACTCCCACTACTAACTAGTGATCCTTGTCCTAGAAGATTCAGCCACTCAGAAATCATCAGCAAAGTCAGGAACTGGGAAAAAAAGAGAATTCCTAACGAAAAGTCACTCTGGGGTCAAAACTAGAAGTCAAGAGAGGAATTGTGGTAGATGAAATTAGAGCTACAGTAAAACAAAAAAAAGCTCTGGGGCCCTCATGGTTGTCTGGAGCAGCCGCCTTCCAACTGTGTTGCCCACACCCCCAGCCTGAACCCCGTCTTCCCAATGTCCACTGGTCTGTTCAGAACACTGTGGTCTTTGCCCTGCCCAGCTAAGTTCAAAAGTTGTTTTGCGGTCAACATCTTATTTATGAAGGAAATGACAAAATTGTATTCTTATTGATACTTCCCACATGAACGCAATCATATCTAATTATCTAAAGAACTCAAATGGCTTGGCCCGGCATATAACCCTGTTCTCAGTTTCGCTGCTTACGTGCACCTCCAGACTCACTTTCCTCCACTCTCCTCGTCATCACCAGCCTGCTCCACACACCCGTTCTCTGTTTTCAACACACAAAATATTTTGCCATTCATTTGAGACATTTCCTTTCTCATCTCTTTGGTGTTGCACTTGTGTTTCTTTGAATGTACTTTTTTCCGGAACCACAACCTTTCTCCACCTGGGGAGGTCATCCTTCAAGACCAAGTTTAATGCTTCTTTCTCCCAGAAGCCTTCCCCCAACTCCACCTTGGCTGTAGGTCTCTCCTTCTTCTGTCTGTGGCGTTAGTAGCCTCTAAGACACAGTATTTTAATTTATCTTCTTCTCTTACTTTCAAATTATCTGGAAATACCTAGGGGGATAAACCTCGTATTTAGATTCACCTTTGAATTCTCCATGGCAGAGCCAGCACATGGAAAGTAAATGGCTATTTGCTAAATGAATTAATTCCTTCCCCTACTCCATTCTCCCTGGGTCCATTTGTACTCAATCATTACATTTGACAGAGCCTCCTTTGTAGAATGTGTGTACACAGATCCCTGGCTGGTTGCAAGCTTCCATTCTCAGGACCTGTGTGCACTTTTTAAAAACCTGTGAGAGGTCAGAGTGCCTAACATAATTTGCAAACAGAAAGTACCCAAATAATATTGGTTGATCAATGGAATGAAAGGTTTTCTCTAGAGAGGCTTTAAATAGGAGACTGCCAAGTCACTCAAGTAAAAATTTGAGGTTTCCTCTAGATTTGAAATAAAAATACATTTCCCTTATATTTTAGTTTTCCTGTTGAGAATTTTTTCTAAATTTTCTATTTCTAACATTTGGGTTTACCTTTAATCGTCTGCTACTTTACCCTTAGAGCTCAGATTGTGACTCTGAACACCATTCCCATCAAAAAGAACTGGGGCTCCTTGCAGAAATGGCTGATTCCAGGTCTGAGGCAGGAAATGTACAAGACACCTTGTCGCACCAGAAAGCAAGGAAGCTCTCAAAGACTTCTGCTGACTTGTCAGTAGGAGTCAGAAAGCAACTTGAAGTGGCTTCCACTGACCAAAGAAGGGACAATTTGCACATTTATAAAATATGCATATGTGCAAAATATCAATTTCAATGGATTGAAATAAATCAATTAAAAGTTTTAAAAATTCATGGATTTGTGGGGCTGGCCCCGTGGCCGAGTGATTAAGTCTGTGCGCTCCGCTGCAGGCGGCCCAGTGTTTCGTTGGTTCGAATCCTGGGCGCGGACATGGCACTGCTCATCAAACCACGCTGAGGCAGCGTCCCACATGCCACAACTAGAAGGACCCACAACGAAGAATATACAACTATGTACTGGGGGGCTTTGGGGAGAAAAAGGAAAAAATAAAATCTTTAAGAAAAAAAAAATTCATGGATTTGTAATGGTATGCCCACCCTCCTAAAAAACAAAACAAAATTAAAATTCCTCACTGATCACCCTTGGAGGATCTATGGAACCAATCACTACTCTGAAAAATAGTTCGAAGGGGAAAAAGTCAAGCATTTATTCTGCGTTTTTTGAATGAAGTATGCCTCAGAGAACATAAAACTGAGTTTATGCACCTCCCCATATTTGCACAGCCCCACCTGCCCCTGAGGGTTGGCCACTTCTTCAATGGACATCCCCAACACTACCATTATTTCCTGCTCTCCCAACACTGCCAACTCTCTCAGCCTCCCCTGAGGGAAGGGCTGGGCTCTGAGCATGGTGGCTTTCACACCTGCTGCTGTGGGGTATGACACACATACCTGGTGCCCAACAGATATGGGCCCAGGTCCAACCTGATGGGGTGGGTAGAAAGATGCTGGCTGCTCCCACTGCTTCTGGGCTCAGATACAGTATTAAACGTTAGTGCATGGGATCTGGCTTCCCCCAGTGCTGCCCTGGGCAGTCTGATGGCTCAACCTGGAAGGTTAGAGGAGTTAACACCTCTTGAAGTGAACTTTGAATATGACCAATGAGAGACAGGATGCGGGAAGTCTTCAGTAGATGGTTTGCCTCCCTTCCTCCCCTATGGACTGTTCCCAGATATAGTGTTTCACACTGGCGCTCAGGAAGATTATCGTCCTATTTGACCAAACAACCAGTTGTGTGTTTTTGTGAGGCTATGTCACCTCAGAAACACGCTACTTTGCGTTTGCTTTTCCTCCTTCCTTGCCTCACTTCCCCTTTTCCTTCATTCACGCTGTCCTTGAATTGTATCTCCCAATAAAACGTGAGCATGAAAATTTTCCTTCAAACTTTGGTTTCTAGGGGACTGAGTCAATTCAACGGTAACTAAATGGATAAAGCAAACAAAATTGGTATTATGTAAGTTAATACATGATGAAGAAACTATAGAACTAGAATATCATCATTTTGCAATCTTGATAAAATAATGGGTCCATTATTTTATACCTAGCAATGGCTGATGATATGACAAGAGAGAGAAGTAGACATTGTACTCTCCTTAATGGAAGCAGGCAGAGAGAAGGCCTGCACTCTGACTTCTGTGGTGGGAGAAAGGATCTTTCTTCTTGCAAAGATTCATATGATAGGAGAGTTCCCATCACATGTGCCCTTGACATCTGAGTGTCACCCGTGCTTTAACCTGACGCCATAAACCTGACGTAATTCAGCCACAATAGTCTATCCATTCTACACATACTACTTGCACTTTTTCAACACCGCACACTTCATCATATCCATTCTTTGACCTTCTTTGAAAATTCCACACAAATTGCCATCTTGAAATGTAGGCAGAAGGGTTGGGAAAGGAAAAGCATTGCACAGATCAAAGATACGTGTGCAAAGTTGGCTCAAGTCTATGCCAGTGAGGCCATAATTGAAGACAAATTTTCTTCCATCAAATTTTCCTTGAATATTTTCCAAACACATTATTTCTTTCCTCCCATGAGTTTCTGAAGCACTTGTTTTGTACTTTTTGCAAGTCAATTATCACTTCCATGCTTTTCAAACTTAAATATTTATACCCACATTCACAATGGACCAGGATTTAGGCAAAACCACAGAATAAATACAGAACCTTTCTCAAGTTGTCAATTTTACATAAATATTTGGGAGATTAAACAAATTTTTAAAGAGTATTTTAGTGTTAAATGTGGATAGATATGCACTAGAGTGCATATATTATGTAATTTTTTCAGGTAAAACATGCAGCAGGCAGCTTTAAATTTTGGTTCAGAACTTCCCTGAGTTAGACTCTTTGCTTGACAGACGTGGAGGGGATGCAGATGGGCAGGTTCAACACGTCTCTGATTTAGTAAGGGCCTGGAGAGTGTGCAGGCCTCTTCCTGTAACACATGCCTCACTCCTATTGTTACATAGAGCGTGAAGTTTTTTGAAAAATGGTGGTTATTTTCAAAGGGAGACAAGAAGCCTTCTGGAAGGAAAAGATTGAGATCTCAGTTCTAGTTTTTCAAGGTTCAAGATTATGGAACATGTACATATGGTCTAGAATGTTCCTGATGAAGGTTAGGTGGCAAGGAAGGGTTACAAGTCCCCTGTAAGACAGCCTGACGAAGACAGGAGTTGGGCCAGGGTGGCTTCTGCACCAAGTGTCAGAGGGTCCTCCTTGGGACATCAGCTTGGTCTTCAGACCCCAACTGGTAGGAGAGCTTGGTAAAAACAAATGAATATACTAAAAGATACCATAAATTCTGCCAGTGTCAACTCTAGGCTATGGTTTTCTCTAAAATGAAAAGGTTGATGGGGAGTATTGAAGGTCCAGGTGAGTCCTTTGGTGCTCTCAGATAACAAGTGCCTTCTGTACTCTTGTTGTAGGAAGAGACACCTATGTCTATTCAAAGTCTAATACACGGGTCAAACTAAAAGGATGGAGTAGAAGACTATGGCAGTACTAACAAATTTTTTTTTTAGGAAGATTGGCCCTGAGCTAACATCTGTTGTCAATCTTCCCTCTTTTTGTTTTTCCTCCCCAAAGCCCAAGTACATAATTTTATATCCTAGTTGTAGGTCATTCTAGTTCTTCTATATGGGATGCAACCACAGCATGGCTTGATGAGCAGTGTGTAGGTCCATGCTCAGGATCTGAACCAGCAAACCCCAGACCGCTGAAGTGGAGCACGCAAACTTAACCACTCGGCTATGGGGCCAGCCCTGAGATTCTTCTTTTAATTACCTTAACTGCACTTTCTAAACCACTTACTTCCCCTTTGCCCTGAACACAACCACCACCCCTAGTTAATCTCTATATTTAGCTGCAGAAGATAGATGATGATGAGGAGGAAGATAGATAGATAATGTAGATATGTGCATATATGTATACACACATACATCATGTTTTTACACTTACTCATTTAATACTAACTAAAATTTACATTCCTTGGGGCAAAATGCCTCCTCCAGTTTTTCCTCTCCTAATGCTCCAGAGCATGTAAAGCAGGCTTCCATACACCGTGGGTGGACACTCCAGGAAATTTATGAACTAGCTGATGAAGTTACTGCAGAGAATGTCATCATTTGCTTTGCTCTTCCAGGAAATAAGGATTTGGTTCTTATGAATACCAATAAAAAGCTGCTTCTCTGGGTTTCATAGCATTATTTTCTTCACTAACACATTCACATTCCCAAAACACAATTCTCCAGATTTAATGATAAGAAACCAATGGTAAAAGATTTAAGAGATTACACCTTATTGAAGGAACCCATTCTCTTATGCAGGAATTCAATTTTGCTATGAGAGCTGAAAAGGATCTCAATCTATGTCAACATAGATATGTACAAGATTTAGTGGTTTTTGTTTTGACACAGGCATTATCAGAATTCAAGGCATGCCTGGATTTCCTTGGAGGGCAAAGAATGCAGGAACAGAGACTTAGATGTGCCCTGCTGGAGAATAAATACATACATGTGTGTATTTTACACTGGGCTTTTCAAGGAGAATTGTTGGTTTAGGTAGCGTGGTCTCTCATGGCAGAGAAACCTCTCTTCAGGCCATGTTCACAGAATTGCATGCTTGTTCCAAACATTTTGTTTCATGAAGCACTTTCGACTTTTGTCATAATGAGGATCTGTGAATCTTACTAGGTCAGGAAAGGTTATCAATAAAGACTCAGAGTCTACAAATCAATCTTAGCCAACTGAGCTAGAGAATTGCTATAATAGGAGCATCAGCATCAGCAGAATTACAACCAATAAAGAAAAATAATGACTTTCTCAATCTGAGTGCAAAAAGTGGCTGGCTTATTAACAGTCAGCAATAGAACCAGCTAGCATGGATTGTGATTCCAAGACTTCTGAGAAATGCCAAGTTTGTTTTCTTCTTCTTTTTCCACTATGAGATTCCCAATGTAAATAATTTCATTTGGGCTTTTTCTATCTATTTTTTCCCTTGGTAGTCCTAGTTTGTTAATGTAATTCCAATTCCTAGCTGTAATAAGAAAAAGAACTCATGTTCAACGAATATTTGTAATAGTAACTAACCGAAGAGACTGAAATAGAAATCAGCATTCACCCCCTACTCCTTTAGTATGTATTTAAACACACATTTGTATACTTCACAATGTATTAAAATTATGAAACCTGTCACATCCCTCTATTATTTCTTAGCAGATCAGCATAAACCATTGAGAAAATTTGGTTGGAAGGCTCTCAGGAGCATGTGTTTAGATGTGGATGCTCATATCAGGCAGATCCTAAAGAAGATGTTTACTAAATAACATGAACAGCAGTTTAATAAAACATATCTAATAATATTATCATTATTAGGAGTGTTAACATACACAGTAAATAAGACATCTTTAACAGATAATGCAATAATCATCATTATATTGAATAAATCTTGGAATTGTTTTGATGAGAAGTGCAAAAGTTTTGGGAAAGAAGGATGTAATATCTTTTCCAAATCAACTTTATTAAGGTATAATTTACATACAATAAAATGCATCCATTTTAAGTGTAAAATTTGATGAGTTTGATAAACGTATACACTCACGTGACCATGACCACAATCAAGATATAAAATATTTCCATCACCCAAAAAGATTCTTCATGCCCTCTTGCATTTAGTTCCCTTTCCCCCTGGCCCCAGGGAACCAGTAATCTGATTTCTGCCACTATGGATTATTTTTGCCTTTTCTAGAATTTCATCTAAATGGCACCATGCATAAGTACAGTACACAGCTGCCTTCTTTTGTTCAGCTCAACGTTTTTGAGATTCATCCATGTTTTTGCATGAAAAAGTACTTCCTTTTCATTCACAAGTTGCTATCCATTGGGCAAACTTGCTTATTTGACCAGTTGTTTTTGACTTGTAATGCAATGTAGTGAACTTGGTGTTTTCTTCTTTATTAACAGTTGGCTGTTGAATTTTGTTTTTAAAGACTTTATTTTTTTCCTTTTTCTCCCCAAAGCCCCCCGGTACATAGCTGTATATTCTTTGTTGTGGGTCCTTCTAGTTGTGGCATGTGGGACGCTGCCTCAGTGTGGTTTGATGAGCAGTGCCATGTCCGCGCCCAGGATTCGAACCAATGAAACAGTGGGACATCTGCAGCCGAGTGCGTGAACTTAACCACTCGGCCATGGGGCCAGCCCCTGGCTGTTGAATTTTGATGAGATACATCCCAGTGTCATCACTACGAAAATGCCCAGATGGTTGGACTGACCATGAGTTTGTTTAAACTGATACAAGAATATGACATTTCTAAGCTCAAACAATTGAGTAAAAAATGAACATGATACGATTATTAGGGTCAGTATCACATCTCTAGTATTATGGTAGGTACGTGGCTTCAAGATTTTTCCTTTTTGGAAAAGTCATTCTTTATTTGCCTCATAAGATAAGCTTTCTTTTACATTTAAGCAATTTTCATGCCTTGTTGAATATGGTGAGGAAGAAACCATTTTAATATCGCCTTCTGGCTTTTTATTCCCTGTCCTTTGCAAGTTGGCATGATCCTCTCACAGTCCTTAGGAACTCTGGATTTTTGATATAATTATTTTAAAGTTAAAACATTGAACGCTTTTTTTTTATATATCATTTATAATGTTTAAAGGTTTGGATACTTAAAACATAAAAGAAGAGATAAAACAAAAAATTTGAAGAAGGAAAAAAGTACCCTGAATGCCTAGCTCTGAGAAACTCTGACAGATGTCACCTATATTTCTCAATTAGTTCTGCAGACCTCTGCAACTGACTTAAAAATTAAAGTTCATCCACATGGATAAGAATTCAACCACAGCAGGAAAAAGCAAAACAGCCAACTAGTTAGAATAAGGTAATTGTGGAAGATTTTTTCCTTTGATTTTTTTATATCACCAAGTTTGTGCGATAAGCACAATGTTTAAAATATACTTCACTGTAGAAAGAATTCTCAACTGAAAAATTAGTGCAAAAACATGAAGTTAGAATAATGCCTTCTTGAATTTCTTCTCATGAAAAGAAAATTGAAAAGTAGTTTGCACTAACAAATCACTAGTATTCTATTTTGCAGAAAATAGGGCAAAGCATTTTAATTGAGAAAGCAGAAACTTGGGGATAACATGGTGAGCAAAGCAGATGGATCCCTGGCTCCCACTGGGCTCACCTTCTAGTGCAGGGGTGAGGGAGGCAGCAGACAATTAAAATTTCTAAAAAGATATATATTTTATAATGCTAGAAATGAATAAGTGATACGAAGAAATATAAAGCAGGGTCAGGGGCTAGAGGATGACAGGGGCTATTTTAGAAGGGTGATGAGGACAAGGCTCTCTGAGGAGAGACCTGAGGAAGTGAGGTGAGAGCCGTGTCAAGGTCTGGAGAGAAAATACCAGGCAGAGGGAAGAGCAAGGGCAGAGGCAGTGTATTTCTGAATGTAGCATTTATGACTCTTAGCAACTATGGTCCAGTCAGGTCTGGATTATGGATTCTCCGAACAACTGAAAACAACAGATAATCTATAATCAGACTATAGTCACACACACAGACACACAGGTTCGCAGGCACACTCTTCTGTCAACAAAGCTATGAAGAACATGAATTCGCTAAATGATTCTCAAACTGTAGTGTGCATGAGAATCACCTGGGGCTCATGATAAAAATGAAAAATGAACATTGCAGGACAGCTGGCCGTCTGCCAGGCATTTAGTTAGCTCTCACTTTGCATTGTGGGGTTCAGGCTTCATCTTTCTCTGAGCTTAGTTTAAACTTTTTCAGCACAGGATAGTTTGCTGGTGTGGATCCGGAAAGTAGAGGGTTATCATGAAAAGAGCAAAGAGTAACTCGGAGCTGGAAACAGCAGATGAGGTCATTGGGAGCAATTCTTCTACTGAAGGAAACAATAAAATCTAGATGAATTTTTTTTTTGAATCTTAAAAGCATCATAGCAATAAATAAAAGTAAGGACTTACTAGGCCAAAATTTTGAAGAGGAAGGTAGAACCTCGACTAGCCTCAGTTTTATATCCTCAGTCTAGAAGCAGCAGCCAAAAGATGATCTTGTGAGAGCAGGGAAGTGGTGGGAGGGGGTGTCAAAAATTAGAGTCCAGTACATACCAGGGTTAGAAGCTGCTGAGACCCCTCCCCTCAGGTTCTGGGCTGGGCCTCCAAAGGGCTATACCATGGGAATGAGGCTGCAGATTGCTGTCCATGGACCACCAGCACCTTCAGGGCCTGGCAGAAGAAATGATTTCTAGAGCAAGAAAACCTCATCTTAGGTCCAAATTAATTCTATAAGTCTTTTTTTTAAATACAATGCCCAGCAAAAATAATGAGGTGCATGAAGAGATAAAACAACATGAACCAGAGCCGGCAGAAACAACAGAATGCATGAAGAGGCCCAAAGCAACTCTAAAGAGTGGAATTATTAGACACAAACTATCATAAAACTCTGCTTACCATGTTCATGGGGATAAAGGACAATCTTGGAAACTTGAGCAAGAAACTGGAAATTTAAAAAGTGATATCGCAGATTTGACAAATAACCAAGTAGAAAGTGTAGAAAAAATACAATAAGTGAAATTGAGAAAACAATAGATAGGTAGCTGAAGAAAGAATCAGTGGTGCCTGGCCCCGTGGTTGAGTAGCTAAGTTCGCACAAGCCACTTCAGCAGCCCAGGGTTCTGCTGGTTCAGATCCTGAGTGTGGATCTAGCATGGCTCATCAAGCCATGCTGAGGCCGCATCGCACATAGCAGAGCCAGAAGGATCTACAACTAGAATATACAACTATACACTTGAGGGCTTTGGGGAGAAAAAGGAGAAGAAAAAAAAAGAAGATTGGCAAGAGATGTTTGCTCAGGTACCAAACTAAGAGAAAAAGAAAAGAATCAGTGAAACAGAAAATTGTTCCAAAGAAATAGTCCAGAGTTAAGCACAGAGAAACAAGAGTGACAAACATAAAAGAAAGGGTAAGAAGCATAGGGGCTGGCACAATGACATAGTGGTTAAGTTTGGCACATTCCACCTCAGTGGCCCAGGTTCACAGGTTCAGATCTGGGCTTACACCTACAACGTTCACTAAGCCATGCTGTGGTGGTGACCCACATCCAAAGTAGAGGAAGACTGGCACAGACATTAGCTAGGGCCAATCTTCCTCACTAAAAAAAGAAGAAAAACCAGCATAGAGGCTACTATGTGAAGGTTTAAATACATTTAATTAGAGTCACAGAAGGAGAGGAGAAAGGAGCAGAGCAATATTGGAAAAAACAAAGGCTGAGAGTTTCCCAGAACTTTTTAAAACATTAAGCCACAGAGTCAAGAAGCCTGACAAAGTCCAGGCAGGATTTAAAATCAAAGCCCACACTTGGAGACATCGGAATGACACTGCAGAAAACCAAAGAGAAAAGATTACTTGAAAGAACATGGAGTCTGATAGAAATTAGGTTTAAACCCCAACTCTGCCGTTAATAAGCCGTGTGACCTTCAGCAAGTCGCCCCTCTGTGCCCTAGAGTCTGCACCATCTACATAATAATGACTAGGTCACAGAGTCGTTCAGAAGATTCAACAAAATCACTTACGTAGAATGCTGAGTACAGTATTTGGCACACAAAAAAGGGTTCCCGCCTCCTTAGGCGACTCTTTGAGCTATGCCCACTGCTATCAATTGTCAGGACTTGGCAGCTTTGTGAATAGAGTCTCTGTTAAGGAGACAATTTTAAACTTCCAGTGCAGATTTTTCCTTAAATTATTTTGAGGTGTAAAACTGAACCCAGAAATCTAGTCAAACCATTCATAAGGTTAATGACATCAGTGCAGAGATTTCTCATAACCTTTGAGGTAAAGGGAACAGCTGGTTGTAAATTAAATAAGACCTGCACCCAGTACCAAGCCGTTTGCAAATCATTTCTTTCAACACTCCTGAAAGCTGGTTTTGCTTTTGTCTAAGTACTGTGATAGTCATTAGGGCAGGATGCTTCAAGTCCTTACTCAAAACTTTCCTTATTCACCTTAATTATAAAAACCTAAAGGGTTAGATCTACACTATCAAAGAGAAAAAAAATGGATATTTATCTATAAACACTGTTTAATCAGATTCTTCAACATTCTCTTGAGTAGCTAATAACTTCATAATTTCAATTCTTTTTCCTACAGTAAAGGCTCTTTTATTTCTTCAAAGAAAGGCAGCATCTTGAATTTGCATTTGCTAAAAATTTCTCTTTTATTCTAAACGTGATATGGGAACTTCTTCACAGAAATGGTTATATATGTCCACCAGGGAAAATATCTTGCATGAATAATACAATAGATAGCAACACACAGTGAATCAACAATTGTAAGAGGGTGCTCCTTACTGGATAGAAGGAAAGAAGAATGTATATCTTTTATATTGACCCTGTTTTCCTTTTATCTTTAGAATTTCTCTTTGTTTTACTAGACCTCATCTTGCTAGTAGTTGAATAAGGCCCTGATATTTGCTTTTTTTTCCCATCAAAAAAGAAAATCTAAGTGTATTTGCTTTGTGTATTTCATATTTCCTGAATATTTCCCTTATTTTATAGATCTTCACATCCATGTATTTAATTAAATTTTACTTGAAAGTCACAAACTTAAGTCTTTGCTTCAATATTAGAGTATGAACATGGAAAGTCCTATTTGCTCTTAGTCTCAGCTGACAAGGGAATCAGCCCCACTATAACCAACAGAACTTCGTGTCCTGTGCTCTAAAATAAATCTTAACCAACAATGAGATGTTTAATATTATATCCCCCAGGATAAGTACTGTAACCCCTTATGAATGTTTATGAACACCATGAACTCTCAGAATTGGTTATCGACCTTCCTTTCAAATGGTCTTTTTGAAGTTTGCTAACTTAATACTTCACCTCCCTTTCTGGGGAATCAAGAGGAGAGATAGCCTCTCCCCATCCTGAGCATCAGGAGGCCACTCCTCCGTGCTCATCCAAGTCAATTTGAGGAGGGGATCTTAGGTTGTACTTATGAGAAAAACATCAGACAAACCCCAATTGAGGGACATTCTGCAAAATACCTAACCAGTACTATTAAAACTTTCAAGGTCATCAAAAACAAGGAAAACCTCAGAAACAGTCACAGCCAAGAGGAGCCTAAGAAGACATGATGACTAAATGTAATGTTGTATCCTAGATGGGAACCTGGAATAGAAAAAGAACATGAGATAAAAACTAAGAAAATCTGAAAAGACCAATTACTAGTATTTAAATCAGTAATCAAAAGCCTCCCAACAAACGAAAGTCTAGGACCAGATGATTTCATGGGTGAATTATAAAAAACATTCAAAGAAGAATGAATACCAATCCTTCTTAAATGCTTCCAAAAAATAGGACAGGAAGGAACACTTCCAAATTCATTTTACGAGGCCAGCATTACCCTGCCACCAAAACCAGACAAGGACACCACAAGAAAAGAAAATTACAGGCCTATATCCCTGATAAACATAGATGCAAAAATCCTTAACAAAATATTAGCAAACTAAATTCAACAATACGTTAAAAGGATCATACACCATGATCAAGTGGAATTTATTCCAGGGATGCAAGGATGGTTCAACATCCGCAAATCAATATGCTACACTGCATTAACAAAATGAAGGATAAAAATCATAAGATCATCTCAATTAATGCAGAAAAAGCTCTTGACAAAATTCAACATCCATTTATGATAAAAACTCTCAACAAAGTATATAGAGTATATAGGGAACATACCTCAACATTATAAAGGCCATATATGACAAGCCCACAGCTAACATCATACTCAATGGTGAAAAGCTGAAAGCTGTTTCTCTAAAAGCAGGAACAGACGAGGATGCTCACTTTTGGTACTTTTGTTCAACATCGTATTGGAAGTGCTATAATCAGAGCAATTAGGCAAGAAAAAGAAATAAAAGGCACATAAATCAGAAAGGAAGAAGTAAAACTGTCACTATTTGCAGATGACATGATATTATATATAGAAAACTCAAAAGATGCCACCTAAAAACTGTTAGAACTAATAAATGACTTCAGTAAAGTTGCAAGACACAAAATCAATATACAAAAATCTGTTGTATTTCTATACACAAATAATGAACTATCAGAAAGAGAAATTAAGAAAACAATCTCATTTACAATTACATCAAAAAGGATAAAATACCTTGGAATAAATTTAACTAAGGAGGTAAAAGACCTGTACCCTAAAAGCTATAAGACATTGATGAAAGAAATTGAAGACAACACAAATAAATAGAAAGAAATTCTATGCACATGGATTGGAAGAATTAATACTGTGAAAATGTCCGCACAACCCAAAGCAATCTACAGATTCAATATAATGCCTATCAAAATCCCAATGACAACTTTCCACAGTAGAACACACAATCCTAAAATTTGTATGGAACCACAAAAGACCCTGAATAGCCAAAGCAATCATGAGAAAGAAGAACAAAGCTAGAAGCATCATGCTTCCTGATTTCAAACTGTATCACAAAGCTGTACTAATCAAAACAGTATGGTACTGACGTAAAAACAGACATGTAGATCAGTGCAACACAACAGAGAGCCCAGAAATAAATTCACACATATGTGGTCAATTAATTTATGACAAAGGAGCCAAGAATATACAATGATGTTGGGAAAACTGGACAGCCACATGCAAAATAATGAAACTGGACCACTTTCTTACAGTATACACAAAAATTAAGACCTGAAATCATAAAACTTCTAGGAGAAAGCATAAGCGATAAGCTCCTTGATGTCAGTCTTGGCGATGATTTTTTGAATTTGAAACCAAAAGTAAAGACAACAAAAGCAAAATAAACCAGTGAGACTAAGTTAAAATAAAAAATTAAAAATAGATCTACCAGGTGGCTGGTTCCGTGGCCAAGTGGTTAAGTTCACGTGCTCCGCTGCAGGCGGCCCAGTGTTTCGTTGGTTCGAATCCTGGGCGCGGACATGGCACTGCTCATCAAACCACGCTGAGGCAGCGTCCCATATGCCACAACTAGAAGGACCCACAATGAAGAATATACAACTATGTACTGGGGGGGGCTTTGGGGAGAAAAAGGAAAAAATAAAATCTTTAAAAAAAAAAATGCATCTACCATATGACCCGGAAGTTCCACTTTGGGGTATTCATCGGAAGGAAATGAAGCCACTAACTGGAAAAGATGTATACACTTCCATTTTTATTGCAGCACTATTTACACTAGCCAAGACATGAAAACAGCCTAAGTGTCCATCAACAGACAAATGGATAAAGAAAATGTAGCATATATATAATTATACAATGGAATAGTATTTAGCCGTTAAATAAGAAGGAAATCCTACCATCAGTGACAATATGGATGGACCTTGAGGGCATTATGCTAAGTGAAATAAATTAGATAGAGAAAGACAAATACTATATGATCTTGCTTATACGTGGAATCTAAAACAAAGCCGAACTCAGAAACAAAGAACAGATTGGTGATTCTCAGAGGCAGGGGTTGGTGGGTGGGTGAAATGGGGGAAGGAGGTCAAAAGGTACAAAGTTCCGGTTATAAAATAAGTCATGGAGATGTAATGCACAGCATGGTGACTATAGTTAACAATACTGAATTGTATTTTGAAAGTTGCTAAGAGACTATTAATGGTGACGGATGTTAACTAGACTTATGGTGGTGATGGTTCCACCATATACACAAATATCAAATCATTATGTTGTATACCTGAAACTAATATAATCGTATATGTCAATTATAGCACAATTTAAAAAACTAAGGAAACCTGAATAAACTATATGAACTTTAGTTAATAATAATATATTAATATTGGCTCATTAATTGTGACAAATGTACCACACTAATGTAAGATGTTAACAATAGGGGAAACTAGGTGTGGGGTATACAGGAACTCTCTGTACTATCTTTGCAACTTCTCTGTAAATCTAAAACTATGCTGAAATAAAAAGTTTATTTAAAAAGAAGACAAAGAAAGCCTGCCCTTCTTCTGATGAGTTAAGAAACTGGGGGTTGTGCTCTCCAGCCTCCGACTGGTAAGGATTTCCTTGCTTCCTTTCTGCACTGGTCTTTATAAATGGAAAAGCATTGGGTTTTTATTGGATCACTTGTTTTTTCAATCTTTGACTTTTAATTCTGAGTATGTGGTCTGCTTTTCCTACAAGTCAAATTCTCCACCTATAAAACTGGGGTGGTGATAGATGGCAATATGGAAAGACACCTTGAGCGATAACGGAAAAGCAATCCTATGTTTGGGTATGTTAACTCCTAAAATGGGTTCTTACCAACATACCCAAACATCTCCAATACTGATAGGCAAATTGACTGCCCTTAGTCTTCATGTGACAGTCAAAACAGATGTGCCTCTGGATCCTTCCTTCAGGATGCCTCATTAAATTCACGTGTTTTGGGGGTTTTTTTCAGTCATTGCCCTACCTCACAGGCAATTTCTGAGTCTTCCAGACAATGTTGGCACTTTGTAAGATGGACTAACCAGAAACTCTTGCAGAGCCCTGTCGGGGTATCGTCAGCTCATCTATGAAGCACAGAACTTTTCATCTTGGATGTTGTCAGAAAAGGTGAATGGAAAGATCCATCAAGTGACAATAAGAAAAAAAAATAGAAAAATGTCACACTGAAACTACAATCTCTTAAAAAGAGTCTCTTTGTTTTTCTGCCTTGATATAACTTTACATGTGGATTTATCTTTCATAAAAGAGAAAACAGCACACAATTAATCAAAGACAGGAATGAAAAGTCATGCTGTCTAGCTTTATTTCATTAGGAAACTATTTCCAGCATTGTTTATTTTGGCATTGCTAACACATGTTGAAATAAATTTGAATAATAAAGGTAAGATCCTTAGGGGACATACTTCTATTTTTATACTGAGGAAGTAAATATAGTAAGCAGGCTGTCACCCAAGGTATGAGTGTGTGGGTGTGTGTGAGTGTGTATAATAAAGTAAATAGCAGTTATGACAGGATCAGAACCCTATGAATTAACTTGAGATAATACACTGGAAAAATAGAGAAAGCTATATATACCAAGCTTTTGCTGTTAGAGATGTTTACAACAAAATGGCCTGAAATGTATGCAAATGTTAGGAGCAATTAACACCTTTTTCACCTAACAGTTGTCACTATTTTGCTCTCCAGCATCTAAATATTTTGTGTGTCTGGGAGAGTCCCCTCCTTATGAGTTTTGGTCACAGGTAAAGGCTACCTCCCACAATCCAAGCTGAAGTTGCCAGATACTCTCTCAGCGTCATTTGCAGTTAACATCTTAGGCCTCATAGGTTCAATGTTCCTGTGCCAGACTTTGAAATCGGGGGCAGAGGAGCAGGAACAGGAGGGGATTTTCTCCAGCAGCAGCAGCAGTGTCAGCAGAACCCAGTGCTGAGGGACTGCAATGACCCAGTGTCTGGGATGGAACATCCTGTCCAATGCGCAGGCTGGACAATTCAATGTTGAGGCTGCCAGTGGCAGTGTTCTCACCAGACTAACTTTGTGGTATAATTCCAGATGGCTAGGATCTGGACAAATTGGGCTCCCTAACTTCAGATGGCATACAAGAATCCAGCCCTCTTGATTTCTGTGAGTTATCCCGTATCCTTTCAATAAATTTCTCTTCTGTTTAAGTCAAGGTGAGTTGGTTTCTTTTTCTTGCAACAGCATCCTAACTGATACAGGGATGGTTGCAGGCAATAGACCTCCCAGAGAAATAGGCAGATTCTGAGACTGATTACTTGGCCTGGTTAAGGAAAAAGGCAATAAGAATTCAGCTAGGATTGAAGGATGAGGCGGGAACCACAGGGGGAGGGATGACTCTGATCCGTTCAGAACCTGCAGAGGTGAAACAATTCATTTCATATTTCCCCATGGTCATCGGGAATGAAATGCCCATTGAGTGTTTATTGCCATAGATCAGAGTTTCTCAACTTCAGCACTATTGACATTTGGGGCTGGATCATTCTTTGTTGTGATGGCCGTCCTGCGTGTGCACTCACTGTAGGATGTTTGGCAGCATCCCTGGCCTCTGCCCACTAGATCCCTTCCCACAGTTGTGACAACCAAAAATGTCTCCAGACAATGCCAAGTGTCCCCTCGGGAGCAAAGTTGTCCCCATTTGAGAACCATTGCCATAAAAGAGTATGAAGCAGCTGATGAATTAAAGGATTTTGGGTGGCTAGCTTAATAAAGGAGAGTGACAATCCATAATTCTTAAATTCTTAGTTCAAGGGATGGAGAGAAAACCAGGGACTCTGACTTTGCCAAAAGACTCCGTTGTTGGTTACAGCTGCCAGGCTATGAGAGCCAAAGGCCAATCTCAAACTTGAGCCTCACTCTGCCACTTGGCTCCCAACACTGCAGAGCCAGTGGTGCTTAGAGAGCTGCAAATGGGGAGCCCAAATGGAAACCATGGTAAGCTTCTCTTGAAGGACTTACTGCCCCAGCTGCTGTGGTGGTGCCTACAGACAGCCTTCAGCTGGCAGACCTCTTTTGGAATTGCCTCAGCTGAAGAAGTTTGCCCAAGGTCCTGCCTTCTTCAGGGGAAGTCCTCATCCAATGACTGATGACACAGAGGTTCTAAATGCCCAGCCCCCTCACCTCAAATTTAGACAACTCTGAAAGGCCTTCCCAGCTTTTGAACACTTTGTGGATTCAGAAGCCTTGATGGAGATTGCACTGCAGCCAGAGGTAAGCCAGTGAGTGGGCTCTCTGTCAGAGGAGGGAGAACTCTGATTTATAGCATTTACCAATCTCTATGCAAGCTAGCTCCGACATACCACTTGTCACAACCCAACTTCTCTCTCAGCCCTTTTCTGCTTTCTTCCCTTCTCATCTACAGGTGGTAATCCCAAGGGCATGCCCTGATGAAAATCCTACTCTCCAAACTCTGTATCAGAGTCTGCTTCCAAGGGAATCCAACCTGTGGCAAACGGTGACTCAAGATGGACCCATAGAAGGGAGAATAAGCTACAATTATGGACAGAAAAGAGATCACCATTCAAATCATGAGAGCCTTGTTCATCATACAAAGTAGTTTGAAACTATCTTGTAGGTAATAGGGAGACAGTGAAGGGTTTTAAATAGGGCACTAACAAGATCTGATATATTTTAGGAAGGTTGTTTGGAAGCAGAACACAGAATAAACTGAAGTGGCAAGAGACTGTTGCAGTGGTACAGGTGTGACTATGACAATGGGGATGGAGAGGAAAACCCACAATAAATTGGGAGCATTTGACAACTAATCAGATGTGATGGTGGCGAAGGAAAAAAGAAGAGTCAAAGATTAAGTTAAGATTACTGCTAGTTTGAGTGACGAGTTGGATTAGTTCATGGCAGAGAATTTTAGGAGGAGGATAAATTTCCAACATGTTGAATCTAAGGTATACCCACATGGACCACCAAGGTGGAGATAGTCAGAAGGGGTAAATATACCTATGATAGATACGTATGTGGTTATATATTGTATCCATACACTCACTATTCCAAAACAAGGCTATACAATACATACATTATAGCAGGATAAAAGTAAAGAAATAGATGAAAAATTGAGGTGAAGAGGATTAAGACAGAAGTGAGGTTAATACACAAAAGGCAAAAACAACTTCAGAGCACCCACCAAATCTGCCTGGAACTTCCTAGTGGCAAAGCAGAGGGAAACACAATCAAGTTCACGTTTCATTGAGACCCTAAGTTAAAAGCAAGTTGGTAGCTTCAGGGAACCACCCATTCTCGGGTCCTGAGATCTGAGGGGAAACATCTTCTAGGAGGAACCAGCACTTGGATAAGAGAAATGGAGGCTTAGAAGTGAGGTCTACAACGGGGATGGAGATGTGGGAGTGGAGCGGTGTGGGTGGTGGTGACGACTGTAGACACAAGGAGAGTACGTAACGTGAGAAGAAAAAAGACCAAAGATGGAACCCTGGGAACACTGACATTTAAGAAGACTCTGGAGAACCAGGGAAAGAGAAAAGAGCAGAGAAAATTAAGCTCCCCAAGGAATCCTAGACACATGAATTGCAGATAAACTGTTTGGGAGTACTTGCAAGTGTGTTTTATAATTTCACTGTCTACTTCAATGACAACAGAAACCTTAGTCTTGAAACATACCAATAATAGCCTTCAAATGCTTGCCTGGGGGGAAAAACACAGCAATCTCTTATCTATCTTTTCAAAAACACAGATAAATGTCACTGTCAAAACATAACCCAAAATGCAAAGGAATATTAGATTACATCAATGATGTCATGGTTGTTACGATATGACTAAAGTAATGTAAGTAGCAGTTGTAAAATGTCTATACAAGATTCTAATAATAGTCTCTATCTTAATTCTAATTTTAAAGTAAAAATTACAATTTTGTCCACTTAGGGAATAACTGAGTCTTCAGAAAAGGTACACATTTTTGAAGAATAAGTTTCTCCCAGCATCCCGTCTTAAGAGTATAAAAGTTTGTTCAGTTTTTTTTATTTGCCTTGCAAATAAATTCCTCTCTCTATCCTAGCATCACAAAAGAATCACTAGGTTTACCTGTGGATTAGCTGATAAATGGAATCAGGTCATCTCTGCCCTGAAGAAACATGAGACCTGCCTGCTCCCTGAGAAGGAAGTTTGAGAGAATCGTTCGAGAGGTCACTGCAGGTGCTGCTTTCCTGGAGGAAATGAAATACCATGAAACATAAAGCAATAATATAAATAGAAATGATGGAATCTCCCTAATCCAAATAAATTCTAAGTCTTCAATCAATGAAAATGTCATAGGAAAAAAATACACTATTTTACATCAGATTTTAAAAAGAAATAGAAAATAGGAGTAGGCTGTGCATCTTGCACAAGAAAGGAATGAACAGATATAAAATGGGCAACCATATGAAAAGCCCACTGAAGACAACTGGATGATTAATACATTACAAACAGGTGGGGACAGCATGATTTATCTGCATCTCAGAATGGAAACCTACGATGCAGAAAATGAGGTTAAAATGAAAAATGTAGGAATCCTGACAAACAACAGAATAAGAGATAATCTACGTTTAAAGTAAGGTCATAAATTAAAATGAAGAACCAAATCCATCTTGTAAAGAATCCAGGAATCCACTGACAAGTCTTGACGAGTAAGCCAAGTTGGAATTCTTTCTTAGGGAACTTGGGATTTTTCTCTAGCCCAAGATGGACCATAGATCTAGGACGAAATGACTCCCTGCGTTTCTTAGTAAGATGATGATGCTTTACTGGCAGCAAAGAAGATTTTAGAGAGATAGCAAGGGCAGGGAATGGAAGCCACTTCGATTTTTCTTTGTGGTAGAAGCAGAGGAATAATTTAGGGGTCCCAAG
Organism: Equus przewalskii; assembly: GCF_037783145.1. Lineage (NCBI taxonomy): Eukaryota > Metazoa > Chordata > Mammalia > Perissodactyla > Equidae > Equus > Equus przewalskii. The sequence continues at coordinate 55,137,634 of NC_091839.1, read as the reverse complement.
AAAATACTTGCACTCAGATGATGAGTCATTGCAGAAATTAAATAAACACAAACTAGAACCAAACTTGCTCTTTGACAACATTCTAATAATATTATTAATAATTACACCCCCATGTTCATTGCAGCATTATTTACAAGAACTAAGATATGGAAACAAACTAAGTGTCCATTGCCAGATGAATGGATAAAGAAAATGTGATATATATATACAAGGGAATATTGTTCAGCCATAAAAAAGAAGGAAATCTTGCCATTTGCAACAATATGGATGACCTTCAGGGCACTACGCTAAGTGAAATAAGTCAGACAGAGAAAGACAACTACCATATTATCTCACTTATATGCGGAATCTAAAAAAAACCCCACCAAGCTCACAGATACAGAGAACAGAGTGGTGGTTGCTAGAGGTAAGGAGTGGGAGGGTGGTTAAAATGGTTGAAGGGGGTCAAAAGTTACAAATTTCCATTTATAAAATAAATAAGTCATGAAGTCATGTAATGTACAGCCTGACAACTATAGTTAATACTGTATTTCATATTTGAAAGTTGCTAAGAGAGTGGATCTTAAAACATCTCACCACAAGAAGAAAAATTGTAACTATGTGTGGTGACGGATGTTAACTAGATTTATTATGGTGATGATTTCACAATATATACAAATACCGAACTATTATGTTATACATCTGAAAGTAATATAATGTTCAATGTCAATTATACTTCATTAAAAAAGTAATCAAAATAAAAGATCACCTACCAGGTGCCAGACAGGGTGGTAGGTATGTAATATTCCCTTTCTATAAATGAAGAAACAAGCTTAGAGGAGAAGGAGGGCAAATAAAAAAATAAGATTTACACACGGCTCAAACTTGGGTTGTCCTGATGAAAAGAGCATGTGTGCTTCAAAATTCTACACTGTAACTCAGTCAGGGGAAAGCTGTGTTTTCCCAATCTTAGAAGAATAAGTATCTCCATTTTTCCAATTCCCACATCTCACGATCAAGGTCCCAGGCTTTCTGGAAGAAGTCATCAAACAGCTACAATTTCATCTTGTTAACACTTTTTGTTAGCACAAACCATTTTTTTTTAAAACCAAGAGCTGCATCAGGTAGATATTTCATTTCTTAAATAAATTTTATGGCTTTTTATATTTCATTTTGGATGTTTTGTAATGTAAAATTTTATGGAGGTATATAAAGTGCACACATAGAAAGTGTACAGTTCAATTAATTTTCACAAAATGAACACACCTATGTAACAAGCTTCCAGATAAAGAAATAGAACATGACCACATTCCCAGAAGTCCTCATGTGCCCATTCAGTCACTAACCTTCTCTCAAGGGTCACAATCATCTTGACTTTTTACATAATAAGTCAGTTTTGTCTGTTTTTGAACTTCACCTAAATGGAATCACACAAACTTATATATTATCATATTGAGCTTCTCCCAGTTATGAGATTCATTCATAAAGTTGCATGTGGTTAAGTTTGTTCATTCTCATTGCTATGTAGCATTTCACTATTTATTTATCTATCCTACCATTGGTAGGTATTTCTTGGTTCTTTTCTTCTCCAGTTTTTGAAAACTGCTGCTGTGCATACTTCTATGTATCTTTTCAGTGAACATGTAGGGGTCATTTTGGAATTATTCAGATTGATTGGTTGTATTGTTGAGGACTTTGAATGGAACTTAAAAATCTATCATTTCTCAGGGGCTGGCCCAGTGGCATGGCAGTTACGTTTGCATGCTCCACTTCCACGGCCTGGGGTTTACAGGTTCAGATCCAAGGCACAGACCTACACACTGCTCATCAAGCCATACTGTGGTGGCATCCCACATACAAAATAGAGGAAGACTGGCACAGATGTTAGCTCAGGGATAATCTTCCTCAAGCAAAAAGAAGAAGATTAGCAACAGATGTTAGCTCAGGACCAATCTTCCTCACCAAAAAAAATATGATTTCTGGGGGCTGGCCAGGTGGCATAGTGGTTAAGTTCATGCACTCCACTGTAGTGGGCCAGGGTTCACGGGTTTGGGTCCTGGGCACAGATCTACACACCACTCCCCAAGCCATGCTGTGGTGGCCTCACACACACAAAGTAGGGGAAGATTGGCATGGATGTTAGCTCAGGACCAATTTTCCTCACCAAAACAATATATGTATAAATATCATTTCTCTCTTTTCAATGTGTATTCCTTTATTAGAGGTTTGGTTAATACTTGAGAACATCCACATCCACTCTGCATATTTTATGTTAAATGTTTCCCTAACAGTATTTCTAGTGCCTCAAATCCTTAAGCAAAGCCTTAAGCCCCTTGAGCATGTTACTTATGGCACGTTATGGGAATTCAACAGTAATCAAATAAGATGCCCATGGAGACTTCTATTGATGGACAAATGGTCGACTAGGTTCACAGCCAATGAAAAGTGCTGGATAATATATATCTTTTAAAAACCTTTTTAGATGCATCGACGAACTGACTAGAATAGACTGTAAGGCATAGTCAGGTCAAAAACTAACGGGGGGGGAAGCAGAGAGGAAAGCACACTGACGCTGTTTTCATCTTGAGGGTGTGTACTGAACTGGGTTAACAGGAGCTTTGATATGCACAGCCTTCTGGGGTTTGGGGAGAGAAGATAAAACCCAGGGCCTGAACAGAGAGTAAGGCTGGAGTTCAAAGGGTACACCCTCCATGGAAGGATGAACTAGAAATGTAAGTGAGCAGAAGTGAGGCCATCTTGTTATGCTAATTGGCCCCAGCCCCTGACTACTTGCTGCTCTGTATGTACTCTAAAAAATTCACATGCTCTCCTGATGTATGGCCTCTGCTTACAGATGGACTCCTCGATATCTTGATAAATTAAAACTTTGTGTGGTGAGTTTCTCTCCCGGAATAGGCTGACCACAGGCAGGAACCACCCCTACAAGGTATCCATCACAGTTGACAGAAGAATGGAACAATGTGATGCCTGGAAACTGTCATGCCTGGAGACCAACATCCTTGGACCCTCTCCTTACTGCCCATTTTCCCTATATCACTGCCTCCAGATTCTCTAATTTTTGAAGATGAGTTTTTGAGACATTAGTCACCCATTTTCTGATTAGCCAGTTAGTCTAATTAAACTTCCTTTCTCGATCTCTAACTCATTGTGATTAATAGGTTCAGATCACAGCAAGCAGAGGGAGCCTGTTGCTCAGTATCAGAAATAATCCCCATCTCCCAGGGGATTGCAAAGATAACTGCCAATGAGTGGAAGAAGAGAAACAAAAAAGTTGTAATAAAAAAAGAATCCCACACTAGTCCAAAAAGCAAGTCTCAACAAGTTTCAAAGGAATGGTATCAGATAGATCACAACAACAACAAAATAATAATCAGAAATATCCCATATTTGAAAACAAAGAGCTATACTTCTAAATAATCAATTGTTCAAAGAAGAAATTATAACAGAAAGTAGACATTTAGAACTAAAATATAATGAAAATTCTATATATCAAAATTTTGGGTATGTAGCTAAAATAATAATTAGAGAGATATATCACCTTTGTTGCATCTCTTAGGAGTGAAAAAAGGCTACATATTAGTGAACAGCTTCAACTTAAGAAATTATAAAGAGAACAGCAAAATAAATCCAAAGAAAGAAGGAGGCAAGAAATAATAAAGATAAAAGCAGAAATTAAAAACTAGAAAACATGGGGCTAGTCTGGTGGCATAGTGGTTGGGCTCTGCTTCAGTGGCCCAGGGTTCACAGGTTTGGATCCCGGGCACAGACCTATCCACTGCTCATCAAGCCATGCTGTGGTGGTGTCCCACATACAAAATAGAGGAAGATTGGCATGGTTGTTAGCTCAGGGCCAATCTTCCTCACACACACACACACACAATCAGAAAACAAACTTACAATAGTGAAAATTAACAAATCCAAAAGTTGGTTCTTTGAGATGGTTAATAAAATTGATAAACCTCTGGTAAGACTGACAAAGAAAAAAAGAGACAGGGTACAAATAAACATTACTCGGAATGAAAAAGGAAACATAACTACAGATACCATAGACATCATAAAAGGGTGGTATTATGAATGACTTTATGCTTATACATTTTAAAACAGATAAAACAGACAAATTTCTAGAAAACTATAACTTACCAAAACTGACTCAAGAAGAAATAAAATTTCTGAATCCTTCCAAAGAAATCGACTTAATGATTAAAAACTTTCCTACATGAGAGCTAAAAATAGGTTCTTCTTTAAACCCTCTATGTTTTGGGGTAGTTTGTCACACAGCAATAGATAACCACAATAGTATCTATATTTGTTATAAAGGTCTCTAGGTAAATTTGAACACAGACTAGATACTTACCTATATTGAGGAATTATTAATTTTAGATATGATTCTAGTATTATGTCTAAAACAGTCCTTATCTTTTTAGAGGTGCATTTTTAAGTATTTATGCACATTTCTAAGTAGTTAAGTATTATGAAATGATAGGAAATCTGGAATTTCCTTTGAAATAATGAAGTAGGTAGGGGTCACACGAAACAAGACTGGCCATGTGTTGACAATTGACGGACCTGGGTGGTAGATATAGGGGTTCATTACATCATCCTCTTCATTGTTGTGTATGTTTGAAATTTTTCAAAATAGAATTTTTTAAGTGCCCAGGAATAAGAACCACGACTTACATATATTTTATAAGTATTCTTTTGATCTATCTAACAGTTAATTAAAAAAATTAAAAGTGAAGTCAGCACTGCCAACATAAATTTAATATAACTTCTTAGATAATTTGGTTACTTCTCATATCTATGTTTTAAGGGAAACACATGGTAGTTTTATCTTTGAAGACACTTCAAATATTTTTTTTTTTAAGATTTTTTTATTTTTCCTTTTTCTCCCAAAGTCCCCCGGTACATAGTTGTGTATTTTTAGTTGTGGGTCCTTCTAGTTGTGGCATGTGGGACGCTGCCTCAGCATGGCCTGATGAGCGGTGCCATATCCACGCCCAGGATTTGAACTGGCGAAACCCTGGGCCACTGAAGCAGAGTGCCTGAACTTAACCACTCAACCACAGGGCCAGCCCCCAAATATTTTTTAGAATGTTATGGATATGAAGAAAAATTATGTATACTGATTGCTAAAACATCATACAGCAAATCATTTTACTGGTATGAAAACCCCTCAATCTCCCCCCCGCCATCTTCTTCCCAGAACTGAATCCTTCAGTCCAAACTCACCTTCTTTCTAGGATACCAACACTAACAGAAATTTCATGCACAATTTACTGTCTGTTCCCCTGCTACGTACCCACTAGAATGCATGTCACTCCCTTCAGAACAGGGACCTCAGGATGTTACTTTGTGTGCATGGTCCTAGCAGAGTCCCATGGACCATGGTTCATGCTCAATAAACAGCAGAGCTGTGTATGTATTGCATTTTGCCAGCTCCCGCCTCCCTCACTGGCTTAGGGTGAGGTTTAAAGGAGATGAAAGTAAAACCTTGTAAACTGAATGTCTAATTGCGCCAGATCCTCCGTCCCAGGTAGAAAGCGGGCAGTTCTCATCTTTTGAAAGAGGCTTCTCTGAATGACAGAGGAGGTTCCTATCATCCCTCACTCCACCACCACAGGCAATGGAGTGTTTCTTTGTTTCTTCACTCCCTGGTTGGGCTTCCTCAGCATGGGATGAAGAGACTAGAGTCAAAGGACCCCAAAGCCCTGGCTTGATGCCAGCCACACCACAGCTGTCTCAGCGGGGACATGTTACTCAGAGCAAATTTTGGCATAAACTCCAGTGACTTCCGTTAATTCAGAAGGGGCATGGCGTGAGCTCCTGGGAGGAGCTACATCATGTCTAAAGGGCACAAAATAATGGGGACTTTTCTATGTGGCCTCACCCAACTTAAGATATCTGCTTAAGTAGCTCAAACACTAAATGGAAATTCTACAAATTGCAATCTCCCTCATCCCTTTCCTCTTGACAAGGTAAAAGGAATTTGAGAATTTTTTTTTTTAATTTTATGTTTCTTTTGCCCTTCCGTAGTCAAGACAAAACAAAATAAGAGATTATTATGCTTCGCAGGGGCATATAATTTCAGTCAAATTTGAGATTGGTGTTTAACATGTCAGTTTATCATTTTAAATTGATTTCTCTGTCCTGATCAAGAAACAAAAGAGGTTTTTCGAATGAATCCTAAAGGAGCTGACTAACCAGTCATACTGGGTGGATTTAAAAAAGCCGCAACTGAGAGGTGGTCTACACGTCCTGTTTTTCAGTTGTTCAGATGAATTTTCATGACTTTTCCTTTGCCTAGTAGATATTTGTTTTTCTACACGGTATAAGTAAGATTAATTCAAGAGTTTCACACCCAGGATCAGCTGAAGGGCAATTTTACATTTGAATATATTTAAGTCCCTAGGTCCACTTCTTTCCTTCTTGCAACAGTGGCGGCTCCACGTCTCATACCATTCTGTTGTGACTCTGGCCAAGCTCTCTTGTCCCTTCTAGAACACAAGTGTACAATTTAGTCAACCCTAGTCCACAGGAAGTGATAATGCATCCTTGTAGCTCGGAAAGGTTACTATAGCTTCCAGAGAGGACCTCCCCACCCTACTCCTAAAGATCAACTTGTCTTTAAACCAATAATCCCAATTCATCAGGAGAATCATGCACCATATATCCTTTATAAAATTTACCTAGCTGCAGGAGATATTTTATAGGGAATGTGTCATAGGGCTATATACATGTTGACTAGTTCTGTTTTCTTTTGCTCAATACGGGATTGGTGTGTCTTGAAAAACTGAAGGGAGAGACAACCTCTCTTATCACCACTTGCCCACTGTCTTTGTTCTCTAGGTCTCCTTTGTCAGCTCAGTACTGATAGAGAATTGCTACTGGCTGTCTATACACACGGCAACCAGATCTGACCCATCTGTGTGCGTGTTTCTAAAACACAGGGAAAATAGGAACCACTCAAGCTGCGATCAGTTGCTTTGGTTCCCATTTCTAGTGTGGATTAGTTCACTTGCGTTTTCTTCTCTCAATCATCCATCTTGGTTAGTGAACAGATCACACGATGAAGAAGTTCATATGGCCCGAAATGGTGTGTGAATGTGTGTGTGTGTGTGTGTGTGTTATTTAGGTAATGTAGAAAAAGCATATTTGAAAGATAAACCAGCAAGAACCTGGAACCGATGTCCTGTAACTAGGTTTCCTGTTGCGTGAAACATCAATTACAATCACATACTTGTTGGTGGCCAACTGAATTCAAAAGCAAAGCATGCACAACAGACTAATATGATCCTTTCCCAGATTCCGGAGAACAGCTTGTGGTGGCTCTGTTTCATCGAAGGAAGCCTGGCTTTGTTGCAAGAATGGCTTGCTCATTCTGCTGATGAATTAGTTGTATTGATGTGCCAGAAACAAAACAACACTCTGGAGATGATTTCTATAAAACTTGATGTTTCTTCCAAATGTGATCAACACAGCCAAGAATTTTTGACCTTGCTACTGTGAAATAACTCAGAGCCAGTAGGTGAGCTAATTAGAGCGAAGCTTGTTGTCCACATTTGAAGAAAGGTGTCAGTTGATTTTCCTTTCTTTCTGCATGATAGTTTTTGAGAGAGCCATAAATAAGCCTCTTGTTTTTTCAGTTTGAAGATTTTTTAGTGAGGATCAGAGTATGGAATCTGCCAGATTAGGGATTAATTTGGGGATGCAGGGTACTCAGGGGATCAACGACTATGCAAATTTTGTAACAAAATAGTTATTAGATAGATATTAGGGAGACACTGACCTCTACAGCTGTAGTGTAGCAGGTCAGAAGGTATAAACATAGCTTTGCACAGCCCTGTCTTTATCCCTAACTTGGGAAGCAGTAAAGGATTCTAGTAAAATACACACACGTGGGTATCAGAATGATCCAAAGTTTTAACACTGCCTCCATCACTTTAGGTTATAGTGAGAATTGAAGCTGATTGCTGGAGACCGCTCTAGGCTCAATTTCCCATCAACAAAGACGGGTAAAGACCCAATCTCACTGAAAAATTGAATGAGACAATTTAACTAAAGCTCCTAGCACAAAGTAAGTACTCAATAAGTGGCAGCTATTCCTACTGGCTGCCTAACTCTTAAATGGATATAATAATTATGCGTTAGATGGTAATAAAGATTATGTACCAAATCAGAGGAAATAGTAAGTATACATCTTATTTGAATTAGTGTTAACTGGAAGAGTTACTACACTAACTAATTTTCTCCATAATTCACACTGCCTTATCCATGTATACTTACATTACTTGAAAAAACAAAAACCCACCACATAGTGCATGTGAGAGAGCTGATGTACAGGAAGCTTTCTGAATGTATGATTTGACTACAGCAAACTGAGTCAGAAGGTGGCAAGACAATTCAGTGTTTGGGTACAGAACGTGATTTCTATTCTAAATATCTTAATCCTTTAGACTTTAGTCTCTACCAGCCAGGGTTTGAGATGGAGGGATCAGGGATGGCAGTCACTTGCCCCTTCCTTCTTCTCCGCTAGATGAATCCTTTAGACACCAAAATACGTGCATTTAATTACTGTACTATACTGCTTCCCAAGTTAGGGATAAAGACAGGGCTGTGCCAGAAGTCCCCAACCAGCGCCACTACGGAGAAGCAATGCAGTGCAGGGGCGAAAGCTGTTGTCTCTTGGAACCCACTGCCTGAGTTCGAATCCAGGTCTGCCACATGTGCTGTAAAACTGTGGGAAAATTACTCAATGTCTCTGTGCCTGAGCATCCCTATCTAGAAAGTGAGGATGGACACAATACTTGACCATAAATTTGTAGGCGGAAATACCTTAATACACGCAATCTGCTTAGGACAGTGCCTGACCTAATATCGGCAGTTGTTACCTGTTATTTACCTTGATGGTCATGTGGGAAACATCCTAAAGTTCCGGGGTTTTCTTCATTGTTTGTTATTAGATCTGAAGGACATTGTCTCCTTGGCAAGACATTTTTTACTTTGTCCTAAAAATCTGCGGATGTACTTTTTATTTCTTAGGTACTGACTACTTCAAACACTGCTCATCTATGTTTTTTTCCTCCAGTTTCAAAGGGATTTCCAGAAATTAAAGGAGATATTTCTAAATCAAGTTATCCCTCCTTGAGGACTATAAGTGTTAAGTTATTTATCTTTGGAGCAATGTTTCAAAAATCATTAAGCTTAAAAAAATGGGTTATCAGAACTGCTTTGCAAACTGCTGAAAACTATAAAATTGGAAGGTAAACTCTTACCCAGGGAAGTTGGATCTCATCATGGAACTTGCCTTTAAAGTCAGCATTGAAGGGAAAAATTAAAGATAGTTAAAATTACTCTTGACTGTCTCTTGGAGTACAGGAAGTTCTATTTTTCAGTAAATCCACTAAAGTCACCTTTTTCTCCAGTTTTGGAACAGAACACATTTCTTCTATTGACCATTGGCTGAATTGGCTTGTATTTAAGCCAATTGTGTATGAAAACATGTACAACATAAACCAAGCACTTTATATATATTATCTCATTTACTCCTCACAGTGATCTTACGAAGTATTAGTAGTCCTTTTTTACCTGGGAAGGACTGAGGCAAAGCAAAGTAAATGACTTGCCCAAGGTCACCAGCAGTGGACTGTGGAGGAGAGTTTTGATCTCGGTTCTCTTGGACAAAAGCCCCTATTGTCCCTCTACAATATGTCCCTCTGTCTAGAATCACTTTTGTATGGCATTGGAGGACACAGATTTTCCTTTACTCCGCTCAAGACTGCTTAGCATCTATTAGAGGAAATGTTGAGTTTTTAGAGCTCCTCAGCTTGAACTGAATACAGAGAAGTTGGAGGAAGTCCAGAGAAGACTTAGGAACCTGTCTGAAAGAAGTCCCAGGAGGGATTTGGTTTAAGAGTGGAAAGATTTAGAGAGGGATAGAAAAGACATTACTGATTCCGCTGGGTTTTAAGGCCATAAATAAGTTATGCAGGGAAGCCGAGGAAGAATGAGCCTGGAGGTCTGCCTGGCTTGGCTGCAGCCCTCCTTGAAGACGGGGCTGGATGGGGGCCTCCTGAGAGTCCTTTTCATCTCCTGGTTCTAGGAATCCACCCTGGACATCGCTAATAAATGTAGCAAAGCCAGAGAGATTTGCTCGTGGCTAGTTACAGATAGCACTTGGCTGATTCCTGGAACTCCTCTCTAAAGGAGGACCAGACTGTCCTGTCTTCCTCTCATCTAATGATGGGGAAAGGAGGCCCAGACACCCAAGTCACAGGAAAAGTGACTGTTCAATAGGCACTTTTGCTGGACAAGGGGCCCCAAGGGCACCGACTTTACATGTCAGTTTCCCACGTATGACTTCAAGGGCATCAGTGAGAGGATCCACGCCTACCTCCAGCCTGCAGGAAGTGCACAGAGCGCACCTAGTGATCCCCCCCACCTGCCCGTGGGGATAATCAGGGAAATGTTCCTCATGGCTGGTGCCATCTACCTGTGGCCACCAGAGCCCCCCATGGCCTCTGTGTAAACAGGCCTGCGAAAGAGCCCACTTACTCAAATTGCTGGTCCACCGTAAAGTCAGGATCCTTTCTTTTGTGGCCTTGCTCTTTCTAAAGGGTTCTTTTTCTTCTAATTGTTTTTTTCTGATTATACCCACAATGTCAGTATAAAAAAGGAAAAAACAGAAAAGTATACAAAATAAATAAAGAATATAAGGAAAGTCACATATTTACTATATTTTTTCCTTACAAAACTCATATATTCACAAATCTGTGATATGGACAATAGTAACAATAACAATGATGAAACAGCTTATGAGCCAGCCGCTGTGCTAAGGGCTTAATTTGCATCATCTCGCTTAATGAACGCAATCCTGGACAGGAACTATTTGATGCTTCCTCCAAGTCCAGTCTAGGATGGCACTTTTAAGGAGTCAGATACTTTCTTTTCTCTTTCCTTAAAAGAAAAAGACAAGGTAAAAAATCTAATGATACCTAACGTCAAAATCAGCTAGATCATCTTATCGTCTTAATTGTGTCCTCAGAAGTACAGTTCATATTAAAACCTAAGAAGAATTAACAGGAATGATAAGCCTCTAGATCCGTAAGGCCTCTCTGGGCTCTGCTAATCTGAAAATTCAACAATGGCCCACCACGCTTAATCACCAGGCCAATGTTAACATTATCAGTCTAATTTCAGAATGGTTTAGAGTTTGTGCTTCAGCCACACTTTATTCTGACGACCTTCTGTCAAGGTCTAAAGTTGGGCAATTTTCAGTCTTGTAACTGTTAAAGATGATGCTGATACAAACATTCTACCAAGTTTAATTCAAAAAGACCAACACATCTGAACAATAAAGTTTTCACTTACAATTTCTTAACACAATTGTGTTTGGAATATAGTATAATATTGAAAGAAAATCAATAAAAATTTTAAAGTCCTTACAGAGGAATCCACATTTCCATCCTCTTGTTTTCTCTTCACTTTAGTTGGTTCATATTTATACTTTTCAGCAACGTTCCATTTCTCTACTAACTCTGAACATTAATGCTCCCTTCTGGAATTCAGAGATAATCTGTGATTTAAAAATCTTTTAAGTCCCCTGAGTTTTAAAACGTGCTTTCTTAATCAAACTCATAGCAAAAACAAACCCTAACAGAGGGCTTACTATTGTGAGACACTTTTACATAAAGTATTTTTCTCTTTGCATTGTGCCTCCATTCCAGCTACTATCTATAAGATAGAAAATTCACTAGTCCCACACATTAAAGCAACTGTGTCACGTCACTCAAGTCAGCTTTAAGAATATGAGCTGTGGGCAGAATATATTTAAAGGCTAATCTGTTTTCTTTCCTGAGTATATTTTCTCTGGAATTTGGGTTTTGGAATGAGCTGCCTGCCTCAAACCATAGCCATGCTGTGGCGATGACCATAGAGCCATAGTGAGGGTTATGAGAGACAGCCTGTTTGTGCCCAGAACTGTGCCTGGCACATGGTGGTACTTTATAAATATTTGTTGAATGAATGAATTTGCAAGTGATGCAGTGATTTGAGGAGCAGAGAGAGACATGGGCAACTGTGGTCCCTGCTGCCTACCATGAACCAAGCCAAGAAAACCTCAGCTCTTCCTAGGTCCCATAAATGGCAGGGTCACCAGTCATTCAGTTTTTGGCCTCAAAGATTGGCTGTGGTTGAGTTTTTGCTATGGAGCAGAGGGAGGCCTCCTCACAAATACTGACTTGGACTTCAAATGCTGCCCTTCATATTTTTTCTAAGAACTTCTCTGACACAAAGTAGAGAAATAGCCATTAGGTTGTAGTTAGCTCTCCATCCAATTTTCTGAGAGAGAACAATTGCTTATAAGGCCTAGCCATTAAGATTTGTGTTCCACTTACTGCTGCTCATGTGGCAACACCCTCTTTACAGGATGCACAGAAGACTATTCTTTTTGAATGGTTATAATATTATAAAAAAAAAAGTTTATTTGTGTACTTGCATATATTTGAATTGCATCATTTGGTAAGTGAACATTTAAGTCATTTCTTCATTATTATTTATTCTTCATTTGTAGTCTACTTCATATATTGACTATCGTCACTTTCTCCATTTTTATTTACAATTAATTTTTAAATTTTTTTATTGAGATATAATTGACTACAATTAATTTTTTGTTTGATCAGGTGGAATAGGAATATTTCATGCTCAGTTCTTGCTCATGTGTTCATGGATCAGTGTTTATCTTTCTTTAATCATCTCCATAATGATATTGTCTAGATCTAACTATAATTTTTATATCAATGTTTTATTTACTGTTTGCAAAGTATTGTTTAATTACATACTGAATTTCTTGAACTTAGGTCTTGTTCAGAACAAAATTTATGCAAAAATAATGATGACATACTTTTGATGATGCAAAAATTTAGGCATCATTGTTTCCAAAAAATTCAATCTTCTATCCTAAATCTTTTGCCTCCTAAATCTTTTGCCACCATATAAGAATATATCTTGGGATGAGGAATGAGACTTTGAAAATTTCCTGAGCCTCACTGGGCCATGCAGAAGCTCATGGTTCATCTTTCAGGAAATATCTCCAGATGGATGTTCAGAAGCAGAGAAATTCTAAACGAATCAGAGGCTCCCCGGGTATCAGTTCACTAAACTTATATGAATCTTGAATGCTTCTGAGATCCCCTAGTCTACTCCGAACAGGTATTCCTGCTGTTAAACAGAGACACTAATGGCTTCCGGGTGGATAAAGGCACAGATTTTGTCCATAGGATGTGACCTTCACTCAAAAGCTGGGACCTCTCTAATCTCCCAAGGGACTGATTCTAGAAGCATGTTTAAATGGAGACAACTCACATTGGGAAATCAAAGAAAAAAAGCCAAAAGCATTCTAAAGAACAACTCAGACACATCACACAGCACTTGCTTCAGATAGCACTAGAAATGACTGAGGTCTTTCCTGGGTGCTGACGGAGATCTAGTCGAGTCGGCTGACTGTGCTGGACTGCATCTCAAAAGGTTTTCTATTTCCCTGATGAATCCCCAGGTCAGGTCCCGCTGCCCTAAGGACTGCGGGGCTCCTAGCCCCCTAAAAACATTGCCACTTTCAGTTGTGGAAGTAGCTCTGACAGCCTTGGCTCTGACATGTGCACAAAGAAGAGAAGCTCAAGGACCTTTCATGAGAAGATCTCAGGAAGGGCAAGGAGGTGGAGTCTAGGCAATTCTAAGAAATTTTTTCATCTAAAGCTGTGTAATGGATTTGATATTTAAATGGGAGAAATGGTCAGCTTCTGAGACTAAAAAGCAAAAAACAAAAAAAAATAAAAAAGAAAGGGAAAACAGATAGATGGAGAATGAGAACAAAAGATTTAGGAATAAATTTAACCAAGGAAGTACAAGATTTGTACACTGAAAACTACAAAACATTGCTGAAAGAAATTAAAGAAAAAATAAATGAAAGACATCCCATGTTCATCTACTAAAGAGTGAATGTTGTAAAGATGGCAATACGATACAAAATGATGTACAGATTCATTATGGTCCCAATCAAAATCCCAATGACCTTTTTGTTTGCAGAAATGGAGAAGATGATCATAAAATTCATACGGAATTCCAAGGGAGCCCAAATAGCCAAAACAAACTTGAAAAAAGAAAAACAAGGGAGCCAGCCCCATGGCCAAGAGGTTAAGTTTGCACACTCTGCTTCGGTGGCCAGGGGTTCACCAGTTCAGACCCTGGGCGTAGACCTACCTACATGCTGCTCATCAAGCCATGGTGTGGTGGCATCCCACACAGAAGAACTAGAATGAACTTCAACTAGGATATACAGCTACATACTGGGGATTTGAGGAGAAAAAAAAACCAGAAGATTGGCAACAGGTGTTAGCTCAGGGCCAAGCTTCCTCACCAAAAAAAAGAAAAGAAAAGAAAAAGTTGGAAGACTCACACTTCCTGATTTCAAAACTTACCAGAGGGGGCTGGCCCCATGGCCAAGTGGTTAAGTTCGCGTACTCTGCTTTGGTGACCTGGGGTTTTGTTGGTTTGGATCCTGGGCGCGGACATGGCACTGCTCATCGAGCCATGCTTAGGCGGCATCCCACATAGCACAGCCAGAGGCACTCACAACTAGAATATACAACTATGTACTGGGGGGCTTTGGGGAGAAGGAGGAAAAATCAGAAAAAAAAACCTTAGTAATCAAAACAGTGTGTGATGCTGACATAAAGATCAATGGAATAGAATTGAGAATCCCGAAATAAACCCATACATATGGTCAATTGATTTTGACAAAGGTGCCAAGACCACTCAACAGGAAAAGACTATACTCTCCAACAAATAACGCTGGTACAACTGGATATCTACACGCAAAAGAATGAACTTGAACCCCTATCTTACAATATATACAAAAATTTACTCAAAATGTGGATCAACAAGCTAAATATAAGAGTTAAACTATAACACTTTTAGAAGAAAACATAGGGGTAAATCTTCATGACCTTGGATTTGGCAATGGTTTCTTAGATATGACCCCAAAAGCACAAGCAACAAAAGAAAAGATATGTAAATTAGACTTCATCAAAATTAAAAACTTTTGTACACCAAAGGACACTATCAAGAAATAAAATCAACACACAGAATGGGAGAAAATAGTTGAAAATCATCTATCTGATAGCTGTTGTCCAGTATCCAGAATATATAAAGAACTCTTACAACTCAACAACGAAAAGACAAAGTACCCAATTTAAAAATACACAGAGGACTTGAATAGACATTTCTCCAAGGAAGGTATACAAATTTCCAAGAAACACATGAAAAGGTGTTCAACATCATTAGTCATTGGGAAAGACAAATGAAAGCAACAACAAGATACCACTTCATACCCACCAGGATAGCAATATTTAACAAAAAAACAGGAAATACCCAGTGTTGTCAAGGATATGGAGAAACAGGAACACTCATACTTTGCTAGTGAGAATGTAAAATGGTGCAGGTACTATAGAAAACAGTTTGGCAGTGTTCAAAAAGTTAAACATAGAATTACAACATGACCTAGCAATTCCTCTCCTAGAAGTATACCCAAAAGAACTGAAAACAGATATTCAAATAAAAACTTATAGACAAATGTTCATAGCAGCACTATGCACAAAAGTCAAAAGGTAGAAATAATCTAAATGTTCATCAACTGGTGAATGGATAAACAAATTGTGGTGTACCCATTTAATGGAACATTTATTCAGCCATAAAAAGGAATGAAGTCCTGATACACGCTACAAGAAAGATTAACCTCAAAGACATTAAGCAAAGTGAAATAAACCAGATACACAGGGTCGCATATTGTATGACTCCATTTATGTGAAATATCCAGAATAGGCAAATCCATAGGGATGGTAAGCAGATGCTTAGTGGTTGCTGGGGGCTGGGAGAAGGGAGGATTGGGGAGTGATTGCTTTTGGGGTGATGAAAATATTTTGGAATTTGAAAGAAGTGGTGCAACATTGTGAATGTACTAAATGCCACTGAATTGTATACTTTAAATGGTCAATTTTATGTTATCTGTATTTTACTTCAATTAAAAAATGTATGGTGGGACAGTGACATAGAATATGCAGCAGCCATGGACAATAATTTTGTAAATGTATATTTGCTGATACAGATATTTTCATGATTTTTGTCAAGTGATAAATCAGATTATAAGTTAAATTTTAAAAATTAAAAAATTATAAATTAAAAAAATAGTGAGAGGATGAGGAAAGCAAAGAGTAAAGGAAAATAGAGAGAGGACAAGAGCTAGGGAAAATGAGAGAGGTAAGAGAGAAAAGGAGGCGAGGGAAGAATAGGATAAGAAAAGAAATATGAAAGCTAGAGAAAAAATTTCAACGTTGGGTAATATGAAGTGTCAGTGGGGGCTGTGCAGACAGGAGAAGCAGAAAGGAGCTCTCCCTACACAGCTGGTGGGAGTAGAAGCTGCCACAGCCACTTTGGAGAACACTTTGTCAGTAGTTAATAAAATTAAAATGGACATACTGAGTAATGTGCAGCATGGTGACTATCATTAATAATTTCATGTTATTTCATATTTGAAGGTTGCTGAGAGAGGAGATCTTAAAAGTTGTCATCAAACACAAAAAATCTTTGTAACTATGTATAGTGACGGTTATTAACTAGACTTATCATGGTGATCATTTCACAATATATACAAATATCGAATCATTATGTTATACACCTGAACCTAACATGTCAATTATATTTCAATACAAAAAACCCCACATAAAATGGACATAGTCAGAGTTCCTCTTCTGGTATCTACCATAGGGAGATCATCACGTCTGCGCCCAAGGAATCATGCACACAGCATTTGCTTGTAATATCAAAATATTAGAAACAATCTAAATACTTAAGAGGATGGATACGTTGTGATATAATATGATAATATTATGCAGTAGTTTAAAAGAATGAATATATATATGAAAGAGCAAAAGCTCTAAATTATTTTGTTGTCTGAAAAAAGCTGACAAATGTAGTTTGATGCCACAGAATAGACATTAATACATGATGTTAGATTAACGTATTACTTGTATAATAAATTATTACAATAAAAAGAAAATGAAGGATATAGAGAAAGAGAACTAAGGAGAACTACACAGGGATTAAAAGATAAAAGAAGCAGGGAAGAAAGAAGGGAGAAAGGGAGGAAGGAAGGAAAGTTATATAAAATGAAAGCGAGGGCGCTGAGAGAAGGGAGGAGATGGAAATCCTTAAGTTGAGTGTTTCACAGATCCTTCACCAACCACCGTGTGGTTTGATCACTGAAACCAAACCAAACTAAACCACTAATTTCATACGGGGAAAAATGCATTTGATTTTTCTTTTAAATTGCATGCATTTGGCTTATTACTTAAACTTTCTTTTTGACCATTTGTATTTTCAAATTTTTCCTTCAGTGATTGTCTATGCTCTTTACCCATTCCCTTTTTTAGATGTTCATTGATTTGACTCAAAATATTAAGCTTTCTCTGTCCTATGCACTCAAATGTTCCCTTCCCCCCTCTGGTCATTGATCTCCTGTTTATGGGGTGTGTGGAGTGGGGGTGGGGGTGAGAGGCGCGCAAACAGTTGCTCTTCCTTGCAGGAGTCAACTCCATCGCTGTCTGCCTAGTGTAACAACGAATACCTGGTTTGTTTTCTAACCGTCAGCAGTGTGCACCTCGGGGAACCCGTCTTTGCAAACTTCGGTGCGCAGCGGCCACTAGCTTTCTCAGCAACCGAGCAACCCGAGGCCGTGCCGCCTGCGCCCACAGGGCCGGGGCTGCCCTAGCCCCGCCGCCCCCGCCCTGCCCGCTGCGCCCGGGGCGCGCGCCCGTGCCGGCCCCGCCCGCGCCGCCGCGCCGCGCCGCTCCTAGCGGGCAGCTGGACGGGGGGGAGGGGCGCCGGGCGGCGAGGAGCGCGCGAGCCGCCCGCCGGGGCCGGCGCGCTCGCCTGGGACACTTCCGCGGGCGCCAGGCCCGAGCTCCGCGCGGGGCCGGGAAGGCAGGTAAGGAGGGGAGCCCGGGGCGCTCCGGCCGCTGCCGGCCCGGAGCTGCGCGCCCCCTCGCCCCTCGCGGTGCTGGGCGCCCCTTGGCCGGCGCGGCTGCTGCCCCCGGAGCGCCCGTGCCTCGGCGCCCTGGGCCCACGCGCTGCCCACGCCCGCGCCGCTCTAACCCGCTCGGGCCGCCTGCGAGCCCGGGGCCGGGCGGGCTGAGCGGCGGCTGCTGCGGGCTCCGCGCGCCGGCCCGGGGACGCGAGGCGTCCGTCCCCGAGGCGCAGCTTCCCCCAGATCTTCTGTGGGTCACCCTCTCGCCCCAGGCACCTTGGAGCGCAGAGAAAAAGGCCGGACTTTTAAAGGAGAAAAGCTGGTCCAAGGGACCCTGACGGTCTTTGGTTTCACCTTGGGGACGTCGTGGCCCGGCTGGGAGTTTCCTTCCCTCGTCTGCAAAGGGCCTGACCAGGGTCAGTGTTTCCACACTGAGCTGGAGGCACGAGAAAGATCCCTCGTCGAAGGGCACGCTGACCTGCTTTCTCTAATTGGGGAATCCCCCTGCCAAAAAAGAAAAAGAAATATGGAAACCACTAAATTACCTCCCTCATCACCAAGCTCGGTTCCAGAAGTATCATACATTTTGAGGGTCTGTATTTTAGGAAAAGATTAAAGGCACAGAACCAAAGTTAGTAATAGGGTTATGGCCAAAAATTTTGTTTTGGCCAGGAGACATTTGCAAAAAGTGGAAAAGTTCTATATGTAAATAATAAATGGAAAAGTAGAATTAGAAGCTTCTGAACACAATTTAGTTTGGTTTACTAAACTTCTCTAATGCGGCAGTCTTCCTTCGGGACATTTTACTCTGACTTTTGTAGTTATGTATTTTGAATTTGCACGCTTGCATGTTGCAATTGAGTTTTATGGCAGTCAAAGTATTGCTCTCCGATCATACTAAGGTTTGGTGGCTATTTTCTGTTATTTTGAATACCAGGGACTGTTACGTGAACATATCCTTGTGTGACAGTACAGTAACTTGGCATTCTTCTTTGTGGCAATAGAAAACCAAACAAGAACGACGTGAAACAAAATATTAAACAAAACACAAATTGGATCTCTGTCCACATTTGCAAAATGAAGAGGTCTGGCTGATCCCAGGTGATCCTCAAGGCTCTTTGCTTCCCTGAGACACTGTTTGTCTTTTGAAGAATTTGGAATACAAATATTAATTGAAATCTAGAGTAAGATATTATCTGTACTAAAATTTTATACATTTAAACTGGGAGACATTTGATAGTTGAGTTTCTTTAATTTTATTAGTCTCTCAAAACAGCTGAATCATTGTACATCCTGTGCTTCTAAATGGTGACATTCTATGCTAGTAAATAAAAATGTGTCATGGGAAACCAAAATCTGATATTTCTTACCACAAAACTGACTAATAGGGTTGACACACTGGAGCATTCACACCTGTTTATTTTCAAACAGTCTCCGGGAAAGCCCAAGAATGGTTATGAAGCATTTGCTGTAGTATATGAGTATAACAACACATAAGCAACGTGGCAGGCAAGAAGTTTCAAAATTGCTTTGGAAAATATCCACGGTAGATTTGCAAGCCTGCAAATTGTAATTGAAATCGTTTTCTGTAATTATGGCTGTTGGTCAGCTGGGATTATGAGCTATAGAGAGTAAGTAAGAATTCACCTCCAATTAATGGAAGAGTATATTGAATCATTAATTAGATTCTTTTTTTAAGGAAAATGTTTCTTTTATCTAAGTAGTTATAGGAAAATGTCTTAAAGTGAAAGTTACAACAGGTATTTTCTAAATTAAATAAAGAACCAAAAATTGCTGACAAAGTCCCATTAACAATGCTGGATCCTCTTCCAACCCAGAGCATTCGGGGATTAATTCACATAGACCCAAAGTGACACCTTCTCATTTTGTGTTCTTCAACAGAAGGATAATCTCTAGTGACTCTCGCACACACTCTGAAATTGGGAGGAGGGAGTTAAATTCTAGAAGGACAAGCAGCTGGCTGAGCCTATGGAAGAATCTTCATCTCTCTCAGCCTCATTTTCCACCCTGAACAATGCTGATAATACTATTTAGGTTGCAGAGTTGCTGTGACTCCGAAATGGGTCAATATATGGAAGACCGAGTGCCTGGCACATAGTAAGAACACAGCTAATCTTAGTTCCCCATCTTGCTTGGTAGGTGTTTGCTTATTGACTGAACAAACCATAGGATGAACAGGAGGTTACAGTTTTTGCTTTTAATTTTAAAAGCACTGTGTGGCAAAATCTTGATAATTGTTAAATCTGGGTAATGGCTGGATGGGGGATTTATTATATACTATTTTTTGTTTTTGTGTGTTTAAAATTATCCATCAGAAAAAAATTTGTGTGAAGCTGAAAAAAACAGATATTTCTAATCTAGCATTTGATTTTAAATTGCATTTTTGAAATTCAATATGGACTCCAAGGATAAACACAGTTATATACAGGGAACAAGTGGGTAAGGAATGGTACCAGAGAACAAGCCATGGTGATCTTCAGTTTTTTGTGGAATTTTTTTATTATGAAGAAGATCCAAAAAGATGACAGTGTTGATGTTTGTTAATTCTGGTTGTTGGGTTCATGGGTTTTTATTATATTCTTTGAAATTTTTGTACTTAAAGTTTTTCAAATTAATGTAAAATCACCTTATTGTTTTATAAAACTATTATAAAGAATGCAAACAATACAGGTATATACAAAGAAGAAAGTAAAAGTTGTATCCCACCATCTAGAAATAATAACTACCCTTAACATTAAGTGAAAATCATTCTGTATGTCTTTCTTTGCATTCATATAAATAGAAGGATACTGACACATTACTATATAGTATGCTACTCCGGTGACACATATAATGTTTGGGGTTTCTTTGTCTTTTTTTGTTTTTGGTCTTTGATGGAAGTTCTAAAAAACAGGCTTATTTGCATTCTGATTTTAAGACTTTAGACTGTCTTATAAAATGTAGCATTTCTTAAAAGATTTAGTATGCAACAACTGACTTTAAATGTTTTAAGTAGCTTACGTTCCTTTGCAGATAAGACGTATTTTTAGCTATTTAAAATAGATCTCATAATTTAAAACTAGGCTTAGTGTCAACATTTGAATTTCACTAAAATGCAAGCTCCATGAGGGCAGGGATTTATTGCATTATTGCAAATATTAATAATATTTTACTGACCATCTGAAACTTAATGATACAGCCAATTATGCTATAATGCTTCTTTTGCAAACAAGTATCATTCCAATGCAATTGATCTATCAGGGAATAATTTGAGCATAATGTGAATCTTGCGCTTGCTTATGCATGACTAACCCAGCCAGAAACACCAAGTGAACACATTGAGCCGCAACCAGCTGACCTTAGCCATGTAAGAATGCACAAAACACAAAACACACACACTTCTCAAACATCCACCTTGGTTCACCGCATGTTAGCCTACAAGATTGTGTTCTGCTGTTCTTACACACTTGTGAACCTTTCTATATAAAAACACACATTCAACATCTCACACATGTCTAAGCATCTTGATTGAAAAATGCCAAATAGTACATGCAGAGGAAAGCTTTAATATTGAAGAGAAACTTGAGATAATCAAACACATTGAAAGAATCAAGAGAACATGTGGCGTTTCCTGACTAGCAGGAATAGGGAATAATCCGCATTGCAGATCATGACACGCAGCACCAGCAAAATAAGAGACCTCAATGGCTAGAATAACTTCTAGTACTGCAAGGTCAATAATAAGAAGGCTGAAAGAAATAGAAGAAATGGAAAGATTGTTGAGCATGTGGATTGAGAACCAAACAGTGAACAGTCTTTCTCCCAATCCAAGAGAAAGCTCTATCTCTATAGGAACACCTAGAAAGAGAATCCCCACGCCCCGGAGATGGGCTCCTTCTCCTGCTAGTAGTGGCTGGTTTGGTGGTTTCAAACATTGCTGACCCTGGTGTGTGGACCACCTGCTTATTTAGCCAGAAAAAAACAAAAAAGAAAAGATGATAGCCAATTAGCTAGCACACATGAACTTGTTAGACATGTTTGCCAGAAACGAACATAAGAACCTGAACTAAATAAACGTAGGAAAAGGGAGTACATTTGCTGCATTTATGTCACCTGGAGGAGAGGCAAATGTGTCTGTCTTTGATTCCTATCAAGAGAAGACTACATAATGTATCCACGGATCCAGCTTCTCTTGCATCTTTCATCAGGAATCTCTGGTGAACCTACTCCATGACATAATGGCAGCCCATCAAAAGTGAATGGCTCCAGGGCTGACCCAGTGGCAAAGTGGTTAGTTCACTCACTCTGCTTTGGCAGCCTGGGGTTCACAGGTTCGGATCCCAGGCACAGACCTAGCACCACTTGTCAAGCCATACTGTGGCAGCATCCCACATAAAATAGAGGAAGATTGGCACAGATGTTAGCTCAGGGCCAATCTTCCTAACAACAAAAAGTGAATGGTTTCCTGCTTGTGCCTTTAACCATTTCCAGGATATGGAGAAGTCAGAAGAACGTGAAACAGAGCATGGGGATTGTTTATTTAAACAATCAAATGACAAGCTTGAAAAGGAGAAGTTTACTGCTGTTTCTTCCAATCAAGAATTGTGGGGCGCTGAGTGATTCAACATAGGACCCACCCTCCTATCCCTCTGTTGCTTGAAAAATTGTAATTTCTCAAGAAGACTTATAAATTCATTGAACCTAGAACTGAAGGGAGAGATCAAGAATGTTGATTTGTTCCCTTAAGTCCAGATATTTAGATTCATAGAGAACATGAAGCAGTATGTCATGGCGGTTGAGAGAGCAGACACTTGCATCTGCCTGCCTAGGAGTGAAGCTGGGCTCTATTTGTGTGTCCTCAGGCAACATACTTAACTTCCCTGTACCTCAGTTTTCTCATCTGTAAAATGGGGACAATAAAACTATCTACTTCAAAAAGTTGTGGGGATTAAATGACAGTATTTCAAGGTTCTTAGAAATATGCCTGGCACTTAGTAAGTAAATGCTCAGTAAATGTTAGATGCTGGTAGTAGTAGTGGTGGTAGTAGGAGTATATGAGGATTATGAAGATGGCAACTAGATATTGCAATAATTTCCCATTGCTCACCTCATCTGGTCTTCGTGGAGTCACACAAGTAGAAGAATTACAGAGCTATTTGTTTTCAGTCTCTATGGGCTGTCTTTTGAGGGTCCATCTCTGGATGTGTTTGAAACATCAAGTATTTGCTGTATACCTATGGCTCAATTTCACAGAGAACTGACTGAGCTGAAAGTCAGCCCAGGATACGTAGTATTGCAGGAATTTTGGAGATATGAATGGCATAACTATTCTGCAATTTGCACGTGTGTCCAAATGCTTGACAGTGTTGGGGCCACCTGACTCCATGAAAGGAAAACCTGTGAAGTGGTGCTTGGAACCACAGTGAATTAAATGTAATTCCCAGGGTCTCTCATAGCATCTTGTTTTCCAGATACTATTGAAGAACCGTTCTTGTCTGATTTTCCTGATTTAAATCTAGCAAGGAGTGAGCATCTTCTGTTCCATAGACCTGTATCCCAAGTCTATCATAAAAGATAGATGAAAAGCCTCATAGATAGTGAATACTCATAATTGCACGTGCGTGTTTGTATTCATTTTCTATTGCTTTGTAACAAATTACCACAAACCTAGTGGCTTAAAACAACAAAAATGTATTATCTCACAGTTTTTGTGGGTCAGGAGTCCAGGCATGGCTAAACTACTCAGGGCCTCACAAGCCTGCAATCCAGGTGCCAGTCACACTGCACTCCTCATTTAGAGTCCAGGGTCCTCTTCCAAGCTTTTCAGGTGGTTGGAAGAATTCGACTCCTTGAGGTTGTAGGACTGAGGTCCCTGTGATCTTGGTAACTATTGTTTGGGGACTTCTTTCAGCTCAGAGAGGCACCAGCATTTTCTTGCCTTGTGGCCTCCACAGGCAGTTAACAACATGGTGTTTGCTTTCTTCCGGGCCAGTAGGAACATGTCTCTCTAATTTCCAGTCCCTCTCCAGTCCTACAGTGGAGTCTTATATAACTTAACATAATCACAGAAGTGACTATAATGTGGAGCATCCATCCTATCCCATTCACAGGTTCTGCCCACACTCAAGGAGAGGGGATTATAGGGCATGTGCACCAGCAGGAATCTTGGGGGCCATCTTAGAATTCTGCCTACCACAGTATGTGATAAAGTGAGAAATCAAACATGGCTGGAGATAATCAAATGTGACTTTAGCTGAGACATGAGAATCAGAGAAGACCGTCACAGCCTGTGGGCATGTTCTCTAATTTCCTCAAGTCTCAAGAAAAGCCACGCTCTCATTGGTGATGGAAGGTCAAAGGCATACTCCAGCCTAGGAGCCTGGTGGTGCATGAAGAGACTCATGTGTTATGTGAAAACAAAGGCTAGTGTGGACCCTCTGGAATCCAGAAGGCCACAATCCAATCTTCAGTACAAAATTTATGGGATGATGTGTCTGGGATTTCCAGTGTATTCCATGAGGTATCATCGGAAGATGAAATGGAAAAATAAAATCATGTATTGTAATTGCTTGGGAAAGTGGAATTCTCCTAAAGCAAATGGAAAAATCTTGCCTTCCTGGGTAGGATAAAGGGGCCAAGAACTATAGTGGAGTTGGCCACCTATATAGGCACAAACCAGATGGTGACATCTATGCCTTGGATAACATCTGAATGACTGTAGCATATGAATATTGCAGCCAGTATCATTTACATTTATATCAACTCTCTGTTCTTAATCTTAGATAGTTCTTCCACATTTATACACTTATACGTTATACATATGTACTGTTTGCACAGCATCATGCCAGGTCTTTTCATTTCCTCTCTCTGTTACCTGAGAGGCTCTAGACCAGCACTGTCCAAGAGAAATATAATGCAAACTACATATGTAATTTTAAATTTTCTAGTAGCAACATTAAAAAATAAGAAGAAATGGGGGCTGGCCTGGTGGCATAGTGGTTAAGTTCACGCACTCTGCTTCAGCAGCCTGGGCTTCGCAGGCTCGGATCCCGGGTGCAGACCTGGCACCGCTTGTCAACCCACGCAGTGGAATAGCTAGATAATATGGTAGATCTATTCTTAATTTTCTGAGGAAACTCCTTATTGTTTTCCATAGTGGCTGCACCAGTTCGTGCTCCCACCAGCAGTGTATGACGGTTCCCTTCTTTCCACATCCTCTCCAACACTTATTATTTCCTGTTTTGTTAATTATAGCCATTGTGATGGGAGTGAGGTGGTATCTCATTGTAGTTTTGATTTGCATTTCCCTGATAGTTAATGACATTGAACATCTTTTCATGTGTCTGTTGAGCATCTGTATATCTTCTTTGGAGAAATCTCTGTTCAGATCTTTTGCCCATTTTTCAATTGGGTGGTTAGCTTTTTTGTTGTTGAGATGTATGAGTTCTTTGTATATTTTGAATATTAACCCTTTATCTGATAGATGGTTTGCAAATATCTTCTCCCAATTGTTAGGTTGTCTTTTCATTTTGTTGATGGTTTCCTTTCCTGTGCAGAAGCTTTTTAGGTTGAGGTAGTCCCATCTGTTTATTTTTTTCTGTTGTTTCCCTCGCCCGGTCAGATGTGATATTTGAAAAAATGCTGCTAAGACCAAGGTTGAAGAGCGTACTGCTATGTTTTCTTCAAGAAGTTTCATGGTTTCAGATCTTACATTCAAGTCTTTAATCCATCTTTAGTTGATTTTTGTGCATGGTGTAAGATAATGGTCTACTTTTATTCTTTTGCATGTGGCTGTCCACTTTTCCCAACACCGTTCATTGAAGAAACTCTCTTTACTCGATTGTATGTTCTTGGCTCCCTTGTTGAAAATTAGTTGTCACTGTATGTGTGGGTTTATTTCTGCGCTCTCGATTCTGTTTCATTGATCCATGTATCTGTGTTTGTGCCAGTACCATGCTGTTTTGATTACTATAGCTTTGTACCATATTTTGAAATCAGAGTGTGTGATACCTCCAGCTTTGTTCTTTTTTTCTCAGGATTGCTTTGGCTATTTGGGGTCTTTTGTTGTTCCATATAAATTTTAGGATTCTTTGTTCTATTTCTCTGAAAAATGTTGTTGGAACTTTGATAGGGATTGCATTGAATCTATAGATTCCTTTAGGAAGTATGGACATTTTAACTATGTTAATTCTTCCAATCCAAGAGCGTGGAATATCTTTCCATTTCTTTGTGTCTTTTTCAGTTTCTTTCAACAATGTTTGATAGCTTTTGGTGTACAAATCTTTCACCTCTTTGGTTAAGTTTGTTCCTAGGTATTTTATTCTTTTTGTTGCAATTGTAAATGGGACTGTATTCTTAAGTTTTTCTTTCTGCCTCTTCACTGTTAGTGTATAGAAACGCAACTGATTTTTCTATGTTGGTTTTGTATCCTGCAACTTGACTGTATTCATTTATTATTTTTAAAAGTTTTTTAGTGGAGGGCTGGCCCCGTGGCCGAGTGGTTAAGTTCGTGCGCTCCGCTGCAGGCGGGCCAGTGTTTCGTCAGTTCGAATCCTGGGCGCGGACATGGCACTGCTCATCAGACCACGCTGAGGCAGCGTCCCACATGCCACAACTAGAAGAACCCACAACGAAGAATACACAACTATGTACTGGGGGGCTTTGGGGAGAAAAAGGAAAAAATAAAATCTTAAAAAAAAAAAAAAAAAAAAAAAAAAATCCTCCTAGGGGGAGTGTCTTTTAAAAAAAAAAAAAAAAAAAAAAAAAAAAAAGTTTTTTAGTGGATTCTTTAGGGTTTTCTATATATAAAATCATGTCATCTGCAGATAGTGACAGTTTCACTTCTTCCTTTCCAATTTGGATCCCCTTTATTTCTTTTTCTTGCCTGATTGCTCTGGCTAGGACTTCCAATACTATGTTAAATAAGAATGGTGAAAATGGGCATCCTTGTCTGGTTCCTGTTCTTAGAGGGATAGCTTTCAGTTTTTCTCCATTGAGAATGATGTTAGCTGTGGGTTTGTCCTATATGGCCTTTATTACATTGAGGTATTTTCCTTCTGTACCCATTTTATTTAGAGTTTTTATCATAAATTGATGCTGTATTTTGTCAGTGCTTTCTCTGCTATTGAGATGATCATGTGATTTTTATTCTTCATTTTGTTAATGTGGTGTATCACATTGACTGATTTGTCGATGGTGAACCATCCCTGGAATAAATCCCATTTGATCATGGTGTATGATCTTTTTATTGTATTATTGTGTTTGATTTGCTAGTATTTTGTTGAGGATTTTTGCATCAATGTTTATTGGTGATATTGGCATGTAATTTTCTTTTTTTGTGTTGTCCTTATCTAGTTTTGGTATCAGGATAATGTTGGCTTCATAGAATGAGTTAGGAAGCTTCCCTCTCTTCAATTTTTTGGAAGAGTTTGATAAGGATAGGTATTAAGTCTTCTTTGAATGTTTGGTAAAATTCACCAGGGAAGCTGTCTGGTGCTGGGCTTTTATTTTGGGGAAGGTTTTTGATTACTGTTTTGATCTCCTTACTGGTGATTGGTCTATTCAAATTCTCTATTTCTTCTTGATTCAGTTTTAGAAGGTTGTGTGAGTCTAAGAATTTATCCATTTCTTACAGATTATCAAATTTGTTGGTGTATAGCTTTTCATAGTATTCTCTTATAACCTTTTGTGTTTCTGAGGTGTCTGTTATAATTTTTCTTCTTTCATTTCTGATTTTACTTATTTGAGCCTTCTCTCTTTTTCTCTTGGTGAGTCTAGCTAAAGGTTTGTCAATTATTTATCTTTTCAAAGAACCACCTCTTGGTTTCATTGATTTTTTTCTAGTGTTTTTTTAGTCTCTGTTTCATTTATTTCTGCTCTGATTTTTATTATTTCCTTCCTTCTACTGATTTTGGGCTTTGTTTGTTCTTCTTTTTCCAGTTCCTTTAGGTGCACTGTTAGATTGTTTATTTGGGATTTTTCTCATTTGTTGAGGTAGGCCTGAATTGCTATAAACTTCCCTCTTGGCAGCTTTTGCTGTATCCCATAGATTTTGGCATGTCATATTTTCATTTTAATTTGTCTCCAAGTATTTGTTTATTTATCCTTTGATTTCTTCATTGACCCAATCATTGTTCAGTAGCATTTTGTTTAATCTCCACATATTTGTGGCTTTTCTGATTTTATTCCTGTAGTTGATTTCAAGTTTCATAACTTCATGGTCAGAAAAGATGCTTGGTATTATTTGAGTCTTCTTAAATTTATTGAGACTTGTTTTGTGGCCTAATATGTGATCAATCCTTGAGAATATTATGTGAGCATTTGAAAAGATTGTGTATTCTGTGGTTTTTGCATGGAATGCTCTATATATATCTACTAAGTCCATCTGGTCTAATGTGTCATTTAAGGCCAATGTTTCCTCATTGATCTTCTGTTTGGATGATCTATCCACTGTTGTAAGTGGATTGTTAAAGTCCCCTACTGTTATTGTGTTATAATCTATTTCTCCTTTTTTATCTGTTAATAATTGCTTTATATATTTAAGTGATCCTATGTTGGGTACATAGATATTTACAAGTGTTATATCCTCTTGTTGGAGTGTTCCCTTTATCATTATGTTGTGCCCTTCTTTGTCTCTTGTTACAGTTTTTGTTTTAAAGTCTATTCTGTCTGACATAAGTATTGCTACCCCAGCTTTCTTTTCTTTGCCATTTGCATGGAGTATCTTTTTCCATCCTTTCACTTTCAATTTGTGAATGTCTTTAGATCTGAAGTGTGTCTCTTGTATGCAGCATATGTATGGGTCTTGTTTTTTATCAAGTTAGCTAAACTGTGCTTTTTGATTAGAGCATTTAGTCCATTGACATTTAAAGTCGCTATTGATAAATATGTATTTATTGCCATTTTGTTACTTTTCTTCTGGGTGTTTTAGTAGTTCTTCTCTGTTCCTTTCTTCTTCTCTTGTCCTAGCACCCTTTAAAGTAGACAGAATAGGTGGTATTACCTCTGTTTTACTGATGTATAAACATGCCTGAGTTCATCTAAGTAGCAGAGAGGAAACTAAAGCCTACATTTTCTGAAACCTGGTACTGTGGAAGCAGAATGATGTGGTTTAGACTGTGAGCTTCAGAGTCAGTCAGCCTGGATAGAATCTTAGTTCCAATATTAGTGGTGTGACCTTGAATAATTTACTTACCTTCTCTGAGGTTTGATTTTCTCATTTGTAAGATAGAGATAATAGTACCTTCCTTATGGGGTTGTTGTGAACATTATATGAGATAGTTTTTTAAATGTGTCTGGCATGTAGTTGCTGAGTAAATGTACCTCCCTGAGGATAAGTAAAGAAAACAGCTCTAAGTAAATGATTATTTCGCATATGGAACACATACCAAAGTTAGGATCTGATTCCAATTAATGAGCAGAATATTGATGGAATTTTGAGCTTCTGGGTTGCCTAGCAACCAAAACTAACTCAATACCACAAGCTCCCAGAGTAGTTGTTTTTAATCAGATCAGGAATTCAACTGCTCTTGAGGAACTCATCTTTTAAGAAGACAAAATTCCCCTATGAATTTGGAGTTGTGCGAGACATTTCAATAAGTGATGCCCCTACTCTTTAGTGTCTTTGTACTGAACTGTCTTGGATGTTGAGATCATCCCCACTTCTGTTCCCCTAGGTGACAGAAGGTGTTAGAATAGCTGTTAAATTGGATAGAGAGTGGGAATGGAGAAGGGAGAGTGTTTGTACTTCTCTACCAATGTATTCAGTCAACATTCATTGAGTGCCAGGGTCAGAAATATAAAAACATTTGTCTTTGCTCCTTAAGGATTTTGGCATCTAGGAGAGGAACTCAGTCAATGTTGACCAGTAATACAGCAAATTATTTCATGAGTGGCTGTCTATGTCCCTGGCAGTATTCTAAGCATTATGGATTGAGCAGTACAAGCGGATATAGCAGGTCTTAAATATCCACTGTTAGGATTATTATTTTCTTGGCAGACCACTCCTGGCAGAATATCCCACTGTCTCCCAACACGTTAATATCAGATTCACAGCCTTGAAAGGCGGCATTGCCTGCTGGAGAGGGCATGAAGCTGAGCGGAGGGGGCCTTGAGCTTCCACCCGACTGCTGCGACTTACTGCCACTTTTACCTGAAGCAAGTCACTCAACCAGTCTTGTAGCCTGCTTCTCTCATTTGTAAGCTGGGCATGATTTAGATTCTGCCTCCCTCATGGAAATAAATGTGATGCAATGACATAATAAATGTACAAGTTCCGAACAGATAAATGCAGTTTCTGAGCTAACCCTCATCAGTTTGCCACCAAGTTTCTATCACATTTCATTGTGCATCCTTGGACCTTCCTTTACATTTTCTTATTCCTTTAGAGCTCAGGGTCTTAAAATTTAAAGAGGAAAAAGCAGTGAGCTTGAATTATTGTGTTTATGTGCACTTAATTTTGTCTCCCTCATTTGTATCTCTGTATGCTAACTTCTTTTGCAGGGAAGATCACCTTTATTGCTTAAGAAATCCATTGTGCCACTTTGGCATCTCAGCATTTATTTACCCCAAAACATGACTTAAGGCCTCCAGGCCTTTAAAGCAGCAGCTGGTTGATGAATCATATTCAACATTCATATAGTGGTGCTGGCACGTATCAGAGGAACACTCATGCTCATCACCTGCCCCTGTCAGTCCTTCCCTTTCTAATAAAGTACATCTGTTTTGGTGACTGAATAAAAACACACCAAGTGGAGAAAGGCTGGGTGTGGAGTAATTTAATCAGGGCAAGTCAGCACGCTGTGTTGAGTGATACAGTATCAAGGATAGGAAGATGGTTGAGTAGCAGCTTATTGAAACAGAAGCCAACCGGAAGAGGCTTCTGTTCCTCTTATTTTTTTTTTAATTGGCCCTGAGCTAACATCTGTTGCCAATCTTTTTTTATTCTTCTTCTCCTCCCCAACCCCCACCCCCCGCCCCCAGTACATAGTTGTATATTCTAGTTGTGAGTGCCCCTGGTTCTGCTATGTGGGATGCCGCCTCAACATAGCTTGATGAGCAGCAGTGCTAGGTCCGTGCCCAGGATCCAAACTGGTGAAACCCTGGGCCCCCAAAGTGAAGTGCGCGAACTTAACCACTTGGCCACGGGGCCAGCCCACACATTTCCTCTTATAATCATAACTGGTCACACTGCTGGAACTTAAGTAACCCACCATCTCTCTCAAGTCACGATGTTAAGGGGACAAGATTCCCATAAGCTCCGTCTGAATTGCTACCAACATTTTTATATGGCCTTTCTCTCTTAGCTTCATTTTAACATTGAGTGGAGAATTATAAATTTTAAGGAAGTTCAAACCAAAGTTCAGAGCTCTGCTAGCAGTGCTTTTGAATATTGGCTTTAATGGCTGTGTTCGGTATCCTGAGGAATTGATTAAAATATCCTAGTGTTTTGTTGTTGTTTCAAATATCCTAGTTTTAAAAGTAAAACAGCAGGGAGACTGACATTTGCAGGCTGGTATTTTGCAGTTCTCACTACTCATTGTATTTTTAAAAATTTTTTCTTTGTTGTGAACATCCAGGAGTATATATATAGTTTTGTGTTTTGTTTAAGAGGAAAAAGTAAACATGTTCCGGGGGCTGG
This sequence comes from Equus przewalskii, assembly GCF_037783145.1. NCBI lineage: Eukaryota > Metazoa > Chordata > Mammalia > Perissodactyla > Equidae > Equus > Equus przewalskii. The sequence continues at coordinate 55,105,922 of NC_091839.1, read as the reverse complement.
TCTGCCTTCAATCTCATCGTCCACAGAGTGATGGGGGGAGGCAATCCTTAGGGGGATGCAGAATGTTTAAAGTGCATTTGAAAGCAGCTTAAGTAAAAACAACAATATGACTGTAAGTTAGGGGTCTGTGTTACTGTTTTTTTAATGACTCACCTGGTGGTGTTCTTGAAGTCATTACTTGCTGAGAAAAGAATCACTATCCAAGATGAAGAACCAGGAACTTCAACGACAGCAGCTCCTTTATTTCCACTTCTAGTTCTGTTGGTGATTACGCTCTTCCCTTTTTAACTTCACCTAAGTCATTTTCACCTCCATATGTGTATTTTTTTTCTAGGAGACCAGATCTGTGATATCTGATATTTTATTAACAGGTGTTCTGGAAATAATCCATCTCAAAAATAAAAACACTAAATATAGCACACAAGTTCAAGGCTTTTGAATGTTATTATGACTTTAAAAAATCAGTCTACTGAATGCTTCACATGGAAACCATTTATTGTTAAGAAACCTGGTGGTAAATGATACATATCCTGCAGCTCTGTCATCATGGTTAAATCTCTCCTGAGTCAGATCACTTATTAGCATTTTTCCCATATGGCTGAAAGGGTAGAGAATGTATGTGCAGAGGAACAAGTCAGTAACATTTTTGACCATCTGGTAAATAAATGTGTAAGTAGCAGGAATCTTAATATTATTGGTTTCGTTATAAGGATGCAACCTCCAACCTGAAATAGGCTCTAATATAGTAAAGTAGAACTGAATTTATATTTCTCAAATAATTTTGATGTAATTTATTAAGCATTTCACAGTCTACTATGTGCTCTTAAAATCTGACTCCTAATTATGTGTTTCCTATGTTTATTGATTCATCAGGGCTCCTTATAATGCCCAGTTTAAAATATTTCACGAGAGGTCACGTGATTGAATCCAGCTTTATAGGCTCAAGTGCTGAAAGTCTGCTCTGCCACCAACTACTGTGTGGCCTGGGATGAATTACTTGGCCTCTCTGAGCCTTGAATTCATTTGTAAAGAGTGAATAATATATTGTCAAACAGTATCTCTTAAAGGGTGGGCCATGGAAGGCCATCAATTGACATATCAAAATCACTTGGGAAGCTTGTTCAAAATACCAACACATAGGCCCCACCCTCAGAGACTCTGAGTTAATATGTCTAGAAACAGTCTGTGAACCTGCATTTCCAGTCACTGTCCCAAGTGATTCTGAGGTATGCTGAACTACCGTTATGGAGATTAGCTGATTATAGTACTTAGCTTTCTGGAAAAATATGTAGTTAGCTAATTCAAAGAAATATTAAAATTTCTGTAAATAATTTATTATTAATAAGCACAACTCTAAAAAAGTGCATTTTAAACCTTGGAAATTTAACACTTGCGACAGCATTTGTGCTTAAAATATTCTGACTTCATAGAAAATAGGCTGTCAACTTGATTAAGTAATGCTAGTGATTCATTAAAATACCTCTCAATTCTCCTTGTTTAATTAGACCCTTTCTATTTTTTCTTGCACAGGAACCACAAAATATTTGTCGACTAGAACTGAACCAGGAACCCAGATGAACTTAAAGAAGCTAGCATGGGATTCTTAGTTTTTCAGGATCAGTACACAGCAAATCCATAATCACCACAACTCCAGCGTCCAGGCTATCTCTGGTTTTGTGAAGACTTAGCGAAACTCTGATGATGGAAAAGCAAAGGACTTAATTACTTGCTTCAGTATCATCTCACATCAATGGAAAGTGAACCACGCAGTGGTCTGGCCATGGAGAGAAATTCAACTTTATGGAAGAACCTAATAGATGAACACCCAGTCTGCACCACCTGGAAGCAAGAGGCTGAAGGAGCCATTTATCATCTTGCCAGTATTTTATTTGTCGTAGGTTTTATGGGTGGCAGTGGATTCTTCGGCCTCCTTTACGTCTTCAGTTTGCTGGGCTTGGGTTTTCTCTGCTCCGCTGTCTGGGCTTGGGTAGATGTCTGTGCAGCTGACATATTTTCCTGGAATTTTGTACTGTTTGTCATCTGCTTCATGCAGTTTGTTCATATTGCATATCAAGTTCGCAGCATAACCTTTGCCCGAGAATTCCAGCTATTGTACAGCTCCATTTTCCAGCCTCTGGGGACCTCTTTGCCCGTCTTCAGAACAATTGCTCTGAGCTCTGAAGTGGTTACTTTGGAAAAGGAGCACTGTTATGCCATGCAAGGGAAAACCTCCATTGATAAACTCTCCCTGCTTGTTTCAGGAAGGTGTGTACTCTTGGTGCTTACATGTCTTTCCTCTCTCTGAGTTATTAGCTTGTGTTTCTTTGTGCTACCTTTTTCTATCGTGGCGTAGGATAGTCCTGGGCAGCATTTAGCACCCTGAGGCATGAGAAAGCCCTTGACACGTGACTCATGGAACACAGGCATTTAGGGCACCTGATATTGTTTACCTGAAGCAAGATATAATCTAGAGCTTTAATATTTTTTCTTAGAAATCAAATGTATGAATTGGTTTGTCTGGACATGCTAATCACTGAGAGTCAAGAAGAGGATGACGTCAGCTTGAATTAATAGAATACTTACATTGGCATGCAAAGTATTTTAAACAGACTCTGATAGGGCTTTCTTTTATGTAATAGAGAACATTTAAACTTTATAGTGAAAAAGTTTTTTCAGCAAATTCTAGCGATTGCTCACTTGCTAGCGGGGGGAGGTTGTACCTCATTTATATATAGGTGCAGATATAGATATACACATTGCAAACAGAAAGTTTGGGGGAGGAAACAATAATGTGTTTATGTTTTTAAAAGGTTAAAAGTTTACGGAGATATTTACAGTTCTTCCATGTTCTCTTACTTAATTTAAAATCTGACTGAGTGCACTGAGACTTTTTATTGAAGTATAATACACACGCATAAATGGGCACATGTCATCAGTGTATAGCTTGATGAATTTTCTGATGAATTTCACCCAGTCTTCTAGAATCCTAACTGTGTGAAGAACATCAGTACATGAATATTATAGGAGATTTTGTCACTCATTGTAATGTATGAATTTAATATTTTGCCCTTTAAAAGTTTAAAAGCCAGAAAGGTCATCAGAGATCTAAAATACTGCTCTCACCCCTTGCCCCCAGTTTTGTGCTGGCCTTCTCTTTCCCTGATAAATGATGTTCTTTGTGTTTGGGTAGGATCAGAGTGACAGTTGATGGCGAGTTTCTGCATTACATTTTCCCCTTCCAGTTCCTGGATTCTCCTGAGTGGGACTCACTGAGACCCACAGAGGAAGGCCTTTTTCAGGTAAGGGATAACGACCACACAGTGCACACTGCTTCTTCCACACAGATAAGCGAGGTTTGTTTAAAAGCAGGCAGACAAACATAAGAGCAGATGATGGAGGAATCATTTATACATAACTCGGGAAGTACTTTGCAGCATGCATCGCTTCCAGTGCCATTTGACTCTTGCTCATTAATCTCACTTTATACAGGTCCAGCAACAAGGAGAAGAATGATTATTATATATGAGATAAAAGAGTCCGTGATAAATATTCTTAAATTTTCCTTTGCTTAACTGCATATATGAGAATTAAAATATAATTAATTGAGATTTGACTGTAAACTAAACACTGCCACTGTGACAGTTTAGAAAATCACTGAGAATGACAAATCTACCCTTTATTACAAATTAAGTGATTTTTTAAAATTTTTAATCCTGATGGATTTCACTTGTTTTCTAGCAACAAAATGCTAAACTTCCTGTCACTACTCTGCTGCCAAGTCTGGTAGTTTTGAAATATAATCATTTCAGTAGGTTCTGTCTATTATGGTATACGGTTTTCTTATGATTAACACTTGTAACACACGTGTGTGTATACAAATACACATTCATATACATATTCAGAATAGGTAAATAAATTCTATTTTGTACTACAAAAATTGGATTAGGGCTAAATGTCCCAGGTCTTCGGGATTGACTTGGAAATACTTCTCTAACATTAGCCAATTTTATTAGTTTTCAGTATCAAGTGGCTCTTACTTCAGTAAAATGCAAAATATAGATCCCTGAATGTAGAAAATGGATAAGTTGGAGATGGGCACAACGTTGTGATTATTCATGTTGTAAATTATATCTATAGTAATAAATTCTGTAGTTTGACTTGCTGTTTTTCCAATATATGGTGGGTCAGTAGGCTTTTTTAATCCTAAAAAAAAGGAGCAAGTGAAATTCATTTAAAATTGGGGGCAAAAAAAAAGTGTGGCAGTGGGGCTGGCCCCATAGTCTAGTGGTTAAGTTCAGTGCATTCCACTTCAGCGGCCCATGGGTGTGGACCTAGCACCACTCATCAAGCCATGCTGAGGCGGTGTCCCACATAGCAGAACTAGAAGGACCTACAACTAGAATATACAAATATGTACTGGGGGGGTGCTTTGGGGAGAAGAAAAAAAAAGAGGAAGATTGGCAACAGATGTTAGCTCAGAGCCAATCTTAAGGAAAAAGAAAAAAGTGTGGCAGAACTTTTCTTGCTTCCTAATCTTTGCTTACATGTGGTCTTATGGTTTTTTAGGTAACCCTCACAGCAGAAACTGATTGTCGATATGTGTCTTGGAGGAGAAAGAAATTATATTTGCTCTTCGCTCAACACCGTTACATCTCTCGCCTGTTTTCGGTTTTAATTGGCAGTGACATTGCAGATAAACTCTATGCCTTGAATGACAGGATATATATAGGAAAAAGATACCACTACGATATTCGGTTGCCCAACTTCTATCAAATGTCAAGTCCAAAAATGCCTAGAACACCCCTGACAGGACATTTTCGGAATTCCAGACAACATTGTGATAAATGACGTTGAAGTCTGAAGTTTTATAATTATAAACAAGACTCTCTTCATCATTCCCCCGAAGAAATAGCTAAATACAGAAAATTGAGCTTACTAATATTTTTATAAATCAAATTCAGAGGCAAGATGTCATTGCCAGCTGTTTTATTCATCTCAACTTCTGCATTGTGAATAAATTTTACAAATTTTTCTGTATTTCTTATTGGAATAAATGCGGGGGGAGGATGAATAACTCTGGGCAGTTTGCCCTCATCTGCGTCAGAACTGGGAGAATGAAATTTTGCATTCTCAAATATTTCCTCAGATTTATTCAAATCTATAGTCTTGTCCTATTGAGTTGGGCATTGCTTCTCAAGGAGCAGCCAGAAGTTCTCTTGGCATGAGAGTGGGTTGCTACTGTCCACATCAGTCTTTCCAGAACTCACTTTTTGCACCCCTGATGAAAGCAAGATGTACTGTTGTAGTGGGCAGCAATTATTTATTTCAAGTGTGAAGTTATTTAATATGACTAGAAAGTAGAATAAATGCAAGAGATGATAATATACCAATCTTGAAGACTATTTTATTGCTACAAATAAGTCATCAGCTTAATCTTTACAGTAACATATTTAAAAAGAGGCATCTTATGGAAAACAAAGCTACATAATAATTAGTGAGTCAAAGGAATACCTGTGAGCAAGCAGTAAAAATGTTGCACAATTGGGGCTGGCCCAGTGGCATAGTGGTTGAGTTCATGCACTCCACTTCTATGGCCCGGGGTTCGCCAGTTTGGATCATGGGCGCAGACCTACACACTGCTCATCAAGCCATGCTGTGGCAGCGTCCCACATAGGAGAACTAGAAGGACTTACAACTAGGATGTACAACTATGTATTGGGGCTTTGGGGAGAAAAAAAGTGTTGCACAGCATTTCAGTTTCACCTGCTCAGCTGAAAGGGCAAGAATGAGTGGTTTGACTGGACAGCGAGGAACTCCTAGTGAATGCTCCCACCACACAAACACAGGAGTCTGCCTTATAGCTGTTCCTTCAGCTTTGTAAAGAAGAGCTTAAGAAAGAGACAGATCCTCAGTCACAGATCTGATTCCTATCTTTGGAAAACGGATTTTCTGAAGATCACACATAGGCCATGTTCTTTGATAGAAAGATCTATCATCATACATTTAACAAATGTGTATTGAGCACCTGCTAATGGCTCCAGGTGCTGACCTGGGTACTGGGGTTCCATCAGGTAACAGAGGTCCCATCCCTCATGGAGCTTACATTCTGGGACTGAGGGAGACAGATAATAAAATACATCAGAAAAACCTAGAGTTAGAAAGAGAGAGTGCCATGGAGAAAGATGAATCAGGGAAGGTGGACAGGAAGGGGCTTTGCAGTTTTAATAGGGTGGTCAAGGAAGGCCTGCGAGAGAACGTAATGTTTGAACAAAGACTTGAAAGAGGCAAAAGAACAATCTACGCAGATATCTAGGGGAAGGGCAATCCGGGCAGAGAGAAGAGGAAATGAGAAGGCCTTTAGGTATGAGCATGACAGGCCTGTTCTATGAGCAGCTGGAAGGCCAGCAAGGGCACAGCAGAATGAGCACTAGGGAGAGATGGCCAGGAAGCAACTTCAGGCAGATTGGGTGGGGCCTAATAAGGTAAGGACTTGACTTTTATTCTGAAAGTTACCAGAAGCCATTAGGGAGTTTTAAATAGAAGAGTGATATGATCTGCCCTATGTTTTAATAGGATCACTTTGGCTTGCCTACTTAGAATAGACTGGGGGGACAGGGGACAAAAGTGGACTTGGAAGGGACGATCAGGATTGAGTGTGAGATACCTATTAGACACTGAAGTTGAGTCAATGGATGAGTCTAGAGTTCAAGAGAGAGGTCTGTGCTGGAGAGAAAGATTTGAGAGTATTTCATATATAGATGATGTTTAAAGCCCTGAGAATAGATGAGATAGCCAAGGGAGTGAGTGTAGATTCAGAAGAAAAATGGTCCAAGGACCTTTCCTTGGGGCACTCCATTGTTAAGAGGACAGAAAGATGGGGAAAAGTCAGCAAAGGACAGAGAAGGAGCAGCTAGCGAAGCAGGAAGAAAATCAGGAATGTGGGTCCTGGAAGCCAAGTGAAAAAAGTGTTTCAAGGAGAACCAAGTCATGAACTGTCTTAAATGTGGCTCAGGTCAGATGATATGAGGTCTGAGAATAAAACCATTGGGTTGAGCATCATGAAAGTCACTGGAGAACTTGACAGGAGCTGTTTTCGTGGAAGGATTGGGGACAAAAACTTGACTGAAGTAATGATGGGAAATAAGAGGCAAGAAATTGCAGAGCAAGTCTAAGGTTTTCAAGTTTTGCTGTGAAGGGAACTAGAAATGGACAGTAGCTTGAGCAGGAGGTAAGGTCAAGAGAGAGGATGTTTTTGCTGTTTTTAAGATAAGAGAAATAATGACATTTGTTTGCTGATGGGAATGATCCAGAAGGAGAGGTGAATTGCTGGAATGAGGACCTTGAGCAGGTGAGTGATGATGGAATCCAGAGATCTTAAAACAGGCATGCAGACAATCATTAGTCAGGTGAGAAGGCAGACGATATGGCAGTGCAGTGCTGGCAAGTGAAAGATGTGGTGGGAGCTTGTAAAAGTTCTCTCATGGTTGCTTCTATTTTCTCAATGACCTAGGAAGGAAAGTCAGCCAGGAGGCTGGAGGAAGAAGTATTGGGGTTATGTAAAGTACATTACTTTTTCTGTATGTCAGCATCTGCTGTAAGTGGGACAGTGTGATAAGGTCTGAATCATAAGTCTGGAGGAACTACTAAGCTATTCAAGTTCAGCATGAAGTAAAGGAATAGTTGGAGGGGTCCTTCTGTCTCCCAGCCACACATGGCCATCACGGGCAGCTCTTACAAGCAGACACAATGGCGGCTCTCTGCCTGGTGTTATTGAAGGCCTTCAGGAAGCACCCACTGGCTTGTCAGTGGACTTCGCAATGGCTCTGGGAGAAATGCATTTCTTTGAGTCTTTAAGACTTTCTAGTATTAAATATCAAAAGACAGAGCACCCCAAGTAGAAGTCACACCTTAATTTAATAATAATTGTATTAATAATTTAACAGGGGTTAATTATCAGGTAGCTTTCTAACCATGAAAGTCAGCTGAGAACAAAGCAACAGAAAGAGGATGTCCATTTTGGGCTCAAATCGTGTGGCAGAGGTAAGAGAAGAATTTATACACAAGTTCTCCAGAAATCTAACCATTTTTAGGATGAGAAGGAAGGAGCGCAAATGTAATAGGATAAAGGGATGCTGGAAGAGGAGGTAAAGACATGCTGTGAAACCTCACTGTCTCCACACCTTTGTGTAGGGCTGGCACCCGTCCCTCGGTATTAACAGATACGCTATCATCTGACACCTTGGTTTGCATCCTGGTTTTCTCACGCCAAAAAAATTAAAAACCCTGTAGTGACTTCTGTGTATCTGTTCTGTATGCTTGGTTTGAAATGTCTAGCAAACCACATTTTACTATCTCAAAATAATCTAATCAACCCAGATGGAAAGGAAAAAGGAGACACTACTGATATCCCGGAAACGTGCCCCTGAAGTGCAATATCACAGTGCACTTAAAATTTAATTTCTATTAAAAGTTGGGCTCATTTTAATCTCAGCCTAATCGTTTCCAGCTCTAAATTACTGTGATTCGTTTATCCTTGGTAAGAGCGCAGTAAGGTAAGGACCTGATGGTTTTCCTGTGTTAAAAATGCTTTATGGCTTTGTATACTCCGTCCGTATGTGCATAAATAAATGGAGCGCCTTGTTCAAAAAGTATCAAGAATTTCAAGACGGAGACAGGAGAGCATTAAACCAAGTGCGGGCTCTGGTATGCCTGGGGCCCTTTGTGACTGTACAGCTCACATGCCCAGAGGCTGGCCCTGGCCAAGAGTTGTTCCTGTGACTGGAAAGAATTGGGGTGATTGCTCTGTGATTTTTCGTCCTGAAGGGGAAAGGGAGTGGTTTTGGCTTAAAATGAAGCTATAAACCACCCCCCTCAGTCACCCCAAGCAAGACCCCTCTTGCACAGCCTTTATTTCACCTGGCTATTTGGAGGCTCTCCCTGCCCCAGGGGGCGGGGTGAGCTATTCCTCTGAACCTGATTTGACCTCTGTGCAAATATGAGACGGGACCAGTGTGATTTGCCCTGGACTCTGCACCCCTAGAACTCATGGTCCTGAGATTAATCTACCATAAAGAATAGCATGATGCTCTCTGAGCACTTAGAGGTTGAAGAATTTTCTCTCCTCTTCAACAGAGGAGCAGAAAGAAATTCATTTGCTCTCTGCTCATCCGGATAAGCTCTGGATGTCATACTGTTACATTGCACAGAACCAGAAGGGCAGAATTGATCTGACACAGCACTTGCAAAATGAAATCCCAAACTAAACTGGCAAGAGCCATAAGAAAAACATCCTAGGCAGACAGTACACATCATTATAAGAGCACTACATTATATAGTGTTATGTGCTTGAGACTCCTGGTTTGACCAAGGGCATAAATATACATGTGGCATTGGCCTGCACTTCTAACTGGGTTCCATGTTCCGTTATACTGCAATGGCTATAGAAGAAATTAACCTTCAGAAATGGCATTTCCAAGTTAATATTATTTTTCAGTAAGACAGTTTTTATACAAATTAGAGAAATCAGGGGCCGGCTCCATGGCCGAGTGGTTAAGTTCACCCACTCCCCTGCGGCGGGCCAGGGTTCAAATCCTGGGCGCGGACATGGCACCGCTCGTCAGGCCACATTGAGGTGGCGTCCCACATCCCACAACTAGAAGGACCTGCAACTAAGATATACAACTGTGTATGGGGTGGGGGGGGGGTTTGGGGAGATAAAGCAGAAAAAAAAAAAAAAGAAAAGATTGGCAACAGTTGTTAGCCCAGGTGCCAATCTTTAAAAAAAAAGAAAGAAAGAAATCAATGGGCACGATTAATTCCATTATTTTTGTTCATTCTACTGAAATTTAACACATAATATCCATAAAAACAAGTAAATATCATTGAAATCTATTATAATAAAATACAGATTTAATTTGATAGCTGTGTATTATTTCAAGATCAAAAACCTCATAATAATGAAAAGATGTGGCAAGATTGAAATAGTTACTTTAGCTCTTAGTCATCTTACTATGAGTACTGCCATCATTTTAACGCTGGGTTGTACATTTGCATATAATATCAGCATGGTTTCAACATAAATTGAAGTTTTATTATTATGCTAAATTTGACTAGTTTTAAAACCTACTCGCTGTTAAAGATTGACAGGGAACTTTTTTCCCTTAAGAACTGATGATGTGTGTCTTGAACTATAATTTTTCCCTTTATTTCAATTCAAGCTTTGGTGATCTTAAAAAATGTAATCTTATTTTATTTGTAGGCTTTGAAAAATAATTATTTTTACATGATTTTGTAGCAGGATTTTAGCTGCACTAGACATAACAGCAGATGTTTTGAGTCACCTAACTTGAGATTTCTACTCTTATTAAATATAAAATTATTTCCCAAATTATATAATTACAAAACAATATCTTACATCTATTTAATACCTCATAGTTTACAAAGCATGTGCCTACATGTGATTTCGTTTGCTTGTTCCTTGGAAGAATTCCATCTCATGGATAAAGATTAGAGAGGTCGAATCACAGTAGATGGTGACACTCAAGCCAGGTCTTCCAAATCGGTGTCCTTGCATTTTTTCACGCTACACTGACCATGGTGTTTCTAAGTGACTTGAAGAGAACTAAAATGCCCCCAAGGTGAACTGAAAGAAAACTCAAAGCCAAAATGCTAGTTCCACATCTGCTGAATTTGTTAGTGGTAGCATGGGGAACATTATCCAACATGAACCTTTCTTCTTCTCAATCATCAGCTTGAGCTCAAATGCAGTTTACAAGAGAAATGTGTGATTCAATGTAACTCTATTAACATGGCCATAAGTTTATATAATGAAAGAGCATGGCCAAGCTTCTTTGTTACAATTTAAATAAGTTTTTAAAATTTTGGATCTGTCCAATTTCATTTCGGACATTTCCGTGACTCACTTGAGATCTCTCCAGGAAGTTTACTGAGAAGCCTTCATTATCTCAGGCCATCAAGCTTTATGTGCCGCTCGCCCCTTATGTTACAGGGAAATGAATTCAGCGCCCCTTGTAGTGCTGTTTCTCTCTCTCCTTTCCAAGATGGAATAAAGCTCTATATACAGGGAAACTTTGTAAACTGAAGCTTTTTCCAGAGCCAGTTAGGTCTCCAAGATACAGAAGATATATTTTGGTGTGATGTACGTGGGGGTTTGTGAAGAACAGGGTATTACTATGGGATACAAATTAGTTCGTCTGAGATAAAAGTTTAGCCAATGCACAAGCACAGTATCTATTTTTCTGAGAAAAGGATTCTCTTTTTAACCTCCTCCATCTTGTTTGCCACATAGTAGCTGCTTTCTAAATATTTGTGGAGTAGAAGGAAAGTAATTGCATCATTCTTAAATCCATATCTGAATTTTAACATGAATCTCCCTCCAATTTGACATCAGTGCCATTGGCAGTGTTCTCATGAAATAAAATGTAAGACCTGTACTAATATCATTTTTTTCTGCATGATACAGAACTATTACTTCTTTAAATGATTTTTAGAGCCACATTTTTCTTGCTGATATTGTTGAAGTGAGTTTGAACAACACTTGTCCAGAATGCACAGTTATAAGTTTTCAGGTTCCAAGATCATTCTTTGGGTTGAAAATCTGCAAGCTGATTTAGCTCAGTGACTCTTTGTGTTGGAAACATGCAATGGATTATTGCGTCCCCTGTAGGTAATTCCATTTTAAATGATAAATAATATAATTGGTCTTTGTATCTCATTTTTCTCAAAAATGTATAGTTTGGGAGCTCCTCTGACTTCACCTAAAGCCAGTCTCTATACATCTATTATAATTATACTTTTCTGTGCAAAAACTACCAGCTCTAGTGTCTGGTATATAGCAAGTGCTCATTAAATTATTTTTGAAAACAATGAAGAAAATGTGCAGCAGGTATAAATTGAGAAGATACTGATCAAACAGATGCGACACACACCTTTCTTTTAACTTGTCATTAATCTCATCCTGCTCTCACATCTTCTTTCCAGTGATGGCAGAAAACACTTGATCCTGCCACTTAAAAGTAATTTCTTCCCATTTTAAACAATCGTTTAAAATGAATCCCTCAGGCTTTCTGTGTTTCCCTCTTGGCTCGGGGGTGTAGGGGCAAGTTGACAAGGCCTCATGGCAGAGCAGGAGAGACGTTTTGGCTTCTCTCTGTCCTCTGAGTGCTCCCTGGATTGACTGCGATGTTGCTTGGCCACTTGCTCTCTGGGCATCTGGGCTGATGGCCCCAAGACTGTGGCTGGTCCTGCTGTTACCTCTGACACTGAGGTCTCTGCATTCTTCTCCCACTGCTGCATCCTGACCCCACGTATTTCCCACCCATCAGACCACTCAGTGTTTCTGAATGAATGATTCAATGCATATCAGAGTTAAACCATCATTTCTTCCCACTCCTTCCAACCTATCTTTTCCAACTTGTTCCCATTCCATTATTAATTGGCTAGAGGAGAGGGGGAAGGAAAGGAATGTGGTAGTGGGGAGTGAGAGGGTGGGTATGGGAGTGGAGAGTCCTGATTATGTTGGAGAAGTCACCATAATTCTCATGAAGTGATCTAATCTAGCAGAGTACTAAGTGTCATTTTGTTATTTTTCCTTCTATTAGAAAGAAAATATGACCATATCATAAGTAAGTTGGAATAGAAAAATGAAAAAGATAATAATTCCACTATTCTAACCCAATTTCTATTAACATATTGATATATATTTCTCCTGTTATTTTCTCCATTCATAATAATTTAACTTGTAAAACACAGTTAAAAAATATATACTATTTCTTCTATTGGAGAATAATACTTGAAAGTAAATGCACTCAGTTACTCAATCAACTAATATTTACTGAGTTCCGAAGATACGTAAGTCACGTGCTAGGTACCATGGAGATATGAAAGGTAAATCAGACATACTTCCTACCCTCCAGAAACTTACAACCTAGAAGGAGAAATATGACTTGCACATAAATATATAAAAGGTAGCAAGTGATAAAGGCCATAATAGAGATAGAATTAATGCTCCAGGGGAATCCCATTTCTGTAATATCACTTTAAAACATGTGGGACTCACATGCCAAAATATTAATCATTAATAATGTAAGTATTATATGCCAAGGCATTTTTAATGATTTCATCATATGGCATCTTATAACGGTTATTAATAGTAATATTTTTCTACTAGATTTTTTTCCTACTCATCATCAATTTTCTAGGTATTAACAGTTTTATTTATTCAATAAACAGTCATGAAATCATCTCCAAGATTTCCTGACTCACGTTAGAATGCTCTGTGGCTTTTAGAGGCCATTTTATGAACTTATAATATATTTATTACACTTCTCTTCAGATAACTTAAAGTGCTGTAGTTGATGTAAAAAGTATTAAGAAATCTCTAAGTTGTGGTATGCAGTAAAACTGTATAAGGATAGTTTTGTTTATGGCATGTAAACCAAAATAGCGTTCTGTCAGAAAATGCACCGCCCACGGTAATTCCAGTCTTCTCATATAAAGAGACTAATGACTGTAAAATGTATATCTTTTCAAAGCACGATCTTTTTTCTCCTATGAAAATGTGTGAGGGTCTCTGTAGTTTTCAAACCAAATATCATCGTAATCATTTTGTGTGGTTCTAAATTGTATCAAGTATGTTTGATCTTGGACTAAAGAAATGTTTCATCTTGTTTACCATTTTTTATGCCAAATGATAAAACTGATGGTGTGGGCTCATAAATATTTTATTAGGTTTTATATATGCATTAAGCTAGTGAGGTGTCTTATTTTCATGAATTTATTACAACAATTTACGTAGTAATAATAATAAAAATTTGCATTTAAATAATTCTTTTCTCCTGGGAACTCTGAGTGCTTTTGCGCATCAACTAGTACCGGATGGCACCGTCATTATTCCCAACGTTATTTTATTATTCCCTCTTTATAATGTGTTGCTTGGGGTTTTTGTTTCTAGCTGATATCAATTACCGGGCGGGCTATGATCAGGCCTCATTTTGGCCTCCAAAATCAGCCCTTTTTGAGAATTAATTACATAACAGAATGATATTACTCAGTAGAAAAATCTATGATTGAAAGTGTTTTTATCTGCTTTTACCAGATATAGATTAAAAGTCATTCCATGGCTTCACTTTCAATCAAAATCTTATCTATACCATCAAATTACGTTACTAAGAATTGCTGAAAGTTATTTTTCTATCATTAACAACTTTTCCTTTCTAACCACCAAATATCTCATATAAAGAAGGTATTTACACACTAAAAAAACAGTACCTTTAAAAGTGTCATCCTCAGGATTGTTGCATTTCTCCTCTCTAAAAGTAGAGGTGCTTAACTTGGGATTCACAGAGAGGTGTCAAGGGTCTGTGAATTTCTAGAAATTCCCCAAAGGGAAAGAACAAAACACAAGAGAGGTCATCACAGTGGTTGGTGACAGACTTTTGTACCTGCTCTTCTGGGGGTATCTCCATGGGCCTGGGATCCAGTTCTGTTTTGAGGATCCAACCTGGGCTCCAGCTTTTTTTTTTTTTTTTTTTTTTTTGGTGAGGAAGATTACCACTGAGCTAACATCCACCACCAATCCTCTTTTTGCTGAGGAAGATTGACCCTGAGCTAATATCCGTTCCCATCTTCCTCTATTTTATATGTGGGACACCTGCCACAGCATGGCTTGATGAGCGGTGCATAGGTCAACGCTGGGATCCGAACTGGCAAACTCCAGACCACTGAAGTGGAACATGCAAACTTAACCACTATGCCACTGGGCTGGCCCCATGGGCTTCAGCTTTGAGGCTTCTTTGGGAATTGATTGTAAATTCACGGCTAATTCTCTGATCCGCTTTTCATATACACATTCTTAAAATCTGATTCCATTATGATTACTTACTTATAATAAATTTCTTCTCTTTGAAATAACTTCCTAAAAGATTAGGAAGCCCTATTAAATGCTTCACTGATGGCCTTTGTTTGTTATTGCTAATATTTAAAACAAATAATTCACAAATGCAACTCTTCTGTTTTAGACGGAAAGCTACGTGAGGAGGAACAGACAGAGGAACTATCAGGCCTCGCTTCTTTGACATTACAGTCACTGTATGCACATTTCCGCCAAGCCCAAGATGGTGAATTACTGTAACTTAGCTCTGCCAAGTCCCTGGTTTCTAGAATCTATCTTGTTGCAAATTTTATGAGTTTGCTTTTGAAGCCAATATCTCATTTATGGCTACTCCAAGGAAATCCCAAACCACTGGAAATTTTTGCATTCGCCAAACTCTTGCAATTTACAAACTTTGTTTAAAATATCAGTCTTGTGTATGCTATGTTCCATCTATTTAAAACAGGCAAATACAAGGAAATGAAACTACATCTTAGCTAGTTCACGTGTTCATAGGATATTTTAACCGTTTCATCAAACTAGGAAATTTTTTCTTTTTTAGGAAGATTAGCACTGAGTTAACATCTGCTGCCAATCCTCCTCTTTTTGCTGAGGAAGACTGGCCCTGAGCTAACATCCGTGCCCATCTTCCTGTACTTTATATGTGGGACACCTACCACAGCATGGTTTGACAAGCAGTGCATAGGTCCACACCCAGGATCCGAACCTGCAAACCTTGGGCTGCCGAAGCTGAATATGCAAACTTAACCACTGTACCACCGAGCCAGCCCCAAACTAGGGAATTTTGATGATTGAAATTCTAATAATTTTGTTGATTGTGTACCATGTGCACAGCACTATAAGGAGAATAGAAGAGATGTACAATTAAGCCACTAAAAGCTGGATGCCAGGCATTTTTAAAAACAGTCTCTAAAGATCAAAATAATCCTGTCAACTAAGAATTATTTTACTGGTTTTACAGACAACTAATTGAGGCTCAGAAAAGCTTAATAAATTATTTGAATCCACTCAGCTTATTAGATGTAAAACCATGGTTCAAATCAAGCTAATTCCAAACCCCCACTCTTTTGACTGCCTTCATAATTCACCGTCCTCTTAAAGTTCTGGGTCACTCTTTTGAACTTTAATTGTGTTTCGTTTAAGAGTTGAACCCTTTGGCTCATTGTTCGGTGAACCAAATGCAATCCAACATTTTTAGGGAGCCTCCCCCTGAATTTCGTATTAGAAATGTTTAGACATTGTTTTAACCATTTTTACGACTATGCTCCTTGGGATGCAACAATAATATGAAAGATTATCCCCCTGTGCTTTGAGATACTGCTTCCTGTTTTTCATTTAGCTAAGAGATAAAACACCTATTCAGTGCATAACCTCTTGGGTTATTCTGAACAAATTAACCAACTGAGTCAGTTTAAAAAGCAAAGAACACACCTATTAGAATGGCTAAAATCCAAAAAACTGGCAATACCAAATGCTAGCAAGAATGTAGAGCAAGAAGAACTCTCATTCAGTGCTCGTGGAAATGGAAAATGGTACAGCCACTTTGGAAGACAGTTTGGCAGCTTATTACAAAGCTGACATAGTCTTCCCACATAATCTAGCAATCGTGTTCCTTGGTATTCACCCAAATGAGGTGAAAATACGTCCACACAAAAACCTGCACACAAATGTTTATAGCAGCTTTATTCATAATTGCCAAAAACTAGAAGAAACCAAGATGTTCTTAAAATGATGAATGGATAAACAAACTGTCATACATCCATAATATGGAATATTATTCAGTGATTAAAAAAATGAGCTATCATGGGGCCAGCCCAGTGGCGCCTCGGTTAAGTTCTCACATTTCGCTTCATCGGCCCAGGGTTTGCTGGTTTGGGTCCCAGCGCGGAGGTACGCACCACTTGTCAAGCCATGCTGTGGCAGGCGCACCACATATAAAATAGAGGAAGATGGGCATGAATGTTAGCTCAGGACCAATCTTCCTCAGAAAAAAGAGGAGGATTGGCGGCAGATGTTAGCTCAGGGCAGAAAAAAAAAAAAGCTATCAAAACATAAAAAGACATGGAGGAACCTTGTGTGGTGAAAGAAGGCAGTCTGAAAAGTCAATATTCTATATGATGCCAACTATATGACATTTTGGAAAAGACAAAACTATGGAGATAGTAAAAAAAAAAAAAAATCAGTGGTTGCCAGGGATTAAGGAGAGGAGGAAGGAGAGAGATGACTAGGTGGAGGATGTTTAGGGCAGTGAAACTATTCTATCTGATACTTAATGGTGGGTACATGACATTACTAAAGGAAAACTCTATTTCCTCTACTCACAACACTTCAGACACCAAATGTGTTGGGAGTTTTCCCATACCAACCAATTCTCCAACGGGAGACACCAATGGGTATCCTACAAGTCAATTCTGACACTACCACCCAGAGTTAGTGCAGACTCCACAGGCTAAGCGCTCAGTTCCCCAAGACTGCCCTCCACTTCAGACACCAATCACAAGCAGTGAGCCCCCAGGTTCACACTTCTGTCCAACTTGGCTATACATCAGGGTTCCTATGACCTTGCCCTCAGGTTTGATAATTTGCTGTAACAACTCACAGAACTCAGGGAAACTACATTTCCTGGTCTATCATAAAGGATATAATAAAAGATACAAATGAATAGCTGGATGAAGAGGTACACAGGGCAAGGTCCAGTAGGTTCCTGTGGAGTTGGAATATGCCATCCTCGCACCATGTGGATGTGTTCACCAACCTGGAAGCTCTGTGAATCCCTCAGTTTAGGGATTTTTGTGAAGGCTTCATCACATAGGCATGATCGGTTATTAACACAGTCTCCAGCCTCTCTCCTCTCCCCAGATGATGGAGGGTGGTGGGGCCGAAAGTTCCAAGTTTCTAATCATGGCTGGGTCTTTTTGGTGACCAGGCCCCATCCAGAAGCTATTCAGGAGCCCACCCAGAGTCATCTCATTAGAACAAAAAACCCTCCCTCCTATCACCCAGGAAATTCCAAGGAATTTAGGAGCTCTGGGTAAGATGCTCCTATCACTCAGGAAATTATGCAGGTTTCAGGATCGCTGTCAGAATTGGGGGTCAAAGACTTAATATTAGAAGAAAAGATGCTCCAAACACCACTAACACCCAGGAAATTATAAGAGTTTTCAGAGTTCTAGGTCAGAAACCAGGAGAAGAGAGCAAATAGATATTTATTATTCACAGATGAATACATGACATTATATATTTGGCAAAACCCACAGGACAGTACACACAAAGATGAACCCTAATGTAAACTTTTGTTAATAACAACCCACCAACTGGGAGAAAAATATTTGCAAATCATATTTCCAACAAGGGGTTAATCTCCAAAATATATAAAGAACTCATACAAGTCAACAACAAAAACCAAACAATCTGAGGGGCCAGCCCCATGGCTGAGTGGTTAAGTTCACACACTCCGCTTCAGGGGCCCAGGGTTTCACTGGTTTGGATCCTGGGTGCAGACCCAGAACAGCTCATCAAGCCATGCTGAGGCAGCATCCCACCTGCCACAACTAGAAGGACCCACAATTAAAATACACAACTATGTACTGGGGGGCTTTGGGGAGAAGAAGGAAAAATAAAAAATAAAATAAAATCTTAAAAATAAATAAACAAATAAATGTAGACTAAAAACAAACAAACAAACCTGATGAAAAATGGGCAGAGGATATAAACAGACATTTTTCCAAAGAAGATATACAGATGGCCAACAAGCACAGGAAAAGATGTTCAATATCACTAATTATTAGGGAAATGCAAATCAAAATTACAATGAGATAGCACCTCACACCCATCAGAATGTCTATAATTAATAAGACAAGAAATAACATGGGGCCGGCTCCGTGGCCGACTGGTTAAGTTATCGCGCTCCGCTGCGCCGGCCCAGGGTTCGGATCCTGGGTGCAGACATGGTACCGCTCGTCAGGCCACGTTGGGACGTCGTTCCACATCCCACAACTAGAAGGACATGCAACTAAGATATACAACTGTGAACGGGGCGGGGGGGGGGGGGGGAGTGGTTTGGGGAGATAAGGCAGGAAAAAAAAAAAAGATTGGCAACAGTTGTTAGCCCAGGTGCCAATCCTTAAAAAAAAGGAAGATTGGCAACAGTTGTTAGCCCAGGTGCTAATCTTTGAAAAGAAAAATTAAAAAAGAAATAACAAGTGTTGGAGAGGATGTAGAGACAAGGGAACCCTCATACACTGCTGGTGGGAATGCAAACTGGTGCAGCCACTACAGAAAACAGTATGGAGATTTCTCAAATAATTAAAAATAGAAAACCCATATGATCCAGCTATTTCACTACTGGGTATTTATCCAAAAAACATGAAATCAATAATTCAAAAAGATATATACACCCCTATGTTCATTACAGCATTATTCATAATAGCCAAGACTTGGAAACAATCCAAGTGCCCATCAACGGATGAATGGATAAAGAAGACATGGTACATATATACAATGGAATACTATTCAACCATAAAGAAAAGACAAAATTGTGCCACTTAAGAACATGGATGGACCTTGAGGGTATTATGTTGAGTGAAATAAGTCAGTCAGAGAAAGACAAATACCGTATGATTTCACTCATGTGGAAGATAAACAAACATACACACTGATAAGGAGAACAGATTAGTGGTTACTAGAGGAGAAGCAGGTGGGGAGAGGATGAAAGGGGTAAAGGGGTACACATGTATGGTGATGGATAAAAACCGGACTGTTGGTGGTGAAAATGATGCTGTCTATACAGAAACCAAAATATAGTGATGTACACCTGAAATTTATACAATGTTGTAAGCCAATATGACACTAATAAAATAATTTTTAAAAAAGATCCAGATCATTGGGAGTTGCTCCACTCCCACCCCCAGAGTCTCTAAGGCAGTGAGGTAGGTGCTGGGGGTGAGGCGGAGGGGTGCGGGAGGAATTTGCATTTCTAATGAATTCCCAGTTAATGCTGACAAGGGACCACACTTTAAAGACTGCTATACTAATAATGAAAAAAAATACTTTGTTTATTTCCTAATAATAATAATAATGTATCAATATTTGTTCTCCAATTGTGACAAACGTTTCACACCAATACAAAGTGTTAATAATAAGGGAAACTGTGAGTAGGGGAGAAAGGGGGCACATAGGAACTTTCTATACTATCTGCTTAACCATTCATAAACCTAAAACTGCTCTAACAAAACAGTCTATTAATTTTCTTTAAAAAATGAAAAGAAATTTAAAAACAGTCAATGAGGTTGGTTGTCAAACTGGTCAATGAAAAAGTTAATGTAACATTTAACAAGAGGAACTTGGACACAGAAAGAATCTAATTAAATCACTGTTTAATAACCCATGTTTGATGAGAACTGTCTGCTATGAGACCATATCAGAAGATGCTATGGTCTCCATGCAATTAAGATTAACAGTAGAAAGAAAGTACATCATCTACACGGATGTAAACCATGGGCAGACATAGAGAAGGAAGCGAATGCTACTTAACATTATAAATGTACTTTTAAAACTAGTGACTCTCTCAGGGCTTATTTTCACAAAACTGACTCTATCTGAATTTTGAAATCTCAACAAGGTTTTGTCCAAATAGTAAAAGCAGACTAGGATACCCACAGAGAAATAAAGGCAGAAATAACTGTTTATGTCAATCTAAGCTGTACTAGCCAGAGTTTTCACAGAGGAGACAGGCTACCCTATATTTTGCTATTTATGCCTCATATCCTTTTCTTTCTATACTTCCATGCAAGTTGCCTCCTTGCATCCTGCTAGTTTTCAAACAGTGCTCAGAATCTTTCAATCTGATCTTTCCACGACCAGCAGGAGGAGGCTAGGGAGCATAAGGCATTCCAAAATCTGAGTTTTTGTGCCTAAAATTCTTATTTTCAATTTTATAGAGCTGGTATTCACATATCAGTGATAAGAAGTTTAAATATAAAATTACCTTTTAGTCCTCAGATGGGTTATAATCAAGGCTTTAGATTTAGTTCAGTCTCCTCTTTCTATGGAACACAGACTCAGAGAAAACTCTATCAAAGGCCATGACTCAAGTCCTGTGATATTGCATTCGATACTCTTTTCATAAGAGTACGCCATCTTTACGTGATCTAAACACCTTATGGGCATCTCATCCTGCTAGGTAAGGAGTGAGTGTGTCCTGGAACGGCTGACTCCCTAACCCTGCCTCTGGAAGCTGGCCTTCCAGTCTGCAAAAGCCAGAAGGCGGGCTGTCCTATTTCAGTAAATATGTTTGTAAATTCTTATAAAAGTAACATACAATCATTGTAGAAAATTTTGCAGAAGCAGCAGCAGGAGGAGGGGCAGGAGGAGCTGGAAGAAGAAGAGGGGCAGAGGAAGGGAAGAAGGGAGGAAGGGAGGGAAGAAAGGAGGAAAAAAAAGAAAAATCAACACTTGGAGTTAACAAATATAAGCATTTTAGTGCTTATCATCCTGGATGATTTGTAATATTCGGCACACTCTTGTAAATTGCCTTTTTCTATTTAACATCTATCTCACCATGGGAGGCAGTGTGGCTAGACATAGAAAGTGGCAGAAACTGTAGCTAGTAGATGAGAGTGCAAACTTTGGAACTAGACTGCCTGGTTCATACCTCGGTCACACAGCTGTGTGACCCTGAGCAGGCTTCTCGACCTCTCTGTTATCTCAGTTTCCCATCTATAAATGCAGATAAGAATAGTAACTACTTCTTCATAGGGTCTATTGTGAGGACTCAACGGCTTAATATATCTAAACCATTTATAACAGTGCCTGGCACAAAGTACATTCTATATGTAGGGTCAGTAAACTTTTTCAGGAAAGCACCAGACAGGAAATATTTTAGGCTTCGCAGGGTCCTATGGTTTCTATTGCAACTCCTCAATGCTGTCTTTGTAGCACAAAAGCAGCTGTAAAGGAATGAGCATGGCTGGGTTCCAATTAAACTTTATGGCCACTGAATTTGAATTTCATATAATCCTCACGTCATGAAATATTCTTCTTTTGATTTGTTTCAACGATTAAAAAATGTAAAAACCATTTTAGCTCCGCAGCAGTGGGCTGGGGCTTTGGGCCACAGTTTGCCCACCTCTGTTCTATACAATTTGCAGACATCATGATGTCTCTAATATCTTTCTACAAATTATTTTTGATGGCGCTTAGAACAAGATGGTTTGCATGTCCTATAATTTACTTAGTCCCCTATGGTTAGAATTTGGGTTATGTCCAGTGTTCATTATTATAAGCCACCCTCCAAAGAATATCCATGCAAAATCTTTGTGCCCATTTATTATCACAGCTACATCTTAAAATGTATTTAGTGCTAGCTACCAAAAGGCTGGCAGAGCATCTAGAAAGAAACAGACTCTGAAGAAGTAGCCTTGAAAACCTATCTTGTATAGTTATAGCAAATTTCAAACATGTTCGAGAAGGAGCTTTATAATATATATTCACACACATAGAACTTGCTATGTACCACGTACCATTCCAAGGCTTTATATGTATTAAATCATTTAATCCCCAAAACAATTCTATGAGATACAAGTGCAATCATCATCATCATCATCATCCCCATGGTACAAAAGAGGAAACCGAGGCACAGAAAAGGTAAGTAACTTCTCAAGGTCACACAGCTAGCTGGTAGCAGAGGCAGGATTCAAACCCAGTCTGTCCGGCGCTAAGGCCCGTGTTCTTGGACGATATACCGCACTGCCTGCCCACCGCAGAGACTTGGCGAATGTGCATGCACCTCCAGCTTCTACTTTATAACGTACCTACGGTCTTTTTTATATTTAGATGATGCCCGGCACGCATGAACGACCTCATACCCTAATAATTGGCATAAATTCTATCCCACAATGGGACACTTGGGGTAGAAACTGAATGCTCATCTAACCTCCCTCTTTTGTCCTCCAACCCCTCCTCCCCTGCCAATTCTTCCTTAATTTGCCCTGCATTTCTTACCCAAAATAGTTGTCCTCTATAAACAGTAAAGGTTGATTGGAGCATACTTTCATATCTTGTTTTCCAGTTACGGTCCCAAATCAACCAAATTCACGTGGCAAATTCGGGTGGAGCTTCGCCTACAATGGAGTGCCCTGCACCGCCAAGGGAATGCAAAGTTCGGATAAGTACCCTCCTTCTTGGAAAACAAAACAGTGGCTCCTGTCAAAGTCTCTAGCGCGTGGCCCTGGCAGCAGCAGGGCTGGCTTGCTCCGGCCCCTCGCCGGGTCCCCGAGGGCGGTGTCCTGGGCCCGTGTGGACCAAACCGCCAGCCTCCGCCGCCGGCCTCTGCCGCCAGTCTCAGATGCGAGTTGCGCGCTTTCCCGGCCCTTCCTCCTTGTGCTCAGAAGCGGGCAACTGTCCCAGGAAGGAGTTATACGAGTGGATCGCTCGACTCTGAGGGGGAATGAAGATTCTAGTTCTCATTTCTTATCCTGATTTCTCTCCCTGCGGGCACCCTACTGCTCGAGTTACCCTCCCAGGGGATGATCAACCAACGTCGCTGGTCGCAAGATGTTGCCCGCCCCTCTACTCATGCCCAAACAAGGACAGAATCGAGAAGTAGAGAGGAAACGAGGACAGCAAGAAGCGGGTGTTTCAAACTGATCCCGGCTGTGCAGACGCGGCGCTGGAGTTGCAGGAGCCCACGGGGAGTCCTGGCCGAGGCCCGGGGCTCCGCCCGCCGGGGGGCGCCGGGGCGGCGGGCGCGTGCGCGGTGCGGCCCCAACCCCGGCCGCCGCCGCCGCGATGACTATTTTAGTCCAAGCCGCTGCCGGCGCGGGGACCCTGCACGGGCGGAGGAGCCTCCCGACCCGCCCATCGGCTGCGGCGTTCGCGTCGGGCGCCCGTCGAGTCGCCGTGTGCCCCGCGCCCCGCTGCTGTCGCCCCAAACTTCAGCCGGCGCCGCCCAGGCTCGGGGCCAGGGACAGGCCAGGTAAGGAGCTGGGGGCGCAGCTGCCGCCGGCTCCCCCCCGCGCGTCCGGCTATTTGCAGCCTCGAGCTTCCGGGGCTAAATCGAGAAGCGAAAGTTGGATCCCTGCTCCGCTGGGAGCAACTTTGTCGGCCCCGGCGGCGGCCGCCCGTTCCCCGTGCCTCGGCCGCGGGGAGCCGCCCTCGCGGGGCTCCCTGTCCTTGTCTGCCGCTTTTCACCCTGGTCTGAGCGCCGCGGCCACAGACCCTCAGGCGTCAGCTGCCGCGATTCGGGTCTGGCAGCGCCAGCGTCCCCGGGCGCTCGGGCCCCATCGGGTGCCCGTTCCCGCGCTGTGCCGCGGGCCAGCCCTTGGTGAGCTCGGCCTCTCCCCTCCTTGCTTCGCTCCGGGGGCTCCCGGTCCCAGAACCCACAACGACTCCCCCTCCTTCCTGTAGGACCGCCGGGTCCTAGGCGGAGGCAGCGCGCAGCCGGGCGCATCGTGTCGCCCAGCCCTTCCCGGCGCTGGCTGTTCGAGGTGGGGCACGGCGCTCACCGCACACCCTCGTGAACCGAGAGCTCCGGGTCAAGGAGAACAGTTGACGCTGACGTTCCTTCTTGAAGGAGCGAGGTGAGTGGGGCCCCTGGGGAGCGCAGATGGCTGGGGAACCCGTGATCCTTGCCACCCACCCGCACCCTCGTTTCCGAGGCTTTGGGAAACGGGTTGTTGGCCAGACGAGTCCCAGAAGCTGCTTGCTTTGAAGCAAGAATAAGTGCGAAAAGACTCTTAGCAACGTAATGCCCCTTGCCGTTCCGAAGATGTGCAAAGGTTCCGTTAGAATTACGGAATGAATTGAGTAAGTCTACTAGCGCGACTTTTGCTCATTGCTGTCTTTTTCATTTTTGTAGTTTGGTGAAGGGTTAATGTTAGTTTCACCATTTAGCCCTGCATATACCAATTTGAAAAGCAATAGATAAACAGGACCTTACCAGAACTGGTGATTTCAGGAATTAGACTCCGAGAAACTAATAGGAGAAAGAAAATTTCTCTTGATTTAGTCAAAATTAATCTGAACGTTTACCAATTTACCAGTCTAACCTTCCTCATTAGACCCATTCGTTCTGTATATAAGCATTAGTTCAGTGTAAGCCACATAAATCCATTAAGCAATGATCAAAGGAAGCTGAAACAGACAAGATCTGACCGATATTTATTGACAATAGGCAACTGACTATTTCAAAATAGACATATAGATAAATAATACAGATATACATACAAATTAATAAATTATATATAATGAATATATAATGTTAATTATTATACAATACATAATGCATACAGAAAATTAAATATATAGACTATATTCTTTCTTTAATAAGGTGTGGTGCATCAAAATATGTTGTAGGAGTATCCTCCCCTTTGAAAATTCATGTTACTATTTCCCTTGTTCTGGGGTCAGTAGCTCATAGTTTTCCTAGCATTTCTCTTGACCAGAAATTGGTATTTTTAGTGCCACTTGAAGAACTTCTAGGAGCCTGAAATTGAACTACAGTGGATTCGTTGGCAATACAGATGTAATCGGGTGGGTGTGGGGAGAAATATGTATTAATTAACCTACTATATAGATGTGTCTTAGAGCCACAGGCTATTAAAACTTGAGGGAGTTTCAAAGACCATCTGGTCCAGCTGTCCCTGTTCCCAGGAAGAAGCTGACCCAAGGAGCAGAAGGGACTCTCCCTGGCTCATGTGGCTCCTGGGGCTTGTGGTGTAGACCCTGGCTCGCTCAACCTCAGGAAGGCGAGGCCCTCTCCTGTCTTTACTTTGGGGTTTGGGGAGACTGAAAAAGTGATTTCTGAAAGTGATCATTGCCTTTGTGTCCCTTCCGTATAGCTTCCACCTCTGCCCCTGGCATTCTTTACAGAGGTTAGGCCTTGGATATACAAAGATGAATATGACATTATCCCTGCCTCAGAGAGAACATAGGGTAGTTCAGAAGAGCAAATAGGACAATGAGAGTGAAAGCTCATTCTAAAGAGCCGTAGAAATGTTAGGTATTATTGGCTTATGTAATGCGAATACATAAGCTGACGTTGACATTAGCATATGAGTGATAGAGGACGTTGAATATCATTCTCCCTCCTGCAGAGATTATGAACTCAATTCTGATTTTGGTCCTTGAAAGCAAATTTTTCATAAATGGAGTTATTAAAATAATGATGTCCCCCCATCCCAATAGGCTTATGTTTTATTGATTCAGATGTTTGGAAAGTAGTTGACTTTTTATGAGTTCTTTCCTTTTTGCAGCAAATCAATATCTAAGGCAACTATTTCTCATATTTATGAGCTATTTCAGAAGGATGGGAAGAGACCTTTAATTGACTTGATTTCATTCACAGTTGTAAATTTGTGTGTATTTTTTATCATTTTAAGAGATTTGGAATTCTGTCACATTTATTTGTTAACATCCTTTCAAACTTGTACCAATTATTCTGCCCCCTAAAACCTTTATTTTAGTATGATGAAAAAAATAGAAAAGTACAGTTTATTGTATGACCTTATTTGGAAAGAAATTCATATTTCTAAACCAAATTTGAAGGTATTTTGGGTCCCCATTTGGAATGCTTTCCCTGAAACAGACCAGTTCACGTATCCTGTAAATCTACATAGTTTTTGTCAGGGCCCAATTTGTATAACTAATAATAGAAAGAGTTTTTTAAGCACCAGAGACCAAGGGCAGGTAATATGGTCTGGAAATAGTGCTGTTTTGTGTTAAGGTTTATGTAAATATGTGGAAAATGTATATTCTTTGAAATGTATTTGCTCCAGATTTTAATATTAAATATTCAAATGTATATTCATGACCCCTCCTACGTGTAGGAAATCTGCAAGTTTACTACTTTTCAACTTGTGAGATGCTGCCAACTAGAATTTTTGTGGGAAAGAAAATAGAGATTTGAATTACACAGTAAAAGAAGGAGTAAATGTATCTTTCGTGTATATATAAATGATGATGATAATGTGTTTATTATGTGCATATATAGTGTAGAATGAATATATGTATGATGTAATGATTTAAGGACAGTACAAAATTAGAGCCTCCCAAATATCCTAAGCCTTCAAATAGTAAACATTAGGGTGTTAATTTTTTGAGAGTATTCAAAAAATCAGTTTTTCCCGTTATTTTTCGTGTGTTTGGATTCAGTGTCACTAGTGGGAATATAATGGAAGCCGTACTAAACAACTTTGTTATTGCTGAGGTTTATGAACATTGGTGATTGTTTTTTAGACTAGTTAGTTCCCTCATTTCTCTCTCTCCCACCATGTATGTTTATATACCAATATATAGATATAAAGAGATATAAACAGATACAGATACATATATATGTCAGGGAATAGCTGTGCACTGTAATGCTAAGTATTTTATATATTTTGTGTCATTTAATCATAAAGCCAGAAGAGGTATTATTATCATCAAAGATAAGTAAATGGATACATTTAATATGTGACAGAACTAGATTTGAACACAGATCTGTCTAATTCATAAGCACCAGAAAAGTCTATTTACCAATATTTAGTTCCCAGAAATAATTTGGATAGACTACCTATAGGAGTAATAAGGTACAGCTACCATTTGTATGACTGTCTTTTTGTTTATTTGTTTTTACAGGAGCTTTCAAGATGAATTATACCGAGTCCAGCCCATTGACTGAATCAACAGCAGTAGGTTTTACACATGAGTTAGAAAGTATCACACCTGTGCCTTCCAATGGGACCACTTGTGAAAACTGGAGAGAGATACATCATCTAGTTTTTCATGTAGCAAATGTTTTTTTTGCCATTGGTTTGATTATTCCAACTGCTCTTCACCTTCATATGATACTTCTTAGGGCGATGTTTGCTATCGGTAAGATTCTAACTGAGATGTTATGAAGCTTCTGTTACTGGCATCAGCTGCGTTTTGTCCGGGGGGCTTCAGGTCTGTAGCATACCAAAAATATAAGTCTTCATGCGAGAATTAGCAATATATCAAGTATCTTAGAGCATAGGCCTCCACATGCCGCATCCTCCTTTACTTACTTTAGATAAAACTAAGTGTGTTTTCCTATGTTGCTTAGATTTTCCAGATATCAGAAAAGCCATTCTTGTGCAAGAATGTGGACTCTGGAACCAGATTGTGTGATTCGAATCCAGGTTCCAACACTTGCTAACGGTGTAACTGTGGCAAGGGATGTAACTTCTCTATGCCTCAGTTTCCCCATGTGTCAAATGAGGGGAAAAATAGTAGCACCTCCTGGGATTGACTTGAGAATTAAATGAGTGTGTGTCACATATATATTTGACTTATAATAGTACTGGGACATAGTAAGAACTATATAGTCTTAACTGATTATTTGAATAGATGTTTACTTGCTGTGGCCAGTAAAACAACATTGGAAACAAAAGCAATTACCCACACACAATAGTTCAAGTTAAACTTTTTTTTTTGAGGAAGATTAGCGCTGAGCTAACATCTGCTGCCAATCCTCCTCTTTTTGCTGAGGAAGATTGGCCCTGAGCTAACATCTGTGCCCATCTTCCTCTGTTTTATATGTGGCATGCCTGCCACAGCATGGCTTGACAAGCAGTATCCTAACCGGCGAACCCTGGGCCACGGAAGCGGAACATGCAAACTTCATCACTGCGCCACTGGGCTGGCCCCTCAAGTTAAACATTTTTGGAGGCCCCAGTAACCCTGATGAAGCGGGTTAAATTAATTCATGTCAAAATACTAAAATAATTGAATTATTTTAGACAGTGATTCTTGATAAATTACTCTCTATGTAATTATTTTCCTGATGATTCATTTATTCAGGTGCATTTTTAAGCACCTGTA
The DNA here is from genome assembly GCF_037783145.1 of Equus przewalskii. Classification (NCBI taxonomy): domain Eukaryota; kingdom Metazoa; phylum Chordata; class Mammalia; order Perissodactyla; family Equidae; genus Equus; species Equus przewalskii. The sequence goes on along the minus strand of NC_091839.1, from coordinate 55,077,190 downwards.
ATGTGTCAGACAAAGGTTGAAGAAGGCAGTCTCCATCCTTGAGAAAGACACTCTTTTGGGGGCCAGAGAAAATCAGATAGGCAGTCACATATGACATGTCAGATGCTGGGATGCTGGTGTGCAGCCAGTGCCGGGCAGAAATAGAGAGGATGGGCTCTGTGGAAAGGCAGAGCAAGATCCCACTGAGAAGATGACATTGGAGCTGGCTTTTGGAGGATGAGCAGGGTTTCTCTGATTGTGAGCATGTGTGGTAGCCAGGTAAAGGGCACAGGGGAGAGGGAAATTCAGCATATTGAGGGACAGTGAAGAGTAGCTCATTGTGCCCAAAATATATGAAAAATGACAAGGAACGGTCAAAGAAGAGGCTGGAAGGGTAGCCGGAAGGTCACTGGTGGGACTTCTGTGGCTGTTGCCTCTGAGTAAGCTAGAAATTGCAGCAGGAGGAGCAAATGTTGAGTAAAAACAAAAACCACACCCTATAAAAAGCAAAAGTGTTTGAATCCTGGGCGCAGACATGGCACTGCTCATCAAACCACGCTGAAGCGGCGTCCCACATGCCACAACTAGAAGGACCCACAACTAAGAATACACAACTATGTACCGGGGGGCTTTGGGGAGAAAAAGGAAAAATAAAATCTTTCAAAAAAAAAAAAAGCAAAAGCTAATTATGAATTTTAAGACAGAGTTTTGGAGATGGAACAGACCAAGGAGATCACTAGTCCAAAACTTTATAAATAGAGAAACTGAGGCCTGGAGAAGTTAAATGAGTCATCCCAGATTAAGACCAGGAGAAAGTGGCTAAACCAGGACTATGATGCTGGCCCTCCAGCTTCACAGTCAGTCCTTCCATTATGTTATCCCGTCTCCTTTAAGTAATTGCTAGATAATGTTATTTAAAGAACATCTAAATTTTTATATTTTGGGCCATTATTCAGGTGCCCCAAATCATTCTGATAAAATAAAAAATTGCAAATAAATAACTTTTTAAAGTGAGAGGTTAGCTTTTATGTCTGTATGTGTCACTGATATATCATATTGATAATTTATTTTAAATTAAAAATATATATTGACTCTCCCATCAGAAAATTGATCAAAAGAAACTGGAAATTTGTAATTTGTACAAACCTTTTAGAAAACAATTCTTCAGTGTCATCAAAAGCTATAAATTTCGTTCCCTTGACTTACTGTCAGGTAATGCACTCTAAGCAAGCAGTCTCAAAAATAGATAAATTTGTATTTATAAAGCTGTTTTGGCTACTTATCAAAAATTACACCCCAAAAATCTCATTTGTCTACCAGTAGGGAGATGGTTAAATAAATTATGGTTTAATCAGTTATAGTCATTAAAAACTACGTATATGAAGAATTTTAATGAAATGAAAAAAATCACTGCAGTAAGTAAAAGAGTAGATTTTTAGATTGTATATTCTATGGTTTGCCATCAGATGAAAATGCATAAAAACTGCAAGTATCAGCACTGGTCTTAAGTATGTAGTAGAATTATGGATTTTTTTCCCCTTTTAAAAAATATTTTCTAGGGGTCGACCGGGTGGTACAGCGGTTAAGTTTGCACGTTCTGCTTCTCTGCGGCCTGGGGTTCGCTGGTTCGGATCCCGGGTGCGGACATGGCACTGCTTGGCAAAAGCCAGGCTGTGGCAGGCATCCCACATATAAAGTAGAGGAAGATGGGCACGGATGTTAGCTCAGGGCCAGTCTTCCTGAGCAAAAAGAGGAGGATTGGCAGCAGTTAGCTCAGGGCTAATCTTCCTCAAAAAAGAAAAATAATTTTCTATACTTCACAAATTTTCTGCAACAAAGTATGGGTTTTTTTTTCGTAATCAGACAAAAACCAAAATGTAACTTAGTGTGTTGTTTGGCTTCGATATTTCTAGAATGTGTTTGGCTTATTTTACGTACAGAGGATAGCAGATTTATTAAGCTACCTTCTGAAGCTGTTCTAGACATCTCACGTGTGAACTTTGTTATTCAACAGGATGTACCCTTTATATCGTCTGGGCCACTCTCTACCGATGTGCCTTGGATATCATGATCTGGAACTCTGTGTTCCTGGGTGTCAACGTTTTGCATCTTTCATATCTTTTGTACAAGAAAAGACCGGTAATTACTAAAAATTAATCAATAAGGAAGAGATTTTAAAGCTTAAAAGCTTTTAAGGTACTTTGTTCAGACTTGTGAAGAAACATGTAACATCTTTATTCCTTTTAATATCATTTCTTTGAAGATTAGACTTTTTGTTTATATACACCTGAAGGTGAAACATTTGAATAGCATGAAATTTGTTCTGTAGGCAAGTTTTTAAAACTTTTTAAATCGTTAAGGCAATTTGGACATGAGAGACCATGACAATTTTCTCTCTTTTTTTAGTCATATAACTTCATTATTTCTTTTGTCTCCTGATATTTAGATGTCACTTGGGAATAGCTTTGCCTAGTTATAAAATTAATTATTCATAGGCGACTTCCATGAACATACCAATGATTGACAAATAGCTCATGTTATTTTTTTATGCCATTTTTTTAAATGTAATGACTGTATATATTTTTTCTTACGCCCAAAATATTCATTTAACGAAGTCACCATTTTTGGTGAGTTGTTACCAAAACACTAGTATTTAAGTTTTTCTTTTCAACTCCAATTGAACTCGTTGTGTTTCCTTAGTCATACTAAGAACAAAAAGGGGTAAATAGAATAGGAAAACAGCATGGCTCCTAGACATCGCTCCATACATAGTTTCTGACTGTCCAAAGCACACCAATATTCAGTAAAGCAAAAGATGTAATACTTGTCCTAATCTTATGTTCAAGGCCAGACGTGTGTAGAAAACTATTAGAAAGTAAGACAATTCATAGGAAATTACAATTTGAATGGCACAGATGATATATGTAATAGGCGTTCTCCTAAACTGTAGCCTCCTCAAACACTGTAACCTGGGTTGCTTACTGTATTACTTGATTTTCTCTAGCTTATGCTGTGTAATAAACAACCCGAAAATCTCAGTGACATATGATGCAACAGGTTTTTTCCTCACCCACCTTAGACGTGGACTGTGGCAGCTGTGTGGCAGCTGTGATTCTGTTCCATGTGTCTTCTTCTTTTCAAGTCTCTGCTGAAGCAGCAAGTTCTGTTTGGACATGCACTCTCGTGGCAGAGAGAAATGTACAAGAGAACAAAAGAGAGACACCCAGTATCTCTTAAAACTTCTGCTCACATTTCATTGGCCAAAGCAAGTGACATGGCCAAGTCTGACAATGTGGGAGTAGGGTGGGACAAGGGAATGTGTAATCATATTACAGGAGGTGGGAGCAGCAAATCACTGAGAACAGTAATATCATCTACCACACTTACTGTCGTATTCTCTGTTCCTGTCAACCATGATTCACACATCATAGGTGCTCAAAAAAACATTTGATGAGTGGATGCTTTCAAAGAGAAGACTTCAGAAGGCTTTGTGAATGAATTGGAACTTGAGCTAAGCCTTGTAGGATGAGCAGATTATGAATATGAGTCAATAGGTTTTTCAGTTCGTATGTTCATAACTGTGCCGCATTGGCTAGCGTGCATTCTGGAAATGAGACATGTTTGTGAATAAATTATTTTAAACACTCATTACTAGAGCTCTGGAGTGGAGGAGGTAGATGAAAGTAATAGTGAGGATTACAGTTTCAGAATATCAGAACTTGCTGGAACCCCAGGTTCTGGATATAAGGTTCAGAAGTTGCTGATGTGATGATCACACTGCGTACGTAAATCACTTAGCATCTGTGCTTTTCTTTCTTCTTGGACTATCAGCCTACTTTTTTGAAGGACATAAATGCTGATTCTTCATTAGCATGAAACAACAGGACAAGTAAGAGCATTGCAGATGCTTCAGTCACGTCTGAGCAGCTCTCATGATCTGGGTTTGTGGGCTTCATAGTGTAGCAGCCATGGATTTCGTTGGGATGGATGATCGTTTGAGCACCAGTCTTAACTCACGTGCAGTACCATTTTCCCAGACTCGTGCTGGGCCCACAGATGGGCTGTGACCTGGGCCTCGGATAGTCTGACAATAGGGACAATTTTCCTTTTCTCTTCTCCAGTAGCCAGCTTTACTTTCCAGGGGCTCTCCAGTCTACAGAGTTTATTTTAGCTTAGGATGAAATTGCTGTGCTGAAACCCTTTTATATTCCACTTCACTTCAGAATAAGAAATGAGAAGCAAAGTTTGCGGTCGTGGATGTTTGTTTTCCTATATTGATGCATTAAACAATAATTGCATGTAGATAAAGTGCTGAAAGTGTGTTTTCATGAATTTCTTTCCACATTGATTCCTGTTTTATGTGTTTATTTTCTTGCTGTAATGTTTCAAAGTTCATATAATTTCTTTCTGTGAAGCAAGTGTTCTAAAAATGAAAGGATCTTGTGTTATTTAGAGCGTTTTGCTAAGATCAGGAAGGTGAATGTTGTGACAACATTCAAAACCTCCACAGTTGCTTAATGGCGCACAGGAAGAGATGTGATCAGTAGTGCAAATCTTTCCCATATGCTCTCAGAGTTCAGTCCAACCACAAAAGTGCCCTTTTAGCAAGTAAACTTAGATCACTACTTGCTCTCTGTGTAAGATTCCATTTGTTTGTTCTCAAAACCGTGTTGAGCCCACGGAAGCCAGTGTTGTGGTGTTGCCGCTTTAGTGCAGCATCTAGCCATTGCTGCATTTCAGGTGAAGATTGAAAAGGAACTCAGCGGTATCTACCGGCGGTTGTTTGAACCGCTCCGTGTGCCTCCAGATTTGTTCAGAAGATTAACCGGACAGTTCTGCATGATCCAAACCTTGAAAAAGGGACAGACTTATGCTGCAGAGGATAAAACCTCAGTCGACGACCGTCTGAGTATTCTCCTGAAGGGAAAGTAAGTGGTCCATGGAAGTTGAAATTCCCAGTTTGCCTTGAGTCTTATCATGGCCTCTGGGTAGGAAATGAATGGAAGGGCATGTTGCTAACTGATGGAGGAAGTAGTCACAGAGTTTGTCACTGGTGAAATTTCATTTTACCACCGCATTTTAGAATAGAGCAACATGTTAATGTTACATAGAATTTGCTGCCCTGAATCTTGTTGATGTCAGGATTTTCAATTAATATTTTTAACCTTTTATTTAAAATTTATGAGTCAACGCTGAAGTAGGTTTAAATTAGGCATTAAAATTCAAGAAGCTTATGCATATTTCAGAGGTGGTTTATTTTTTGAATTTCACAAAAATACAACTTCCAGCAACATCAGTCTTCTGGAGACAGAGCCAGTGTATATTGTTCTGGCATAATTATTCATACCACCCCTTTCTCTCTCAAAAGTGTCTGAGTTTGAGGGTGTGGCCCAGTAGTGTAAGTAGTTGAGTTTGGCACTCTCCACTTCAGCAGCCTGGGATTTGTGGGATCAGATCCTGGGCATGGACCTAAACCACTCACTCATCAAGCCATGCTGTGGCAGCATCCCACATACAAAATAGAGGAAGATGGGCACAGATGTTAGCTCAGGGCCAATCTTCCCCAAGCAAAAAGAGGAGGATTGACAACAGGTGCTAGCTCAGGGCCAATCTTCCTCACCAAAAAAAAAGTGTGTGAGTTTGAGTAATAAATTATATGGTCACTCCAGCTATAAGAGCAATGATAACCAATGGAGGGCACACATCTGATGCGATGCAGGATGCTGTCTTTTTGTTTTTCTTGTTATTGGTGAAATTTATTTTGAAATAAACACTTATGCTTCAGGAAGTGCTTTTAATTTTGCCAGTCATCTGTGGAGTCTTTCAAACTTGAATATAAAATGCAAAGCCATAAGATTATGGAAATTTTAAGGATTGTCATGTTATTGGTGAAACATCATGTGTTTATTAACATTAATTTCTGTTATCAGAATGAAGGTCTCCTATCGAGGACATTTTCTGCATAACATTTACCCCTGTGCCTTTATAGATTCTCCTGAATTTAGATCAACTCAGATGCACAAAGGTGAAAAATTCCAGGTATGTTTTGGCATGATTTTTAAGAAGATTGAAACTAGTTTATGTCTCATTCAAAATCCAAAGGATATTAATAGAAAAGTGGCCATGATTTGTTGAAAAAAGAGATTACCGTATGGTATGTATAGCATGATCCCATTTTTGTAAAACTTAAAATAGTGCATATATGTGCACAAGAGAGGTCTAGAAAGAGGTACCCAAATTTGGACATAGTATTAACACATTGCTGGTTTGTGAGTTTGATTCCTTTTTTGTTTTCTTCATTTTTGCTTATTTGAATTTCTACAATTTTTCTATTGAAAACATCTAACGCCTTTATTATGAGAAAAAAGGAAAATGTCAGTTGTGGATAGTCAGTGTTCCTAAGACTTGTCATTGGTTACTTTTACTGGGGAAAAGCAGAAAACTGGCTTTGCCCTACAGAACTTCTTTTGTTAATCCCTATGAAAAAATCTAATCATTTTACTCTTTTATGTTTAATGAATATGTTTAAGGGCAAAGAATGAAGGTTTTCATAGTTAAAATAATTAGAATGTGTACCACTCGCGTGATTCTTTTTGTTATCTTAAAAAACATTTGCTCCATTATGTGGCACTTTGTTGGGATTCTTTTTGTAAGTATCCAGTCCTCCTATTTTATTCCCCTCCTTATTGGTAGGAAAGTCACCAAGAAAATGGGTGAGCGTTTCCTTTCATCTCAGCCTCTCGATAAACAGCAGGAAGGAAATATCCTGAGAACGGGTTGCTTATGAACAAGAGGGTAAATCTATGTAGGTAAGAAATGGAATAGAAGGTAATGTTGTCACCTGAGGGAAGAAACGTCAGTGTTTCTTGATGACAAATCTTATTTTTGAGTCTCATTTAGAGATGCTATACAATTTGGAAGATAAAAGGGAAAATTTACAGACACAGTGTAGTTTAGTTACAATGATTTCAGCCCTGCCCTGCTCCCACCTGCCCTGCCTGAGTAACCTGCCTGGGTTACTAACTGCACAACTTGTTAAAATTAAGTGTATTTCCTAGAAGGTCTCATATAATTTCACTAACTGGGTACAGTGCTGTTCCCAAGCTGACTGAGCTTAAGATACAGAAGGAGAGAGCGAATGCTGTATCCTGGCTCCTGGTTCCTCTAGTTTACACGCTCACTGTGTGTTTGTGAAGGTTGGCTGTGCACTGAGATTTATGTTCTTATTGTATCTTTAATCACCACCATCTACAGACTCAGATAGGGCCACTTCTTTCCTGTGACTTCCTTACAATTTCTTTTTCCACAGTCCAGCTTTCCTCTCTTGTATCCATTTGTGTACAGTAGCAGGTGGTTTTACACAATAGCTCAGTCTCATATAATCCTGAAGAGACTGGAATCTGGGGAGAGGACGGGAACTGAACCTTCTTTGTTTCCAGAAGCAGGTGGCCCCTGAGAGGCCAGGGATATAACATGTGCTATCTTTTCCACTAGACTTCAAATTATATTATACAGTCATGTTCTGCATAACGATGTTTTGGTCAACGATGGACCACATGTAAGATGGTGGCCCCGTAAGATTAATACATATAGCCTAGGTATTTAATAAGCTATGCCATCTAGGTTTGTGTCAGTATACTCTATGATGTTCATACAACGACACAGTTGCCTGACAATGCATTTCTCAGAACATGTGCCCATCGTTAAGCATCGCATGACTGTCTTTATAATTAAGTTAACTGAAAGGAACTCCTACCACCAGTTACAATTCTCTTTCTTCTTGAGAACTGGGGGTTAGGATTTGGTAGTTGAGAAATGTTCCTGCTATTGCTATGAAGATTCCAAAAACATTACCAAAGTTCAGGGACCATAGCCAGGTGAAGGATATTTATTCAGCCTTTCCAAATACCAGTCAGCTTTTCTCTGCGTAGAGTCTGGTGTGGCATTTCCTGATTGGTCAGTGCATTAAAACTCCTCCGGCATCCTCGAACCTGTGCCTTGTACAGTTGGAGCAGACTCCATTAGAACAAGCCCTTGGGAGAGATTGTGGTGATTGTTTACAAAATGTTCCCATTGGCAGATAGTCAAGAGTAAAAATAGCTGTTGCACATCTGTGTAGGAGTCCATTGCCTCTTTCTGAAGCAAGTTCCCAATGAAAAATGTCATGTGCTCCCAGGGCCCACTTCTCATTACCTGTGGCAGAGGACACTTGAAAGTATCAGTGGTCAAACTTCTCCACCCACAGACTTTTTACCTGCTAATCTCATTATTCTGTAACTCTGAATGGTTACATGTGTGCTGACAAGGAGCTACTTCCTTTGAATTTTTATTTCTTTAAATTCATTCATTGGTAGGGGTGCTCGTGAATTATACAGTTGGGTGAAAGGAGGAAAGAAAGGCCAGTGAACTCAATGACTGTCCCTTGAGATTGCACACAAATGTTGAACAGGTACATGTGGTCACTTCAATGACAGGTGTAGTGACAGAGCTGAGAAAACAGATTCTGAACTTACAGCTGCTCCCTCAGTGTTGACAGTCACTTGGGTACTTACAGATCAAAGTCGTTCCTTAGAACTGTGGATAGAATCTTGACTATCATTACTACAAAAAAAGTTGTCTTTTGTGTTTGGTTTCCTCTTCTTTGTGCCTTTGTTTTATATCAAGTGAGCTTCACCGTTTACTTGTTTTTCTTTTGTATTCTGTCTCCCACTACTGCCTTCCCATAGTCGATAGCATGTCCTGTGCTGTGAAGCCTGAAAATCAAAGCTTTATTGACTTTGAGGGAAAAAGAATGTCTTGGAGGCAGATGTCCAAGCTCTTGTGAAATAAGGAACGCTAAGTTTTAATGGGTATTTAAATAAAACCTTATCTCAGCAGTAAGTAAATCTCTTGGTTAAGCTGCGTAGCAATTTCATCTGCCAGTGTTGATTCTGCTGTATTTTGGTGCTTATGAGAACTCAGTAAGCATCAGTTGAATAGACCACTTCTAGGGCATTTTCGAGTTCCTGGTGTGTGAAATGTATGATACATGAAGGAAAGAATAAATTCTCCCCTGGGGACAGTCAACCAGTTGTATTGTCAGACTGCTGTTTCCGATGCTAGCACATTGAGCCATTCCCTCAGACACCCTTGTTCTTATGTAATGTCTTCTCATTTTGTGAAGGTGCAGAATTGGTTTGGAATCTAAAGTGAGGGACTGAGCCAATGCCTTCAGGTCGCACAGCAAACCCGGTTACAAACCCTTAGTCTAATTCTCCACCTGAAAGAAATCCTTTTGTGTCTTTTATTGCCCTGCTTGCTCTTATTTCTTCACGAAAGTTCTTCTCAAGAACTCAAGCATGACACTGCTGAGGGACCCTAATAACTTAAGAAGCAAATTTATTTTACAGAAGCTTTAAAAATTCCTACATTGCTTAATAAAAATTCCTCATTAAAAATATGTTTTACTTGACTGTTGTGACAGGAAATCATTAAATGAAACTGTCTACTTGGCAGAAATGAAACATTAGCTGTCAAGTAAAATGACCTTGGTCAATATGCTACCTACCCACTTCCAACTAAACACCTGCTCTTATGGACTTGTAAGTTATTCATGCATACTGTAGGTATCGCTTATTATTTGAATACTGTTATTAAATTTAAATTTGGTAACAATTTAAACAGGTTTAAAGTATTTTTCAACCATCAATAGGAAATGGATTTGCTAAGCAAATTATAGTATATATTAAAAATATCATTGCCTCAGTAGAAGCTGGAGATTGTTAAAATTGTTGAAGAGAAGAAGTTAAATGCGTTATACATCACCAAGGTTCAATTTCGTTTTTTTCTCCTGGATGATTTCCAACTCCCCTTTTAACTTTTTCCCCCATTGCACATGAATTTTATTTTCCAAAGTCGTGGATGACATCTTCGCAGAATGAAGGAACCCCAACCGTCCTAAACCTTTCTTCAGTGCTTGGGTGCGTGACTGGGCCACTGTGAGTACCCAGTGCACACCTTTCTCTAATTCCTCCTATGCAATATTCTTTAGTTGCCTTGTGTTTACTTACCCATCTCCTCCTGTTTCTAGGAACTCTGCAGAACTGGCTTCACTATATACTTCTCTTCCTATAAACCTTGTCTTTTTTTGTTGTACGTCTTTGCTTGTTATCACATTCCTCCACTAGAATGTAGACTTCATTACGTTGTGTTCAGCTGTTCTTTGCATGTGGGACTCTCAAGGGTGAGCCAACCTTGTGCACTTGGCCAGATTACTTTCGATGTGATGGTCTTGATGAATATTGAGCACATTGGGTAGATTTTGGCCTGGTGGGAAAATGTGTCTGGGCTGGAAGTCAGAAGTGCTCACTCCACTGCTAATTAACGTGTTCGTGAATACGTTTTGTTGGTGCTTCTCATTTGGCATCTGAAAAATGGGGAGAATATTACCTGTCTTATCTTAAAGGCAATTTTGAGGATCCACTTACAGGTAAATGTAAAAGCACCTAAATGTTTAAAAGTAAAATACGTAAGGTGAGTGGCATCATGTGCTGCTGTCATTCCCTGGTCATTCTCTGCCACTTTCCCCTGTTCTGTATTTGTCAAAACTCTTATTGCTGCCTGAGGGTGTCATATTTCTTTATTTTTTTCAGCCTTCTCCACCAGAATGTAAGCTTCACAGGGCAAGGATCTTGTCTGTCTTGTTCCCTATTTTAATCTCCGTGCCTTGTCAGTGTCTGGCATAAAGTTCACGCATAATAATGTGTTTTGAAAGAACGAATGGAATTTAGTGTTTTATTGAATCATAGAGCTGCTGATACATTTCTTAAATCCAAATGTGTTTGGTTTTGGAGATTCCTACTTTTAATATAATAAATAAGTGCAAACTTTTTTCTAGGAGTATTGACCCACTTTCTAAAGTAGCCAAACCTTCTGATTTGCTAAAGATCAGATTTTAGCTGTTGACATAAGGAGAGAAGCTGTGTTTTCCATTTTCTCTCTTGGTATACATAAATATGCCCTTGTCATCTGAAATATGTTTAATTTTATGACTAGCCAAGGGGAAAGCACTCCTTGGAAATATTTGTTCTGAGGCTCAGATATAACTTAATGTCGATTTAAGAAACGTTTATTAATCTCCTACTTGGACAGGCATTGGGTTTAATGCTGAGGAAGGAAAAATGGTTTCTGTCTCAACAGTATTCGCATCCTTTTGTGAATTCTTTCGTATAATAAATACTCGTTGAGCACCACTCTGTGTTGGAAGCCGGGCATTCAGACAGGAGGATGCATTATTCCTGCCATCAGAGTGCTCAGGAGAGACAGATCTGTCAACAGATTCAGTAGATTTTGGATTCAGTGATATGTGTGCATCATGAAGCTCAGAGGAGGAGGACTAAATGATGGGAAGGGACCTGCGTGGGAGGAAGGGCTTCTTGACACTGAGCTGTGAGTGTGGCCATGGCCCTCACTTGGGAAACAATTTACTTGAGGAATACTTGAGCTCTGTGTAGTGTGATTACAGTGCTTTCCCACTTTCCGTGTAACAGTACGTAGGGAAAGGGTATGGTTTCCCAGTTCTGAGCTAACTGTGAGATCTCTGAGTGTCCCCAGTGGGCTACCTGGGAGCTAGCCTTGAAAGGTCACACACAAGAAATACCTATGACAGAAGGACCCTCACTAGCCATATTCATCAGTAATAGCCCGGGCCTTAAAACCAATTCACAGGAGGCCATTTTCTCATTCTCGAGTGTGTGTGTACACAGTCAGCTAGACAGAAGTTCTTTCATGCGTAACTTGCCTCACGAATCTTACCTCACTTCCTTTGCTTGAAGCTGTATTCATAAACCTCTGTTGTAATTATCAGGGTGTAAAGAAATATTTAGCCCAAAATTATTTGTCCAATTGGAACATCAGTCTAGCGCACTTTACAGTAGCGGCATTGACACACTGGCCATTGTCACCACACGTTGTCACCACACCTCGCAGAACAAAACAACAAAACTCAGAGTATGTGCTTTTATTTAGCCTGAAGATTGCTTTTAAACGTAATTTTATATTTAGTTATAGAAGCTTGTGTGTATTGGGTCTTATTTTAATTTAACTGGTATGACAAATCATGGCTATAATAATATCCACTAAATTATTCTACTCCTTCCTTCCCCCAGATTACTACAGTCAGAATTCATACCCATAGATGTACTTGTTTCTTTCTATGTTGTTTCTTCGGCAGGTCACCATTATTGCAGATGATAACTGCAGATTTTTATGCTGGTCAAGAGAAAGATTAACTTACTTTCTGGAATCAGAACCTTTCCTGTATGAAATATTTAGATATCTTATAGGAAAAGACATTACAAATAAGCTGTACTCATTGAATGATCCCACCTTAAATGATAAAGTAAGTATTTTTCTGAGTGTCTTTATTTTGTTAAATAAATATGTATAGTGAGGTATACCTCACTTTGTGCCATATATATTTTCCTAAATTTTCATCAATTACTCATATGTTAAGTGAAACGGAAACACTTGTAATTTAGAGACCTTTCAGGGAATCATTTCTCAAGAGTAAGGAAGTATTTTGTAATATATTTGCTGTGATCCAGTGAGGTGTCTCTAAATGTCAGGGACCTCCATTTGAGGTGATGAGGTCTGTCCTCTTCATATTAAACACTCTAAGGAAGATGGTAAGGGAGGCGAGGGAGCGGGGGTGGAGTAGGCCGGGGAAGGCAGGGCGGTGAGGAGGCTGCAGACTGAGAAAAACTGACAAACCCCAGCGAGCAAGCGGGCAGTTGGCATTTTCACCCAGGTCTCTTCCAGTCTTGCACTTCCGCCTGATCGGCCCCGCTCCCGGAAAGCCCCTAAGTGACAAGAGAGGTCTGGGACGGAAGCCTGTGGCAATTCATTTAGGAATTTCAGAGCTGTGTAGGTCTTCAACAATGTACACTTTGATCTTCATATCCCCACATTTTCTTAAAAGGAAATTAAAATGATTACAGACAACAACTTGCAAAATATTGTTTCTGTGATAAGTACTGTTCTCGAGGGGCTGTGAGTATGCGTGAGTGCTCTCTTATAGTCATCTTATCTAGGCGGTTTATCAGATTCTGTTGGTACTTATTATTTTTCAGATTAGTAAGTAGGCTATTGAGTGTATTAAATTTTTTATAATGTATTTTAGTAATAGCTTATAATACAAATTATAGCTAACATTTAATTGGGTACTTACTATGTATCAGGTAATCTTTGATTTCAAGGAAAAGTATAAATGCTGCATAGAGGGAATATATGATCTAAGTCCCATCAGTTCTCAGAAATCTTAAAACTTTGCTTTGTAGAAGGCCAAAAAGCTGGAACACCAGCTCAGCCTTTGCACGCAGATCTCCATGCTGGAAATGAGGAACAGCATAGCCAGCTCCAGTGACAGCGAAGACGGCTTACACCAGTTTCTTCGGGGCGCCTCCAGCGTGTCCTCTCTTCGTAAGTTATCCTCGAACTGATAATACTCTCGGATTCTGATGGATGTTACTAGAAATAGATAGATGCAACTTTGATCAGAAAAATTACTTTGCAAGTAACTATTTGGCAACCTAAAGGTAACAATAAACATAATTAAATTTTTACTAGGGACTTTATTTTCCGTATTGCACATCAGCTAAAATCCAACTTTAGAACTCTTAGTTCCATCTCAGAAACTATTCACTTGTTTTGCCATATACTCTTCTTAAATACTGATTCACTGGCATAGTGTGGAGGAGTCCATATGGTTTGCTGGATATTTGCCTTTGTTGTTTTCATGATTTTAGTTCCAGTGAAAGCCTAGACCCAGCAATGTGTTAAAAATGGTGGGAACCAACTGCTGGATGTTTCACTGCTGGCTGGCTATCACAGTGGAAGCACCAAGAGTTAGGTGATTGGGTAATGGAGTATTCCAGAAGATGAAGGAAACCACTCAACACCCCTGTGAGTTACCTCATTCACACACCCACCAAGAGGCATGTTTTCCAAGAAGAATCTTGGATTGTTTAGATTGTTTTAAAGCATTCTAAGTAACACTAATGTCAATGGATGTTGAAAGTAAAATGAGTAAGTAAGTAAAATGAGATTAAAATTAAATTTAACTTTAAATTAAATGCTTAAAATTAATGCGTAAAATTATTTTCAGAATTATTCTAGGAATGATAGTATAAGAACTTTGAACAAATTCATGTGAAATAGCAAAAAGGCAGATGAATTCTCCCATTGCATAACCTAAAAACTATTAATATTTCCAATTGTATATTACTCCAAAGTAACTTTTAATGCAGGTACACATTGAACATTCCTAATGTTTGTGTAAATGATCTTGTAACTTTGGATGCTTTAGATGAATTGGATTAAGGATTTTAAGTATTGCATAGTCAAGAGAGGCTGGAATTTGACAAGGCCATATAATTGGTGTAAGTTTCCAATGCAAAGTCTGTGACATAGAAATGGGTTGTGGGCCTAAAGGAGATTTCAGGAACAACACAAATGAGAAACTGGAAATAGTTGTATTTTATTCCAGAGTAACTATTGAAAGTACTAGCTGAGATTGACCATCTCTGAAATCTGGTAGCATGTCGAATGTATCATCTGCCTTGTTGAAACAGTTCAGTGGTCGATAAGCATTTTCAAATGGACCCATCTTAATTATACGTATAGTGATTGCTATATTAAGAAAGGTCAACCGAAAGGGAATTATACTTAAATATTGTATGTGAATTATTTTTCCTATAGAATATCTTATTTTTGTAGTTCTTTTTTTTAGTTTTACAGTCTTGCTTAAGAAGCACTGAGAACAAGCAATATATATAGTGTGACCGTTTATTTTCTTAAAATCAGTTTATTTTTCCTGTAGTATTTTATTGTATAATCTAAATCTTTTGGGGCTAACATTTTACCAAAAAAGGCTTATCTCGAGTAAGTTGTTTAAATAGAATTAAAACATGTTTTCAAGATTAAGTACTGTACAGTACTTTCAAGATGAGTACTGTACTTGCCTCCAGACACCTGTATTTCCAGGTGTTCAATGGATTGATCACACGCCTACAGACCTGGGTTCAGGTCTTGCTCCAATAATTATTAGCTGTGTGACCTGGAGTAAGTCACATGAGCTTTCGAATCTGACATGAGCTGTCGTATCTCGACACAGACCTGGTTCTGGTCCCAGCTCCTGGTCTGTTTCCTTCCCTCTTATCGTGAATCGTGAGTTTAAGCCAAACAGCCGTTCCCTGCGTGGATAATTAGAACTTCAGAGTTTGCACAGAAGTGTGCTCCCCTGGAGATCAGGGTCGCAGTTTTACCTCTCAGTTCCCTTGTCTGGTTGTATGCTGCCGTACTAAAAATGGGTGCACCCTGCTTCAGTTGTTTGATTATTGCAGCCTCGGGTTTGTTATGCAGAATCTTACATATGATCCAAATGCATATAGCTACCAATGTGTGCATGTTTTTGAGCGTGTGCGTGTGAATTGCACGACAGATCCGTGTTTGTACCTGCTTCCCTTTGACCAGTCCTCATTCTGAGTTTCTCGGCTTCACTCCTGCCATTTAACAAAAGATGTTAGTACTTGAGCACAACATTGATGCTAATTATGAATTATTTAATGCACCCCAGCATGTAATTCATTAAAAACTGATTCGTTCTTGTTTCTCTTGCTTAGGTGTTAGCTCAGAACTACAGAAGGCTGTTTTTGTTTTTCTTTTGCCAGACCCATCAATATATGCCATCTACTTTTCCAGATTAAAAATTACATTCCTTGTAAAACTGAGAATACGAAACCAGTCTCTTAGGACTGTTAGGCTGAAATAAAATTTCTCACATTTTGAGCATGTGGTAGGCCTTTATCAATGTTAGGTTCCTAAAAAATGACTAAGCTCTTCTTATTCCGGGTTTCTGATGGGCCAGTGGGGGCAACTGTGGTAGCCACTCTGAGCAATGGTATCAGCTTCACCATGGAGAGAAGGAACAACGTTTATTGACAATAGCAGCTATTATTTTTTCGGGTGCTCCATACGTAATCACATTTAATCTCCACTCTCATCCTGCGTGAAGAGCTGTATTAGCTTTGCCAGATGATGGGGCGCTGAGAGACAGTCCCCCAAATTGTTGGCTGTGATTACGAGGCTGCCTTCTGGCTCATGTACATGCTGGTACCGCTCCCGGCGTGTCCTGCTCACTCTAGGAGAGGAGCAGTTGCTGCCGGGGTCACTGCCATTCTCATGGCAGAGGGAAGACAGTCGTGGCAGAATTACTGATGACTTTTAAAGCTCCGATTTACAAGTGTCGCATGCCACTTCCACTCATATTCCCTGGACCAGAGAAGTCACTTGGCCAAAACTGCTGTTAGTGGGTGGATCTTTAATCCTGCAGGGGTCATGCAGGAAGGGGCTGGCGAGGGAGGGAAAGCAGGTGTCTTGACAATAACACAATCTACCACATTAGTATTATTCCATTTTACAGATGGGAAAATTGGGACTAGGACATGCTTGTTCACTTATTCCACTTCCACAGGGGAGGTGCTGGGACACAAACCTAGGTATCCTGTCTCATTCCGAAGCCCAGGCTGTTAGACCATGTTGCCTCTGCATTTTAAACAGAAAAGGAAAATGCATATGATATTTGCCTAGTACTTTACAGTTTACAGGTCACTTTCACACCCCTTGTTGCATTTAAACCTGACAACTCTGCCAGCCAGGCACAGCGGCTGTTATTATTCCCCCCTTTTCAGATGAGTCCGCATACACTCAGTGACAAGGTCCCACTTACCCAAAGTCACTTCTTTCCCCTCCAGCCTCCTTCTTTGGGGAAACCTACCGTCCCCTGAATCCTTCATTATGACCAAGAATTGCTACAAATAGGTTTTCGCAGTCTGGTTAATTTCCATTTCGATGAAAATTTTTGCCTTATTCTTCATACAGGGGTTCTACATAGGAATGTTTAAAATTATCCAATAATATTCTCCAGTCATTTGCTCTTTTTTTTTTTCTGGTGAGGAAGATTGGCCCTGAGCTAACATCTGTTGCCAATCTTCCTCTTTTTGCTTGAGGAAGATTGTCCCTGAGCTAACATCTGTGCCAGTCTCTCTCTATTTCATATGTGGGACACCGCCACAACATGGCCTGACGAGAGTGTTGCATAGGTCCACGCCTGGGATCCAAATCCACGAACCCCAGGCTGCCGAAGTGGAGTGCGTGTACTCAACCACTATGTCACTGGGCTGGCCCCTCCAGTCATTTATCTTTTAATTAACTTTCACTTTGCCTCATACTTACAGAATTACAAGCAATGCTGCTCTCTAAAAATTGTTTATTTTATATATATTCCTAATTAAACAACCATCACATTATTTCCTCTAGTCATTAACTCAAATATAGAAGTAGATTTAAACATGAAAACCCATATCAACATTTCTCATAATTATTTTTCAAATTAGGATCAGCATGGACCCCTTGCACTTGGTTGAAAAGTCTCTTTGCATCTCTGGGCTCCCGTTCCATCTCTCTGTGTCTCTGTGTGTGTTTCTGCATTTTTTTTTTTAAAGATTGGCATCTAAGCTAAGAACTGTTGCCAATCTTCTTTTTTTTTTTTTTCCTGCTTTTTCTCCCCAAATCCCCTCAGTACATAGTTGCATATTTTAGTTGTGTGTCCTTCCAGTCGTGGCATGTGGGACACTGCTTCAGCATGGCTTGATGAGTAGTGCCGTGTCTGTGCCCAGGATCCAAATGAGCGAAACCCTGGGCCGCCAAAGCAGAGCATGTGAACTTAACTGCTTGGCCACAGGGCTGGCCCCTGTTTCTGCATTTTTTTTTCTTTTGTCTTGTGTGGTTTGTCCTTTAGAGCATCGATTCTTAAACATAACTATGCATATGAACCACTGGGAGATCTTAAAGGTTATAATGCAGCAGACTGGGGTGGGGCCTGGGACAAGTACCCAGATGATGTCGATGTGGCTGGTCCCTGAACTACACTTGAAGCAGTGAGGTGTGGAATTCCCTCCCCGCGTTCTGGAATTTTGCTGACTGCGTCGCCATGGTTATGATTAAGATGTTTCTGTGTCTCCCATCTACCGGTGGGTAGGTCTGGAGGCTTTCATGGGTTCTGGTGAAGGCTCTACTTTTAAAGATCTCGACCAGTCTGGGATAGAATGCCACGAACGTGTTTCCTAACATTGCACAGAAAATGTTCAGTTAAACAGAAGTACAGTTGAGTAAAAGGTGAAGGGAAGCTTTAAGTGAACTGTGTAAAGGAATTGCTGCTGATCCCATTTCTTATGTTGTGCTCTATTTTGACACATCACATGACGCAAAATCCAGAGCAAGATCTTTACCACGCAGATTCTGTATTCCACTTCAAATTATCATTTGAAGGCCAGAAAGTGAAGTAATGAGATAGCCTGAGAAAAACTGCTTCCTGTCTGCTTATTTGGTAGCACATAATCCGGTTACTTTAATTCTTTTTCCCTTCCTATTGCTTCATTTACTTGAGTCTCCTGTTGGAAGTGTGATCATGAGATAGGATGTCCAGGACGAGTGTGAAGGATGTAATGCCCTCATCTGCATATGAGCTCTCTGCTCCTGAACCAAGGTGCTCATCAAGGGAACTTGTCATCTTCTTGTCATCTTCTCTTCCTTATGAGATTTAGTTCCCTACATGTAACGTGTAAAACACACACATGCATACACACGCTCAGATTGATTGTACTTGGCAATTCCATCACCAATAAGTGGGGCCAGCAAAGGCAGTGTCATGGCAACACAAGGACATGTTTCCCTGAAAGTTGCAGAACTTTATCTTAGTTAATTGGAGTTAAATAACCTATTGTTTCGTTTGTTTGGTTGGTTGGTTTTGGTGACGAAGATTGTCCCTGAGCTAACATCTGTGCCAGTCTTCCTCTATTTTGTACGTGGGATGCTGCCACAGCATGGCCTGATGAACAGTGTGTAGGTCCACGCCTGGGATCTGACCCTGTCAACCCCGGGTCACTGAAGCAGAGTGCACGAGCTTAACCACAGTGCTACTGGGCTGGCCCCTGTTTGTTTGTTAAATCTTGAGGTAATATAGGCAATGCAGCCAGTTAGAACTCATCTTTGAAAGATTATGTTTCCGAAAAGCTTAAACCATGTATTTTTCAGAAATTGTAATTAAAATTTATGATTTTTTTAAAGATACCATGAAATATTTAGAGAGAGATTTCTCACTGACAAAAAAACCTTTTCAAGTTTTTTTGTTATTAATGTCAAGATGGTGCTGTGGACACTCTTCCAATTTCCTGTGACCTAGTTGCACAAATACGCTTTAAGTCAAGTTAGCTTGCATCTGGTTGGTATTCTTGTCTGCGAAGACTGGCAACGTATCTGACATAACGGGTTTTTCTCAGCTCTCTTATTTATTTACCAGGAAAGATAGAAAAAGCCAATACAGCATTCTTAGTTTCAAAGCTGGTTTCATGAAATAATCTGTTCAAATCAGTTTGTATTTCATTCCCCCTGGGAACAGCCATAGACTTATAAACAACAAGCTTTACGTGAATTATACAGAGAGATAGGAAGGAGATGTGATCAGGCAGCAGGAAGACGGAGGGAGAGCCCGTGAATGGTTCTCAGCCCCACCGGGACGGTTAGTGAAAGCAACACCCCCTCTTTGTAGATGAGTAGAATGCCGCTTAAAGGGATTAAATGACCAGATCAAGGCCACTCAGCCAGCCGTGAAATAAGTGTTGAGTTTGTCTAAGTTCTTGCTTTGCATTTTACCTTATAAATATTCATATCCATGTGTGACTATAAACTTGTCTGGGAGTATTCAGCCACTGCTGTAGCCGCTGATACACTTTCATACGTGTTCTCGTTTAATCCCCACAATCACCCAGTGAGGTCAATGTTGCATTTTCCTCTTTTAAGGTTGAGGAATATGACATTGACCTCCCCTGGGTCCTTGGTCCCCCAGCCACTAGGGGCTGTGCTGTCTGTCTCCAGAACCCCCACCCACTGGTCCATGAGATGACCCCTACCCTCACACAGCATTTTTTCGTCTGTAAATGACTGTAAAGGGATTTTATATAGTTATACATTTTTAGTCTTTTAATCAAACATTTAAAAAATTGTGGAGTTAATATACACACAGATATCAAATAGCACAAAAAAAAATCTTTCAGTGAAAAGAACTGACTCCCTCCAAGCAGTTAGCTTGTGATCACAGTAACACAATTTTTGTCCAAAATACTAAATAATATGCTGTTATTTATTGATTTATCCACTTAAGCTTTATCTACTAACTAACTTATCTCACTTTTAACTTCCCTTCTCCCTTCCGCTCAGGATGGTGATGACGCTAGTTTTTATTCTTTTATTGTTTACTTTTGTAACATTAAATAATCCACTTAAACCTCCATTTCTTTTTCTCTGTGAAGCTTTTTTAAAGGTGAAGAGATTATCATCCCAACCTTTTCTTTTTTTTTTTAGTTTTTCTTTTTTTAAAGATTGGCACCTGAGCTAACAACTTGCCAGTCTCTTTTTTTCTTTTTTCTTTTTTGCTTTTTCTCCCCAAATCCCACCCAGTAGATAGTTGTATGCTTTTAGTTGTGGGTCCTTCTAGTTGTAGCATGTGGGACGCCACCTCAACATGGCCTGATGAGTAGTGCCATGTCCGCACCCAGGATCCGAACGAGCGAAACCCTGGGCCGCCGAAGCAGAGCATGCGAACTTAACCACTCAGCAACGGGCCTGGCCCCATCCCAGCCTTTTCTTATTCTTTCTCCCTTCCACCTTCGAACTGTCATGGATCTTCTTTAGCCTTTAAACAACCTAGGTTGATAACATATGCATTCTGCTCTCTCTTTTTTAAAGAAACTTTTTTGTGGTAAAATAATATAACATAAAGTTTACCATCTTAACCATTCTTTTGTTTTCTTTTTCCTTAGAGATTGGCATCTGAGCTAATATCTGTTGCCAATCTTCTTTTTTTTTTCTTCTTCTTCTCCCCAAAGTCCCCCAGTACATGGTTGTATGTTTTAGTTGTAGGTCATTCTGGTTGTGCTGTGTGGGACGCCGCCTCAGCATGGCCTGATGAGCAGGGCTAGGTCCGCGCCCAGGGTCTGAACCAGCGAAATCCAGGGCTGCCAAAGCAGAGCGCACCAGCTTAACCACTCAGCCAAGGGGCCGGCCCAACCATTCTTAAGTATACAGTTGAGCAGTATTAAATACTCTGTTCTCTTTGGTAACTGCTATTAAATCTTCCTTGCTTTATCTGTGGGTTGTTCTGCAAAGTTTAAAGCAAATAAACAATGTTGATATTATTATGCTTTATTCAGAATCAATTAGTAGGCTGTCACTACATTTCTTTCCTTTTGGTCCCAGTGATTTCATGATTTCTCTCTATTCAAAGGAGTCTGTTCCTAACATCAAATTCAGATGGATCCTCCTTTTGTACACAGCATAAAAATCATGCCGCAGCTTACTTCACACTTTGTCCTCCTTTTTTCCCTAAAGTTTTTTTATTGCCTTGCTTTTGGGGCCGTCTGATTCCCCATAGCCCCACTATCTTCTAGACTCTTCTTCCCCATTTTTTAAGGTGAAATCCATTTTCTTTTTGAAGTCTCTGAGTGCTTGTTTTGTATTGGAACTATGCCTTTTCAGACTACTTTTTGTTTTTAAGGGTGTTTCTAGTTGCCTTTCTTTTCTTACCCTTGAATTTTTTGTCTTATATCCCCACTCTCTCAGTCCATTAATTCCATGTCCCCTTTTTCTCAGAGACCTTCTTCACAGAGGCTCCCATTCTCCGGCCTCATCCTGGACTGGTTGTTCTCTGGGTCTGTTGCACAGCTGCCATCCTAGAACTGTCTTCCCTGTTCTCCTGAGCTTATCCACCATCTCTGAGACTCTAAAGCTTCTCTTTGTGGGGAGGAAGGACTTGTAGGACTTGCACTGTCCCTTGGCCGCTCACACGTGTGGCCGTGCAGTTCAGGGCCCTGAGCACCCATCAGAGTAGTCAGGAATTGATCTGAGAATGACTCCTTGGGCCAAAGAAAACCTAATGGGAGCCGCTAACCTCCTCCGGTCTCCTCGGTTGCCCTAATTTGTACGCTTCTTTGCTCGAGTCCCTCAGTGCTGCTGCTGAGTCCCTCGAATGGAAATTAGGTAGAAAGGCCGCACCTCCCCTTCAGCCTTGCTGTTCAGAGAGCTTCAATCCAAACTCAATTTCTTCATTTACAAAAAATCTTATGACCTCAATAAAAAAAAGTCTTAAGATATAAATAGGCAAAGGCAGGAAAAGGGATGATAATCTTTTCTAGCAAAGAAGCCATTAAATTCTTCCTCATCCCCATTCATCAAAAATTATATAATCTAATTAAAATTCTAAACCTCTGTAAGATTTTTAATTACTTGCTAAAGCAGTTGGCCAGATGGTTAAATGTAATAAAAATAAGAACACTTTGAAAGGAATGAAGAAAATATCATCAAAGTTAACAGACGAGAGAAAAAAAAATTTACATTATATTGGATAGTTTACGAAAATGTTGCTCCTTTTTAAGAAGTGTGTTTCTTAAGCAGAGAGAAAAGTCACTTGATGAACTTCATATTACGGTGCTGGACTTACAGAAGATCCAACTTGACGTCACTTATTCATTCTCTGGAACAAGTGTGACTTTCACTCTGGATTTAAGAACAACAAATATGTCTGTTTACTTTTACTTGCCTGAAGAGGCCCTCAGGCCCTCATGTAATTAGAAGCATACTGAAATAGAAATAAGCTTAATAAGGACAGAATTCTGTCAAGGGGAATCTCTCTTACCCGATTTTTCACTAAGAATTTTGACTGATTGTTACTGGTCTGTGTATGAAAAGGCTTCCTGTGGTTCTTTAACTCTGGACGTTAGGAAGACAGAGAAAGTTCTGGTGGGGCAGCCTCCATGGAGGCCCATGGCTAGTTTGCACTTGTAGGCGATGACCCTCAAGGATGCACAGTGGGTCTTTTTTTTGTTGGTTTTTTTTTTTTTTTTGGTGAGGAAGGTTGGTCCTGAGCTAACATCTCTTGCCAGTCTTCCTCTTTTTTTTTCCTCTCCCCAAAGCCCCAGTACATAGTTGTATATCCTAGTTGTAAGTCATTCTAGTTCTTCTATGTGGGACACCACCACAGCATGGCTTATGAGTGGCATGTAGGTCCATACCCAGGATCTGAACCGGCAAACCCTGGGCCACCAGAGCAGAGCACATGAACTTAACCACTCGGCCACGGGGCTGGCCCCTGGGCAGTGGGTCTTAATAGTAAGCTTCTGTCCCCTTCAACAAGGATCTGCTGCTAACCGCTGTCTGAGCAGTCTGCCGAGGAGAGCCTCTGCTTCCCAGATCCAAATCCCCTGTGGGTGTCCACGGCGTTGTCACCCGCTGTGATCTGGCACAAGTGGAGGTGTCCACTGTCGCTTCAGGGCTCTTACTTCCGAGTCTGTCTGCTGCATTTGCTCAAGCCTGTGTTTCTGAGTGTGAGTTTTCCTTTCTTACTCTCGGGCTTGCTGCCTGGTGCCACAGTTCTCTCGCTCACCTGAACACACTGAATATGGTGTACAGCTCAGCGTAAACTCTGCTCCACTAGCTGTGCCTTCCGGTGCGTTGATATCTCTGGAAGGGATGTGTAAGTCTTTTCAGGAGGAGATTTTTTTTTGCCACCTGGTGTAATATGAAGCATCCTGCACGCGACAGTAACTCTTGACATAACCGTTTAACAATTTCACACCTGATGAGTCTGCATTGCGGTTCAGTCTGAGACTCTTGTTTTACATACCTTTTTTTTTTCTTTTTGAGGAAGATTAGCCCTGAGCTAACATCTGCTGCCAATCCTCCTCTTTTTGCTGAGGAAGACCGGCCCTGAGCTAACATCCATGCCCAACTTCCTCTACTTGATATGTGGGACGCCTACCACAGCATGGCTTGATAAGCGGCGCCATGTTCGCACCCGCGATCTGAACTGGTGAACCCCGAGCGGCCGAAGTGGAACGTGCGAACGTAACCGCTGCGCCACCAGGCCGGCCCCTTTACATGCTTTTGTAGTAAACTGTGTTAATTAGCGGCCAGAGCCAGTTGGAAGGTGATTATAGCTAATAGCAAAAAAAAAAAAAAAAAAAAATGCTAATTATCTCTTCTTGATTATAATAAATACCGAAGGATGTAGTTAACCGCTTCTGTCTCCCAACTGTAAAAGTGGTTTTAATAGAAGAAGGGTAAAAATCAGTTTTCTGGAAAATTTATGGATATGGAATTATTTGCCCCTCTAGAATGTGGAATAAATGAAGAGTAAAGGATTATACAGAGGTCGTGAACCTCATCGTAATGTCCTTGGGGGGCCAAAGTAATTGGAAAAAGCACTTAACTAAACATGAGCTCAGTTTCTCCCCTCTCCTCTCCTCGTGCTCTCACATCTAGGCAAGGTCTTTGGCCTTCTGGGCAAATTTCTTGTGGTGCATCGGTGCATAAAATGGATGAAAAACCAGGCAAATTGTAGAAAGAATTAGTTTCAACTTGCGTAATGTAAGCTACTGCCCTTGAAGCAGAATATTCTCTCTCTCTGTTTTTTTGGTTAACACTCCAAATTGGGTTTGGATTTATTAGTGGACAAAGAAATGATTTCCAGCACTCTGGTGTTGGCCTCTGGGCCTTTGCACTGAACCAGCAGGTCTCCTGCTGAGGTTGGACGACACCAGTTCTAGGGCCAGGTGAGCTCCTTGCTCCTCGAAGCCTGCCTTTCTCCTGACCGTGACGGTGGCAGATGCCCAGGAAGGGCCAGGTGACATCATCCGTGGCCCTCGGTGGTGCAGGAGGCCCAGGCTAACTGAGGTTGGTCCAGAGTGGGCCCTCTCTGTGACTCTGAGTCCTGTTGAGCTGCCACTCAGTGTCTGGCAGTTACACGTCAGGCCGCGTTCCTGTTGCCTTGTGGTGCATCTGCCGGGTGGAGAAGGAGCAACAAGTCTTTGTTACTGTGGGAACTGGGAGCTGAGGGCTCCAGCTCAGCCACAGAGCCTGAAACGAAAGTGAGTCTGGTATTTTCGGTGTGCAAGGAAGTTGAGCAGACAAATTCAGTCTTGCTGGTTGTTAAGGCCGCCTGGTTTATCCTGCCCGGATGTGTTTCTCATTCCTTCACTCCCGGTGAGAAAGGCCTTCACCATAGCAGCCGCCACTCTGCCTTCTCTCACGGGCTGCCCAGGTGGTCTTTGCTTTAACTTCCGAGTAGCAAGTAGAAATAATAGTATGGGTGTGGTAAGGACGGATTGCTCCAATTCGACTTTATTTCCTCAACATTTAACCCAGCGTCTAGCACCTAGTAGTCACTCTGGGGTTCTTTTTGCTGATTGGATGAAAACTTTGTAGAAGGTGAGGGTACTGACGAACGTCATTGGTGTTGACTTGTGGGAACAGTACTCTTGCCCATGCTGTAAGCACCGTTGAGTCAGTCACTTATCAGGGGACATGATTCAGAATATAGTGATTACAGTACTTTTTCAGAGTGAGGTTTTACCACAACCGAGACCTGCCTGCAGTTGAGGAATGCTGATGGTGTCCTCTATAGGGGGTGGGGCTTGACGCAGCAGAAGGAAAATGTGATGGCCGTGTGCTTTTCCCAAGTCCTCAGGATCAGCTTTCTGGAGGCACCATGTGGCGTTTCAGAGGAGAGATTTTTTTCATCTACTAAGTAATTCTCCAGGACTTGGCGGTGTGGGGTACTTCTGAGAGGCAGCAGGAGAGAAGAGGCTGTGGTGCCTGCCCTCCAGATGCTTATTAGCATCTGGATGCAATAAGGGAGAGATGCAAGTACCTGTGACCACAGTGTGATGCAGAACGTGGAAGGGCTTAGTCATTTAGAGGAGAGCAGAATCTGCCCACAGAAGGAGTTAGGCAAGACAACGAATGAAGGAGACGGGGTTGGGACTCCACCTTGAGGAGTGGATAGGAATTTAGGGGGTAGGGATGGGAGTGGAGAGACCATTCCAGGTGGAGGGAAATGCAAGAGGAGAAGAGGAGGAGGATGGGTTGGACTCGGGGAGTGGTGAGTTTGCCAGAGCTTGGACTACAGGGGAAGGAGGCCCGACCTGGAGACCCCTGAATGTCACCCCAGGAATGTGATGGCTCTCGCCTTACGATCTTTTAATGTTATGTGGTAAGCACTACAACTCTTCCTTTCCTGGACAAATATAGTGGGAACAGAATAAATTCACAGAGAAGCTGGAAGTTCTTGGAAAGTTTTCTCTGGGTCATTTCCATTTGTGCTGGGTCCTCTCTTCATTCTCTCTCAATGCAAAAATGCACTGACTGGTGAGGTAGTTGAGAGGCTCAGATAACATTTTGGCCCCTCTGGATGCTATAGAATGTCACCCCTGGTTTGATAGATAGGCTTCAAAACTGGAGATCAATTAGTCCCACTTCCCCAGTCAAAATAAACTGGGCGTGTTCCTCTTCTGTGTGTTAAACAATTAGGTCTGAATGCTCTCCATTATTGGTTTGATTTAATGCGCTTAGATGTGCCATCTTGTTGTTTGTTCTAAGAGTTTATTTCTGATTGCAAATGCTCAGCCTAAGTTAATATTTCAGGAGACTCAATCATAACTTGAGGCTAGAAATTTGATGGAAGCCATGGCTGTTGTTTTTTTTAAAAAAAATAGACAATTTTGCTGCACTCAGGACAGTTTAGATTAAGGAACACAAACGCCTATTCCAACATGAGTCCCATTTCCTTTATTTGCCATTCCTCTGGGCGATGATGACTTTTAACATGCTCCCTAATTATTTAGGCCATTGCCCTCCAAAGACCATATTAATTAACTCATTTTATTGAATCAGAGTGATTATGACATCCTGGGTGCCAATCTAAGAACTTTACACCTGTTAAGTCATTTAATCCTCTTAACAACCATATGAAGTAGATAGTATTAGTATTGTTCCTATTTCACAGATGGGGCAGTTGAGGCTCAGAAAAGTGAAGTAACTTGCTCAAGGTCACACAGATAGTATCCATTGCATTTGAGTAGACATTCGAATTAGACGTTGTGTTTGGTGTGTTTGATGTCACCTGTGCGGAAAAGGATCAAAAGACCTTGTCTGAGAGGGTCTGCCGTGCTGTGCTCTGTGCCGGAATCGTCTTCTTGGGCCATTTTAATAGAGGCTTACTTTCTACGGTTTATGTCAGTAGTTGTCTTTCAAGAAACTCAGTATTTTAATTGACTGTTTGAAAGTGAACAGTTTCCGTGGATGTACAACAAGCACATATACCAACGTCCAGCCCTGCTGAATTATGATCTTTTTATGTCAGAAGATGTGGCTGTTGGTAGTGGCATTTCCCCAGAAGTATGGTAGTAACTATACAGTTAACAACAAATGACATTCAGTGGCATTCTCTGTGTGCCTGGCACCCTGCTGATCACATCACATGATTATTTTATTTAATCCTCCCAACAACCCCATGAGGCAGTCCTGTGAAAATCTCCTTTCTACAGGTGTGGAAACTGAGGCCCAGAGAGGTTTGGTAATGGAGGGAAGGTCACACAGCTGGGAAGCAGCAGAGCAGGGATGTGACCCCTGGAAGTGTTTCCTGAGCCGCCAGTCTTGACCCTCGTGCCTGCAGCTTCCCCCGTGCGGTGTGGCAGACCGCTGGCCCCTGCCCTCCCTCCTGTTCCCTGCAGCATGCTCTCAGGGCGGCCAGCCCTGTTGTGCTGCTGCCTCTTGCCAGGGATTCACAGCTGATCTGGATCAGTTTCCTGTAGCTGTTCTGCTTTGTGTCTTAATAGGATCCCTCTCCTCTCCTTCGCTGTATTGCAAGTATTTGAAGAGTTGGATTTCACTGACTCTTCTTCTATCATCGACCCTTACACCCAGCCTGAGTTCAGCATTTGCTGGCTGACTGAACGCCACTCCGCCCTGCTGGAGGGCAGCAAGAAGACAGCACAGGTGTGCGTGGAGCAGATGGAGCCCCAACCATGTGGATCCTGACATTGAATGTGGGAACTGTGTGGAGGGGAGTTTATGTTTATGCTGTCTCGTGAGCTGCTCACTAGGTGTCTTGAGAAGTCTCTGCACCTATTTATGATAACTTCCACTCTTAGTTTTAGGCAGTATTTTTCTCTACATCAAGCATAGCGTCCATTGTATGGTAGATGCTCAATAAGCATTTGGTGAATGCACTATTGAATGAGGGGCTGAATGAATGAATCATTTATTGCTTGGTTCCATCGGTATAATGGCGTCCTAAAAGGCCCTGGGGATGCTCCTGCCCCTGCTGCTACTTGGGATTGTATTTCCTCCACCTGGCTCCTCCCTCCTTGGTGCGGGGCCTCTCCCCATCTCCCCCTGCCGCCTCTCCTCTTCTCTCCCTCCTCCCTTCTCCCATATCAGTCCAGGAGCGGCTGAACAGGTGGTGGCAAGCACTGTTCTTTTAGGTGGTGCTACAGATGATGTTAGATTCTATAGTTTTAGAATAGAACTATTCTTTAGGGAAATTAAGGAGTTAAATAATCGGCTTTCGAGGGCTTCAAATCACCATGTATGATATGAATGTAGGAACATGCATTCTGAGTCCTAAACAGACTGTAGGGCAGCCCACTGGGAACTGTGTGTGTTTGAGAAGCTCATATCACACAAGCTCATGCAGCGGAATCCGTTCCACGTCTGTTCTCACGACTGAGAACCACTTCTTGAACTGGTTGCTTTATTGAAATGCTGGATTGAAAATACGTTAAGGAAAACTGCCTTCCTGTTACCAGCTATAGATTCTTGGAGAGTTTTATTTTCCAGTTGGAGTTTATAATTACTATATCACGCCAATGTCAACACAAATAATCCATAATCAATCTATAAATCAAAATTGGGGTGAGTTTACCATGAGCCCACCCTAAGGACCATATAGCCCAGAGAGTACCTTCAGGAAGGAAGAGGAAGCTCTCCAAAGAAGTGGGGTCTGCAGAGAGGTTATATACAGTCTTGGAACAAAGAGCGTACATCACATATGATAGGAACTCAGCAGGTCGGTGGTCACCAGGTCAGTGGTCACAAGGTGAACACAGCAGGTCAGTAGTTAATCCTTAGTTTCTAGGAAGAGATGCTTAGCCTTAAGGAAATGGCATATGGGGGGAAGCTGCATCCCTATTTTTAAGAGCATCAGTCTTGTCTTTGGGACGTTGTAAAAGTTTAAAGCAGATGTACAATGCGTGCCCAAGAGTCCACGTCTTTTGGAAAAAACAAGGTCAGGCCAAATTATTTTTAAACCAATGTCTTCCTCGTAAACTCCAGTATGTCCTATTGGTTGTCATTTATTCATCACTGTCAGGGCAGGCTGTACATTACGTGGTTGTCCTTTCTGTGTCTTTGACAGATGTGTCGTCCCCACACCAGCGAGCCTCCGCCAAGATGAAACCAATAGAAGAAGGGGTGGAAGATGACGACGAGGTCTTTGAACCCGTGTCTCCAAATGCGTTTAAAGGCCATCAGTTGCCTTGATCTGAGAGAGGAGTCAAGTTACCAAGATGGAAATTGTCTTGAAGAGATCCTGAAAAATACCAGCACTTTTTCACAGCTTTTCGGTTATTCTGTTTTAGTACATCCAGACGGGTGGAGTCTGAGGGCAGGAAAGTGAGGAGGATTTGAAAATGGGAAGGGTATTTTAGCTCTCCTGTTTATTGGTCAGCTTTTTAAGTAATTGTTTTACTGAGCCTTCTGACTAAACCGACTTCTATTCTGAGATATATATTTTCACAGTATTTTCTAGATATATTATCATTTTAACTTTAAAAACTCTTAGTGCTCTGTCGCTGCAAATGCTTTCACTTATTTTTCTGAGTTGTGGTTCATTTTCCTCACAGACGATTTTTTTCTCCACCATGGCAATGGGTTGTCCATTGGATAGTTTTAACAAACAATGTAAGTTTGACATTGAGGTTGAAGTAACAAAAAGCAGGCTTTCTTCAGTTGATTTTTTGGATGGAAAAGTTTAAAGAAAGATGTGATTCAGCTGGAGTATATTTTTCCTCCCAGGCCAGACGCATTAATTACTCCTCCAAATCACCTTATTTCTTTGCACATTGTGTAGACAGCTTGATGATGAGCCAAACTCATACGGGTTTGCTCACATTACCCTCGTATTATGCTATTTATAAACTGGTCTGAAACGTAAGGCTGGAAAGCTAACAGAGGGAAACAGTTCTGAGTTCAGTGTCAACGTTTAGCAAAACTCAGCTTACCTGTGATTTGGAGCCACCTTGCCCACACACTCTAGGGTGAGGAACACTTGGAGTAGGGAGGATGGGAGAGTCAAGTGGCCAAGCAACTGTCACAGAATGACGTGACTGTCAGAGCAGCTTCATCCTTCAGTTGGTGTTCTGAAGTTTCAGATTGTACCCCCAGAGCCATCGATGTCTCTTTAAAATGTGTACCAGTACCCGGTGCCAGAGCTGTGAATGTGAAGACAGCTGTGGGGGCAGACAGTTCGCCACAGGCCATGCCATGGCCACCCAACCTAGATATTGCTGTGAGGGCCCTGGTTCCAGATCTCTGTTTTCTATTAGAATCCTGTTTCAGGAAACGGTGGTATTTGGGAAATGAGAAGTTTGCTTAAACCCCCAGTCAGTCTGGCCCGTGTGACCGTGGCACTCCACGGGGTGAAGCCCATTGATTGGCTGTGCTGCGCCGTGCCCCACTGATGTTTATTTTGTTCCATCCACTAGAACCGACTTTGAGTTAGTCCCCTGTTATATTAAATAGCTGAGAGAAGTTCCAAATGAAATTATTTCCAGGTGAACTGAGCCAAAAGCAGCATCTCTTGTCAAGAGGTGATTTCTGTTTAGAGAAGGTAAATAAGCTACTCTAGCGTTGCCCCATATTCCTAAAGCCATTTTTTTAGCTAATTTTTTTGGTAATTTCACTTGAGTTAAATTTACACAGTGGATTACTCATTGAGAAGCCGTAGACTGGGAGTCCAGCTCTTAACGTCTTTATCAAATATTGGCTTGTTAACAGCACAGTGGAAAAGCTGATTTCACTTTCCTATGATAGTGGGCTCTTCAGTTTGTAAATTAGAAATTTGTTTTGGGGAAATGAAGCAAAGGTAAATGACTGAGGCTTGGCTTTAAGATTGTCGAGCTCTATTAGGTTAAACTCTCTCTGTGCCTGGGATCATGTGTGTCGTGACAATGTAATGGTGTTAATACTGCCGTCCTTTAGCTATGGGAGTAAAGTCACACATTCAGAAGACTAATTTATGAAATCACTCTCTAGAGTAATTAGATATTATGTCCTTCCCTGAGCAGAAAGCAAGTGTAGATGCTGCAGAGGCCGTGTTTTTAATATTCTCTGCATCCACAGAACCTTGGGGTCTCCATCCCGTGACCCATCTTCAGGTTTGTCTCACTTTGTGAGCCTCAGACAGCAGAGAGGGTCAGCTGCGATGATCATCCTGGATGTGTTTGGAGGTTATTTTCTGTAGTGCTGGGAGCAAACAGTTTTAAAAGCACACTGCTATAATTAGATGATATAAAGTCACTTACGGTTTTTATTAAAATATGTGTGTGCGTGTGCACATGTGCATCACAGTCACTGATAACAAAGATTGTAACCTCAAGATCAGGAATCTTAAAAGAGCCACTTAGCCTGAATGGGAAACATGAAACTATTTTTAAATACACACCTCGAAGGAAGACAATGAGATTCAGAGAAAAGAAGCCACAAGCCGCTGAGTAGCCCTCCCAAATAGAGTTGACAGCAAAGAAGCAGATAGGAAAATAGAAAAGAGTTTTAAGTGTCAGATCTCCTATGGATGACTTTAAATTCATTTATACAAATGAACAAGTGTATCTTTGTATAAGGCACAAATACACAGACAAAAACCATGTTTGCTGCCAAAGCCGCCATAAGATGCTTCCTGTGTTTTTGGCACTCACTCAGCTGTGTGACCAAGCTTTAGAAAATGGTCTGCAAAAATCATTCTATATATAACCCCAAATCTACTAGGTTTAAATGTAATGATATCAAGTCCGTTGTATGAATCTAGAGTCTAACATTTATACCAGAAAGTTTGTCATTTGTAATATTTTGAAAGCCCTCATAAATATTTATATTTATGAAGTAATAGCACAGACATTATATAGATTCTCGGTGAGGTTTATATATTGTAAATGGGTAATGGTGCTATATCATGATTTTTCAGTTACCATCCTTGGCTTTCTGGGATCCTTTCTGTTTCTCCCTGTGGTTCAGTCTCACTTTAATCACGGGACACCTTCGTGCTTTGCTCTCAGCAGTGTGTGCACTAGGAGACCTGCTCCGTGTCTGGTTCTCCTTCCACGTGTCTGAAGCTTTTCTGATTTTATAACTTGCAGCTGCTGATTCCTGCCTCCTGGGTCCTATCATGGCCCCAAAGACAAAGTCCCTTGGAGGGTGGAAAAATCTTTGGGGAGAGTTGATGTAATCTACACATTCTGCCCTGTCCCCCATGCACCCAAGTAATGTCTCCACCCTCCAGTGAAGATTGTCATGTTGTGTGCGGTGGTGCCCAGCTGAGCACCTGGGCATGCGGGTCTGTCCCGACCTCGCAACTCCGTGCCCTCCTCCTTACAGACCCCAGGGTGCAGCTCCAAGGGTTCACTGTAATTTTTTTTCATCCATTTCCTTGGTCATTTCTAAAGCTGCTCTGCAGAAACCTCTGACCTTGCCATGCCTCACTTTCCCCTCCCTTCTCTCTTTCCAACTCCAGTTTCCCAACCTCTTTTTCTAATTATCCCAAACTAAAGTTATTAGAAATTCCCACCTGCTTGATTCAAATTCCCAAGGACTTGAAAGGGTAGGATTCTGTGCAGGAAACTCGAGGTTTCAGCATAATCACAGCTTTGGTTCTGCTCACAGGACAGCACATTTTCTCACTGATGGTAGCCATGCTTTGATTGTCACAGAACC
This sequence comes from Equus przewalskii, assembly GCF_037783145.1. Taxonomy (NCBI): domain Eukaryota; kingdom Metazoa; phylum Chordata; class Mammalia; order Perissodactyla; family Equidae; genus Equus; species Equus przewalskii. Next base: position 55,044,295 of record NC_091839.1, on the reverse strand, counting down.
CCAAATACCTGTGTATAACCACATATTGTGTCGTCTGAGACCTCCTTTTGAGTATACTATTGACAGGTTTTTGTTATACTTGCAACCTAGTTTTAAAGTACACAAGGATTTTATGAATGCCTTATACAGACACATTATTTATAGGAAACTCATTCTTTCTGTTTTTAGGTACCATTTACATGGATAACATTTACTTTATAATAAATTTACTTCTTGTCTGAATAGAGCCTTATGGTTTAAACTATCTTCATATATTGTCATTTGATCAAATAAATTTCTTACTTAGAAAATGTGTATTTTTTTTATTTCATTCCTCTTACAGGTAGTTGATTTGTTCAGTGACCCTCAGAGGTTGTGGGAATTGCTCTGGTTTAGGTGGTCTGAGCAGACCTGCAGAAGGGGTGCTTTTAGATCAGTTCCACTTAATTTCAAAAGTCTGCCATCTTGGCTGCCTTTGGCCATGAAAAGAGAGGGCCACGAGGCAGTGTAGACTGTTGACTGGATGCGGCAATGGAGAAGCTTTGAGAGCTTCACTGTGGGGATGTATAGATTTCAACTTTTTCTCCCACCTTATTTGAACATTCCCTTCTAGTTTCATAAAGTTCAACAACACAAGGAGTCACATGAAGGAGGCCAAAAATCTCCCCTGGGTCTATTCTGTGGTGGGCAAGAGGGACCAGTCTTTCTATTCTTGGAGAAACCATGTTTTCTTCCATCATCTATCCTAGCTATTGGGATGGTAACTTGTCAGCCCATCTCTTGGCCCTTAGTAGCAGGTCCTTGGCACCTAACTTGCCACAATCAGCCCCAAGACTAGACCCAAAAGGAAGGGACATTTTATACTACCATAAAAGGAATTAATTCCGTTGCTCAATAAGCCTTGTCACCTAAGCCTGAAGTCTGGGTTCTGAGCCCTGAACGTCTTGCCGAGCCAGCTTTGGGGCACTTTCCTCTGATGTAAGCCTAGCTGTGGGACCTAACGGTTTCCATCTGTGGCCACTTGGGGGCTTTCTGTGGGCAGATACGACTACAGCCCACTGTAAGTTGTGTCCCTTGCTGAGTTTTGTTGTAGTATCAAAAATATTCACAATTATCTCTAAAGGCTATTAAAATACTCCTCTCTCTTCCAGCTACATATCTGTGTGTGGCCAGATTTTCTTCCTATACTTGAACCAAAACAATGCAGAGGAAGATGTGAAAATCCAGCTCTGTCTTCTCTTAAGCCAGACTTTTAAAAGATTTGCAAAAGTGTAGAGCAATGCCACTCTGGCTGATTTTTTTCGCTTTGTAAAATAGCTATTTTCCAAGAAAAGTGTTTGTTACTTTAACATGTAACGAAAGTAATGAATATCGCAGTTCTCGAAGCGCCTCCACTGCTGGCGTCTGTGGCTGCCCCCTGGTTCCCGCGGCAGCAGAGCCCTAACTGGTTTCTCTATCCCTAGCCTCGCCTTTTCCAACCCACCTTTGTGCTGCTATCAGAGTAATCTGAAAATTTGCAACAGAGATGAAGACCTTCTGATGGGGCCTCCTTACCTGCAGAGGAAAGCCCACATTTTTAGCAGGGCCACCAAGGCCCTTCCATGTCCGGTCTCTCCTCCCCCTGTACCCCAGCCAGGGCGGGGACTGCTCACCCTTCTCTGAGCTCATCACAGGCCAGCCCATCTGCCTGAAATGCCTGCTCAGCCGCCCCCAGCGGTGCCCCAGGATAAACTCTACACCTCCCAGTTGAAGTGTCACACCCTCTGTGAGTCAGTTCCTCCCCACTTCCCACGGGTTCACCCCGCAGTGTGACCGGTTGTATGCTGTGTCACGGCCACGGCAGGGGTGTTTGTTCAGGTTCTCCCAGTCCCTTCAGATCATTGTGGAATTTGACAAAGCGCTTTCCCTTCACCACTCAGTATCTGAACACTACAGCACCATGAGGGTGGCAGGACAGGCACTAGCATCCCCACTTTGATGGGAGGGAAGTGTAGAAAGGCTGAGGCACTGGTCCAAGGTGAGGCGGGCGGCAAATAGACAACCCAAACCCCAATGTGTGCTTGGTCTGGGCACTTCCCTCATCCCACCTTACAACTGTGGAAAACCTATTTCTTTCCACCCGTGCTCTTACTCTACTCATCAGCCTGGTTCTCTTTCCACTTTGGGGCCATTTTCACAGTTCCAACATCGTCTGTACCAGCTTGCTCCATCCCTGGATCCTAGACGTTAGACGCTACATTAATATTTCCCTGCTGTTTACTAGGGGCAAAGGTATCGCACTGACCTTCAAGATCTCCCAGCCTCCTTCTTCCTGTCATGAGAGGACTCACCTCTCTCCAGCTTTCAGCTGAGCTTTCTATTTTTCTACTCCTATTTGCTTGTTACACTGTGGTACTTAACATCTCCGGGCCAGCTCCCAGGACCCGCTCCCAGGAGAACGAAGGACCGTGACTCAGGACTTTACGCTCTGACTCCTTGCATGACAGGCCAACAGAACCAAGTGTGGTTTGATCTTAAGCTAAACTACCTCACACCTGAGTGAATGAAAGTCCCACCACTATAAAAACGTCTCTTATAGGAAAGGAGCCTTGAGGGGAAAACGATTATAGCCACTCCTTGATATTTACCTGCAAATGATGAAAACTTACAGAGCTGTGCACGCCTGTTGGTGCTTACACATTAATATGCCATTTGTGCAGAATCTGACTGAGGAGAAACACGTGGTCCTTTGAAGAAGCTCAGACAGGGAACGAACCTCTGGTCCGACCTCCGACGAGCCAGCGACACTGCACATCAAACAGAACCACTGGATATTCTTCATCTGCTCTGAATTCACTTCTCTTAAAATCGCTTCTGTTATCTTGGGGACCCAGCCAACCTTTTTCAATGTGCTTCTCACCATTTTTGTTGTTCTCATCTGATCTCTTTTAACTCTTCTACTTATTAGGATTGATATGTTTTGCTAGTAAGAATAATAACAATATAATGCGATATAGTAATCCTAGCTATCTATTGAGCTTTATCTATTTATCTGGTTAAATATACTATTTACCCGAGATTGTTACAGCCATTTAAAATACTTGATTTAGTATTTTCATAACAATCTTGCAAGAGAGTTACTACAATCACCGCTTTACAGATGTAGAAACTGGAGCTCAAAGAAATTGACTTGGCCAAGACAGCCCAGCTAGGAAAAGGGCCAGGATTCGATCCCACCTCTCTCAGCCCACAGGGTCTGCTCAGTCCTCCAGTCCTCTTAGAGAGTAAGTGTGCAGCTACCAGCACCTTCTTCTTCTCAGCTTCTTGCCTTAGGTTATCGAGGAGTTTCCATGCTGAAGTTAAAAAATATAATACTTTGTAATTTTTGTACATTTATTTATATAGGGAGGCATTTTTTTCTGAAAAAAATTAAAATCTGACATTGACTTTTAAAGCAGTGCATATCAGTTCATGTGAAAATACGGGGTCTGAGTTACGTGATGCCGCAAACAGATTTATCTGTGTCGTCCACCTTGACCTCCCTCTTAGCTCAAGGCAGCTCAAAGCCCAGGCCTGAAGAAGGAGGCGGAGTCCTTCTCCTTGGACATGGCTTTGAGGTCAGACAAATGCGGTTCTGCACACTGGCCCCAACCATGTGATCCTGGGCAGGCTGTTTAAGCTTTTAAAGCCGCCGTGTCCTCACACGTATGCTAGAACCTTTCCAAATACGTCCATAGTTGGCGCTCAGTAAATATTTGTTCTCATCCCCTTTCTCTTTTTCCTTTGGTTGCCAAGTCGAGTCCTTAAGGCTTCTGGAATCTTGGCAACCACAGTCCTTGTAGAGAGCCAGAGGGTCGGTGCCAGCAGGACCTGAGGGACAGGCAGCCAGGGATGGTTGCCACGGCCCCTCCTGCTCACAGCAGAAATGACTGAAGGAGCCCAGTGCTCACAGGACACAGTCCCTCTGGACCTGTTGGGCTGGGGCAGAGAGAGGAGCCACTCCTGGCTTCAACAAACAGCCCCAGAAAGCAGTAGGCAGGAGAAGGAAGCTGCGGGCCCCTCTGCAGTGGCCGGTGGGTGGAAAACAGTGGCGCTAGGGGGCTGGCCTCGTGGCCGAGTGGTTAAGTTCGCGCGCTCCGCTGTAGGCGGCCCAGTGTTTCGTCGGTTCGAATCCTGGGCGCGGAAATGGCACTGCTCGTCAGACCACGCTGAGGCAGCGTCCCACATGCCACAACTAGAGGAACCCACAACGAAGAATACACAACTATGTACCGGGGGGCTTTGGGGAGAAAAAGGAAAAAATAAAATCTTTAAAAAAAAAAAGAAAAAAAAAAAAAAGAAAGAAAACAGTGGCGCTAGGTTAAATGATGCTCTCCTTGAGGTGAAGAGAAGGAAGAACATGTTAAGCTGTGGTCAACATTGAACACTTTAGTTTGAACTAATATCTTGCTTATCTCCCCATGGTGACCACTGGAGAGCTGTGAGCAGGTGGCACGCATATGCGTGGAACACACGATGGCTAAGTTTTGACAGGAGGAAGAATGGAGAGAAGTTTCTCTAGACCCCAGAGAGAGCAGTGGAGGGAGGAATTCTCAAAAACTCAGGAGACTGTGTTCCTGACAGGATTTGATTGTTAAAGAATGCTAAGATACTGGGCATGTCACAGCACCTATTTGAGTCTAAGTTTCAACTGTAAAATGAAGGTAGACCAGATGAGGACTCTTCCAGCTCTGGTGTCGATAATTCCAAGTGTGCACCCTTCTTACAGCCTGACGTGGTGTCTCCTTGCTCCATGTGTCCCTCATCATCCAACTGAGTCACGACTTTTTTTTTCTGGTTGAGGATGATTTGGCGGTTAGGCAAAGTCTCAGCGGCTGCCCCACTTCTGGCTGGCCTTCCTATCCGGGGCCGTCTCATCTTGCCCTGTCCTTCATAAATGCTGTGTTGGTTTGAGTTTGTGCTGCATGATCGTTGTCAACACTCAGAGCTGTACTAGCTCCTTTCCTCAGCAAGCATTCAATGTTTCCTTTTAAACTATTAAAGGGTTTCTCAAAAGTTCTCATCAAAGGAGTCACCTTGCTGAAAAACCCCTTTTAGCCCTTCTGGAATGTTTGCATCCAGAGGGGACAGAAGTCTCAAATTTCAGAGCAGGTAGAGTATGTAAATTTCAACTAGCCCAGAAGTTCTCAAACTCAAGCAGGATCAGAATCACGTGAAGGTTCCTTAAAACCCGGCTTGCTGGGCCCCACCCCCAGAGTTTGATACAATACCTCTGGGGTAGGGCCCAGAAAGCTGCATTGCTAATAAATTCCCAGATAACGTTGATGCTGCCATTAAGGGGACTACACTTTGAGATCCCCTTAACTAGCCCAACCCTCTTATTAGCAGGAGAGGATACTATGGCTGGGAAAATTGAGCCCAGGAGAAACTAGAACCCATTTATTCTCATTCACAACCAATGACTTTCAATCAAAAGCAAATCGTATGTTTTTTTTGGCTCCAGGCCAGTCGTTCTCAACCTTTTTATAAGAGTCACTTACGGCATCAGTGACTCCAGGAGCTCATAGATAACTGTCTCAATACACCTGGAACAGCGATTCTTGACCCTGCTGCACACGGCGTCAGAGAGTCTGATGTCATGCATCTGAGCATCAGGATTCTGAAAAGGCCCCCAGATGATTCAGATGGGTAGTAAATGTGACGCTCTGGTCTGGAGGCAAGTCCAGAAACCTTCCCTTGTCCAGGCATCCCAGGTGATTTGGGTTTACCTGTGGGCTGGTCCAGACTTCACAGGTGATGCTTTCCTGATCTTGCCTCCTGCTTTAGGAAATACAAAGAAGCAGGAGGCGGCTGGCCTGTGGCCGAGTGGTTAAGTTTGTGCGCTCTGCTTTGGTGGCCCAGGGTGTCACCAGTTTGGATCCTGGGCACGGACATGGCACCGCTCATCAAGCCATGCTGAGGCGGTATTCTACACAGCACAACTAGAAGGACCCACAACTAGAATATACAACTATGTACTGGGGGACTTTGGGGAGAAGAAGGGAAAAAAAAAGACTGGCAGCAGATGTTAGCTCAGGGCCAGTCTTAAAAAACAAAAAGAAGCAGGAGTGTCATTGTGGGGTTTGAAAAGTGAATAGCAGCAGAGGGCAGCATAGATGAAAACATTCAGTCCAAAGCAAATGTAGGCAATCTTGTTGGTGTGTGGGGTTTTTTTCTGTATACATCAATACCTATTTTTGGAAAATTGATTCTTTTTTAAAATTCAGATATAATTGACATACGGCATTATATTAGTTTCAGGCGTACAACATAATGATTTGATATAGGTACATATTGCAAAATGATCACCAAAATAAGTCTGGTTGGTTAACATCCATCACCTCAGATAGTTACAAGCGTCTTTTCTTGTGATGAGAACTTATAAGAACTACTCTCTTAGCAACTTTCAAATATGCAATACAGTGTTATTAGCTGTGGTCACCATGTTATACGTTACATCCCCAGGACTTATTTATTTCATAGCTGGAAGTCTGTATCTTTTGAGCACTGTTGGTGTGTGATTTCAATCTTTCCAACTCCCTTCGTCACTTTCTTTGACTCTGTGTAGCCTCCTAAGTAACAGAGTCAGAAAAAAGCTTACTGCCTGGTTCTGGTGTCTGGGAGAAGAGAATAATTAGGATTCCGAGGTGTCTTTTCTAGCTCCAAGCCCGATTATGTGACCCGAGCAGTTAATGTCATCTCCTGGAGCCTGATTGTATGTTTCTCTGTAGTATGGTAATGTTAATATCTGCCATCTTTACTTTAGAAGGGTTTCGTGAAAACCAAATGTCAAAGCACCATGTGAACTATAAAGCACTATAAAAGTGAAGGCTATTATTATATTAACCAGTGACGCATGATGGAAGCTTAAGATGAAAGAAATATCTCTTCACTAAATTGTACCTGGAAATTCTCTTGGAAATGGCGTCTAATTTGTCCTTGATTCTAGGTGCACACATGCAAATCCCAAACCTAGAACACCTAGGTGTGATCATGTGGATATTTTAACAAGATATAGTTTCTTCTCAGCTAGTGGGACTACACACAGACCTACTGAGAAATCTAAGTGAGAAGAACAACATCAAAGTTTTGAGTAATAAAATCCCAAACAAAAATTTTAAAAGTTTTGTATTTCTTACAGTTTGAAAGGTGGATGAGATTTTTATGGGGTGGTAATGCAAGATGAGTATTTAATACAATATAGGTGTTTACAGTTTTGAAGTTCCTTATTACAAGAAGACCTAGCAATACTTGGATAAAATACTCTGCTTATTGACAAGTTACCAGCATCAATATCCAAATCTTCAGCATCGCGAACTCCACATCGACAACTTCTGTCTTCTGCATAAAAGCCCGTAAAGTCATTATTTAAAATGACACATTTTCCAGGCAGAAATTTTCCTGGGTAAGTTTATCAGTCATATGAAATATTCAGAAATTCAAACAGTAGACATGAGGTGAAGTAAAATATAATTCTATTGTTTCAGAGAGTGAGTGATGAGTGCCCTCTGGTGGTATCATGCAGTAACTGAAATGCATCATACGTCATCTTCAGTCACAGGATTATGAAACTCCAGTTCTTCGATGGTTTCTTAAAAATCAGATTTACATCTTAGCCACAACTTCCAAAGATCCATTCTACAATGGACTACATTATGGCACACAATTTAGATTGTGTTATGTTATTTAGGTTATTTTTTACAGAAGCCCTACAGAAAATTTTAGCAGAGAGAGTGTTCCATTAATAAATATTTTTTAATTAAAAAGAAGCACTGTAGGTTCTTAATATGGCACTTCCAATGACATCTCTTAAAGAACTGACCTTGGATCACAGTTTTGTTTTGTTTTTTTACCTCTTTTTTTATTTCAGTAATGTTGGATTATAACATGTTATATATAACTTTCAGATGTACATCCTAATATATTTTAAATTCTGTGTAGATTACATCATGTTCGCCACCCAAAGACTAATTACAAGCCATCACCACACACGTGTGCCTAATCATTGCTTTCACCCTCCCCTGTCCATGCTTCCCCTCTGGTAACCACCAATCCAATCTCTGTCTCTATATGTTTGTTGTAGTTTTTATCTTTTACTTTTGAGTGAGATCATATGGTATTTGACTTTCTTCCTCTGACTTATTTCACTCAGCATAATACACTCAAGGTCCAGCCATGTTGTCACAAATGGCTGGATTTTATCATTTCTTATGGCTGAGTAGTATTCCATTGTGTACATATACCACATCATCTTTATCCATTTGTCCCTTGATGGGCACCTAGGTTGCTTCCAAGTCTTGGTTATTATGAATAATACTGAGATGAACATAGGGGTGCATGTATCTTTATGCATTTGCGTTTTCAAATTCTTTGGATGAATACCCAGCAGTGGGATAGTTGGATCATATAGTAGGTCTATTCTTAATTTTCTGAGGAAACTCCATACTGTTTTCCATAGTGGCTGCACCAGTTTACACTCCCACTAGCAGTGTAAGTGGCTCACAGGTTTTATTGCTTATTGGTTTTGTTTTTGGGTGGGGTTGGGGATTGTGTTGGAATGTTTAGGCATTGTCATGGGGTTCCAAAGGAACTTGTTGCATCTCCTCTGACAGGTTTTGGGAATAACCATTTGGGAGGTTCCAGCGTGATCCTAGATGAGGACAAAATATTGAGCCAAATGACGTTCCAGTGTCCCTTCTAATTGTTTCGTTCTATGTTAGATTTTCCTGGGCAGTCTGATGTGTCTCCCCTTTAATGCTTTGCAGTATTAATAAACAAAAGGAAAACACAAACCTATGGAAGTGGATTGAGTGCTGGCACACCTCCAGAATGCTTCAACAGCAGCTTCTCACATTTTCCAAATTTTCTATTTTCCAAGTTTTCTACCATGAGAAAGTTTATTATTGTCATAATTAGATTTTATTATTTTTTTAAAGATTTTATTTTTTCCTTTTTCTCCCCAAAGCCCCCCAGTACATAGTTGTGTATTCTTCGTTGTGGGTCCTTCTAGTTGTGGCATGTGGGACGCTGCCTCAGCGTGGTTCGATGAGCAGTGCCATGTCCACGCCCAGGATTCGAACCAACGAAACACTGGGCCACCTGCGGCGGAGCGCGCGAACTTAACCACTCGGCCACGGGGCCAGCCCCTGTCATAATTAGATTTTATTATTATTGCTTTAAATGGATTGCTTTGGTTGAGTGGCAGAAGCAACTTTCACACAAGACTAGCTAAACTAACACCTGGACTAGCTAATGAAAATTATTTGTACAGAATTAATTTCACAAAAAAATGAGAGAATTTGAGGAGCCAACGCGATGATAACTGTAATGGCTTGACTATGTGGCATGACGAGCTAAATGAAAGAAGTGATAGGGGCCGGCCCCATGGCCAAGTGGTTGGGTTCGCACTCTGCTTCAGCAGCCCAGGGTTTCACCCATTCGTATCCTGGGTGTGGACCTGATGCCACTCATCAAGCCATGCGTCCCATGTGCCACAGCTTGAGGGACCCGCGGCTAGGGTATACAGCTGTGTCTTGGGGGACTTTGGGGAGAAGAAGGAAAAATAAAATCTTTAAATAAAAAAAAAGAAAGAAAGCAGTGATAAACACAACTTGAAATATGATATGACAGTAGCGAAGCCACACTTCCAGAGGAAAATACGGAAAATCAGGAAGAAAGGACCACATGTCAATAATACGTCTGTTTGAACCAAGTCAGATGTAAATATGGTTTGATTCTTAGGTTCAAACTTTTCTCTCCTTGCTCTCTGACTTTGCAGCATTGCTGCTGCTATAACACTTAGCTGTCAGTCCAGTTTTCTTGACAAAAGAGCAGAACAAACCATGTCATTTGGGGTGTAAGCAAAAACCCCAAGGTTGGAATTGGTACTTCAAAGAATTTTACAAACTGGAGTTGGCAGATAGCTACAGACGTTAAGCAGCTCAGAAGTTAAACAGAAATGGAGGCCCTCGAACTTCAGAAAGCAGCTCACATCTTCAAGAAACTTTGATTAATTTTAGAAACAAAGTACATATTCACGTGTATCCTAAAGACAGGAAACTTTTGTGTGTGTATGTGTGAGGAAGATTGGCCCTGAGCTGACATCTGTGCCACTCCTCCTCTCTTTTATGTGGGACACTGCCACAGCATGGCTTGATGAGTGGTGCTAGGTCTGTGCCCAGGATCCGAACCTGCAAACCCCAGGAGGTGGAAGTGGAGCATGTGAACTTAACTACTATGCCACCGGGCTGTCCCAATAGGAAACTTTTTCAGTGTAAATACTGAGTTAAGAAACATGCCTGACATGCAGTGTCAGAAACATTCACCATTTTCTAGGGTCCTAAAACCACTTCAGTAAGAGTGTGTGTGTGTGTGTGTGTGAGAGAGAGAGAGAAAGAGAGAGGGAGAGAGGATTAGAAAAGGCAACATGCTGATTTCTAAACTGAGGATAACAGAAATTATATTTGAGTAACAGTAAAAGCTTTTCTTTTAAATTTCAACTGTTTCTAGAAAGCAAAGCAGACAAGAGACCCATAGAAAGAGTTTTTGAGAGAAGAAAAAATCAATTTCATGAAAATAACAAGAAAACAGGAGCAGGATCTATCACGAAATGGTAGATTGTCACATAAGCAATTTTTTGATTATCAGCCTCACAGGCAAAAGCTTCATACGAAGGCTCTTACAAAAAGTTTACACGAGGCACAAACAGGGGTCAGTAGTGCAACCACAGGGCTCCGTGTACACACAAAGAAAGCCTGGGATTCTTGGGCTTCCTATCATCTGAATGGGCCTTAAATTTGTTGTTTATTACCAAAAAGAAAGGAAACATTAATGACAGAAGTATATTGGACTCCCTATATTATAGTTGTCAAATTCTCCCCTCTAGGGGCCAGCCGGGTGGCGCATCGGTTAAGTGTGCACGTTCTGCTTCAGCGGCCCGGGGTTCAGTGGTTTGGATCCTGGGTGCGGACATGGCACTGCTTGGCACACCATGCTGTGGCAGGCATCCCACATATAAAGTGGAGGAAGATGGGCATGGATGTTAGCTCAGGGCCAGTCTTCCTCAGCAAAAAGAGGAGGCTTGGCAGCAGATGTTAGCTCAGGGCTAATCTTCCTCAAAAAAGAAAAAAAAAATTCTCCCCTCTATCATTTAAACACTACAACTTCTTTCTCCCAGTGTAGCTCTCTGCAGAGGATGAACGTGGTGAACTATATTTCTCCAAATCAGCCTGTGGGTGCACTGGCATAATATGCTTGTGTGTTTCTAAACATTTATAAAAATTCAGATCACCCAAAGCCCCAGCTTTTCAGTGATGCTCTAGGGAGTTCCATTAAGATACCAAAATTAATTATCCCTGTGTCCCCCACAAAATGGCCACTTAGAGAGCAACCAAAAGAAGTGGCGAGAAGTCCCTTCCCTCGTGTTCTTTCATGAAAGTAGTTTCAGAGTTAGGCTATCTTCCAGAAACGTCCATGTCTCCAGTAGATCTATTCCCTCTGCCTTCAGACATGTGCTTGGTATCCTTAAGGAGCAACCAACAAGGTCATGAGAAGATGCTATTAAGATATAGTAGCAAAGGGATACTTTTCCCTGGCATTGGGATCGATCTAGCTTGTCTGTCTGTCCGTCCATCATTTTATTGTCAGATTCACTAGGTTTCAAATCCATGAGGTGTTGGGAAAGATATCCACCTTCAGGAATAAGAGGAAAGAGCAGAAGTCCAATCAATGCTACCATTTTAGCAAGACATTTGGGAAGAAACTGTAATAATGTTGCAAAAACTTTGCTAAGGAAGTAACTTCATGATAATTATAGTAACTTTGTTAACACTTGTAGCTTTTCTACACCTTAGCAGATTATTCCTGATCTCTTAAGTATTTTTCCCATAGAGAATTTTTTTAAAAAGCAATAAACAAAAAAACCAGTCAATTTTGTCCATCTTGAAAAATCCTTAACTCTTACCTTTCTAATTGCTGCATTTATCCTTCCTTTCACTCAATTTCAAACAAGTAGTATAGGCTGCGTTGCTATTTTTTAAACCTCTGCAATTTGGTTTCACCCATATTTCTCCATTAAAATTTTTCTATCAATCTGGATACTTTCTACTGACCTGCCTTCCTGTTTACTAATCTTTTGTTCTGTTGCTTTGAACCTGCTGTTAAACTTATCTGTGGATTCTTATTTTCAGTTATTATAATTTTTGATTCTAAAGCTTCTGTTTGACTTCTATATCTTCTCTACTTATTTCCTATAGTTATTTTTAAAGTCTTTGTATGAGAATTGCAGTATGAGTTATCTGTGTGTGTTTTTCTGTGTTGTTTTCCTTTGTTTCCAGAAAATCAGTCTTGTTTATTAGCATGCTTTATACCTTTTTGATTGGATGCTGGATATTGTAAATGAAAATTTGTAAAGGCTCTGGGTAATGTTATCTTTTTCCAAGGAGGGTTGTTTTCTTTTGGTAGGTAGGTAGTGTACAAGCTGGTCACCTTGGTCCCATCCAGAGTTAACTGGAGGCCTAGTTAGGGCTGGTCTGTTTCAATTTTGCCCCTTCCCTAGCGCACAGCCTACCCTCTTAGGGCGTCACCCTTATTCCTAGGTTTAGGCCTATTGGGATCCAGACAAAAGCCCCGGTGTTTGCCAAGGCCCATCTCACTCTGAGGCTTCAAATACAATCTCTCTCTCTCTCCAGCACTAGATGGCCAAGGAAATCTGTTAACTCCTTCAGCCTCCCAGCCAGGGGCCGGACAAGGGTGACACAAGGAAGGCACCCAGGACAAGGTACCACCCTGAAAGTGAGGGCCGCTTTAAATCTTATGCCCTAGGCAGCTCTCTCTCCTCATTCTAGTTGTGGCCCTGCTCTCAACTGCTGTTTTTTGCTGAGTCTTAACATTCAGTCATTGATTTGAAAGGAATCTGTATTAAGATTTTGGGGATTCCCTTCATGTGAGGCCTCATCTCTGGGGTTTGCCCCTCAATTTTCTGTTGTGCTGGCAGCTCTGAATTTCTGTTTTCTCAGCTCATTCAGAATTCCTGTTTGGGTTCCATCACCCTGTGGCCCCTCAGGGAACTGGAAGCTGGAGACCCCTCAAATTCTGGCTGCATTGGTTACCCTCCACTGCATTAAAAATATTGTTTTTTATACTTTGTCCCACTAATTTTGTCCCGTCTCTTTACTGATTGTTTAAAGATGCATTGCTTTGTTTCGACTCTAATCTTTTGTTTATGCTGTTTCTTCTGTCTTGGATTCTCTTCCTTTACCCATCCAAACCAAACCATCCTTCCTGCCCCACTGAATCTCACTTCCTCCAACCCCATGTGCATTTATCAAAAATGTTGTTTTCGGACAATTTTTTATTGATGTGACAAAACATTATATGATGTTAAGGGAAAAGTGTAAAGTTCCAAACCATAGATAATATAACCTAGTTTTATTTTTAAAATCTATCTAGATACAATTTACTGAAAAAAAGAGATCAGAAGAAAATTAATAAAAAATGTTAATGGTTATTTCTAGGTGATGAGATTACGTATTTTTAAAGTGTTCTCCATATTTGAAATTAATAAAAAATGTTATTGGTTATTTCCAGGTGATGGGGTTATGTACTATTTTAATTTTCTTTCAAGGTTCTTCATATTCTCTACAGTAAAGTACAATGCTGCTTTTCTAACAAAAAGCTACTCTTTTAAATAACAATTATCAATGAAAATAAACATGGTTGCAATGTTTATGTAATAACTTCATGACATTCATGAGAATGAAGGAAAAGTCTAAAATGGTTTCTCCACAATGGTCTGAATATTTTTGTTTCAGGCTACTTTTCCTGACCACGTGAAGTCCGTGTCTGGATTCACAAGTTTGCACACTCCATGCTGGCTAATGCAGGACGATTCCTAACGATGATAGGACCCATTTCCTTCTTCATTCATTCTGAATGAATGAACAAATCCAGACTGAATTTATTCAACATCGGTACCGTCAGTTCCATATTTATAATCACCGCTATCTGAGGATATCTTAAAACTACTTAATTTATGCTCAGATTGGCATAAATACTGCCTGAATAGCGTTTTATCCAGTCACTTAATTCAGCAATAACACAAATCATTAAAAAAAAATCTCCAAAACTCATCATAAATGCCAACGTTATATGTTTTATTTTTAATCAAGTAATTGCTTTAAACCTCAAAATATCCATAATTGACAGAGTAAGACTTTAGGCATGAAATGAGAATATAAAATTCATGGTCTGCAGAAAGGCAAACAGTACTTTAGTCCATCAAGACAACTGTACACGAGTGAAATGCCATTGCAGGCATCTACTCCTTCTTTGTCCTTTAAAAACATACAGTTCAAGTGTTTTTATTTTCACTTGTAAACAACATGAGTCAAAATGGACAATGAGGTAATCTAAATACTACACAGGATAATTTAAAAACACTAGATAAAACACCGTATTAAAGACATACAGAAATCAGTGTTCACTTTGGTCTCCAGTATGGTTAGAGTTGTTAATACCAAAAAAGCAACACGTACTAATTAAAGCCAGCTTGGTGGTGGGTGCCAGTGGTTGATAGATGGAAGTAATTCAAGAGGTAGTCAACACCATCATGTTCAAGCTGGTCACTCTCACAAGTGTTAAGCCACAGATGTATTAAATATTGTAATAGTTTCTCACAGTACAGTACTTTACCATAACTTTGCAGCTTTGTTCCAAATAGAAAATTTAAAAATGATTCATAGGTCAATCTCTCACTCTAATTGAGCAACTATGACACAGATCACACAACCAGCACGTCTTAAAGAGGCTGTTGACAGCTATGTAAGATAGAATTTGATGCTTTTAACAAGTTGTTCTTCTCTAAAACAAATAAATCTCATTAAGACATCTAGAAAATTAAAGTCAGTACAGCTGCACTTGTACACTTTCCCAAATTTTATAACCAAAGGGGAAATACACATATATATTTTATGATAAACATTTCTTAGAGAAAACAGATAAATTAATTTAAATTAAGTTTAAGACTTAATGAGATTTCCCATGTCCTGTATAATTCATCTTACAGTGAATGTTACAACGACTACTAACACTTATGGGCTTCTATTCACAAACTAAATACAGCTAGCAGTAACTTGGGGCCACACCGGTGCAAAATAAAACTGGGCCAGAATATGAAAAAAATATCGGCAATAAAACATCCTATATTTGTAGATGGACCAATGCTAATAACGTGATGTTTCTGGATCTTTTTTGCTACATTGCACGCCAAACGTCCAAGTTATAAGCAGGTAAAAATCTTTCTAATCTCTCACTTGTAAAAAATACATCCAAGGTCTTCTAGTGAAGACTAGAAACGCAAGCATAAAAATGCTTCTACTATAATCTGCCATGTAGCAATGAATAGCTCACAGGGCTCAGAGGCTGGTAGTGCATCTTTCTTAGGAATTACATTTGTGTTGACATACCGGGGAGGTCACAGGGCAACTAATTCACAGACCTCCTGCCCAGCCCAGCAGTAACCCCTGTAAACTGATGCTTCCCACAGACTCTCCCCCTCAGTAGCTAGAAATGGCATTGCACGTTCACTCTGTTCACTCCTCGGCAAGCTGGTGCTAGTGAGTTACGTGCCTAGGGCGACAACGCTGCAATATGCTTGGCCTCAGGGCAGCACAGACACAAACGAAGGAGATTGGCATCTTTTACGCTTTTGCCCAGCGTGAGTACACTCATACACCAACCTCTCCTCTTGCCACCCCTTCCCACCCCCGACCTCTGGGCAAAGCAGCTATTTCCAAGATTGCTCCTGTCTTCTGTTTTGCTTAAGTGGAAGGGTGCCCATAAGTCTTTAAACTAAATACATGATCACTTTAGGGAAATGCTTGGAGACTTTGCTAACTAAATGAGATGCTTCATTATTCACAAGTGTTTGTCAGAAACATGCAGTTGTGAATTGCTATCTATAATATAGATTAAAAGGTTGTGTACCAGAGAATTATCAGCCACTGTAAGGCTGGAGCAGCATAAAGGTGTGCTATGCATCAGCTATGAGGTAGCCTTTTGCTGTAAACAGGATAATAGTTCACCCATGTAAATGGACACTGTGCTCACATCAGTGACATTCACATGTGCAAGGAGTTCAGGAATTCTGCTTTAGAGTACTTTTCACATGAAATAAAAATAGGAGAACTGATATCTGACACTCGGAAATTTTGATCTATGTCAAACTCAGAGGTAGTTATTACTAGCATCAGTACATAACACTTACACAAAGGTCTAAGTCATTTGGTTTGTTTTGAGTAAGCAGGACTGTAGACTATTCTGTAAAGAAACGACGACAACATTATATGGTATGTTCCCTGAGCAAAGTTCTTTGTCCTGAGTAGGTTATGTAATAGTGATAATATTCTTATATAAAAAATAAACCCCAACTTTTAATCATAAGATAGGTTTGGTATGTGCTCTTAGTTCAGTCTGGTAAGATGCTTAAAATGATTTCAAATTGCACCCATAAGGTCCAAGTTATAAAATGTTTCTGGGTGGTTTTTTTTTTTTTTTTTTTACCACGATCTCAGCTCTGAACTTTTCATATGTAAACAGGGAATGTCCAATTCTCAAGTCCATAATTTCCTATTTCTATAAGGTCAAGGAACTTTGGTTTGAATTTTCAAAGTGACTTGTTATGTTTTGCATTTTTACTGTTAACCTGCTTAGTATACCTGCTAAAAATTAAGCAATGCCACTTTGATTTGTCTACATAATTTAAATAAGCTTACGATCCTCACATAAGGCAAGGAAGTACTTCTCTACAGCTATATATCACATTCAATATCGTCAAAGGTAAGCTTTGCATCACAGCACACTGATATTTCAGTATATACCATGGAGATTCTCACAAACACTGTCGTGAAATTCAGGCTGAGTTGTGAAGGACTGGCAGCCCAGCCTGAGGCATTTTCTCCTTATGCGTGGCATGCTGAACAGCAGCAACTGTACATGTCTCCCATGGCAGGACGAGTTGGGGAGGGAGTGGAAACTGTTCAGCAGAATGTGTCTCATTTGAATCATGCTATTTTCTTTTTTTTTTGATTATCTGAGCTTACACCAACAGGCTCATACAAAACTATATTTATTGCCAATGTTAAGCATTAAAATTAATTGGTACCTTCTTGGAGGTGTTTCAGAAATTTACTCATAACATCTAGAACCAGGATGACACCAAAATCATCTTTTTCCATTACTGAAACCTAAAGAGACCAATGTAATGATTGGTCCCTGCCAGGTGATTACTATAACTGAGGACCAACCTGACAAGCGTCTCTATCCTCAGCACTGAAGGTTCATCCTGCATCCACCATATACGTTACTCCAGCTTGTGTAATAGACGGAACTTCCATAAGATCAATTTTCTCATATAAAATACTTCTAGCTTTCTGGTGGGAGAGGTTTTGGTACCTCTGCCCCAGATCCATCACTCTAGTCGCCTGCCACCAAACACTGCACTTTTTAATATTACTCAAGGTCATATGTATTGGGCAATCGTGAGCATCCACTTAATTTTCATTCTCAACCCTGGCATTTTATTCATATCTGTGCTGTTTTGTTTATTTGTTTTAGAAACAGATAACTCCCCAGGGGGAATAAAAACAGCCCCAAAGATATATACCAAATGATTGGAGTTTTCCTCCAAGGTCTCAGTAGTCAACAAGGAGGGCCCCCTGCTCAAGGTGATGGTTCCAAAGACTGACGCGGTCAAGGGAGGCTGCTGTCGCCACAATCCCTTAAAAACCTCACAACGTGTAAAAGATTACAATGAGCTGGTATCAAAATACCACTGAAAACAATCAAGTCACTACATTTATACATTGCCCTCCCCTTCATTTCTCTTAATAGGCATCTAATTTACAATCAAAACATATGAATTAAAAACATTGAAATATCGGCACAGAAATTACACATTCATTGTCTTTTCTGGAGTTATGTATCCCAGTTTCAAAAAAAGCTATGGCAGTCAGAGGCATATGGAGTTAAGGAACTGCCTTCAAGGTTTGGGGGATGGGGGACAAGCTCTACAGATATCAAGAAAAAGAGGCAATCCCAAGTTTGGGAGAACTGATGTCTAAGAACATTTAGTACCATATGATTGGCAGCTCTGAGATCTGAAGTATCCTTTGGTTCACACAAAAGGTAACATCATGTCTTTATTTTTGTGTAATATAAAGGGAGTGGTATTTCAAGGAAAACTCCAGGGGTGATTTTCAAAACCATCTAAAATGCTTCACATGGGTTTTCAATGCTTGGGGATGTCCAATTCTGTGAGAGAGGGTGTGTGCTTGTATCTCTAGATACACATATATAAAGACAAGCCCTCTTTATATATATGTCTACACTCCTGTATCAAATCCTCCTACACACACACAGGCTCGGGCTCTCCCCCTCTCACACACGCACATATAGATCAACACTGTCCCTCCTTCTCTGGGTGACATAAAACAGACACCCTGCTCGAGTGTAATTTGCTTAGAGTGATTTGTCTGTTTAAAAAAATTCACAGTTCCTCAACAGTAGTTAAAATGCCAGGTCAGCTGCTGCTTGTGAAATACCGTCCCCCTGTACTTGCATGAGGTAGACTTCCCAACTGGGGAGAGAACACGATACGCTAAGAAGAAGGGTTATGTCTTTTTCCTTTTTTGAACGGAAGGCCCCTTTTTGCTTTGTTCTTCTGGAGCTGCAGACGACTTCATGGAGGAAGCTTCTGGAGGTGACCTGCCTGGCCATTCTGAGATCTCGGACCTAGCCTCCGGAGGAAAGGGTGGTGATGTACAGCCATGCCCTCCCCCCACCTCTCGAGGGAAAGTCGAAGTGCATGGCTGGGATTCGGCTTCCTGTCTTCCCTGAGAACTGGCGGGTGGCTGTGCGACAGTTTTATGTGGGCAGTTGGCCACCATGTGCGTGATGCTCTGACAGTAATGGCACTTCTTTGGCTGTGGAGGTAGACTACATTCCTTAGCATGATGATCAAGGCCACCACAGTTGTAGCATCTGCAACAAGAATAATGAAAACATCTTAGAAGTAGGGAACATGTATCATAAAATACATGTCATAAATCAAAAAGATACTAAAACGCACAAACGGTCAAGGAGACCAACTCCTTTTAATGTGCTTTCTTAATAAGTCTGTAAGGATATTTCTCATACACTGCTTCAAAGATTAGCATCACCAAAATGCTCAGCAAAGTTGTAAAACTACTTGTACTCAACACAACAGTCGATGAAAAACAAGAGGACTAAAATATGAAAGAATATTTATCACTTCTGTAGAGAAACGAGTTCTTTTTTAGATTTGACAGGTTATTTTAAAAGAACAGTTTACTCCACTAGAGGGCAGTCATGTTCAACAAAAATAACCAGCTGGTTTTAAAAAGAAGATCGCTAAAAAATACAGCTGTTAACATAACATGCAAAGCCAATTCACTCAGCAATTGGGAAAATTATAGACCAAATTACATTTTACGAGTTTAACATTTCTTTGGGTGTTAATTATTTTGGCTGTGGAACCCAGCTGAACTGGAAGAATTTTTTTCCTTTGTACAAATTAGGTAGCGCAGCGAAATTTGGTAAATAAGAAAGTCAGATGTCTGCGGTGAATGATTTCTGGCAAATTACCAAGTAATTTTAGAGTAAGGCAGTAAGTATGTGAATCAGAAGAATGCTATAAAAGAAAGCTTCTAAATACTTAGATCGGATTAAGAAAGGTTGATGCTACTTCAGTGATGAGAAAAATTTACTTTTTTTTCTGTAAGAAATTAGTTTTCCTTTAGGGTAAATTCTTCTAAATTGAAATAAACACAAATCCATCCTTAATTAACATTTGAATGCACATTGGGGGCACAGCTTTGTACTACATGTTTGAAAATTTGACTTAGCTTCTAAATGCTGAGCAAGTAAATTATTTGGAAGATATATTTGCTCAATTTCAATCAGATTTTCTTTCTTTTAAAATTTCATATTAAAAACAATGAAACGTCATAAAGTGGAAAAAATAAAATTTTATACTTATAAAGGTTTTTAATCTACTTGATGAGTACGAATTTGCTTATTAATTTGTCTCCAAATGAAATATTTTAAGAGCTTTCTATTTTTTATTTATTTTCCAAGTACATTTATGATTCCATAATTCTCATTATGAAACACCAAGTCACAACATTTTTTTTAAATGATAGCAAAATAGGTGGTAACTGTAAGAATCAGCTTAAGATCATAACGACAACAAAATAATTTTAATTACACTGTGTGCACATAGCAAGCTTAATGACTTATAGTACCATATATTTCAAAGGAAAACTACTAAGCTACTACTAACCCACTGAGCAGTATGTGCAGGATACTTACTATTTCATCTTCTGGGATAACTTATGAGTGAAAGGATAAAATAAGGATAACTGTGGCCTCCTTCTCCAGCTATCAATATTAACTCACAGAATTCAGGATAATGGATTCACAAGATGGGCCTTTATTCTTTGCAATAATTAAGTATTTACGTCAGGAAAAAAGACTTCATCATATTTTCAAAAATTAAAGGGAAAAACCAAGAAATCGCTTTTCCTCACTAAATAATTTATTGTACAACTACATACCTTAATATAACAACTTAATGAAACAATATAATAATGTGGATTCAATATGGTTTCAGCCATGTGTTCTAAGAGATAATGCAAAATTAAAGAATAATAAAAATTACCGATTAATGTTTGAAACTCAGGTCCCCAAAATAACACACTCAAAAATGGCATCTTTGAAAAATATCACCATATTACTTAATGTTTTCCCACATCCTTCTCTTCTATAATGGATAAGTGAATTCTTAAATTAAATTTGCCCATCTATAAAATATCTTCTTTTGAATTACATTCACTTCCTTGAGGAGAACATCCATTCAGGAGCTCCTTTTCCAAGAGAGAAAATAGGTTAAAGGCTTCAGTAATAGAGCAGGCTGTCCCGCGGACACACCAATTTCATCCGTCACTGTAGTAGGCACTGTGCTATCCAATTCAGGGGGCCGTTTTGCCCACTCATTTACCAAAGGCCTGATGTGAGAATTCCACTTTTACAAATGGGTCTTCCATCATATGCTGTATGTGCATTTACCGCTACATTTGGGTTGTAAAAGTTATTTTTAAGGATGCTATATAATTTTGGTTTCCTTGCATTTTGATCCGCAGAGTTAATTCACTCCCCTAGCTTTTCAGATATGTGCTATCAGACCAGACTGCCTTCCACACTGAGAATATTTGCATTCAGTGTATCTGTGCTTATTAGCCTTAAAAGGGGAGGAGTGGTATTTATTCTTGACTTGTCTTTAACCATTCACTGTCAATCACTCTCACCAAGAGTGCAGATCACACCCCATTATGAAACCCCTGCCTTCCCAAGGGACTGACACCAAAATGGAAACGTTCAGCCACTTTTCAGCTCACAAATGATACCACACCACACACTCCATACCAGCTCTCCGTGGTCCTAGTCCCCTTTGTTCACTCTCCACACCTCTCCAAATCAGCTTGGTCTTGTGAGTTTGAATGAATTTTACATTGTGATGCAAGCATAAAAATGGCAATGTGTCCACATAGAGCCACATGCTTAAGAAATATAAGGACACAGTCTCACAAGTAAAAGGCTATACACAAAGAAGACTATAACCATACTCATTATACGTTCCCAGAGACCAACATAAAAAGGAAAATGATTCATATCAAGTATTTTACAAAATGATGAACCAAGGGCACTAAGAATATTTTCTCACATAGCAAATGTAAAGATAAAATAAACAGAAATGTTCAGATTAATCTTAGAACTTTATCAAGTTCTTTATAAAATTACTTTATAAATACTTTAATTCTAATGAGCTAGCACATTCTACAAATATTCTTATTTAAGATGCTTTCTAAGATGAAAGACAAATAATCAAATTGGAGTCAATTTTTTAGAGGACTATCAATATAAGATTAAAATTTTTAAATGAAAGGAGAATGCCAACAACAGATGTAGTAGGATAGAAGCACCTAAAATGGCAAAATAAATAAAAATAAATCTTTTAGGGCTTTAGAACTACTTGGTTACATTATGAAATAAGGCACTGGGTGAGTCTTAATAAACTAAACCCAAACACCACATTAGTTAACAAGTTAATCAAAACATAGCCAAAGTTCTGAGGATTCCATAATAAAACTGAAAACTTCGATTCAGAAATAAAATTTAGATCTGCTATGACCCTTAGAGAAATTCTCATTTTTTGGGTCCAAACCACAGAATAAGTATATTATATATTCAAATGATAACCAGCAACAATGGTGAGAATTGAGCTCAATTGAAGATCACTAGATTAGAATATAGACATTAATTTTTTAATGATACTTCAATAATGTAAGTGAAAGAATTCATCAATTGTATATTCCCCCCGGGATCCCAAAAGAGATAAAAAATTGGGGAGAGTAGATACAGATACCAAGCCAGCTTCACCTGTTTAAAAGCGTAATGGAAAATATAACTTAGGTGCTTCTAAGTATTTGAAAGTGTTAACTTAAGAATTTATATGGAAACTTAAGTCCATATCCTGGGGGGTTTGATGGGGGCGTTAAGGACAAGGATACAGTGATCTGTAAGCTTCTCAAGAAGAAGGAAATGTTGAAAGCGATATCAAGGAGAGAGAGTAGAGTGGAAAAAGAAGTACAAGCTATGGGGCAGGAAGAAGGGATGAATATAGGAAAGGAGTTCAGAAAAATCCCTGGGAAAGAAAGATGAGAGAAAGGTTCAACAGTTTCCAAATGTGAGGCCAGAGGGGCTAAAGAAAAGTCACAGATTGGAAAGAATTTCAGAAACTAATTTGAAGAAATGGTCACTGACTTTTTGAAGAGATTGTTTATCACTGTTAACCTGATACAGTCCAACTAAAATCCAGAAATGATACTAATGACATTCATCAAGTCTTTAGTTTTCGATTTTAATATGTCTGAACAATTGTCATCTAATTCAATTTTGTGTCAATCAACCGAACACCTGCGAGTGTTGCATCCCAGTCTGCTGGTGGGATGAGCAGAAATGCCATCAGAGAACCCAAAGGGCTGAAAAAAGGGGAAGGACCCAGAGTGTAGCCTTTGATGGAAGCAATCTGCCTACCCCACCCTGTACGTCCTGAGGGCAAGAGAGACAGATTCTAAGACCAGCTTTCCAGGAGGCCCCATTTTGTGCTGATAGCTTCCAAACAATCTAAATTTGCACTTGGGTATAGTTTATCCGCTCCACAGGATCTGCCCCAAAATGCGAAGAGTTAGAAAACTTGGATGAATCTCGAAGCTAGAACGGCCTTTTAACAGTGCACACATTTTTCTGACCTCTACCAAAGCAACCTATTCTTTATGTGAATTTCTGTTTCTTTTATTTCATTTGTCTTATATCCAAACTCCTAAGACTGTAAGCCAATTAAATAATAAAGCACTTTAATAAAGTTAAGTTTTACATATTTCTCCTAAGCGCAGTGGTAAAAATACTGAGTTTTCAAAAATATTGGTTAGTGATGATGCATGTTTTTTAAAAAAGGTTCTTATGAAGCAAATACATATTTAATGCCAGAAAACTTTTTATTTGTATCTCTTGAAATACAGATGCCCTCATTTACCTTAACTCATGCTAAAAATAAAATGAGCTATACACAGTAGGGCTGAACATACTATTAACAGAATTAAAATCATAATAAAAAAATAAGAGGTTCAATTTATTAAGAGCTTACTATGTTCTGATACTGTGCAAAAGGGTTTTAGTGTGTTATATAATTTAATCTTCCCCTAAACCCAGTAAAGAAGGTACTACACTATCTACACGTGTGGATGAAAAAACAAAGATTCACGATAGTTGACATAGAAGGAAATTTTAGTTGAAAATAATAAATTTCGCTTGCATTTTCATTATATAAAAACCTTATACTCAGCAATATTGATATAAATTTTATTATGTGCAACTCTAAAAAATATAAGGTCCTGAATTCAAAACACCAACACACACACACACACAAATTTGAAGTCGATTTTTCTTGGAATTCGGTTACTGTTCTGTCACTATGCTGTGGGAAGTGATCTCTTTTCGAGCCAGCCCCAGTATAAAATGAAATGTGGGAACTAGTCCAGTCCAGACTTTTCATTGCCAATGCCCAGTTTTATTTCTACCCGTCTTGTACTTTACATGTTGAAAATTTCTGTCCAAAAAATTAGTAAGTAATTTTTCCATTCTCCTCGATCATATGTTTAAGACTGTAAATCGGAACTTCAGGTTGACATACTATAATTAGAGCTATCAAAATGACTCATGAAATTCCAGTCAAAATAAAGAAGCCTGACATTTCCATTGGGCCATGAAGTCATAGTGTGAAGTGAACGATTTATTTAGGCCTTGCAATAAATATTGCAATGAGATTCTACTGGTTGGAGTGAATGTAAACTGAGATTGCCTCTCTTGGGGAATTTGACAGTATATTTCGAAATACTAATACACATATCCTCTGAGCCAGCACCTCTAACTCTATGAATTTGCCCTATAGGAATGGTCAGTGATAAGCACAATGATTTGGGTACTAAGATATTAACTAGAGTGTTGTCCATATTGGTACAAAATAGAACAATTAAATGGTAATAATACTATTAACAATAATAAATACTTATAATCAAAATTAGGTAGTCTGGCTACAGAGTCCTGCTCTTTACTGAGCTATAAATACATGAAAATGAAAAAGAAATTTAAGTCCACATATGCTGAGAAACACTCTACAAATATTAAAAGGAATGAAGTCAAAGAATATTTAAAAAAATGAAGTAGATCTATACGTATTGACATGGAAAGATCTCCAAGACAAATTAAGTGAAAAAAGCAACCGAGAGGATAACACATGAATATAGTATAATCCCATTTATGTTTCAAAAACATTATATATGATTATAAGTAATTGCATGCATTTTTAAAGGCATGGGAAAACTACTGGAAGGATAAACAACAAATTAACAGTGGTTACATCTGGGGAGGGGAATAGAGGTAAGGTAAAGGGGAACTTTCTTTTTTCTTTTTTTTTGGTGAGGAAGATTGTCCCTGAGTTAAATCCATTGCCAATATTCCTCTTTTTCACTTGAGGAAGATTGTCGCTGAGCTAACATCTGTGCAAATCTTCTTCTGTTTTATGTGAGATGCCACCACAGCATGGCTTGATGAGTGGTGCTTGGTCTACACCTGGGATCCAAACCTGTGAACCCCAGGCCACTGAAGTGCAGCACATGAATCCAACCACTATGCCACCAGGCCAGCCCCAGGACTTTTTCACTCCATAAATTTTGTATAGTTTCTTTTTTAAATAACAAGAAAGAATTTTTATTTTATTTTATTTTATTTTTGAGGAAGATTAGCCCTGAGCTAACTACTGCCAATCTTCTTCTTTTTGCTGAGGAAGACTGGCCCTGAACTAACATCCATGCCCATCTTCCTCTATTTTATATGTGGGACGCATACCACAGCATGGATTTTGCCAAGCAGTGCCGTGTCCGCACCCAGGGTCCGAACCGGCGAACCCTGGGCTGCCGAGAAGTGGAACGTGTGAACTTAACCGCTGCGCCACTGGGTCAGCCCCCCAGAAAGAATTTATATATTATTTGTATCATTAAAAAAGAAAAATAGAAATTATAAAACTTCCATTTTGTAATATTACCTTCATTATTATTGTTAGTCATCTTACAGTGAACCTGTATACCAGTAGTTGTAGAATTATCTTGGAAGTCTTTAAAAAATACTTATGCCCAGGCCCTACTCCAGACCAATTAAATCAGAATCTTTGAGAGTGGAGCTCCAGACATCAGTATTTTTTAAAAGCTTCCCAGGTGATGGTGAAACAGCTACTTGTTGAACCACAACTGTATCCAAACCCGAGTTTAGCACTGACAACCTCAGCAAGGGATCACTCCCTAACCCCAACCACAAGGAATGTGGCTCACACAGGATAAATCTCCCAAAATACTGTTTTCATAGGTCATTGAGGAAAGAAGCAGGGAAGGAGAGAAGGAGGGAAGGATGCAGGGAGGGAGGAAGGAAGGAAAAAGGTGTCTATCTATTTCCTTCTGGGAACTAAACACGATTCCCTGGAATTCCTGGCTGTGACAGCACAAAAGCCCACCACCTTTTCCCATCACTGATTCCTGCTTATTTTGGAAGGAAAACATTACAGAAACCTACTGAGTTTAGCTTCTGAAGTAGTTTCTCTGTTTCTGAGGCCATTATTCAATTCTTTGTTCATCAATCAAGGATGGGTTCAATGTGTAGGCATCCATGTCATCAAAATGGGTGATAATTTACAGCTCTTGAATCAATTGCTACTTTCTCTAAACTTCACCATCATTACCAATTAACATTTATTGATTTCCCATAACTCTTTTAATTCTCCATCTTCTGCTGCCTGCATCTAAAATAATTCTCAAATGCATAGAAACTTGTTTAGTATAGACATACTCTGGCAAACATTTCTAATGGCCAAATTCAGTTGGCTATTACATAGAAAATTAATTTCTTATGAATATAATAACAAGATCTCTGCTTTTTATAAAATCTATTAGCCATGGAATTTTCAAAAACTCTAATATTTAAACTACATTTTGCCTAAGAGTGCCACTGATAAAGTAACTACTGCTCACTCTGTTTTCTATACTTAGAAAAAAAGAAAGTCATAATAGATGGTTTAAAACCTGCATAGGGAGACCACTCTAATGGTAGGTTTTCAACATAATTTTTAAAAAGCCAAATTTAGTCAGTATATCTGCATTCAGTTCTTTCTGGTGCATAATAAACAGTAGATGTTTGGATGGCTCTGTACTGCCTCCTTCTTGTCATAGTAAGCAAGGGTCAGTCTGTTGTGGCATGGAACTAATGTGAATTCAAAGCGCTAAAATTGGTGGCAGTGGAAATGAATACGCTATGTCTCCTCCAAACCTCAGTTTTCAGACCATTTATTAAACTGATTTGGGGTTTGCACTGAGTTCAAAGGGTATTTTTTTACTTACCAAGTACTGTTCTAACCTCTTTCATCATCTGCTTCTATGATGAGAAAATATCTAGATTCCTTGCCTGTCAGTGGATTCAACTGCTTATAATACCCATGCAATCATTTTCATAAATTCAAATGAAAAATAGAAAAAAATAAGCACTTAAGAATATCTACTGCATGTGCACAACTTTGTACTACATACTAATGAAATGTATGTGAATAGTTAGCTGGATAGTAAGATTTATATATTTACATATTTTATCTTGTTTGATGTCTTCTCCTGACTGCTGTCTAGATTGTCTTATGTTTATTAGTTTTTGGAAAACCTCTCTGATTAATCCCATGGTCTGTCATTTGTATCATAACGCCAGCTAAAAATGCACCGAAGTATCTTGAAAACCAGCTAAAATACAGTAATAGCTCTATTCGCAAACCTTTCATCATCTTATAAAAACAAGAAGGTAACACAGAAAATGTGGGGGACAGACAGGTGATGAATGGCAGTGCAGGGTATCAAAAGTACGGATGGAACATGTAGCTTTCTGAGAGAAGAGGACAGGAAAGAGGAGAGAAATCATTGGAGAAATAGGGGCAAAGGGAGCCTTTTTCATGTAAGGGCACTTCATTCAGGTATAATTATGAGCCAGACATTTTTGTATTTCATTCCATTATGTTAAAAAAGTCCTCAGTCGATTTTGTGGCAATTCCATGGAAAAAAATCATTTTTGAGGGTTTGCGACTTTGTACCATAACTCGAGAAGGAGCACAACAATGAATTCTAGGGCATAAGTTAAATCTGTATTTGAAATAGAAATGTTATCGCTCTTTTAGGTACAAACAACATCCCAGACAGGTAATCTGTTCTGGCTAATGGAAAAGTTAAAAAAAAAACAAAACAAGGAGAAAGATGTACTCACACACAGATAACTTAATGCTTTTCAATTTCTTGGGCGTAAAAGCGGTTTGTTATGAAATAGGACACATGCAGTGGGCACTCTGCCAGCACTGCATTCATGATCCCAACACAACTAAGGAGGAGTGTCCAGGTCAGGACATCACACACACACACACACACACATACACACACACAAATAAAAGCCACATGCATTTTTGCAGTGACGGTGTTACAACTATCCAAACTGCAGGTTTAAATTCATCCTTGTCAGAACCAAGGTTGGTTTATCTACCATATTTGGTCACCCTGACCTTTAGGTATAGAATATTTTAGAAGAGTAGTGCTGGTATCAAACATGAAGGAAAGGGACAAAATTCAATATTTAATTTATCTTGAAATGGTCAACGTTAGGTGTTTGCTTAAATGGAAGAATCAGATTATAACATGCGATGTGAAAATGTTGGTTCATTTATCTGTTACAGCAGCATTGCTGAAAACTTCAACCCCCAGGGCTGCTTGCTTTTCCCCAGACCATGTCACATTCACCAGTGTCAGAGGTGCGACATCTGTTGTAAATAAGCATCGGTTCAGCCTGAAGAAATACAATTCCACTACTGCTTTTGTATCCACTTTTATAAATGTTTTTCTTTCCTGCCCATCACATGATTTCTTTTATCTCTGTAAACTAGCCTTATTTTTATGGTTGACGTTATTTCACAAGTCATTCTAAAGTGATATCTTTCTCCTCATGTGTATGTTGAGATTTTTTTTTACTATTAAAGATTTGGCCAGAAGCACAAGAAATTTTAAGAGGAATTTCACCATGATTATTTGATAAGTGAAGCAATAATTTCTTATCTGGAGAGGTGGATTAAACACCAAAACAATATATGAGATTATTTCAATATATAATAAAAATACTGTGGTATAAAAAAATACCTTAGGTATATAAATAAGGACTGCAAAATAAAAAGGTGACTAGCTCTTATTTTATCACACAAAGCTCTCTGTTAAAACATAGAAGGAAGAGACAGCATGAGAAATTTCAAAGGAAAGAAAGATGTACAGAGGTCAAGAATCAATTTCAGTGGCATGACTGATGAACTGGACTGAAGAAGCTTAGATAACAGTTCCAGATTTATACTGGTTGTTTGCAAGCTGGAGGCAAAAAGATGGCTCGATTAAAAGATGCTATCCTAGTTTTAGCCAAGTGAGTTATTACTATTATTTTTTAGCCAAATGGGTTATTCAAAGCTTTGAAGTTACCATGACTGAGTTACCTTTCATGCAAATAATAACGTTGGTAGTATCTGACTTTCTATGAAGATAGTATTAAAATACCTCCCTATTGTTGTATTACTGAATTAATATTAACACTGAATTATTGCTTTATTACTGAATTAGTAAGAACTACGTGTTAACTTGCCATTTTGAAAATGTTTATGTGAGTAGCATTAAAAAATATTTATAGAGGATCCATTGTCCTAGAGCATGTTGCCTGGTGTGGTCTATCTAAAATGTACCCTCAGGATTAACACAGGTGAGAGGCGAACGAAGATTATGCCAAACCATCTTCCATCTCTATAGCTACTCAGGAATCAGAAGGAGTTAAAACTAGTCTGCTGAAATCACCAAGGAAAGGCTTCTAAGGATCAATAACTTTGATCTCCACATCCAGCACCAGCTACTGGTGAGGAAGACGACGAAACACAGATGAGAAGTAAATGACCTCTGTCCACTTCTCCCTCTAACCCAACTGGTCTTCCTGTGAGTGACCTTATAGATTGCCCTTTGCCAAGAATCAGTGTTCCTACCTCACCATGGAGGCAGGCAGGTGAAAATTGAACAAGGAAAATTGCTACTATGTTCAGATAAGCTCTACAAACTGTGATATTATCTCCTATCCATGTAGGTCTGATCTTGAAAATTAAAGCTTAAGGTAAAGGCAGGTAAAGTATTCTTGGCCTCGTAGCTATTTCTTTTTTTCCTCCTTACTAGTTGCAGCTGCCCTTCATGTCATCCAGCTTTTTACATGACTAAAGCTTGATAGTCAAGCTGCTAAGGCACCCTTGCAGATCTTGTCTCTGATCACTGATCCCTTAAGGAATCTTGTTTCCCTATTTGAACATTTTAAGGCTGTGACCCTGTGAACACATGGCCACTAATATAAAAAGAGACAGCTGTCAAGCCAAGGAAGGAGATAAAAACTGAAGGTAGGGATAAGAAGTGCAACACGTCCCTGGACCAAGCCAGGGTTGTTTACACATGTCCAGAGACTCTTAATAAGTGCTAACCAGTAGGGCTAGATTCTACACATTAACAAATTATTCGTGCATATTCTCTAAGCCAAAAAACGGCTTGTCTTGAAGACAATTCCTTGAGCATTTGAATGATAGAATTTTCATCTCCCTTGGTCATCCTTTCAATTTGGCTGGTAGAAGTTTACATGAAGAATTTGGTTTATTCTTTTAGTGGGACAAAAGAAACAAAGCCACTGAATAATTTTTCTAACAAAAAAAATCTTGAAAATATCCTGACAGATGTGGTGAAAGGAGGTAAACTTGTCTGAATAATATTTCATCTTTTTACTCTAAAAATGTATATGTTTCATAACACTCATAAATATTTAAAAATACGAAAATACGATAGCTGCAAACGGCAAAGTGCTATTTACTTATCACACTGAACATGAAGTTCTCTTTATATGCTTTATTTTCATAATTGAATTGGACACAACATGTGTAGGGGAAAAGTTGTGCTTCAGTAGAAAACTGTGCATTGCTTAGATCTAGAGCTCACACTTCATGAATTACCTGATTCTGATTCTACGGGAATTATTCTACAGCTTTTCAAATTGCCAGTAACTGATAGCAATGCAAAGTTATTGCCTATGAAGAGGCAAATTCTGTCCTGTCAGGTTCAACTGACTTCCTTTTTTCACTGTGGGAGAAGCTAGTTTTGCCTCTATTTGCATATTAATTTCAATATTCCTAATCTACACACGTGTCTGTTCTTTGGATTGTCCTTTGAACAGTTTATAAAATCTGCCTGTTTCCCTCATTTAACTGAGTAAAACTAAATCCTTAACACTTGCTCATTTTATATCTGTATGAAAGTCATGATGTTACTTTTTTTGAAAACTGTCCTTTAATTCTCATACAGTAAATATGCACCATAGAAGCCACTGGATGAGATGCAAAGATCATTATGACATCATTATAACTTGCTCTTTAATCACAGAGAATCTAGAAAAGAGATAAGATAGATGCACAACTAACTTTAATCCTCAGGGTTATTGGACCCAAGTTTAGTTTTTGTGTTTTGTCTCAGTGATCTTATTTTTCCTATACCTTGAAACATTACGCTTTTTCACAATCTTGAGAATTATTTCCCATTATGCTAAAAAGGAGCTAATAAGAAAATTTAAGTTTTTCCAAAGAAGACATACAAATGGCCAACAGGTACACAAAAAGGTGCTCAACATCACTAATCCTAAGGGACAGGCAAATCAAAACCACAAGGAGCTATCACTTGTCACCTGTTAGAATGGCTATTATGAAAAAGACAAGCGATGATAAATGCTGGCAAGGATGTGAAGAGAAGGGAACCCTTGCGCACTGCTGGTGGGAATGTAAATTGGTGCAGCCACTAAGGAAAACAGTATGGAGGCTCCCCAAGAAATTAAAAATATAGCTACCATATGATCCAGTAATGCCACTTCTGGGTATATAGTCAATGAAAACGAAATCACTATCTCAAAAAGATATCTGCACCTCCATGTTCATCCCAGCCTTATTCACAATAGCCAAGACACAAAAACAACCTAAGTGTCCACCGATGGATAGACAAAGAAAATGTGGTGTATATACGCGCACACACACATACACACACACACAATGTAATATTATTCAGTCACAAGAAGGAAATTCTTCCATTTGCGACAACAGGGATGGACCTTGAAGGCATTAAGCTAAGCGAAATA
This sequence comes from Equus przewalskii, assembly GCF_037783145.1. Classification (NCBI taxonomy): domain Eukaryota; kingdom Metazoa; phylum Chordata; class Mammalia; order Perissodactyla; family Equidae; genus Equus; species Equus przewalskii. Next base: position 55,012,357 of record NC_091839.1, on the reverse strand, counting down.
AATCAGACACAGAAAGACAAATACTGTATCATTTCACTTATATGTGGAATCTTAAAAAAAAAAAAGTCAAACTCATAGAAACAGAGAATAGAAAAGTAATTGCCAGAGGGTAGGGGGTGGGAGAAATAGGGAGAGGTTGGTAAAAGGATACAAACTTTCAGCTGTAAGATGAATAAAGTCTGAGGATATAATGTATAACATGGTGACTATAGTTGATATTGTATAACTGAAATTTGCTAAGAAAGTAGAACTTAAATGAATGTTCTTACCAAAAAATAAAAAAAGGTAAATATGTGAGGTGATGGATATGTTAATTAACTAAATGGGAGGAATCCTTTCACAATGTACATGTATATCAATGCATCATGAGGTACACGTTAAATATCTTACCAATTTATCTGTCAATTATACCTCAATAAAGCTGGGGGAGGGCGTGTCGAGAAAGAATAGTTCCCTTACAGGACTTTATGCCACCTTAATGCTTTTTCTCTTCTCTCGTATTTTATATAATTTTCACCTCAGTTTGCCTACTTCTCAGCTCACTATGCTGGAAAACATTGAAATAAAAGTCAGGAAAATTGAGCTCTTGCTTTTAGCTCTACTAATAACTAATTCTCCATCACTTGCAAGACAGTGCTAGGACTTGAACTCTCTTGATTCTCTCCCAATTTGAACTGTGTGTGAACTTGGAATCTCTCCACCCTCGTAATGGGCAACTCAGCCTGGTTTTATGACTTTCTCCGAGAAATATCTGCCAACCCAGCAGTGGGCAATGGGAGGTAGAAGAGATTCAAATCTATCTAGAGTTGGGGCTGGCAAGGTGGATGCTGGGAAGCGACAAGAGGGTGAGAGGGACTAGTCTGCTCATAAAAGCATTACTGAAATGAGTCAGTCTGAGCTGGGAGGAGAGGCAACTGAGACAGAAGGAACTCAAAGGACGAAAAAAGAAGGAGGAGAGGATTTTAAATACCTACAATCAACATTCTTCTCTAATTCCATAACCCTAAATATCAACTACACCACGTGGTCATCTGGAATGGAGATTATATCAATGATCACTCAATTGTCCTGTGCAATCCTGGAGTTCATGACTGTTGTCAGAGAACTTAATCTGTTTAATATTATTCTGTACTGCCTCTATAATACTCTATTAATTATACAGTTAAATTATTTTCTGATAACCATTTTGAACTTAAGGCTTTTACAGAAAAAAAAAGAAAATTTAAAAACGATGTGATCATCTAGAGGGATGATGAAACAGTGAAATAAATCATCACTATTTCATCATCCTTCAGTTTTCTTACTGCATGGCCCAGCATATTATCTGATCTTCCCAGAAGTTAAAAAAGACCTTAGAAGACAGGATTTTCATAGTCTTTTTCTTTTTAACCTTTCATTGAACACAGCTGAGAATTCAGGCTTTTTCATTTTCTGTCTATAATGGGAAAGAGAAGAAAATTGATACAAGATATTTTGCAACTGTTAGACACACAAGAACACAAATACAAAAAGACAGACAGCAGTACTCCAGACTCTAAAGATGACGGGGAAATGAACTGTATAAGCTGAATCTGTTTATGAGTCTTTTACATAAGACAATATCCTAGATGTATTTTCTCAAACTCGAGAATCAATGGGTGAACAACATACTTCCATGGACAAAAACGGCATTTGTTACCCAGTTAGTCACTCTACAGAGAGGATGTCATCATGCAATATTTTTTGACAAGAAATTTTTGCTAAAAGGACATGTAACAGTATTCTCTCACCTGTTATCAAGTTTTTGCTGGAAATTTACTTGACATGGTTCATAAGTAGACAAATGCTGAAGACGTTGACTGAAAGGAGATAAACAGTATAGAAATGAAAAAGTTCATTGAATTGATCATTTTAATCAACGTCTACAAATGAAAATGTTTGGCTATTATGGACTGAAAAAAATGACCACCCTCTCCTCCATAAAATTATGAGCCGTGAAAGTTTTCAAAGTATTGCATTTTGAGGATACAAAGACAAGTAGAAGAACCAAGGAAAAAAAAAAAAAGCTGGAACCTCTTAGAAATATACTTGAAATCTGGATCAATATTTATAAGATGGATATGTTCCAGGCTCATCCATGAGCAATTACTTGCATTCAAAGGATACTGCCCATTTGGGATATGTATATCTTCACACCAGAAAAATACGGAATAAAATTTGGGCTTTTTACATTTAAATTCTTATTTATTTCCACTATAGTTGTTTTTTTTTTTATAACATCCCTTTATCTTTATATCTGTTAATTATTTGTAAAATGACTTTAAAATACGCTTTAAAAGGGTCTTTTGGACTCAGATGGCAAATGGTGATGACTATTCTTCCCGGTATACTGGTGGCTAATAAAATGTAGAATTTGATAAATTTTGTAAGAAACAGAAAATGTTATTGTCTTTTCAAGAGAAGATATGATCACAATTATTGGGAGCAACAGGAATGTTTCTGTAAAGGAGTTAGTCTGGCTATAACAGCTAGTTAAAAGTTAATAAAAATGAGTAAGGTTTATACAGATGGAAGAGAAAACATGCCAGGTGAATATATGGCATGAATAAGAAGACAGTAGAAAACTGGAGGTTATGTTTAGGAAGGCAAGTTGGCTAGCTTGGAAAAGAAAATGGAAACCAAGATTACTGAGCAGAATACTAAATATATTTTATAATTTAATATTTTAAAAATCTTTCAACTTACAGTTGAAAAACAATTGAGTTTCAAAGTTGATATATACATTGCTCATGACCACAAACCTAATAATGGAGAGCCCAGGATTTCAGCCTGTAACTGCAGTGATCCATGATTAATCACTTAATCTCCTGGGTTTCCTCATCCATAAATAAATTTCATTACCCAGGAATCCTTTTTAAATATGATAATAATTCCCACTTACTTGACATGGTTGCTGATGGTCTCAAGTGAGATAAATATTTTAAAATGCTTGCCAAACTACAAAGCTCTATATAAATGGTAGGTGCAATTTCTTTCCCTAATCTTGGATATTGTATTCCTGAAACACTTCCACCCAGTAGTGGTAAGATAATTAATGGTAGAAGAACTGACGCTCTCATGAACTAGATGGGGAAGAGCAAAAATAAATAACAGGAAAAGCTTAAAATATCTCCCCCTTTTCAAGAACATTAAGAGAAAGAACTAAATGGTCTAATAACGATATTTTGCAAATCTTATGGATGCCCTATAATTAATTTGTATTTATCGTTCCTTGTCCACTGGGATGTTCTTTACCACGTCCTACTCTTGCATTTTGATGTGGCGGTAGTAAATTAATTGACCTTGTTGCAGATGCCATGCATTTTTTTCCTGTGTGTAGATCCACTGTTGAAATGTTCAGTATTTTTCTGATTTATATCTTGGAATCCCTACAAATAAGTCTCAGAGTAACTTTGTTTTAATAAATTCTATCAGAAAATTTTGTAGATGAAGAAAATTATGAAGGTGTTAATCTGTGTATAATAGTTTTATGTATGGGAAATTTGCTCACTGTTCCTATATTCTACAAACTATTCTTTCATCTAGCTTTCAGGATATTCTATTATATTGGTTTTCTTTCTACCTTTCTGATATTATTTTCCTATCTTATTCTCAGTACCTTCCTGGATTCACCAAGATCTAAACTTACCCTTGTCTATTATCTCTCCTTTGAAAAATTGATCCATTTCCTTTAAACAAACTATTTTCTTTATGCTGATCACTCACAAAATATTCCCACTTTGATGTCTTCCTGTAATCTCAAACTCAATTTCTCTCTTCAAGGCCATTTTGACCCCTAGTTTTCAGATCTCCTCCAATATTGATTGATCTTTCCTTTAAGTTCCATCATTCATCATTGCATTCATAGTGTTTATTGTTACATTACTTGATTGGCTCAAAGGAAAGGAAAAAGTATTATTAAAATCTTCACTATCTTTTTGTCCTTTAAAAGCAAAACAAAAAAAAAGCAGCTTACTCTTGGTCATTTCTCTAAACCTATGAACAGTCTTTTCAGCTTCTTGTTCATTTGGGGACAGATTCCTTGCCTTCTGTCTTTATGCAATGACAAAGATGGTCATGCTAACTGATACTCTAGGTACATCTGTCAGCCCACTTGGCCCTCTCAATCACCAACCAGTGACGACTATATTAGTATTATCTTGGATAATGTAAATGAAACAAACATTTATTAAATCAGTCACCATGCATTATTTTTTTAAATAGTGTAATAAAAGAATAAAAGTAATGAAAAGGAAAACTGTTATGAGCTGTTAGAACCTGAAGGTAAAAAAAGACAGTATTTAGTACCAAAGGGCAGCATTATTACAGTGGGAAAGGTATAGGGTGACTAATGTCAAAAAGAAATAAAAGCATTAATTAATACCTACCATACTTTTTGTATCAGATATTACTGTCACGCATTCCAGTCAATATTGCAGACTAATAGGCACCCACTGAGCTATCATTTAACCCTATGGCAGAAGCCTCATCTCCTGGGCAAAAACTACCAAACTCAACTCAATTTCCCTTTATTTACTCATCTTTTGAGAAATCTTTTTGACTTTTTTAACTAAGCTTCAGTAATCACTATATAAGGAGTTTTCAAAGAAGTGGTAATGGGAGAACTAAAAGGTAACTATATGTTGATGTGCATCTTTGGAGATACTGCTGGTCTGAAACTGGAGGAGATGCTAAGGATCACTCACAGATTTGGGAACATCATCGAAAGGATAGACGGCAGTTAAAGTCATGGGACGGAAGTCAACTAGCAAAATGTGAAGAGTGAGAAGAGGACTACAGATAACATTTTCAGAAATATTTCTATTTAATAACTTACAGGTGGAAGAATCAGTCAGGTGTCTATGAAGGAATAGTCAGAGAAGCAGTAGGAAGGCAAGAAAACAGGCGTTTCCCTAGCTTAAAAAAAACTATAGTTTTGTATTGGAGAAAGTGGCTAAGAGTGATCAAATAAGAGGAGGTATTAAAGTAGGCTGATGGATTTAGCAAGCAGGAGGTAGTTAGAAACCTCAGGTGGAACATACAATGAACACAAAAGAATTAAGTAACTACAACTGAACTGCAGTGCCAGTATCAAACTTAACTTCCTCAAAGTCAAACGTGTGTATCTTAGGAAAAAAATCTTCTCAGAGGATTCACTTCCTCAGAGAGCGGAGAAGCAGCCCTTTCAAGAGCTATACACTATGTATTCTTTTGAAAATCACCAGTGTCCAATAGAAAAACAGACTGAAGACACGCACAGGAAATTCACAAAATGAGAAAAAAAAGACACATATTTTTAAAATACACTAGCAAAAATGAAAATTAAAAAAATTAATCATACCCAAAAAAATCAATGAATTATATTCCCTTCAAAGTAGCATATAAAAATACTCTGACTATACCACTGAAAACAGCTAAAAATAGTGGATAAAATATTTTACAAACATCTTTTGAAATGCATTACTGATCAGGCAAGAAAGTAAGAGATGGTTAGAAGTAAAAAATGAAGTGAAGGCAGAAAATTAGGGCAGTAAGTGGAGCACTGAAACAGCCTCTCACCCCGGAGGCGTCTACGGAATACTGCCAACCTCGAGGTTTGACCTCGCAAGGGGGATGGTGGAGCAGAGGAGTCAGGAAACACCTAGGATCTGCCCAGCGGTTGGGAGTCTAATAAGGAATCATGCCCCACAGAGCTAGAACCTCCCCAAACTGCACTCCCAATGTAAATAAATGAAAAATAAACTTGCCCTGCAGAGGGGAGGGCATATGGAAACTTTTCTACCCCCAATCTGGCACTGGGAGGAAGAGAAAACAAATCTCCCCTGAGAACTAATAACCACCACCCAGACTGTGTTTGGTGTTGCAGCTCAAGCAGTGATACAGCCTAAGCTGAGTATTATAAAATGGTTCTCAGTTGGCACATGACAAAGCAAACACAAAAACACTCTGCAAAAAATTCGCCTTTCAAGCCAGGAGTCAAAGAATTCCTATAGATAAAAGTCCAAGAAGTATGACTGGTTTAAAAAGAAAAATCATAAAAGACAAAAGAACATAGGGCACCGTGAACTCTAGCCAGTAGAATCAGACCCAAAGGCCTCAGGCATTTGGTTGATCAGATTCTGACTGTAAAACAAATACGTTTTAATATGTTTAAAGCAATGGTTCCTAACATTATCAGGTCAATGTCTACTTTTTTTAATAAATATTTTTGTAATATCCCCATTCTTATCCCGAAAGAAATTTAAAATAATATAATCTACATATACACATTACATATGCATATATATTCCTTAACTGTGATATATAGGAGAAAAAATAATTTATAGTAAAATAATACATACTTCAATCAAAAAATGCAGTAACAAAATCACACTAGAAGACATAATGAAATTGTCACTGCTTGTACTTGTCTATGATAAATAAATTTGGATTTAAGAGTAGCCATTCCATACAAATACAGAAAAATAAAAGAGGTACAGGAGAATACTAGAATAAAAATTAGTGTGAGTATACCTATATACAACAAGAGAAAGGAAAACCACCTTAACTGAAGCAGCATAACACGTCAAGACAAATTTTGTAAAAACCAACATATAAAAATGAGAAAATACAACACTCTTCAAATGAGCTAGACCTTATTTCATAAGTGCAGTATCCAATTAATTCTCCATGCTGTAATCTAATGGACAATAGTGATGAAGTATAGCAGAAAACATCCAAGTATCTTTTAATTCTACCACACGCTGAGACATAAATTCAGTGTCAAGTATATAAAAGGACCTTGGAAACCATATCCTTTCATAGGAGATGGGGAATAGCTGATGGATTGGAAGACAAAAAATAATTCAAAAGGTTATAAAGAAATTGTTTCTGGAGACAGTGACACACTAAGGCTGAAAAACAACTTGCAATCCCAAAATAAATAATTTCCATATGCAATTTTTATAATATAAAGTGTTTTTATCTCTATGTTACAAAAAAACCTAGGAATACATAGGTTCAGTGGGCTTCTGATCATGACAGATTTACTGTTACTAGACTTGCTCTTCTTCAGTAAACAACTATAAAACAGGAAAAGATATACGAGGAAATTGTTTACAGGCACTGGATGGGACAACAGACAATGGAAAACTGTGATGCTTTATAGAAGGGAAATATTTAAAGTAAGCACCATGTTTGCCTGGTTTTCTGCCTGAGTAGACTTTTGGACTAAGGGTCAGGAGATGGAACCAAGCACAGCACAGTGGTGTCAGTGAGCTGAAGAGGTATAGATCTGAGATCAGCGTTTATGAAGCGGTTGGAATTCGTGGGACAGACTGCTGGAGAGAAGAGATCTGTATAAAAGAGCATCCCCACCCCCATACACAGAGTGAGACGGCAAAGCATAGCAGAAAGAGGCTGTTGTTTGGGGGACAGATAAGCAGATACCCAAGGTCACACAGGGCTGGGAGATACGGAGCTCCACTCAGCTAGAAGGGAGAGACCACAGTGGATTCTAACTGCAGCACTGTGGGCAATCAGTTGAGATCCCAGTAAGCTCATGTCTTAGGAACAGGGACCATACCCTAGAGGAAGGGCAGCATCTAGGACCAAACACAGAACCAAAATAGATCAACACTAACCTAGAATAAAAACAAGGCTGGCAAAATAAAAATCCACCAGTAATTCAGTTGCCTGCCAGGAAAAAACTCAACACTTTGTAAAGAAGATAAAAACCCAGATTCCCTACCACCTATTTGCCACAACATTCTGCATACAATAAAAAAAATTACTAGATGGGTAGCGAAGCAGGAAAAAGCAACCCATACTCAAGAAAAAACAAGTCAATAGAAAAGACTCTGAAAAGACCCAAATGTTGGGAATAGAAGAAAAGAGCTCAAAACTGCTATGATAAATATCTTCAACAACATGAAGGGCAAAAAGGACATAATGAAAGAAAAAAGTGAAATTGACAAAAAAAAAACAAGAAAAAGAAAACCATAAAAAATAAACTAACTGGAAATTCTAAGACTGAAAGTTATATCTAAAATGGATTCATTGATTGGGTAACAGCATCATGGAAACTGCAGAAAAAGAGTCAGTAAATTTAAAGACATACAAAAGAAATAACATGAATGAATTACAGAGAAAATAAAGGACTGAAAAAATATGAAAAGTGCCTCTGTGACATGCGGGATAAATATGAAATAGTGTTGTTTTTTTTTTTTTTTTAAGATTTTATTTTTTCCTTTTTCTCCCCAAAGCCCCCCGGTACGTAGTTGTATATTCTTCGTTGTGGGTCCTTCTAGTTGTGGCATGTGGGACGCCGCCTCAGCGTGGTTTGATGAGCAGTGCCATGTCCGCGCCCAGGATTCGAACCAACGAAACACTGGGTCGCCTGCAGCGGAGCGCGCGGACTTAACCACTCGGCCACGGGGCCAGCCCCTGAAATAGTGTTTTATATACGTAATTAGAGTTCCAGAAGGAGAAGAGAGAATAGGGCTGAAAAAAAAATACTTGAAGAAATAATGGCCAAAAATGTCTTAAATATGAGAAACGTCTTGGATAAACAGATCAAAAAAGTTCAGAGAACCCTAAACATGATAAATGCAAAGAAAACCACACCTTGGCACATGATACTACTAAAAATCCAAATAAAAGGGCAAAGAGAAGAAAGGGATACATTTCATACCAAGTGAAAAAGAAACGAATTACATTTAACATCTTCTCAGAAATAATGGAAGCCAAATGACAACTGAACAGCATCTTTAAAGCAGTAAAAGAAAAAATACTTTCAATTGAGAATTCCAAATCTGTTAAAATTATCCTTCAAAAATGAGAAGAAAATAAAGATATCTAAGAGAACTTTTGGCCAGCAAATTTCCACAGGAAGAAATGCTAAAAAAAAAGTTCTTCAGGCTCAAGGGAAATATTACTACATGGGAACTTTGATCTACACAAAGAAATGAAGAGAACTAGAAATGGGTGATGTGCACATAAACATAAAATGCTATCTATTTTCTACTCTTAATTACCTCTAAGATAAATACCAATTTAAAGCAAAAGTAATAAGACTGAATTGTGGGATTTATAAGTTATGTTGAAGTAAATATACGATACAATAGCACAAAGGGTGACATGGGGTGAACAAACTCATACTTTTATAAGGTTCTTACATTTTATCAGCACACGAAACAACATTAACCAAAAAGAAGGCAGAAAAGGAAGAATAGAGAAAAAAAACAAATGAGAAAAATAGAAAACAGCAAAATGGTAGACTTGTGTCTAACTATATCAATAATTAAATGCAAATAGTCTCAATTTTCCAATTAAAAAGCAGAGATTGTCAGGTTTGATAAAGAAAATTACTCCATGCAAACAATAATCATAAAAAAGTTAGTGTGGCTATATTAGTACCAGACAAAGGAAACTTCAAAATGAGATATATTATAAGAAAAGTTGGAAATCTCATAAACACAGAAAGTCAATCTATCAGGAAGCATAATACTCCCAAATATGAACGCAACTAATTTGCTACTAACAGAGTTTCAAAACACAGGAAGCAAATACTGTCAGAACTCGAAGAAAAAACAGAGAAATCCACAATCATGGTTGGATTTAAACATCCCTTTCTCAGTAATTGATAAAACAAGTTGACACACACATCAGTAAAGATACAGAAGATTTCAGCAACACTATCAACCACCATTACCTAACAACACACTCAATATCTGCAGAAGATGCATTGTTTTTGAGTGCATATGGCACATTGTCCTGGATAGAACATGTCTTGGGACATAAAAGAAGTCTCAATAATTTTCAAAAAGTCAAAAGTCCTATAAAAATACGTTTCCTAATCACAACGGAATTAAATTTAGAAATAAATAAGACACACAGAAAACCCAAAATATTTTAGAAATTACACAAAATACTTTTAAATAACAGATCAAAGAAGAAATCACAAGAGCGACAAAAATCAAAACAAAATATGTTAAAATTTGTGGGATGCAGCTAAAGCAGTGCTTAGGAGGGGAATTTAAAGCTTTAAATGTTTACATTAGAAAAGAAAGGTTTAAAATCAATGGTCTAAGTTTTCATCTTAAGGAGTGAGAAGGGGGGGCTGGCCCCGTGGCCCAGTGGTTAAGTTCGCGCGCTCTGCTGCAGGCAGCCCAGTGTTTCGTTGGTTCGAATCCTGGGCACAGACATGGCACCGCTCATCAAACCACGCTGAGGCAGCGTCCCACATACCACAACTAGAAGGACCCACAACTAAGAATATACAACTATGTACTGGGGGGCTTTGGGGAGAAAAAGGAAAAAATAAAATCTTTAAAAAAAAAAAAGAAGTGAGAAGGGGCCGGCCCGGTGGCACAGCAGTTAAGTTCAAAAGTTCCACTTCGGCAGCCGGGGGTTCACTGGTTTGGATCCTGGGTGTGGACATGGCACTGCTTGGCAAGCCATGCTGTGGTAGGCATCCCACATATAAAGTAGAGGAAGATGGGCACAGATGTTAGCTCAGGGTCAGTCTTCCTCAGCAAAAAGAGGAGGACTGGTGGCAGATGTTAGCTCAGGGCTACTCAAAAAAAAAAAAGAAGTTAGAAAAAGAGCAAAATAAACCCAAAGTAAGTAATATGAATTAAATAATTATGAGTAGAAATCAATGAAAGAGAAAACAAATAGAAAAAGTTAACAAAGACAAAAATTTGTGTGAAAACATTAATAAAATTAATCAGCTCCTAGTAAAACTGACCAAGAAACAAATTACCAATATCAGGAATGAAAGAGGGAATATTGCTACATGTCTTACAAAAATTAAAATGATATAAAGGAATATTATGAATAATTCTATGCCAAAAACATTCTACAAGTTAGATAAAAAGGGACCAGTCCTTAAAAAACACAATATAAGAGAATAAAGAGACTATTCTGAATTGCCTTCTGTAATGGTTAATTTTATATGTCAACTTGGCTGGGCCATGGTATCCATTTCTTGGTCAAACACCAGTCTAGATGATTCTGTGAAAGTCATTTTTAGATGTGATCAACATTTAATTCAAGAGACATTGAGTAAAGCAGATTACCCTCCATAACCTGGTCATTTCAGTACATGCAGAGAAAAGTATTTGACAAATCCAACATACATTCATGACTAAGCACTTGCAGAAACTAGAAATAGAAGAAACTTCCTCAACCTAACAAAGAACTACTATCATAATTAATAGTGAAATGCCGAATACTTTCCTCCAAAGGATGAAAAGGCAAGGATGTCCACTCTCACCACTTCTAAATAATATTTTAATAAAGTACCCAGCCAATGCAATAAGGCCAAAAAAGGGAAAGAAATAAAAGGCATAAAGATGAAAAAGAAGAAAAATCATCTTCATTTGCAGACAACATGATTGTTAACATATAAAATCCTAAGGAATCTACAAAAGTAATACAATTAATAGGTAAACACAGTCATTAAGAAATCAATTGTATTTTTATACACTAGCAGCAAACAGGAAAAAATTTTAAAAGATTAGATATAATAGCATCAAAATACATAAAATACTCAACGAGTAAGTTTAACAAAAGATACAGAATACTTTTCACACTAAAAACTACAAAACATTACTGAGAGAAATAAAAGAAAACCTAAATAAATTGTTATATATGAATTTAACGAATCTGAGGACTCAAAATTGTTAAGAGGTAAATTCTCAACAAATTATTCTATATATTAAATGCAATCCCAATGAAATTTCCAGTTGACAAGTTCACTTGTAATTTATATAAAAATACAAAGGAACTTGAATATCCAAGGCAATTTTGAAAAACATAAACAAGGTTGGAGGACTGATTCTACCTGATTTCAAGACTTACTGTAAAGCTACAGAAGGGTTTTTCAATCCCAGAATTGACATTTTAGGCCGTATAATTCTTGTTGTGGGGGCTGTCTTGTGCATTATAAGATTTTTAGCATTTTCCCTAGCCTCTACTCACTAGATGCCAGAAGCAATTCCCCTACTCAGTTGTAACAACCAAAGATGTCTCCAGATATTGCCAAATGACCCCAACAGGGTAAAATCACCCCCAGCTAAGATACAATAAACAAGACAGTGTGGTATTGGCATTAGGATGGACAAATAGGTTAATATAAGAGAACAGAATCCAAAAACATGCCACCTTTATGCAGCCAATTGATTTTCAACAAAGATGCCATGGTAAACCAAAGAAATAAAGCAAGTCTTCATCAAAAAGGCATTAGAAAAATTAGATGAACTTTAGGGGAAACGGGAAAAAATTAGGGGAAAAAATGAATCTCATCCTCTACTTCATACCACATATTAAAATGAATTCATTTATGAGTAATAGACCTAAACATGAAAGGTAAAATCACAGTAATAAAAGGCTACTCCATTTAAGAAGCAAACGAGCAAAAGAAGAAATACAAATGGCTCAAAGTACATGAAAAGATGCTCATTCATTATGATGAGAATGAAAATTAAAAGCAAAATGATACACCACTATACAATCAATAGAAAGACTAAAATTAAAACATTAAAGTTATAAATATGGAGAGGATGCAGAACAACCTGAACTCATAAACAGAAGTGGTTTAGAAAACTGGCAGTTTCTTATGAAGTTAGGAAAATTACTCTATGATCCAGTATTTCCACTTTTATGTAGTTACTCAAGAAAAATAAAACTATATGTCCACAAAGACTTTTACAAGAATGTTTATAGCAGCTTTATTCAAAACAGCAACACATTGTTAATGAGGCATATGTCTGACAACAGGTAAATGGATACACAAATTGTGGTATATTCATACAAAAACTCCACTAAATTAAAATACAAACGACCTAATGACAACAACATTAATCAAACTCATAAATATTATGTTGAGTAAAACAAACGACATAAAGTGGGATACTGCATGATTTATTCCAATTATGTTAAGTTCAGGTAAAACTAATCTATGGGGACAGAGATCAAGAGTGGATACATATAGAAAGCAGAGATCAGCGAGAAAGAGGCACAGGGTAGTTCACGGGGATGATGAAAATATTCTATATACTGATTGTCATATTTGTTATATGAGCATACATTTTATCAAAACTCATCAAATTATACATTTCAGGGGCCACCCGGTGGTGTAGTGGTTAAGTTCATGTGTTCTGCTTTGGTGGCCCAGGGCTCACTGGTTTGGATCCTGGGTGTGGACCTACAAAACCCTTGTCAAGCCATGCTGCGGCAGGCATCCCACATATAAAATAAAGGAAGATGGGCACAGATGTTAGCTCAGGGCCAGTCTTCCTCAACAAAAACCCAAATATATATATACACTTCAGATCTGTGCATTTCACTTATATATATATATATATATAAATTTTACCTCAATTAATAAATATGTAAAATGGCAATAATATGAAATATTTTAGAATAGCCCTTATTCATGTTAACTTGATAATATTTTAATTTAAATCTATTAAAAGAAGTCTCAAATCTGCTCTGCAACATATTTACATATGACAACTACAAATGCACACTGATATTGATGTGCTGTATTGGCAACTCAAATACTAACAGTGGCACAACTGTCAGTGACATGATTTTCTGAAAGGTAAACAATTCTTGGAAAGTTTAAAAGAAAACAAAATATAACCTTCCCTCAATGTAGTTTCATTTCTATAAAATTTGGTATGTATTAGAATAGACCAAAAAGTTACCTGTCCTTAAATATAAAATAGAATCAAGTTTCATGCTCGGACATTTATAGACAGGTGTTTCACCAATATGAGTGCTGGCATGAATATCCAAAAGCAATAATGTAGATAAGACAATATATGTGTGTTGTGTGAGACTGTCTCACACACTGAAATTGTCTAGACTCCCTACACAACAGTAACTCTTTCAGTGACCAAATTGAGGAGATGGCCCAAACACCCTTTCTCATCATTGACCATCACCTATAGGGGAAATGACCAAAATCTCCCCACGAATTTCAAAACACCTTCTATGCAATGGTACCATACCAGTTGAGAACCACTGATTTAAAGAAATAACAAGGGATTGAAAATATGGTCAGGAGCAAAAGACTCTAAGCCATCACCAAGTAGATGTGAAAAAATATATAGAATACCTAGAAATAGAAAAAATAAGTAATTGAAACTAAAAACTCAATGGATGATTTAAAACACAGATCAGAAACCACTAAAGATAACATTAAGAACTTCTATTTCCAGCAGTATGACCACAGATACTCTAAAGAACACCTGGATAAAATGCACATTTTCATGCATTGCTGGGCTTACAGAAAATGATGAAAATAGCCCCCACAAATAAACCAAGAGAAAAAGTTAGAGCAGGGAGCAGTGAGCTATAAACAAACAGGAAAGGTACAGCTTCCCTGAGGGTGAATGATGAGATTAGTGCTATAACAGGTGACTAGACTGACACATGGGTCAGCAGCATCTGCACTTGCTTCCACACCAAGGCAGGCATCCTTGAAATTAGTCATAATGATCAGGGCTATGGAAATTCCTAGCTCCAGGAGAAGCAAAGACAATTCCTTCTAAGGCAGGTTTTCTTGGGGCAGGCCTGGTGGCGCAGTGGTTAAGTTCATGAGCTCCACTTTGGTGGTCTGGTGGCATTTGCAGGTTTGGATCCTGGGCGCAAACCTAACACGGCTTGTCAAGCCATGCTGTGGTGGTATCCCACATAAAATAGAAGAAGATTGGCTCAGATGTTAGCTCAGCAACAATCTTCCTCTAGCAAAAATAGGAAGATTGGCAACAGACGTTAGTTCAGGGCCAATCTTCCTCCCAAAAAACAAAAACAAAAAAATAAAAAATAAAGGAAAGTTTTATCAATTTAAGCCTGCATTATTTTCATAGATTATAATAAAATATTTATAAGCCTCTAATCAAAGATCACAATACACTAAGAAATAAACCACCATGAGTGAAGGTCAGCAGAAACAACAAATGACAGATTTAGATTTCCAAGGACTGTACTGGAATTGTCAAAAACAGACTACAAAATAGCTAGAGACAAAGTTTTTTAAAGAAATAAATGATAAAGTCACAAAAAAGAATAATCAACAAGAGACTAGCAAAAATAACCAGGCATATTTGAAAATATGAAATTCAATAGAACTATTAAATATTAAAATAATATCGTTGACATTCATAACTCAGTGAAATTATTAAACAGTAACTTAGACACAGCTAAAGGTAGGATTAGCAAACTGGAAAATAAATCTGAAGAAATTACACGGAACAGCATAAACAGATAAGATTAAAAATGTAAAAGAGAGGTCAAGAAATTCTGAGAATAGAGTAAGAATGTCTAAAGGACATCATACACCAAATGCATGTGTGTGTGAGAGAGAGAGATTGTGACGGAGAGAATAAGGGGGAGGCAACATTTGAAGAGATAATGGCTACTTGAAGAGATAATTTCCAGAAGAGATGATAGACTTGAACATATAGATAGAGAGCAGGATAAATAAAAGTGAATCCCACATCTATGCATTTTATAGTAAAACTGTAGAAACCTAGGACAAAGAGAAGATCTTACAAGCAGCTAGATAGAAAAGAATAATGATCTGCAAAGAAATAGCAATTAGACTGATGGCAGATATCTTAACTGCCATAATGGAAATCAAGAAACAGTATAATATGATCTTTAAAACGCTGAGAGAAGATATGTTAATTAGAAACATATACCCTGTGAAACCAGCTTTTAAGAATAAGAGTAAAATAAAGATATATTCAGATAAAAACAATAGTTTCCACAAACTGATGTTCCTATAGAAAATTCTAAAAGATACATATTGAGAAAAAGAAAACTGATCCCAGAAGGAAGGTCAGAGATGAAAGAAAAATAGTGAGTATACAGTTTATTAAGCAGGTAAGTAACAATGACTGATTCTAATAATAATGATGATGATAATGATAATGTATAAGGTTAAAAAACAAAAGTTGAAGCATAGCCTATATGTTTGGAGGCGATTCCTAGGCCTTAAAGTACTTTATGTCTTATTGTTTGGTAGAAGGGAATTGAGAGCAGAAGTAATATCAAAAATATTTAACAACTATTATAACCAATCAGAATGATCAGTAAAATAAACAGTATGGCTATAATCAGTGCATAATTGCTGAATATCAGCCTTAAATTGCAGACAAACTTTAGACTTCGTTAAGTTACGTAAACATGGTAGAATTTCAAGGGAATCACTAAAAGACTAGAAATACACTGTTTCACCCCTGCATTACTTAGGGAGAAAGGTGCCGTAAGAAAACAAACAATTAAAACTTCAATCAGTGAAACAAGGAGAAAGGAGAACAACAAAATAAAGAAAGAAAAATCCAAGGTGAATAGACAGCACAAAACTTGTCGTCAAAATATATCAATAGGGGCTGGCCCCGTGGCCGAGTGGTTAAGTTCGCGCGCTCCGCTGCAGGCGGGCCAGTGTTTCGTTGGTTCGAATCCTGGGCGCGGACATGGCACTGCTCATCAGACCACGTTGAGGCAGCGTCCCACATGCCACAACTAGAAGAACCCACAACGAAGAATACACAACTATGTACCGGGGGGCTTTGGGGAGAAAAAGGAAAAAATAAAATCTTAAAAAAAAAAAAAAATATATATATATATATATATATATATATCAATAATGTCAGTAAATGTGCACAGGGCAAATGTTCCAGTTTAAATATAGATTGTCAGATTAGATTTAAAAAATACAAAAATCACTCATATTTGGCTCATAAGGGTCATATAACACAAAACAATATGAAAAGATTGAAAAGAAAGCAATGGAAGAAACTATATCAGATGTTACTGACTGAATTGTTTCCCCCCAAAATTTGTATGTTAAAGCCCTAATCACCAATGTATTTGGTGACAGGGCCTTTAAAGAGGTGATTAAGGTTAAATGAGGTCATAAAGGTGGGGCCCTAATCCACTATGACTGGTGTCCTTATAAGAAGAGGAAGAGACACCAGGGATGTGTGCGTTATGGAGAAAAGGCTGTGTGAAGACCTAGTGAAAAGGCACCATCTGCAAGCCAAGGAGAGAGGCCTCAGGAGAAACCAAACCTGCCGACACCTTGATCGTGGATTTGTAGCTTCCAGAACTATGAGAAAATAAATTATTTAAGCCACTCAGTCTGTGGAATTTGGTTATGGCAACCCTAGCAGCTAAGACATCAGACAAATATTTACCAAAGGAAAGCTGATTTTATTAATAAGAAGAAGGAAAATAAACTTTGAGGCAAAAATATATTCTTAGGGATAGAGAAGGATGCTACATAATGAGAAATGGCTCAATTCATAATTTAAATGTGTGTGTGTGTGCATATATATATATATTTGCATTTATATATTTACATAAAATAGGCAAATCCATCAATTTTGGATACTGATTTGAGCAAATCAGCTATAGAAGGCATTTTGGAATTATTTGGGGAAATCTGAATATGGCATGCGTTTTAGATAAGAAAAAATGTATAACACTGTAAACAAGATTATTGACTAAGAAATAGCAGGTTATAAAAGAGCTATACACTTTGCCAAATACATATGTAAACACACACACACACATAGAGATAGAAGAAAGATCCAGGGCCAGCCCTGATGGCCTAGTGGTTAAAGTTTGGCCTCTCTCTACTTTAGCAGCCCAGGTTCAGTTCCAAGACACAAAAGTACAACACTTGTCTGTCGGCAGCCATGCTGTGGTGGTGGCTCACACAGAAAAACTAGGAGGACTTACAACTAGGATACACAACTATGTACTGAGGCTTTGGGGAGGGAAAAAAAAAGAACAGAGAGAGGAAGATTGGCAACAGATGTTAGCTCATGGCAAATCTTTCTCAGCAAAAAAGAGAAAAAGGATCCAGAAGACTACATACTAAAGTTTTCATGTTGGTCCTGAGAGTATAATTCTTTTCTTTTTTTCGCTTGTGTGTATTTTTAAGCTTTATATAATGCTTATGTTGGCCCCTTTAATAACAAATGGTTATTTAAAAAAATAAACTGAAAAAGAAGCAAAGGGCAAAACAGGATGTTATTAGTACGCTGTCCTTTGTGAAAACAGAATATACATTTGTAATTACTTGTATGTACATTTAAAAGTCTCTACAATAATAAATAAGAAACTAAGAACAGTGGTTAACTATTGGGAGGATGAAAACTAGGGGGTGGGAGAAAGACTTTTTAAAATAAATAGCAATATATGCACTCACAAGACGTAATTATTGTGAGCATATAAAATACAGCTGCTATTTTTTAATGAAACTTTATGTATATTACATATATGATTTCAGAAAATTTATTTATTTTTTATTTTTGGAGGAAGATTAGCCCTCAGCTAACTACTGCCAGTCCTCCTCTTTTTGCTGAGGAAGCCTGGCTCTGAGCTAACATCCGTGCCCATCTTCCTCTAGTTTATACGTGGGACGCCTACCATAGCATGGCTGCCAAGCAGTGCCATGTCCGCACCCGGGATCCGAACCAGCGAACCCCGGGCCGCCGAGAAGCGGAACGTGCGAACTTAACCGCTGCGCCACCGGGCCGGCCCCTCAGAAAATTTAATTATTAACATCAAACATCTGAAGGATGGAGGATCTGGAAAAATCATTTAACCCAGTGACCTTGTAAATGATAATACTTTATGTTTTGATTTCAATCTCTCCTTTTTTCCCAAATAAAGAACAAAAGCATATAAATGAATATTAAAGTGATTTTTCTTGCTAGATAAGAAAGTAGTCATCTAATCTCTCTCTCTCACCTATGAGCACTAGAAACAGCCCTTTGTTAAAGTCACCAATGACCTGCCAAATTGAATGGCTGCTTCTCATCTTACCTTCTGAGCCACATATCAACACAGCTCATCACCCTCTCTTTGAGACATCTCTCTCTTGAGACATGGCTTGTGAGGAACCACTCTCCTAGTTTTCCTTTTCTCTGCCCACTCTTTCTTGGCTGTACCTTCTAATGTCAACTTCTAAATTTTTCTCAGTCCTTGACTCTCAAAGTGCTCTCATTGATCCTCATGACTTTAAATATTGTTAGTACATTGATGGCTCCAAAATTTATATTTCCACCTCGTCCCTCCACCTTGAACTTCAGAAAAAATCATCCAAATGTCTATTGGACATCTCTGCTCTAGAAGCAGCTCAAACTTAATACGTCCAAAGCACTACTGCTGCTTCTCCAGCCCTGCTTGCCCCTATCCTTATCTCAGTAAATTGCACATCCTTCACCCAACTGCTCACACCAGAAATTAGAAGTCATCCTAATTCCTCTCTTCCCCTCACATTCCATATCCTCCAATCTACCAGCAATTCTTGCGATACTCCAATCGCGTCCAGAATCTGACAACTTCTTTCCACATCCACATCCCTGTCCAGGCCATCATCACCTCACCTATTTACGTTATGGTAACAGCCTCCAAAGTCGTCTGCCTACCTCTACTCTTGAGTCACCAGGATCTGTTTTCCACACAGCAGCCAGAGTGACTTTTGCAAAACAAAAAATAGGTCATGTCACTCTTTTCCTCAAAACTCGTCACTGGCTATCCATCTGACCAAGAATAAAATCAAACTTCACAAACAACTATGGCTACACGGCGCTGTATAACCTGGCCCCTGCAAATTTCTTGGCTGTCACCTTACACCTTGAAGTGCCATTAATCACTTACATCATACTGACCTCAGAGTCTTTGCACAGGTTTTGCCTTTTGAATAGAAATCACTCTCCCCAGATTTACACCAGGCTTCTTCCATCTCTTCAATCAGGTCTTTGCTCAGGTGTCATCTCCTCAAGCATTTCTTGACCACTTCACCTAAAACAGTCCTCCTCTTACCCTCTGTTCCCTTACCCTGCTGCTATTTTTATTCACAGCAGTTGTCAATACCTGACTTTACCTTACGCATTTATTTGTACAGTCATCTGCCACACAAGGACGTTTCGGTCAAAAATGGACTGCATATACCATGGTGGTCCCATATGGTCCCACGGTTAGTACCATATAGCCTAGGTGTGTAGTAAGCTATACAATATAGGTTTGTGTAAGTACACTCTATGACGTTCACACAATGAGAAAATTGCCGAACAACACATTTCTCAGAACATATCCCCATCATTAAGCATGCGTGACTGTATGTCTGTTTTTGTTTATCCGCCTCACACTAAAACATTTGCTCCAGAATGGCAAAACCCTTATATGTCCCATTCTCTACTATATTATCAGTACCTAGAATAGTGCCTGGCACATAGCAGGTACACAAGAAAAGGTGGTGAAATGAATGAATTTACAGATGAGGAAACTGAAGCAGAGGGGAAGTTAATTGGCCCAGGTCACAGGTAGTTTATTCAAGAAATATTTACTGAGGACTTATATACCACACAGGTGCCTGGAGCTAGATATACAATGATGATTAAGGAAGATCAGATCCTATCATCATGGAGATTTCATATCAAAGGAACTCAGATTGTGGGTTTCATGGCCTATTGCTCTTTCTATTACACACACACCAAAATTTTTAAAAAGTCCTTTGAGAGAACTAAACAAAGCTAGAATGGGACATTCCTTAGCAATTCAATTATAACTAGGTGTCCCTGGATGTCTATTTCTTTTAGTCATTAATAACTGCATTTCTTTTCTTTTATATATATTTACTTAGCCTAAGTGAGCCCTATATACCTTTTATAGCATCATTTGTAAAACACAGTCTTACATTTTATATGTCTTGAATTTCCTAATAAAACGAAGTACCTAAATCAACATTTCTCAGCTATTTTGGTGATCTCTGACACATAAAAAAATTTGAAGAAAATTAATGAGGCCATTTATTGTCCTGATAATATAAAAACATAAAGTAATTCTAAAATGTTTTTTACTCATTTAGTACTAATTAAAATTACTAACTACAAAAACATAAATACCATTTCAGAAAACAGAATGAAAATAGTACACGGATGAAAGAACCTCTAAGTCTTAGATTTTTTTTTTGAGTGATATTAGCACACCATTCATTGATCTTTTAGAGAGACGCATGGTCAAGTTTACAGTTCTGAGTTCTGGCCAGGTTTTGCTCAGCATCCCACCAACTGGAGTTGGCAGAGCAGATTGGCCATGCACTATAGGACACTAGACTTCCTTCCAGAGCTAAAAAATGAGTAATATTTTTAGCATCATCCAAGTGTATGCAGATATGATAGCTTTTTAATTTTTTAATACAATTTAAAATGAGTGGATTTAGGGTCAGCCAGGCCCTAAACAGACCTACCTATATAAAATACACATTGAATAAACAAACACTGCCTTCAGGTATTCCTAGAATTTTTCTTAGTCTGTGCTGGGATTATTTACCCACTTTTTCTATCACTACTCTTAGCAGTTTAACTGTTAGACTATCCATAATACATATACCTGTAGTGTTATTTTTCTCTTCCATCTTTGACAGTACTGTTCTATCATATATCATACATCCAAATTTTGCTTACCATTATACAGTTGTAGATATTAAATAACAGAGGTAAATTTTTTAACAAATATGAATAGATATTAAACTGTTTCCATTAAAACAATCTCCATGACTATATTAATTCAATTCTTAGAACATGAAAAAAAACAGATAAAGCAATAGTTTACAGCTATGATTAGATGTATGGCTTCATTATGGAAATTAAAATTTCTATTTATAATGTTAAACCTCAGATTTATCAACTGCAAAACTGGGATTCCTGTACCACAAGAATTTCATGAATAAAACAACTTGAATTCCTATCAAAATACCAATGGGATTCTCTTGGTAGTGATGGCAAACCTCAACAACTTGATTTTAAACTTCATCCAGAAAAATAAATGAGAACAGACACAAGAATATTTTTCAACAGTAACAATGGGAGACTTGCTTTCTAGGTATTAAAAGGCATTACAAAAAAATATGGAAATTAAAACAATTGGTGGAAGCAAAGTCAGGACAACAATGCAAAATTAGCGAGCCCTGAAACATACAAACTAGAAGTAATATACAGAAGAATTCATAACAAAAGAAGCTTCGCAAATCAGTGGAAAGAGTTCAACAAGAAATGATGAGTATGGGGAAATTCAGAAGAGAGCTTCATATTATATAAAGTGACAAATTAAATTTTATATGGATTTACGAGTTAAAAGAAATAAACCAGAAAAAAATATAGATCAATATTTATCTGATAACTGGATGGTAATAAATGAAGGCAGAAACAAATTAGAAGAACTCATCGAATGAAAGAGCAATAAACTTGGATATGCCAAAAATGATCATAGATGAGGCAAAATTATTTGTAGGTGAAAATATTTCAAATCTTGAGAATCATAAATGCATTGAAAACTTATCAAAATCAATAAAAGAAGTTCGTAAGGTGGCCGATTACAAAATGATTATACAAAATCAATACTATTTGGAAAAAATTTATAAAAATAAAAGGAAGAAATCTCACTTTCAATAGTACATACACACACACATAAAGGTAATATACCCCAGAATAGACTTTATACATGTGTTTAGATTTACTCAACTTTTTTTTTTACGCTAACTGTGTAGTTTTTGTTTTCTTCACTTAGGTCCTGCATAACTCTTATTAAGCTTTATTCCTGCATTATGTCTTATTAAACTTTATTCCTACACGCTTTCATCTTTTTGTTCCTTTGGTAAATGGAATACACTCTTCAGTGAGCAGAGGAAGATAGAGAGAGGTTCTTGCCTTAGCCATGCATCCCTCCATCCTCCTATCTCCCTTAGCAGAAGGGTTATGGTTTAATAGTTTGTTTACCGCCAGCTCAGAAGAGCAGAAACTACACTTTCCATTGCTCAGGGATTTCTGTCTGCTCAAGAGACACTAAAAGCCAGCTCTGTACTCTTGTTAAGGGAAGAAAAGCTACAGTTGGAAGAAAAAAACAATAATTCATAAGGACAATGTAACCTGAGGAAGAAAGTTGCACTTTTAGAAAATGTGGCCCCCACTGAAATTCTCTGAAGAGAATTTTAACATAAACTAATTAATTTAGAAAAGGGGAAAAAAAGCCTCTCTGGAACAAAAACCATGATTTCAAATTTTAAAACTGAACAGAAAACACAGTGAAAGGAGATAGTCACACCTGAGAACTCAATATTCTGGATGTTTAAGAAGAACAATCTTACAACAAAAAGCAGGACAGGAGAAAGAAATGCTGAGAGAAAAGATATGAAACCGTAAAGACCAATTTAGGAGCACTAACAGTTGGATAACAGGAGTTCCAGAAGGAGGAAAGGAAACAAGTAAGGAAGAAACATGTAAACAAACAGCAGAAGTAAATTTATAAACACATGAAGAAATGAAAATTTACTGTAGGTGACATTATTTTTGTAGCAAGACTTCCTCAATGAAGGAAGTAGGTGTTGATTTACATTATGCCACAAGTCCTTGTGTTGCTGGAAAACGGAAAACCGTTTGCAGATGGCTCCTTTGGTGTAGTGCTGTTTTATGGACATGAGTTGTTTTTCCTAACCTCATCCAATCTCTCTTTTCATAATAGCACCTGAATTTTCTTCTGGAGAGTCCTTCTTCTCCTACTTTCAATCCTTTTTGTCTGGATGGGGCTCACCTCACTCCTCAGCTCAAGGGGTGGGCAAATGACTCAAGTCTAGCAAATCAGAGTTCACATTACAGGACAGGGCTTTTGTTAGAATTGCTGGTAATTCTATCCCTCTTGGCACTTGGATGGAGCACTCAAATCCAGATGTATCTGAAACGATTCTAATTCTTGGAATTATAAATTACGTGAGTCAATAAATTTCCTTTTTTCCTCCTTAAGCCAGTGGTTCTCAAATTTCAGAGCCCGTCAAAATTACCTGGAGGATATGTTAAAAAAACACCTAGATTGCTTGGAGCCATACTCTGGGATAAATCTAGATGAGGCCTAAAAATCTGCATTTCTAACAAGATCTCATGTGATGCTGATGCAGGTCCAAGGACCACACTTGAGAATAATTGTCTTAAGCCATTATGAGTTGGTTCGTATTACTTACACCTGAAAGATTAGTGACCACTATATCTCCAGTCAGATGAAAAAGAACCCTTGAAGCAAAGTAACAATTTTAAATTTTAAATTATCTAGAAAAGAATTAGAAATTCCTACCAAAATCTATGTAACACAGTTAAACTTTTCTTAAAGGAATATTCATGGTCTAAAATCCTTATTATTTATGAAAATAAAGATTGAAAATACGCTAAGTATTCAACTTAAGAAAATAGAAAAAATATAATGAAATTAACAAAAGATAGAGAAGATTTTATACAGGTATGATCTGAAAGTAAAGAGATAGAAAACTGACAAAAAGCAGCAGAAAATGTAGATAAGATGGAAGCTAATTATTTGAAAAGGTAAATCCACGAGAAGCCTAAATAGGAAGAAAAAGAGAAAATAAAAATATAAAATGCTAGAGATTATTAAAGTCCAACTGCATATATGGAGGAGACTAAAAGAATACGAGAATCTTACTGCAACTTTATGGCAACAAATTAGAAAATCTAAAGGAAATAAATAATTTCTCAGCAAAATATACCAAATTTGACCTAATAGGAAGCAGAGAAACCTAACAGATAAGGGAAGGCTCAGAAAATATACAAAAGACAAAGGGCTTGGATGTTTGGAACTTAGTTCTATCACCTTTTAAAGGTATGGGCTCTAAATTATTTTGATCATGCACACTGATCAGTAAAACACTTTTGAACACCCATCCCAACATATGTTTATTTGTATTTACAAACTAGATACATACTAGTATACATTATAAAACAAAAAAATATAAAGTCAATAAATATAAACAAAAATTGTGATATATTTTCCATGTATGAAGAAAATGGATCTGTTGCCTTGTCTATCTCTAGGGGTGTAGACTTTCCACGTGGAGACCACTATTTTAATTCTTATGTATATTACATTATTCTACAACATAGAAGGAACAGAAAACTCCCTAATACATGAAGCTAGAATAACCTTAATAATAAAATATGATGAGGAAAACACATAAAAACGTCCAACTTCATGTATGACCGATAAATATTATGAAATTGAATACATCAGCATATCATGACCAAGAAGGGGTTTTTTCCCCCAAAATATAAGAATGGTTCAACTTCATAAAGTCTAGTGATGTAATTCATTTTGTCAACAAACTGAAGTAGAAAGTTACAAATTATGTCAATAGATGCCAAAAAGACTGGATATAATCCAGCAGCCATCCACAACAAAAACTCTGAGTAAAAGAGAAGAAAAAGAATTTAAGAATATACTATAAATTAACCATTCTCTTGTTAATAGACATGTAGGTTGTTTCCGGTCTTTCGCTATTACAAACAATACTGCAAGCAGCATTTTTGCACAGTTCTCTTTGTGTACATGTGACCATGACCCACAGTGAGAAAACATTTTGCATCACGATTCAGTACTCACACACAAAAACACACATAGCACACAACCCAAAAGTTTATGAAACAACAGTTACTCTTACTACATGCAATGCACTGTGATGATTTTTATTCTATTCTATTTCATTAAAAAATAATAATAGTACTGGTTATAATCCACCAAATTAACATAAAAAACTACTAGTGAGCTTCAATCCACAGTTTGAAAAACGCTGCTCTGGAAAATCCACTTAAAAGTGGAATCAAAGGACATGAACAATTTCCATTCTACCAGATGTTGCCAGATTATTCTCTAAAGTGGCTGCATCAATTAAGAGTCTCATGAGTGTTATGTAACATTCTTCACAATACTTGGAATTGTCAGACTTTGAAATTTCTGCTAACTTAATGGGACTGAAATGGTCTCTCTCTTAAATTAGTAAAGCTGAGCATCTTTTTGGTTATTGAATATTCGTTTTGCTCTTCTATAAATTAGTTTATTTGCTCATTTTTCCATTGGGTTTATACTACTTTTTGATTTGTAGTCCTTTATATATTTTGGATATTAATTCTTTATCAACTACACATATTGGAAATATCTTTTCCCACTCTATAACTTATTTTCTAACTTTGTTTATATTGTTGGTACTGGACTGTTTTATGTCAATTTGGTTATGGCTGGTAACTATGTTTCCCAGAATCTCTTTCTCTGAAATTTTCCAGATTAGAGTAGTCAGCCAAAAGAGAAACTTGTACAAGATATGGAAGGCAAAAATGAAGCAGAAGCCATTATTTTTGGAGGGTCGTCATGGATAGGCATGGTAACAGACAGACACAGATCTGCCCAGCAGGTCCCAGCTTGTTCTCTCTGGTGCTCTGTGCCCAGCCTGTCTTCTTGATGTTGGTCCCACTGACCAGCAGCAGCCTGCAACCATCCCTTGTCTACAAACCCAGAGGCTGTAGCTACACAGAGGCAGCAGTTTCTCCCCAGGGGCCCCCTCTTCTCAGTTCCCCTGCAATACCAGATGTGCTTGGCTTTTTGGAATTCTCTGCAAGTTCTGATTTGTCTATCTAGTCCAGGGCTTCTGAAGACTGGTTAGTGACTATTTCTCTAATCCACTGACTTCCCTTCCCCAGCAACACCCACATTTGTATAAAATCTAAATCCTCAGTTTCCATAATACTTAGAGTGGTTCTAACTTCCTGACTGAAACCTTTGCCAGGTAAAAGTTTTAAATTCTGAAGTAGTCAATTTAATCTTATCCCTTATAGTTTGTGCTTTTTGTGTCTTTAAGATTTAAAAAAAATCTTTCCCAAACCGAAAGTCATAATAATGCTTTCCTATATTTCCTTCTAATGGAGTTGCAAAGCTTTGTTTTACACTTTTTAGGTCTTCAAATATGGTATGAGGTAGGGGGTCCAATTTTACTTTTTCTCTATGGGCAGATATATTCCCAGGACCATTTATCTTCTTTCCATTACTTTCCAAGATCTGAAATGCCATGTCTGCCATATATCAAGATGTATATATATTCTCTTTTCCAATGGTCTATTTGTCTTTCACTGGGCCGTCATCTCACTTAACTACATATACTTACATAGTTGTATAATAAATATTGGTATCTGGTAGGAAGAGCCCCCACACTTTGGTTTTCATCTCCAAATTTGTGTGGTTATTACTGGCCCTATGAACTTCCAAATCAACTTCAGAATCAACCTTATTGGAAGTTTGAATTGAATTATATTGAATTTTTAGATTAATTTACAGGGAATTACTTTCTTTAAAATATTGAGTCTTGCCATTCATTAACAAAATGCCTTTCTCTGTTTACTTAGGTCTGCTTTTATATTTCTCAATGTAAGTTTATCATTTTCTCCATAAAAGTCTTTCATAGTTCTGTTAGATTTATTCCTGTGTATAGTACATCACGGTTTATGTTCTAATGGTAAAACAAACCTTTTTTTGAAATTACAGTTTCTAATTGTGAGTTCCTGGGATATGGGATTGTCCTTCCATTCCTGACACTCAGTTGTTCTCAGTTCAACTTTTGTATATTTAACTTAATAACTAGCAATCTTGTTAAATTCTTTTATTCATTCCAATTATTCCAATAATTTATCTGTAGATAACCATGGATATAAAATCAGATTGCTGTGAATAAGAGGAGAATCTAAATGGGCTACTATATCTGAGGAAACTAAAAGCAAACGCTTAAATCAGAGAACAGAATCTTGAGTCAGCCAAGAAGGAAAAAGCAGGAACTGACTTAACAGCAGTTCCATACAATGGTCCTATAAAAAAGTTGCTATACATAGAGGCTTTTATTCGGGACAGTGTAGAAGGGCTAGTGAGGAGGCAGGCTAGGTATAAAGAGCCCCTGGTTCAAATTTAGCAAAAGGCGATTGAGCTCCTCCAACTATGACCATATCCTGCTTTCCCAGTTAATGAGGACAGCTATGAAATTCAGTTGTCTTTAGTATAAGATTCTTGAAAACCTGAGGGTTTTAAAAATAACTGTAAAAAGTATAGATAATATTTTTAGCCTTCATAGAAGTGCAGAAGTATATTTTTAGCATCTCTAGAGATTCGAAACATTTTCTGTAGCTACTAAGAGGCAACAAATAACTTTCCCTCCCAAAAGGAAGGAAAACACTTGATTTTGTTCCTTAAGTCATATATTTAAAATAATCACACAACAGACAAGACCTAACTTAAAGAAAAGTTTTAGAAGCCAAAATTCTTGAATTCTTGCTTGACTTGTTCTAGATTTTTTCTTAAGAAAAGATGATCATGAGAGCATTTTTCCTTTTACAAAACATTTTCTCAATTTAATACTTATTCTCTCCTTATATCCAAAGGATCTAGCCTTTAAAAACAGTTCTTCATTACGTGAAAATGCATGTTAAAAATATTACTTTATAGAGAAACATCAATTATGAATCTGATTTTACAAAAGTGGAACCCGCTGTACTCAATTACTACTTCTTACTGATAAATGCAAGCAGATTAAAATTTATATATTATTATATATATTATAAATTATAACACAAATAAGGTATTTTATTTTACCTTTATTTTACCCATTTATACCAACAAAAAGAAAAATCTCTTTAGGAGAATAGGTCAAGTTGTAGCTCTTAATCTGTTTATTTTAATCAAATTTCAAAAAATTAAAATTCCAGTGTAAATCTAGAAGAACCTTTGCATAAGCTCTTCAAATTCACCAGAACAGAATTTGACTTGTACTTCCTTATTAATGGAGAATTTTAAAAGGCTAGCAGGAGGCTGCTAACAACTTTGTAATTCCCAGGATTGTTACTCGGGCTTGGGCCATAGGACTAGTATTTCAGTGGAGGGGTTCAGCAGCTCAGAGTAAGGAAATTTTCCGTTATTAATATCCATCTTAATCATTCCTTATTGTGTTTACACAGGAACAGATTAGACATCACGGCAGACATAAACATAAGAATTTATATTTTTTAAAGGTTAAAAGTGACACTGAACAATGTCATATGTTCATTAAAAAATATACATACTTAGTATTAAAGGCTAAATTAACTTCCTTTTTTTGAAAGAACTTCCAAGTCTTGAAATATTACCCAACTCTCATAATCCCTTATATTGAAACTATGCAATAAATATTTGATCTCATTTTCACCAAGACCACAGGCGAAAGGAAGAAAGCTATGTAAAACTACTTCTTAAACACGCAATTTCTACTTGAAATATTGTTAGGGTTGCATCTGGAACATTTTTTCCTATAGGCATTATTTTATTTATTTATTATGCTTAGCATAAAACAGCAATCAGAAAATCAACCTAAAATTGTGATTACGTGCCACTTGGCTTCTGACCATTCTCACCAGGCATATTGGGAGACCTATGCAGCGCCAAATGAAGCCCAGCCCCACACAATGTCTTGCGGAGGGTGATGAGAATGGCACATTGTCTGCGCGGTCTGAACAGAGGTCACAGCAGGGAGAGCATCTGCTAAGATAATGTGAATGAAGGAAACAACTATAATTGCCTCATTAAGAGATCTCTGGCCAAATAATCACAAGAAGAAAGGATGTGGAAAACCACCCTAAAATTAAGTCTATAATAAGGAAAATTTGGGGTAGAATTAAAAATGCAGAAGAATTAAGGAGACCTGTGTATTCTATTGGTTTTACTAATTTTCTTAGTCACTATATGGATGAATGGAAACTTGGATGCAACAGTCCAGTTATTCAACCCCAGCCTTTGCCTGTCATTAGTAGGAAGCAGAAGATGCAAATTCACAGCTGTCCAGGATACAAACAAATGGAAAATCAAGGGTGGTGGGGAATTACTTACACGGGACCCGAACATAGGAACTAAGAAGATTTAAAGTCTATATTCTGAAATTACAATGAAACACACAATTAAAGGCATAAGGAACCTTTTTAGGGGAAAAGAGGTAAAATATAAAAGAGTAAAGTCTAAGAAAAACAAAAGAGAAAAAAGCAGAAATTGTCTCTGCTTGATTGACTTATTTTCTTCTATTTTTCACCTGTCTTTTAAAAATAGATTTTCCTTAAAAGTCCATTGTATACAATTACAACTAAATCCTCACCACTTCAGATTATCAGCCAATATAGGTATATATATATTTTATTCTACATTGTTGATAAAATTATTTCATACTAAAAGCTAAGGTAAATGTTTTCCCAATTTAAATTTAAATTAAGTACCCAGTCTGGACACAAGACTAGAACGTACTGAAACTATGACAAATTATTTTTGCATTTTCGTGATATTTTGAGGTTAAGCTTTATGACTAAATTTGTATTACACAGTTAAAGTTTATTATATAAGTAAAATCTTGAAGTGAATTATGGTTACTGAATTTTTCTGATTCCAACAAACACAGTAAAATTAGCTTGTTACACCCATAAGCCAGGTTTAAAATAAGCAAACTATTTGATGACTTTGATGTTTTGCACCCAAAATGTGCTGGCTAATTTTTCCATTCCATTTACCATTCCGGTCTTTAAACTGCCTTAATCTCCTGCCCTCAGATGTTGACCTTGTAAGAATAGGGGTCATAGGTCAGAATAGACAGACCTCAAAGGATCTGGACTATCAATTCATGCCTGAGAGATTTCTCTTCCACAATAGGAACCTACTAAACAGCAAATTCCTAAATCTAATCACACAAGTATCAGGGTGAAACAGTTATTTATTGGAATTTGTTGATTTACATTTTTCAAACATCTCCAGCATCTAAAGAGCATTTTTCTTTTTCTTTTGAGAGCAGGTTCTAAGATATAATAAATATAAAAATAAAATCATTGAAAGAACTTTCAATGTAAAACAGATATCCTTAATTAAAATGACATCATAAACCTAAGTTTAGATGTATTATTTTCAGGAAGGCTACATAGATTTCAAAAAAAAAAAAAGCAACTATACATATATATACACCGCTAGAATTCCTGAATTCCTGACCATAAAGCAGTTGGAACACTTTAAATGATACCACAGAGATAATGAGTGGAAGAGATTATCTCTGCTGTCGAGGTAGGTGGGAAAGCGGGTGGAAGAGGGTTACCGCTAGTTAGTTTTGAGTTCACTTGCTCTGAAGGTGAATGAGGGCATTAAATAAGTACTTTTTCTTTTTAATAAACAAATGAAAATACACAGTACTTAATGAGGAAAGCATAAATCGATCAAAAAAAAACTTATCGTTTC
The DNA here is from genome assembly GCF_037783145.1 of Equus przewalskii. NCBI lineage: Eukaryota > Metazoa > Chordata > Mammalia > Perissodactyla > Equidae > Equus > Equus przewalskii. Next base: position 54,981,220 of record NC_091839.1, on the reverse strand, counting down.
CAAAACCTTCTTGCAAATTTAAAGAATCTGAAATCACAAAATTATGGCCCTGTAAAAACAGCTTTACTATCACACATCCTCACTTTTATTTAAAAAAAAGGCAAGTTAGCTCTTCTAAGGTGGGATAAATTAGACATAGATAATGAGCTTCTGTTTATGTTCACTTTGGTCTTTCTGATCATAAATGGTAAATATATAATAATATAGCATTCGAACATTGTTTTAATGTTAGACTATAAGGAATGTCAAATTTCATAATCAATTTTTAAGTCTAAATGAAGAACATCTCAAAAATGCTAAATTAACAAGTCTTTCTAATATGGTCAAAGGAAAGCAATTTCCTACACTTCCACACCAAAAGCAATAATACTGAAAATCATAACAATTAACCTTCTTTCAAAACAAAATACATTAAACCTTCAACTCATGTAGAAAATCAAAAAGCTTACTCGTGCTAATGCAGTGATACAAATGAAATATTTCATAAAATGGAATGAAAGCAGTAGAACGTTGGTATTATTTTCTAAGTTATTTAAAAAAAATCTCAAGTCAACATTGTTGAAAGGGGACTTGCGTTGTTATGAATAGCACTTCTTGGACTGTGTGGTTGGGTCAAAAGATGTGGAAGGTTAAGGAGAACAAAAAAGATAGTCACTACCCTAGAAAAAAATTAGAATAAAAAAGGAGGTAAAAAAAGAAACCATAAACAATAAAAAAGATACAAGGCTATATATACACCCAATATATACATCTACCATGTATGTATGCTCTTCAAATGTTTTTTAAAAAAATTATACATATTTTTATCACTTAATTATTAAAAATTAAAATAATTTAACCTATATAGAAAGATTTTCGGACAAGTTGTTTCAGTCCACATCCTTTTTACTAGTATACACACTTGTTAGTATAAGCTAAAATTTTATTATATAAAATATTTAATTCTATATTATAGGTTAACATGATTATTTCACATGGATACTAAAAAATCAACAGTGGCAAACAAAATAAATATTCTACTATCTTCCCCCACAATTTCATTCTGTTAAAGATTATTTCTTTATCCTCATAGTAAACTGTGGTTTTTTTTAAAAGAATAAAAAGGTACTAAATATAGGCTAGCTTTTGAAAAGAAAAATAAAGTTTTTAAATCTTTTGTTAACAACAGCCTTCATTTTATTATAAAGAGCTTTACAGTGGTCATTAAATTTCTTTCCTCTTTTGAAAATGAACATAAGAAAAAGTAAACAGCAAAAATAAATCTGAAATTATTTCATTTGAAATTTTAAGAAAATATTTTAAATGTAGAGGATTTAGAAGACAACAAGGTAACACTCCTATTGAATAACCGGATGCTAGTAACTGGAGGCAAAACATTAAATTCAGCAGAATTTTAATACAGATTCAAAAAAATAAGCCCACTTTCTTTTGTAAGTAGTTTATGCAAAATTAAAGCATAATCTTTAAAATTATTTTATATTTCTTGCCACAAAGACATAAAAGATGGGTCTACAATATACATGAATATTGGAATGGAACAAATAAGTTCTCTTGAGTGATGGAACCAAATTTTGAATTTGTTAAATATTTTAACACCAGGTAATAAAAACGTTAAAGTTTCAATTTTTTAACCTGAAATGACAGAAATTACATTAAAATTTCTAATTTAAAAAAGATTTTAGGGGCTGGCCTGGGGGTGTAGCAGTTGGGTTCGTGTGCCCCGCTTCAGTGGCTTGGGGTTTGTGGGTTTGGATCCCAGGCGTGGACCTATATACCACTCATCAGGCCATGTTGTGGAAGCATCCCACAAACAAAATAGAGGAAGATTGGCACAGATGTCAGCTCAGGGCCATTCTTCTTCAAGCAAAAAGAAGATTAGCAACAGATGTTAGCTCAGGGCCAATCTTCCTCACCGAAAAAAAGAAGATTTCAAGAGAAAAGATATTCTTTTCAACAGACGGTGTTTGAACAATTTATATTATTCAAAGGCCAAAAATAAGCCTCAACCTAAACCTCACATCTCATACAAAAACTAACTCTAAACAAATCGTAGATGTAAATGCAAAATGTAAAACTAAAACACCACAAGAAGAAAACATGGGGAAATAAATCTTTGTGGCCTAGGATTAAGCAAAGATTTCTTAAACACAGCAAAAAATAAACATGACATAAAATAAAAGATTGATAAATGTCTTTATCAAAATTTAAAACTCTTGCTCTGTGAGAGAGTTTAAGAGATTGGAAAGACAAGCTACAAACTTGGAAAAAATATTGCAAATCATGTATCTGACAAAGGGCATGTAAACACAATTTATATAAAGAGCTCTCAAAATGCAACAATAAGAAAAGAACCCAGTAAAAAATGGGCAAAATATATGAACAGACACTTCACCAAAGAGGATATCAGGATGACACAAAAATACAAAAAGAAGCTCAATACCAGCAGCCATTAGGGAAATGAAAATTAAAATCATGATGAGATATCATTACACGTCTATTAGAAAGGTTAAAATAAAAAAATGCTGACAGCACCAAATGCTGACAAAGATGCGAAGCAGTTGGAATTCTTATATTGTTGGTGGGAATTCAAAAGAGAACAACCAATCTGTAAGAAAATTTGGCAGTTTCTTATAAACTTAAACATACACCTGTGACCATATTATTGAGCAATCCCACTGCCAGATAAATGAAAATTTATGTTCACATGAAAACCTGTACACAAATGCTTGTAGCAGTTCTATTCATAATTGCCAAACTGTAAACTATTCAAATGCCCTTCAGGGGCTGGTCCCGTGGCCGAGTGGTTAAGTTTGCACGCTCCGCTTCAGCGGCCCAGGGTGTCACTGGTTTGGATCCTGGGTGCGGACATAGCACTGCTCATCAGGCCACTTTGAGGTGGCGTCCCACATGCCACAATTAGAAGGACCCACAACTAAAATATACTACTATGTACTGGGGGATTCTGGGAGAAAAAGCATAAAAAATAAAAAAGAAGATTGGCAACAGTTGTTAGCTCAGGTGCCAATCTTTAAAAAAAAAAAATGCCCTTCAACAGATGAATGGATAAACACTGTTATACCCATATAATGGAATACTATTAAGCAATAGAAAGGAATAAACTAGTGATACACTCAACAGTGTGGATGAATTTTGAAGCCATTATACTGAGTGAAAAAAGCCAATTTCAAAAGATTACAAACAAACTAAGCCCAAGTTAGTAGAAAAAAGGAAACAACAAAGATCAGAGTGGAAATAAATGAAATGGAGACTAAAAAGATGATAAAAAAGAGCAATAAAACTAAGAACTGGTATTTTGAAAAGATAAACAAAATAGACAAACCTTTAGCTAGACTTACCAAGAAGAAAAAGAGAGACGACTCACATAAAATTAGAAATGAAAGAGAAGACATTACATCTGATACCAGAGAAATACAAAAGATCATAACAGACTACTATGAATTATACACCAACAAATTGCACAACCTATAGGAAATGGATAAATTCCCAGAAAAATACAACCTACCAAGACTGAATCATGAAGAAACAGAAAATCTGAATATAGTAATTACTAATAAGGAGATTGAATCAGTAATCAAAAACCTCCTAACAAAGAAAAGTCCAGGACCATATGGCTTCACTGGTGAACTCTACCAAACATTTAAAGAAGACTTAATACCAATTCTTCTCAAACTCTTCCAAAAAATAGAAGAGGAGGGTAACACTTCCAAACTCATTTTATGAGGCCAGCATTATCCTGATACTAAAAGCAGACTAGAATACCGTAAGAAAAGAAAATTACAGGTCCATATCTGTGATGAACATAGATGTAAAATCCTCAACAAAATATGACAAAATTGAATTCAACAACACATTAAAAGGATCACACGTTACAATTAAATGGGATTTATTCCAGAAATACAAGGATGGTTCAACATCTGCAAATGAATCAATGTAATACACCACATTAAGAAAATGAAGGATAAAAACCATATGATCATCTCAACAGAGGCAGAAAACACATTTGACAAAATTCAACATCCATTCATAAGAACCCTCATTTACTAAAATGAGTATAGAGGGAACATACCTCAATATAAAACGAGCCATTTATGACAAGCCCACAGCTAATATCACACAATGGAAAAAGCTGAAAGCTTTTCCTCTAAGATCAGGAACAAGACAAGGATGCTTACTCCCACCACTTTTATTAAACACAGTAGTGGAAGTCCTAGCCAAAGCAGCTATGCAAGAAAAAGAAATAAAAGTTATCCAAATTGGAAGGAAGAAGTAAAATGGTCTCTATTTGCAGAGGACATGATATTATATACTAAAACCTCCAAAGACTCCACCAAAATACTGATAGAACTAATAAACAAATTCAGTAAAGTTGCCAGATACAAAATCAATATACAAAAATCAGTTGGTTTCTATACACTAACAATGAACTATCAGAAAGAGAAATTAAGAAAACAAATCCATTTAAAATTGCATCAAAAAGAATAAAATGCCTAGGAATAAATTTAACCAAGGAGGTTAAAGGTCTATACACTTAAAACTATAAGACATTGATGAAAGAAATTGAAAACGCAAATAAATGGAAAGACATTCTATGCTCACAGATCGGAAGAATTAATATTGTTAAAATGTCCATACCACCCAAAGTGATCTACAGATTCAATGTAATCCCTTTCAAAATTCCAATGGCATTTTTCACTAAAATAGTACAAACAATCCTAAAATTTGTATGGAACCACAAAAGACTCCAAACAGCCAAAGCAATCTTGAGAAAGAACAAAGCTCAAGGCATCATGCTTCCTGATTTCAAACTATATTACAAAACAATAGTAATCAAACAACATGGTATTGGCATAAAAGACACATAGATCAATGGAACAATGGAACAGAATAGAGAGCTTGGAAACAAAGCCACATATAATACGTCAGTTAATTTAAGATAAAGAAACCAAAAACATACAATGGGGAAAGGATAGTCTCTTCAATAAACAGTACTGGGAGAACTGGGCAGACACATGCAAAACAACTAAACTGGACCACTAGCTTACACCATATACAAAACCCAAAATGGATTAAAGACTTGAACGTAAGACCTGAAACTATAAAACTCCTAGAAGAAAACATAAGGTTTAAGCTCCTTGACATAAGTCTTGGAAATGATTTTTTGGATTTGACACCAAAAACAAAGGCAACAAAAGAAAAATAAACAAATGAAACTATATCAAACCAAAAAGCTTCTGCATAAGTGAAACCACTAAGAAAATGAAAAGGCAGCCTATAAAATACACCCAGCTGCCCATGGTTGCTAGTAATGTAACTTGTGTGGCCACTATGGAAAACAGTATAGAGGTTCCTCAAAAAATTAAAAATAGAATAACCACGTGATCCAGCAATTCTGCTTCTGGGTATTTACGCAGAAGAAAGGAAACCATTATCTTGAAGAGATATCCGCACCCCCATGTTCATTACAGCATTATTTACAATAGGCAAGACATACAAATAACCTAAGTACCCACTGATGAATGAACGGATGATGAAAATGTTATACATATAAACACACGTGCATACATACATACACACTCAACGGAATATTAATCAGCCACAAAAAAGAAGGAAAACTTGCCATTCAGGACAACATGGATGGATCTTGAGGGTACTACGCTAGGTGAAATAAGTAAGACAGAGAAACACAAACACTCTAACACCTCACTTATATGTGGAATCTAAAAGAAAAAACAAACTCACAGAAACAAAGAGGCTGGTGGTGACCAAAGGTGGGAGTTGGAGGGTGAGGGAAATAGGTGAAGGTGGTCAAAATGTACAAACTTTCAGCTATAAAATTAATAAATTCTGAGGTTTAATGTACAGCAGAGCGACTAAAGTTAATTATACTCCATCGTATATTTGAGAGTTGCTAAGAGAGTGAATCTTAGAAGTTCTCATCACAAGAAAAAAAAATTGTAACTATGTGAAGTGATGGATGTTAACTTGTGGTAATCATTTCCCAATATATACATATATGGAATCATTATGCTGAACACCTTAAACTAATACAATGTTGTATCTCAATAAAACTGGTGGGAAAAACATTTTTATTCCAGGCACAAACAGACAAAATTATGGTGATGGAGAATAGGTCACTGGTTGCTAAGAGTTATAAGTGGAAGAGGAGCAAGAATAAAAGAGAGAGTTTTTTGGGGTGATAGACTATTCTGAATCCAGATTATGATGGCGACCACATGAAGCTATACATGTGTTAAAATTCATAGAACTGGACACCAAAAGAAAAAAAGTCAATTTTACTATAGGACAATTTAAAAAATAAAATAAAAATAACACTCCAAGCAAACAAAATACACAGAAATATACCAACACTTACTTTCTCTTTTAAGAGAAATTAGCAGAAATTCTAGCTTTCTAGTACTTCAACAAATCAAATCAATTATTTAATATCATTATTTTAAATATTTTGTAGGCTATAAAATGCATTTGAAAGTATCTTATGTCAGTAATTAAGAAGTACTCAAAAAATGATGAGGACTTGTCAAAAGGACATAGAAACCAGCTCGAAGGGGCTGTTTCTGGCTGAATCTGGGAAATTTGAGCATTAAAATAAATAATAATGGTTACAGACTATAACTCATTGGAAAAAACAGAAACCCAAGGTGTGCACTAATATAATAAATAAATGAAAAATGGCAAGTTTGATGAAGACTGGGATATTTACATGGTGTCAAAGTGTATCCCCACAAAATGCTAATAATTACAAAAGGGAAAAGTAACTTTAAAGTGGAAAAGCTGGGCAGACACCATCGTGACCAAGAGGTCAGAGACATCATCATCAATAATGGGAAAAATCAAAATTGTATGCCATCTGATAGGATACAATAAGAAGGACAGAGCGTCACTTCCATGACATTCTTGTCAAAGATGAACAACCTCAACCTAATCATAAGAAACTATTCGACAAACTCAGACTATGATCTGGATTCACCCTGGTGTTTTCAAGCTTGCTCCTCTGACCCTTATATTGCCTATAAATTCAAAGTCAGACTGAAAGGATTTTGTTAGATTCAAGTTAACCATTTTTGGCATAGTACTTCCAATTTATAGGCAATATAGCTGTGTTCAATAAACAAGTTTAAAGAAACTAGAATAAATCCAGATTATGGTACATTCTACAAAACAATTGGCCTGAGGCCAGCCCTCTGGTCGAGTGGTTAAGTTCATACACTCTGCTTCAGGGGCCTGGGGTTCTCCAGTTTGGATCCTAGGTGTGGACCTACACACTGTTCATCAAGCCATGCTGTAGTGGCATCCCATATAGAGGAACTAGAATGACTTACAACTAGGATACACAACTATGTACTGGGCCATGGGGAGAGAAAAAAAAAGAGGAAGATTGGCAAGAGATGTTAGGGCCAATCTTCTGAAAGAAAAAAAAATTGGCCTAGAAGAACATGTGTGTAGGGAGGCACTGTTTTAGATTACAAGAGACTTAAGACATAAAAACTAACTTAAAGTCATGTTCCTTAACTGGATTCTGATTTGAAAAAAATAGCCACAAAAGATAAGTTTTGAACTGGGGAAATTTTAATATGGACTGGATACTAGATGCTACTAAGGAAGTATTATTTATTTTGACAGGGATGATATAGCATGATATTACAGTGTTATGCATCTGTAATATATTTTAAAACTTTAAAAACTTTTCACAAAAATGTTTATAATTATTGATATATATGACATGGGTATATATATATGGATGTTGACCATACCATTTTTTTATTCTGAAAACTTTCATAATGCAAAGTAAAAATAAAATAAAATGGGAGAAAATCATAAGAATAATCATAGAAAGTATTAAGAAAAAACAGTGTAACAGAAATTAATCCAAGAGCTGGTTCTTTGAAATACAATAAAATACTTAATAAAGCAAAAGCGTAAGGAAAAAACAGGCAATGGGAAATAACTAGAAAATATAGAATATTTTAAGATTTTTGAGGCTACTTTACATAATTATGCTAAGAAACATGAAAATCTGGATCAAAGCACAATTTTATTCTCATTATTAAAGGTGTCTCAGCAAGTAGACATGGTTAATGACCATGGGAAAAATCAAGAAAGTTACCAAAGATCTCTGAAGTCTTTTAAACATTTAGAGAGCAAATCACTGCCTTGGTAACTGTTCCAGCCATCAGCTAACACTGTTGCATCTTGTTTTCTCATTGTTTCAGTTTCTATACAGGAGTCTCTAGGCTTATTTGAATATTTTATTGCAGTTTGTATCCATCATTTTATAAAAACAAGTGGCACAGGGAACTGCTAATTCTAGTGACAAAAATGATGGACATCCTGTACTTAGTTAGAAGTCATTAGATATCAAATGTGTAAAAGCTTTAATCACAATAAGAACACAACAAACAACAAACGTCAGCAGTTGGAGCAGTTATTCACCCTCTGACCACCACCAACTTCTACCTTGTCAGCTCATTCCTTCTAGTACTCCAACTTCAGCAATTCTTTGACCCCATTTGCAACCTACACACCATGAGCCTGACACTTTTTCAATGTCTTTACTCCTTAAACAGTTTATATTCTATGATCCATCATTGCAACCGCTCCCTTGCATACACCCTCAGTGTCCTCGCTTCTTTCCCTTTGTCATTCTCACTACCAAAGCCCCAGCTGTAGTTAAATCCATCTTTCTGCCTGTTTCACAGCTGTAGCCATTGAAGTCAACAATGGCAGGAGAAAAAACAGGATCACACTGCCCATTAACCTGAAGTGGGTTTTTTGTATAATCTGGAATTCTAACTTTTCTCTATAATGCGTTCACTCTTCTATTTTCCGATTTCATACCTTCTCCTTTCTTTTTTAATTTTGAAACCTCCTCTTTGCTTCACGTTTCCCTAGGAAAACAGCATAAAAAGATGAGAAATCTTACCTTATTCCATCTTCACATCTACCTACCCACCCATATGTGTACCCGTATGCTGTGCCTTACCTCCAGTTTTGAAGAATGAACCATCTGTCCTCGCTAGCTCTCTCAGTTGTGCTTTAAATCCTGATCCTCTCTCCCACTCAAGGAAATCACTCCAGCCATTGCCCTCCCTCCCCTGCATGTTCAATCTTTCCTTTTCTACTAGACCATTCCCACTGGCAAATAAACATGCTATAATTTCTTCCCCTCAGATACTGCTTCATTTTTCTGCTCCCATTTAGAGGAAAACTCAAAAAATGATCTGTTCTTGCTGTCTCCACTTCCTCTCCTTTCCTTCTTTGTTGAACACAACACACTTAGGCTTTTACTCTCGCCAGTCCACTGAATCTGCTCTTGTCAACTACACCAATGACTTCCCTGTTGCTAAATGGTCAAGTGTTGTTGGTAATCTTACTTGATCATTTCACCATGAGCACTGTTTAACACTACTGATACCCTCTCCTTGAAACACTTCTTTCCTTGACTTCTGAGACAAAATCTTCTCTTGATTCTCCTCCTCTTTCCCTTTTTCTTACTTAGTGCCCTTTGCTATTCCTCCTACTCTTCCTGATCCCCTAAATGAGGGAATGCTCCAGGGCTCAGTCCTCTTCTCTTTCCTATGTATGCTCACTCTGACGGAGATTTCATTCAGTCCTAAGGCTGTAAATATCACCTTTTTTGCTGAATACCACCAAATTTTTATCTCTAGCTTGGAACTCCATCCTTATGCATCCATCCACCTAATCTACATTTCCACTGGGATGTCTACTATACATCTCCAACTAAACATATCTGAAATCATGATTTCCTGCTCCTTCTCTAGTCTTCTTCATCTTGGTAAATGGTTCTTTCATCCTTCCGGTTGCTCAGGCCAAACAAACCCTGAAGTCATGCTGAACACTTCACTTTCTTTCACAGTCCACATATGATCCGATAGCAAATCCTGCTGTCTCTACTTTCAAAACATATCAAGATTTTTGTTTACCACCTCTACTGCCACCATCCTAATCGGAACCACCAGTATCTCTTTCCTGCATTATCGGTGCTGCCTCCTTAGTGGTCTCTCTGCTTCCATTCTTGCCTCTCCACTTTGCGTTGTCATCACAGCTGCCAGAAGGATACTTTAAGGAGATAAATCAGCTCATGTTACTTGTCAACTTAAAATTTTCCAATGACTTCCCATCTTCCCCCAAACCAAAGTCCTTACAATGGTTGACAAGGTCCTACATGAAGGAATGTCCTGCTGTCTTACTTCTCTATTCTCACCCTCCACTACTTTCCCTCTCTTACTGATTCCAATCCAGCACACATGTAAAACATGCCAGAACTGGGGCCAGCCCAGTGGTGCAGTGGTTAAGTTAGCAAGCTCTCCTTCAGAAGCCTGGGTTTTGCCGGTTCAGATCTCCGGTGCAGACCTATGCACCACTTATCAAGAGATGCTGTGGCAGGTGTCACACATATAAAGTAGAGGAAGATGGGTATGGATGTTAGCTCAGGGCCAATCTTCCTCAGCAAAAAAAAAAAGAGGATAATTAGTAGCAGATGTTAGCTCAGGGCTCATCTTCCCCCCAAAATAAAAAATTACAAAAATTAAAACATGCCAGAACTATACTTAAAGATTTTACCTCAAAGACACGGGAAAATAAAGGATTTTGTTTTATTTTATTTTACATTGCTTTACTTGTATGTATATACTATCTCTCTCTTTGGGAACAGAAAATCACTTTAACAGGTAAGTGTATCATTACACCTTCACACATTTTCATGGACTTTCTTTTACACAAAATGAGCTCTTAAAAATGTAGATGAAAACTGAATTTATTCTCTTACTGATGGCTTTTCAAACCAGTGTGAAAATATAGACCAGACAATAAATGCTGTTGAGATAACTAGCTAGCAATTTGGAGAGAAGAGAAAAGAAAATCCAGATACTTATAGTCCTCCCTTCAAAAACAAATTACATACAAAGAGAAGAGATAGTTAATGTAAAAGATGAATTAATAAAAATTACATTAGAAAATATAGATGAATGAAGTATATTTTTAATTTGGTAGTTTGGAAAGCCAGATAGCAATCAAGTCAGATAGCATTAAGGAAAGCGTGACAGACATGTCAGTATAAAAGTTCAAAACTTCAATACTATTTTTAAAAGTCACTAAAATTAAAGCTAAAATACATTTCACAAGCAAAAAAAAAATATTATCTATTTGAGACAAAAGGTTAACATCGTAAATATACAAAGAGAATGTGAGATAATAGAAAATATATATTGGTCTCTGCCCCCAGTTCCTGACACAGAGCTCCTAAAACCCTTGTAACTTCCTGAGTGATAAGAAGACTAGAAGCATCTCTTGTTCTAATGTTGGTCTCTGACCTCTATTCCTAACACAGGGCTCCTGAAACCCTTGTAACTTCCTGGGTGATAGGACTGTCTTGTTCTAATGAGGCAACTCCGGGTGGGTTCCTGGATGGCTGGATGGGGGCTGGTCACCGGAAAGAGCAAGTCACAATTAGAAACTTGGAATTTTCAGCCACAAACCTACCATTCTCTTAAGAAGGGTGAAGGGCTGAAAATGGAGTTAATGATTGATCATGCCTATTTGATGAAGCCTCCATAAAATCCCAAATGTATGGGGTTCAGAGAGCTTCCAGGTTGGTGAACACATCCACATTGGGAGGATGATGTACCCCAGCTCCACAGAGACAGAATCTCCTGCACCTGGGACCCTCCCAGAACTCGCCCCGTGGATCTCTTCATCTGGCTGTTCATCTGTGTCCTTTATCATATCCTTTAACAAACTGGTGAATGTAAGTAAGTGTTTCCCTGAGTTCTGTGAGCCACTCTAGCAAATTAATCAAGCCTGATGAGGGGGTTGTGGGAACCTCCAATTTGTAGCCAAATCCAACAGAAGCTTTGGGTAACCTGGGGACCCACCACCTGCTTTTGGCATCTGAAGCGTGGTGGCAAGCAGTCTTGTGTGAGTGAGACCTTAACCCGTGGAATCTGATGCTCTCTCCAGGTAGATAGTGTCAGGATTGAGTTAAATTCTAGGACACCCAGCTGGTGTGATGGAGAATTGATTGGAGTGGAGAAAAATCTCCACACATTTGGTGACCAGAGGTGAAGTGTTCCGTGTAAAAGTAAAGGAGACACACAGGAGAGAAACATATTCAGGAAGAACTAGGTTTTTCCCAATATAGGAAAGCAGAACACTGAGTTTTTTCCTAAACAGAGAACTTACAAATCAATAATAGCAAATGAAATTCTCAACAGAAAAATGAGCCAAGAACAAGAAACCTACAATCCATAGAAGAAAAAAATAAAAATGAGGGGCCAGCCCCATGGCCGAGTGGTTGGGTTTGCGCGCTCCACTTTGGCGGCCCAGGGTTTCGTGGGTTCGGATCCTGGGCACGGACACGGCACCACTCATCAGGCCATGTTGAGGCAGCATCCCACATAGCACAACTAGAAGGACCCACAACAAAAAAATATACCACTATGTACTGGGGGCATTTAGGGGAGAAAAAGCAGGGAAAAAAAAAAAAGAAGATTGGCAACAGTTGTTAGCTCAGGTGCCAATCTTTAAAAAAAAAAAAAAGGTTAAAAAAATAAATAAAAAGGAAAACGAACATATATTTAACCTCTAATCTAATCAAAAGATGCAAAGGAAAAAATGAGCCGCGTCTCTTAACCTATGTAATTGGAAAAGATTAAAAAGATGACATCATTCAATGAGCAGTCTCACTTCTGAAGGGGTTGTACATTAGCCCTAATCATTTCTGGAGAGCAGTTTGGAAATCGACATCAAAATTTTTAAAGTGCATAGTTTTCGATCCAGATTTTTCACTATTAGGTATTTGTCCTAAGGATCTAATCAGACAATTTTTCAAACATGTACATATAAGGATCCCCACTGTGGTACTACTGATACATTCAAAATACTGGAAACAGTCTAAATTTAGCAATTAATTTAACATAGCCTTGTTTACATTTTGGTTCATTCACACAGTGGGAGTTTATGCAGGTGCTAATGATTGACATGAAATGTTCCATGATATACTGTTAAGTTAAAAAAACAAATCCAAGTTTCAAAAATACTGCATACATATTATGATTCCCACCTCTAGTCAGGATTTCAAATGATTTTTTTCCTGACTTCTTTACAGTTTTTTATATTGTTTGAATTTTCTATATGAGTTATCTTTTAAAAACAGACAAAGCAGTAAGTGTATCTGCATTTGAAAAAAAGTGTTAAGATGTACAGAGGGGCACTTCTGTTTGTTGGGAACATCAGCTTCTTTCTCATTTGTGGTCTCAGAACGGTCTGGTGGAAATGATAGTCAGGAGACTACCTAGTGCTCAACGCTGAATGAATGCTCAGTTAAGTACATTCTGCAGACAGTTCAAACTGCAAGAAAGCCTATATTGATGAATTCTATTCCACTATGTGGCAGTGGTGGTATTTTATTTTATTTTGGCTGGGCTATGCAAAGTCCAATAACATCATAAAAATATAAGTAAATTTTCAGAAATCTTTTCCAAATACAATAAAGTCATAAACTAACGAAGTAAAATGATTACCTATCTCCCTTTGGTTTTCTTTTCTGTAGTGTCTTCCCTTTGGGTCTTCTTTCACTTCCTAAACAGGGGCTCCCACCAGGTCCTGTTACCCGTATTGATTCAAGGCCTTTGGAAGATTTTTTAAATGTGAATTCCACCGGTTCTCCTTCTTTTAGGCTTCTAAATCCTTCCATGAATAATTTGCTCTGTAAAGGGGGAGAGGGAGAGAGAGAGAGAGAGATCATGATGATTAAAGCTTTACAAATTATCTCTATGATTTTAACATAGAAAGATATTCTCTGTTACCCATTACAAAGTATAAAGTGTTTTTTTTTTCAAGTTCAGTACAAGTTATACCCTTATAAGTTTCCTGTTGCAATGCTGGTAGTGGGAGGACAAACTAATATCATTTTTTAAAGGCAATTTGGCAATACTTAAAAAAATTTAAATACGCATATTCTTTGGCCCAGCAATTCCACTTCAAAAACTCTCCTACAGACATATTTGCACAGAGGTTCGGAAAAAAAAAAAAAGACCCGTATCAAATTCACTACAGCATTGTCCGGTAAAAATATTACAACTACCCTAATGTCCATCAATGGAAAACTGATTAAATAAATTATAGTAGAGCTATATAATGCAACACTGTTGAGCCACTAAAAGAAGATCTACATGTATTAGTGTGGGAAGATAAACGTAATATTGTTGAGCAAAACAATTAAGGGTAGGGGCTGGCCCAGTGACGCAGCGGTTAGGTTTGCACCTTCCGCTTCGGCGGCCCAGGGTTCACCAGTTTGGACCCTGGGTGTGGACCTAGGCACCGCTTGGCAAGCTGTGCTGTGGCAGGCGTCCCACATATAAAGTAGAGGAAGATGGGCAGCAGATGTTAGCTCAGGGCCAATCTTCCTCAAAAACAAAAAAATTAAGGGTAAAGAACAGTGTGTCTACCATAATGCCAACTATGTAAAGAAGTTTTTAAAAGATACATGTTTTTTTACATAGAGATGGGGTCTGGAACAACAGACAGCAAATCATAAACAGTCATTTTCTCCAGTCCTTTTATGGGAAAGTTGGAAAGTTTTCTGACATACACATTATTATACTGTTTGAGCTTTCTATAATTTGAAAGGAAACAGATTTTTTATAAGTTGAAAGATAGTTGATTTCTGCAAAAAAAAAGTTTCCTTATTGCAAAAGTGTAATCTTGGTTACAAATATTAATAGGCTTTTTCTACCTAACTCTCTCCAACAAAGTCAATGTGCCAATTCAAAATATACAAAAAAAATTAAATCATTAGTTTTATGTATTTCTTCAAATCTCCCTATGTAAATTATTTTACAGATCCAACTTGGCATATCAAGTAGCTTTAAAGACTTTTCTGCATTTCGGGGCAAAAGGAAGCAAAACTAAATATGGTTGGAAACTTTGGTGCAAGTCTAGTTCTTTAAGTAAATAGCTATGCACTCTGAAGGAGCCATTTTATCTCTTTTCTATTTATCTATAAATTTAAGGGATTTGAGTTTCCCCACATATGTCCTGAAGAACAATGTTTTCAAAAAAGACTCCATGAAGAAAGGATTTTGTGGGTAAATAAATATGTGAAATGCTCTATGTTGTTTCTCCTTAGTTAAGTCACATTAGCATATTAAATAGTCTCTGAGCTTCCATACCCTCCCCTCTAACTACCACCAAAATAAAAATCTTGTTTGTGTTTAATTCAGCAATTTCCCGACCTAGTTGATCCCAGAGCCCTTTCTTTATAAACACAGATAACTAACACACTTAGGGAAATACTGGACCAGAAAAATCTTCACCCCTCCTAAGTCCATGACATTAAAGGCAGCTAAATAATCACCTATAACCAAATAATTACAAGAAACAAATAAAACGACACTTCAAAATTAAATGCAAAAGGAGACTATGCCTTATTAAAGCAATATGACACAAGAAAACAGAGTTTCTAACCAGTTTCTAGTCAGGTTATCTGCCACTGAGAAATCCCTCAGCTGGAAGTCTGCGACTCAGCAGCACATTTTCTGCTGTCTGATACTATGTAGAAATCAGAAAAAGAAATCACAACTGCCTACACTCTTTTAAAAAAACAAAAAAATTATTGTTTTTAAAGCTTTATGTAACATTTCCCAATCTTCTATTTTTTTCTCCTCATTAATTATAAATAGCTCTTTTGCTTTCATTTCCTTTCTCGCTCCCCACTCAAGAAAAGTGTAGGGGCCCGCTCCGTGGCCGAGTGGTTAAGTTCGCGCGCTCCGCTGCCGCGGCCCAGGGTTCGGATCCTGGGAGCGGACATGGCACTGCTCGTCAGGCCATGTTGAGGTGGCGTCCCACATCCCAGAACTAGAAGGACCTGCAACTAAGATATACAACTGTGTACAGGGGGGGTTTGGGGAGATAAAGCAGAAGGAAAAAAAAAAAAAGATTGGCAACAGTTGTTAGCCCAGGTGCCAATCTTTAAGAAAAAAAAAAGGAAAGAAAAGTGCAGATTATCAAATCAGATAAACTGCAGCACAGGTCAACTGTTGAAACTCAGAAAACAAAGGAACAGTAGTTTTAATTAGAACTATCGTATGTTCACGTTTTGCTTCTGTAATAAAAATTCTATCACTTACTTCCTTATGGTTCCTAGTGTATGGGTGCATTTAATTTGATTTCATTCTCTACTATTACAATTTTTGATAGGTATCATTTATAAGTGAAGTGCTTTTCCAAATCTAAAGTAAAATTCCACTCTTATGGACCACTAAGTTCTGGCTATTCTTCATGATATTCTGAAAGAATACTTTTTGGTATTCTATCATATACTCCTCCTTCCCCAAATTAGTACATAAGGCAATTTAGATTCATAATAATTACCAAGAAAATAATAATATCCCCAAGAAACTAGAATGGCTTTGCAAGAAAAAGACAAGGATTCACGTAGAATACTCTATCTTTACTACTATATCAAAATTGCTACTACATAGATGGGAAAGGTTTGTTAAAAGACAGTGAATTAGTTCACATTTCTTCACAAAAATCAACTTCACCCTTTGACTTGACAATTTTTATTAAAGGTGCTTCCATTTTTCCAGTCACACTGGTTCCACTCCTTAGTTTTACCCAAACCATTTAGTGACTCTTGGACATTCTTACTTCATAATCTCTTTCATCTGCTCCAGCAATTTCACTGGATTGCCACCGCCCTACTTCAGGTCTGACTGTCTCCTAGCTGGATAAGTGTAATAGTTTTTCATTGATACTTCAGCATCAATCTCCTCCCTACTCCACAGCACCTTCCACACTGCATACTCTCTCTGAAAAATTCTCAGCCTGTCAGTCTCCTGTCTCAAAGATCTACAATACCTCTCTTAGATTGTAGGTGAGACCATTCATAACCTTACCTCTAACTATATTTCCTATCACTCTAAAACACAACTTCTCCATGAACAAAGCCAGCTGACTTGTACTTCACTGGACACACTTCACGTTTTCTCACATCTCTGTACTCCAGCTTATACTGGTGGGGTCACACTCTCCTAGTCTTAACTGTCTATAAAAATCTTACTCAAGGGGCTGGCCCCGTGGCCGAGTGGTTAAGTTCGCGCGCTCCGCTGCAGGCGGCCCAGTGTTTCGTTAGTTCGAATCCTGGGCGCGGACATGGCACTGCTCATCAGACCACGCTGAGGCAGCGTCCCACATGCCACAACTAGAAGGACCCACAACTAAGAATATACAGCTATGTACCGGGGGGCTTTGGGGAGAAAAAGGAAAAAAAAAAAAAAAACTTACTCAAGACTCAAGGCATTGTTCAAATGATCCTTTATGCAATCATCCTCAATTGCCCCAAGCTGGAAATTCTTTCCTCTTTCATTTAATTGCTTCTTCTATATACTTTTTATAATACACTGCTGTGTAATGTAGATATTTGTGGACATTTTATTTCTTATTTGCTTTTTTTGGCTTTATCTTCTCCTGAAGGCCAGGGATGGTGATATATATATCTTAGTATTACCCAAAGGTCTTAGAATAATGCCTGCAAATAGCTGTCATTCAATACTTAAAAGCCTTCTAGATTTGACATCACTAAGATCCCTAAAGATGATTTAGTCCAACTCTCACTCGAAAAAAAAAAGGTGGACTGAACTCTAAGGTATTAAGTGAATTGCTCACGCAAAGTCAAATTTTCCAGCTCCTACTTCAACTACATAAAATAACTTTTTGTATTTTTAGTGTCACGGTGATACTGTGTATGGCAAATTTGGACTAAAATGCTGATAGGGTTATAATGGTTCATGGTAATACATTATTCTCTGACTCCATTCAGAAGTTCATATAGATCTATTTTCCTTGTTCTTCCCTTTTCTACCCATATTTTCTAATCATCTTCATTGATATGCCTCACAATCCATGATGTTCTGCCTGTGTGAACTAAGAATGTAGATTTATGTAGATTTTTGTTTAATCTACATGGAAGACCTGTACAAAGCAGGACTTTCAGTGTCTGGGTTTACATTGTCCTCTGAGACACTTGTTTGGACTAAATAAAGGTTTATTCTCTATAGGAGAGAATTGCAATTCTTGAATGAATAAATGAACAAAGGAATGACCAAATGAAGGAAGAAGCATTTAGAAGAAGTTGCTGACATGCCTACTAAGACATAAGGCACTTAAAATGGGGACAGGCCAATTGTAAATGTGCATGTGTTAAGTTAACTGATCTAACACGTCTAATTTGCATTCCTCTTCCTCCCCCCAAAGAAGCTTCCCTTTCTTCTCACTTCCTTTTATTCCAAAGTTTTAAATTCATTGTGGCACAAGTTTATTTCAGAATTATATAAATACTGACTTTCAATGTCCTTGCTATACTCCGTTTCCTCTTCTCAATCATTTCTAAATGACTTTCAAAGAATATGGATTCAAGGAATATGGAGTCAAATGAGAGCCATCCAAAGGCTATACTTTATTTACCAAGTATTTCCACCTAAGGTTCCAGTTAGAAATGGGATTACTTATCTCTCTTGGCACATGCTTTTTCTCTCCAAGTAGACTGGGAAGGCACTGAGGTATTGCTACAGTTTTATACTTGGTTCTTCGTAGAAGTAAGAGTATATTTTCTTCTCCAGGAAGCATAAGCTGACTTGCAGTTCAAGATGGCAGGCTGAATAAACATGTGCCTAATGTTACTCTTTAAAAGCCATCAAAATGACAGTAAAATAATGATGAAGAGAATGAGAGGGGTGCCATCAACAGAAAGCAGAATTCAAGAAATTTTTGGAAGTTAGAGAAACTGTTGACTGGTTAACTGAGCTGAAGGAGCCACACCTGAACAAAACTAACAAAAGGGACTGCAAGAGAAGTAGGAACCAACATTCCTAACAGCACCCAGAGATACTATGCTGAGACATAACATGTACAATGAAGAGCAAAAGAGAACAGGGGGATCAATGAAATGTCTGTATACGGACTAGATAGCCATTTCATCCTCCCACTCCTATTCCTATCTACACACGCGAAAACAGTGAAGCATGACCCCAGTGCAAATAACGTGAGAGGTCTCTCCTTAAGAGACTGAAGGAAATATCTGGGCAACTGATGAAATACTGAATCCTACACACAAACTCATGTTCATTCGTACAGCTGGGAGGCCACCGGTGCAAGAGCTGGCTCCCTACCCACTCGACCTGAAATCATTCCTACCCCTCCTTCTTACCCCTCATTCATATATCTGAAGGGTCAACCAAGAATCACAAAACATGCAGCACAACAAAGAAAGGCCCAGATAAAAGAAGGAAAAAAAGAAATTTTATACACCATCTAATTAGTATCTTCAGAGATATTTGAGATGATATAACATCAATAAAACAAGAGCAAAAACAACCAGGGAATTAAAAAATCACTCTCAGAAAGTCAAAAACGATGGCGGAACTTAAGTGAGTTGGAAGTAAAAGGTTAGAGAATCTCTGGGGACATAGAATAAACAGACCTCCCAAAATGAAATATATGACAGAAAAGACCAGAAGTCCCGAGGATGAATCCAAAAGGACATACATCCAACTTGAACTAGGGTCCCTAAGAGTGAGATTACAGAAGATGGAAAAAGGAATTATGAAATGAATAATATAAGACAATTTCCCAGAGCTAAAGGGAATACCAAGGAGAGGTCTCTAACTAGGTGAAGGCATTATGGCAGCTACTAAACATGGGTACATTTCTGAGTGCAGGAAGAGAGAGGGAGATTTTCATGAGACTGAAGATAGTAACCCAAACTGAGCTAACGGTTTAACCATATGCTTGTGTAGCAGGATAGCTAATACATGTTTACCGAAGGCAAGGAGCTTAGTTTAGGTGTATGATTGTGAAGGGAGTGACCAAAAACGAGGCTGGAAAATGCAAGTAAGAGCCAGATAATGGAAATTTTGGATTGACATCCTAAGCATTTCTTTGTGTCTAAAATAAAGACCACTGATACTTTTTTGCTTTTAGAAGTAGCAAGATCAAATCTGTGTTTTCAAAAATATAACTTCTTTGGCAATACCTTGGATGCGGAGACATGACAAATGTATGTGGCCATCCCTGTTACAAGGTAACTGTCACAGTCTTAGCAAGAGATTGTTACAACTAAACTGAAAAATGAAAGGAGGAATTGGTTTTGCAAAACACTTCAGAAGTTATACGTATCACTTGCTATAAATTATTACTTGCCCCATGTAACAATTTCTTGTTAACATGGAGAGTCATGTGGTAAGAGTAATACAAACATCTTTCCCAGCCTGCTCCAAGGGCTTCATCAGAAGGAGGACTATCTAACATAGTCGGCTGGGAGACAACAAATGTAAAAATCAAAATCTGGCATTTTTTAAACTACCAATCCTTGAACAACTCAATTAATATCTTGACAGCTGACTTTCTCCAACTATAACAACAATAAATTTAAGTGACTCACTCCATTGTTAAGTAGCACAATGAGAATATAATTAAACGTTAAATCCGTTGCATGGGTTTCAATCCAATAAGGCAGGGTGATAAAGGTATGTTTAAAAAAACCAGATTTCTGGAATAACAGATAATATTAGTAGGCTGAGGAGTAGAAAAACCTTAATGAAAATTCAAATATATGTATTTCTTTTCAATATTTTAAGACTATTTTTTCTAAGATATCAGTGGAAAAATACACGATTAGTGAAGGGCAATTAATTACTACAAAACATGCAGTGGTAGACATATTACATGATGTGCATGAGTAATGGCCAAGACTCTTAAGGACTATATGTTTTTGATTTACATGCCAAGATACTCCAGAAATCATTAAGTCTGAGGCATTCACAAGACCACTACAGAAAGATCAATGGACTAAATACCAGAAGATGTGGGATCTAGCCTTGGCTCCACAACTAATGTGTCACACAACCAAAGACAAATTGCTTACCATTGGGTGAGTCTCCTTCTTTTCTTTGTGTTGTAGAATACAGATCTCTATCCTTTGTTACAACATTTTTTTTTTTCCAATTCTATGACTTCACTCTGTCTATATAGACACAGATGGAAACGAATGGGTAACTATTTTTTAGTCAATGTTGCAACTTCCCTTCATGTATTCTTTATTTCTCAACTTACTGAAGAGGAGAAAGATTTTAGTTCTTAGTTAACTCAAATCCCATAAGAAAACAGAAGGGAAAAGAAATATGTGGCACTGTAGAAGTTGACATTTACTCAGTTTTACCTCAGAAAGTAAAATTCAGGTTAGCCTCAGTCAAGTCACTAAATTTCACACAAATAGGATCAAAAATAATGAAATTTTTCTACTTTTCCTGAATATTAAAGAAAGCCTTAAGGAATTCCCTCCATCTGGCCTATACTTCAAAACTGAGAACACACTAAAACTGGCAACACTACTAGAATGGCATTTAAAATGCATAATGCAGGACTGGCCCAGTGGTGCAGTGGTTAAGTTCACATGCTCTGCTTCAGCAGCTCAGTGTTCGCAGGTTCAGATCTGTAGCGGACCTATGCACCGTTCATTAAGCCATGCTGTGGCGGCATCCCACATAAAAAGTAGAGAAAGATTGGCAGAGATGTTAGCTCAGGGCCAATCTTCCTCACACACACAAAAAAAGCATAATGCAAAGCATGCAGGGATTAAAGCTGGATTTGAGTCCCAATCCTGCTACTTATAACCACAAGCTGCATGACCACAGGCACATTAAAAAAACCCTGTGCCATGGTTTCCTTATCTATCAACTGGGGATAATAATCTCTTCAAGGAATAAAAAATATCTACTACAGTTATTGCTAGATTCCAAACCATTAATGTAAAATGCCTAGAACAGTACTGAGCACATGGAAGAGCAGCTCGATAAATAGTTTATACTATTTTTATAAGCATCCAGTTTGCTCCTGTACCTGCTGACCCAAGTACCAGAGAGATAGAAGAAAATATACAGGTTTAAGAACTTATTCAAAAACAGGCACTGTGCTGAAGCTTTCACTTGTTATCTCACGTGATCTAAACTATCCATGCCCCTGACCCCTACTTGCCAAATGTCTGCACATTACTGAGTTTCAGTTTAAACATTATCTCATCTTCAAACCCTTTCATGACTTTCTAGAGCAAATACAGGTACTCTTTTTCCAGTCCTCCAATTATACACGGCATATATCACCATGATAACACTTATCATACTGCATTATCATATGTCTGTTGATTAAAAAGGCTACAAACTTCCTGAAACGAAGTATCATAATTTTTCATTTACATCCCCATGCCTAAAACCATCCCTGAAACATAGCAGGTGCTCAATATATATTCAAGGCAGAGGAGGAGAATCCAGGTGGTGGAGAACAAAGGAAAGAGGGAGGGAGGGAGGGATGCAGGACAAAGTAGCTGTGATTTTCTCTCTTTTAGATGAGGATTTTGAAAGACTCAAGGTGTAATGTGATGAATGGTGGAATCAGGACTCAAACCCAGATCTTTGACACCAAAAGCCCTTGTATACCATGATGCCTAGTCTAACATTCTCCAGAATATTTCAATTGTACCTCAACATCATAATCACAATATCAAGGTTTAGAATCTTGAAGCTATAGGACTCTCGCAGGCCTCCCTACTCAACTCATGCTCATCTTTTATTCTTTTAATTGTTTTGTTTCACTTTTTTAAATTTTCTGTAAAACTTCTTAGCTGATACAATGAATTGTAAGAAATTAATCCTTTTATTGTAGGACATCTAATTTTATTGTTTCTCTTTGAAAATAAGAGGTACTTAATACATGATGGCTACAAAGGAAATTTTTTAAAATCCTATCAAATCTAAGCTTCAATGATATTCATGCTTCATCACATTGAAAGAATTCTATATTTCAATTAGATCTCACTTACAAAAAATACATCTTGGGGCTGGCCCCATGGCTGAGTGGTTAAAGTTCCACACACTCCACTTTGGCAGTTTGCAGGTTTGGATCCCGGGCATGGACCTACTCCACTCACCAGCTATGCTGCAGAGGCTTCCCACATACAAAATAGAGGAAGGCTGGCACAGATGTTAGCTCAGGGCTAGTCTTCCTCAAGCAAAAAGTAAAGAGGAAGATTGGCAAAGGATGTTAGCTCAGGGCAAATCTTCCCCACCAAAAAATGAAAATCTCAACATGGTGCTGGACAAACTGGACATCCACATGCAAAAAAACAAAAAAAGATTCTACACAGTTCCTACACCTTTCACAAAAATTAACTCAACCTGAATCACACACTTAAATTTAAAATACAAAACTATAAAACCCATAGAAGATATGATAGGAGAAAACCTAACAACCTTGGGTATGGCCATGACTTTTCAGACACAACATTAAAGGTATGATCCATGAAAAAAATAATTGAATAGCTGGACTTCATTAAAAGTAAAAACTTCTGTTCTGCAAAAGACAACATTCAGAAAAGAAGATAAGGCATAGACTGAGAGAAAATATGTGCAAAAGATACATCTGATAAAGGATTGTTATTCAAAGTACATAAAGAACTCTTAAAACTCAACAATAAGAAAACAAACTCCTTCATTAAAAAATAGGCCAAAGACCTTAACAAACACCTCACCAAAGAAAACATACAGATGGTAAATATGCTTAAGAAAAGATGCTCCACATCATGTGTCATCAGGAAGATGTAAATTAAACCAACAATGAGATATGATTATACGTCTATTAGAATGGCCAAAATCTGGAACACTGACAACATCAAATGCTGGTGAGGATATGTAGCAACAGAACTCTCAATCAGGGCTGGTGTGAATGCAGAATGGTGCAGCCACTCTGGAAGACAGTTTGGCAATTTTTTAACAAAACTAAACATACTCTTATCATACAATCCAGCAACTGTGCTCTTTGGTATTTACTCAAAGCAGGTGAAAACTTACATCCAAACAAAAACACACATACGAATGTCTATAGCAGCTTTATTCATAACTGCCAAAACCTGGAAGCAACCAAGATGTCCTTGAGTACATGAACTGATAAATACACTGTGGCACATCTAAACAATGGAATATTATTTATCACTGAAGAGAAATGAGCTACTAAGCCAATGAAAAGACATGGAGGAACCTTAAATGCATATTACTAAGTGAAAAAAAGCCAATCTGAAAAGGCCACGCATTTTATATTCTAATTATATGACTTAGTGGAAAAGGTAAAACTATGGAGAAAGTAAAAAGAATTGGGGTTGGGGTGGTGGTGAAGGAGTAGGGCACAGAGGGTCTTTAGGGCAGTGAAAATACTTCATTAAGATACTATAATAATGAGTACATATTATACATGTGACCAAACCTATAGACTATACAACACCAAGAGTGAGCCATAATATAAACTATAGACTTGGAGCGATTTTGATGTGTCAATGTAGGTTCATCAATTGTAACAAATGCACCCTCTGGCAGGGGATGTTGATAATGGGTGAGGCTATGCGAAGGTGGGAGCAGCGGGTACAGGCATACCTCAGAGATACTGCAGGCTTAGTTTCGGACCACCAGGATAAAGCAAATATCACAATAAAGTGAGTCCCACTAATTTTATGGTCTCCCAGTGCATATAAAAGTTATGTTTACACTATACTGTGGTCTATTATGTATGTAGCAACATTATGTCTAAAAAAACAATGTACCTACCTTAACTAAAAAATACTTTATTGCTAAAAAATGCTGACCATCATCTGAGCGTTCAGCCAATACTAATCTTTTTTGCTGGTGGAGGGTCTTGCCTCAATGTTGACAGCTGCTGACTGATCAGGGTGGTAGTTGTTGAAGGTTGGGATCTGTGGCAATTTCTTAAAATAAGACAACAATGAAGTTGGCCACATCAAGTGACTCTTCCTTTAACAAATGATTTTTCTGTACCATGTGATGATGTTTGATAGCATTTTACACAGAGTAGAACTTTTTTCAAAATTGGAGTCAATCGTCTCAAACTCTACTGCTGCTTTATCAACTAAGTTCATGTAACGTTCTAAATCTTTTGTTGGTATTTCAACAGTCTTCATTCACAGCATCTTCATCAGGAGTAGATTCTATCTCAAGAAACCACTTTCTTTGCTCATCCGACTTCTTATCTGTTAAAGTTTTACCACAAGATTGCAGCAATTCAGTCACATCTTCAGGTTCCATTTCTAATTCTAGTTCTCTTGCTATTTCCACCACATGTGCAGTTACTTCCACCACTGAAGGCTTGAACCCCTCAAAGTCATCCAGGAGGGTTGGAATCAACTTCTTCCAAACTTCTGTTAATGTTGATATTTTGACCTCTACCTGATTCACAAATGTTCTTAATGGCATCTAGAATGGTGAATCCTTTCCAGAAGGTTTTCAATTTATTTTGCCCAGATCCATCAGAGGAATCACCATCTATGGCAGCTATAGCCTTATGAAATGTATTTCTTAAATCATAAGATTTGAAAGTCGAAATTATTCCTTGATCTATGGGCTGCCCAACAAATGTGTTCGCAGGCATGAAAACAACATTAATCTCATTGTATATCTCCATCAGAGCTCTTGGGTGACCAAGTGCATTGTCAATGACCAGTAATATTTTGAAAGGAATCTTTTTTTCTGAGCAGTAGGTCTCAACAGTGGGCTTAAAATATTCAGTAAACCATGTCGTAAACAGATGTGCTGTCACCCAGGCTTTGTTCTTCCATTTATAGAGCACAAGCAGAGTAGATTTAGCATAATTCTTAAGGGCATGAGGATTTTCAGAATGGTAAGTGAGCGCTGGCTTCAACTTAAAGGTACCAGCTGCATTAGCCCCTAACAAGAGAGTCAGCCTGTCCTTTGAAGTTTTGAAGCCAGGCACTGACTTCTCCTCTGCACCTATGAAAGTCCTAGATGGCACCTTCTTCCAGCTATTTCAACTATATTGAAAATCTGTTGTTTAGTGTAGCCACCTTCATTAATGATCTCAGCTAGATCTTCTGGAGAACTTGCCACAGCTTCTCCATCAGCACTTGCTGCTTCACCTTGCACTTTTATGTTATGGAGACAGCTTCTTTCCTTCAACCTCATGAACCAATCTCTGCTAGCTTCAGACTTTTCTCATGTAGCTTCCTCACCCTTCTCAGCCTTCATAGAATTGAAGAGAGTTAGGCCCTTGCCCTGGGTTAGGCTTTGGCTTAAGGGAGTGTTGTAGCTGGTTTGATCTTCTATCCAAACCACTAAAACTTCCTCCATATCAGCAATAGGCTGTTTTGCTTTCTTATCATTTGTGTGTTCACTGGAGTAGCACTTTTAATTTCCTTCAAGAACTTTTTCTTCGCATTCACAACTTGGCTAACTGGTGCAAGAGGCCTAGCTTTCAGCCTGTGTCTGCTTTTGACATGCCTTCCTCACTGAACTTAATAATTTCTAGCTCTTGATTTAAAGAGAGAGGTGTGCAACTCTTCCTTTCACTTAAACACTTAGAGGCCATTGTAGGGTTATCAATGGCCTAAACTCAATATTGTTGTGTCTCAGGGAATAGGGAGGCCAGAGAAGAGGGAGAGAGCTGGAGAATGGCCAGGTGGTGAAGCAGTCAGAACACATACATCATTCATAATAAGTTTGCTATCATATATGGGCACGGTTCACGGAGTGGAAAACAATTACAACAGTAACATCAAAGATCACTGATCACAGACCACCATACCATACTATAATAATAGTAGAAAAATTTGAAATATTGTGAGAATTACCAAAATGTGACATAGAGACATGAAGTGAGCAAATGCTGTTGAAAGAATGGCGCCGACAGATTTGCTCGACACAGGGTAGCCACAAACCTGCAATTGTAAAAAATGCAGTATCTGCAAAGTACAATAAAGGGATGTTCAATA
Organism: Equus przewalskii; assembly: GCF_037783145.1. NCBI lineage: Eukaryota > Metazoa > Chordata > Mammalia > Perissodactyla > Equidae > Equus > Equus przewalskii. The sequence goes on along the minus strand of NC_091839.1, from coordinate 54,954,318 downwards.
AAATGAGGTATGCTGTATACGGGAAATCTCTGTACCTTCCTCTCAATTTTGCTGTGAATCTAAAACTGCTCTAAAAAATAGTCTTAAAAAAGGGGCATAACTTACAATGTCATGGAAATAAATAACAATGACTGATTTTTTAAAAATACATCTCTGATTTTACTTGGCAGTGGTAGACTATCAAGTCTATGTACATTATGAAAAATTTAAGGATGTATACTGTAAACCTAGGGCAGTGTTTCTCCACCTGTTTCTCATTATGCCCCTCATAAGGAGCCTTTTTTCCTATTTGCCTCCCCCCATGAAATTTCAATAACACAGATATACTGAATATTTGTTTATGTTCTGTGGCTCTTTGGAGGGCCACAAACCATGTCATATTTAGGAGGTTTTTGCTCCCCACCCTCAAATCCAAGTTTCACCCTCTTGTGATCTCCTCCTCTTTGAGAATGCACGCCTTAGAGCAACGACTAAAAGTAATATAGAAAAGCATAGTTAAAAAGTTAACAGATGAGCTAAAATGGAACTTTAAAAATAACATATCAGCAGATAAGAAGACAGAAATGGAAGAAAAGAGATAAAATAGAAAACTTAAAAAAAAGAGGATGGAAAGGACACACCACCAAAACAATAAGCAACGAGAGGCCTACAGCTGTGTTAATAACAGTAAAAGTGATTTCAAGTCAAACAGTATTACCAAAAATGAAGAACGAATTATTTCTTTTCATAATGAAATAATTATTTCATTTCATAATAGTAATAGAGCTTGGGAAACATAAATCAATAACTGACAGAATTATAAAGAGAACTAGACAAATACTAATCATATTTGGAGGTTTTTTATAGGCAACTCTCAGCAGTTGACAGAACTAGAAAAAAAGCCACTTAGGACAAAAGAAGATCTTAAAAACCATTATTAACCATTTTGCCCTAATTGACATTTATACATATATACACAAACTGCACCCATCAACTGCCAATATAACTTTTTGCAATTCCACGTGGCCCATTCACCAAAATAGACCATAAGCTGAGCCATTAAAAAAGTCTCAATATATTTCAGAACATCTTAAAAAGTATATTCTCTAGTTAAAACAGAATTAAAATAGAAACCAATTATCAATAAGATAAACAAGTACAAATATTTGTAATTAAAGAAGATACTTTTGATGAACCTGATAGATGAAAGAAGAAATTACAAGGAAATTCAAAATTTTAATGATAATGAAAAATACAACATATCAAAATTTGTGAGAGGTTGCTAAAATTATCCATAAAGGAAAATTTACAGATTTAAATGCTTATATTAGAAAAAAAAAAGGAGGTCTCAAATCAGTGTGAGAGTTTCATCTTAAGAAGCTAGAAAAAAAGAGCAAAGCAAATCCAAAGTTAGTAAATGGAAGAAAATAATATGAGTATAAATCAATAAAATAGGGGGAAAAATACAGATAATGAAGAAACCCAAAAATCAGCGCTTTCAACAGAATTGACAAACCCCTAGGGTAGACTAATAAAAAGAGGACACAAATTACCAAAATCAGGAATCAAAGAGGGCCTATCATTACCAATCCTAGAGACATTAAAAGGATAATAAAGGAATACTATGAATAAATGATTGCCAATAAAACTGACAACTTAGCAGAAATGGACAATTCTTTGAAAATTAAGGCAACAATTGAAAGAGAAAATAAAGTAAAATTCAACAAAACCTCTTAGCAAACTAGGAAAGAAAAAAACATCCACAATCCAGTAAATGACATCTATGAAAAACCCAAAGCTAAATCAAACTTAATAATGAAATACTGAAAACTTTCCTGCACAGATTACGAATAGGGCAAGGATGCTCACTCTTGCTATCTCTATTAAACATTGTGCTGAAGGTTCTAGTCACTGCAATAAGGAAAAAACAAAAAGGCAGAAATATATTTGGTCTTTGTCCCACTTTCCGGCACAGAGCTCCTAAAGCCATTGGAATTTCCTAAAGGTGTCTTTTGTTATGTTAATGAGGTGACACAAGGAAAGCACCAGGGGAACCAACCAAGTGATTAGAGGGTTGGAACTTTCAGTCCCAACTCCCTGACCTCTGGGGATGGGAGAGGGGCTGAAGATTCAGTTCAATTTCCAATGGCCAATGGTTTAATCAATCATGCCTTCATAATGAAGCCTCTATAAAATTCCAAAAGGTCGGGTTCAGAGAGCTTCTAGGTTGATGAACAAGCAGAGGTGCTGGGAGAGTGGTGTGCCTGAAGAGGGCACAGAAGCCCTGGGCACCTTCCCACATGCCTTGCCCTATGCATCTCTTTCATCTGGCTGTTCCCGAGTTATATACCCTTATATAGCAAACCAGTAATCTAGTAAGTAAAATGTTTCTCTGAGTTCTGTGAGCCCTTCTAGCAAATTAATCAAACCCAAGGAGGGGGTTATTGGAACCTCCAATCTATAGCCATTTGATCAGAAGCACAGGTGACAAGGTGGACGTGTGACTGGCATGTAACGTGGAGGGAGAGGAGTCTTAGGACTGAGCCCCTAACCTGTGGGATCTGATGCTAATTCCAGACAGATCGTGTCAGAATTGAGTTGAATTGTAGGACACCCAGCTGGTATAGGAGACTTACTTGGTAATATGGGAAAAAAATTCACAAATCTGAATTGGAATCAATTTTATGGAGCAACTAGAACTCTCACACATTATTGGCAGGAGTATAAAATGGCATATCTACTTGGGAAAAGTTTCACAATTTCTAACAGAATTAAATATATGCCTGTCCTATAACCCAGTATTTCCCCAAGAGAAATGAAAACACATGTTGATCCAAAGACACGTATGCAAATGTTTATAACAGGTTTATCTATAATAGCTAAAAACCAGAAACAGTGTAGATATCTTTCAATAACAGAACAGATATTATGCTAACACAAATTATGCTATGTACATATAATAGAAGACTACCGAGTAACAAAAATGAATGAATTACTGGTATACGCATCACAATACTCGTCAAGAACCATAAAGGGTCTTTGATTTTACCTCAAAGACAAGCTAGATAATTAGCCTGCTAGAATTTCACAGATGCTGGGAGAAGGCACGGTACTACAGAGTCAGAGACAAGTGACAGTTTATTACACAGAACAAGAGCGGTAACCAGTTATCGATATTTCTGCACTGGTTCTACAAGCCCCCATTCCCACAGGGTGATGTGAAGAAGGTCAAATGAAACCTACACACGGAGGTTGCATTACAAGAAAGGAACCCTGGCCTGAGGGAACCTGAATTTTTTCTAATGGGCAGTAAGCATGCTTGCCCTTTACTCTGGTCTATGTTCCAAGGCAGTTTGCTACATAAACACCCTAAAAAAAGAAAGTCCTGAGGAAAGGAGAGTCAGTGCCTCAGTCACAAAGCGGGCAGCAATCTGAGACCACAGGAAAACTGCCTCCCAACAATACTGAGTGAAAGCAGCTTTATACAAAGAGGACAGACTGTGCGATTCGATTCATTGGAGCTTCTACAACAGACAAAACTAATCTATGGTAGGAAAAAAATTAAAATAGTTGTCGCCTGTGGGTGAGCGGGTGTGTAGACGGACTGAAGAGGGACACAAAGGATCTTTCTGGAGTGATGATAATGTTCAATGTCCTGAGAGTACTTCAGGTTACAAAAGTGGAGACAGTTGTCAAAGTTATTGACTAGCGCACTTAAAATTTTTGCATTTCACTGGTCTATCAATTCTATCTCACAAAAGATATTGAACTCTAGTTAATGATATGCATGCTGAAGGACCTAGGGGGCAGTGTATTGATGCCTGCAACTTCTTCGGAAATGCATCAAAAAGATAGATTAATGGATTGACAAAGAGGTAACAAATGCAGAGCTATGTGAAAAAGCAAGTATAGGAAAAGGTTAATTATACAATGTACATGTTGGGTATAATGCTATTCACTGTTAAAATTCTTTCAACTTCTTTGCAGGTTTCAAGTTTTTCATTCAAGAATCTTGTAAAAATACATCTTTTATTTATTTACTGATTAAAGATTGGCACCTGAGCTAACATCTGTTGCCAATCTTTTTTTTTCTTCTTCTTCTCCTCAAAGCCCCCCAGCACATAGTTGCGTATTCTAGTTCTAGGTCCTTCTGGTTGTGCCATGTGGGACACTGCCTCAGTATGGTTTGATGAGCAGTGCCATGTCTGTGCCCAGGATCCAAACCAGCAAACCCCTGGCTGCCGAAGGAAAGCACGCGAACCTAACCACTTGGCCATTGGGCGGGCCCCTGTAAAAATACATCTTTTGACACAGAGATACTTTATGAATGAGAGATATCTTGGCATACTTAAATTTAACTCTTGTGTGTGTGTGAGGAAGAATGGTCCTGAGCTAACATCTGTGCCAATCTTCCCCTATTTTATGTGGAATGCGCCACAGGGTGGCCTGACGAGTGGTCCTAGGTCCCTGCCCAGGATCCAAACCTGCAAACCCCAGGCTCCTGAAGCAGAGCATGCAAACTTAACCACTATGCCACCTGACTGGCCCTTAAATTTAAATTTTAAAAAAGAAATAAGTTGAAATTGAAGTTATAATAATATTTATAAAGTATTCAGTAAAACCAGCATGTTCATGACACTATATTGGACATTACCAAGAAATTTTAGAAAATCAAATATTTCCTATAATTTCTAATTTACAATCTATTTTATTCTACTTGTATAATTGGAAAACGGGAGAAGGTGGATGGGAGGACAGAGAGAGAGGTGAATGAGAAGCAATGAATAAGGAACATGAATGGAAATAAGAATAATTGAATATAAGAACTTTGGAATGAATTCACAGAATTATTTTCAGAGTGTACACTGGGTTGCTGGGCTGATGCCTGAATTTGAAGGGCAGCAAGAAGGTGATTTAGAGAACAACACATGGGAGCCTAGGTCAGGAAACTAAAGAGAACAATTGACATGGAGATCCTGTTCTCATTTTTAGCATATTTTCTGAGAGGAATTATACTTCATCCTTTCCTCCAAGACAGTCTCTGCCGTCTGCATGGAGCTGATTTGGCTTTGAAAATAGTTTGATATTCACCCTTTATTCCAACAATCCTTGATGGCGAGAGGTATTAGAAAAGATGAATCAAGGAGAAGCGTGCCCAACTCCTCTTTAGAATTGAGGGAAAAATTAGGAACTTCTCAAGCTGCACAGACAACAACAAAAATTCTAAACTTATCTTTTTGGCTTTATCCAATGCAAATAAAACAAAACAAAACAACACCAAAAACTCAGATTTCCACAGTTCCCCCTGCTCACCCCCATCTGAAGCCCCGTGGAAGAGCGATTTTTAAATTGTGCTATTTAAAAGAACTCCAAACTTCAGAAAAATCCTTCAGTGATTCTACAGTAATTGATTTGAGTTTCTCTCTTTTAGTATATTTTTAAAGTATCTTAAAATCCGTAACATACAATCTGGCCATATTATACTCTAAGTCAGGGAATCTTAACATGTTCCTTGGTACCACTAGGTTTACACATTTTTTAACTGTACAGATTTCAGAAGTTTCCACTGGTATCTTTCAGTGCATGTATTAAAACTTGTGCTTTTGATTTACAATAGCACAGCTCTGTATTGCTCGTTCATTAAAGCTTCTGGCTTGCTTATGGCCATTCACACAAAAAAAAATCAAACAAGCACAGTTACACTAGAGCACTAGAGTAACTAGTATCTAGTTACACTAGATACACAAATGTGGCAAGATCCAGGCACACAATGTAACTGTCAGCTGTTTATTAACAAGTGAACACATACCACGCTTTGTTATAATACCTTGAGAGTTCTTTATGGCTGAGTAACAGTGTGTGCGAAGTGAAAATGACTACCTTTAATGCTAGAAAGAGTTTTCTATTTCTTGACCAAAAGCAGGACATTTAAAAAGAACTGCGTTGAGTCATCAGACTCAAGATAAACAAGTTCCATTATACTAACAACAACGAACTCTTCAATTGTTTCCATCATGTGGATAGTTCCCAAAACTTTTGTAGAAAAATCATCATTCAAAGGCCAGCAAATATTATAACATTATTTGATGCTGTGGTCCTTATTTTCGAAAATGAAATGTTTTCAAATATACATGTGTTTCAAATAATGAAATTTAGCAAAGTGTACGGTTGCTGTCAAGAGACAGTGTCATTTTCAAATATAGAACAAAAGTGTCTGCTAATTTATTTTTAGTGTAAACTGAACAACTCAGCAGTTTGGAACACAAAATTATATCACTTAACCTACTGAACTGAATATAAGAGAAAAGTTTACTGATTTAGCAATGTGGTGTTACAATGTTACTGGGCTTACAAAGATAATGTTAGGAATAAAATTCAAACAAAGTTTGAACATAAAGCATGAAATTTTAAAATGTGACTGCAATTTTTTCTGACAGAAGAGTACTGACATATTTCAGGTATTTTTTTTTTTGATGACAATATAGAATAACAATTTTTAAAAAGATATATTTAAATATACACATGTTTATTTTCAACTAAGAAAAAGCTTTAACTAGCTGAGGAATCTGGTCATTTGAAACCAATGGACATTTATAATTCAAGGATGCAAGCAGTTGTTAAAGATTGCCAGCGACTCAACACAGAAACAAAAATGTCCTACAATTCTGTCAAGCTTCCGAATCTGCTTTTTCTTTTACGGAAACTGCTACTAAGGAAAATAGCTCCCATCTTTTATGAAATAGTAATGTTTTTATTTTCTCTACATTTACTGAACACTAATTTTCAGCAAGTTACCAGGGGTGAGTGGCAGTTCTTAAGTCACACAGCCATAGAATTTGAAGCTGGAAGGGAACTTAGACATCTCATTCTTGGAAGATGGGTAGATTGTAAAATCCATTAAAATAGCAAGAGCATAACATGCATAAGTGGAATGCCATTGTGGTAGCCATTACAGCTGTTACAAATAATCTGGTTGTCCTTTTCCTTCAGGGCAAACGGTAAGCTTGCATTTCACTACTGTCTTTTAAATTAGGCATGACCACGTGACTTGCTTTGGCCAGTGAAATGTGAGTAGAGGTGGCTTGGATACTTTTCATGTAGAAGCTTTCAGAGCTAGTACACCATCTGCCATATTCCCCTTTCCTGCCTCCACAATTAGGGTAGCAAGTTTCACGATGGAGCCTCCATTAGTCTGAGTCCTGATGTGAGGACCATGAGCAGAAGGCATTGCAGAACACATTGTACACATAGTACCAGAGAGAGAAAACCTTCATTGTGTATGTCACTGAAAATTTGAGATTGTTATCAAAGCATAACCTAGACTGCCCTGGGTGGTTGAGAAAAAGGAATCTAGAAGTGAATTGTGGCTACACGCAAAACCTAAAATATCTGATATTATCTTATGGGTTGGTGAGTGGGAGGCAAGGAAAATCATGGTGGATGGCAATCCATACTATGTAGTGTCAAAGCATTTAGCAAAACTGTCACATAACAAAGTATCTTGGTCACTCTTAAAAATAGACAGCTAAGAGTCACCAGACATTTCCACACGGGGAAAAGGAGCCAAACCAACAGAAAAAAAAAACCCAGAAAAAAAACAAAAACAGGAAAAAAAAAAAAGCCTGGAGAAAATAACATCATGTAGGGAGAAGAAATCTTAAAAAAACTGCAATTAACATCCTCAGATAGATAAAAGATTATATTGCATCCATGAAAGAAGTCAGTATTCTTCTGGAAACAAGAAAGGGCTCTTGGAAATTGAATATATTATTAGAGATACTAAAAACTCAACAGAAGTGTTAGAAAATTGGTTGACTACTCCAAAAAGAGCACAGAGGCAAAAATGATGAACAATAGGAGTGAAAGCTTAAAATAAAATATAGCATCCACCAGTAGGAGTTACAGAAAGAAAGAAATAAGAAGAGAAGACTTTGAGAATAGTTCCAAGAACAGAAGGACATGAGTTTTCAAATTGAAAAGATCAAGTCATGAAAAAAATTAATTTAAAAACCCTGCACATCAATGTGAAACCTCAGAACAACCCAGATTGGGGACAGGGGGTGGGGAGGGGGAGGCAGGAGGGGGTGGGGTCTAAAATCTCCTATGGAGAAAGAAAAAGAAGGTAGGGTCTTATAAAAAGGAACCAGAATCAGAATGGCATCTGACTCCTCAACAGCAACAATGAACACTAGAAGATAACAGAAAGATATTCTCAAAACTGAGAGAAGAGTATTTCTATATGAATTCTATACCTAGCCAAACTATCAGACACAAAGAGTCTTGAAAACTTTACCTCCTTAGTAGTACACCTTCTTAAGAACAGTTTAAGAATGTGTTCTATCTATCACAACATGGGAGAAAACCAAGACAGATGAAGACATGACATCCAGAAATAGTAAAGAGGCAAAGGAAATTCCCAAATGTGAATAAAGGAAAGCCTGGGAACAACAGCTGTCCAGTAGGACTGTACAGAACAACAAAGTTTAGACCGGAGCGAGAGTGTGGTAAGCTTGAGGAGGCAATGCTCCAAGAAAAAAAAAGGAAATCAGCAGATGATCTGAGATGTCTGAAGCTACTGAGTAGCTTCCCAGCTCTGCTGGAGATTTTGGAGACATATTAATGGTAAATAGAAAATTAGGAAAAAAAAAAAAGCAATTATTAACTCTAATAGCTGTTAAAAAAAAAAAAAAAGGAAAAGCAATCACAATATCCTGTGATTCCTCTGTGAACATTTATGTAGCTACAATAAAGTAAACACTAAATATTGATTTAATGAAAAATTGTGCTACATTTTTTTGAAGAACGGGGGGAACAGTGGTATAAAAGAACTGAATCTTCATCTTCTGCTGGAGGAAGTCTATAGATAATATCTGGGGAGAAAAAGAAACAGCACTATGAAACATGGTAGTAAATACCAGAGGAAACAGCGAGACAGTTTTAATTTAGTTTCCTGTATAAAAAAAACAGAAGTGGGGGTGGGAAGGAAAGGGGCATAGGATTGCTTTTCCTTTTTTCCTGCTAACCCTTATAAAACTATTTGTTCTAAGTATGATTTTTTAACTATCACTTTGATAAAATTAAATTTAAAAAACAAAATCAGAGAGATCTAAATTTACCACCTCCTCACCCATTTATTCCTCAGTCTTCGGGAAAGTGACCTCTGCCCCAAACTCTACAGAAAGGTCTCACTAAGGTCACCTGTGACCTCTTCGGTGTGAATCCAGGGGACCCTTCACTCTTATCATATTTGTCAGCTTTACAGCATTTGACATAAATCACTCCCTCACTGCCTTCGTGTCTGGGACCCTGAGGCCTAGTTTTCCTCCTCATGCCTCTGGTCGCTCCTCCTCAGTTACACCCATAAGCTGGTCTTTCTTGACTTTGAAGTTATCGTTGTTCTCTAATGTCCCATCTTGGCCTTCTCCTCACTACATCTGCTTTCCCCAGGATATTCTCTCTATTCCCTTAGTTTCAACTACTACTTATAACTCCCATTATAGTATCCCCAGCCTAGACTTCTCTCCTGAGCTCCAGCCTCACATATCTAACTGCTTAGTAAATATTTCCACATGACTTTCCCTCATTACGCCTAAAACTTAACTAACTCATATTCTCCACTACTACTACTAGTGAACACCTGTAATGCTTACACACCAGAAACTATTCTAAGCATTTTACACACATTAACTCATGTGCAAATGAAGCTAATGAAAAAATTAAGGCACAAAGAGACTAAGTAACACACCTATGGCTACAAAGCTAATAAATAAATGGCAAAGCCAGGATTTTAAGCCAGGCAGTCTTAGACACCTATATTACCTCCCTAGTCAATTCTTCTTAATGTATTCCTTACCTGATAAAAAGTCATCATCATCCACCCCATTGCTCGAGACAGAAAGCTCCATCTCCCCCAACCCCACATCAACCAGGCATCAAGTTCAACTAATACAGATCTTACTTCCATAACATCTGTGGGATCTGCTCCCTTCCTTCCATTTTCCTAATACAATTCTCCATCATTTCTCACTTAAACTGGAACAGTAGCTTCCTGCTGGTCGCTTTGCTTTCAATCCCTTCTCCACATTGTGAACATCCCGAAGCACAGATTAGCTCTTTCTCTCCCCATACCTGCACGTTACCCTGCTCACATACACAGGCTTCAAAGTTTCCAACATGTTCCTAGTGTTCAGCATGAAGTTTAACTTCTTAGTCCTTTATTTTTTAGCCTCTGCTTATATTCCTAGGCGTTAACTCTTCTACTCCTTCTCCATGCTTTAGCTATAGATCTCAAACACCAGGGTCTCTGCACATGCTACTAATTCTGCTTCGAATACCCCCCTACGCTTTCTTCTTCTCTACCTTGGCCAGGTCCTAGGTAGACAACCTTCCTTTCTGTTTTTTTGTTTGTTTGGTTTTTGTTTTTTTTGGTGAGGAAGATTGTCCCTGAGCTAACATCTGTGCCAATCTTCCTCTATTTTGTATGTGGGATGCCGCCACAGTGTGGTTTGATGAGCAGTGTGTAGGTCGCCCAGGATCCAAAACCATGAGACCTGGGTCGCCAAAGCAGAGCACACAAAACTTAACCACTACACCACCGGGCTGCCCCTTCTTCCTTTCTGTTTTATAATACCTGGTACACATCTATGACAGACTTTCCTACCTATTATTGTAATAACTTGTCTTTCCCTCTGAAGTGACCGCAAGCTCCAGGAGATCAAGATATCAATTCATTTCATCCATCCAACAGGAAAACAAGGCAGACAGGTTATATAACTTGCACAAAGTCACACAGCTAGTGATCAGAGCAAATGCTATCTAAATCCAGATCTGGATGACTCCAAAGGTAATGAAGGTTTTTATGCAGAAGGAGTGAACATGATGAAAGCAATATTTTATGATAAGCTGCTACAACTTAAAACCAATAGAGTCCTTTTCGTAATCCTGGGCAGTGGTTTAGTGGTTTCTACAGCCAACTGCTCTGTCTTAAAATGAATGTGAATAAGGGCAGGGTTCTCCTAGCAGCTTCATCACATTTTCTCTTTCTCTTTGTATTAACTCTTCCATTCAAAACCACGGGTCATTTATAAAAGTTGCATCTGAGAGAACAAAGTGCCCAGAATTAACTATTATAACAAAAGACACTTACAAATATTTTATTTAAACCAACAATTTAGAGATGAAGAAACTACATACCAAATTAACTTTAGAAAAATAAATGCCCAAAGTCTTCAGGCAACAAAAGCAAACACCAACAAATGGGACTACATCAAACTAAAAAGTTTGCAAGACAAAAGAAACCATCAACAAAATGAAATGGCAGCCTCCTGAATGGAGGAAAATATTTGCAAATCATATATCTGATAAGGGGCTAACATCCAAAATAAATGAAGAACTCATAAAACTCAACAGCAAAAAACCAAACAATCTGATTAAAAGATGGGCAAAGGGTCTAAACAGACATTTTTCCAAAGAAGACATACAGATGGCCAACAGGTACATGAAAAGATGCTCAACATCACTAATCATCAGGGAAATGCAAATCAAAACCACAATGAGATATCACCTCAGACCTGTTAAAATGGCTATTACTGAAAAGACAATAAAAAGCAAGTGTTGGTGAGGATAGGGGGAAAAGGGATGTGGAGAAAAGGTACACTGCTGGTGGGAATGTACACTGGTGCAATTACTATAGAAAACAGTATGAAAGTTCCTCAAAAAATTAAACACAGAACTACCTACCATATGATCCAGCAATTCCACTTCTGGGTATTTATCCAAAGAAAACAAAAACACTAATTTGAGGAAAATATATGCATCCCCATGTTCATTGCCGCATTATTTACAATAGCCAAGATATAGAAACAATCTAAGTGCCCACTGACAGATGAATGAATAAAGGAAATGCGGGTACATATATACAATGGAATATTATTCAACCATAGAAAAAGAATGAAATCTTGCCATTTGTGATAACATGGATGGACCTTGAGGGCATTATGCTAAGTGAAATAAGTCAGACAGAGAAAGACAAATACAGTATGATGTCAGTTATATATGGAATCTAAAAAAACAAAACAAAAAACAGAGAACATATTGATGGTTGCCAGAGGTGAGGGGGTGGGGGTGGTTAAAATGGGTGAAGGGGGTCAAAAGGTACAAATTTCCAGTTATAAAATAAATAAGTCCTGGGGGAAAAAGTGCCCAAAGTCATAACTAGTCAGTGGCAAAACTGGGAGCAGATCACGTTTCCTGTCTTCAAAGTTAGTGTTCTTTTTCACTATGTACACAATGCTGTTGCCCAGAAGCCCAACTTTATAGTAGTTTACAGCTTAACACAGTTAAGTCTTTATTACTGATTAACTTGAATGAAAGTTTCCTCACAGTAAAGTTAGCTAAGTCCCAAATCTACTGTCACTGTAATATACTGTCAAAGTTAGAAGGAAAAACTGCCCAGTTTGGGAAAAAACACCACGATTTCCCTCACAATAAACTTATAATTTAAAAGCCATGGAAGAGGCAACACCAATCACCTCCTCGAAAGACACACACCCTCATATATATGCCCATCTATCCTCTAGAGGAGTGCTGACCAACAGAATTTTATGCAATGATAGAAATGTTGTATATTTTCACCGTCCAAGATGGTAGCTACTAACTAGCTACATGTGGCTAAGGAGCACTTAAAATTCTGTTAGTGCAACTGGGGAACCAAACATTCTATTTAATTTTTACTAATTTAAACTTAAATAGCCACATGGGCTAGTGACTACCCTGTAGATAGTCACCGTCTTAGAGTTACGTCATAAAGATCTGAGGGATACTTTGCAAAGGAGGTTTGAAAATAGACTACATCTCTACACTGTTCCATTCTACTAATATAAAAGAATTAACATAGGTAATGACTATAGATACCATATTATTTTGAAACGTTTTTATTAACTCCAAGCCCATCTTCATCTTCAATCTATGTATCAGAGAGCAGGATATTACATGCCATGGGGAAAAACCTTTACGGCTGGTGCGAGATTGGGCAAAGAATGAGCAAACCTCCTCCTGTGAAAAAAATCAGAGGGTCTCTTCAAGTGCCCAGCCTGCTCCAATGATCACAGAAGGGTCACAAGGCCCCAGGGGATCTTTCCAGGCATGAAACAAGTTCCACAACTCTGCTCTAATTCTTTCCCTGGATGCATGTAAGGCAATGTCCCAGCTACACCACATTACAATTTTTACATTACTACAAATTGTTCCAAATAACCAGACAGAAAGGAAAAAGATGTCATTTTAAGCAAAGGCTTCATTAATTTATGACTATGCCATGTATTTTATCGCTCCTCCCCTTTCTATGACATTTAAATACTTGTCTAAAAAAATTATCTATCAGCTAGGGATATGGATTTTTTTTAATATCAAGAAAAATTTGGAGGAGGGCCCATTTTATTCTCAGGGATATCATAATACTTCCTTAATTAGGTCATCATCTTTCAATAATACTGTTTTACTCTCTATGATATTTTCTTTTGCACACTTTCCTACACTTTTCTCACGTCTTTTCCATTTGTTCAGCATCCTTCATTGCCCTTGTAATTATTCTTTCTCTTACACATGTCCCTTTCCCTTAAAATCCTGATAAAGTTTTTTTCTGACACTCATCAAACCTAAACAGTATTTTGTAAATGAACCAGCTGCTGTTGAAAAAAAGCACACACACAGGGATTATTGGTGTCTAAATGCACGCAGACCTCTCCCAGCTTTTTTACCCAGCTCTGTGAAGGCCCACAGGGTCGTAGATAAGAGAATATGTGGATGGCTCAACACAAGCAGTTACTACCATAAATAAGTCAAGCATAAATCTTGCTGACAGTGGGAAGTCTGGAGCAGGAAATAATACCAAAAGAAATGCCATCTTCAAGTATAAAAAAACTGTGATTTGTGTATGTTTCAAGGGCAAATGATTTGTATGTGTTCCAGAGGCACAGCTTGTAGACACTGTATATATCCACGTAAGTAGGGTGCTCAGCTTGCTTAAAAACAAACACAGTAACTCAGGGCCAGGGCTGCCACAGACAGGCTTCTACAATGTTTTAATAAGAATGGGCATCTGCTCGACTCAGAAGATCCTCTAGTTTCCTGTTAGCGTACAATGGTGGCAATAAGTGAAGTAATAGCAGTAAGTCAGAGGCTTCTAACAGGATGAGATAAAAAAACTGAAAATACAAACAAAATATAAAACATATACAAACATGTCAACACATCTATATATGTTTTCACATCCACTGTTTTTAAACTATTTCTGGAATTTAAGGGAATTAGTAATATGAACTGGGGTTCAAGGAGATGGAATTCTTTGAAAATAAGAGGCGATGTGTCAATATATTTGAGTCAGCAGCACAAATCTGGTCAGGTTACTTAAGCTCTCTGTATATAATAATAATACCTAAATAGGGTTGTTACAAGAATCAGATGAGTTAATATATGTCGACTGCTTAGAACAGTAACTGGCATGTAGTAAATCCTATACTCAGACCACACCAACATTAAAAGGGGACTTTGCATGTAAATGTGATAACATTTTTAAAGTATTTAAATAATTGCTATTGCTTTTCCCCCCTCCATCACAAACAGTACCTGTTCATTTTAAGATAAGATAAGACAGATAAGGAAAACAGAGGGTGAAAATCTCCTGAAATCCCATCATATCACTATTACCATTTTTGTTTCACCATTATGTTACGTAACATTATCATCATAAACTTCCATTTTCTCATATGCATAGATAGATGGAGATAGAACCATTTTTTAAAGCACCAAGGTCCTACTATACCCAATGTTTTATACACCACTACTTTTCATTGGGCAAAGTAATTGTCTTTCCATTGCATTCAACACTTTAAGGTCATGTCTTCAGGAGCCAACTGCACCCCTCTCCCACCCTTTAACCAGGCAAATTCTTATTTGAAACTTCTGTATAAAAAACACAGACAAATTTGCTCTGGTTGAAGCAGCATTGAGTTGTCCCCAGCCTCCCCCTCTCCCAGTGGTCCTCAGAGTACCTCCAAGGAAATCAAGGACACTTCTGAATACAGTTTAACAATCTAAGTTTGAAAACATCATTTTGTAAAACTGGCTACACAGTATTACACTATATGGAGGTTCATAATTTAACTAATCACCTAATGATGAACATTTCGTTGTTTCCAATTCTTTATTATTATAAGAAGTACTACGATAAAAATCTTTGTGTACACCTGTCCTTATTTACAGGCTTTTGACATGTGTTGCCAAACTATACTCCAGAAACTTCTATACTTTTCCTTAATTTCCATATTTATACTTTTTTTGAATTTCTATTTTCCTGTCCCTTGCCCATTTCCAACAAGAATGCTTGTTTTTTCTTACTAATTCACAAGACTTCTTTACAATGCAAGGACTTTAACCCTTTGTCTGTGCATGTAAATAATTTTCTTATTGTGCACCTTGCCTTTCAATTTCCTAACAAGTTTTTACAAGCAATTTGTCTAATTAATAATAAAAATAGCATGAAAAACATCCAATGTTATGCACAATATTAAAAAAATCTGGTTTACTCTATTCTTCAGGTACATATGTAATTTATACATAATTTACTCACTTTACTTAAATGTTTAAGACTCCAATGTTAAGTAAACTGTACTTTATGAAATTAAAATATATTTGGAATAAAAGATTTCGCTCATTAAATAAACAGCCATCATTACTGTTATAAATAATAGGTCATTTATATATAAAATTGACTTTAAGTGTAAATATCAGTGAATGATTAATGATACTGGATTCTAAGAGGAAATGAATGGGCAAGAAGAAATTAATTTTTTATATCCGAACTTGTAACATGATACAGCTGGCAAGTTTGGAGAGAAAAAAGCAGTTAAATATAAATGGCGAAGGTCAAAAAATTTTAAATCACAAATAATAACTTGATTATTATTGTCTATATTTTAACAATAAATTAAACTATTATACTAAAAGTAAAATTAGATTAAGTAAATCATCTAATCCTAACTTATTTGGGGGTATGTTCATTGCTAAGAATGTTCCCTGTTAAAGTTTAACATTGAAAAATCTGAGTAAAATGATAATAAAATATTAATGAATTTGACATCCCTCTTTTAGTTGAACTTCAATCATTTCTAGGTTTTGTTCCTTATGGAGTTTCATAACATGAAACGCTTCTTAAAATTATGGGCCATGAATTAGGCATGTTTAATTTTAATATTCTGTTATGGTATAATTTCATTTGTATTACATATTGTATCTAAAACTATTCTATATATGATTAAAACAAATTATATGCATAATAAAATACTTAAATTTTACAGTATAAAAAGGGTTAAAACAATCTTTCAACAATCAGGCTTTTCCAATAATGGAACCTTTCTCTCCTCAGTTTATTACTGTGAATAAATAAGACAGTTTTTTCAAAGGCATCTACAGAAGACAACCTTATCAAAAAGGCACAAGCGAATAAATTAAGGATGAAAGGCTAGTCGATGAGTACCACCAACACTAATGGGGATGCCAGCATCTTAAACCTGGAAGTAGCAGCCTTCGCTAATGCTCTCAGACTAAGTTTTACGGGATGTAAACCCAGCCACATGCAGATTATAAATTCTGATTCCAACATGAGTATGAACTTCTTACCACTAGCAAATTCTACCCTCATCATTATTTTCCACCATTGTAACCAAATGTCAAACCTTTCAACCTAAAAATACTTTATCATTTTAACAATCAAGTATATTTTGTAACTTTCAGGATATCTTCTAGAAATAGTGTTGGTGGGTGTTATATACTTTTGTTGATGCTGTATTATAATACACCATCCAACTGAGAAACTATGTATACAGATATCCTTCAATTTTGTCACTGTCAAAGGTTCATAAGTTTTTATTCTTCTCTTCCTTTACTCTATCTTATCAGTAATAGAGGCTTGTTAATTCTTCCTCCCAAATGTTTGCCATTTCCTTTATATTATTGCTTTTACTGCCTTTCCTCTTCTGAGAAAACTGATACCCACATAGACGACTATGGGAATGATCCACTTCAATCAAGGTAAAAACATAAAATATAAAGTGTAGGATGGCACATTGAGCAAAAATTTGTTAAAAGTTCAGAATATAAAATTCTAACCATAACAATGTAAAAAAGCCTATGGATAAACACTTCTAAGAAAATAAAGTTATTTTGAGTTACAAGAAAGGTAAAATGTTCATTAAAATCATTTTTAGGTATTTAATAATTTTTCAAGGCAGCTGTATCGTCCACAAACACTAATTTCATCATACCATAACATGGTTCAGGGATCTTCCTGGACTATATTCAAAGTTGATCATTTCAAACCATTCCCAACTGGTCTCTCCTTCCCTTTCCAGCTCTCCAAACCTCCCATAATTACTCTCTTTATTGTATCCCGACTACAGACTTACTAGAGCACTTCCCAACACACCCAACCTCTGTCTCTGCCACCAAGCGTCTGCTGAACTCGCCTCTTCCCTTATCACGGTTACAAACTGAGAGAGACAAAAGCAGCCCCTCTCAGCCGGGGGCTGGCCTGTCACTATCAGTCAGACCTTGTACTGCTGGGAGTCGGCTTGGTCCTCAGAACAGCACTAGGGTGTTTAAATGTAACGTTTTATTTTGAATGTAAACAATTTCAAAGAACACCAACATCAGACAAGGTCCCTCTGTGACTTTATCTGAAGAGACAAAATCAAGAATATCGCCCAAACCAAAAAAAAATCAATGTCCCCCTTTCCTGGCTAAAATGTCTGCTTCCTACCAATTCCAGTTTTAGCACCACTATTTTCTTCCTGCCTTCTAGATAAGAATTATTAAGATACACAATCACAGAATTAATCCTGCTTTCTGACAGCATCAAATCCAAGACAAACATCTGCTTCCTTGACCCTCCCCCCAAATCACCCAACATAAACCCAAATCCTAGAAGTCCTTTCTAACGCCCTCTCACTGAGATGCTCCAAGGTTCCACATGATGTGTTGTATCCCTCATTGCCACAAGTTAATAACTCCAATTTTGTCTGATTCACGTGTGTTCCTGATGGCATGTGTGTGTGTGTGTGTATGTATAGATATATGTATAATACATACTATATAATGCTTTTTATTTTTATTTATTTTAATCTTGTTCAAAATGCTTATCTGAAAAGTCTCTATTATCTAAACCAAGCTATTTGTAGTTTCAGTATAATCTTTTACAGTTCCTATTACATTTCATGCATTTACTTATATGTTAAGTAATATTTTTCCCATTACAAGCGCATATACATTTGCTCTTTAATTCCATAAAAAAAAAAAAGATAAGCTCCTTGTGGATCCAAATATCTTTATAACACTATAAAGGCGGCCCTAAATATGTCATTAATCCCTTTTATTTACTGGTACTTTCCAAAATTCTGTTCCTGGATCCTTTTTTTCCCACTCTACATTTTTTTCTTTTATAATGCTCTCTACCTCACTTTCACTACCACCTAAATCTGAGGACTTCAAAGTCTGTAACTGTAATCCAGACTTCTCTTCTAAGACCCCATAGATATCCAACTGGATGGTTCCAGGGCCTTCACGCTCACATTTCTACAACAAGTCCCAAAAATCTGCTGCTCCTTCTCCTCCTGTAATTTCCATCCTTGTGCCTCTCCCATCCCCCCAATCACGGAAGTCAGAAATCTAGTAGTTATTCACCTACCTTCCTCCTTTCTCGTCCTCCACAACTAACAGTTTGCCAAATCTTGAGTGTTTTTGATGTTTTTCTTAAGATCTCTCATCTTCCTCTCTATCTCCAGTGTTCCAACCTTGGTTAGAGTCCTCGCCACCTTTCTCCTACAGCCGCAGTCCTCTTAATCTCCCTCAAATCCATGCCGAATATAATACCGCAGCAGAAACCATCTACAGTGAAAATCTGTCCAAATTAGTTTCCTGCCCAAAATCCTTCAACGGCTCTCCAGTGTCAATAAGTTAAAAGCCAAACCTTCCACCTCGCCCACCTTTTCAACTGCCTCTCATGCTGATCCCTTGCCCTTCAGCCATACTCAACCATTTGAAGTGTCCTAAAAATGCCAGGCTTTGGGGAGAATGCTCACTCTGCTGAGAATCAACTTCCCCTGGATATCTGACTGACAAATACTCTCCTCCTACAAGGCTAACTTTAATAATCATCTCATATGAAATATTTTTAACACTCTGACAAGTCAAGCATATTCTCTTTTCGGATTCCAATGTACAAATTGTCCAGACAGCATCTACATCACCTGAATGCACTTCTGTATTTATAGTTTTTTCTCCTATTCTGAGGAGCTGCAAGGTCCTTGAAGACAGAGTCCATGACAATTCATCTTTGCCTCCTAAGTATCTAACACAATGCCTGGCATAAAATAGAACTAAATAAATAAGTTAAATATTGATTTGCTAAGTCACAGTAAAAGAAAAATTTTACTTTGCCATGAATCTTCACTTAAGAGTAAGGTTAAACGTTAAAGAATGTTCTATCAAGTACTGGTGTAGTTCAATGACGTCTAGAGATAAACAGTTTCTTTGCAAAATGCTACAAGGAATAGTAACATTTTATAAGATGATCAGTTTATCGCTTTTAGAATTGTTACTTGTTCAGACGCTAACAAGAAATAAACAGGACTTAAGATCTTACCTTTTAAATCCTGAAATTAATATATTAAAAATGGCTATTTAGGGGGCTGGCCCCACGGCCAAGCGGTTAAGTTCACGTGCTCTGCTTCAGAGGCCCAGGGTTTCGCTGGTTCGGATCCTGGGCACGGACCTAGCACCACTCATCAAGCCATGCTGAGGCAGCGTCCCACAGGCCACAACTAGAAGGACCCACAACTAAAATATACAACTATGTACGGGGGGGGGGGGGGCTTCGGGAAGAAGAAGGAAAAATAAAAGCAGCGTGCTCTGCTTCAGTAGTCCAGGTTCAGTTTCCAAGTATGGACCTACACCACTCGTCAGTGGCTGGCTGTGTCAGTGGCTCACATACAAAGAGGAAGATTGGTAGGAGCCAGCCCCATGGCCAAGTGGTTAAGTTCGTGTGCTCTGCTTCGCTGGCCCAGGGTTTCACCGGTTTGGATCCTGGGTGAGGACAAGGCACCACTCATCAGGCCACGCTGAGGTGGCATCCCACATACCACAATTAGAAGGACCCACAACTAAAAATATACAACTATGTACTAGGGGATTTGGGGAGAAAAAGCAGAAAAAAAAAAAGGAAGATTGGCGAAAGTTGTTAGGCGCCAATCTTAAAAAAAAAAAAAAAGAGTAAGATTGGCAACAGATGTTAGCTCAGGGCAAATCTTCCTCAGCAAAAAAAACCCCATTATGAACAATGTCTTAATTAATTTCTAATTTTATTCTAATCCCAAAGCAATATAAATAGGGAAACTGTAGTATGACTATCTTTATTAGACAGGTAAAAAATTCTGAAAATTAAAAAATTTACTACCAACCTTAAATTATTTCCTGTAAAATAAAAATGAAGAATCTCAGGACTGTTCAATAGAACTTTCTGTGATGATGGAAATGTTCTATATCTGTACTGTTCAATATGACAGCTACTAGTCACATGTCACCACTGAGGACTTGAAATGTGGCTACTGCAAAAGAGAAACTAAAATTTTAATTTTAATTAAAGTTTTTTTATTTTTATTTTTATTTTTTCGGTCAGCAATATTGGCTCTGAGCTAACATCTGTGCCAATCTTCCTCTATTTTGTGTGGGATGCCACAACAGCATGGCTTGATGAGCAGTACTAGGTCTGTGCCTGGGATCCGAACCCACAAACCCTGGGCTGCTGAAGCAGAGCACGCTAACCTAACCACTATGCCACTGGGCCAGCCCCCCAAGGTTAAATTTAACGAGCAATATGTTATAAATGGTTACCATATTGGACAGCATAGCCTTAAATATTTCCTTTATACAAATATAACCTAGAAGAATAGTTATGCAATACATACTCTAAAATATCTAGTTTTGGCATCTTAATAAACTGCTGATTTTCTTTAATAATAAGCCTATATTAATTTATAAAGTTATTTGCTGGCCCAGCCCCAGTGGCCTAGTGGTTAAGTTCGGTGCCCTCCGCTTTGATGGCCTGAGTTCAGTTCCTGGGTACAGACCTACACCATTTGTCTGTTAGTGGCCATGCTATGGCAGTGGCTCAGAAAAAAAAAAAAAAAAGAGGAGGATTAGCAATGGATGTTAGCTCAGGGCAAATCTTCCCTGGCACAAAAAAAAAAGTTCTTTGCTTTTCTACTCTCATCATTAAATCAAACCTCAGATTTGGATGGAAAGGTGCTTTGATTATAAAAGAGACATTTAACATACTACTTGAGGTCTTCTTACATCTAACATCTCCACTGAAACTATGCAACTACTGTAAACATACAATTAAATTAAATTTCCATTCTCTCACCAAAAATATAACAGGAAAGGCTCTTTTGTCACAGATGAGAATACCAGCTCTGGGACTTATTATTTCTATGACCTCACTCAAGCTTTCTTTTTTTTTTTCTTTTTCCCTCAGTTTTTTTTTTATTGAGTTATTGATAGGTTACAATCTTGTGAAATTTCGATTGTACATTAATGTTTGTCAGTCGACCTCACTCAAGTTTATTTAACCTTCTGAGCTTCAATCTTCTTTTAAAATGAAATAATTTCTAACCCAGATGAATATGAAGGTTAAATGAAATGAAATAATAAACTTGCATTATACAGTGTCTGACCCTTATTAGACAATTACTAAATGTAATTTACCTTGTCCACTTCCTCCACTCTCTCCCTTTTTCCTCCTGTGTGAATAAAAGGCTTTTGCTCTCCAAAATAACCAAACCGTGCTATTTTTCTCTCACTTCTGAGAAAAAGGACATTTTCCTCTCTTCTTCATTTTTTTTAAATTCAGAGATTTATTCTCTGAATACTTAGAAAAAACACAATATTAAACTCTATGGTCAGAAAAATATTCCATGTAACAAATGTAGTAACAAATGTTGGTGAGGTTGTGGAGACAATGGAACCCTCATACACTGCTGGTGGGAATGCAAACTAGTGCAGTCACTATGGAAAACAGTATGGAGATTGCTCAAAAAATTAAAAATAGAACTACCATATGATCCAGACATTCCACTACTGGGTATCTATCCAAAGAGCTTGAAGTCAGCAATTCCAAAAGTCCTATGCACCCCAATGTTCATTGCAGCATTATTTACAATAGCCAAGACATGGAAGCAACCTAAATGCCCATCAACAGATGAATGGATAAAGAAGTTGTGGTATATATGTACAATGGAATACTACTCAGCTGCAAAACAGAACAAAATCATCCCATTTGCAATAACATGGATGGACCTTGAGGGAATTATGTTAAGTGAAATAAGCCAGTTAGAGAAGGATAATCTCTGTATGATTCCACTCATATGAGGAATTTAAAAATGTGGACAAAGAGAACAGATTAGTGGCTACCAGGGGAAAGGTGGGGTGGGGGGTGGGCACAAAGGGTGAAATGGTGCACCTACAATACGAATGACAAACATTAATGTACAACTGAAATCACACAAGATTGTAACCTATCATTAACTCAATAAAAAAATAATAATAAAAAAATTAAAAGAACCAATCAAAATTTATCTTTTTAAAATGTATTTCTTTGGGGCTGACCCCATGGCTGAGGGGTTAAGTTCGCATGCTCCGTTTTCGAGGCCCAGGGTTTCACCAGTTCGAATCCTGTGCACGGACATGGCACTGCTCATCAAACCATGCTGAGGTGGCATCCCACATGCCACAATTAGAAGGACCCATGACTAAACTATACAACTATGTACTAGGGGTCTTTGGGGAGAAAAAGGAAAAATAAAATCTTAAAAAAAAGGTATGTCTTTTCTTCAATTTTTTCTATGCATATCAGTAACAAAACTAGGGTCATATTTTTAAAATTTTGCTTTATAGAACTTACTACAAAATGAACATTTTCTAAGTCATTAATTATTCTTCACATTACTTTTTTGATGTCTACTATGTTATTTATTCAGAGCTAAACAAAATGTTTGGCTCATAGCAGATAGTCAATAAATATTAGATGAATGAATGGTTCCAAGGTTGTCCACTGTATGGACATATCAAAGTTCAACCATCGGCTGATTTTTGCACATGTTCATTTCTGTTCACATCAATACTTGCAGTATTATCAAGAAAGCGATAAATTTTGCCAAAAATCTTTAACAGATTCCGTAGCCAGATATTTCCCTCTACCGTGGTGAAATTCCCCCTTCTTAGATAAGCATATTAGTTGGACTGTCTCTGTTTGGCACAAGGCTCTATATTTTATTTACTTATAATAGGTACTTCATTTTTTTATAATGTTTAGGTATCTTTCAACTGATTTTCTAAACCAACATTTAGATAATGTTCAAAATAGTTGTCTCTTTAATTAATATAGTTAAGTAAATAATTACTACTTAGGCTTAAGAATTAAATACAATACCATCTTCACTATTTTATTTTACTATTTTCTAGATGTTAATATCTTCATCCCATTATTTTAAGCTGATAATTAAAGAGATTAAGTTTTTATGTATACCAAAAATTAATTTCTCTTCTGAAGGAAATAGCCATTAGGTTCAGATATAATTTTTAAGGCTTTCCAACTATTCAACATTGAACGTTTTAACATAGCCATCGTGTCTAAATGAGATATGATATATTTAGTATTTGTGCTAGACAGAATTCCGTAACTCTCAATTACCCTGACACTTGTGTAATTCCCTCCTTTGTAAAGATAATGGGATATCACCCTTGTGATTATGTTATTCAGATATAATCAGTTACTAACCAGTTACTTTGAGATAATCAAAAAGGAGACTATAGTTTGTCTTCACCTCTTTATAATCACATGAGTTCTTTAAAAGAAGAAACTTTCTCTCGCTGGTGACAGAAAGGGACGTCAGAGAGATTTGAAGCAGGAGAAGGATTTGACCCACCATTGCTGACTTGAAGATGGAAGGGTCCATGAGGCAAGAATATGACTGTGGCCTCTAGGGACTGAGGGTAGTACCTGGCTGATTGCCAACCAGAAAATGGAAACTTCAGTCCTATCACCACAAGAAACTGATTTGTACTAACAATAGGAATGAGCTAGAAAGAGAACCCTGAGCTAGAGATAAGAACACAGTTGGCTGACACCTTGATTTCAGCCTTGACATATTCTGAGAAGAGAACCCAGCCACACTGTACCGGACTGCTGACCTGGAGACTGAGAGTCAATAAAAGAGTGTCATTTCAAGCCACTAAGTTTGTGGCAACAGAAAACTAACTCAATACTGAAGGAGAAGGAAAGAAAAGAGGGGGAAGAAAAGCATAAAAAAATGTATACCTCATATACTGCAGGAGGTAGTGCACAAAATAGTGCTCAAGAACTAAGCTACAGTTCAAAAATAATAGTTCCAGGGTAATAATCTCTCTTACATAGCACCTACCTATCAATGCAATGTGGAAGGTTCAAAAAAAGCCTGGACATAATTTTAAGTCTTTGGGGTCTGTCGTCTACATTCTTATCTATGAGTGCCTCTCCTCACCCCTTCAGATTATGAAGTTCTCAGAGCTAACAGTAACTTACTACCTCTACCAAAACAGAAAAGTATCTGGGTGATCACTGGTTCTTATTCATTAGACTTAAATGAAAATTAGTTTCATTTGCATGTTACTATCCTACCCAGGACAGTGGTTCCCAAAAAGCCGTGTAGAAACTCAGATGACGTTTTAAACACTCCATTGCAGAAATGTAAAAAGTAAGAAAAATGTTTATGCTTGCAAGTTGTCTTCCTTAGTGTTTTCCCTTTATTCAGAGATGATATCCCTCTTATGAAATGACAGTAATTACAGATAAGTGTCCTTCTATGGCAAAACAAGAAAAAGGCGGGGCTGGCCCCGTGGCCGAGTGGTTAAGTTCGCGCGCTCTGCTGCAGGCAGCCCAGTGTTTCGTTGGGTCAAATCCTGGGCGCGGACATGGCACTGCTCATCAGACCACACTGAGGCAGCGTCCCACATGCCACAACTAGAAGGACCCACAATGAAGAATATACAACTATGTACCCAGGGCTTTGGGGAGAAAAAAGGAAACAAATAAAATCTTTGAAAAAAAAAGACAAGAAAAAGGCAATGCAGCATTGTGCTGGAGCTGGCTTGTAGCAGCTCAATAGAGCTGACAGCCAAATCTGGAGGAATTCAATGAGACAGTTGTTAAGGACAGCCATCATTAAAAATTAAATTACAAAAAAAATTCAAATAAATTATATTTAAAAAATTGTAAAAAAAATACTTATTATTTTCTAATTATTTTACTATATTTTACTATTATCTATGTTCCTGAGGTCATTTACATCTACTGAGGCTGTACAGTGGAATTACTATGTAACAGTGTGTCACTGTGTAATTCTTCCCAACTCCACATTTATTGACATTACATTGATAGCTTGAAATCAGCCATGGTGGAGGTATTTACACCATGGAAATCGGTAAATGCTACAAATCAGGGCTTGCTTTATTGTTTTGTTGATTGTCTAGACACTTAGGAAAGTGATGGGGAAAATGTTAACAAGGCAGATTAAACATAACAGTGTATCATGTCTGTAGCTGTTAGTGTAAAGAACACAAAAATTGAGGAAATATTCTTACAGTATTAAAAACTTGTTATCCAATTCTGCCAAGAAGTTGTTCACAACGAAGTTCTGACATACATCTTTCTCTTTGCTGTTTTACTTTTGTTACTCAGTATAAAAAAATATCATTTAACATTCACGTAAGAACGAAACTTGTTCATCAGTTGCAAGCACAGTGTGGCTACAGATACATGGGTTCAGAAAAAAATAAACAAAAGCATTCTTTGAGAATCAATTGGCTACATGTAATTTATAATAAAGAGTACTGCATATGTATTGTCATTTGTAAATTGTGTTCTACATCCTCTATATCAGTAGAATTTATAACACATACAATTTATTTTTGGAAAGCCAATTATTAAACATTTACCAACTAATTATATTTTTTTAATGTTTACTGGTTCACCAATATTACCAAAATTACAACTACTGATACAGAAACAGAATTTATATTTTTAAATCATTTTTTTCTCTATTTGTAGAACAAAGAGTTTAGTCCTCAGGAGGAAGAATTTTAGGCAGTTGTAAGTGGTGAGACATTTTCAAGTTGAGAGCAGAGTAGAAGTGATGGGCTAGTAAGAGTGCTGGTGTGATCTGAGGATGGGTGCTGGTCAGTAAGAGGTTCATTACTGGACCACACAAGTATATAAACTGAGGAAAGAATTTGTACAAAGGTATTTGGCCTGCCACAGATCAGAAATTTTAAAAATTGGGGGAAAAAAATGCTTGGGATCACTACTCTAGGACACTAAAATTTGCCAGGAGAGTAGGCCTGATATTGTCCCATTGAGTAACTGGCGTAAATGCCTTCAAGCAAATTCTGCTGCTACTCAATGCAGCCAGGGCCTAGAGGCCAGAGGGATTCCCAGAAGCTGCTAGTAATAGATGGATGTGTATCACCTATCTTTGATTTTCTTTTTTTTCCCACCTGACACAGAACCTACCCTGGCCAAATTTCAGCTTCCCTACACCACCACCACCACCACCACCACCATTTACCAATTTTGAGCTATCTTAACTCTGCTTTTAAGATGCCCAGATGCACAGCTGATGTTTTCTAAATACTTACCTGATTTAAGCTCATCTGTTAGGCTGTTTTTATATGATGAACTACCTTCTCCCAACTTTTCTGGATGTATTGAACATTATTTATGTCTCTGGTTTTGTAAAGTAAAAATATATCACTAAAAATGTTTAGAAGATGTGCAAAAGACCTTTAATTTCTTTTAACAGTGAACTCATAACAATAAATTATGAGCTAAAGTGCAAAGATATTAATATTTATTAATACACAGATTACAGGCCGTTGGCCAAGAATTTCTCAGTGTTTGCCCCCATGAAACCATGTCCCATGATACAATTACTACGAAAAAAAAAAAAAAAGAGTGAGCGAAATGTTCAACAAGTATGGAAAAATACTACATTCTATATCTCCATCTTGGAGACTAATAGCATACTATATTATAAGAAGGCATTAAGAAGTCACGTGGTACATGAAGAAACAAGCTGATTTTTGCATAACCAAGAATTTTCCAAACTCATTGAATAAGGCCTTTTCTTTCTCTTTCAGGGAACACTTACTAATACACCATAGAACTACTTGTTTTCAAAACATGCTTTAGAGCATTAGGCATCATTCAGTGTCACCACTGAGCCTAAGGCCACTCAAATTAATTCCTTCCTATGATAATCCTGTCCATATCTAATACCACTATGCGCAAACACCTTTATGTAATGCTTAAGGGATATTCCAGATACATTTTGGCCATTTTGTGAATTTTCTCATCAGCTCTTATAACTCTATTTTCAGGCTAACTTGGCTGCTCAAACTTGTCCATGACCTAAAGACAAATTCTTTTAACTCTATACCTAACAGTACTTGACATGTTTAATGAAATATCCCTATAAAAAGAGCAATGCAGGAAGTCTCCCTGGTTTTTCTGGATCTCACTGCATTAGTTTCTATGACAGCATGATTTCCTTTTAAGTGCTTTGAAATTGCTTGGCCTTGGTTTTTGTAGGAAAGTCAACAAGAATTAGGAAAGAAATGCATTCATTTTGATTTACAGTCATTGCCTTTGGAATAGCAAGCAGATTTATAAATTAAATTGTGCAAGTATTAGAATTAGCTGGAATTACTGAAGCTATATGAATTACATGAAATTGGCTCTTCACTCTCCAGTGCAAATGAGGTAACCGAATGCCAAGAATTAAAAGTTTGTAATAAAAAGATAAAGTGATAGGAACAGAAGAAAAGCAGATACAAGCTAGGCAGCAATGGGCAAATGACTGAAATTTCAAGCTAGTTTTCCTTTGTTAAAAGCAGCTTCTCCAGTAAAGAAAAATTGATTAATCAGAGAAACTGACAAGGATCACAGGAACCTGGTCAATTTCTCTTAGCAGCCAGCTCCATGTGTTAAAGACTTTGAAGCAGAAAGACACCGATTATCAATTTCCTACAGAAGCTCTTTACACAAGGAAGAGGGAGTGGGGGGGTGGAAGTTGAGAAAGAGAAGGAAAAAAACACACAAAGTGGTGAGAGTAGCAAAACGAGGGAAAGATTTTAAAGTAGCACGGTTTTAGAAAAGATGGGAAATAATAGTGCAAAGGAAACAAAGGCTAAGGTGAATTTATAATGTGGAAGGATATGTCCTGCATCCTTTGTGATACTACATTTTTGCTAGCTAAAATAAGATGTTCCAGAACCTACTGCGGTGTTGAACCTCAATTCTGATTAGCATTATCTCAATAATGGGTCAAGCAACCAGGAGACAAGAGAAAATTTATAGCGTGAAATATGTAGCAGAAAATGATAGCAGAAGGCATACCTTTTAATATATGGTAGGAATAAAATTAGTAATTGTAGATTAGGGATGGGCTCTTCCTAGTGGATGTGCTAAGAAAATGAGTAAGACGGCCAACAATTTAAGTACACACGATATAAAAAGGTTAATTCATTTTGAGTGCAGAGGGGGCACCCCAGTGTATAAAGAAGATGCATGGGTGACAACCAATAAATATGTGGATGAGCACATAATGAGTCAATCGCTGTTGAGAAAGGAACATTTAAAAAGGGTATAAAGGCTGTTTCCTTTCATATTAAGTGAAAACTGTTCCTTTAACATGGGTTTTTAATTTCTATAATGCAAGACAGAACCTGAAGTATATTCGCCGCAAATTTAGGTCAGCATATGATCTTCTGGGCATAAAAAGGAATATATACATTTGTGCATCTCTGAAACCAATTTGGGAATTTAAAGTTGAGAGGGCTCCTGGGAACTCCTTATGTCATATAAAATTTTCAAATTCAAAGGACTATTTCTAACTTTTAACACCTGCATCATTTTCCCTCCACAGAACACTCTTCCTCTTTGCTCTGTGGTGGAAAATCTTCCTTTCTCAAAGAAATAAAAATTCACCTCTCAACTGCAAATGGTACTTAATATGTTTTGCTTATATATACAGATTCATCAAAACTTGTGTAAACTTATACATTTTAATAACAATTATTTCATGGAACTTTATTAAATTTAAGCCAACTATATTACAGAATTTTAAATAATATATTTTAGAAGTGAAGTTCATCTCTAAATACAGTTAGCAGAATTAAATTCTATATCAATTAGGAGAAAAAAATATTAACTTGCCTATAAAACTGAAAAACTAGTTGAAGATTTAACAATGACCTTCTAAATTTTTAAACAAAATGAATATACATACCAATCTTTTTCATATTTTGCATGTGAAAATAAAAACATATTAATATAATTCTGTTGTTTTTTCCTGGATGACAAAATTTCCCAAAGGATTTAAATTTAAATAATAAATGTCTCAAAGGATTTAAATTTAAATAATAAATAAATAATACTTTGGCGTAGTAGTTAAGCCTGGAGCGCTGCACTTTGGCGGCTCGGAGTTTGTGGGTTCAGATCCTGGCAGACCTACACACCATTCATCAAGCCATGCTGTGGCAGCATCCCACATACAAAATAGAGGAAGACTGGCAACAGATGTTAGCTCAGACCAAATCTTCCTCAGCAAAAAAATTAAAGATAAAAAATAAATAAATAAATAAATAAATAAATAAATGTCTCACATATTCAGACTTGTGAACTTATGAGTGGATTAAAGTAAAAAGTAATGTAGGATGTTAGGCTTATTCTTACTTCAACAGATGTACACTTTATCAACAAATATTATTTAGAATCTGTCACTCAAGTGCTTAGTATATGTTTCTCTACTTTCTTTTCTCAACTTCCAAATTAATTTATAAATCTCTATCTTACCTATTATAATTTAATTAGTTTTAAACTCCTCTAATTTATAATTGGCAATAATTTGACAAGGAGAATTCAAATTTATTTTTCCCCATCTGTAAAAAACTTTTCGGCAAACAGCATAAGAAAGTAAATGATTCAAAAACAGCATTTGTTTTTAAGTTATAAAGGGGAGAAAAAGAATAAAAGAAAATACACTAAAAGGTAGGCAATGGTCATCTCTGGGTGGTGGGATAATGGATGATTTTTGTCATCTTTATACTTTTCTTTGTCTAAATTTCCTATAATGTACCACATTTATAATCAGAACAATACAATATATAACATTCTAAAAATAAAAATGTTAACATGTTTCATATTTTGCTTTTAGTCCATATTGTTGCTTAAATATGAACTCATTGGTAATTTCTTATCCCAAATGTCCAGCCCCTCTAAAATCATTTTATCCTGTATTTCTGTCTAAACAAAGATTATAGATACTAATTATGAAGCATTATATATTTGGTAAAGCACTTACCAAATTGTTAAATCAGAGGTTCACAAATGGGGGCAATCTTGCCCTCAAGGGGACATTTAGCAATGTCAGGAGACATTTTTGGTTGTCACAACTGGGCAGGTGTTCTGCCAGCATCTGGTGGGTGGAGGTCAGGGATGTTGCTACACATCCTATAAAACAAAGCATAGCCCCTCACAACAAAGAATTATCTGACCCAAAAGGTCCATCCTGACCCAAAGTGCCAAGGTTGAGAAATTCTCCTGTGGATCATTAATATCTATTTCTCTTTACTAACAGTACTGCTATAGGTACCTCAAAGTATGATTTTTAGAATGCTCTAGAATTCAGACTTAGAGTAATCATCTAGAATTCAGACTTAGAGTAATCATCTCATTTATATTACTTTTATTTTTTCCCTTTCCCCCAAAACAAAACACCTTCCTTTTTTATGCTCTTCTTGTTCCAATTCTCCTGAGATTGATCGCCAGAGTTTAAACATTACTATGCGATTTTTTTAAAAACAAAAGACACTGTATGATGTACTGAATATTGTTAGTCTGTGTTCCTATTTTTTACAGTGGAGATAAAGATACAAAATAGATGAGAGGAGCTGGGAGTGGTACACGAAGGCAGGTATTTTCATTTATTTTGTTCTGCTCATTGCTATATCTCACAAAGTAGGTGTTCAACAATTATTTGATGAATAAACTGACAGAGCGAAGGCTTGACAGCTACCACATTCCCTTTGGAAAGTGATCTACCTGCAGAAGCTCACCACTGCACGATCCTAACATCAAAGCATATCAAATGTCTGCCTTTAATCCCAAAGTTTCTTTATCCCATATGCCCACCTTTCAGGTTCTTGTTCTTCTAAGCATGGACTCTAGAGCAGCCAACCAAGACTAAGCTCTGATCATTAAGATCTCAAGTATGTAGGACAGGAAGTTGGGTGGCATTTTGAGATTATTAAAAAAAGAAAAAAAAACAACTATTGATTGGACATGAGGAATACAGAAGAGTCATGAGTTAGAAATGATATTAAATTTTCATACCTGAGTAACCCAATTCAGTAGAAAGCCTGAGATAGGGCAGGGTGAGAAGCATGTCCTCCAGAACAGAAATCAGTACGTACAAAAGGAATTGTTACTGATGGAAGTTCTACCCAAGGAAATAAAATAAAGGCAGAGAGAAGGTAAGAATTGCAGAAGTAAAAGAACAGCAAATGGCTGGCCCCATGGCCACTCCACTTCGGTGGTCCGGGGTTGGCCAGTTCAGATCCTGGGCGCCTGCCTACACACCACTCATCAAGTCATGCTGTGGCAGTGTCCCACGTAGAAGAACTAGAGTGACCTACAACTAGGATATACAACTATGTACTGAGGCTTTGGGGAGGAAAAAAAAGAGGAAGCTTTTAGCTCAGGGCCAATCTTCCTCACCAAAAAAAGCATTAAAAAAAACCCAACAGTGAGTCTGTTAATAGTGAAATGTAAATAACTGCTCCCTCAAGACTGAATAAGCCAACTTAAGTCTCATCCCTGCTCCTGGACTTAACAGTAATCACCAGGAGAATACCATGTGCTTAGAATGATAGGAGCTACCCCTTACGTGGGAGATAGAGTCACCATTCCCAAGGATACAGGGAGATGGAGGCAGATACATGAACAAAAGAATCAGGGTTTTCATCAGAAGGAAGAATGGAAGAAATGGATGCTGGGTATGCAACCAGCAGTGTCCACCACAAAACTTTACTTAGTTATTAACTAGGATGCAGATTTTTACATTTTTTCCCCATTAAGTTGCATATTGTGTGGTTAGTCTCATTTATCTGCTAAGCCTTGGCCCTGTTACCTCTTACACGAGATATCTTTCTCTGTACTATATCAGTTGTAGCATATCTACATTTTTTAAACATTTAAAAAACAAAAACAAAAAGAGGAAGAGAGTTGGGATACCCTTTCTTCCCCTTTCAGGCACTAGGCTAGACACTTAAATACATTAACCCGAAGACTCCCAACCCTATAAAGTTAGTATTGCTCCCTGATTTCTATAATATGAAATCCAAGGTGAAGTAAAGTAATGCGGTAAATTTCAAATGGCTAGTTAGCACTGGAGCTGAGATTTAAACCCAGGTCTGTCTCACCGTATTTACGTTTAACATCATCTCATCCCCCTAATGACACTGCCACTTAAAACATTTAGTAAATATTCATGTCAATGTTCTCTGGACTTAAAAAGAGAATTAGACAGACACTCCTTCCCCTCCAAACTCTGCACACTTTAGACTTAGCAGTAAACGGTGGTAATAAATATAGCACAGAAGCCACCATCTTTTCTGCCAAAAAGAAAAAGCAGAAGCCCAAAAGTGTTCTGAGCCCACAAATGCAGAGTTTACCATATATAACTCAATGCATAAGGGACATGTAAGAGTGATATTAAAAGGGAACTAACTGAAGATAAGTTGAACACTACGTTTTCTTAAACAATAAGAGTTCCCACATGCTCTCTTGGACAATATGAACCCAGCTAGTTCCCTATAATTCCTATCTTTTTATCCAGTGAAAGATAGGGAAAAAATTCCTGATGGATTACACTCTTTTTCACTATTCAGGAAATGTTTTTGAGTAGGAATTATATGAAAAGCCTGCACCTACATATTGTAGGGAATACAAAATTTGGTAAAACAATCCCACTTAGAGTTTACAACTTAGTAGGAGAAACAAGAAAACAAAATATACCAGAAGACAATTTATGACAAGTGATGTATTATTTATAAAGTGTTTTGGAGCCTGTAAGAAGGAAGTAACCAATTCTAGCTAGAATGATGAGAAAAGCCTCAGAGAAGGAAGGACCTGAATTTGGGGCTGGATTCTGAAAGATGGCAAGGATTTCCAAAAGTGAAGATAGGAAGGAATTTAGGGGAAAGACACAGTACTGTCTGTGCAAAGGGGAAGAGACAAAGAAGTGCAGGGTATGTTTACAAAGTGACAAGTTCTACTTGGAAAAGCCAACAATTTAAGTAAGAAGAAGGAGAAGAAAGATGGGAAAAGTATATTTAATCCAATCCTGAAGAGCTTGGATGTCTGGCTAAAAAGTCTAAATTTTATTCAGAAAACAATCAATGAAGCTTTGGGGGAGTGAGTATTTTAAAGAAATTCAGAAATAACAACGTCCAGATGAAGACCAAAGAAGGATAAATCTGCCGGATCACAAGCTGGCACAGTCTTGCTTCATCTTCCACCACTCCCCCGCCACCCCCTTTCCCTGCTCCTTCTACCCATCAAGCACCTCGCACCCTAGTGACACACTGGTCTTTTCAAGAGGCTCTTTCACCTCTCTCTCTTCGCCTATTTGCATATGGAACGCCCTCCCAGAATGCCAAATTCCTAGGTATTTGCAAGGCCCACCTCAAATGGTCTCTTCCTTTATAAAGTCTTTCTCGCTACTAAAAGCTTGGGCAATTCCTACCTTAATGCTCTTAACCTGGCACTTATCACTCTGTTAAGTGTTGCTCACACATGTAGCACACAACAAACACACACCCATACACACACACACACAACTGCAAGCTTCTTAAAGACAGGGACTGGATATTACTGATCTGTGTAATCATAATATGTTGTAAAGCTAACGCTCAATAAAGTTGCCTTTCCCCTCCTGCCTCTGCACACCCCCCTTCCTCTGCTGGAATGTTCTTTTCCTTGCTCTTTGTCTACTCATTTTTTACCCCTCATCACAAATTTACTGCCCCAAAGCAGCCCTCCCAACCCTGAGACCAGGTCAGGGCCCTCACGGGGATATACTCCCAGCGCCATGTACCTTTTCTTCATTGCACTCCTAGCGGTCATTTACTTTCACTTGTGGGATCTGATTATCTGTCTCCCCTACTGCTCTTTAAGCTCCATGAAGTCAGAATCCCTCTCTGCTTTTTGTTTACAACTGAATCTCCAGCACTTAGCATAAGATAAGCACATTAATATAAAATTAAAACTGCTAAAAGATGTGGCTGGAACCCAGAGATTTAAGAAGACTGCTCTGGAGTCATACTGCTGACTCAATAGTGTGAGATTAGGCAATTTGCCATTCTAAGAACATTTTCTTCATCTGTAAAAATGAGACCATAGTAGGAACCATCTTTCAGAGTTGTGAAAATTTAATGGACATAAAATGCTTAGCACAGTACTTGGCACATGCAAATACTCTATAAAAGTCACATGATACTATTATTATCATCCTGTGTTACTGTTATTGATGTCATGATTACTATCACTGCTACAATACAGACTGGCTGTAGCTGAAGGGTTCTCTTGTGCTGGCACAACAGAAGCCTTCATAGAGGAGAGTTCAAACAGTCGTGGGATGATCAGGAGACAGGATCAAAGGATGGCAAACTGGAGTAGCAGTAGTGGGAACTTAGCATTAGCAAGTAGCTAAAACAAAACAAATACAAACATTTATTGATCTGGAGAGGAGTTGGACCAATAGAAGAAATATAAGACTACATTCTAACTGTATTTTTAAAGTTATTCTATCCACAGTTTACTTACACAAGCCATTTTTATATTACCTTAAATGTACTTGCTATTATATTTTTGAATATAATATAGTAAATAATATTCAAAAATTTTAAAATATCTTTGGTTCATTCCATAAAACCTAAGTATTACATAATATTCACTTTTATCTTTTCAATATAAATTATGACTTCTAAAATCCTCTTTAAGCTAATTGTGAGATTCCATGGCCATTCTGCTTAAGTTTTTCAAACTAGGGTTAACAAGCCTAAGAGACTTAAACAAATGCATGTGGAGCTAAGTAAAGGGATTGCCCTTTAAGATGAAGAAATGCGGGGCCTGCCCCCATGGCTGAGTGGTTAAGTTCCTGTGCTCCACTTCGGCAGCCCAGGGTTTCGCTGGTTCAGATCCTGGACATGGACATAGCACCGCTCATCAGGCCACATTGAGGTGGCATCCCACAGGCCACAGCTAGAAGGACCTGCAACTAAGATTTACAACTATGTACTGGGGGGATTGGGGGAGATAAAGCAGAAAAAAATTTAAAAAAAAGGATTGGCAACAGTTGTTAGCTCAGGTGCCAATCTTTAAAAAAAAAAAAAAGATGAAGAAATGCTAGCAGAAATATCTATAGCACAACAGAAGAAACTTGGGCCCTTCAGAAATCTTACACTACGGTATAGGGTTTACCCCACTGAATCTGCATTTTTTTACTTATCCTGAAGAAAAAAAAAAAGAGATTGTGTGAACAATCTCTCTAAGGAAGTGAATAATTTAAACATTTCTAGATCTAGCAATATCAATTTATTTTCATTGTTAGCCTATTTTTTGAGTCAGTTTGTGGTTTCAAAAGCCTTCCTCTAAGCAAATATATGCTAGATACAAACATTATCTTTAGATGACAAATGATGTAGAGTAAAACATTTCACATATACTTTCTTTCGAAATTTAGGTAAATAGTGCAAACATCAGTAAGTGTTTAGAAATGTTAAAATTACCTAACCATTCATTTCTTTTGTTCAGAACTCACTGTCCTCACCACTGTTAGGAAAATCACTGGCAACAACCTTTAGAAAAGGTATGAAGAAATTAACCAAAGCTAAGTAAACGGAGAGAAGTGGAGAAGGACTAGATTTGACTTTGCTAATGCCTAAACAGACAGACAGACTTCTTTTTTCATAATGACAGCAATATCCAGCTGTACCAAAAATAAATTCTAAATTAATTTAGAATAAATTTTAAAGAACTCTATTATCTGCTATCAACCTCTTCTCAACTACAGTCTTCACCAAGGGGATGATACTTCTGCTAAAGACAGACCCTTTCTGCTGAGTGATTGCTTTTTCCTGGTATCTCTAGAGCTAGGGCCTCAGGCTTCCTTCCCGAAGGGGAGTGGGGGAGGGGGAAAGAAGGGGAGGAGGAGACTACAGAAAGGCCACTCAGGGCTGTAATAATTCCTGGTGGCAAATGAAATAATAATGTTAGGGCAGGGAATAATTTGGGGACAGCATAATGCTTTAATAATTTGAATAATTTCTTTTCTCTACTTACAGCTAAAAATTTAAAAATATAAATCAAAATAATAAGCTCTATTCTAAAATCTCATTCTGAAAACATTATCCCATGTCTTAGGAGATTTCCCAAAATCCACATGGATTTTGTAAATTTGGGTAATAAATATATGTTGAATACTGAATCTCATAGGAAATTCTGGATTACTTTTACCCATATTAATGATTTAATAGTGGCCAGATACTTTTAAAAGAAAAGACAGAAAGGATGGAAAAGTCAACACCTAACAAGACAATTTCCCAAACATTATTTGTTAAGATTTTCAAACATCAGAACATCTTTTAAAAAAGAAATACCCAACCCTAAACTAAAGATTATGTACTGAAACAAATGTCCATATTTACTTGGCCCTTCATATATTTCAACTATTTGAAAAATTCTTTCCCATTTATTATAAAGTTTATTTTAGGAGAAAGAAAATCCAGAATTAAATCTTTCATCAACCTTAAAGTTACAGTAACCCACATGAAAACAAGTGGCAATGTCCCAAATGGTGTTACTCCCACAAATGAGCCTTGGACTTTTGACTAACCAAGAAGATACTTAAAGCCATTTCAATTCATTTAAAAAACTACTTTTCTCCACACAAGTTAAAGAAAATTTTTGCAGGAAAAAAACCAGAGCTATAAAACAGAAAACACTTAACTTTTCATCTTTTAATATCAAATTTTGTTAGCAAAAAGAAAAGCAAGTAGTACACAAAAAAACCCAGTAGCAACTTTTTATAAGTAGGTTCTTGTTTGTTAACTTTTTAAACTTACAATGACACTAAGATACTACATGGATTATTTCAACAATAAATGTGAGTACTAGGTTCAAATACTTCGTCATATATTGCTGGTGTTTTATGCATACCTTGCAATCCAAATGGTAAGTGGAGGACAGCAGATTTGAAAGATTTAGTATCCTAAACCTTTCTCAAAAGCAAAATTGTAGTGACAATTTAAACATTAAATAAAATAGCAATAAATATTTAAAAGTTAATTAATTAATTAAACAGAAGTTGAAATACTTAACTGTAAAGCACACGCAAAATAAATCACGTACTATAAATTCCAACGTAAATGAAAGCATGGACCAGCACATTAATTACAGACTTCATATCAGATCCTAGTTATTGAAAAGCTGATAACCCACTGCTATTAATAGAAACTTAAGCAGCTTTTCTATATAACTCAATAAATTTTTCATATTTTCAAATCTAATTAGCCAAGTTATCTTGGATTAATGGCAAAATCATAGGATTAAATATTACTGCCCTTTAGGAACTACAAAACTATGAAAAAGAAACAATGCTTTTTTATGTAACAATAGTCTGGAACATTTTATTGAAATATAATATTTTAAATAAAAATGCATCCTAGATTTTAGAATGGTATCCTTCTTAGAAGTCTTTTAAAAGTACTTACTTGCATGGAAATATCATGTGGCAAAGAACATTATATTTTAAAAATCATTGAGAGGATACTTCTTTTAAAAGTACCATTGTTTCAAATATTTTACTTAGCATTTGGTGACAGTTATATTGTTTACTAAAATAGAATTTAAATGTTTGGAAAAATAGCTTAAGAACAAATTAAAATAAGCTTAAAGATTAAATATTTAATGGTTCATAACTAAATTATAACATCATGACTAAACCACCAAATTAGAACTAAACATCAACATTTATCCTCATGTTACCTAAGTTCATAATGAAATTAGTCTATTGATATAAACATTCTAAGAGCTGGATAGCATTTTCTCCCAAACTTCTAGCTACCCTGCTTATTACTACTGAGAGGTGAGAGAGAAGAACAAGAAGAAATATACCCAATTAATTCCTTCTTACACTTACATGCAGTCCTATAACACATTTCTTTTTTTTCCCTACCAGCAACTTTTCCTTGCTAAAATCATCTCAACCACCACACCTACTTTCTTTACACTGTGAGTTCTGAGAAAAAAGCGACAGTTCAGAAACCTCAAATGATGCTAAAAGATAACAGATGGAAAAGTAAGTAGACTAAGAAACTAGAAGATGTAGATAAAAAGAACAGTATATTTTAAATCTATTTAGTAACCTTTTTTGGCTTCCATAAAAACAACAGCATGGATGTAAAATAAGGTACAGTTGTTCAAAACAAATATTTTAATGCATAAAACACATCAATTAAATAAGAGGCACATTTCAATAAATATTTCATATAAACATAAAACTTTGATATTCATTTTGAGATTCACTTCAACCCTATCTGTAACTAACTAAAAGGGAAGTCACATGACTTACACAATGAAAGAGA
This sequence comes from Equus przewalskii, assembly GCF_037783145.1. Lineage (NCBI taxonomy): Eukaryota > Metazoa > Chordata > Mammalia > Perissodactyla > Equidae > Equus > Equus przewalskii. The sequence continues at coordinate 54,915,489 of NC_091839.1, read as the reverse complement.
AAGAACAGTTTTCTTTCCTTTCCTTTCTACAGGAAGAAACAAAAGCTGGTATTAGCTATCCAAGGCCAATGGGTGGGGCCTGCAAGCCAAAAGGCTGTAATGGATTGAGGTTAATCTTAATGGGGGCCCACTTTAACCTTCTGAAAGCATCAAAAATGTGAAAACTGCAACCAGCACTTACATAAAATAACAAGCATTTAATGTAAGTTAGGTTTTACAACTAGAAAATTCTACAGGGGCATAATTCAGTTTATAAACAATGTTGCTGCTTTTGTTGGGGTAAAATCATCTCACTGATTCCCTACACAGATACACACACCATCCCCCACTGGCACACAGATACTTCACAAGCTTCTTGAATAAATAGGAGTATCCAATGTCCAGGGTGATGGGTGGTCCTGAGGTCCTGAACCAGAGCTGTATACTTTTAAGGGATGCTGAGATAAGAACAAAGTGTTTTGTGTTTGTTTAAACCTCGGTCTACATTTAAAGTCTTTACACCATTATTGATACAGTTCATAAACTTGTGCTATAATTGATTCAGGCAAGTTTTAAGTGTCAGTGTAAATGCTAGAAATTAAGCACATCAAAACAAAATACTTTGGGGCTTTTTACAGATCTGACTCAAATTAGCTAACTCAATTTACTTAAAAGTAATCACTACATTTCAAAGGTGTAAAATCTCAACCTGAGATAGAATATCATATCACCACACTTTCACTACCAACAGGGATGCTTTCATAATATCTTATGAAATAACGTGTTGAAATAAAATTATATGCATCAAATAAGGTGCAATGCAATAAAAAAACTTCTAAAAATAGTGAAATTAACCCACGTGGAGTCACAATCAAGCATCAACTATTATGCCCATTTTCATACTCCAGGCTTTATTATAAGTCTAATATAAAGAGATTTTTTGCAGCGCAGAAAAGCAGGATTTACAAGTGGCCCAAGGAAAAGATAAGCGATGAATAGTTCTGACCCCGGCTTCTCTAGCTTGATCAAGTGGGTCTGCAACCTGAGCCAAAGGGCGCAAATTCCTCACCATTCAAAATTCTTCAATGGCATGGGGGAGGAAACAGTGAAAGGGGCGAACACGCAAATCCAACTGTCTTGAGATTCAACTAAAAATTTTAATTAGAGAGCTTAAAAAATGAGGTCAGTACTGTGATTAAATTTCTGACTCATAGTTTAACCAATCCTAAAAAGAGAACCGGTTTTTCTCCTGTTAAAATTGAAAAATACTCATTCATTTATCTCTTTAAATGTGTGGCTTACACTGAACTGTGTTAGGTATGTGTGTCTCTAATATCATTTAATCTATTTAAAGGAGTTGCTGAAAAGTGGAATTAGTTTCCAAGCACCAGTGTTTCCATATTGTAAGCAAAATTACGTGTTATTATAATCATACCTTGGAAAAAAGTTGATAATATTTATTCCAAGCTTCACAATACATCAATGATCTAGTAAGTATTTAAAGTGACAGATATAAGCTGTGTTGTCAGACTTCTGTTACAGACTGAACTAAAGACAAAGCGATTCATTTGAATTGAAAAATGTTAAGATAAAAGAATTTAGGCATTATAATATCTGGGAACATTCCAGCTGCTATCAGTAATGGCCTAGGGAATTGCTTACAAAGCTTAAGGAAAGAAATAGTCATGAACAACAAATCATGGCCAAAGCAAAATTAATTTGAAATTTACATAGAGTCTTATACAGCACAGAGTGAACAAAAATCTTAAGAGTTATCAGCAAGTTAGATTTACAAGATTTTGAAATAGAGGCCAACTTCAAGATTAACAAAAGTAATAAATTTAAGTGGGTTTTGATTTTAAAAAGAGGACTGTTATAACAAAAAGTTAAAGCAGCTGGTACAAATTAAGTGTATTTTTAATAGCAAAATAAAATAATATGATTCTAAATATTGGTAAAGATAGTTTCTACGCATGAAATCTGAAAACTATGTATTTTAAGACTGATGAGAAATCATTATACGTAGCTCAAAATTTTAAAACAAATTTATTTTTTCATCATAGTTATCCCCAAATTAAATGGGTAGAGTCTATATAATTAGATTTTGTAAAAAGAAAGTGAATAGTACATGGGAAAAAATGATCCTTTGCTTTTATACCTTGTATGAAAAGAATGAGAATTAATTGAAAAAATATTATTAAAAAGTTTGCTAAAAGAAACAAAATAGAAAGAATTTATAGCAAGCTGGAGAGCAGACTCTTAAATCTATCATCAACATTGCTTTACACTTAGTATGTGATCAATTAAAAGAAACACTTGGATAAATTATGGAACCAGAAATTTTTCTAGAGTAAACCATTTCTTTAAAAGTTAATACTTTTATATGACAATAAGCCATCTTGTCGATTTACACCTCTAAGAATGTTTACACAAAAACTCAGTTGAGAAAGACATTAAATTTCTGACAAGAAATATGAATAACAATAACCCTAATTATGGCCTTTAGGTAAGCAGTCAGTTTATATTGTATGAAAAAGAGCTATAAGGATAAATGAAATTAAGGCTGAAGATTAGTGAAATGCACACTAGTTAATCTCACTTTTATAAGCATAGAAACTACTGGTGATGAGGTAATCTCCAAGCAGAAACAGCTAAAGACAAACAAACAAAAAACATGAAAATAAGTGTGGATTCTATTTGATAAAGGATACTGGATTGTAGCTGACGTCTAACCAGACAAAGTTAGAAGGAACCAGGTCAATAAACCAGTTAATATGACATATCAACAATCATATAGGACAAGTGAGCCTCCTTTCGTCAAGGGTGACTACAAATGGACACACAGGAACTTTTTGAGGTGAGGAAACATTCTGTATCATGACTGTAGTGGTGGTTACATAGGTTGTCAAAACTCATCTAATTGCATACTTAAATATGGGGAATTTTATTCTATATAAATTATACCCCAATAAAACTGACAAGGCAAAAAACAAATGGCATGAGCTCACTACCTTTTAAAAATTCTGACAACGTTTATAGTGAAAGCATCAATAAAAATATAGTGCTTGAAATACAGGTTATAACTAAAATCTGGGATTGCCACAATTTTAAAATTTTTTCATGTATACTACCTCAACTTACCCTTACCCTAACCCTCAAAAATAGGGAGAAAAGATATTATTGACCACATTTTACCCATAGAACAGCAAGGCTCCTAGTAAGTGACTAGCCAAAAGTAAGAAACCCATCAACTGGCAGAGCCAAACCTAAACCTCCATTTCTGATGTTTTCTCCTTCACTCTATCACACTTCTTCTCCTTTGCAATTATAACCACATACAACAAACATCCTTGAGTCCTTATTATCTCCCAAGTTCTGTGTTAAATGCTTTACATGTGCAATAACATTTAATCCTCATAATAATCCTATACAAATGTGTACTTTTTGTCCCCCCATCTATAAGAACACTGAGACACTGATGAGGTAACATACTTCCCCTACAGACATATAATAAACTGGAATTTGAATACTCATAAGAATTAAATAATTGTTAATAGAGCAAAAGGTATTAACTTGTCACAGCAGGTCTATTTAAGACAATATTTTTTTCCTTAGCTTATACTGAAGAATACACAAATGGGATATGCACACCTGAATACACATGTAACACCTCATGACACAACTAACTATTAAAACAAAAATATCTATATAACAAAATTATTTCCAAGTCTCAGTTTATATCCTGGAATTTTAAACAATATTAAATAATATTCTATACCATAACATTATGGTAGTTCACCTGTAGTTCACCATAATGGAAATTAAGCTATTAATATTACACAACACATTTTGCCCAATTTTAAAGAGAGCACATAAAACAAGATATCAATTTAATTTTCCACCATAAATACATGCCACTGAAAGTCACTTATCCATGATTTTATTGTGGTAAAGATTAGTTTACATTTTAGTTTATTTATTCAACACATATCTGCTAGGCAATTTATAGAACAGTATCTCTACTCTTCACAATGACCAGAAAAGTTAGGTATTATCACTCCAGTTTGCAGCTGATTATAAAAAGAAATACAAGATTAAATCTCTCAATTATCTGTAAATCTTATTTTAGACAGTATTTCCAAATTGTCAAATATTTAGATATGGGGGGGAGATCAGATAATCTTCCAATTTGTTGCTAGATAAAAGACAAAATTAATCCTGATGTATCAAAATGCAACATAAACACTTTCATGACTCATTTCACAGAGTACTCATTAAAAGATCATTTCTAAATGTACCCCAGTGATCTGCAAAGTATTTTCCTGAATATATTACTGTTATCAACTTTTCTGATATTAAAAGATGTTATAATCAAATTATTTTAGAGAGGAATACAAATCATTGAAGTGTCTTCTGGACTGTATATGTTAACGTCATAAGCCACAGTAACCATATATTGAACAAGCTGATCTTCCTGTTACTTACAAAATTCAGTGAGAAATATCTCAAGGTACAAGAATTGACAATAATAAAGTAACTTATTTCATATTTAGTTCCAAATCAAGTGCATAGAATATCACATTTAAAGTAATACATTTCCAGTTTAATTACTCAGAAATATCCTCACTTTATTTGTTTAGGTTATTCTTGGTTTAGAAATAAAAATACAGTACACCATATTCTTAACTAGCAACTTTTAAGTTAACCACAGTACCGAAAGAACTGCTCAGTTAAGATATGCAAAACTATCTGCAATATTTACATAATTTCTGAACAGAAAGAATTCAAACAAATTCAAATAGTAAGGGTTCCTTGCTGCTCAAAAGCAACAAAATTTACAACTGAAGACACTTTTTAATCTACCATGTTTAGTGCAGGTAACAAAAGAAGTTGCTGAATTCTTATGAAACCCAAGAACTCCAAGATGAGTTAAAGACATTATGCTGAATACTTTCAAGTGGTTTGTCACTTACATGCTTGTTTTAAAAACAGTTCTTTGATTTATTGCCTTGTTTGTTGTGAGTGGTTTTTAAAAAAGAAGAATCAAAAATAAAGAAGAAAATATTTGAATTATACCAACAATCTTTAAAAGAAGGAGGAAAGACTATGTCCTAAATATGTACCCAATTCACATTTCATATTTAAATTGAACGAGAAGCTCTCTTTAGAAGTACACAAAAAAAGAGTCTTGAAACTGGACCAGCATTTGAAAATCAGAAGAAAAGTATCCAATATCTTTTAAGACAATTAAAGTCTGATTTTTGATTTTTAAATGCCTTTAAGTGGGACTTTATGATTAACCAGCTTTAAAGCATTTCATTTAGTACTCTTCTGAATTGGTCCACTGGGCAAATCATCTTGAAAATTTGGTAGCTTTGGAAAGATTTTTAAAATATTAAAATGCATAACTCACTAACGTTATATGATCACATTTTTAAATTTCCAAGATTTCTCTGTCTAATTTTTTTTGAAAATGACATTTTCAATAGACCCAATAATAATAATAATCACATCAATTCTGCATGTGAAAAATGTTTTCATGCTAAACTATGAGAAAAGTAAACGTGCCTAATAAATTGGTGATGAAATATTATGAAAAGCCCTTAAACATGAACGCATTGGAGTAAATTTATATCCATAAATTGTGTAATTAATTTTGAAAAAACTGAGACATGAACTCCATGCTACAGCAATTGAACTGTATATAATACTTAAAATTTTCATATATTTAAATATTAGTCATCTCCAAATGTTTTCATATCCTTTACATTATTAATAAAATTGCTTTGAACTTATTTCAGTTACAATATTTATTCTTATTTCTTTTATTTCCATTACTTTTTGAGATGTTTTCCAAACAAAGTAATAAAAGGAACATAAAGTATATAAAATATTTTAATATGGACACTTGTATTCTCCATAAAGATGAAACTATAAATCAGAAATAAAGAGCATAAGAAGAACATATCAATACTTGAAAGGTAAATGAAGACTTCAAAACCAAATTATTAATAAATATTTGAGCTCACTTAGTAATGGTTGCAAAATTGCAGTAATTTTGAAAGTACTCTTTCCCTTTAGAAAAAAAATTCTTACATAAATTGTGAAGTAAATGAAATATATTTATGCTTAAAATCCTTTGTACCATATTTGATGGCAAAGAATTCCAAATATGTAACCCAAGTGAAGAAAATACTATTATGCAAATGAGCTGAATAAAGGGCAATAAGGAGAATGGATTCTATCCCCCCGCTGAACAAAATAAAGTTCAAATTGATCACTTTATCTTATTAGGTGAGATAATGACTTTGGAAACAAATGTCAAAAACTTATATGATAAACATCAACAGGTAGTTATTGGGTAACATTGCCTTTCTCCAAAAAAGATCTAATATTTAATTACCATGTGATTCATCTAAAGTACCACCAAATATTTAAGTCCTGTTAAAAGCTTACAATATTTCAAAAAGTTGCCAGAGATCTTTCCAGGCAATTTAAACATGTTATCCCACAAACTAACTGTGGATGAAAATTTTTTTAAGTTATTAATAACAATAAACTAGGGTAGGAGTATTAATTATCAGTACTTACAGAATAATTGTATTCTAATTGATGAGATCATCTTAGTAAGAACTTAGACTTACAAATCTGTATTAACCATGTATATGCCTTCTTCCATTGAGAAACAAATCTCTGTGTTTTATATTGGATTCCTAAGAAATTACTACAAATTTATCCTATATACAAACTAAATCATCATCAAAATTTTCAAATTTTAAATATTAAATATCTAAGGAACACCTTATCAAGAATATCAAGAACAGTGAGCTGACAACATTCACAGTATAATATTTAAACATTTTTGTTAAGTTTTTAAAAATAAAATATTATTGAACGCTATCAATGTTTCGGTATTAACGTGTCAGAATACATATAGTAATTAACAATCCATAAAAATATGGTTATTTAAATCACAAGTGAACATTAGGAAGTCAAAGGAAGCCTGTCATTTTAAACCACCAATGGTCCCACACCATCCTTAACGAGCAGAATCTCACTGCATTTATCAACGAGTCTAAAGAGAGGGAAAGCACACCACCTAAGGCAGGCGTTTATTTTGGAGGAGTTAGTGACATTACAGAAACTAGAACAAAGTCTGAATGTATTACTGCCAACAGATCTTAAATAGAACCATGTAACTATGTACAGCTCTATTTTAAAAACACACACACACATCTTCTCTTCATTTCATTGCAACTGAATTTTTTTTGATGCTCATTTCTTTGCAGTCAATATTTTTAAAACAGAAAAAAATATCCTGGGTACCTTGGCATGAATTTTTAAATATTATTTTAAAGAAACCAAAATTATTTATTTTTTTATTTCCCCAAATATATACTATTGAAAACGTGTTTCAGAATAATTTCAAAAAAATCAATGGCACATGTACTTCTGAACACTCAAAAAAAAAACCACTATTTCATATATTTAAAATAACAACTAGATATTAGTCCAGTTGAACATTTAAAATTCCTAGTTATCTACAATGCCTATTCTTTAATAACAAAATAGCATATAGACACAATGGGGAAAAAATCTAATTTACAATTATACACAAAACCTAGTATGCTTTCAAAATGCTCATACAGTAAAAATGGCAGCTAAAATAATAAAAATGTTGTAAAAGCTTTTACAAAATGGTCCTGAATTGCAACCTGATAGTGTTAAGTGATGCTCACATGATACCTGCACACATCATTCATGACCATCTAATTGTTACTTGTAGTTGCTTAGCTAAAATCCATAGGATTCTTCCCTTCTTCAAAACAATTATTCATATAATTTATATGCAATTTATATAGTCCCAATATAAGACAGAAACCCCTTTACCTAGGCATCAAAGTCAAGAAACAAAAAAATAAAGCAACTGATACCTAAGTGATTTTTCCCTGAAAAAGACTGAGACATACTTCAAAAAACAAATACATACTATAACTATCAAAAAAATCCCCTAAAATGTCACTTTCTAATTTTAAAGATTATCACTGCCCTGTTTTTTTACATCACAAAAATGCTAATATTTAAGTTTTATTGACTTTTTACATACTTCTTCCTAAGAATGTATCTTGACATAGTCTTCTCAACAATACAAACATATATATTTTCAGAAAATTTTTATCACATACATCATTTTAATGCTGTTCTTTTAGTAAATAGAAGATATGTAACAGAAGATTAAAGCAAGTCTAATATTAATTAATGTTTGTACTCTAGAAAGTGTTTGTTATCTATAAATAAACTTTTCCAGCAATACACTATTTCTTAATTCAGTGGACATAGGAATATTTATCTACATATAACCATTAAATAGCTTAAATTTAGATGTCTTGTGGTTCTAGAATTAATACTGGTTAACAAAATGTTTAATATTTGAATATATTAAAAGGTAAACATAGAAAACCAAATTATAACAAGGTGTGATCAGACAAAGAAGAAAAAGGCTATTTTTTTTCATTCATCTATAAAACAAATTTATGAGATCGTAAAGAACAATTTAACAACCTAAAGAAGGTTCAAAGGGGGGAAAGCCAGAGCCTGAGAGAAAATGGATTTGTCAATGATTTCAGTTGTTCTGTTTAGGGAGGAAAAAAGCAGAAAATGTGGCTTCATTTTGCAATATAAAGTAGGAGGCATAAAATCCAGTAGCCTGTCTGTGGACTTCTATTTACGTATTTAAACCTGTTTCAATTCACAGATTATGCTGATCCTTCCACGTGTAAACAGCCAATAATGATGGCCAGGCCTTTAGGAAAGGAAAACACACACCACACAGCAAGGTCAGGAAGCTACCAAGCACCACAGGACAACAGATCAAAACAGAATGGTTTCATGTGTTTCTACTGTTTATATACTTAATTGGAAGATGATATTCCTTAGGGGGGAAAGGAGGTTGTAAATATTACCAGGAACATACAACATGGTATCAAATAAAGTATATAATCTTCAGGCAAATATACTAAGTATTTCCTACACGTATCTGCGTCAGTCAACCTGCAGTAGTGATAGCCATTCACTCCATTCTTTTTAACTCAGATGTCAAACCAAAACAAACTTTAGTCTTAAATCCTTTTACTCTTACCTAAGAATTTATTACAGAGAATTTATATTTCTTTAACTTCTTTTGATGAAATAATCAAGTGTGCAAACTGTAAATATCTTTTTCACTACAAAGAGATTAAGCAATAGAGAGGAGTGAAAGGGGAAGAGGTATTAATATGCTTGTTTCTGGGTAAAATTTTGAAAATGAGAAGCAATGACATTATGTTCTGTATTTAAGCATCTTAAAAAATTACAACACAATATAAGCAATGGTGGAAATTTACCCCAAGTAGCAGAGTAACACATTTTAAACACACAAACTAGAGCCGCCTCTGGCCACATGTTTTTTTGAGTTCAGTCTCTTAAAGAGACAGTATCCTTGGACCTATGCCCTACAGGGGCATATTTCTAAAATGTTTGATTACCAAGCATCCTTTCTTGCATTTCTTCAAATCCATACTAGGCCAACAGTGTTCTTTTTTTTTTTTTTTACTGTGAAATCAAATTATTTTGATTTGAATCTACAAATGACTACCAGGCAGGCAGAGATGAAATAATAGGGGAAGCTACTGTGACTAGAGACGTCTAAAATAAGGGGACTTACAGAGTTCTTACAACAGCAAATTGGTGTTTTGTGGGGTTTTTTTTTTTTATCTTAAAATGATCACTGTTTCTTCATTCATCTTCCCACTCATTCACCAGGCTTATGGGACAGAGTACATTGTAACCGACAACACCGGAAGCTACACTACCGCAATTTCGCTGTGCGAAATTGCTGTCGAATGAAGAGCGGAACTTGCTAATAAAGTGACCCAGCACCCAAGCAGTGAAATTTCAAAGATTTCATTTGTTTAGGAAAAGATACCTGGAAAAAGATACCTAGGAACGGGCCCATACACGTACCCTGAAATCTGGATTAACTTGTGATTGTAAGGAAAATTTTGTCTTTCAATCTACCTAAGAACACACTATTCTAGGTCCATTGACAAAAGTGATCAGCTCCTCCACATGGAAAAAGGTGAAGAGGCGGAACAAAAAAGTTTGGCTTACTTGGTGTACAAATACATCGACTGGAATATCCAAGGGTCTTCCCTCTCGGCTTATCATGGAGATGAATCCAAATCCCATTCGCACATTGAACCACTTACAGTGGCCAGTTCCGTGCAAAACCTGGGATTCCTCCTCTGCCTGCTCCGCCAGCTTCCCGGGCTCTTCGCCACCACCTTTGCTTGCCCCGCCTGAGTAGAACAGGACAAAAAAAGTCAGTTAGTTCGTATTTCTATACTGTTCACTGAAAGAGAAAAAAACTCCTTGGGGGGGTGGGGGAGAGGAAATAGAAAAAAAACGCTACTAAACGGTGGATTCCTTCTTCTCTTCCACAGAAAATATTTAAAACATTAAAATATTAAAGGGTTAAAAGGGAAAGCGGGGGAGGGGGAAGCCACACTGTTCTATCGATCACAGTAACTTCCACGTTTCTGTACATACGTGTACTTTTTCACTTAACTCCGCTTTTCAGCCACATATTACAGTACAGCATGCGATACTTTACTTGCATATTGCTGATTTAACACTGATCCCATTTACAAAGAGAATTTTTCAGCGAAACTATTCTCTCCGGCGGGCACGAGGAGGAAAGAGAAACCGTGAAGATGGTTAGAACTAGTAATGCACATGCGGCAGCAGTGAATCCAGGGTTATTTGCAATGTACATTCCCCTCCCCCCCAATAACTTTCAATTAAAGTTGGGGTGGAATGGGGGAGGGGGCAGGTGTATAAAAGTTTTCTTGGGCTCACTAACTGAAACTGCGCTTAATCACACTCAAACAATTCAAACAATAGCCCCCTGAAAGCTTTTCAAGTTGTGAATCAGTGTGGGCGGTACAAAACATTTTTGGAGATCTATAACAATAGGTTGCAGAAAGCCCCATAGCGCGATGGGGGGTGGGGGGGGATGCCCAGTATTGGGGTAAAAGGGGAAGGGGGGACGGGCAAAGAAGGGTGAGAGAGAGGGAGAAGGGAGAGAAAGGAAGAGAGAAAATCACAGTAAAACAATAGAAAAGAAAATTAACCTTCGGCCATGTTGCCCCACGGGCCCTCTGCTCCAAACTCGTGAGATGAAAACTTTCCCTTTGGAACGGAGTGATCTTCTGCATCAATCTAACATCTTGATTTTGTGCGATCACAAATTTAGCTCGCATGGTCTAATGTGCTTTCCCTCTTTTGATTTTTTTCTCTTCTCTCTCCAGTTTCTGGCCCCCTGAGCACACGTGACTTTGTCAATTACATGCTTTCTTGCTACTAATTTCACCTCGGATCCTTAAGGGGCTGGCGAGAGGAAGAGATAACCAATCGCCATTTCATCTATGCTGACATCAAAATAATTTATGAATGAACACGAAAAACTCAAACATGTTATCTTAAAGACAATTTGGGACGCTTCTTTACGATAAATCAGAATGCTGATTTTGTGCTTTTATTTAAACACAATGGAAGGTCCTTGTGAATCGTCGATTTAGAAAAACGGCACAGTCATATATGTGCACACGCGTGCCTTACACACAAGCCTGTCTAAGTAATCTCATTTAGGGGGAAAAAGCCGTTTAAATAAAGCAACTGAGTTTTCGATTTTTTTCCCCTAAGAATTCAGCTGCTCGATAACAGTAACCCTACTTAGGACGCACATTTCACATTTAATTCAATTCTTAAAGAGAAAAATATATAATTTACCAAAGATCTAATTAAACCTAATTACATCTCCATGAAACTTCAGATAATGGTAACATACACCTACAATAAGACAAAAGCACACAATTACCTGATGGTGCCCTGAAATTTTTTTTAATTTAAAATAAAATCCTACCGGAAAATCGCTATCACCTTCATGCAGTCAAATTGTGTTTGGGTTTATCACTTCGGAACATTTTGGAGGGGGCTGGTAAGGAATTGTACTTCACAGGTTTCTCCGCCATCTCTTTCCGGGGGAGGAGATGTGATTAATGACTTCCTAAATAACAGCCCAGTTTTCCAGCCTAACATGGAGTGAACCTCAATCAGTGGCGATTGTTCCCCAAGAGCAAGACGACGCAGGGCAGGGAGGGGGAGGGGAGCGCCAGGCAGGGGAGGTGAAGAGGAGCCGCCAGCACAGGCGGCTGCAGAGCCAGAGAAAGAGGTGGGGGAGAAAAAAGCGGGCGCGGGCGGGGGGAGGGGCGAGGAAAGAGGGGCAAGTGGGAGAAGAAAGGTAAATTCGTCTCGTGTAGACTGGACCCTGACCTTTCAAAAGTCCACTACCAGTGGACAGAAGGCTCGAATGAACGAAAATTTAATAACAGATTCGGTTCCCAGCGTCCCTTCCCTGGGCCGCCCCCAGTTTCAAAATGCTTACCCTTTACCTTTCAAATTGGTTCGAACGATTTGTTGATTACTAGATGCTGACGCCAATATTACCGCCCTCATCGACTACAATAAATATTATAGATCAACTGGAAATGCTTTATTTCCTTGAACATGTAAAATATCACCCGTTTTCGAAACATTAAAACGCACCACCACTGTTTCCCCCACCCCACCCCCTATTTTCTTAAACAAGCAGTTTACGGAGAAACTACAGATACCACTTCCCTTCGGCAAAGCCACGGAGTCGACCCTCCCCCACCATGCCCGCAATCCCCCTCCCCGTCTCTCAAACATGTCCACACTCCTAACTCTGTTTCACTCTAACACTGTTTCACACAAGCTAAAATGTAGAGATTCTGAATCTAAAAGCTTTGGAAACCCACATAATGCACCTAATTACACCTCCTCACCATATTAAACAACTAAATATAAATCTATACTAATTGGTTCAGATCTGAAAAGGATGTATTTAAATATATGTTATTTTCAGCTGTTCCTGGAAAAAGGCGTCAGTCAAGACTGATGAATTTGTAAAGATTTTTGCTCCGTTTATTTCTTTTGTTGTTTCTCAGAAATGGGGCAAAGCTTTTCCATTTTATTTACTTTGGGGGAAATAACCATGTGCCAGCTGGTAGGGAGGGAAAAAAGTGTAAAACTCCAAATGCTTTTGCAAGAGTAACAAAAGCTCCAAGCTCTCAAAAAAATTATTGGTAACATAACATTCACTGGGCATTATTTTAATAGTAGAATCGACTGACTACACTGACCTATAATGAAGGAACTTTAATGAAGGCGTTCCAGGTTAAACATTTCACAGAATATGAAATAGAAAAACTAATTTAAAATAAGTTATGTTTTTTCATATTTTAAATGAATTACTTTTAAAAATCAACATCTAGTAACAGAGAAAGATAATCTGAAAAAGTATTATAAATTGAGGGGAAGTGCTATTTATGTAAAAGTAATTAACATAAAATTCACAGGCCAGTATAGTTTTGTCACTGACATATATTTATGGTAAATATTTTATCTGTAAGTTTGTTTTTAATTAGAAAATAGCTTAATCATAAAATCAGAAACAATATATAGGTGGATTCTGAATTCTTGTTGGTTGCTAAATTTGTTGAAATTCAAACCTATCAGTATACACTTGAAAAGTGTGAAATACCATAACTGAACCACATTGTATGGGATGGTTATGAGATTCACAGTCTTGCCTGATTGGGGGCCTCCAGTATTAGTGGAATTAAGGTAGGGTTCACTGGACTGGTCACTGGTGTCAGAGGTTATCGACTCATTCATTTCCTGAGAGGGACATCAGCCTTTCAAGTTGTGTAGAAGGCTTTTTCCAACTGGGAACTCTGAGAAATCCTCTAACATTCATTCACAAAGAATTTAAGGCAAATGCATTAACATACCTGGGGGGTAGGGGAGAGAAAGGAAGAGGAAAGGATAGAGGGAGTAGGAGGGAATGAAATTGGAAGGGAGAGAAGTGAAGAAAGGAGACAGAAAAGACCACTCACCATTTCAGGGATATGGCACTGTCTTCTAAATAGATTCGTCTTTTCTGCACCCCCCCCCCCGCCCCCAATCTTCTGAGCCTAAGATCCTTTTATAAAACTGACCATAATCTCTTTAAGCTCACAGAGTGCTTCTTTCACATAAAATGGTCCTATGAATCTCCTAGAATGCTTTCCAATTTGTCACCTTCCTGAAGTCTTCTGGTTTTAATTTTTTTCTCATTTCCTACTTGTTTTTGGTGCCTGAAAGACCTGTGCTTGACTCAAAACGCATGTTTTGTACTTGTGAAAGCCAAATGTTTTAGTAGCTTGATTTATCATAGTTCTTTCAAAATGTCTTTAAAATGAGTTCAAGTAGCCACAAAGACTCGTCAACGCACTGGGGGGAGGGGGATGAAGGAAATAACCTATCATACGCCCGTTGGTTATCGCAATCTAAGGTTTCTCCATTTAAAAAACGAAGTACACATTTTCTCAGTTGTTTTTTTTTCTTTAATTCCAACAGTATAATGCAAAGACCCGAAAGAGGGGCCGGAGCCCACCGTCGTTGTTGCAACTACAAGCAATGAGTGACTTCTATGAAAGCAGAAACAATGCTTCGGTTCTTCTTAAACTCGGAGGAGGGGCCGTGGCCCCGCACCGGCGGCTCCACCCGCGCCCTCCTCCCGCAGCCGGGCCGGGCTGCAGCCCCCGCGGTCTCCGCCGCCCGTCCCTTCCGCGCGGCCCGCGCCGGGGCGCCGAGACCCCCAGGCCCGCGGAGCTGCCCTTTCCCTCCACCTCCCGCCCCGCCACTTCCTCTCCCCTTTCCCTCCAGGCACCTTTCCCTTTATTCGGCACATCACCACCTCCACGCTGGAAAGTCGAGCCGTTCCAAAGAAGGCTGATGATTTCTTACTAATTAAGGGACTTCTCCATTTGTCATTTCGTCCCCAAGAACACCAAACAAAAGAAACCCTTGCCTTCACCACTCTGAAGGCAACATTTGGCACAATCTACTACTTTTACTACATTTCCTGACATATATCATTTATAATTTGATCCCTTTATCTGCGAGATGTCAGAGCCCCCGCAATCAAAGAAAAGTGAAGTCAAGCTGGGGAGGGCCAGGAGAACCCGAGAAAATGACCATCACCTCCCCCACCCCCCCCACCAGGCCATGCCTAAAATGGAGCTGTCTTCAGACAGACCCTGGCGCCGTCCTTTCGGGAAGCCACGAAAACGTCGCCGTGCGCCTTTGGAGGATCAGGAAAAGCCGTCGGCTGGGAACGGGGTGGAGGGGCGGCGGGGGGCGACTTTAGGGACCCCGCTCTCCGGCCGCGGCACGAGGTCTCCCGCCTAGAAGCTGCGGACCCGCACGTCGGGCAAACTGCCCCTGATCCCTCCACCGCGTTCCAGTAAACTACTTGACTGGCAAATAACTTTCTTGAAATTCTTACAATACGGAGTCAAATGAAAGGAGTCCTCGGCTGGGCGCGTTGGTCTTAAAGTAGAGGCACTTCAGAATATGGAGGCATTTTGTTTTTGTTTCCACAAAGCAAAATTCCGTTCTCATTTAATTTCCTTATCTGGACGCAAAATGCTTTGGCTTAACACAATTGTTCCAATTTCAGAAGTTTTACACAGCTGTAAAAAGCTCTTAAAGTTTTTCCTTATATATCAACACATTTCCATAGTATAATTAAATAAAATTATGGAAATACAGAAACCGATCAGCATAAATTTTAAGTTTTCCAGACAAATCACTTTCATTTATTTCAAAAAAACAAGCATTTGCAATTGTTTCCTTCTTTTTGGTCAGTTTTGTTTTGGCAAAGTATTTAGAGCAACAGAATTAATTCAGAAAGGGGCATTACCTTAAGCCCACCATTTTGTAGAAAGTTTCTTTTTAAAAAACTGGAATAGCAAAACATCCTATTCTGTTAACATACTTCTCCCCCAATGAAAAGGAAAAATAAAAATTTTATTACTCTTCTCAAATATTTTCTGAACTGTGCTCAACAAATACTTTCTTAAATGATTTTAATTAGAACAGTAATAGTTTAGAAAAATCATTTAGCAAGCATCACATTACTTTGCCCAGAATAGCACAAAAGGAAATTTCATGTTTTATTTGAAAAATGAGTCCGTTTTTCACCTGTACTACTTGACCATGTATGCTTCATAATTTAAAGATCTTTTTGCAGTAACTATTCTGAGTCTGTAGAAATGACACTAAATAATGTAAACATACAATTCTTTCCCCCCTCCCAAAGCAACGAATGAAAGTTTATTCTTTAAAACTTAATTTTATCAAAAGAAAATATCAACTGAAATAAGAGTGTGGTCTGTTTCCCAGGTATTTCTTTTAATATTTTCCCTTTGGGTTTATCTGGGAGAAGGGGACAGGTAGACGGAAAGTGAGAAAGCAAAGACCAGTGCAGGAGTAAAAGAGGAGACAAGTGAGAAGAAATCTTCAGGCTTTAAAGATGCCTCTGTGGGAAGCAAACATGTGGAGAAAAGGCATCCAGCTAGAAACTGGAGGCCAGAGTTCTAGTCCCATTTAATGACCTAGTGACTCTGGGCTAATCATTAAGTGTCTGTGGGCCTCAGTTTCCTCATCTGCAAAGTGAGTGAGGAGACTGGACCAGTTGATGTTTAAGTCTTTCAGTTTAAACATAATCACTGGAAATAACTTTTCTTTTGGTGAAAGTGGAACCTCTCCCCAGCCAACCCTTTTTTAATCACAAGGAAACACAGACATGAAACTTTATTGCAGTCACTTAACACATTGGTGTTAACATTATTTCCCAACAGAAAAGAAAAAAGTCTCTGCACTGCCTCCAACTTGCACCTAGAGAAAAACCACAATCAATCGTAAGGGGAAACTAGATGGTAGATTAAAATATTGTAGCAACTTTTCAGAATCTTCTTGTTCATGACACCCATTAGAGCATCCTCTCTATGTCAAAGGATTCATTCTAGGAAAAAGTAAAGTGTTTGTCAAATGGCAATGCCTATCAGTGGCTTCCTCATTAAACTTTCTGATCCCTACTTTCCTCATTATCTATAATCCTATATTTAAGTTTAATAACAGAACATCTTTTTACTTGTACTTATTAATGCTCATAAATTTTGTCATTTCACAGCTCTTAAGTGTATTTTCAAAGTAGTACTAGTCAAGAGTAGAGCCAAGACATTAAATTCATCAGAGATGATAATATATTATCATCAAATAAAATTGTTACTGAAAAAAACAGTGTGGTAAATTTTCAGTTAATTTCAGTAACATAAGAAAATATTTATATATCAAAAGTCAGCTTTTACAGTACACCTAAATAAATGAAAGGATATATATTTTTAAAAGTCTAGGTTTAAAATGTTAAAAGTTCAAATGATTCATTTTTGCAGTATAATGAGAAACAAACTTGATACATGTTCATGAAAAGCAAAATAAATAGAGCTTCCCTAGGTCAGGGAAATTCCCTAATTCCCTGAAAAGTGTCTAACATATTGTGCTATTTATGCTATGGTAAGTTATTTGAAAACAGCACCAAGTCTCTATTCTTAAATTCATTCAACAAATATTTGTGAGTGTGTATGTGCTATGGGAGTTACAAAAATGAACAAACCACAAATACTTTTCACTCAGCTCCATAAGTATTTAAATATCTATTCTCCATCTTCCCTGAGTTATGGAAAAAGGAATCACAAAATCCAATACTGCTAAAATCAGGAGGAAAAGGAGTTAATTAGAAAATCTCATCCATGCAGTTCTGGTCAGAGTATCAGTATACAGATGAAGTGGCCTGGAGTACAGTAGAATTGTTACCCATTCTGCCAAAATGGAGAATTCCTGAGGGCAGACAAGTTTTCTCATATGCCTCCAGTGATCTTTTTAAAACATGAAATAAAATATTTAATTTAAAAAAAAGACTAACCTGGGGCTGATGAAACCTGGTTGAATGACCTCATCGTCTTCTGAAGAACCTAAAATCAGAGAGCTCAAGTCAGTACTACATTAATTGCCTATTTAATTGCCTCTTCTTCAGCTTAATGGCTCATTAGAAAGCAATAAAATGCCTAGGTTTTGACTCTGTGAAGTGACCTGTAAACTTTTGTTTACAATTTAAGACTCACCTAGCAAAATTAGATAACCAATTGGCATCAATTTGTCTTTCATTCCTATTAAAGGACATTGGTTTAAAAAACATTTTAAACAAGACCATTAAGATGTAGTCAAAGAACCTGATTTCACAAACAATGCAGTTTTAAAATTTTTTAATATTTAATTTTACACTGTAACTCAACAATTCCATTTTCTTTTTTTTTTTTTTACCATAGTTAAAAAATCAACCTAACCTACAATATTGTGTTTCTTGATGAACTTATTTAACTGTTCTCTTCATATATATTTTAGAAACTAAATCATGAGAATCTAATTGTGGTACTATACCACTGATTATGGGTCTCCCTATTACATTCAAATACTTTTTGAGAAAAAATTACTTTAATGGTAATACATTTTAATCATTAAGATTATTTAATTAAAGGTATCTAATATGCATTAACCTAGATTTTAAAAAGCAAAAACAGTTCTTCTTTAAAAAATATGAGTAAGTACAGTTGTTTCTGATATATCCGCTGGTAGATGTCACAACACAGTAAAACTTGCAATAAAGAGGTCACCCAGTAATGAAGTATAGTGATTGGAAGAGAAACTCCTGATGGCCACTGAATTATCATTTTTATCCTCGGGTCAGAGTTATTAAGGTCTGGAAAACAGATTGGTTTGTACATGCATCCACTCACCTGCTACCACCCAGGGTTGTCTTTCTTCCCTTAACTAAGTTTTACACACTATATCTACTATACCAACTCATGAAAAAAGAAACCATTATGTGTAATTTCCTTAAGCTGCATTCTAATTTTCTTTTCAAAATGAAATGGAAGCTTTTCCAAGTACAGAGTTCTACTGAATGTTGACCCAAGATTCTTCTTACAAAGGATGACAATCCCACTGAGTAAGAGTTGAAAAGAATAGAGTAAGCATGTGAACAAAAGACACATGAACCTCTGGACATGAAATCCTGAAGTTATCCTGTGTTTATAACCAAGACAAAAGATAATGACAGACCCTAACATTAACAAAATGCACTATCAAAACTTATTGAAACACAGCTTTCCTTTACATTGAGACAATCTTGTTTTATTTTGCACATTTGGTTTATGTGAGGGTGTATTTAAATAGTATACATAAACTTCAGCAAAACACTAGCCCAACCTTTTCTATTCTAATAGCCCATAGGCCATGTTTAATCTTCTCCGCTTATATTGACAGAAAATTTCAAAGCAACATATTCTAAAGATGTGTAAAAACAATTGATGGGTTTTGTAAAAAAAAGAAAAAAAAACCTTTTTAAGTAATTCAGATGATATAAATGGTAGACTTATAAAGTAAAAATCAAATGGTGTAAAAAACTTAGCTAAATACCACTACTTAATTTAAGAGCTCTAACTATGAGCTTTCTGCGTTTAGAGAAAGCCAGTCAATTCAAATGATGAAGATATTCAGATTTTTCACTATCCAAACTTACATATGTTTTTTGGTTATTGACAGTCTTAAATCATCATCCCTTTCAAAGGAAAATAAAGATGGAATTATTTCACAGACATTACTATATTTTACTGATGTTAAGTAATGATTTAAAATTTTTCAAAAACAAAAGAGGTGGTAAAGAAAACAGAATTAAGTTTTTAAAAATCCATTCACCCAATGTTTACAGAACAACTATGATGGGAATTAGACAGGTAAATATTATATAAAATATTTACAATAGTAAATGTTCATATTCTTAGTATAGGTGACTATTTTTTTAAATGAAATAACAAAGAATTAAAATAATTCTTTAAATGCATGACTACTCCAAAAACAGCTTTTGTAATTTTATACACATGTATTTTTATTTAATACTATAATTTTCGGTAAATATTAGAAAGTAAAAATCTCTAACTCTGGTATCCTAGAATACATTTCTCTGCTGCTTCACTAGAATAATCCCTGTTCATCATTTAAATTTCCACTTAGATCTCTTTTTGTTGTTGTTCCATACTGAGTACAATGCCTCTACCATGTAATACTGTACTGTAATTGAATGTCATACTGTAATAGCCCAGGAATATGTTCTCTCTCCCAGCTTGATGCCATGCTCTATGGTAGGAGGGATTGTGTATATTTAGCTAATCATTGTAATCCTTGCATTCTTTACCGTTCAATACATATTTTTTTAGTGAATCAAAGACTTCATAAATTTCTGAACCTGGGCTGACTATCTCTAGGATGCCTTTCATGAATTAAATGGACTTGTATACAAAATTTTCTTAAAAACTATCTTTCCATAAAAAGAGCACGTGATAGGCAATTAATTACTTGACAATTGAAAATACAAAATATGTACACATAAAGTAATTTCAGTAACTTTGAAAAATATATAGACTTACTGTTACAAAACTGCCTAACTTTACTGTTCATCACAAATACACTCAGATTTCATATTCCCTCCTATTATAATATACAATTCTTCTTAAGTACTTTACATATTGTTAATCCACTGTTGTAACCATTCAACGTAAAGGAAAATGATTATCTCTTCATTATACCCTGTAATTTATTAGGAAATTGCCAAGCTGTTAAGCCCAGAGAATTGAGTAGTAATAAAAATAAAATAAAGTACTACTACATAACATGTTACTCAGAACTTTATTTCAATTCAATTTACACGCTTTTACTTCTAATATTAATAAAATGCAAAAGTTAATTTAAGTTGGCAAAAAATGATTTAGCAACCAAGAGTATTCACCATAATAAAAGGAAAATTATTTCATTACTTATTCTCATCACTACAATTTCTCAACATTTAAAAGAATATTTAAGATAATTTTGTTTTTCTTATTATCAGTATTTTCTAAAATAACGTAAGTATAAAGTACATTATATTTTACTAAATAAAACATTCACATTATGGTTTATGACAAAAATTACAGTCTATTTACAGTACGTCTCAACTATCATTGAACTAAATACATTCTTTGGAAAGCAAAGGAGGCAACAATGTGACTTTCCTTTCTTTGAATAGTTGAGGGAAAAGTTCCTAAATGACTCCACTTAACATCACAGAGCAAACATACTACACAAACACCAGAGTAAAACCTAAAGCACAATACTTATTTACATTGGCTATAACTTAAATATAACATATATACATACATATGAAATAAAATATTAGATCTGGAAATTCAATACTGAAGTGAATGTGTGTGCTTTATGAAAATGTTTTCTCATACTGTCTTCTATAGGAATGTTTAATATGTATTAAAACCCTTCACTGTAATTATTTTTTTGCAAATTAGACAATAGACTAAATTCAAATGCTGCCTAAGCAAAATCAGGATAAATTATTTTGTAATTTAACTGAACTTCCTACTGTAATCTTAGATAAAACTGAAAATGTTGTACCCTCAATTTATATATAGGTACAGAAAATTTAAAGAAAAAAATCTACTTAAAACCAAAGTACGACAAAAAATTTCGTGTGACTTTATACAGTTGAAAAAACGTAGGTATTGCAGTGTCAAAATAGAAAACTTCACATTTGCTGAAATATTTTGAACATTATCTGAGAAAATGAAAAAAATTATATTACTTTAGAAACAACATTTCAAGATTGATATTTTCATATTTATGAAGTAAATCATAATACACTATTATTTTTACTACTTATAATACATATGTAAACACTTAACCTCAAATTAGAGGCCAATATTTATAACACTGCTGAATCAGAGATGAATTAACTTTCTCAACCATTTTACAAATCGAAATTTTATTGGTTTTACGTAAGATATGGGCAGCTCTAGCATTCTCTTCAGATACTGTAGGAAAAAATAGTTTATTCTAGAACATAAAAAATTTCAATGGATAATAATTTAAGTCAACTGGCATATTGTCAAGATTGTTTAAGGCATTGACTATGGCACAAATGTCAGTTGGTAAACAGAATTCTTTAACTTCAATGTGAATGCCGTAACACAACTGAGTCACAGTAGAGTTGGTTTTGCTAATGCAAATGGTTTGTCTTTTCCACCATATAAAACAACAATTTTATATAATAAAGCTCATAGCTGAGTCACTGTTGAGATAACACTGAATAAAAAAACAAACAATAGTTTTTAGATTAAAAAGTGTCAAAAGAATGGCAAAATTCCTCTCTTAAAGAAGTTAATCACATATATGTTGAAGGTCCATCATAACTTTAAGATACAAGCTTTAAAGTAGCTTCTTGATAGGATAAATAAAATTGATTCTAAGTAAACTCAAACATTCCTACTTAAGATTCTAACAAGAAAATTTTATTTGATACATTTTAAGTTTTAACATACAACATATTTAATAGTTAAAAATTTATATCACAAGAGATTAACAACTAAATGAGAACTTTTAATGCATCTGAAATAGTTTCAATAAACATTTTAATATAATAAAGATCAAGAGATGTTTTAGAGGCTGCTCACCTTTACATCACTGTCAGTGATGATCTAAAGGTATAATAAATGTAATATTAAATTAAAATAATAGGATTTTAACTAGCAGAGGAGATTATACTAAGAGACTAATGCAAAAAGATAAAACATAATTTACAGATTTTTCCTAAAATTTTAAATCTACAAAAACAGTAAAGTCTGTTTTTAACCTATACAGTCTTCATTATTCTAGTTGAAATGTTTCTGTAGAATTTGAAAAAAATGTTACATGTGGGAATTTTTTGACATATATAACATTAGCATTTCAGGTCTTGCATTCCCGAATAAGAAATACTGACTTGAAAATATCTAGAAAATTTAAAACATGTTTTTCCACCATTAGAACTGGTCATTCAACACTAAGTCCTTTTTTCTATATAATTAAGCTTTTGTTCAGCCATGAAAAAACTAGAAACTGATTGCTTGAAAATGAGCTGCATGCCCTTTGTCCTGGTTTGTCACCTTTGACCCTTAATTTGATGATCCTGCATATCAACCCATTCTATTTTTAGGAAAATAATGTGAAAGTTCTATGCCTAAAATAGCACATTTTACTGAAATATTAAACGTATTACAACATTCCCTTTCAGGTAATTTCTACAATGGTTTCATACCAGTGTTCATTTCACAATGTAGAACACAATAATATTTTAAGCAGTGACAGCCTGGTGTTTGTCCTGCTTCAAACAATAGAAAATTTCTCCAAAGTGCTAAGTCAAGATCATTATAATCTCACAATCTATATTTTTCTCTACATTTAGAAAATTGCATACATTATTGTTTTTAAGTAGAATTTACTTCATGAGTGATTTCTAATTTTATTAATTTTGATAATCACATGTTTTGACGTTGGTTTCGATGGTGCTAGAATATAAACCTGAATCAAAAATTACAAACATCAAGTTCATACTCAACCTTACAATGATGTCAACTAAAATTGCACAGTTTTTGAGAGAACTCATTGGTTGCTTAAATTGGTTTTAAAATCTTGTCTTCATCAGCAAGCAGCAGCTTTCAAAGAAAGAGAAAGACTAGCACTGATCCCATTGATTTCACTGACATTATTCAAAATCAGTGTTATACAGTAAATTAATATACTTAAGGGATAAAATTTCTTTTTACAATTTCTGGTTGATTTCAATACAGCTGAGTAAAAAGAATACATGAAAAAGCATATGTGAAATATATGTATATATTTCCTACAATGATTATGTTACTTGAACCTTTACACAATTTCTGTGTACAGTTTTCAGTCCGACTTAGCAGTGACCAATATGGCTGTCTTGGTTCAGCACTATGGTCAGCGACTTCAGAGAGAGTCATTGTGTCGGAGAAATCCAACACAGTATACATGTACATACTGGGCAAGTTTCTTAAACCGCTATGATTCTATATTTCATATATTCCTATATATGTTCATATAAATCAATCAAGTGTCTTAATGTAAAGAGTTTTCATTGTTCTGTTTGGCAAGCTAGAAATTTTTTTCCTTGTCGTTCATTAAAAACAGTACATATTTGTAAAGAAAATACAGTCCCTTTAAAAGGCAAGAAAATCAGGCAAAGGTTCTAAACCACTTAAATATAAAAACTTTGGGCATTTATGGATGATAGAATTTTATAAGAAAATAAGATTCTACTAAAAATTACCACATAAAACAACTCTTTAGCTGACCAAAAATTTATAATGTCCCTTTCATAATCAATAGCTTTAATTACTTCTAAATTGATTCATCTCTGAATCTCCACTTTCCTTTTTTCTCAATCATTTCAACTATGGATTAAGAGAAATGTTTACAGATCATTTCTTGACCTGAGCTTTCTAATACAGTCCCCAATTTTGGTAGTTATGAATAGCCCTTCAACAATTTTAGAGAGACTTCCGTCCTAGACCTGAAGACTGTTATGCAAATGTTCTATTTAATAACCTATCTTTCCCTTAATCATGGTTTTTAAATTATAATAGCAGCGTGTTACAAATACCAAAGAAAGTTACATGATCAGATACCAAACATTATCAAACTATCAGACAGGTAAGATCTGTTTAATCTTCTCTTTCTTCAGGGTAAACAGGAAAAGAAAACCCTTAAATCCACTATATTTACTAAAATTCTGGTGGTTTTTTGAAATTTACATGTGCAACACATTTTAAAATAAATCACTCTGAAAACTAACTTTGAGCATTACCATATTAAAATTCAATCTGCTCCACTTACAAAGAAGTATAGTTAGCTGTATTTCCCCCATAACAGATTTTTTATTTAAATCCTGATTAATTTCACAACAAATTTTTCATTGTTTCTGAAAGAAGTTTGGCACAGACATATAAGACGACACTCTACGATTTGACAAGGATTAATGAGAATTGATCCTTGAATCATTTGGTTCCAGAGCTATTAATTGAAAAGCACCTATAAACAGTTCTAATAACCAATATGCATTACAAGTTGATTCAGACCCTTAAATTCTTATGACAAATTTTATTATCAAGCAACGATTAGCTGATCCTATATGTAAAATTGAAAAGTCAAATAAAGCATTTCATTCATTTGTAGCATCTTCCCCTCCCCACCAAGTACTAGAAAGAGGCCTGTGCCTGTTTAATTTCTAAAACTCTTTAGGAAATTGAGGCACACTGGACTGTCCTATTTTATACATTCACAGATAAAGAATTTGGAAAGCAAGAAGTGTCCCCCAAATGGACAAGGGTCTAATTATTAATCGAAATGGAATACTGACTATTACATGTTATGTTAATTTGTAGCATGACTCTTCTATCAATTCTGTACAAATCCATAGCAGGAAAAAAAACATGGCGTAAATTTCATAACAATCAAATTTATATTTTGAAAATCACATAAAACTGGCATAAATTGCCAAGAATTCAATTTTAAATTTTAAAGTTTCCCTGAAATCTTTTATAAATTAAATTGTGATCTCTTATAACTTATTAGTGGACTTAAAATTTCGCTTTACCAACAGACGCATTTTAAAGAGTCTTTGCATTACCACCTAACTAAATATGGTAATAATCTGCACAAAAAATGAAACATGAGGATTTCTTTTGATTAGAGTAAAAATCACTTTAAGTCATACTTTGCCAACAACGTTGTAAAACGTGTTAAATTCATTCTAATACTAGTTGTCATGTGTAATTTTAACTTCCACAATATTTGTGACCAAGAAACAAAAACTACAATAAAACACGAGCATAATTTATTTTTCCCTTGCATTAACAATTGTAAATATAAAAATCGCCCTGGAGAATTTAGTTCTATGCACAGTAATACCTGGCAACCTTAAAAACCTATGGACGAAAACAAATCCACAGATAGGAACTCAAAGAAACACAGGAACCTAAGATTTCAGTCTGTGTTACATGAAACAATTCAAAATGGCGGACTATTACTTACATTTAAGAAATTTCCGCAATGAGGACACTAAATACATACTGTAAGATGTTACTCGAAAACACTCAGTATTTACCAACGTGCAATTAAAAAAAAAAGTTTTTGGAGTACAAATCCTCGGAATGCACCCGCATCCAGGGTTCCAGTCAGTAGTCAGTTAATGCTCCTGCGAACGCATCGTTTCCTCTTTGGTTCTGTTCTTTTCAAAAGCAACCGAAAGCCAAGTGCGTTTTTCTCCGATCTCCTCAAATCCTTAATTTTAATTCATGAATTTACATCACCGACACCGAAGCAAACAGGATCCCCGACGCCTGCCGGCTACAAAGCAGCTCCGTTGGCGGAGTGCGCGAAGGGCAGGAGCGGACGCCCCCTGGCGGCGCGGCCCGGCGTGTCCAAGGCGCCCGCACCCGCCGCGCGGACCGGTCCCCGGGCCCCCAGCCCGCGCCGCAACGTCGCGCCCCGAGTCGCTCGTGCCCGCTCCCGGCCAGTGCCTGCCGCCCCCAGCCCGCTCCAGCTGCCGGGCGGGGCCCGCAGCGCCCGCACCGAGCGCCGAGCCAGCGGCGCGGAGCGGGGAAAGAAAGGTGTGAACCCGGAAGTACATCGCGCGCCCGCATCTCCGCGGTAACACGGGGGCAATAAATCAGGCCGGCGAGGGAAGGACCGGGCTCCGGCTCCCGCACGGCAACTTGCTGCGAGACCTGTCACTTCCCCACCGCGCCCCGTCCTCCCCCGTCCCTGGCGCGCGCGCCGCCTCCTTTCTTCCTGCTCCCCGGCACCGAGCTCCCCTCGACGTTGCTCACGTGCCGGCCCCGGGGCCGCGAGCGGCGTCCGCAGCGCGCGCACACCCGGCCCCACTCGCGCCCGGCCGGCCGCGGGGCGCGCCGCTTACCTCCGGGGCCTCATGGTCGCGTCGCCAGCCCGGGGTTGAGCGGGGAGAGGGTGTGAGTACGCGGGTGGCGTTCAGTCCGGGGGGACGGGCCGGAGGAAGGGGCCTGGCGTCTGTCACTTCCTGAGGGAGCGCGGCGGCCGGAGAACCGGGCTGCGCGGCGCGCGGCGGGGCCGGGAGGGTCAGCACATTTGGAGCCGGCGAGGGGACGCGGCGCGGAGGGGCCGGGGAGCGAGGGCGGCGCTCGGCTGCCGGCCGCCGAATCCGCTGTCGCCGCCGCTCCGCCGCCGCAGCCCGGCGGGTGGCGGGGCACGGGGAGGAGGGGGCCGGGCCGGGGGGGCCGCGGGGCGCGGCGGCGGCACCGGGCGGCTCGACTCGAGCCCTGCGTCAGGCGGCGGCACGCGCACACCTGCCCGCCGCCGCTCCCGGCCGCGTCATTGGCTGCCCGCGCCGAGCGCGCGAGATTGAACTTTCCATTCATTCTCGGGCCGGCCGGGCGCGCACGCGGCGCCGGAGCTTGCCCCGCGGGCGCCCGGGGACGCGCGCCGCCTCTCCCGCCCCGAAGGCGCGTCCCTGCGCGGTGTGGGCGCGCGCACGGTGCCTGCCGCCGGCTGATCTCGTGGAGCCTGCGAGTGTCCGGGCCTGAGACTCAGCTCCGGCCGCGCGCGGCGCCGGGTCCTGGGCTGCTCGGGGAGGGGGGGCGAGCGAAAGTGGAAGAACGTCCCAAATCGTCTCCTCAGCCCTCCTTAGCTGACAGACGCTCTGCAGGTACCAAGAGATAGTGAATTCCTATCTGTGCAACCCAAAGTAATCAGTGGTTATGAATCTCAGAAACCAGGGAGCTTCCTAGATAGTGTCGGAAGTTTGGGGAAGCTGTTGTCAGCTGTGTTCTACATTCTGCTTTCCTCAAGGATAAAATCCTCAACCACAAATTGAACACGTACCTTAATGATCTCACAAAATGCCGAAAGATTGTGGCCAAAAGTACTGTGATATGTGTTTATCACATATCACAAAATTATCTAACTTAAATATATCTAAATATATTTATATATTTAATTATATTTAAATTATTATAAATTAAATATATTTAATTATATATAATTATGTAAATATAAATATATAAACCTAAAAATATCTAATTATTTATCACAAAATACTAACCATGGTATTTTGGTATGTCATCTCAAA
This sequence comes from Equus przewalskii, assembly GCF_037783145.1. Classification (NCBI taxonomy): domain Eukaryota; kingdom Metazoa; phylum Chordata; class Mammalia; order Perissodactyla; family Equidae; genus Equus; species Equus przewalskii. The sequence goes on along the minus strand of NC_091839.1, from coordinate 54,887,453 downwards.
ATGTCACTGCCTTCTCTCATATTATTTTCTTCCCAATAACTTCCTTCTTTCTTGTCACTCAAGCTTTCTCTTTATACTCTCAAAAGCAAATAGTCCTGGTCAACCTTGGCCTGTCCAGCTACAAAAGTGAACATAGCCTTGTGATCTGTGATCTGGTCTGATCAAATACAGGCTATTTGGTAGAACTGATTAAAAGGATTAAATATTTCAGCAACCTAAACCCAGATGTGTTCAAAAATAAACATATGTATGTGGATATAAAAACAAAAGTGGAAAACTTTGAACATGATTAATAAAGGCAAGTTAGTTGGATAACCTATGAGTAAAAGGCAAATCTCTAAACCACTGCTGTGTGGTGATGACTATATTCTTCAGTCCACTTCCTGGATTAGGATTAGGAAAGCAGTTCGTCTGTCAGGGATACCCACCATCTAGAAAAAACACTTCTGGCCTGAGGGTGAGATAAGTGCAGACAAACTGATCAGAAGCAAAATCCCACTGTGACCCCCCCTAAGAATTTTCCAGATTGGCTACCTTTGGCAAGTTCTCTAGATGACTGCCCAACTTTCCATTAAGCCTGTGTAGAATGTGACTGACTTTAAGGGTGCTTTTTCATTGGCAAGTACGTGAAGTATTTTTGAAGTATTTTTGACATTTATCATGGAGTAGTACAGAAGATTCTTTTAGATACAATTCTTAGTTATAACCATTGTATCAATCAATTGCAATTGATTTGTTATAATGTTACATACTTTACATTATGATTCCAAGTATAATTTAGTGGAAAAGGATGCAGACATTGATCACTAGAAATGAAAAACAGAGCAATTAATTATATATCACCATCTGAAATATAATATGCTTTGACTTAAAAGCATTATAGTAATTTTTTGTTTATGAGTGGAGCTTACAAATGATGCACTTACAAAATGAACATTTTTTTTTCAATAACTATGTCTTGTAGGTGCCTTAGAAGACTTTAGGTATATTTATGTATACCTGTTTAAAGTCCTGAGAAGAATTGTAAACAGAAAATAAAAATGAAAACGTAACCTAGAGTTGGTATTCTAAACAATCAAGAGGTCATCTTTCTTTTTGATTTCAAAGCAGTTATCATCATGGCATCGTGCTGCTGTCATAAAAATAAAAAATGAGACATTATAATACTTAATGTATTATTTCATATCAGGTGCTAGGAATGAGAGAAAATGAACTTTCATAGGCTAAGAACTTAACTAAAGAATATCTTAGCATGATTAGAAATGGTTGAAAAGCCTCAAGAGAAAGTTAAAGGCAAATGGATTTGTCATTTGTGTATGGCTCTTGACAATTTCTTTCTGAAAGCGAATATTTCTACGTGGAGCCATGGTGATAATTTGCTTTTCTCTTAAAATTATATCTGATGGTTACTCCATGAGAGAACAGGCTCTGATTCTTAATATCTCCAATGCTGACAACAGTGCCTGGCACTTAGTGGGTGTGAAAGAAATGTTGTTTTTAAATTAGTGCATGAGAGTGCACCTTGATTACATTTTCAAGCAAATAATTAACAAGACATTTAGAAAATATAGGATGTAGGGGCCAGCCCCGTGGCTGAGTAGTTAAGTTCGCTCGCTCCCCTTGGTGGCCCAGGGTTCAGATCCTGGATTCAGACCTAGCACTGCTCGTCAAGCCGTGCTGAGGCAGCATCCCACATGCCGCAACTAGAAGGACCCACAACTAAAAAAAAAAAAAAATATATATATATATATATATATATATATATACACAACTATGTACTGGGGGGCTTTGGGGAGAAGAAGGAAAAATGAGATCTTTAAAATATATAATATATATAGGATGCAGTGTGTTATATCTTACTCCCCTTTTTTTATGACTGGAGTATATGAAAGTAAATCCCAGAAATCATATCATCATATTTATGAATTACAAGTATTTAGTGTTATACTATTGAAAAACCAGGTTCTTTGCATATTTATTCTTCTGCTCTAAAATAATTTTTAAAATAGAGTTTAAGAATAAGGAAAGGATAGTATTGTATTTGTTTGCTAGACTCCTCTCTAATGACTCATCTTCACTTGATCATCTGCAAAGACCCTATTTCCAAATAAGGTCACACTCACAGGTAGTGGGGGTTAGGACTGCAACGTCTTTTGAAGAGGGCACAAGTCAACCCATATCTGTCATTGTTAGAACTAGATGATTTTGCTTCTTCACTGAAAAATAAGCATCTTTCTGCAGAGAACTGACTAGATCCACATAGGGGTTTTTCTCCCACGTATTATAGTAAAAGAAATAACTCCTGTCACAAATGTTTGTTTTAGACTTCTGTATGCCTATCACAAATATAACTTATCTTATTTTCAAAATTAAAAGTTTATAAAGCAGCAGTACACTCTTTGACATCAGTTTCAAAAGAATCTTTTCGGACACTGTAACTCCTCAGTTGAGGGAAACAATAGAAAGAATAAACAAATGGGACTTCATCAGACTAAAGAGCTTCTTCAAGGCAAGGGAAAACAGGATTGAAACAAAAAAACAGCTCACTAATTGGGAAAAAATATTTACAAGCCACTTATCCGACAAAGGGTTAATCTCCATAATATACAAAGAACTCACACTGCTTAACAACAAAAAAACAAACAACCCGATCAAAAAATGGGCAGAGGACATGAACAGACATTTCTCAAAAGAAGATATGAATATGGCCAATAGACACATGAAAAGATGTTCATCATCGCTAATCATCAGGGAAATGCAAATCAAAACTACACTAAGATATCACCTTACACCCGTTAGATTGGCAAAAACATCCAAAACCAAGAGTGACAAATGTTGGAGAGGTTGTGGAGAAAAAGGAACCCTCATACACTGTTGGTGGGAATGCAAACTGGTACAGCCACTATGGAAAACAGTATGGAGATTTCTCAAAAAGTTAAAAATAGAAATACCCTATGACCCAGCCATCCCATTACTGGGTATCTATCCTAAGAACCTGATATCAGAAATCTCAAGAGTCCGTTGCACCCCTATGTTCATCGCAGCATTATTTACAATAGCCAAGACGTGGAACCAGCCTACATGCCCAGAAACTGATGATTGGATAAAGAAGATGTGGTATATATACACAATGGAATACTACTCAGCCATAAAAAAAGACAAAATTGGCCCATTCACAACAACGTGGATGGACCTCGAGGGTATTATGTTAAGCGAAATAAGCCAGTCAGAGAAAGACGAACTCTATATGACTCCACTCATAGGTGGAAATTAGTATACTGATAAGGAGATCTGATCGGTGGTTACCAGGGAAAAGGGGGGGAGGGGGGAGGGCACAGAGGGGGAAGTGGTGTACCCACAACAGGACTAACAAAAATGTACAACTGAAATCTCACAAGGTTGTAATCTATCATAACGTTAATAAAAAAAAAAAAAAAGTTTATAAAGCAAGCACTGTCACCCAAATTGTAAGGTATCTATTGAACTCTCCCTCACCTATAGAAATGTCAAAGAGAAAAATGAAAAATGGGCTGAGAGTTTAACATTTGTAAAAATTATGACAACTTGTGCCTGCCTCTGGAGCTGGCAAAACTGCTGCAGTTTGACAGCACACTCTGTCAGTAAGGCTGTGGGTAAACCACTACTTTCATACACTGCTGTGGGAGTGCACACGGGGCATAACGTTTAGAAAGGGCAATTTGGTGAAATCTATTTAAATTATCAATAAACCCTATGACCTAGAATCCCTCTTCTGGGAAAGTGTCTGACAGATATAAGTGCTCACATAGCAAATTATGTGTGTACTAGGATTGAACATTTTTATCGTAATGAAAGAATGGAAGTAACCTGTGTCCATCCACAGGGGCTGGGTTAATAAACAAACAATGGCACATTGATACAGTGAATGTAAAATCTCTCTGTATACTTAATACGGAAAGGACTCCAGAATACATTGTTAAATATAAGAAGCTGCATGGCAAACACCACACATGCTGCCTTTGTGTTTAAAAGAGAGGCGATAATGAGAATATATATATTTATATTTGTTGTTATTTGCATATAGAAACACTCGAAGGATACACAAAAAATGAAACAGTTGCCGATTGGGGGACAGATAGGGAGATCAGAGTGGATGGGAACAGAAAGTCGGGGAAGACATAATATATGCTTGTTATGTAGTTTTGATATTTGAACCATGGGAGTATACTACATATTCAAAAATTTTTTAATAAAAACAGTAAAGTATAACAAATTATTAATGCTACTTCTATGGAAAACACTGTTAAAAACCTTTCCATTTTTTGAAAACTCGATTGTTAAAAAAGATGATCTTCAAAAAATGCCACAATGAAGCAAATGTGGCAAAATTTTGATGTGTTGAATCTCAATAATAGGTATATGGTAGTTTATCATACTAGTCTCTCCAATTTTATCTGTTTGAACATTTTCTTATTTTTAATGTTCTCTTAATCAGAATTTATAAAATCTCATGAGTTATCTGAAAATTCAATAAATTTCTGAAAAATTAGATGTCACTTAAAAATTGTTAATGTCTAAAATGCCAAACTTTGGGTGAGTCTGCCTAATTCAGGGCTTTAAGGCAGTTGACTAGAAATAGCCAGTAAAGCCTCCTCTGAGTGGGTAGTCTGGTCACATAAAATGACCAGGAGAAAAGGAATACTTGACAGGAAGGTGATTTATTATTATAGTTCATAGCCTACATTGATCTGTAGACCCCAACTTTTTTTATTCGAACTTGCTCATCTACCTCCAACTTCTGAAAACGTCATTGTTCCTGTCTAAACTTTCTATTTTACTTGTACTTTAAATTAATAGAGCCATGATGTTAAAATTTTATGTTGGCACCCCATCAGTAAAAAAAAATTGGAGCACGCACTTCCAATATATATGTATTCATTTATTTACAGGTTTTGTGCATGTACTTGTGTACTAATACATTTTGTACATTGTAAACCGTGTACAAAGTAGAAATTTAAAATAATGAGATAAAAATCAAATTGTAACTATGGATTTCTCATTCTTCATTGGATTGTCTTCTGTGCTCATCCTATTTGGAGACCAGTGGATTTGAGCATCCAGGCCGGATGCTGGGGACAGCACACAGCCCTAATACTGCCCCGCTATCGCTTAAGGGCACTATTAAAACAGAAACTATACAGATTAGTAGGAAATTTATCTCCATTCCCTTAGTTCTGGAAAACTAAGATTCAAGACTTAATGATAGCACATCAGTAGCATCATTTTCATATGCTACAGTGTAATATTAATTTAGCCTCACGAAGACAGATGTTTTTGCTTGCTTTTACTCTTTAGAGTAGGTACACAATAAATAATCATAGAATAGATTGAATAAATGAATACTTGCACTACTTTCATCCAATTCTCCCACACTTTTGAGGCAGAAAGGATATATTTATTATTATAGCCACCAGAGGGTCAGAAATCCAAGGTCTTGCAATATTTTAAAAAGCAGCTACATTTTCACCTCATGCATGAGATGAAACGTAAGAGTTTGAAAACCTTTGGCTAACTAAAAATTGACCTTGAAGCAGAAGCCAAATTAAACAAAAACCGACTTCTTGGGGCTGGCCCCATGGCGGAGTGGTTAAGTTCGCGTGCTCCGCTTCAGTGGCCCAGGTTTCACTGGTTCAGATCCTGGGCACTGACTTGGCACTGCTCATCAGGCCACACTGATGCAGCATCCCACATGCCACAACTAGAAGGACCCACAACTAAAATATACAACTATATACTGGGGGGTATTTGGGGAGAAAAAGCAGGGGAAAAAATGGTTTTACCCTCTAAGGGGATTAAGATATCTCAGGGCAAACATGAAATCAAGGATGTGACACCCAAAAATCCTTTCATTAGGATGAGATGTCTCAAGAAAAAGAGTGTAAGATATGGCTCTTTCAACCCATCCACCATTAGAGAGAGACATGAGAGAACTAATTCAAATCAAAATAAACTGTGGATATTGTTAATAGCACGTGGAATCAATAACAGGCTTGTTATCATGTAGAAAAGCCTATATTCTAGGAGAGTTATACTGCCAAAGGCATTACCAACCTGGTGTAAAATTGCATGAAAATGTTCTAGACTTTCAACTTCTCTTAAGCTCATAAGAATCTACACAGAGAGAGAGTTGAGAAACATGTGCAGCCCCGAAGGAAGGCATATTCTCCAACAACCACTTCTGATGTGGTCAAAGAAGTAATGGAAAAGGAAGAATCGTCCGGGGTAGGGGTGGGGGAGCCTCAGGGGGAGAGAGGGGGGCAGAAGCTGTGAGAGCAACAAACAAATGAGCTCCTTTTAAGGAGCAACATCAGGACCTTATCAAGGAAGATTTCCCCATACCTGGGTTGGGGACCTCACAGCATCCGCCCAGCAGAATTCCCAAATTGCTTTAGATGAGTGACTACTGTGTGTCTTTCATTCTTCTCCCTTTTAGAATGAGAGTGTAGATTGCAGTGTCAGTTCTGCCATTATACATTGAGTGTGTTCAGGCCGTGGGAGACAGATATCTTCCCTCTTTGGTTCATATGTATTGGAATCAAGGTTATTCACATAGGCACCCAATGAGGAGACCACTGTGAATCAGTCAAAGATCCAGAATTTTGAGCTTCATTTCATAACTGGATGGGATTTGGGGGTTGTCTCCCTTGGGAAGGAGGTTACAGATTCTGTGTCTAGGAAGAAGAGACACATGGCTATGTGGTGACAAGAAGGGTGGACTATAGAAGATACTTCCCCAACATCCACATCTCCTCTTCTGGCTACAAGGAAGTCTCACCTACAGTTGGGCATGGCCATATGACTAGTTCTAGCCAATGGATTAGAGATGGAGATGACAAATGTCTCTTCCTGGCTAGAACATTTCGTTGCCAGTGTAAGAACCCTCAGTGTCTCCTTTGCTGTTGTGACCAGTGATTTTCCAGCTGGTGGAGCCTCCATCAACCTGAGTCCTAAAGTGAGAACTATGTGGAGCAGAGCCTGCATCAACATAAAATTGACATATAGCAAGAAAAAGATTTAAAACTTCTTGGTTATGCTACTGATCTATGGGAGTTGTTCTCGTTATTTCCACAGCATAACCTGGTTTACTGTGACTGACACAGCATTCAATATGGTAATTGGTAGTGTCAGTATGTTTATTAGTGATTTCTACCTGAAATATTTGCAGTCCATGTTAATAGATTTTAGGTTTCAGAAAAATGGTAAGATCTCTCTTCCTGAAATTAACAGGAATGTCAAAAATGAAAATATCCCAAGACCAACTTTTCAATGATCTTAGATAGAACTTTAATAGAAGTTGAAGTTTGAAGGAATAGAGTACCAAAAGTGGCAAACCTGACGACTAAGTCCAACCCTAGATAAAAGTATAAAGAAGGCAAATGTATCTCCCAACTCTGTGGTAGAGTCTACGCAAAACTGGCTGCAATAATTCCCCTCCCTATTTCTATGCTCTTGGGTTGCCCCCATACACACTGACTTTGAGCTTGTCCCTGACGTATTTTGGATAATGGGACAGAAGAGATACAAGCACAGGCTTGACAAGTACCTATGCACTGGGGCTTGCTCTCTCGCTGCTTTTTGGAACCAAGACTGCTCTGTGCAGAAGTTCGGACTTGGGGAGGATGAGAGAATGTGTGGTGCAAAGATGAACTGTTCCAGCTGAAGTGCCCTCTAGATCAACCAACAGGCCAACTGCTACCCCAGTGAGTAAGGCCATCCAAGATCTAGCCACAAGTCAAGCCAGTCTAGACCAGAAGAATCACCCAGCTAAACCAAAGATATATGAGAAATAGTGTTTTGAAGTTTAAAGCCACTACAGTTTGGGTGGTTTGTAAAAGAGCAAAAGTTAGTTGATGTGAATTCCTACCCTCAGACCCTCTGCCAGCTTCTATTAGATGATGTCTCCAGGTTGTGGGAAGCTACTCACAAACTCTAGAGAAGTGGGTCAAGGCATTTTTCCATGGTCTCTGGGTTACCCTTCCATTTTCATCCAGACCCACCTTCTCTCTGATGAGAGCTAACCTGGTAAATAAACTCATTTTGCACATATAATCACAAGCCAGCATTTTTTTTTTAAAGATTGGTACCTGAGCTAACAACTGTTGCCAATCTTCTTTTTTTTCCCCCCTGCTTTTTTCTCTCCAAGTCCCCCCAGTACACAATTGTATATTTCAGCTGTGGGTCCTTCTAGTTGTGGCATGTGGGACGCCGCCTCAACATGGCCCAATGAGCGGTGCCATGTCCGTGCCCAGGATCCGAACCCTGGGCCACCAAAGCGGAGTGCGCAAACCCAACCACTCAGCCATGGGGCCAGCCGTGCAAGCTAGTATTTTTTATGTGGCTTCTCACACAATTTTTCCTATCTTTGCTTTCTAACCAGGACACTTGGGGAAGAATTTCCAGGACAGGCAAATTTGTTCTGAGCCACTCTCACGGTGGGAGGGTCAGAAGTGGTATTTGGGGAGCATAGATGAAGAATACTTTGCTGATCGTGCCCATATTCTTTACCTAAGATTATTACTGACTTACTGGCAACTGAATAAAAAGGTTAAGGAATGACACACAAATAAAAATAAATTCAGGAACTTCTATTTTTTGACAGTTTTCCTTTCAATAAGGTTACTCAGAACTTTAAATATAAATTATAAGAGGTACTGAGGCAATACAATTCAAGGTTCTGTTGTATGGTCATTGTTTAATCTGGAAGAGGATTGCCTGGCATCATCTACTTTTAGCTTTGTCAGAAACACAACATGTGAAACAATATATTGCAAATAATTTTTTAATTTTTTTTTAAACTAAAAACCTCCTTCAGGGTTGTAGGTGGTGATGGGCATGAAGGAGATATTTCTGCTAAGATTTAGAGCCTATTTTCATGTTTTAAATACTAGATTCTCCCCCAATAAAAGTTCAGAGGGCTCAAGGATTGTCCATAAAAATAGATCTGTTGAAAAAAGAAAGATATTAGATTATTTCATTGCAACATATTTTGAAATGTCAAAGAAGGAAAAGAAAAGATGCTTCAAAACTTTGCATATTCACACAGAGCTTTTTTGGTTATTTAGCTTGAACATAGATTATATTAAACACTTTTTTTTTGTAATTATAGAATTGATTGGTGAAGAATTCCAAACTGACGATCTGCCCAGGGTCATTTCTTCCACTAATTTTACCTTCATAACTGAAACTGCTGTGCTTTCAGCCCTACAGATCAAGCCATGGAAAGATAAGGTCAAGTACAAATGGTACTTGGTATTTAAGAAAGGCATGAACAATAGGCTCAATTTATGGGACAGAATAAAAATATTGTGATAGCCATCTTAATTTCCATTTATTAGAACACAGCATAATGGATGTTAACCTGGGGCAAGTGGCAGACCAGTCTTAAGCAGTCAGAAAATCTATTCAGAAGTAAATCCAGCTGAATACCAGAATGTATTCGTTGTGATCTGATGGAGTGGATAGAAGTTATATTGTAATTCATTTGGATAGTGGGAAATACCTTCTAAAATAGAAAAGAAGAATTAATGTGTTGGATTCTTACTAAGTGTCAGACTCTGTTCTAAGTGTTTGTGTACACCATCTCATTCATATCTCATAAGCCTATGAAGTGAGCATCATCACTTCTCTTTACAGAGGAGGAAATCTGAGGCTACTCACTTCATGTTTCTCAAAGAGCATTCTGCAGATCGTCCACATCAAGATCACCTAGAGAGCTTAAGAGAAGTTTAAATTCCTGGACCTCAATTCAAATCCTCTGAATCATAATTTCTGGGTCACTTATAAGAGAACCAATGAACTAAATTATACAAAAGTTATGAAATATGTGAAAGTTTTCTCTTTTGGTGGGTAGGTGTTAAAAGTCATCAGTTAATCCACCTCTGTTTATGACAAAGTTCCTTAGTGCCCTGTATCTGTACCTCTAATTATGTTTCTATAAGTGGCAAATTACTAACTTTTTACCTGCAAATAAAGGCAGCATAGTAAAGAGGAAAGAAATCAATGTTCTAGACTGTAGCATCTACATAGTCTCTTCCTCAACAGGCTATAATGAAGGACACCAAAAGCAGTTGTTAGTGCCATTCTTATCGCTTGTAGTTATTCTAAAAATATCTCCTTGTTTTTATTTTACTTTCCTATTTCGGTCTCACTTTTCTACCTACTTTCTTATTGTGCACCAGTTTTCTTCTTGCCTTGGATTTGTCACTAGTTGCTAGGGATGCTTAAAGAGACATTAAATAACACTCCCTTTTCCTGTTCCCAGTTCTAAACCAATTAAGATGTATACAAAGAAGCGAGACAGATGGAGATTAGAACAAAAAAGCTAGATTGAAAACTAGGGCTTAGATCAACAACCAATCAAGCTTCCTAATACTTCTCACCAAGTCTAGTCCTTGGAGTGACCCACTTACCTGAAATCACTGCTTCAAACCTGTCAAATCCAGAGTGGTAACAGGGACAAGAAGCTTCCAGCCGTGTTTCTAGAAGACAGTTTTAAGTTGGGTATGGATATCAGTACATTTGTATTGGGACACATTTAGAATATATATATATATACATATATATATATATATATATGTATATATATGAAAAGGCAACTATTACTATAAAATGGGGACCTCATAAAATTTAGTCAACTTCAATTCCAGGGGCTGGGTGCTAGGCCTGGTAGAATGATTGTGGGAGAAGCATTTACCTCTGACTACTGTCTTATGTCCATGCCCTCCCTCCCAATGATAATCTACAGGAACAGAAATAGAATGATGCCATACAGATTCCTATCAGATTCACCTTGCTTGAAAGTTCACCTTGCTTGAAGAGATTCAATAAATCTTGTAGAATCATGATTAATTATATGAATTAATAATGTTAAATCATCCACTAGGAATTAATATATGGTTCAAGAAGTCACATAGTGATTCTTAGAAATGCAGATGCCGAGGCCCCAGTGACAATCCTCTGTGACTCTGAGTTGGGATTTTGAGAAAAACAGAGCCAGGGACATCTCTGCTCTCTCCTGGTATACCTGGTGACATCATAATAAAGCAAGTAGGGATTTCCCCAAAGGTGGAAGGCTATTGAGCCTGATTTTTTTTTGTAGCCCATGTAGCAGAAAGTTCTAGTCGGAGGAGTGTGATACAGTCTATGGCACTGGTGATGACAGTGGTGGCAATAGCAGCTGTGAAAGAAGGTCAATCAGCTTGAGGAGGTAGAGCTTCCTGAAATGGTATACAAAGATGAATAAGACTGCCCTGTTCTCATGGAATTTATAATTTATTATATAAAGAAGATGGGAACAACTTATTTCAAGAATAGAAATAAGAAAAGTGACAACAGCCATGACATTTATCATGCTTGCTATATTCCAGGTGCTATGTAATACAGTTGATCTTTACCACAAAATCATATATTATTAATATAATCCTTATATTTTATAAATGCATAAACTGAGATTTGGGCAGGGGAGGAGGTAGGTGTTAAATAGATTGCTCATGGACACACAGAAAGTAGATCCTTAAGCTAGGGAAACTATGCAAAGTATCATGAAAATGAAACCCAGTAGATCAGGTGGAAAGAAAGACTTAACTGGGAGATGCTTAAGTATGGTTGCTGCCAACACCGCTTTCTCAATAGACCAGTACCTTGCCTAGAACACCACGAGCCCTTGTTGAGTTTTTTTGTGTGTGAATAACCATAATGAGCTTAACCTGATTTTAGGGGAAGGAAGTACCAGGAGTCACATTTTGTGATTTGTGATTTGAGTCCATGTTTTCCTCTGTTACTCTTCTGGTCTGAAGAGAGAGACAGACAGGAGAGGGTTTAGCAGGCAAGTTTCAGAACAGAGGAAAGCCAAGTCTGACAAGGGAGAGAAGTGCCAAGAATTCAGGTCCCAGTGATTACCGTGGATTCAGGCATAGATAGCGAGGACAATTGGAATATGCATGTAATTAGCTAGAGCTAATTAGTTAACAGCAGACTTTCAGTCTAAACTCTAAAACCCTAAAGTTACAAAGCAGCTGAAACAGCTAAAGTAAGGCTTTAGATGTTGAAACTGTTCCCAAAGTATAACATGGAAACTGAAGCAGCAAACATAATTGAGAACAGGTCCAAAATACCGGAAGTAGGAGATTTCCATTTTTCTCAAAGACAGCAAGGAAAACCAAAGATTAAGTCATGGATAAAAGTTAAGATTCGCTCTGAAAGTAATGTGACTTGTACCTAAAATTATGTTTTTTATATCACTTTTTGTACATTTTTTTACGTTGTAGAGTGAACAGCTAATTTATAGTATTATCTTAATAAACAGTTATTTATTTAGATTTAAATATTTACTTCTCAAACGTACAGAGCTAACTTCTTCTGGAGCTCAAAGGATTGTCATAAATAGCTTCCAGCTAGGAGACTGTGCTTCTGGGTCCTGATGGAGCAACTTAATGCTATTTTATATGAGGAACCACAAGAAGTATCTGATGGATGGGAGATGGAAAGAGTCAGCGAGTGACATTGGTTACACAAAGCTCAAAGCAGGTTACAAATTTTTCTTTTAGCTTAGAGTCCCGGGACTCCTTGGAGAAAGCTTTGGGATTGTAGGGCAAAGAGTGGAGATGAAATCCACTGAACTTCTATGGAGGATGGGGGTAGGGATTAATGCATCAGGGAGCGCAACAATTCACCACATAGCAAAAGAGAGGTTCTTATTGATCATCAGGGAAAGGATATTCTTTTCAGTCTAGTTTTTTCCATTCAGATTTGATGAATTCTAGTTATTTGTCCTCAAGTTCACTGCTTCTGTCCCGTCATCTCCAGTCCACAATTGAGCCCATCCAGTGATTTTGTTGCTTTGCTTATTGTATTTTTCAGTTTTTTATTTTCTATTTGGTTCTTTTTTTTAACTTCTATCTCTTTGCTGAGATTTTCTGTTTTCATTTGCTTCAAGAGAATTCATAATTGTTTGTTGAAGCATTTTTATGATGGCTGTTCTACAATCCATGTCAGATAATTCCCACATCTGATTAATGTCAGTGTTGGTGTCATTTCATTGTCTTTTCTCATTCAAGTGTCACTTCATTCAAGTCTTTTCTCATTTTCCTGGCTCTTAGTATGACAGGTGATTCTATGTTGCATCCTGGACATTTGGGCTGTTGTGTTAGGAAGTTTTAGGTCCTATTTAAATGTTCTGCCATAGCAGGCAGTCACTCTGTTTAGGATTAGCATGCAGGTCCTAGTCTACTTGTAGACTGTGGTTCCAATGACAATGTAATTTTCAGAGCTTTTGCTGTGCTATTTTGGTCTGCTTGGTTTTTCTAGTGCCACTAAGCTTCCCACTGATACCTGCTGGTGCCACCTGTGGGGACAAAAGGCACCCCCCCTTCCCCCTTCCCTGACCTGTGCCTATAGGCGGGGAAAGGAAGTCTTCCGCCCACAGGGATAAAGAGTAGTTCCCTGTGGCCACTTGTTGCCAGAGGAGCTTCCACTCTCTCTCCCTTGCCAGTGTCACTTAGCCTGCTTGGTGCTGTTAGTGGGACTCCTGTCCCATCAGGGGAGGGAGAGCCTACCTGGGCATCTTCTGCCACAAGATTGGGGTTCGGGAGACATGGGGTCTGGGTTGCCCTCTGTTGCTGGGTGAGGAGGATCATAAGATACCTGGCTACTGCGTTGTTCCTCCAGTCTTGGGTCCCTAAGCCAGTCTGCTTTCCCCTTTTCACCTTTCAAAATCCTCCTATGATTGCCTCTTTCATTATTTCCAGGATTTATAGCTGTACTTAGGAGTAAGGAGAGATAAGTCTAGGCCATCTTGTCTGGACTGGAAGCCCACCAGAAAGGAGATTTTTAAAGGCAGTGTTGTCATGTAAATACTCTCTAGCCAAACCTTAAGGGAATTGGAACATTCACTGAACAGATATTATTAAACATTTACTATGTGCCAGGAAGTGTCCTGGAGATGTGGAAATGAACAATAGATTTCATGCCTGCCCTCATGGAGGGGAGTTTTCAGTAGAGTGAATAATCATTTAGTAGTAAGTGTTATATTTGGAGACCAAAAAGGTATCATTTAAAAAAGAACACTTTGTCAGTTCTCTGTCTTCCTCTCTGGGGTCAGTACAAAAAAGACCAGGAGTACATTGTGGCTGGAGATGCAAAGAAGTGTGCCTACATCAGGACAATACTGAAAACAGTAGCCCAGAAAGCATTGCCAAGGAACTCAGTCCTGCAATGTTTATCAAAGAAGAGCATGAGCCACTTGGGCTAGGCAAGGGAACAGACTTGGGACCCCAGTCCTGATAGTAAATAGAAGCTCAAGCCAATTCTCATCGCCTCCCAGAACCATACTGAGCAGAGATGTAGGGAATGGTAGGATTAGCCCAAGGGTTGTTTGGACAATAATAGGACATGTGAACGTGAGACAAGTGGGGCTGTGTTTCACACCACTAGGAAGAAGCAGGATTGGGACTAAAATATTATTTATGATATTGATTCGTAGAACAATGTTTTAATCTCACAACTCACTCTGCTATAGTGATGCTCTATCTGCAAAATAAACCCATGGGGCAGTTAGCGTAAAATGAACAGTTGATTCAGAGTGGTGTGGAGATGCTCAAATTCCTTAGACTCCGGTTTCTGTAGGGTTCCCCAAGGGCTTAGAACTCGTACGCTCCTACTTAGCTGAACAGTGACTTGGAAGGGGTCTGAAGAATAATTAGTGCATCAAGAGGAAGTTGTCTGGTTCAAGTTATAATATCTGTGTGGGTGCACCTGAACATCTATACTACCATCACCATCACATAGAAACACCTAGGATGGTGTTTAAAGGACTTGTGATTGATGCCTGTGGTCCACTGAACATGATAATTGGGGAAATCAGAGCACTTCTATAAATGCAAAAGCACTTCCAGCATCCTCAAACATTGTAACATTTCTGAAGTCAGTCAATTAATTCAATAAGAAGCTCTAGACTCCTTTTCCTTCAATATTTTCTTCAATTTGACGTTTAGGTTTTATTGACTGCAGTTTTCATCGTATTTCAATAAAGTTAGTGCACTTCCTCCATCTATGTACTTGTTCTAGTATATTTATCTTCATTTGGAAAAATTTTTATTACCATTACTTCTCTTTTTTTTTAAAGATTGGCACCTGAGCTAACAACTGTTGCCAATCTTTTTTTTTTGCTTTCTGCTTTTTCTCCCCCAATCCCCACAGTATCTAGTTGTATATTTTAATTGTGGGTCCTTCTAATTGTGGCATGTGGAGCACCACCTCAGCGTGGCTTGATGAGCAGTGCCATGTCCGTGCCCAGAATACTAACCAGCGAAACCCTGGGTCGCTGAGGCAGAGCCTGTGAACTTAAGCACTTGGCTACGGGGCCGGCCCCTACCATTACTTCTTTAATCGTAATTCTATCCACTTTTTCTACAAAGGATTTTCTTATTATTTACATATGTCCATTCCACATTTAAATTTCCAATGTACTAAAATGCTATTTGCTGCAATATCAAAGCTGATTAATTTTTTTCAACATTAATCTTAAGTTATTGAAATGAAACAAACTTCTTGAAAAAATTAGATCATGATAGAGTACATAACATAATAAGTAGAATTCTTAGAGTTAAGAGTTTAGTAAATGCTGTTCAAAAGCACTTCCCTATTTGAGGTCATTTTATAGTGTTGTGGGAACTAAGTCAAGGTAACAAGGTGCCCATTTTGAAGATGCAAGGCTGAAAGCATGGGAGGCAGTGAGAAAGGCAAAAACTAAGCCGCTTGGAGCCCAATCCCCCAATGGAGATGGTCAGTTGCAATAGACCCTGTGGCCACAAGCTACCATTTAAAAAATTCTTTAATCTGGCTCCTTAATCAGGGTGAGAGGGTTCTGAAGGGTAAGAGAGAGGGGATTCTATATTAGGAACCAAATTTGCAGCAGAGGAACAAAGATGATTGGGTAGAGAAAAAGATAAGTTGACGCAAAAAAAAAAAAAAAAAGAAAGAAAGAAAGAAAAAAGAGAAGAAAATGGTTAACAAACTATGGGGTGTCATATCAACCTGATTTTTCACCAAACCATATGACTCACTCAAATAGAGAATAAACCAGCACCCAAGGATATCCCACTGAATAAGAAAAATAAAATGTTTTTTCATAATTTGGCATAGCCGGACAGTGCTGGAGAGTAACATAAAGTCCTAACACTTGGCTACTTACAGCCACATGTTTTTTACCACCACTATCCCACCCCCTTAGGCAACTAGGGGACTGTTTATAAAATTAAAAGCATCAAAATGGAATCTCCAGCTCACATTCTAAGGTAGGGATTTTAATGGTCCCCAAATGAATAAATAAAGGCATTAAGACAATTCCACCACGCTGTGTTTGGCAAATAGCAGGAGACACGCATATAGGACCTGTACAGAAATGCTAGAACAAAACCAAAATGGAATAAAGGAAGTAAATTATAGATGAAGAGCACACTTTGGAAGAACAAAGTTTTACATAATTCCTTTGGTTCTCAAAGAGATTAAAGAAAATATGGACTCTACAAAACAAGAAAAGACATGTCAAACAACCCTAACTCTATCTCTAACCCTCCATGTAGTCTCTACTAAAACAAACAGAAGCACTTCAAAAATTTTTTGCTTCATCTTTAAGAGATAAATGAAAATAAATGATAAAGTTATGTAGGAAAGGACTAGCCATACACATTGAGCTCATTTAAACACAGAATTAAGCTTCAATAACGCTAATAATTATGGTTAGAAAGCAGAATATAAATCTTATTATTGAGAGAGAATATTAGTGTGTAATAATAATTTAATAGTCTAAAACGAAATTCTCAGAGCATGTAAACAAAAACTTGAATTTGGAGAAAATGGAAAGCAATATTAGTACCTTATTTTACTTCTCTGTCATAAGGCACATTCAATAGAAATGTTAATTCTGTGATGTGATTTTACTGTTTTTATGTTTGAATAAGAATAGAAACCATTTTCATTTCCTTAAAACTAAGTTTGGGTGGTGCAAGAAGCAGGGGGTATTTAATTAGCCTCATGGGTTTGTTACAGAACCTCAGATATGGAAGAGATCTCTGAGGCTACCTATGAAAGTATCTATCTACTGGCCTAACAAATTCTATTGTTTTATTTCAGACTGTGATCAAAATGATGCCAGTCAGCTGAGCCAAGTGTGTACATTCCTCACTCAACCCAGACAGCTTAATAATGGTTCATTAAGCAGCTAATTAGACTTGCATTACTCTCAGCCACAGGCTCACAGACCCCGCCCAGTGAACACACCTTTGGCATGCTCCTTGCTCTTGATGCATCTTACTTTGTTTTGCTATTCAGAAGCAGCCCAAGAAGGATTTTTCTGTTCTAGGGAAAAAAAGAAAAAGAAAAATTTTTGTATTTTAAGCAGCTTATTAGTGCACTCATTTTTATTTGTTTTGATGAACATGTTTCAAAAGAGGAGCATTAGAGAATTTAGTGATTCCATGGCTTAAATCTAAAAGGAGAAACTGATGACAGTTGCTGGGTAGGTGGCAAGAAGCTACATGGGAAGGTGCATGTGCATGATCATAATGTGTGGTTCTTTTGTGAAGAAGAAGGTCCTGCCTTCATGACCTGAAGAAAATCCCAAACACATAAATTCAAAGTCCACTTATTTGGTTCTTGAGATGACAGGGTATTGCCTGTGCAGAATCCTAACATGCAAAATTTTGTCCTGTTCCTATTTTGGCAAGAGGCCAGTTCATGGACCTCCACGGCTTGCAAAACGATCACTTAAAATGAGACTTTTATTCTTGTTATCAGAATTGTCACCATAATTGAGTTTACTCTATTATTTTCTGAATATATTATTTTACATATTTCAAGTAAACATTTCATGCAATTTCCAATTTTCTTGTGTCATAGATAATAATCTTAAAAATAAATTAGAAATTAAATCGACATCAGAGCCTTTGGCAGGCTTACAGTTCGTAAGTGCTGACATCTAGTGGTTGTTGCTACTCTTTGATAAAATACTATCCAGCTGGTCCATTCTGCAGGCTCTATCGTAATGAGTGGGTTAAAAAGTACTTACTTCAAAATTGAGGTAATTTTATTCTCCTTATAAAACTCTATGCATTTCAAATACTTTGATTAAAAAGAATCATTCTGAAACCTTGAAATTAAACGCAGGATTTTCTAACCTTTTTTCCCCCTGCAAGTATGCCACTCACAAGTGCAGTGCTTTCCCATCACAACATCCTTCCGTATGTAGTGATTTTCAAGAGGGGCATGGAAGAGAGGTGGGAAGTCCTAGGGCACAGGTAAGGAGTTTCCCAAACCCCTTGAAACTTACTAGTTTTAGGGCCCTGCCCGTGGCCAAGTGGTTGAAGTTCTACACGCTCTGCTTCGGTGGCCCGGCCGGGTTCATGGGTTCACATCCCGAGTGTAGACCTACTCCACACACCAACCACACTGTGGAGGTGTCCCAAAAAAATAGAGGAAGATTGGCACAGATCTTAGCTCAGGGTGAATCTTCCTCAGCAAAAAAAGAAAGAAAGAAAAAAGAAACTTACTAGTTTTAAGTTTTTCTTTAGTGTCTGCTTATGAATGTGGATAGCATCACCAGATGGTCATGATGCTTAAATTCACTGGGATTTCCTGGAAGTTTAGATCTAGTACTATTTTGGTGATTACGAAGAATGCTTAGAATGAAAACATACGCTAATTAGGCATGTGCTATTTGCAGACTAGCCCTAGGGACACAAAATGAATTATTTTGAACCTCAATATTGAGAGATGTTAAGGTAAAGGAAACAAATGTGTCATGAAATGATTGTAATTTAGCATGATAGGTAGAATCTTTGAACTGTGGTAAAGATTGAAAAGCACAAAGGAGGCAATTATTGGAGAGATGGAGAAAAATTTTACATAGGCGTGATCTGTAAACCAGGTTTTGAAGATTATTTTTTAATTATCTGGGTGACAAAAGAGAGGCATTCCTCACAGTCATTTATTCATTAGCCATTCAGTAAAAATTGAGTACCTACCATATGCCTAGTGGGGTACAGCATGTGCAAAGGCTAGAGATAGAAATGGTATTTTAGAGTATTGCTAAAGCAGAAAATAGAAGAAATTGGGGGAGCAGTAGGAAATGAAGGTGTGTGCTTTGGAAAGATAAATCTGAGTTCAAATCCCATACCCACCAAACTTACTTAGTTTATAAACTTAACCAAGTAACATAAGCTCACTAAATATCATTTCTCCCATCCATACAATGCAAGAAAGACTGTTTCACAGGTTATTGGGAAAGTTAAATGAACTAATAGATGTGAAAGTTCCTGGCATGGAATAAGTTTAGTTAAAAGGTTAGTTATTGTATCCATCAGCTTTTGCTGCATGATAAACAACCACAAAAATCTTTGTGGTTTACAATAATTAGCATTTATTTTCATGCTCATTGGTCTGGAGGTCAACCACATATGAACTGATCTAGGCTGGGTGTGACTGAGGCACTCTGCTTCAGGCTGTGGGTCCAGCCCACATATGTCATTCTAGGCTCAGGCTGTAGGGACAAAGGCTACCAGGTTATGTTCTTCTTATAGTGATGGCAGAAGCACAAGCCCAAATGTGCAAGCTCCTTTCAAGCCTCTGCTCATATCACATTCCTAACATCCCATTGGCCAAAGCAACCACATGGCCAAGTCAAAAGTCAAAGGGCAGGAAGGCACCCTGTGCCTCCATGGAGCCATGAGGGGCATGGATGTGTCATACTACCAATAGGAATAAGATTTTGAAAGTGATTTATTTTGTTGTATTTCTTTTATTGCAAAAAGCTTATATATCATCCTAGGGAGCTTGGACTTAATCCTGCAGGTAATGGGAAGACACCTGGTCAAATCTGTGAGTTTAGAAAGCTTCTGATGCCATGGGAAGTAGAATTGAAGAGGAATAAGACTTAAATCAGAAATACCAGTTGCAGTAATTTCTTAGTCCAGAGATAACAAAGGCCTGAGATGGAAATGTGCCTTGGCCTGCAGAAAGGCAGGAGACTCTATTGAATATAGAGAAGAGAGTAGTGCGGTAGCTTAAATCCTGAGTCTGAATCTTGAAGAATTTATTAATTTAATTTTATTTATTTTGTTTTTAAAAATTATTGAATAAATCTGACCAGAGCAATTCTCCTTAAGACCGTGGAATTCAGACTTGATAAACTGGAGTAATCCTAAATTACATAAAATAATCTCTTTGTCCGATAGATGTAGAAAGTGCAGCTAAAGCAAAGGTGTGCTAGAGGCAGGTTATACTGGCTCGTGAGAGCTAGTTGTTAAATTTTCAGGAATTTTGTGAGCCAGTTGATTTACACATCCATTATTAAAATTTAAATTGTGTTAACTTATAATGAAATAAATTATACTAAAAATAAAGGTAATCGTTTCTGCTTCTAGCCAAGATGAAGTAACAAGAAATGGATTTACTTGTCCACCTGAAAAAAAAGTTTTAAAAACTCAGACAAAATGTATGAAACAACAGTTTTCTGGACACTGGACATCTGGTAGCAAAAGACAGTGAGATGAGAAACAAACGAGGGAAACCCTACAATTGTCTCCAGTTTACTGACTTGAGAAAGGTTCTAGGCCATGGAGCAGAGTGGGAGAACGTAGGCAGAGCCCAGGACTCCCTGAGTTGAGGAGACAGAGCTTAGAGTCCAGGAAGACCAAGGCCACTAGAGTTCTCAGGACGAAATACCAGAGAGGAGAGAGTTGCAGAGAGAGAGCAGCTCAGAGCTCTGTGAAGGGTCCCTCTGGAGTAGTCTGCAGAGTACTGATCAGCACATGCATATAAGGAAGTCACCTGAGGCGGAAAAAGATAATCCTATCTGAAAGGATTAGAGGAGCTAGGACTCTGCCCACACACGATCTGAGATACTGTCTGTCACCACCAGCTGGAAAAACTCAGAATTGCGGTAAACTACTGAGAAGGGTGTTGCCTCAGTAGTGGGGAATAATTAACTCCAGACTAAGTACTGCTCTGGCCCCACTTCAAAAAAGTGAAAATTGAGACCCAAAAGGAACAAACTGTTTTCAAGTAGCTTAACTACATCTCAGAAAAAGCTCAAGAAAATTTAGAGGAGTACGAAAATATGCAGCACTCAACAAGTAAAATTCACAATATCCAGCCCAAGATTACCATGAATGCAAAGAAACTGGAAAACAGGAGCTATGAGAAGAAAAGTCAATCCTTTAAAACCAACTCAGAACAGATACAGAAGTTACGATTAGCAGAAAAACAGTTATTTATTTTAACTACTATATTCTATGTGTTCTAACATTTAAGTAGAAACATGGAGGATATAAAAAAAGACCCACATAGAATTTCTAGAAATGAGAGCTGCAGTGTCTGAGATGAAAAAATATACTAGATTGGATTAATAGCTAATTAGACATTGCAGAAGATTGGTGAACTTGAATACATAGCAATAGAAATGGTCCATAATGAAACCCAAAGAGTAAAAAAATTTTTTTTAATGACAAGAGCATCACTGAACTTTATGATAGAAACAACCCAAACATCCATCAACAGGTGGACAAATTATGGTATATTCATACAGTAGAATACTGCTCAGCAATAAAAAGGAGTAAACTATTGATATACACAACAATAAGGATGAATTTCAAAATAATTAGGCTGTGAAAGAAGCAGGACAACAAAAGGGTACATACTGTATGATTCTACCTATATAAAGTTCTATAAAATCCAAACTACTCTGTAGTGACAGAAGGCAGATCAGCGGTTGCCTGAGGGCTAGAGTAAGGACAGGAGGGGATTACAAAAGGGCACAAGGAAACTTTTGGGGGTGATGGATACGTTTACCATCTTGTTTTTGTTGATGGTTTCACAGGTGCACATGTAGGTAAAAAGTTATCAAATTAGGGGCTGGCCCAGTGGTGTAGTGGTTGAGTTCTCATGCTCCACTTTGATGGCCTGGTGTTCACGGGTTCGGATCCCAGGTGCAGACCCAGCACCACTCATCAGGCCACACTCTGGTTATGTCCCACATAAAAAATGGAGAAAGATTGGTGATGTTAGCTCAGGGCCAATCTTCCTCACACCCACACACACAAAAATCAAATTGTACACTTTAAATATGCACTATTTATTATATGTCAGTTATACCTCAATTAAAAAAACAAACTCTGACTCACAGTGGTAATTCAATAAAATTTAGCTATTATGAAAATCACACAAGCACATAAGTAAGAAATACTCAGAACTCCTCATTTCCTAATTATTTTACTACAGTTTACTATCATCTATGTTCTTGAGGTTATTTGCATTTATTGTATCTATATGGTGGCAATACTATATGATGGTGTGTCACTTCACATCTCTTCACAACTCCATGTTCACTGACATCATGCTGGTACCTTGAAATAGGTCACGTTTGGAATATTTACATAATGGAAATTGGCAAATACCACATGGCCACTCCCATCACACACATTTCCCCCGCCCTCCCCCCACCCCACTTACCACCCCCTCCCCCAGCCCCCGCCAATCCCAAGAGCCTGTTGTTAGCTAGTTAGAGAGACAGGTCTAAAACCAAGTGCCCTGTATCTAAATCCAGTGATCCTTTCACTAAACCATGCTACCCATCTCACCAGCGTAACTAGAAACTGCCCAGAGACACGCTGGGGAGGGGGAGACAAGCAGAGACTGAAAGGGCCCTTTCCTCCTGCCTTCCAGCCTGAGGAGCAGCCCTAGTTAAGACTGTGAGGCATAAGACACTTTCCCCATTGTTCCTCTCATTTTCATTTCTTCACTACCTGCACCACTCCCTTTCCATCTCCTTTTCTCCTGATAACAGAACAGACCTGCTCTCAGAGAGCAGTGCTTAACAAAAAGGAATACATTATTTATGGTGTCATTTCAGCAATCAATTAAAATGACACCTCTTTTAGCAAGGGTTCTTCCTAACACCTCTCTGATTATAACATGTGAATATGGTAACTATATTTCTGCCCCCAAATCAGGCATATAGTTTGAAGATGAAATTTGTGCATTTCCATGGTTTATGAACACCATGGGAAGAATATCCGAAATCTGGATTTTACCACAAAGTCCACGTAAGCTGAATTCCTCAGTCGTCACCAGCCTTTGGGTTCAATTGGAGTCAAATATGTGGTCAATCACGTTTTAACTTCCCGCTCCCACCTGCTATCACAGGACCTCCAGGCTTCCTCTAAATTCCCAGGTCATGTCTCACATCAGCTTAGGAAGCCCACTCATATGCTCTGGAATTCAGGTCCACCTAGCTATTATGCCACCCCAGAACAAAAGCCCCTGGAAGTAGTCCCTGACTTTGTGGCCCACACCCATCACAGTATTGAATCTATTGAAGATGCCATCTTTCGTTATTTTCAGAGCTGCCGAATCTGGAGGTGCTGAAGCAGCCCTGCATTTTCTGAAGCTATTGTTGATGATGCCACATTATGTTGTCCTGTGAGAAGACAAGTGGAGAATGCCTCTCTTCCTTGCTAATGTCAAGTTGTGTCTTCTTGGCTCCTAAAGTTCCATATAAAGTGTTCCTTGGAATTCTTTTTGTAACTTCTATTTCTGGAGGGTTCCAACGGGAATTAATGGAGCTGAGCTGGGGGACGAATATCCAAGACACATAACATACTATTTTTTCTAAAGCTTCTGATGCATGGTTGGGGGAAATGTATAGGTGTGAGAGATGGCAGGGAAAAAAAGAAATGAGGAAACCACATTAAGAGTCAGGTCCAGGGGCCAGCCCTGTGGCATAGTGGTTAAATTTGGTTTGCTCTGCCTCAGTGGCCCAGATTCGCAGGTTCTGATCCTGGGCATGGACCTACACCACTCATCGGCCACACTGTGGTGGTGACCCACATGAAAAATAGAGGAGGATTGGCACAGAAGTTGGCTATGGGTGAATCTTCCTCAAGCAAAAAAGAGGAAGATTGGTAATGGATGTTAGCTCAGGGAGAATCTTCTTCATAAAAACAAAAAAAAAGTGAGGTCCAGTTGTAGCTAAATGCTGGTTTTGACTCAATAGGGGCCACTACATTCAATCATGTGAATAACCTTTGATTTTTCCTATGGTGGTATAAACTGGTCTTATTTCAATTCTCTGACTTAATTCTCAACACAGAGATGAGATGTCTGGGCAGCTCTTATAGAAGTGGTCTTTGGTTGCCTAAAGAAATTAAAACAAGTGTTCAATCAGATCATATTGCCTAATAACTTAGCTTTCTTTTTTTATTTAACCAATGATCCTTCTCATTCCACCACTGAATCTGGTATTTTTAGTTTTGCAGGATAAAGATTGAGAAGAGTGTGTTTGAAAGGCGGGGAGAAGTGCAAAGTAAAGAACCTCTCCTTTTCCTTCTTTTAGATTACGTTAGCATTAACGGAGGTATAGATACTAGCATGTGAAATCAATTTTACAAAGAGAAAAATGAGGCACTGAGGGGTTAAATGTCTTAGCTTCTCAAAGCCCTTAAAGGTAGAAATGAACTAAGGGTCTGTGTCCCTTGACTCCTAGATCAGCGAACCCTCTGTGTTGGCTGCTTCACTTGTCACCTTATATTATCTACTCAAATCATAGAGTCCAACCTGCTGATAAATGTCATGGAGGAACATCTTTATGTTAATTCTTATACTTCTTCATGACTGCAGCCCATGCAGTTGTGGAGAATTCTAGTGTTCAGAGCCTTCCTACAATGGTTTTAGGGAAATCATGAAAGCCTTACAGAATGGTAGAGAATCTTTTGACAAATCATAACCATCTAGGAGTGAAGTTTTGTTGGAGAGCGTGTTTTTACATCTCTCCTAATTTTCCAGAGGGAGATGACTGGACAATTTATTTACAATTTAAAACTCTGAAGGTTTAAAACTGTACTTTAAGTTCTAAAGTCGCAGAAGCAATTGAATGACTTAGCTCAGGCAGGGAGTTTGTAGGGCTCGGTTCTAATATTAGACAAATCAGTTCACTCATCTCTAGCTGACCTATTTGTTCATCCATCCAAGTCATTACCCTAATCCCTCTATAACTTCTGTCTTCTGTAAGGTAATTAGCACATATGGGATCCATTTGTTGCAGGCTTGTCACCTCCCTGACAACAAGTTTAATCTACATACATACGTTTATGAAAAACTTCCTCCCCTAAGAGGAGCAGCTGATTGATTAAACAGAAACGGGTAAAGTGTACCTTGGCAATGGTTGTCAGGCAAGTGTGGAACCATCTTCACTCCAGACATGAGTACTGCTCTATAATGCGACACTGGAGACCTCATTGCTACATTAGTGGGTATGTCCAGTACCTTATGGGGTGGGAGGTGATGATTGCAGAAAACTAGTTAACTAGATGGCTGTGTAATGACCATTTCTTCTCATCCAATTATGCTCTCTTAGCTCCCTTATATGTCTTTTGAAATTATATATGAAAGCTGTGTTCTACAAAAATAGGAGCTGTAAACTAGAGGAAATATGTGTGTTTATATGTATTTATTATATATATACATATTTTATATATTCATTATTGCCTATGTAAACACACACATGTATTTTATGTATTTCCTATGTATAAATATACACACAAAACTACGCATACAGATTTTTTCCACATAGTATAGAAGGAAAGTTTTCTTCTCTTGAATTGTTGCTTGATCAGCTCTGATATGAGGAAGCAAATCAAGGAGGATAGCGAATACTCCACTTAAGTTTGTCAGCAGTCTTTCTTATCAGTTTACTCCTATAGACATCATTGCTTGTATGGAATGGACAAACTCTATCCTTTTCCAAGGGACAAATTAATTCCAGTTGTCCAAGAAAACCCAGGAAATGTAGACGACATGGCCATACCAATCCTTTGAAAAAAACAAGAGTACATCTTCTTTAGAAAGTTATTTATATTTCCCTGGATTCATTGACGTGCCCTCACCCCACTACTTTCTTTAGGCCAAACAACTCTAATCTGCTTCTAACCTCTTTCCTTGCAGAAGAAGGCAAACTACGTCCTATGGGTAAAATCTGGCTCATAGTCTGTTTAAACTAAGAATGCTTTTTACATCTTTAAAATTGTCTTTGAAAAAAAGGAGAATATTTGATGGAGAAGAATATGTGGTCCACAAAGCCCTGAAAATATTTACTATCTGGCACTTTACAGAAGAAATTTCCTGATCCCTATTCTAGGAGTTGGCTCAAAGCTCCTAAGTATAGCATCTGCAGGAGGAAAATCATTATGGTCCAGGCTTGGCCTTTGATATTCCTAGATATTAGGCAAGACCTGAATGTGATTTAAGCAGGAGTATAGTTTCTTGTATGTCTCTGAACAGAGAATGAGTCTCTTAGCTAGGAAGGTATCCTATAACCAACAAAGCACAAATTTTTAAAAAAGTACACACGGAGCCTGGAAGAAGTTTGAGGACATCCACATAGTCAGTCACACCATACCAAATCCATTGTTGAGGTCAACGAAGAGACTTATGTTAATGCCAGATGACATTTTCATCCTTGATAATTATGCTGGTGATGCAGCAAACTGAAGTAGATGTATGGTCCTCCACTACTTCTGCTTGCTTATTTGCCAAACTTCTATTTACAGTTTCTTCCCACTAAGTTGGCAGCATTGTCAGTCTCTGAGAGAGGAGTCTCTAATGTTAAGAATCTTACTCACTGTACTCTGGGTTTCTGTCTTCTAATGAGGTTTTTCTTTACTTAAAATATTTAAAAAAGAGTGTAAGGATTCTCTTCTTGCCCTTAAGAGGTGACTTTCTTCTCGAATGGAAAAAACTTCTCTTGATACTATGTTTACTTGTCTGTTTCTCCCAATTGTGTTGGCATCCCTTTATCTATTTTGGATAAAATCAAGATAAAAGTTTTTCTCAACTTATATGCACATACACACACACACACACACAGAGTTGTGGCTTTCTTCCTAAAGGAGGTCCATATAAAGTCACTTTAAAATTAAATACCTAAGATGAGGATGGGAATTATCATGTCAGTACTTATCAATTTTCCCTTTCCCAACTCGATTTCCTTTCCACAACCTCACTCCTCTTTTCATTCTGTTTGCTTTATCTTCTCTTGGCTAGTGCAAAAGAATTGGTAGTGAATTAAGGTATCTGCTTCCAAATGTCAAGACCACCTAAGTCACAGGTATAATCAATAGCATCCAGTCAATCCTGTCCATGTCTGTGAGCAGCGCAAATCTGTTAGCTTTTATCTGTCCACACCAGGATTACTGCTTAAAACCATTATCTCACTATTGTTGGCATGCATTGAGCACTTGTGGATTTTAATCGACTTAAATTGAATTGAATTTAGATAAAAGGGCAGGAAGACCTTATTCAAGTTGTACTGTTGTGTGGACCTTCTTGCCTGCTTCTTTACTTAAAAGTGCTGTTTCTAGTCCTCAAGTCTGAATGCCTCCCCTTTTCTATTTTAGTCAGCCTCAGTTTGTACCCCATTCCTTCCTTTTGTCTTCAGATTTGACTTTTCCTTTCTTTGACTGTGATTCTTGGATATCTGTCTTTGGATCTTAAGACATTTACCGTGCTTCTGCCTGGGCTCTGTAGATGCTAGATTGTAGGTGCCTGGCCTCTGCAGTTGGCCTCTGAACCATGTCTGTGCCTTTGCTCTAGCCACTCCTGATAGACAGTAACAGATGTCTTTTTGTAGGAGCAAACTGTCTACCGCAGGGTTGGTAAGGGAGGTGAGGGCGCATGTGTCACTGTCCATGGTCCTGAATCACCACTGATCTGAAACACCATGTGATTACACTCCATTGACCTTGCTTTCCAGCCTAATTCACGGTCTTGGCCTCTAAGTTCTACTCTGCCATACATTGGAGAAGAATATTATTTTAAGTTGCAAAGCACCTCCAGGAGTATGCTATGTGGAGGTACTGAAATAGTGAACTGGGCTTGCATCTGCCACCCGAGTTTATTTTCATTTGACCAAAAGATTCTTAAAACCAAAAACCATGAGTTGAAAGAAAATGTTAAATGTGGATGCAACTTTTATTTTCCCAAATTATTTTCTTTTGTGATCTCTCTATTATACTCAATTCTATAACTGTCTGTCAATGTACACTGATAGCTTTATATACATGATTATCATCGTAGTTCTTTGCACAAGATTTTTAGATTTTTGAACTGTCACAGGGACAGAGAAAATCTTAGGGGATTTAGATTTTAAATAAGTTTGCCCCAGATAGTTGTGAAACTCTGGTAAATAACCATGTTATTAATGGAAGCTGAATTTAAACGTTAATTAAAGTCGCTGAGAATGGCAAATGAATCAGAATCCAGATATTCACAAAATCTCTTCTTTATCTTTAGATAAAGAGGATTACAAAGGGGAAGAATTTATATGAATAGAGAAACTAAAGTTTTCATTTTAGGCAAACAGGTTTGGCTAAAAATTGATAATCACTGAAGCTGGGTTATGGATACTTGGGGGTTCCTTATATATATATCCTCTCTGCTTTTGTTTGTGTTCGAAAAACCGCATGACAAAAAGTTTTAAAAGTTGTTTTAAATAGTTGGAAACAAAATAAAAGACATGAATAAGATTATACTACATCTACATCTATATAATAAAATACCAGATACATATCGAAATTACTTCTAGACTCTGTCATGTAAACATGCTTAAGATATAATCCTGACATAGTAAGAGAGCTTTTAAGGGCATGGGAAATTCTATCTAGCCTGGGCCAAATCTTGGTCTTGCTCAATTCAAAAGTTTGGGGTTTTTTTAACTGGCAAGATTAATACTTAGGGGCCGGCTCGGTGGCGCAGCGGTTAACTTCGCACGTTCCGCTTCTCGGCAGCCCGGGGTTCGCTGGTTCGGATCCCAGGTGTGGACATGGCACCGCTTGGCACACCATGCTGTGGTAGGCATCCCACATATAAAGTAGAGGAGGATGGGCACAGATGTTAGCTCAGGGCCAGGCTTCCTCAGCAAAAAGAGGAGGACTGGCAGTAGTTAGCTGAGGGCTAATCTTCCTCAAAAAAAAAAAAAAAAGATTAATACTTAATACAATTGAGATACTTGTGTTAAAAACTTTAGAAAATACAGAGACACATAAGTACAAATTGCTGCATGTGACCTTAACTTTTCCTTTCTCAATATAATGTCCCTCCTCAGAGGTGATACCATTATCAGGTTCATGGGTATTATCCTTGTAGAGTTTTAAAAAATGACAACATTGATGTGTAAATTTATAAATATATAGTCCTATTATACATATATGTTATCATATTGCATAATTTTTTTCTGCCAATTGATTTTTAAGCTTAACTCTATTGAGAGAGAGTGATAATCATTAAATAGGAATTTACTCCTCTATTTAAAATACCTATTTCATCTTAGAACTAAATCTGTTGTCCCATCATTCTAATGACAAGCTTCTGAGCCTTCCTAGTGTAGAAAACAATACAAAGGATGAAATTTCAAAGATAAATGAAAATATTTACTGCCTATTATTACCACAGTCCATATAGGTATGATAATTTGTTAACCTGAGGCTATAAAACACCTGGCAATAGTGAATTGGAAATGCTTCTCTAGTTTTCCAAGTGCCATGGTACTGAGCCATAATTAGACTTTGAGTTATGGTGGATTCTGCCCTGGTCCTATAATTACAGCCTCACATGCAGAGTCTGACAACTTTGTTCTGAGTCATCCATGTGCTCATGGCTGCCTGTCAATTGCTCTCTGTAACTTTTATTGAGCAATTACTACAATTACAGACCTAAGCACTAGCAGGGACCAAAACAGTCATGATTTGCTTAACAAGGGTAATGGCACAAAGCCACCCCATATTATTGACATGTCAACATCTTAAAATGTTACCTGCTCCCTTAAAACCCAGATTTGTTTTTCTCTGTGCCAGCTTTATTCTTTTCCGGATGTATTAAGATATAATTGACACATAACATTGTGTAAGTTTCAGGTGAACAACCTGTTGATTTGATACATTTATGAACTGCAAAATGATTACCACCATAGCATTGGCTTCCACCTCCATCCTGTCACATAGTTACCATTTATTTACATTTTTTGTAGTGAGAACATTTAAGATCTGCTCTCTTAGCAACATTCAAGTATATGACACAGTATTATTAGCTATAATCACCATGCTGTACAGTGGATCCCCAAATTTGTTGATCTTCTAACTGGAAGTTTGTATCCTTTGACCAATATCTCCCAATTTCCCCCAGCCCCCACCCCTGGTAACCACCACTTTACTCTCTGTTTCTCTGAGTTTGTATTTTGTAGATTCCACATGTAAGTGATATGACATAGTATTTGTCTTTCTCAAAACCCAGATTTTTGCCTTCATGTAAGTACCATCACCTTAGACATCACTCAGGCAGATCAACTGGCTGTGTTATAAGACATTGACTTTTAAATACTTTATGACAGAAAGAATTTCTGTGTATATGAAATTGATAAAACCTGTGTAACTTTTCCTGAGGTGCTACCTGACCTCTTACTAATAAGAGTTGGTACTGGGACAATATCTTTGAATATTTTCTACTTAAAATTGTATGTGTCCCTTCCATGTGTAGGAGCAAATTTCCAGAACCAAATCTGCAGTGAGATTTTCATAAAAGGCAATATGCCTTGTGGAAGAGAAGTTATAGAAGTGAGGAGAGATTGGTAAGGTAGGTACTAAGAATTCTAGTTTTAGCTCTGCCATTACTAGCTGTATAGTTTTGGACAACTCATCTAATCTGCTCACATCTCAGTTTCTTCTGTCCAGTGGAAATTTCTTTCCTGCCTCCAGGGATGCTTTTTATTCCATCACCAAATATTTATTGACTATTCAAGGCAATGAGGGTATAGAGACGGCAAGACTCTACCTCTAAGAAATCACTTGGTGAGAGAAACAGACAGCAAAAGAACCCAACGCATGGTGATTAAGCTGTAACATATGTGTGTAGAATAAGCTGTGGGATCAGTGAGGGCAGGCCTCTCACTCATCTAGGGGGTGGCATGAGCTGAGTCCTGAAGCAAAAGTAGGAGTTAAGCAAGTAAATGAGGTTGGAAGGACATTCCAGAGAGAAGCAACGGCACATGCATAGATGTGATGTGTGACAAAGATCTACCTATTTGGAGAACAAGTATTTTGTCACGATTGGAGAGAAGCATACATATAGCAGAACAGTGAAAGAAGATGAAGCCGAAAATGGGGCCTCAGAAGGTCTTTGCCCTTCCAATAGTCTGAACTTTATTCTGAATGTGATGAAGACCACTTGAAAGACTTTAAGTAGGGAGATGATATCATCAAATATTAGAAAGACATTTGTGTAAGAGCAGTGAGGAAGACTGATTGCAGGGGATGAGGCCAGGCTCAGGCAAACCAAGTAGGATACTACAGCAAATATCCAAGGAGGATATATATGCAAGAGGAAATGATGAAGGCCCGATTGTGGCCATGGTAATGTGGATAGAGATAAAAGGATAGATACAAGAGATGCTTAAAAGGGGGGGGGGCGTGGTGGTGGAGGAAATGGTGAAGTTGGTCAAAAGGTACAAACTTCCACTTATAAGATAAATAAGCTTTGGGGGTATAATGTCCAGCATGATGATTATAGTTAACAGTACTGTATTATATAGTTGAAAGTCACTAGGAGAGTAGATCTTAAAAGTTCTCATGACAAGAAAAAAAACATAACTATGTGAGGTGATGGATGTTAACTAAACTTACTGTGGTGATCATTTTGCAATATAAACATATATCAAATCATTATGTTGTACACTTTAAACTAATACAATGTTATTATATCTCAATAAACCTGGGAGCCTGGAAGGATTAAGAAATGCTTAAGGGGGGAAAAGCAACAGAACTGTGAGAGCTCTTGGGTGTATGGGTGAAAAATTCAAAGATACTGCCATGATTTCTGGCTTATGCATTTGGATGGATGTAGGTAAAGACTGAGATAAGGCATACAGGTACAGTAGCAAGATAGTGGGTATTTTTTGTTTTTGTGGCTGCCCAGCATCAGAACTCCCTTCTTTTTGGGGGTCAACTCTCCATAATACATCTCAGCTACAGTCAGAGTCCACCTCCCACCATAGAAACTAAAAAGACAGACTCACTTTCCTAGCCTCCTTCCTTTGAAGCTAGGACAGAAACACATGTCTGAGACAAAAACGATCAGATGTTCCAACCCCAGAGTTTAAACTTGAAACCAGTGATGCGAAGAATGGAGTCTCCATTCTTGCGGTGGCAGTAGCAGCAGAAGTTCTGCTGTGGCATCCAGTGTTTGCTGTCAGCAGCTAACAGCTGATAGCTGCGATGTGGCTGTGGTGCTTGGCATTCCTCTGCACTCACATCAGACTCTTTCTGTGGAGCAACCCTGGCTGCTGTCCAGGTCTCCTTGGACTTGCCTGGTTCCCAGGCCTGGCTATATGCTTCCTAGTGACTCCTTCTCAGCTTAAATCAGTCAGAGTAAGTTTATGATGCTTGTGACTAAGGTCTTTGATGGATACTAGCTAACCTGGAGGGTAAGATGGTGTGGGGCTGCAGAGAAAATATTTTTATGTTTCTATACAGCTAGGGCTTTCTGAACAAATGTTACTGAAACTTGATTCCAGCAAGCCTCGAAAGGTAACTTATGACCAATTAAATGAGAGACTTCTAGAGAGATTGCCCTCAGAGAGTCATGTGTCTACAGTTGGGGGAGTGTGAAAGCCAGGATCGTGGAGGTATCCCTGGGTTGTAAAGTGGAAGACAATCTCTTTCCCCTGAGAGATTTATTTACATGAGAATCCAGGATCCTTTCCATTTCATCTCCAAGGAGACTTTCCGTCGGGAAGGGGACAGCTGCCTCTCTCTTCTGTATGAATGTCCAGATTCTCTTTTGAGGAGGTCAGAGGGTGGTGGGGGCGAGTGGTGGGAGTGAGAGGAGCATTCCTCTCCTACAGTGTAATCCCCATGTTTGTAGAGTAATATCTGGCCTTTATTCTATCACCTCAGGGGAAAGAATTGGGATATGGAGAACCATAGGGTGGCTATTGGCTTTTAAGTGAATAATAATGATCTGTCTCTACTCCAGAAACCTCATGTGTGTTTTCAGGATAATATTAATAAACTTGGAGAGAAAGGAACAAATAGTTGATATCTTCATGCATCTTGGAGACATCAACGGACTGGAGGTAGCAGTTTTCAGGGGTTCACAGGGGAAGGACAAGGGGACTAAGAATTTGAAGTGGTCGCAAAAGATAAGAAAATGGATCAAAGTTGTATTAAGAAAAGAGTTGTGCTGGTAGAGAACTGATAGTTGGGGAGAAGCAGAAGCAAAGAACTTGGGGCTTAACCCCTGGAGAATGTGTATCCTCAGGGACAGGGTCTAATCTGTTAAGCAGCAAATTAGAATAGGAATGCTTTTCTCTCTAAACCTCATGCTTGCCAACAAATATTTGTGCTCCTACACTTGCCAAGTAGTATGCTAGCTTCTTAGGATACAGCAATGAACAAAAAATAAACCAAGTTCCTGCCCGCAGGGAGCATACATTCCAGTGGGGGGAAACAGAGAAACAACTATATGAGTCAGGTGGAAATAAATATAGGAAAAAATAAAAGAGGATGAAGGAACTAGAAAATGACAGGAGTCGGATGGATATTATTTAAAGATAAACAGGCATATTAAAAAAATTTAAGAATTTGAATGGGGAATTATCATTTAATGGGTACTGAGTTTCAGTTTTGCAAGATGAAAAATATTCTGGAAATGGATGGTGGTGACAGTTACACAACAATGTGAATGTACTTAATTCCACTGAACTGTACACTTAAAAGTGGTTAAGGTAGTAAATTTTACCATAATTTTTAAAAATTATCCTTATATATGTTCTTTTGCGTGTATTCAAGTATATCTATGGGATAAATTGCAAGCTGAATTGCTTGGTCAAAGATATGTGCATTTGAATTTTATAGCTATTGCCAAACTGTCCTCCAAATGTTCTACCAATTAACACTATCTTCACCCATATAGAAAAGCTGTTCCATTTCCCATTAAACTCATTCCAATCAGGTTTTACACTCATCACTTAGACTGCTTTACTAGATCCATCTACAGTTGTCTATCTGTGAATGTTAGATGGCGTATCACCTCAAATTTCTCTGTCTACAGTCACTCCCTAAGGGGTCTCATCCAGTTCTGCAGTTTTAATACTGGCTAATGCTGATGAGATGTGGAATGTAAATATGACGAGAAATGTAATATATCTATCCGTGACCTCTTTCCTCAATGTTACACTCATATATTTAACCTTCTACTTGACATTTCCTTTTAGATGTCTAATATACATCTCAAATTTAAAGTAGTCTTGATTCCTCCGTGTTCCAACCAGCTCCTCCTCCAGTGTCCTCCGTATCATCCATAAATGGGAACTCCAGTCTCCCGGTAACTTGGGCCAAAATCTTTAGGCTTTAAATCTTAGACTCTTGACTTCTCTCTTTCTTTGAAACCCGTCATCCTATCCACCAGCAAATTCTTAAAAATCATCATATTTCACCACCTTCACTGAAATAATCTTGGTTCAAGTCACTACCATCCCTCTATTGAATTGTTGTGACAGCCTAATAACTCACCTGCTAGCTTTCATGCTTGTACACCTACAGTTTATTCTCTATTCAGTAGCTAGGGAAATCCTTTAAAAATATACACCCAATTACATCACTCCATTGATTCAAACCATTTGGTGGTCCATCACACTGTGATCTACCTACTCCAGTACCTCTTTGACCTTGTTTCCTAGTACTTTCTCCAAAGCTCAGTGTATTCTAATTGCACTGGGCTTTGTGTTATTCCTCAAACACCCTAAACTCTTTTCCACTTCATAGCTTTTGTACTTGTGGTTCCTTCTGCCTCTTTTCCCCCATAACATCTTTGAATAGCTATTATTATATTATTTATTTTTATTTTCACATTTTAAGCTTTCTCTAGTAGAGTGTAAACCCATGAGGAGGGAGCTATTGTTTGTCTTGTTTACTGCTATATCCCCACTACCTAGAACAGCACCCGGAACAGGACAGAAATACAATAAACATGCGTTCAGTGAATTAGAACGTGCATGTTTTCATCTATTTTCTGCCATGTATTTCACCTCTCCCCCATCTCCACCACCAGCTTTCACTTGTCGCTTTCTTATAGACCAAGACAGCACCTTATATTTATCAGTATCTTCTTCAGCATGGACATGAAGGCTCTGCACATGTTCCATCTGTTGAACACAAAATGAAATAGGGATTTGGAGAAATAAAGAGGTGTCAGAAGGATGAAAGGCTATTTCTTCTAGTCGTACAGTCTGATGATACCTTCTAAAAATGCTTAAGGGTTATAATCAACCCAGTTATAAAAAACTGTTTAGAATAGAATAGCTAGTATAGTAGTTATAATAGAATGGGGCCAGCCTAGTGGCACTTCTCTGAGCATCACTGTAGGTAGTACATGGCCATTTGGGCCCCTCATTGAGAATCAGACCCCTTCCTACCCTCAATGCTCCTGGGAACAATTCCTTCCAGAAATGTGGTGGTTGGGGCCATATAATCCTCTAACAGGAAACTTTTCCAAGCATCACTGGGTCTGAGCGCAGAAGTGCAGGTGCTCTCCCCTACCACCACCACTGTTTCTCAAGCATCTAGTCTAGAGCACCCACTTCCCCTTTCATTTGCGTTCTGCCCCATCCCCACCAAAGCTCTCTCCACAATGACCCATGAGGTATCACTGGATCTATTGTGTTGAAATCCAGAGAAACTAAAGATTCTGTATAGATTATTCAGGAAGTTAAAAAGAAATCACCCCTCTCCAATTGAGTTAGTGCTCAGCTAAAAAACTACCATTAAGCATCAAAGATTTGCTATATTCTACTTCTAAATCTATATACTCGCATTCCCAGATATCCACATTCTAGGTAATTGTGAAGAAAAAAATAGATCCAATCATCTTTTTTGTTTTTCTGCCAAGATTTTCATATAAAGTCAAGCCGTCTTTGTGAATGCTATAGGCATACTCAGTCAGAAATGTAATTTGAAGAACCATTGGCCAAAATGGTGAAATGTAGGGGTTAAACTGAAACTGTGGGATTGGGTAGAAAGCAGGTTGGGGCACAGAAGTCAATGGTTAATTAAGTAAAGCTGAGGCTAAATAAGGACTTTGGAGCTGTGTATGTGTCTAGGTAAAATAAAGCTGTAAGGAAACTGTTCCTCCCTTGATAACATGAAATCCACCACCTCCAAGGCTCAGAGTGGGGAGGCTGATCAAATATTTTTGACCCTGTCCCTAATGGCTAGATTGGGTCAAGTGGGTGATGAGGAGGCACAGTCTTCCATGGTGGCTATTGTGGAGGGTGGAGAGGACAGCAACCTCTCTTAGATCAACTCAGCTTACCTTTTTCCTAAAAGCAACAAGTACTAAGATACTCAATTAATCAAGAATTTCTGGGAGTGTGGTAGTGCTAAAAATGAGGAAGGATTCAGGAGAAAAATGCGAGTCTGAAAGTACAAACAAAAGAAGCAAAAAAAAAAATTTAACAGAACATTTCAGGAGAATAGATGTCAACGATGTGCCAAATGACGTTAGTCCCCAGACACAGACTTTTAGAGTTGAATAAATAACTCTATATGCTCTGTATT
Organism: Equus przewalskii; assembly: GCF_037783145.1. Classification (NCBI taxonomy): domain Eukaryota; kingdom Metazoa; phylum Chordata; class Mammalia; order Perissodactyla; family Equidae; genus Equus; species Equus przewalskii. The sequence continues at coordinate 54,850,764 of NC_091839.1, read as the reverse complement.
GGGCAAATTATTTTGCGTCTCTCAGCTCCTACCTTTTGGGAACTGTATCTCCCATGCACATGGTTCCTAAGAGAGCAACCTATTTAAATAGCTTGACCCTACACCCTGGTCCAAGAACGGGCCATCAAGAAGAGTCGTAAGGTGTGAGACCATGTTTCCTACCATGAAATACACAATGAAATAAGTGAAATAAGGTAGATACTATAATTATCCCCATTATGCAAATGGTGAAGATGGAGGTTAAGAAAGTTTTTTCAAGACACACCATCGGTAGGGGTAGATCCAGGAATTCTAATCCCGCCTTGTTTCCTTCTGAGACAAAGCCTGGTTGCAGAAGGCCTCAATAAATACTGTCAAGTATTAAAATAAGACTGAAAACGTTGTTTGAGAACAGACTGTGTCAGGCTTTGAATAGTATGCTTGGGAGTTTAGACTTTAAATTATGGAGCATGGGGACAGCTGCAGATTCTGAGGTGGTAAGTAAATTGTTTCGAGTTGTTTTTTAGGAAGATAACTCTGACAGAGACCAGAGAAAGTTCTAATGGTGACTCCTCCCCTTGGGGTCCATGAACCATCCTGTTGTATTAATAAATTCTTTTTTTCATATAAGCTAGGTGAAGTCACACTTCTGTCACTTGTAGCTGAAGAAGTCTGATTAATAAATCTCAGTTTGCAGATGAGGAAACTTGCAACCAGACTGTTTGAATGAATCCCAGTTTTCTGATGTCAGTGTCAGTGCTAGAACGCGCATGTCTCCAATTCCTAGTCCCAAACCACTCTTCCTTGGGAAATTGCACTTTTTGTTTTTTCACTGTGCTATCTGTCTTGAAGAAAAGGTGTACAAATCACTTCTTCATGGGCGGTTGAAAGTGATTTTATGTAAATTAAACCCACACTGATATGAATGTGGAAAACCAGTACTCAGATAACAGATGCATTTATTAAATGTACTTAGCAAAACATCATCCCCTACTCCGGACTCAGCCTTGATAAGGCTCTTCAGATTATACAATGTGATGATTTGGAGGTAGAGACACATTATGTGGACATAAATAGTGAGAAACATGATAACATGTGTTCATCTATAAGTCCATGGCACCAAAGTGGAAGAAAGACAGAATCAAAGATACCTAACACTAAATTTGAATGGCTTAGACCTAGCTTTATGAGAAATGGAAGACTTGAATTTAAAATAATTGTCTTGCTCCATGAAAATCTGTTTAAAACTTTTGACAACTTTTGAACAAGCTTTTCTCTCTCAAAAGAACTTACTCCTGGGACTGGCCCCAGTGGCCTAGTGGTTAAGTTCAGGGTGCTCTGCTTCAGTGGCCTGGGTTGGGCTCCTGGGCATGGACCTACACCACTCGTCAGCGGCCATTCTGTGGCAGTGACCCGCATACAAAGTAGAGGAAGCAAAAAGAGAAAGATTGGCAATAGATGTTAGGTCAGGGCCAGTCTTCCTCAGCACACACACACACAAAGAAGTTACTCCTGACTACCACTAACTTTGGAGTCATCTTTAACTCTTACCAATCTAGTCCATTGTCCATTTAGATTTTAGATCCTGCATTGTGTCAATTCACAGTACTCACATCCATCTTTTTTCTTCACTCCTACCTTAATACAGTATTTTGTTTCCACTCACCTGTATAATTGTAGTGGTCTCTCTTTCTTTTTTTTTTTTAAATTGGCACCTGAGCTAACTATGCTGCCGATCTTCTTCTTTTTTTCTTTTTCTTTGCCCCCAAACCCCCAGTACATAGTTGTATATTCTAGTGGTGGATGCCTCTGGCTGTGCTATGTGGAACACTGCCTCAGCATGGCCTGATGAGGGGGTGCCATGTCCATGCCCTGGGATCTGAACCAGTGAAACCCTGGGCTGCCAAAGTGGAGCATGTGAACTTAACCACTTGGCCAGGGGGCCGGCCCCTGTAGCGGCCTCTTAACTCATTCAGCTGTTGCCACTCTCTTCTAGAACCATCTAATTATGTTGCTTCTCACTGCTTGCAGGACTGGCTTCAGGCTCCTAAGCATGGCATTCAAGGCTAACTGAAATCTAACTAAGACATGTTGGCCTTAATTCTCCAATTACCCATAAGCCTCAGCTAAATCAGCTATTAATGCTCAACAAGTATCAACTGTTATTATTTGTTGTTAATCAGATTGACCTGCTTTTTTCTCTTCCCCATGTATTAATGTGACCTCCTTTCAGGCATGAAATTTTCCTTGATTCTACTCCCTGCAGTGAACGGATGATTCTCTCCCTCACATCTCCAGGGGTTTGGGCACAACTTGAAGGACTCTCCACTGTTGGCCATGTATTTCTATCATATTTGTACATCTTAACTTTCTTTCAAGAAGCTGAACTCCTTGAGAGTAAAAAAGAAAAGTCTTATTCTTTATTGTACTGCCACCTTGCATCTTGCACATAAATATAATTTTGCATTGAATTTGAGACTAAGCTACTGATGATGGAATGAACTCACAACACCTTTTATCTAACCCAAATTGAATGTTTGAAAAAGGCAGAATTTTACTGACGTGGGAAAAAACTCAACACAAATAAAAATGGTTTTAGATAGACACAAGTTTGATGATACTAGTTTTCTTGACGCTATTGCTTTTTGGTAGGAAACATGATCTTTCATGCTCTCTCACATGACCATTAAGGTCAGTAAACTTACTACAAAATTTAGAAAACTCTTTCATAGCACTAATTACTGATTTTATTTCATTTATTATGAAAGTCAGAGACTTCTACAAATGCTTTAATGGTTAAAGTTTTAAAATTCTCAGTGTAAGTTTCGTTTTGGGTGTTGTGTATCTCTATTTATGTCCTAAGGCTTCACTTTGGAAGACACAACATTGTTTTAATATTAGCATAAACCATGAAATTTTTGTAATAGGTATATGAAAGTTTGAAATATCAAAATTATTTTAGTCGTAGCCAAAAGCTCCTACTTTACACAATCACAATTTATATGATTTATGGAAATCCCATAATTTACTCCCGAGAGCTAATACATTTTTGATCCTAAACTTCATGGAGGCTTGCAATAATCTACTCCTGAGAAAGTTCCGGTGGCTTGCAATTCATAGCCATGAGGAACAGCTGCTGTTGGTATGTACTTCCTGTGGTTGATATGCAGAGAAGAGAATTGGTGTCTATAGTTCTTTGAATTCATAGAGTTAGATATGTATCTTTAATATATGTGTCTTCAATGTTTGTAGTGTGTTATCTCAGGACTCAAGAAAATACAAAAAAATTATTTGACTGCAGTTAGATTTTTTCAGGACTAATTCTCTCCCATGTACTAGGCACATGTGTTGTCTGGAAAGGAGAGCATCTTCCACTTGATCACTGTATTATTTCTTCTTGGTCTTAGGGAAGAAGCCTTTTGCTTTGATGGAATAAACACTTGTTACCTTTGTGCATCATACGAGATATTAGCTCTTACTACTCCAGGGGCCACACGTCTCCTGAGAGCACTGTAGAACGAACATCTTCTACTTACTGGTTGTTTGTCTTTTGATGGGAGTTTTGGTGGGAGTTTTTCATATACAAATTCTTTATGAGATGTGTGCTTTGCAAATATTTTTTCCTATAGAGAATTTGCCTATACATTTTCATAATGGTATCTTTTGATGAGTATAAGTTTTTAATTTTGAAGACTAAATCAAATTTTTGCTTTTATGCTCTTTTGCTTTCAGTGTCCTCTATAAGACGTCTTTGCCTTCTCCCAGGTCATGAAAATAGTTCCCTATATTTTCTTCCAGAAACTTCATAGTTTTAACTCTTACGTTCAGATTTATGATCCTGAATTAACTTGTGTGAGATGTGACTAAGGATTTAGGTTCTTTTTTTCCTCCAAATGAATATCAAATTACTTCAGTACTATTTCCACTGATTAGAATCTCTAGTATAATGTTGAAAACAAACATTCTTACCTTATTTCTGATCTTAGGAGGAAAAGGATCAATATTTTGCCATAAATATGATATTAGAGAGAGAGAGAAAGCACTTGAGTTCTGGAACCTTCTTCAGAGGAGTAAGGGAGCTTCTTTCGTGGAAGATCTCAGCCACTTCTCATTTTTCATTGGTCTGAACTCTGAACTATCCACTATCGATAGTGGCCTGGGATGAGATTACCCCTGATCCATATGCTCCTAGAGTCAGGGGTAGCGTCAGCACACGGGCTGTGCAAAAGTCGGAACACTGAATGAAATTAGGAGTCATAAGTAAGTGTTAAGGAAAAAGAAAAAGAAAGATAAAACGAAAAAGAGGAGGGGGGATCCTTTAGAATAAAAGAGGCTTTAGAGACATATCAATAAAGTGTGATTTGTGAGCATTATTTGCTTTCTGATTCAAATAAACCAATTGTTAAAAATGATGACAAGTAAGAAAATTTGAACATTCTCTGCATATTTGACAATGCCAATGAATCTTTGCAAATATTTTGTGTATAATAATAGCATCATAATTATTTTTTGGTGTCCTTATCTTTTAGAGATACTTAAGAAATATTTACAGATAAAATTCTATGATGTCCGAATTTATGTTAAAGTAATATGGTGTGAGGGTTGAGGAGTAAATGCGAATATTGAGAAAACAAGATTGGTTGGTGACGCGTATACTGGGTTTTATTTTGTTATTTTCCTTACTTTTATGTAGAAAATTTCCTTCATAAAACTTTTGAAACCATCCACTGAGAAAAAACGAAATAGGGATTGTCATCAAAAATAGGGAGACAATGTTTTGGAGGTAACTATAGTGCCCACTCTATTGTGTACTTTTCATATATATATATATATCTTTTGTTTCTGATTGTTTAAAATAGTTTATTTTATTTTCACAGTTTTGAATATGGAATGAACTCATAGAAGTCAAAATTAGAAAGATCTGAAAGGGTATACAGTGATGAGTTTCCCTCTCATGGCTGGTCCTTATCACTTCGTTTTCCATCCCCATCACTCTCCTCGCCCTCCCCTTGGAAACAATGCTATCCTTTTCTCATATGCACCATTAAAAAAAATTTTATTGAGGTAATAATACCTTCTAACATTGTGAAATATCAGTTGTATGTTATTATTGTCAGTCACCATATGCATGTGCCCCTTTACCCCTTATGCCCACCTCCCAACCCGCTTCCCCTCTGGTAACCACTAATCTGTTCTCTTTGTCCATGTGTTTGTTTATCTTCCACATTTGAGTGAAAACATGTGGTGTTTGTCTCTCTCTGTCTGGCTTATTTTGCTTAACATAATACCCTCAAGGACCATCCATGTTGTTGCAAATGGGATGATTTTGTCTCTTTTTTATGGCTGAGTAGTATTCTACTGTAGATATATAGCACACCTTCTCTATCCATTCTTCAGTTGTTGGGCCATATGCACCAGTTTTTTTTTTTTAAAAGATTTTATTTTTCCTTTTTCTCCCCAAATCCCGCCCTGGTACATAGTTGTATATTTTTATTTGTGGATCCTTCTAGTTGTGGCATGTGGGATGCAGCTGCAACATGGCTTGATGAGCAGTGCCATGTCCATGCCCAGGATTCGAACTGGCGAAACCCTGGGCCACCAAAGTGGAGTTCGTGAATTTAACCACTCGGCCATGGGGCCAGCCCCTATGCACCAGTTTTAATAGCTGCAAAATATTGCATTTTATACATACCACAAATTCTTGAACAATTTTCTTATTGTTAGGTATTTAAGGCAGTTATTTTAAAGAAATTCTATTTGTATTTATGTTTATTGAGGTATAGTTGACATAACATTATATTAGTTTCAGGTGTATAATGTAATGATTCAATATTTGTATGTATTGCAAAATGATCACCACAATAAGTCCAGTTAACATCCATCACCATACATAGTTACAATTTTTTTTCTCATGATGGGAACTTTCAGGATCCACTCTCCTAGCTACTTTCAAATATGCAGTACAGTATTATTAACTATAGTCACCATGCTGTACATTACATCCCCATGACATTCATTTTATAACTGCAAATTTGTACCATTTGACCCCCTTCACCCATTTTGCCCACCCCCCACCTCCTGCCTCAGGCAACCACCAATCTGTTCTCTGTATCCATGATGAGCAGTTATTATTTATTTATTTATAAGTTTTCCTGTGCTTTAGATCTTATATCATCAGTTATTCCTTGTTATGAACTGAATACTTGGGTACCTCCAAAATGTCTATGTTGAGGGTTTTGTCTTTTTTCTCCCCAAATCCCCCCAGTACATAGTTGTATATTTTTAGTTGTGGATCCTTCTAGTTGTGGCATGTGGGATGCCGCCTCAACATGGCCTGATGAGTAGTGCCATGTCTGTGCCCAGGATCCGAACTGGCAAAACCCTAGGCTGCTGAAGGAGAGCATGCCAACTTAACGGTTTGGCCATGTGGCCGGTCCTCTTCTTTTTTTTTTTTTTTGGTGATGAAGATTGGTTCTGAGCCAACATCTGTTGCCAATCTTCCTGTTTTTGCTTGAGGAAGATTGTCCCTGTGCTAAAATCTGTGCCAATCGTCCTCAATTTTGTATGTAGGACACCACCGCAGCATGGCTTAATGAGTGGTGTGTAGGTCCATGCTTAGGATCTGAACCCGTCAACCCTGGGCTGCTGAAGTGGAGCATAGGAACTTAACCACTATGCCACTGGGCAGCCCCACAAAATTTCTATGTTGAAATCCTAGCCCACAATGTGATGATGTTAGGAGGTAAGACTTTTGGGAAGAAATTAGGTGATGAGAGTGGCGCCCTCATGAATGGGGTCAGAGTCCTTATGAAAGAGACCCTAGAGAGCTAGCTAGCTGTCTTTCCTCCATGTGAAGATACAACGAGAAGACAGCTATCTGCAATCTGGAAGAGGGTGCTTACCAGAACTCAACCATGTTGGCACCCTGATATCAAACTTCCAGTCTCCAGAACTGTGAGAAATACATGTTTGTTGTTTAAACCACCCGGTCTACGGTTTGTTTTTGTTTTTGTTTTTGTTTTTGTTTTTGAGGAAGATTAGCCCTAAGCTAACTACTGCCAATCCTCCTCTTTTTGCTGAGGAAGACTGGCCCTGAGCTAACATCCGTGCCCATCTTCCTCTACTTTATATGTGAGATGCCTACCACAGCATGGCTTGCCAAGCAGTACCATGTTCACACCCAGGATCCGAACCGGTGAACCCCGGCCCGCCGAGAAGCAGAATGTGCGAACTTAACCGCTGTGCCACCGGGCCGGCCCAGTCTATGGTATTTTTTAACCACCCAGTCTAAGATATTTCTAAGACATTTCTTTTTCTCTGAAATATTCAATTACTTTCAACCAGAGCATTTAAAATACCCTCAATTATAGGATATCTGGTAAAAAAAAAACAAAACAAAAAGCCTTCCCTGAACTCCACATCCCCCTCCAGCTGCCTCTCTATTTCTCCTCTCTCCTGCCTGGCCTGAGCCAACCCATCAATATTCTCCTGGGGGAGACTACCTTTACCTCTAAGATTTATCCAGTTTCCATTGAGATTTCCGGAAGTTAGTTCCTCTCTGGGAGGTCAACCTGCAGGGATCAATCTTGGACAAGTTAACTCTACCTTCCCACCATCATCAGGTGTTATTGATTTTATCACCCAAACATTTCTCAACCTATCCAGTTCTCTCTACTTACAGAGCCACATGTTAGTACAAAAGACAATCGCCTCTCCCCTGGACTAACTAGTAGCCCACTAACTAGTCTGTCTTTATCTACTTTACCATCAATCCAATCCATTCTTTATGCTGTGGAGAGACATTTTTCCCTCCAAACACAGATCTGATCATATTACTCCCATCAGCTTGAAATTCTTTAATGCTTTTCCACTGCTCTGATGCTAAAGGCCTTATGGCCTTCAAAGTCCTGATGGACTGCTTCCTTCCTCGTCTCATCTCACAGTCTTCCTTTCAATCCTTGGCTTTCAGAGATGTTAACAGAAAGGCAACTTTCTTTAGCTTCCTTGAACATTCCATGCACCACAGGATCTTTACAAATTCCATTCTCTCCATCTAGTACATTCCTCACCACCCTCTCTCCTTTGCCTACATACTTCCTATTCATCTTTTGATTTGTAGCTTAAGTGTCTATTTCTTGGGAAAGCCTTTCTGGATGTTCTTAGTCTTTCACTGAATGCTTTTCTTTCTTATCTTATCTCTATTTGTAATTATGTATTCATGAGTGTAATTATTTTAAAAATATTTATTTCAGAAATATCTCTGTCCGATAGAGAGTACACTGGTACTTTTGTTTATTATCATAGTGCTTAGATCGTGGAAGGTACTTAATACGTACTTCTGAAGGAATAAGTGAATCTACCTATTTATAAATCTTTGTCTTTATTTATGATTATTTCTTTGGGCTATATTTCCAGAGGTGAAATGAATGGATCAAAAGGTACACAACTATTTTTAAATGACTTTTGATATGTAGACAATTTGATTTATTAATAGATGATGAAACATTCTCTCCAAAAGAGCTCGTTAATGAATCAAAGATAATCTGGGGGGATTTTTAAGTGGCAATTTTAATGTTTTTTTTCTTTGGCCGTCTCTTGTTTCAGTACTTGTATCGGTGACTTAAATCTCTACAGAGGGGGAGCTTGTCAAATTTGCACGTGATCTACAGCACAGAAGGATACCAAACACCTGACTAGTAGATGCAGGATCCAAAAAGATCTTTGCAGCTTGTAATAATGGCCTTAATATTCGAAGATGAAATCGAAGAGGGCAAGGGCAGGATCCTGCATTTTTGTTTAAAAATTCTGTCACACGGGTACTGAATGAGAGAGCATGGTTTAGTGAGACTTGTAGCCCAGCTCCAGAGTTCCTTTTACTGGCTCCTGCATCACCTGCCTTCCTTGACCTGTAGGTTGCTTTGTCTTCCTCTGAGAGCTCCCTCTGTGCACTCCATTCCTTGAGGTTCTCAACCTACCCCAGTCTGGCTTCTGTCATGATCTCCTTGTTGTCTCCTAACCGACACTGTTCTGAAGACCAGCACTAGTGCCCTTTATGTTCTTGTAAATAGATGTGCGCTAAAAGAATGTGTATTCCCTCTGTGTTAGCTGGAAGGAATGTTCCACACACGCCTTAGATGAGGCTCAGAGTTGAATTTTTTAATCATCCATCTCCTTACCTATCTTTTTCTGCTAGCTTTCTCAGTTTCAGAGAGTATTGTGTTAAAAATCTACCACTATTGGTGGTGTAACTTATTCTTGTAATTGTGTCAAGTGTAGATTTATTTTTAGTCTATGTTGTTAGGTATAGATTCAGGACTATTATAAACTTCTTGGTGACTCTCTTTGACTCTAATAATGTTTTTTGCTTTAAAGTTCATTTTGCTGATATTAATATTGTTTGTGATGGTTATTTTATTTTATTTCTTTGGTGAGGAAGATTCACCCTGAGCTAATATCCGTTGTCAATCTTCCGCTTTTTTTGTTTGTTTGTTTGCTTGAGGAAGATTAGCCCTGAGCTAACATTTGTGCCAATCCTCCTCTACTTTGTATGTGGGATGCCTCCACAGCATAGCTGATGAGTGGAGTAGGTCCACACCCAGTATCCGAACCTGTGATCCTGGGCCGCCGAAGTGGAGCGCGCAGAGCTTTAACCACTTAGCTTCAGGGCTGGCCCCACCTGATGGTTAATTTTATGTGTGCACTTGGAGGGTGTTTTTTGATGAGACTGAGTAGAGCAGATTGCCCTCTGTCATGTAGGTGGTCTTCATTCAATCATTTGAAGTCCTGAATAGAACAAAAAGACTGGCAAGAGGGAATTTTTCAGCAGACTGACTTCAGACTTCGCTGCACCATCTGCTCTCCTGGGTGTCCAGCCTGCTGGGCCACACTGCAAATTTTCAACTGGGCAGCCTCCATAATCACATGAGCCAATTCCTTATAATAAATCTCTTTATATGTGTGTATATATACACACACACACACACACATATATACATACATCCTATTAGTTCTGTTTCTCTGGAGAACCCTGACTGATACATAACAATACCAGACTTTTTGGTCAATATTTATCAGGTATGTCTTTTTTCCCATTTCCTTCTGGAAATGGGGGTGTCTTAGAAATAGCAAATAGCTGTTTTGTTTTAACTTTTCATACAATCTAAGACCTCCGTCTTTTAACCATTGAGTTTACTCTGTTTATATTTTCTGTGACTATGGCCACAAATATACTTGGACTTATTTCTACCATCTTATTTTTTATGGCTTGTTTTTACAATGATTATTCTTTGTTCTTTGCTTTTTTTTTTTCCTGCTCTTCTTCCGCCTTTTGTCAAATTGACTGTTTTCTTCTTTTAAATGGAGAAACTTAAGCTTGGATATTTCCAGGAGGGAAAGCAAATCCAGAAATAGAAAAAGAATTTAAACCTGGGCCACAGAAAATCTGGATTCTTATAATTGAAAAGATTTCTGCTTTTGATAATGGAATGTATCATACAAAATATCTTTTTTTTTTTTTTTTTTTTAAGATTTTATTTTTTCCTTTTTCTCCCCAAAGCCCCCCGGTACATAGTTGTGTATTCTTCGTTGTGGGTTCTTCTAGTTGTGGCATGTGGGACGCTGCCTCAGCGTGGTCTGATGAGCAGTGCCATGTCCGCGCCCAGGATTCGAACTAACGAAACACTGGGCTGCCTGCAGCAGAGCGCGCGAACTTAACCACTCGGCCACGGGGCCAGCCCCCAAAATATCTTTTTTTGTTGTTGCTTTTTGCTGAGGAAGATTCGCTCCGAGCTAACATCTGTTGCCAATCTTCCTCTTATTGTAGGTGAGCTGCTGCCACAGCATGACTACTGACAGACAAGTGGTGTAGGTCCATGCCTGGGACCCAAACTTGGGCTGCTGGAGTGGAACGTGCCAAACTTAACCACCAGGCCACTGGCACTGGACCCAAAATAAACTTTTGAAGCTTTCATTTGATATTCTTGGTATTAGCTTCCACAGGACAAGTGAGAAAATCTTCAATTCTTTAGCTAATAACCTATGAGGAGCTATTTGGCTTTTTTGTCACCTCATGAAGAGCTTCCTTCTTGGTGTGGTAGGCTGTCTTGTCCAATATGGTAGCCACTAGGCACATGAGGCTATTTAATTTCATTAATTACATTTAAGTACATATTTAAAAGCCAACTGCACTAGCTACATTTCAAGGACCCAGTAGCCCCATTTGGTTGGTGGCTACTATTTTGGACCGTGTAGATCATAGGACATTTCTGTCATTGTAGAAAGTTCCATTGGACAGGAGGTGATAAGCTTACAGTAGTACTGCAGCTTCATACATCTTGGAGCAGAGCTCTTTGAGAGACTATGTCATGCTTCAGAACTTAGAACTGATAATTGACAGCAGCATTCTGTTCCGTTCTTCCAGCATCTTCCACTCCCATGGCCACAGTGACCAGCATGGGGAGCGATGCCCACCATGGAGGCTATTGGGTGCTCCTCTCCCTGCACACAAACTCCAGGCTTGGTGCCCACAGGACCTTGTAAGTGATTTATATGGAACAACAGCCTAAGGAGTGGCAGTGATGACAGGGGCTAAGGTGCTAATTCCTGTAAAGCAGCGGGGATCTTGACTTTCTGAATGGTATGGGGAAGGCCAGGAAAGGCTTGAGCATTTCTAGTTGAAACCAGGTTACAAAGTGTTGGGCATGGCTCAGACCAGCCCATAGCATTTGTCATTCTTTTGAAGCTTTGACCTTCCACCTTGTTGCCAGACTGGTTTAGGTCTCATCTAAACCAACTGGTTAGGAGGTCTGCCCTGAGCCTGTTGCACCACTGGAACAAGTAACCCACAGATGCAGGTTGGATTTAGGGTGGCATTGGCAGGCAACATCCATGCCACCCACCATCTGCCCCTGCACATGCTGGATAGGCAGGTGAGACTCTCTTTCTCCCTCTGGACCAGACAACATACATTATCAACACGCATGTGCCCATTCGTTGTACGTAGGAACAGCTTTGCCTCTTGGAGGAAGGAGAAGCTGAGAAAGTCCAAGCTCTTTGCTTCTCTCTTACTGCAGCATCATCTTTGCACTGATTATGTCCAAGAAGAGAAAATTCCTCCTTAACATTTCATTGTCAGTGCTATTAGCCAGGCTCATATTCACTTGGATTGGATTAATTCTTTCTTGTTTCAGGTGCTCAAATTTTTGTTCTTATCCTGGCTGTGCTCTACTTCTGTGTAGAGCTGACAAATATGATCTTTCCCCAATTTCTTTATAACTCCTTTCTTCCACACGTTGTGGGTATCGTCAAGTTTTTGCCACGCACAAAGTGACGTCTTTGGATTTCCCAGTGGGATCACCTTGACACCTCATCTACCAAAATAAACTAAAATTTTCTTTCAAGATATCACCCATATATTCCCCAAAGTTTCAACCTTGTGTCAGGTGCCGTGGTAAGTATCGGAATATAAGGCACAAGATAGAGTGGTGTCCTTGTCCTTATCAAGTCGCCCAGCAGGGGAGACAAATAATTAAGCTCTAGTTAAGTTACTTGCAATGCAACAAACACTGTATTCTGCTTTTGCGTTTGTTTGACTTTATTATTTTTTAAATTTGACATATGAAAATATAATATTTCAACAGTCCGTGTACCTGGGAAACAAATGTACCAAAACTGGGATGATGATGATAGCTACAACAATTGTGCAAATCCCCAATCTGCTATGCAGGGGAGTGATAGAATTGCAGAAAGCTGCCCCCGTACAACTTTGGAGGGCAGCAGGAGGGGGCGTGGGGACACCCAGGAAGTCTCTCTGGAACTTCGGTGTACGTTCAGTCTTACTTCGTTGCTTTCAGCACACAGCGCCCTACCCCGGCGTCTGCGCTGCTGGGGCGCGGAGCCAAAGGCGCACCCAGCGTGGCTCCGCCCAGGGCGCGCGGCTCGGCCGCCTCGGAACTACAGTTCCCAGAAGGCCGTGCGAGTCCGGGAGGGAAGCGGTGGCGGCGGCAGGAAGGGCGCCAGCTGCGGCGGCAGCTTCGGCGGCGGCGGGTGTCTGCTCGGTGGTCCGTCCGGCAGTCCCCAGCCCCAGGACGGAGGACGTAGTCCCGAGCGGCCCCGCAGCCCCGGGCGCTGGCTGGGACGAGCCAGCGCCTCCGGCCGCAGGACGGGCCCGGGGCGGGATGTAGGGCGCTGGCGCGGAGGCCGCCGGCGCGGCGGGGACAGCGCGGAGGGCGCGCCGAGGATGGAGAGAGCGATGGAGCAGCTCAATCGCCTGACGCGCTCGCTGCGCCGCGCGCGCACCGTGGAGCTGCCGGACGGTGAGCGGGGCCGCGGCGCTGGGGGCGCCGGGGCGAGGGCGGGGCTTCCTCCGGCCGCGGTGAGGTCCGCTGGGAAAACGAACCGAAAGCTGAGCAAACGCCCACGTTGACTTTCCTTCCCCGGGGGGGGGGTGCGGGGGGCCGGGCGGGGAGCCCCGGCCACCCCTCGCTCGTCTCTCCCGACCGGGCAGGTGGGAATTTGCGGGAGGGGCCCGGGCAGTGCGGTTCTGCTGCGGGAAGAAGCAGGACAGACCGAAGTCTCTCCCGACTGTCCATCAAGGGTTTTTGGCGAAGGGGCAGAAATATCAGCCAGATGGCGGAACCCTGGATTCAGAAAACGTTCCAGTTGTGGGCCGTTTTACAAACGCTGCTTGCTGGGGCTAGAGAGGTGCTTCAAAAACAGTAGTGTTTGCTTTAAGCTGCAGGTGGGGATGGGGGAGGGGTGCGGGTTAAGCAGCTTTTGTTTTCGAAAATGTGGAGCACTATTGTATTTTGACAATAAACAAATAAAAGGATGTCAATGAAACCAACCTGTACTCTTAAAGTGCTGTGTGTATGCGTATATACACTTTAAAATGCATGCCTGCACTCTTCATTTATTCGTCAGACGTCAGTGGGGCTGGGGCTCTACAAAGAGGAATAAGGCGTGATCCCTGTGGTTCAGCAATTTTAGTTCAGTGTGCCAGGGTTCCTTCAGGACAGGTAAAACACTGGTAATAAAGAAGGTCAGAAAGAAAGCGTTTTCTTAGCAGCTTCATGAAATCAGACGTTTTAGTGACAGTGGGAGATCGCACGCTGCCCCTAAGAGGCTATTGGTTCTGTATGCCCAAGTGAGAGAAGGGCTAAGGGGCTTATGGCTGGTGAATTTTTGAAAAATACATGGTGTGTGTTTATCTTATTTCATTTTTTCCAAAACTTTCTTTGAATTTCTGCTAGAGAGGTGATTTGTCAGGGAAGGGAGGGGGACCTTGGGAGAGAGCTATCAAAGAAATGTGGGAATGGGGACTTTGGGGGTAATTCTCTTGGAGAAATTTTGCCTGGTCTCTACTTATGACTCAGAATAGGGATGGTTTGTGGTGACTGTTTCTCAAAAACATTTTTGTGCTTGGTACTTTGCTAGTATGAAGTAAACTGAAAATAATCCTGATTTTAATAACTAGATTTGCAGCTTCAGCTTTCTTTCTCTTTCCTTCCAACTTCCACCTTTGAATCCATTTCTTAAGTGAATCCATTTCACTTAAGAAATGGATTCATATTTCTGTGGTCATTTTCCACAGTCAAATTATTGGTATACGTTGATGAAGAAGACTGCTTGTATAGTTTCATTGACACAGCAATTTGTATTGCTTAGTTTAAATCTCATTTTTTTTAAATAAATGCTATTTAGAAGACTTTGATAATGTTTCCTGGTTTTGAAAGTAATATATTTTCATTGTAGAAAATTTTGAAAAGGAAAATAAAAAAATCTGTTATTCTGCCACCCAGAAATAAACAATGTTAGTATTTTCTTTATTTCCTTCTATTATTTCTTTCTGTACCAGATTAAGATCATACTAAATATAGTCTTTTATTTTGCTTTTAAAAACATGTCACGTTTTATATATCTTTAAATACGCATGACTTTGTAGGATTTCATAGGATACATGCAACAAATGTTCAGTGTAATTTTTGTTTTTGTAGTAGATTTTATGAGGAGCACGATTGTACTCTTTTAGGTCTCAGTCTGCCTTTATAAATATTTCCTCAGGATTAACACATGGGAGAATTATAGATCTAATTAGATCAGCATTTTTAAGGCTCTGAGTATCCACCTCTCAGCTTACTCTTTGGAAAGTTCCACCAACAGTCTGAGAGCCCCTGGAAACTAGAGTGATTGAAAATAAAACTTTTTCTCATATTACTAGGCCAAGTGGTGTCTTGCTTACATTTCTTTTTCTTTGATTATAATAAGTTTGCTCATCTTGTTCCTTTAATTTATCTCTGTCCTTAAGTTCTGGTGAATCTTTTTGAATTCTCTGATTGGCTCTTTCGAGTATGTACGTGTGTGTGTATAAATATATTATATTCTAATTATGAAAATCCAGATTGTTGTACTTGCGTTTTAAGGGCTAAGCAGAAGTTCTGAGATTTCTCTAAATTTAGGAAATAATCAGATATTTATTGTGCCTTAGAATTCAGCGGTTCATAGTGATCTAATTGAAAGAAATTATGAAGGTTGGGATGTTTTTAATGAGCTTTTACTCAAGTTCATTACTCTAAAATCAAGTTTGTTGCGTAGGATTAAACTGCAGATATTTGATGTACCGAGTGAGATACTGGGTGGTCACATTTATGTTTCCTTGGGATGATGAAAAGCTGAGTATTACCACGAAGTAATGAGTGCGGCCTGTTGACTCATCCTGGGCAGGGCTGACAGGGATATTCTTGGGAGGGAGGAAGGAGGGGAAAGAAATTACTTTAGGGAGATGCATTCTCGGTGGACTTTACAAAGTTGGTTTACATTGTTTACTTATGTGGAAAAAATACTCTCAAACTACTGCATTTACAATGAATGTAGTTTGTTTAATAGAATAATAGGATGTGAGCCCATTTTCGCATATATTTGAATCTTGATTTAGGATAATCATGAATGTTTCAAAAATCGCTTCCATGAGTCTGAGCTCCCTGTTTTTTAAGGTTTTCTTTGTAGTTGTTGAGTTCTGAAACTTTTGTCTATTAATAAAATTTTATTATCTATTAATAAAAATGGCCAACATATCTGATAAAGTGAGAGAGTAAACTTTTCTTATCACTCTAAAAACTTTAATTATATGCCTTCCTCAAGGTATCTTCATGAGTGTGGAGAAGGAAGCCCCTCACGACAAGTTTTATTCTGTTCCTTCTTAGTATAGCGTTTCCTGGATAGTCTTCTAGCACCGTAGCTGTGGCTGTATTTGTTTCTTCATACCTTTTAGTGTAGGTGAGCTATATTTTTATAAGGTTAGATGTGACTTAAAAAGTAAGATCCACATCTAATTTCATCTTAATAAACACCCCATATATAAAACCCAGGCAAACCTTATGATGCTCACTCATGCTCACTTAAAATTATGTACTGTCTTGATTTATAAGTTTACATTCACAAATAAAGGCATTTCTTGTTTATGACTTTATTTACTAAAAGGTGACTTAATTGAAATTGTCATGGTTTAGACGTTCGGATTTTTATTGGGGTGTGTATTATATGAGGGATAAAGAATGTTGCCGTGCCCAGGGAGGCTGAAAGCAGTGTTTTTCAATGCCTAGTGGTGACTCACTGGTGGTTAATGAGAACAGTTTAGTGGTTGCAGTCAGCATTTAAAAAAATGAAATAGAAGAGAATAAAACAAATTAGAGAGTATTGCACATATTAAATATTGTGGACCTTTTGATTACGCTATGTAATGTATACTGGATGCACTGTAGGATTTTTATTGTTGGGGCTCTGCAGTCAGTCAGGTTAGAATTCCACTTAGCCCCTTAATGCCACCACCACACAGCTTGTTGCTTAGTGCTTCAGTTTTCTCTGTTGTAAAATGGGGATAATAGTGCCTAGTTCATAAGATGGTTGTGAGGATAAAAGAAATGCTGTGTGTAAAGTGTTTAGAACAGTGCCTTTAAGATAACGATTTAAAACACGTTGGCTATTACTAATAGGATTCTTTGGTATTATTTTATTTTTCTATGTTATAGTGAAAGAATTTTGTTGCATCTGCATACTAAACTTGTGAATATTGACTAGGACTAAATTGCTTTTTGTGTATATACTCACAAATAGTGAAATAAGGAAAAAACGTGAAGAAATGGTAATAACTTGTTTCTTCTCTCCTCTAAATACTTCAGTGTATTTCTTTTATTTTTTTTTTTCTTGCTGAGAAAGAGTTGTGCTAAGCTAACATCTGTTGCCAGTCTTCCTCTTTTTTCGCTTGAGGAAGATTGGCCCTGAGCTAACATCTGTGCCAGTCTTCCTCACTTTTGCTTGTGGGTCACCGCCACAGCATGGCAAACAGGTGGTGTAGTTCTGCTCCCAGGATCTGAACCTGTGAACCTGGGCCTATAAAGCGGAGCATGCGGAACTCAACCACTATGTTGTGGGGCCATCCCCAATATTTCTAAATATATATTTTTTCAAACATAATCATAATACCACCATTAGAGCCAACACAACTAACAATAATTTTTTGTCATCAAATACCCAGTCCATATTCAGTTTTCCCCTCTCAAAAATAGCTTCTTACAGTTGGTTTGTTTGAATCAGTATCCAGACAAAGTCCACGTTATATTTAGTTGATTCATCTCTTAAAACTCTTTTAATGATAACAATTCTGCATCTTTTTCTTTTTTTTTTTTTACTTTTCTTTTTTAAGTAATTTTGGACTTGTAGAAAAGTTGCATAAATAGTACAGTGTTCCCATACACCCTTCTCCCAGCTTCTCCTAACGTTCATATCTTGTACAACCCTAGTGCAGTTATCAGAACTAAGGGATAAACATGGGTGTAATACTATTAACCACATTGCAGACTCTATTCGGATTTCATCAGTTTTCTCACTATGTCCCTTTTTTCCTCTAGGATCCAGTCCAGGATACCATATCTCATTTAGTTGTTGTGTTTTCTTAGCCTCCTCCAAATTGTGATAGTTCTTCAGTCTTTCCTTATCTTTAATGGCCTTGAGACTTTTTAAGAGGATTGATCAGCCGTTTTGTGGAATTCCCTGTAATTTGGATTTATCTGATGTTTTCTCATAATTAGACTAAAACTATGTATTTTTGGCAAGAATACTACAAAAGTGGTGTGCCCTTCTCAGTGGACCGTATCAGGGGGTACATGATATGGATATGTGTTATTTCTGGTGATGTTACCCTTTATCAGTTGATTAAGGTGGTGTCTGCTGGGTTCTTCACCGTAAATTTACCATTTTTCCTTTGTAACTAATCAAAATTTTGGGGAGATACTTTGATACTATGCAAATATCCTTTTTCTCCTCAAACTTTAACTCATTAATTTTAACATTGGTATTAACTTTCTGAGGGCTGAATGGGAGTTGTCAAGGTTACTTCTCTGTAAATAACTTATTAAAAATCATAAACCTCTAAAATGTATTGAATTGAGGAATGACCATTAGTAATATATAAAAATAAATTCAAACACGAGCTGAAATTTACATAAGTATATAATATGGCATCATAGATGTTGTTGACTATTTTTTTTTTTTGGAGGAAGATTAGCCCTGAGCTAACTGCTGCCAATCCTCCTCTTTTTGCTGAGGAAGAGGAGGGCCCTGAGCTAACATCCATGCCCATCCTCTACTTTATATGTGGGATGCCTACCACAGCATGGTGTCCCATGGTCTGCACCTGGGATCCGAGCTGGCGAACCCCGGGCTGCTGAAGCGGAACATGCACACTTAACCGCTGTGCCACTGGGCTGGCCCCAGATGTTGTTGACTTTTAATCTTTTTTTTTTGGACCAGGTTTCTGTGACTTTATTCTATAAAAGATATAAATGAAAGTGTTGATAGTGTAAAGTAATAAGTAAAAGTAAGACTTTAATGCTGTTTCATAAAAGCTTCTAAAATAATTTCTTTTATTATAGTATTGGTAGGGAGCAAGTATGGTGTGTATTTAATGTTTTAAAATTGTTTTAGCTCATATAACTTTAATATTCACATATTCTTAAAATTCCTGCAAACTAAATATAAGTATGATAAAACAAAGTCATTAAACACCTCTTTGAAAGCAAAAGAAATTTCAGCTGTTAAAGGTACAGAAAATATTAGGTTTGTAATTTCCCCCTCAAATCCAGAAGCTAAGTACTTTTGTGACAATGTACAGAGGACGAGCATTAGAAGGGATAAATTCTGCATTGTTGTAAATTTTGCAGTACGTCTGGTATTCTGTGCTATCCTTAACGTTCTTCCATGTCTTCTTCTTGCTTTTTATGTAGAGCTAATAAAACTCTAAAGTAGTCTTAAGTATCACCCTTTGGAAAAAGTAAGGAGATAATTCTGTTTCTGTTTTTTTTTTTTACTCAGATAATGAAACTGCTGTTTATACATTAATGCCAATGGTCATGGCTGATCAACACAGGTGAGTGCCTATTTCACAAATTTACACTTTTTGAGAAGTAGAAACTTTCCTGAATTTTGTGTGTACATCCACACACACACACACACACAATTTGTATGTAGATGTTGCCCTATTTAGCCTCTGTTAATACTTTTCTGCCTGTGAAATAAGAAATAAGATTTCCCGGGGGCTGGCCCGGTGGCCGAGTGGTTAAGTTCGCGTGCTCCGCTGCAGGCAGCCCAGTGTTTTGTTGGTTCGAATCCTGGGCACGGACATGGCACTGCTCATCAAACCACGCTGAGGCGGCATCCCACATGCCACAACTAGAAGGACCCACAACAAAGAATATACAACTATGTACCAGGGGGGCTTTGGGGAGAAAAAGGGGAAAAAATAAAAAATCTAAAAAAA